>NC_136061.1:1531704912-1532904912 GCF_964261635.1 Lissotriton helveticus | reverse complement strand
CCTTAATCTACATGTCGATGATCGTAGCTGCCTTCAGGCTGCACACTTCATATTAGCCCTAATGACTGTAACTCATCACAAAGCAGGCCAGGTGTTGGATTTCATTTGCTATGACTTGCAGGACTTGAGGGCTGAGGAGCCACTGGATGTGGTCCCGTTCAGGTTTCGTTTTAAGTCTAAAAGTGTACCTTGTATAAAAATCTCAGAAGAAAAGAGGAACTGGAGCAGGATCACCGCTAATTCCTTGGGCCCGGTCCTCGAAGAAACTATGCCACATTTAATAGGCCACCCCAACAGTGACGCATCCTGCTTCAACCCCTGGTTGACATCTGCTCTTGACACAGTGGCTCCACTGAGGTCATTTACTTGCGCTATCTCCACTCCGTTGGCCCCTTGATTCTCAGATGAACTTAGACAGGAAAAAAGCAGCTGAAAAAGTAAGGATTGGGAGTAAGAAAGTCCTATGTGCCTGCAGCTAAAAGTGCCTACTAAGAGGCCCTGAAGAAGTTCCATAAGCTCTTAAGAAGTAAGAGGAGGGAGGGGAGTGTGTGTGTGTGTGTGTGTGTGTGTGTGTGTTTGTGTGTGTGGAGTTGTGTGTGGGGGGTTCTGTGTGGGGGATTTGTGTGTGTGTGTGGGGGGGGTTGTGTGTGTGTGGGGGGTTGTGTGTGTGTGGGGGGGGGTTGTGTGTGAGTGTGTGGGGTTGTGTGTGTGGGGGGGGTTGTGTGTGTGTGGGGGGGGGTTGTGTGTGTGTGTGTGGGGTTGTGTGTGGGGGGGGTTGTGTGTGTGGGGTTGTGTGTGTGTGTGGGGTTGTGTGTGAGTGTGTGGGGTTGTGTGTGGGGGGTTGTCTGTGTGGGGTTGTGTATGGGGGTTGTGTGTTGTGTTGTGTGTGGGGGGTTGTGTGTTAGGGGGGGTTTGTGTGTGGGGGGTTTGTGTGTGGGGGGTTGTGTTTGTGGGGTTGTATGTGTGTGGGGGTTGTGTGTGTGGGGGTGTTTGTGTGGGGGTGATAGCCTCAGCAGGAGGGGTGTCACAAAGTGCACTATCACACTTTTTTCATGCGTTCCTTGATGCCATGGTACAGAGGATGCAACACCACATTTCCTTCCCAAGCACTCCACAGGCACTAGACCAGACCAAACAGGACTTTTATCAAATAGCCCAATTTCCCCACGTCATCGGATGTATAGATGGGCCACACGTTGCAATATCCCGCTCTCCCAGAATCAGTACGTGTTCAGAAACCGCAAATGCTACCATTCACTGAACATACAGGTGGTGTGTGATGCCAAACACATCATTACGGAACTTGTTGCCAAATACCCTGGCAGCACGCATGACTCTTACATCTTCCGCCACAGTGGGATACACCGTAGACTCACAAGTGGGGAGTTTGGCGAGGGATATCTACTAGGTAAATGCATTTGAACAGAGGCCACACTTGTTAAGGATTTTCTATCAAAAAAGAGTTTGGCCCATATGGACAGAAGTGGGGTAAGGGCCCAAGATACTTTGAGAAACAAAAAGGAACCCACACTTCACATTTAACACCATGCAATTTTGGTTGAAAAAGAAGATAAACAAAATTTAATATGTTTATCCTGGCAATTAATTGCCTCGTTTTTATTCAATAAAAATCTTTTGTTGACTATTCATAAAGTCTAGGGAAATGACATTGCCTTTCATGTACTAGCCATAAATGTTGCGATGTTTACTTGGTACAACACAACAAAGAAAATTAAATCAAAATTCAGTATACAATGTGCAAAAATTTGAATCAAAATTACATATACAATGTGCAAACATATAAATATTGTGCAAAAAAGTGATACCATATCTCACAACAAGGAGAGAAGAAAAAAATTCGAAATATATTTCAATCAAAACATAATGGATGCTTATTCACAAATATTTGACCATCAAACTGACTATCAGTGTGTCTGTTGAAAGCACCACCACCATTCTGTAGAAGTGCTAGTAGGCTTACAAGTTAACTATGATTCCGGACTAAGGACTTGATCCTGTTTGCAAACAGGATCAAGTCCTTAGTCCGGAATCATAGTTAAATTGCTTAGGAACTTGTAGCCTACTAGCACTTCTACAGAATGGTGGTGGTGCTTTCAACAGACACACTGATAGTCTGTTTGATGGTCAAATATTTGTGAATAAGCATCCATTATGTTTTGATTGAAATATATTTCGAATTTTTTTCTTCTCTCCTTGTTGTGAGATATGGTATCACTTTTTTGCACAATATTTATATGTTTGCACATTATATATGTAATTTTGATTCAAATTTCTTGCACATTGTATACTGAATTTTGATTTAATTTTCTTTGTTGTGTTGTACCAAGTAAACATCGCGACATTTATGGCTAGTACATGAAAGGCAATGTCATTTCTCTAGACTTTATGAATAGTCAACAAAAGATTTTTATTGAATAAAAACGAGGCAATTAATTGCCAGGATAAACATATTAAATTTTGTTTATCTTCTTTTTCAACCAAAATTGCATGGTGTTAAATGTGAAGTGTGGGTTCCTTTTTGTTTCTCAAAACACTTGTTAAGGATAGCATGTGCAGGACAGTTTTGAACCATACCCATCCTACCCCACAGGTGACAGTGCATATGCTGTATGGGATTTCATACTGACGCCCTACCTGAATCCTGCCAACGCTGGGGAGCGGCGATACAACAGAGCACACATAGCAACCAGAGGCACCATTGAATGCACATTTGGGATACTGAAGAGCAGATTCAGATGCATCCACAAGAGCAGAGGGGCACTACAATACTGCCCCCAGACCTGTTGCAAGATAGTGGTAGCATGTGCCATGCTGCACAACATCGCCACCAGGAAAGGCACACCAGTGGAGGTCAGTGAATCGGATTCCTCAGACGTGGAGGGGCCTGGCCCAGGACGTGTGCCAGCTGGTGTAGCTGGTGCAGCAGCTGGACGCCAGAGGCGAGCTGAGATAACACACAACTATTTCTAGGTAAGAAAGTATGACACAATGCCAGATCTCATGTGTGCAACTGTGTTTAATTCCTTAACTGCAGGATCAATTTTGTTACACAGCCTGAAAGCCAACCAATCACACTCCATATTTCCTGCACATGTTAAAGTCACAGTGCAAGTGTGTAAACAGGAGATAGTGTACAAGTCAAGTGGCTAGCTGCCCCCTTCCAGTGGTCACAAACTTTGCACCTCACATGCGGCGCTGGCGAAATGAAGCCCCTGTTGGTGGTTGTACAGTGTCCTCCTCATTAGGCATGGTAGGCCGACTGTTTCTGCTACCACGGCGCCTCGCCATGATGGGTGGGAGGTGTTGCTGCTCCGCCCTGAGAGAGTGTCCGCTTCAGTGGGAGTTAGGACTCCTGGCCCAGTTGTATGCATTGCCCGCAGCTCGTCTACAGCAGCTGTAACCTGCACCAGTGCCCTAGCTACATCCTGGCTACCATCTGCCACCTCGCGCTGCATGTGTATGCTGCGCCTGGAGAGGACATTGGTGGCAGAGGCCAGGCAGTTCATGGCCCATGTGTAGAGGTCCATGCTCTGCAATACTCAGCGCCTTGCAGCACGGTCTGCTCTTAGTTCTTCACAGAGTGCCTGCAGGGCACCCGTCAGTTCACCCGTCATGCCCCTGAAGCCTTCCCTCACTTCTCTCTGTAAAGATTTTATGTTTTTTGCTTGCAGGCGCTGCACCTGCAACATATGCATCTCCAGGCTGGCAAAGACTGTTCCCTCCGCCGGATCTGCAGCACTGCTGGGTGTGCGAGGCCTGCGCGTGGTTTTGCTTTGTGGGAGTTGGTCAGCACGTGCACGGACTTGTTGCTTTGGCTGTGTTGGCTCTGGGTGCACATTGACGTGGCTGTCCTCGGCCTCGCCCTCCAATGGGGGTCGTGGTCTGACTACATTTCTTCTGCGTTGGCTCAGAGGGATGGCGGGGCTGTCCTCCCCATCTGTGTTCTCCTCATGCCCTGCGTCTCCTAAGTTTGGACTTTCCGCCAGTGTCCCACTGCCTGTAGGCTGTGCTGCAGATGGTGCTGTGGACTTAAATGCACACATTCATTAACTGTTCTCACTTGCACTTGGCAATTAATACATTTCACTGTTTGGGGTTACATGTGTCATGTACTTTTCTTTCCTGATGTGCACATGCAATTAGAGACTGGCTGGGTGACAAGGCACCACTTCACTGTTCATGTTACTACATCTCCCATAATGCATTGCTGTGTGTGCCTGTGTACCTGCTATAGACTACAAATTTACTCCTGCCCCTAGGTCTCTGCTGGGGGGTATTTGGGGAGTGTCAGGGGTGGGATGGCATGCTTGTTACCTGGTCCTGTTACTTGTTGCTCGGAGCTGTCGAGATCAGCCACGCCCATGACACTTTCTGGTTGCAGGGTCCCCTCCACCAGTTCCTCCAGAGGTGTAGAGTCAGAGACTGTTGAGGTCCCTCCACCGGTGTTCCTGGACTGCTCCAGCCTGGCAGCCAACTTCTCCTTCGAGCGCTGGCGCAGATCGTACCATCGCTTTCTCCGTTCATTGACACTCCTGTGTGTGACCCCCACTGCATTGACTTTCTGCTGGATGTCCGCCCAAATTCGCCTCTTGCAAGTCTCCGGCACTCTCAATGATTTTTTTCCAAATAGTAGCTCATGGCTGAGCACCATTTCCTGAATTAAAACCTCCAACTCTGACTGAGAATTCCTGCTTTCTCTTCCTTGCACCGTCACTCTGCTGCTGCTGCTGAGTTTCCTGGCTGGCCATGTCTCCAGTTTCAGCCATTCTGTAGAAAACTGCACAGTTCCTTCTCCACCACTCCTTCTCTCTGACTGTGACTCAGCATCTCAGGTGCAGCATGGGTAGTCACACTTCCTGGTTGTGATGTCATCAAGTTGCACCTGAGTTTCCGATTGGCAGATTCGAAAAATTCGCAAAATTGCGATTTTTTTCGTTAAGAAATCGCAAATTTGCGATTTCTTATGCCTAAGGAATCGCTATTGGGAATCTCGCAATTAAATAGCGATTTTTACTAAATCGCTATTTAAATGCGATTTAGTACATGCATACCAATTTGCGATTCTGAGTTTGCGATTCGCAAAATATCGCTAATTGAGAATCGCAAATTGGTACCTTCATACATATGGCCCATACTCTTCAGGCCCAGGAACAACATACTGTGGGTAAAGCAGACTCACAGTTAACAAACGCACTTGTACAAACAAACTTAGCACCAAAAGACCTGTTGGTGTACGTGCGCTTTATAAATATCCCCTAACATAACCTAACATCACTAGTACACTCCAATTCTGTCTAGCAACTACAGTCTAAATTTGAGGATGCTTTACCTTGCAGTAACAGCTTTGCCCCATTGGCCGAGATGACGAACGATTAGGATGTCGCAAATAATTTGGTGCGTTCTTCCACGGCACCTGATGTTTCTGTTCCCATCTCCTCTGACCAGGCCTCTTACACTGCTTTTATCTTAGATTTGAAAACTGAGGTAGGGGCTTCTAAAATCCATGATTACATCACTGACCAATTCTTTGAAACAGCTTCTAGCTTTTAGCAACACGCATGAGGTTATTGGACAAATTGATCTACCAGCAACCATTTCCAGACCATCTGCTGCTGTATCTAGTCAGTGACTCCTGTGAATAAGGGTGCCAATCCCATATCCAATGATGTTCCCACTGCTAATCACCATAAGCAAATTCCCGGTCATGTGCCTTTATGGGCGCTTAACTACAAAGGCGTAACTTCCAATACCTCGAGTACTCAAAGCTTAGGCGCTCATACTGGGCACTTGACTCTGGATAGTTTTCCCTCTTCTTCTTCCTTTGGGGCCAATCTCAGTCATAAACCTAACAGCTCCCTTTGCCCCACTAAAAGTAGACCTGCCAGTGCTGATTAAATCATGATGGCAGTTCGGGCTGGACTGTTCCCATGAGGCATAGGGTCAGACTGATTTGCATATAGCCATGTCTGAACAGGGGTGGCAGAGTGGGCTAAAGAACGGTGATGGAACAAACCCAAATCTTTTGACTGGGTGTGAGTGTTTGATTGGTTCAGATGCTCCGTCCATCACCACCCTCTTTTGTACCGCTTTGGCCGCCATAAGTGTGGCAGGGTATGCTCAGACGTGAGTCCCTTGCTCACTTTGCCACTGGATTCAAGCAAGCCGGGCTGAAGACGGCTGGAATGCCAGAAACCGGTCCTCGGAAGCTTGTTTCTGGTCCAGGGAAGGCATGGCTTGGCAGTTCGGGCTGGACTGTTCCCATGAGGCACAGGGTCAGACTGATTTGCACATAGTCATGTCTTAACTGGGGTGGCAGTGTGGGCTAAAGAACGGTGATGGATCAAACCCAGATCTTTTGACTGGGTGTGAGTGTTTGATTGGTTCAGATGCTCCGTCCATCACCACCCCCTTTTGTACCGCTTTGACCGCCATAAGTGTGGCAGGGTATGCTCAGACGTGAGTCCCTTGCTCACTTTGCCACTGGATTCAAGCAAGCCGGGCTGAAGACGGCTGGAATGCCAGAAACCGGTCCTCGGAAGCTTGTTTCCGGTCCAGGGAAGGCATGGCTTGGCAGTTCGGGCTGGACTGTTCCCATGAGGCACAGGGTCAGACTGATTTGCATATAGCCATGTCTGAACTGGGGTGGCAGAGTGGGCTAAAGAACGGTGATGGATCAAACCCAGATCTTTTGACTGGGTGTGAGTGTTTGATTGGTTCAGATGCTCCATCCATCACCACCCCCTTTTGTACCGCTTTGGCCGCCATAAGTGTGGCAGGTTATGCTCTGACGTGAGTCCCTTGCTCACTTTGCCACTGGATTCAAGCAAGCCGGGCTGAAGACGACTGGAATGCCAGAAACCGGTCCTCGGAAGCTTGTTTCCGGTCCAGGGAAGGCATGGCTTGGCAGTTCGGGCTGGACGGTTCCCATGAGGCACAGGGTCAGACTGATTTGCATATAGCCATGTCTGAACTGGGGTGGCAGAGTGGGCTAAAGAACGGTGATGGATCAAACCCAAATCTTTTGACTGGGTGTGAGTGTTTGATTGGTTCAGATGTTCCGTCCATCACCACCCCCTTTTATACCGATTAAATCATGATGATCGGTGTTCCTAAGCCAGGCATCTCCAATGAGTAGCTCGTGAGCTACTGGTAGCTCTTCACCCACCTGTAAGTAGCTCTCCTGTTTGCAGCCCAACCTACTAAATTCGACACTTTTAGTTGGTTGTATTAGTCGTGTTCACCAAAATTTAAGTGTCTATTCAACACAAAACTATGTGTATTTTTAAACATCATAATTTTGAAAATATATTTAAAGCTGATATTTGAGAGATAAATCTTAGCTCTAACGAAATCAGTGGATATCTTGTCCCCCCTGGTATCCTGCACAATTCTCTCACGTACTCTCCTTATCACTCCGCACTTCTCCGACATTCATACGTGCTATCACTGCATCTCCCTTTCCTATACTCACCACCCTGCCTGCTAAAGACCCAGATAGAACTTCCCTCCCCCGCCCCTCTCATATCCTCCCACGCATCACTACTCACTATAACCTCCCTCCGCTATTACCCCCACCTCCTTGCCTGCCCCTCCCTGTCCACTCTCCCCTTTTTATTTTCTTCTCCCCCAATATAGCCTCACAACCATGTCCGACCTCAACACCACCTACACACCTCCCCCCACTCAGGATCTAACTAACAATCCCCCCTCAG
Source organism: Lissotriton helveticus (assembly GCF_964261635.1). NCBI lineage: Eukaryota > Metazoa > Chordata > Amphibia > Caudata > Salamandridae > Lissotriton > Lissotriton helveticus. Next base: position 1,532,897,179 of record NC_136061.1, on the reverse strand, counting down.
TCATCAAACATGGTCCCAACTCCCGGACAATTCCATACCCCTCCATCCTCTCTAAAATGCCAAAAAGAACTTCAAACATAAACTCGTCACCCGTCATCCTGAAGCCCTCATTGAAGATAACTATCACAGCCTCACATCCCCCATTAAAACTAACTACATTTTCTACACCAAATGCCCATCTAAATGGAAGAGCACCTTCCTACAACACCTTCCAGTTTCTAGCTCGATTAAAATCCCTCATGGTCATTAGCTCGCCACTTCCCCTCCTATCTTTTTCCTGGTGAATTAATCATTTCCATCTACAAAACGGGAAATATCGTGATCCAAGCCTCTGAGAAGCACCTCCTAATCTGCGAACTCCTCTTCAACGCTATGTCCGACCACCTGGCACTTTCTACTCCCCCTCCAACATCCCCTCAGTCCCAATCCCCCTCACTTTCTACTCCCCTTCCAACATCCCCTCAGTCCCAATCCCCCTCTGGATCCCCCTCGGCCGCCACTACTCCCAAACCTCTCCAAAATGACAGTCCCCTGGCAAATGCTCCTACCCTGTCAGCCGCACTCAAACCACCCCCTAGTGCTATCCAATTCCAGCTCTCCTCACCTGCCCCCATCCAGACCCCCGCCAACTCTCGTCTGCCCCCCAGAGTCTTACTCCACTCCTCCTTGAAACTCCTGCCCGTAACAACACTCAACTCACCTTTAATCCTACCCTTCCCTCTTCACCTGAACCATCCCCCATCCACCCCCACAATTCACTCCGCCAAAACCCCACATCCCCCAATGACCGACCAATTCCGACACTCCCTATTACTCCTTCTCTCCATCTTACTAGCCCCTCATTGAACAATGCCCCGCATATCTCCTCCCCTGCCTTCGTAAACTGCATGCCCATCCACCTCACCACTCCCACTTCCCCCCTGGCCCCGCATACCCTGCCTCCACCTACCCCCGCTTCTCCCTCTCCCCCTTCCAGTCCAGCACACACCCACCACTCCCAGGCTTATACTCCCCTCCTATCCCCTGGCCTTCCCCAATCCTCCTCCCAACGTAGAACCTCTCACATTACCACCCCCTCTTAAAACTACGACTCCATGTCTCCAACCCTCACTACCTAACCACTCCGTCCATAACCCCTCCTTTAGCCCCGACTCCGCCCTTCCTCCCCAACCTCCTCCAGCTACTTCGCAATACAGATTTCAATCTTTCGACCCTAGCAGCTGAAATAACACTGCTCAGAAATTACTTCAATCGGATTAAATCCATCAAACCCTATGTGCGCCCCCCTGGCCCCATGCTATTAACACTATTCACAGAAAACACCCATACCCCAATCTTTGGTCCAATTCGCCCCTCCTCCCACGCTCTGACAGACCACTTCGCACCACAAATACCTACTCCACCCCCGATCTATCTGCCCTATGATGCGACTACCTTAACACTTCCCCTCCTATAGACCCCTCCCCCATTACTCCAACATCCCTGTCATTCTGGGGACCTGCAGAAACCCGGAGTCTCTGAGTTCCCCCAGGCCCCCCGCCAATTCACCAGCATTCAACTCCTCCCTGCCCTTAACTCCAAACCGAAACCCCTTTCATGCATGCTCGTGAACTGCCACTCAGCAGTCCATCATACGACCGAAATCTCATAAACCATCCTCAATGAGGATGTGGACATTGCCTTTCTTTCGGAAACCTGGCTCAAAGACCACTCGACACCCATCCTTGACCTTCTGACCCCCCCTGGCTACTCTATTCTCAGAAGAGATAGACCTGAAAAAATAGGGGGAGGCCTAGCAATTATTTTCAAAGAAGAATTACAACTCGCCCAAAGTAACAACCCTGACTATTCTACCTTTGAATACTTAGGAGCCGAACTCAAAATAACCCCCCCCCCCAATACAACTCCATAACATATACCACCCTCCTGGTGATCACCTCCCATTTGCAGAAGAACTTTCTGATCTTATTTCCTCTTCACTACTGCGGTCCAACTCCAACAAACTCTTCCTTGGAGATCTCAACATCCACTGGAATGAACCCAATGATCCTACTACCAACCTTCTCAATAACCTTCTCGAGATTAGCGACCTCAAGCAGATTTGCAATACCCCCACCCACGCTAAAGGGGCTACCCTTGACGTCATCACCTCCAAACCTGATCTAGCTTCCTTATCCAACATCATCCCCATTGACTGGTCTGACCATTACTGTCAGGTTTGGGTAGGCCAAGACAGCGGTTGCTTTATCAGTCAGGTAAAGGGTTTAGGAAGAGGATCTTGAACTATGCCTGGAGTCGGCTGCGCCGATTCTCTAGCTAAGGGATTTTCATTAAGTCACTTGTTTCCCTGGGGGGTATAATGGTCGCCCTTCTGGTCGTCCTTTCTGCTCAGTCAGCGTTCTAGTGGTTATTAGGAAAACAGGTGTTCGCGCTCGCTCTCCTTGAGCATTGCGCACTTCAACGGAATTTCTGAGGCGTTCGAACGTTTCCTCTGTCCGCGCTTCATTTTGTTCTGAGAACACCGTTCTGGGGAGGCTAGATGTCGTGTCTCCGCCCGACTCTCTCTGCAGCATCAGCACTCCTGTTTTTCTGACAGGAATTTTGGCATTCTAGAAGAATTCCGAGCTTGTAGCGCCATCTGGAGAGCTGTTTCTATTCGCAGTACCAGCTTTTCTGTCCTTGCAAGTAAGTATTGCGGGGAATCTGTCGGTCGTCTCCTGCCTAGGTGTATTATTTAATTTGGGCAGTCTGAGAGCTTGCACTTTGTTTTTGGGGGCTCGGTCCAAGAGCTCAAGGTTCGTCGTGGGAACAGCGGTTGAACTTACAGAGTCCTTCTATGCCACAGCCGACTTCAGTAATAAGAAGGAAAGATTATTTTCCAGCATTTAAACTCTCGGAGCCTTGAGAGAATTGTTTAGTTAAACAACCAGTGACTCTGTGAATGGCGTTAAAACTCTTGAGTTTAGAGGGTAATTTAAGTTACACAACTAGAGATTTTGTGAATTAACAATTAACTCAGTTGCCACATACTTAGTAAGTAACAATATATATATATATATATATATATATATATATATATATATATATATATATATATATGCATGTGAACAAGGGCTGTTCCAGCCCGAAACGCTTCTTGCCCTTCTATCCAGCTGAAAATGCAATAAGGAAACCTGTAATGTACCCTGGTGGTCCGTCTCCTGCTTGCTTCGCCGATCCGAGCTGGGATTGGAGGTGGTGTTTGGAGTTCTTCGTGTATATATATATATATATATATATATATATATATATATATATATATATATATATATATATATATATATATATATATATATATATATATATATTTTGCCTACCACCTCACCTATCTAGTCGCCTATCCATAGGTCAGCTATTCTATGGACCAAGATTCTACTTTCTATACAACTAGATCATTTGGTCCACAAGGGAGTGGCTAATCACTGCAGGGAAAAAGGTAGGAGACACGACTGGGAGGTTGGGTAGTAAGGAAGGGTAAAGTGTAGAATATATATTAGGAAGTGAGAGTTAATAGTTGTGTTTGTGTGTTACAGATACCTCACTAGTAAGACGGAAGTAACAACACCTGAAGTAGCAGAGGTACCAGCAGTAGAGTCTCTCTTTTTATCCCATTCCCCTTTTCCCCTCTCTACTGGAAATGGACGTGATCCGTTTGCAGTGGGGTGTGGGGATTTGGGGGTTTAGTCATCTCTCCTATGGAAGATCAAGTCTTAAGGTGCGTGTACTTGACAGATTGAAGTGCCCACTTAAAGCTTCCACCTGCGCAGGATGGCTGAGGGTTTCGATTTAAAGACTTTAGCAGCAGTATTGGAAGGGATACAGAAATAGCTCATGAGACTATGGAAGAGTTTGCGGGAGGAGGTTAAAAGGTCTAGTCAAGAGACTAGTTTTTTCAGGCAGTGTTTTGAGGAATTCATGGCAGGGACCAATCCTATGTCCAAAGAGCAAACTCCCCATACCTTTTCCCCCTCCCCTTCAGCGACAGAATTAACCACTCAGGTTATTCATGCCATGTCACCTACAATTCCCTTAGCTGCCCCTGAAAGATTTACTGGAGATCCAAATAAGGCCCAAGTGTTTATCACACAATGCTCCTTACATTTTTTGTGTAAGCCCATCATTTTTAAGGAGGACCAATCTAGAGTGGCCTTTTTATTGCCTTACCTGAGTGGCGATGCAGCGACATGGTCTACGTCAATAGTAAATAGTAATGATCCCATCCTGTACAATTTTGAGAATTTCAAGGCGGAGTTCCTGCGGATTTTTGATCGAAGGTCAATTTTGCAAACCACAGACAATGAGTTATTAGACTTGCGACAGGGCAATCGTGATTTGGTAGCCTACCTTGCGCAATTTAACAAGTTGATCGTGGAGACCCAATGGCCAGAAGCTAAGCGAGCAGCAATATTCTATAGGCATCTAAAAGATGAACTAAAGGATGGATTGTCGCAAATTCCAAAGAGACCGACTGAGGTATCTGAATAAATTGATTTAGTTCTGCAAATAGACCAACGGCATAATGAAAGAAAGAGCGATCGTCGCAAGGAAATCAAATCATTTCCGCCGCGTTTTGATCGGATGAAAGCTGAACCTTTAAAGTCAAATGAGGCGGTGGTCACCGAAGAGCCCATGCAGATTGGATCAGTAAGAGGTCCGTTAACCAGGGAGGAGAGAGAGAAGCGCAGATCAGGAAAGTTGTGCATGTATTGCAGAGGATTTGGGCATTTTGTTAAGGAATGTCCGAAGAAACCAAAAGTCAGTGCATGGGTAAAAGACAAGCCCCACCAGTAAAGGGAGTTGCTCTGGTGGGTGCGTCAGACAAGACAACTCCAGATGCTCAGTTGGTGGCAAACACTTTGCAATCCGCTGCCCCACATTTGGTTATTCCCAGTTGATTCAAGTTCGGCAACAGCAGTGTAGATGAAATCTCAGTGATGATTGACTCCAAGGCGACTGGAAATTTCTGCGATATGAAGTTTGCTCAGTCCATTGGCATTCAGTTTGTCAAGAAAGCCAAGCCAGAAGCTGTGCGAGCGGTGGATAACACCAATCTGTCTTCTGGTGCAATTGTATTTGAAACAGAGGAAGTAACTGTGGAAGGCCCAGGATTGCATCAAAGTTATTTGAAATTCAGTCTCATCGATGCTCCGCAGTTTCAATTGATTTTGGGTCTTCCTTGGTTGACCGAACATAATCCTTGTATTGACTGGGCAAAGAGAACCATAGATCTAAATTCGGCTTATTGCGAAGAGCATTGTTTCCATTCTCGTTTGGCCACGAGTCTCCCTTCTCAAACCTTTCTGCTGGCGGATTCGCCTTTGGTGATTTGTGCCGTGGAAGTTCCAGAGATTCCAGTGGAATATCAAGATTTGAAGGTGGTATTTGACGAAATCGAGGCGGAAAAGTTTCCTCCTCACCGGAATTATGATTGTAAGATCGAATTAGAGGCTGGAGCATTTCTCTCCTGCAGCCGAATTTATGCTCTTTCAGAAAACGAGAATAATCATTTAAAAGAGTATTTAGATCGCTATTTGGCCAATGGTTTTATTCGACCCTCCCAGTCCCCAGTCTCTTTCCCACTTTTTTCATTCCGAAGAAGGATGGTACTCTGAGGACGTGCATCGATTACCGCGCCTTGAATGCAGTCACGAAGAAAAATCGTTACCCGCTACCTTTGATTTCTGAGTTATTGGATCAAGTAAAGAATGCTCGTGTCTATACAAAACTGGACCTCAGAGGTGCCTATCATCTGGTGCGAATGGCTGAAGGGGAAGAATGGAAAACTGCCTTTAGAACACGGTTTGGCCTATTTGAGTATCAGGTCATGCCATTTGGCCTGTGCAATGCCCCAGCTGCCTTCCAGCATTTTGTGAATGATGTGCTTCGGGAAATTTTAGATCGATGTGCTGTGATTTACATTGATGATATTCTCATTTTCTCATTTAATCCAGAAGACCACGGTCGGCATGTGCGGGCCATTTTGTAAAGACTGATTGATCACCAATTGGTTGTGAAGTTGGAGAAATGTGTTTTCCATTCCACTCAGGTGGAATTTTTGGGATTTGTATTATCCCCAGAAGGAGTGTCAATGGATGATTCCAAGGTGAAAGCGATTAAGGATTGGCCTTCGCCACGTAATGTGAAATAAATTCAAAGCTTCCTTGGGTTCGCAAACTTTTATCGACGATTCATCATTACCTTCTCTGCCAAGGTAGCCCCCATTACTCGGCTTTTAAAGAAGAAGGAGAAGTTTGTTTGGAGTCCAGAAACGGAAAAGGCCTTTCAAGTTTAAAAGAATTGTTCACTTCCGCTCCTACCTTACAGCATCCAAACCAAGAAGAACCTTTCTTTGTTGAAGCTGATGCGTCCAATTTAGCGATTGGAGGCATCTTGTCTCAAAGGCACAAGACCACTGGGCAGTTACACCCAGTCGCTTACAGGTCCCGGAAGTTAACAGCAGCTGAAATCAACTATTCCATTGCGGATAAGGAGTTGCTGGCTGTAAAGGACGCCTTTGAGGAATGGAGACATTATCTGTTGGGGGCTCGACATGCGGTTACTGTTTTTACTGACCATCGTAATTTGCAGTTTCTAAAATCAGCTCGCACTCTGACTCCTCGGCAAATGAGGTGGTCTCTATTTTTTGCCGACTACAACTTTGTGTTAACATACAAGCCAGGTATCATAAATGGGAAAGCGGATGCATTGTCTCGTTTGGATGTTGGAGATCAAGAAGAGAGAAGGGAAGTAGGACATATCATTCCCACGGAAAAGATCGTTGCAACAATCTGGTTCCCGGAATTAGAGTATCTCTAGTAAAAGAGAGGGACCCAAAAACCAAAGGGATAGGGTACCAAAAAGACAAATGTCAGTAAAAGAAGTTCCCCTTGGGCATATTCACTATAAAGCGATCACTCACAGATTTTCACAAAACACACTAATATAGGCTCACAAGTAGCAAACAAAGAGGCAATGTAAAAAACATATATAAAAAGATATACTTCACAGTTTATTCAAAACAAATGCAATAAAACCAACATGGTTCGTAGTAATCAGATCTTTCCACAGAACACAATATTAAAAACAATAAAAAATGTTCACACAACAAATATGGGGACAGACAACAGAAAGGAAATGTTAGTTCCTATTTGTAAACAAGGAGATACACAATATGAGATCAATTCAGCTTTGCATCAAAATTGTTGTCTCTCAATGCTTGAGGTATTTCTCCTTTTTTTGGGCATCAACGCGTTTCAGTGGGCACTTATAAAATAGCCGACACCTTCTTCAGGAAAACAATACAACCATCCCATAAAATCTGCAATTAAAAATTATATACAATCATCACCAATTGCTGCTTTACAATAAACTATTATAAGTACATTTCTTTTTACAAAGTCTCATTATTTATACAAGTCACATATTTAACACAAAACATCATCACTACAGAGACAAACACTAATGGCCACATAACATTCACGCGATAAGAACATGTCATTACTTTTCATGCAATTTCATAGATTTAATCGAGACTATTCCCTGATTTAATCAAGCATTGTAATACAATATATTATTCATAGTATTTCATAAGCTGTAAACACATAGGAGTTGTGCAAGGTCAGATAAACATCAATACCCTAAGTAGGTAACCATCAATACCCTTGATCCATGACCAATTCCTAGTAATCTATATCTAAGAAAAAACTATGATTATAGGGGTCTGATAAATATCAATACCACTCTACCAAAGGGATGTTATGGCCATCCTATTGCTTTAAGGCTCTGTTGAACATCATAAGTAGAAAACATGTAGCCATGTAGCCCTTTCTGAAAATGGAGGTTGCCATCATTACGCTATAAAGCTCTATTTCACATTAAATATCCTCGTTAGTTAGAGCTTTAAACCCATTCTTAATCAAGGGTTTACACTGGAGAAGGGACCTTCTAATTATCTCTGCCTATAATATAGAGAGGCAGTTTATTTAGCTCATAGTTGAAAGAAGAATAAACATTCTAATACAGACTGACCTTCAATATTCTGCAATCCAAAGATAGCTTCACCAGTTTGTAATCAGTACTCATGGCTTCATTTAAAACGTGCTTCAAAAAACTGCAGGTGAACGGACAGGACGTTTCTACAGAAAAGAGCACAAACTACACTCCTACAACAACACTCATTAGTTTCATATAGCGTACCTTGTATATGAATTACGGCACATAAACAATAGGGCACTCGCCTCCGACCGTAATTGCTAAAGTGCTCGTCCAGCAAGACACTATCCTTTTAAAAACCGAAGATAATCGCCACAGCCGGTCCCGTTTAAGACTGCGCATTTCTAAAGGGACAGATGGCAAAAAGTAACATTAGTTGAATCACCCGACAAAGGGCTGGAAATAAATCGTATGCGATTAACGCATACTACTTCTACTTACTAATTTTTTCCAGCACGAGAAACAACAGCATTGCAAACGCCTCCAAAATAGATACAAGATCGTGTGAACGCCGAACCGGTCATCACACGCTTGTTCTAAGGATACCAAATAGAAAGAAGGAGAGACGCCAGATTAGGACCCCAAATTAAGTCTAGCGCTGCTCCCTACCTCAGATATCTAGTCATATTTCACTAACGGCCTACCTTCGGAAATGCGACGAATGGCGAGTAATGCGCCTCAGCAGTTAGCTTCCAGATAAAAGACGCCATGCTTATTCACTGACGTCATATATAGGTGCGCGGGCGCGTGCAATGCCTCATCTGTGTTACTTCCGTCCTGGATTGTTTCGCTCGCGCTACTGGAGCGCTAACCTCCGGTAATTTAGTAAAAAAGGGCCTGACTCGCTATCCCTTTCGATCCACTTCCGTCTTAACTAAAAACGCTAAACGATTTTTTTAAATACGGTCTCGAGGAGATCATCAGTAAATAGACTCATTGCAAAAGTAATAATGTCATAAGTACTATTTTAATCCCAAAAACCCGAAAAATGGGAGGGGGGCCTGTATTGATGTCAGACCGATATCTTATGAATGCTCGACCATAATTCCAATCACATATGATTCAAACAAAAGCCATATGTAATGGCATATATGAGATGTTAATAACGTAGTTTAAAGTAAGACGTTAAATAAAGAATATCAATGATAATATATGAAAATAAATAATGTGATCATACCAGTGGTCAGAAACAAGGCTCAAAAATAAACAATAACCACATTAAAAATGATACATTGAAAATAATACAGACAAACGTCCAGTGAGTAATTACTTATGTTGCTCCAAGGACTCGCTCCCACTCCTCTTTAGAGTTGAGACGTTTCCTCACAGTATTCAAATATTAGTGTGTTTTGTGAAAATCTGTGAGTGATCGCTTTAGAGTGAATATGCCCAAGGGGAACTTCTTTTACTGACAATCCTAGAATTAGAGGACAAGATAAGAGAATCGATGTCCAAAGAAGAAATGCTTGTTTGGATTCAGGAAGATGTCTGTAGAGAAATCAAGGATGGCAAACCCTTCCATTTGGGTCAATTGTTTGTTCCAAGAAGAGATCTACAAGAGAGAATAATGGAGCATTTTCATGATGATCCTATGGCGGGACACAAGGGGGTAAAGAAAACCATTGAATTGATCAGGCGTGAATTTTGGTGGCCTGACTTGGACACTCAGGTGAGACAATATGTGCCCTCCTGTGAACTGTGTGTTAAAGGAAAGGCTTCCAGACAGGCCCCACAAGGTTTACTTTTGCCCTTGCCAGTTGCTCCCTATCCTTGGCATACAGTTTCAATGGATTTTATAGTGGACCTCCCCTCTGGTCAGGGACTTTCCACTATTTGGGTGGTGGTAGATCATTTCTCCAAGATGAGTCATTTCATCCCCCTCAAGTCTCTTCCCACGGCAGTGCAGTTGGCTAACCTTTTCACTCAACACATAGTCAAGGCCCATGGTATTCACAAGGTTGTCATTTCAGATCGAGATCCTGAATTCATCTCACGCTTCTGGAGGGCTTTCCTGGAAAGAATGGGAGTGGATTCTCGGTTGTCCTCTAGTTTCCACCCTGAGACTGATGGCCAGACAGAGAGGGTCAATCAAGATTTGGAGCAGTATTTGCGTCTCTATTTAATGAATCAGGAAGGGGAGTGGCCCGATTTGATTTGGGCGGCCGAGTTTGCATATAATAATGCCGTCCACTCGTCTACGGGATATGCCCCATTCTATTTAAATTCTGGTAGGCATCCAAACATGTTAATGGGCAAATCTGAAAGTGATGTTCCAGCAGTTGAGGAGGTAGTCAAGAAGTTACAAGAGGCTTTTCAGACAGCTACTCAAAATTTAGTAAAAGCAAAAGAAGCACACAAGAAACAAGCTGATAAGAAAAGAAGAGATAATCCAGTGTTTGAACCGGGAGATGAGGTTTGGGTTTCCACTAAGAATATGAGACTGAAGGGGAATCGAAAATTTCAGCCCCGGTTTGTGGGTCCCTATCTCGTGGACAAGATGTTGAATCCAGTTAGTGTTAAGATCCGGCTCCCAGCTAAATCTAAGATACATCCAGTTTTTCATGTGTTGCTAGTCAAGAGAAATCCACCAAATTTGAGGAAGGAGCACCCACCCGATCCTATTTCAGTTCAGTCAGGAGAAGAGTTTGAGGTTAAGCGTATCATTGATTCCAAGTTAAGGAAAGGTAAGATTTTTTACTTGGTGGATTGGAAAGGTTTTGGGCAAGAGGATAGGTCTTGGGAGCCAGCTTCTAATGTTCACGCTCCTAGATTATTCAGAGAGTTTCATAAGGCTCACCCACGCCGACCCAAGGAAAAGGAAGGAGGGGTTTTGGTGGGGGGTACTGTCAGGTATGGTAGGCCAAGGCAGCAGTTGCTTTGTCGGTCAGGTAAAGGGTTTAGGAAGAGGATCTTGAACTATCCCTGGAGTCGGCTTCGCCGATTCTCTAGCTAAGGGATTTTCATTAAGTCACCTGTTTCCCTGGGGGGGTATAATGGTCGCCCTTCTGGTCGTCCTTTCTGCTTAGTCAGTCGGACGGGGCAGAGTGACCGAGATGGGATTGGAGTTCATGCGCTAACACTCCAGGGGAGATTTGCCTAAGATTTCTGGACATAGTTGTAGTTTTACTGTTTTGTTTAGGGGCGGGTGGCGCTTGTGGGAAATAGTAAACAGGAATAGATGATTGTCAAGTACACGCACCTTAAGACTTGACCTTCCATAGGAGCAGATGACTAAACCCCCAAATCCCCACACCCCACTCAAACGGACCACATCTACTTCCAGTAGAGAGGGGGAAAAGGGGAATGGGATAAAAAGAGAGTCTAGTAGGGTTTTTGCTATCTAGAAAAAATCTAAATTGATGTGATGTACACACTTCGCAGCGTATGAAACCAAAGCGACTAATATACTCTATCTGAAACTACTTTGCCTTAGAGAACGGGTTTACTTGTGTTTGTGATTTGTGAGTGGAGGGCAACCCGCAATCTCTTTCACCCTCTGGGCTCCTTTTTTGAAAATATGAAAGAACATGGAGACAACATCCTTCCCCATCCCATCTTGCTCTCCTCAGAAATGCCAGAGCATCCTACAAGAAACACATCTTTTCCGAGAAAGCCTCATTCTTTTGTCTCCAACTCTCACGTGCCAAAAATAGACCTAGAGATCAGTTCAACATTATTAGAAATCAAACCACTCCTGCACTCCCTAACCCGGTGGACTCCATTAACAAATGTGAAGAAATCGCCAACTTTTTCAGTGAAAAAATTGCTAAAATTGACCGCGCCTTCCTCCACCCTCAACCGCCACCCACCCCCAACTCCCTCGCATTTCCACCCCCCTATTTCCCACTCCCTGTGCACACCCCTCAGACTCCTCCTCTCATTGCTCAACCCTTCTGATCCCCTCCCCATTATCCCACCGCCTAAAAACAATGCCTCATGGCATCATTTCCTTCACGTATCTGAGCAGGAAGTCTTCAGCATCCTTACTAAACTCAAACCATACTCCAACACTAAAGACCCTCTCCCGTCCACACTCGTCCTAGATCTCAAACACGTTATTGTCCCCTACTGGACCAACATGATTAACACCTCCCTCGCTACAGGAAATGTTTCCACCTCACTTCAACTTGGACAAATCACCCCCATCCCCAAAAATCCCAAAGCCGACCCTAATGTCCCGAACAATCTCCGCCCTATCTCCAATCTTCCTCTCCTCTCCAAAGCCCTCGAAAAATGAGCTCTCCACCAACTGGCCAATCACATTGACTCATTCAACCTTCTAGACCCCCTTCAATATGGCTTCCGCAAAGGATGTAGCACTGAAACCGCACTGCTAAACATAGTAGATGGTATTAATTTAGCTCTGGATAAGGGCGAGAGTTATCTATTTATCCTCCATGACCTTACCGCCGCATTTGACACAGTCTACCACCCTACCTTACTCAACAAACTCAAAGATCACTTTGGCATTAATGGCACTGCCCTTACCTGGTTCACTTCCTACATCCAACATCGAACTCAACAAATTAAAATTCAAAACAGCCTCTCTAAAGCTACTCCTGTCTCTCTAGGTGTCCCTCAAGGATCCATCCTTTCCCCCGCCCTCTTCAACCTCTTTATGGAACCCCTTATCATCATACTTAAACAAGCAAAAATCAACTAGCACCTTTACGCTGATGACACCCAACTGTACTATAAAATTAGATCACATGCCGATATCCTTCACCTTAACTCTACACTAACCAAGATCCAAGCCTGGTTCCTTAACAACCATCTTAAACTCAACCCTAACAAAACCGAGATCATCCTCTTCTCGCCCAAAAGCAACCCTCTCCCCGTCCAAGCATGGATCGCGGACCTTAATGCCCTAAACTGCTCTCTCTCCCTCACTGATTCTGTCAAATCACTCGGTATCCCCATCAGCAATAAACTCACACTCAACTCCCATGTAAAAAAACTCAGCTAAAAGTGCACCCTTCACACTCCGCCACCTCAAAAAAAATGAAACCTTTTATCCCAGACAACAACTTCAAACTAATTATCCAATCTCTCGTCCTATCCAAAATTGATTATGGGAATGCCCTTCTCTCTGGTACTCCCAAAATCCACCTCACCCCCATCAAATCCGTCCTCAACCTCACAGCTAGACTAACAACTAACAGTCAATGTTTTGACCACATCTTCCCTACCCTCAAGACCCTCAAATGGCTCCCCATTGAAGGCAGATCCTCTCACAAAATTGCCTGTATCACACAGAAAGCCCTCTATCAGGACACTCTAACATACCTCTCAATGAAACTCAAAAAATCTGGCAGCACCAGATTGTTGAACAGCTCCAACACCCTTCTTCTCATTCCACCTCTTCTCAAAAAAAGCTCATCTAAATCCCGCTCCTTCTCTGGCAAGGCCCCTACCATTTGGAACGCCCTCCCCAAAGACCTCCAATGCAACCCCTCCTATGACAGCTTCATGCGAGACCTTAAAATTCACCTCCTCACCAAATTCTTGGGGTAACTTAGAGCCTAGGTCCCCCCTCATCATACTACCGCCCCCTCAGGAGACTGTTTTACTTGTCCTCCCTACTTTATTATATAGTTTACTCGTAACAACGACCCACTGATCATAACTATTTGCTCTCTATTACGATTTATTCACGATGATCATTATGTTATTCTATTTATACTTTTATTCTCATGTGATATTTGTTGATATTTGCCTCATATATTGTTTATTTTATGTTTCCTCTCATCTCCAATGTTGATGTAAAATGCTCTGATACCCTTGGGTGTAGCCAGCGCTATATATAAAACCTTTTAAAAGAAAATTAAAAACAAAAAAATCAGGTGGCATTGGGAAGACGTAGTACTAATATTAATACCTTGGTGCCAGCCGCATTACATCTATAGTTGTTATGTCTTATCCATGTAGAGCAGAGGTCTTCAAATAATTTTACTCTGAGCCCCGCTAAACAAAATGTTTCGAGGTCATCCCCCATCCCCCCCCCCCCCGGCTTATGAGATGATTTCAAGAATGCTTTTTCTATAGCTTATGTACCACACTAAATATGAGACTTATAAAACAGCAAATGCATCAAACAACAACAGACATTATCCCAAATAAACTGCTCCCCATAATTGGGGTGTTGCTAGCCCCTCACACTCTTTGACCCCAATGCAACTCTACCTGCTGGACTAATGATAACCGCAGTCCTGAGTAGCAGGCTATCTACACTGCATCTTTTACCTCTTCCCCACCATGATGGATCATCACCTCGGTCCTAATGCTTGAAAGGAAAATAAGCTCCAATGCCCCTTTTTTAAAGGTAGACAGTCATAACTGAGATGCAGTGGACCTCTCAAATCCCTGGGCCCCAGTCCTGATGTATCTGCTTCCTTAATGATAACCAGCAGTGTCTACTTACACACTTGGCAGCAGTACCAGCTTCACTAATGAATGTCCCTAAAAAACCTCTTATATTGTCCCCTTCTTTGGGGTATATCTCTGACAAAGCTGTCTCTGGCCATTTGTAAACATAACAATAAGTCCCCATACAGTGCTCCCTATTCTTGGCCTTCTCTTCGACAAAATCTATGAATCTCGCTCCTTTCCTCTGTCTCCTAGACCATTACTGTGAGGCCCCAGGGATCGAGAGGATTAGGGCTCTGCATTTGAATGCAACCCTGCTTGCCTTCTACCTGCCACCCCTTTGACTCAGCTTTCACAAAAAAACTGCCCCATAAAGGTGAATACTGACTTTGAGGTGCCTCTGCCTGAAAACGAAGGGTGTGGTGGTAGTGCAGATAGTTTAAAAAAAAAACAGCCTTCTTACCAGCTATTAATTGATTGAGTCACTTAAAGCTAGGGCCACTGGAATTATGAGTTTCTGCATCAGCAGTGTTTCCACATAATTATAGTTTTACTGTGTTAGACGGAGACCTGAAGGGTCGGCCGAGCACAGTGATCGCACAGACAGGTAACTTCCCCCCCCACAGATGGACACCACACAAAGATCAGGGTAACACCTTTTATAGGCACTTCTGGTAGTAGAGTGGTATGATACAAGGCGTTCAGGACACGATGATCCTCTCAATTCTAGTCTCTAGTCAGGGAAGGGGGTAGCGGGACAGTCTTGGTACCCACGGGTACGGAGGTGTACGGTGATAGCTCACAATCCTCGAGCTCGGTGTTCGGATGGGTCAGACCGCGGCCGCGCCGGCAGGGCCCGAAGAGGTCGTAGGGGGGAACGGGCCGCGGCAGCGCCAGCGGGTCCCAACAAGGATGAAGGTTACGACGGGCCGCGGCAGCGCCAGCAGGTCCCACGAGAATGCAGGTTGCAACGGGCCGCGGCAGCGCCAGCAGGTCCCACGAGGATGGAGGTTTCTACGGGCCGCGGCAGCGCCAGCAGGTCCCACGAGGATGAAGATTGCAGAGGGCCGCGGCAGCGCCAGCAGGTCCCACGAGGATGAAGGTTGCAGAGGGCCGCGGCAGCGCCAGCAGGTCCCACGAGGATGAAGGTTGCAGAGGGCCGCGGCAGCGCCAGCAGGTCCCACGAGGATGAAGGTTGCAGAGGGCCGCGGCAGCGCCAGCAGGCAGGGCAATAGTTCACAAGGCAGGGCTGTGGCAGCGCCAGCAGTCCGTCAAGGATGAGTTCTTCTCGGTGTCTCTCGACTCCAGGATACAACTGCCTTCCTGTCCTGGGGCTGCCTCAGTTATAGGTCTGGCGCCCTTTGATGTCCGGACCCTCGCTCTTGGAGGTCGGGAGGTCTGGGATGGAGGAGTCCAGACACCCAGCAGGGGGGCGGAGCCAGCGCCCAAGGAGGCTGGGGGTGCTCGGCACCTGGCGGGGGAGAGCCATCGACACTTCGTACTCCCATTGACCTGCCAAGTGGGCCGTTCACCTCCTGGGTGGAGGGTGGTGCCGGGATGTCGGGGCCTGGCCAGGCCCAGGGTTGGGGTCGGGCTGAGGCCGCGCGGCCGCGTGGTGCCGTGTCCAAGATGGCGGCTGGGCCGGGCAATGGTGCTGACGGTGGCCCGGGCCCTGTCCTGCGGGGAGGGAGCGAGCCCTTCATGTGGCCTGTCCAACATGCGTCCCCCCCAGCTGAAGGCGGGGAGAGTCACCCATCTTCTTGGGGACTTTCCTCGTCGAGGCGGAAAAAGCGGGACAGGCCATCCGCGTTGGCGTGGTCTTGGCCAGGGCGATGTTCCACAGTGAAGTCCATCCCCTGCAGGGAGATGGACCATCGCAATAGTTTGGGGTTCTCCCCCCGCATCTGCATGAGCCATTGCAGGGGCCGATGGTCCGTCTGTACCCGGAAATGGGTTCCGAAGAGGTATGGCCGGAACTTCTTGAGGGCCCATACCACCGCGAAGGCCTCTCGCTCAATGGTGCTCCAGCGCTGTTCTCGGGGCAGTAGGCGTCTGCTGATGAAGGCCACTGGTTGGTCCACTCCTTCGGGGTTCAGTTGGGAGAGGACGGCCCCAATACCATGGTCGGAGGCATCGGTCTGCACGATGAACTCGCGGCTGTAGTCGGGGGCCTGGAGCACAGGAGCGGTGCACATGGCGGCCTTCAGCGTCTCGAAGGCTGCTTGACAGTCGGGAGTCCAGTTGACTCTTTTTGGGTGGTTCTTAGACGTGAGCTCCGTGAGGGGCCCCACAATGCTGCCATAGTCCCTTACAAACCGCCGGTAGTATCCGGTGAGCCCCAGGAAGGCTCGGACCTCGGTTTGTGTCTCGGGGGGTTGCCAGGACTGAATGGCAGCTACCTTGAGTTGGAGGGGGGCCACCAGACCGCTCCCCACTTGGTGTCCGAGGTAGGTCACGGACCCCTGGCCGATTTGGCACTTGCTGGCCTTTATGGTGAGGCCGGCCTGTTGGAGGGCCTGCAGGACCTCTCTGAGGTGGTGGAGGTGATCCGCCCAGTGGCGGCTGTATACCGCGATGTCGTCCAGGTAGGCGGCGCTGAATTCTTCGAGGCCCGCCAATACCTGGTTCACCAGTCTTTGAAAAGTGGCTGGAGCGTTTTTCATGCCGAAGGGCATCACTCTGAAATGGTAGTGCCCATCCGGGGTGGAGAAAGCGGAACGTTCTTGGGCTCTGGGGGTGAGGCCGATCTGCCAGTAGCCCGCTGTCAGGTCGAAGGTGCTTAGGTAGCGGGCTGCCCCCATGCGGTCGACTAGTTCATCGGCTCGGGGGATAGGGTGAGCGTCCGTACGGGTGACCGCGTTCAGACCCCGATAGTCAATGCAGAACCGGAGTTCAGGGGTGGTGCCCGGGGCCGCGGCCTTGGGGACCAGGACGACCGGGCTGGCCCAGGGACTGTCCGAAGGTTCGATGACTCCGAGGGCGAGCATCTTGGAGACTTCTTCTTGGATGCATGTACGTACCCGATCCGGTACTCGGTACGCCCGGTGTCGAACAGGAGGACTGTCCCCCGTGTCCACGTCGTGCAGGCACCAGGAGGTGACTCCGGGTGCGAGAGAGAACAGGTTTGCGAACGGCAGCAGGAGGGCCCGGCAATCTTGACGCTGCTCTGGGGTCAGGGCCTCAGAGAGTCGGACCCCGTCCACCGAACCATCTCTTTCCCGGGTCCTCAGTAGGTCAGGGAGGGGCTCGGAGTCTCCTTCCGCGCCACTGTCGGTAGCCATCAGCAGGCTGAGCTCTGAGCGCACGAAGTGGGGTTTGAGTCGGTTGGCGTGGAGGACCCGGAGGGGGTTCCGGGGGGACTCCAGGTCGATGAGATAGGTGACGGGGCTCCTGCGCTCGATCACCTTGAAGGGCCCCGTCCATTTGTCCTGCAAGGCACATGGTTCGATGGGGGACATCACCCATACCTGCTGACCCGGTTCAAACTCGATGGAGGAGGCATGTTGGTCGTACCACTTCTTCATGTCTTCTTGACTGGCCTCCAGATTGGCTTTAGCGATCTCCCTGAATTTCCGGGTCTGATTACGGAGGGTCAGGAGGTATTTGTAGACGTCCGGAGGGGTCTTTAGGGGGGCCATTTCCCATTCCTCCTTCACTAGGCTGAGAGGCCCGCGAACGGGGTGTCCGTACAGGAGTTCGAAGGGGCTGAAGCCGAGGGACTTCTGGGGGACTTCTCGGTAGGCGAAGAGGAGGCACGGTAGTAGCACGTCCCACTGGCGGCGTAGGGGTTCTTCCAGCCCCATGATCATCCCCTTGAGGGTGCGGTTGAACCGCTCGACCAGCCCGTTCCCCTGGGGGTGATAGGGGGTGGTGAATCGGTAAGTGACTCCGCACTGCTGCCAGAGGGATTTCATATACTTTGAAATAAAGTTCGTACCCCTGTCGCTGACGACTTCCCGGGGGAAGCCCACTCGAGAGAAGATCCCCATCAAGGCTCGACCCACTACTGGGGCTGTTATCGTACGAAGGGGGACCGCCTCAGGATAGCGGGTAGCGTGATCCACCAGGACCAGGATGAAGCGATGTCCCTGTGCTGTTCGGGGGTCCAGGGGCCCCACAATGTCTATTCCCACCCTTTCGAACGGGGTGGTCACCACGGGGAATGGTTGTAGGGGTGCCTTGAGTTTGCGGCCGCTCTTCCCACTGGCCTGGCAGGTCGGGCAGGACCGGCAATGGTTGGATACGTCATTTCTCATTTTGGGCCAAAAAAAGTGAGTCACCAGGCGGTGGTAGGTCTTGTCTTGGCCCAGGTGCCCGGCCAGGGGGACATCATGGGCTAGGTTCAACAGGAAGTCTCTGAAGTGGAGGGGCACCACTAGCACTCGCCCGGCCCCCAGTTCTGCGATTTTCTGTTCGCTGTACAAGAGATCATTGTCCCAATAAACCCAGTGGGCCCCGGTGGTGTCTCCTTGGCTCTGGGCGAGCGCTTGCTGTCGCAATCCCTCGAGGGAGGGGCAGGTCTTTTGCTCCTGCCGGAATTGTTCCTGGGTGGGCCCCCCTTCTTGACGCCACTGAGCCAGGTCGGGAAGCTCGGGGGGCTGTGTGGACCCCTCTGGGGTGGGGTCCGGGTGGTCGGTCTGGAGGAAGTCTTCTTCTGGAGTGATCGAGGGCGGAGGTGCTGCCCATTCTGGTTCTTCTGGTCTAGGGATGGTGCGGGTGGCCATGGACCGGGTGGTTACGCACGCCCAGTCCGGGAGACCCAACATCCCCAGATGCTCTCTTCTTTCCACAGCGGCCCACGGGGAGCTCTCGAGATCGTTCCCCAGGAGGCAGTCTACGGGGGCATCGTCACGGACAGTTACTTTCAGCATGCCGGACACTCCTCCCCATTCGAAGGGGACGCAGGCCATCCGACACAGGCTCTCTGAGTTATCTGCCGATCGGACGGGGCAAAGTACGTTTGGTAGGATTTGTTCCGGGGTTACCAGGTGACAGCGGACGGCCGTCACACTGGCCCCGGTGTCACGCAGGGCCTCGGCCTTGCGCCCATTGATGCTCACCCATTGGCTGTACTTCCGAGTGTTGGCGGGCAGGGGAGTCCGCGGGACCATGTCTCTTCCTCCTAGGCATGCCAGGGTCATGGCGGCGGGTTCCCACTCGAACTGCTCCGACTCATAGGTCTCCGTGTCTTCGGAGACTTGTTCTTCTCCCAGGGCGGCGGCCGCCATTTGGCGGGGCCCGGGGGCCTGGTTCTTCGGGCAGGTCGGGTCACTGGCATAGTGGCTGACTCGCTGGCATCGATGACACGTCACGTTAGCTCGGAACCCCGGGCGCATCGGGGGGTTTCCCCGGCCTGCTGGGGCCGGGGTGGCGTTAGTGGGTGCGGTCGGGGCGGCGTCTCTGCCCCGGCCCGGGCCTCCTCCTCCTCCTCGGGGACGATGGTGACCTTGGTTGGTTCTGTTCTGCTCATTCGGCCCACTCCGGGCCACTCGGGTGCTCTCCCACCGGTCAGCCTCGGTGGCGAGCTGCCGGGGTTCAGTCAATTTACTGTCGAGGAGGTGCTGCCTGAGCTCGACAAAGCAGTTGTTGGAGAGGTGCTCCCACACAATGAGATTGAAGAGTTGTTCGTAAGTGGTTACGTTGTTACCCTTGATCCACCCCTCGAAGGCTCGGCTGAAATAGTTCACGTATTCCAACCACGTCGTACCTGGGATCCGGGTGCAGTTGCGGAACCTCTGGCGGTACATTTCGGGTGTAAGTCCATATCGACTGAGGAGGGCGGCCTTCATGTGGTCATAGGACGTCATTTGATGGTCCGGAAGTTGCAGCAGGGCATCACGACCCTCGTTGACGAATCTCCCCCATAGACCGGCTCCCCAGTCACTTCGAGCGACTCGGTGGGCGGTCATGGCAATCTCATAGGCCTTGAACCACTGCTGTATGTCGTCGTTCCGGTGATATTCTCGGACCACATCCTTGGGGATGTGGACCTTCTGCTCGGTAGGACCCGGGGAGTGCGGTTGCTCGGGCACCCCTAGGTTTTTGTTCAGTTTGCGTATTTCTATCTCCGCTAGTTTGCACTCGTGCTCGTATGCCAGTCTTTTTTCTTCGAGGTCTCTCTGTCTCTGTTTTTCCTCTCGCTCTTCTCTGAGCCGTAAGTGTTCTAAGTTTATTTTTTGTTCCGCCAGTTTCAATTCTCCGTCTAATCTGAGTCGTGCCAAGTCTAACTCGTGTAATCTATTTTTTTCCCGCTCTTGGATCTCTTCATGGGAGGGGCCTGTTCTCCGTTCCTCCGTCCGGGTGGTGTTGACTTCCGGGGCTGCGGGGTCCCGGGGGGTTGCGGTATTTGTCTCTGTCCAGGCCTCTAGGGCGTTTTTGAAGTCTTCTTTTGTGCTTAGCCCGGTGGTAGCAATGCCTAAGTCCATGCAAAATTGTTTGAGCTCTCGGTGGTTGTATTCTTCCAGCTTTTCCATCTGGAACTTCTCCGCCGATCCGCTCTCTTTGGTCGTCATTGTGGTTTTAGTCGTAGGGTGAGTTACTGTCTGTACGGTACGCGTTGGTTCGGATCGCGCCGCTAGCCACCAATGTTAGACGGAGACCTGAAGGGTCGGCCGAGCACAGTGATCGCACAGACAGGTAACTTCCCCCCCCACAGATGGACACCACACAAAGATCAGGGTAACACCTTTTATAGGCACTTCTGGTAGTAGAGTGGTATGATACAAGGCGTTCAGGACACGATGATCCTCTCAATTCTAGTCTCTAGTCAGGGAAGGGGGTAGCGGGACAGTCTTGGTACCCACGGGTACGGAGGTGTACGGTGATAGCTCACAATCCTCGAGCTCGGTGTTCGGATGGGTCAGACCGCGGCCGCGCCGGCAGGGCCCGAAGAGGTCGTAGGGGGGAACGGGCCGCGGCAGCGCCAGCGGGTCCCAACAAGGATGAAGGTTACGACGGGCCGCGGCAGCGCCAGCAGGTCCCACGAGAATGCAGGTTGCAACGGGCCGCGGCAGCGCCAGCAGGTCCCACGAGGATGGAGGTTTCTACGGGCCGCGGCAGCGCCAGCAGGTCCCACGAGGATGAAGATTGCAGAGGGCCGCGGCAGCGCCAGCAGGTCCCACGAGGATGAAGGTTGCAGAGGGCCGCGGCAGCGCCAGCAGGTCCCACGAGGATGAAGGTTGCAGAGGGCCGCGGCAGCGCCAGCAGGTCCCACGAGGATGAAGGTTGCAGAGGGCCGCGGCAGCGCCAGCAGGCAGGGCAATAGTTCACAAGGCAGGGCTGTGGCAGCGCCAGCAGTCCGTCAAGGATGAGTTCTTCTCGGTGTCTCTCGACTCCAGGATACAACTGCCTTCCTGTCCTGGGGCTGCCTCAGTTATAGGTCTGGCGCCCTTTGATGTCCGGACCCTCGCTCTTGGAGGTCGGGAGGTCTGGGATGGAGGAGTCCAGACACCCAGCAGGGGGGCGGAGCCAGCGCCCAAGGAGGCTGGGGGTGCTCGGCACCTGGCGGGGGAGAGCCATCGACACTTCGTACTCCCATTGACCTGCCAAGTGGGCCGTTCACCTCCTGGGTGGAGGGTGGTGCCGGGATGTCGGGGCCTGGCCAGGCCCAGGGTTGGGGTCGGGCTGAGGCCGCGCGGCCGCGTGGTGCCGTGTCCAAGATGGCGGCTGGGCCGGGCAATGGTGCTGACGGTGGCCCGGGCCCTGTCCTGCGGGGAGGGAGCGAGCCCTTCATGTGGCCTGTCCAACATACTGCATTTGCTCCCTAATCTGCAGATTTGAACTAAAGAAACATGATTCTATCTCAAACGTAACAAAAGTTACTTAAAGCGTGACAAAGTGTTCCGGAGCATTGGAAGGCCAGTTGCAAATATTCAGTGGTAATCTTGTAGTTGCTTAATGCTGTATTTGGGTGTTACACTGGTAATAATGAGGAGGAATATTTCTCCTGACAGAGTTATCTTGAGTTAAAATGACAAAATAATGAAGGAATGCTAACCACAAAATGTGGCGCATTGTGCCGCATAATTGACCTCTTCTTGCTGCATAATTTAGTCAAACATGCCGCATAATGTGGTCCTCTTCTGCTGAATAATTCCAGTGGCTCTACTTAAGGCTTCATGGTGCCAAAGATGTATTCTTTTTGAGATGTAATGTTAAGATGTTATCAGCCGAGATCTGGAATAGGGGAGACACTTACAAAAATGTCTGCATTGGATACAGATGCAGCAACCTAGCTTAGAGTATGTAAATATTGTTTTAAAATAATGACTTACATATTCACAGTGCTTTCTGCCACCGGCTGGGACCTCAAAGCACTATAAACAGGGCCACTGGAATTATTCCGCAGGAGAATGCCAAATTATGTAGCAGGGTTGACTAAATTCTGCAGCAAGTAATGGCAAATTATGCTGCAAAAATGCTTTATATTTTGTCATAGCATTACTGCATTATTTTGCAATTTGTACACTTGTTAACACTGCCCTGGTTTTTTTGCCCCTCATAAGTACCACATTAATACCCACATATAGCAATAAGCAACAGAAAGGAGATCAGTCAACCTTTAGAAAGTGCTTTCCACTGTGAGGAAATGTGTTGCTGCATTTTTAGTAACTTTTGAACCATTTGAGCTAGAAACAAGTTTTTTTTTTAAATCTGCAAATTATGTAGCAGACAATGGATTATGTGGCAAATGCGGGAAATCCTTAACTATGCGCAAAATGCCCAAACCGCACAATTGCATAATTCCACTTGCCCTGACTATTAATACAAAGGTCACTATTCCTCTGCACCAACTAGGGTTCAATTATGTCTTGCTTAGCTTTAACACACACAGACATCTGCAGTGATGGTAGTCACTAACTGAGGTTTCATAACCTAAAAGAGTGCAGTTATCACCGGTTAGTTTAACTTGCATTTATTATCAAATTAAGTTGTTATTGCATTATTTTCTACACACCTGCAAGACTGTGAAAACACAAAACACGTAGGCTTTTTAAAAAAAATTTAGTAACCTCTTTCACCCTGCCATCACACCAGGGGTGCAACTAGACCCGAACTTCGGGGAGCTAACACTCCCAGCCAGGGCTGGCCCTAGCACTGGCCGCACACGGTGTAACAGTCTTTTTTGGCGACCCTCCCCCATTTTCCCCTCCATGAATTCCCTCACTACTACTCACCAGCAATGCACCTCATCTCTTTATAGCCCCTTTCAGACAAACATTTCATTTTTTAATAGCGCTACTCATAGTTTACTCACACTTGGTTCTGTGATCCACATGGCACCCGTTCTTTGTAGCAGGCACATTAACCCTCTGCGCTGTGTGGGTGGTAGGAGTGCCCATGTGAGTGCACGGTGAGCGATGCGACAGTGTGAGAGTAGGGTAAAAGGAGTGACTGCAGGGTGAGTGAGGTGACCATATGATTTTGGGTGCGGATGTAAGTGCAGAGTGGGACGAATGAATGCATGGTTAGTGATGGACTTGTTTGAGTGAGATTGCAGATTGAGCAGTGAGGGGGACAGGTGAGTGAAGTTTCACATGAGTGCGGGGTGAGTAGTGTACTCGTGTGACTGTTGGGTGAGGTACAGGGTGAACAGCGCAAGTGCATTGTGAGTGCAGAGTGATCGCTGCGAGTGTAGGGTGAGCGGATGAATGGTGTGAGGGCATGTGATCAGCGTGAGAGCATTGTGATCGCTGTGAGTGCAGGGTGAGAGTGAAAGTGAAGGGGGAGAATGAGGAGTGAGTTGTCTGAATGCAGGGTGCATTCCCAAACACTTGAAGTATGTCAGCATGTTATTGATGACAGCGTAGGGTTCCAGATATAAGTTAAACTATTGCTATTATGGCATTATTCAGGGATCGAGGGTGGAGGAAATAAATAATGTGCTGATCCTGCAACAAACTTCCAGTCTTACGATTAGGGTTGCCAGCTCATTATTTTGATGTTACAGACAGTACAAAAATAAACAGGTACGCACTTTGAACAGCAAATATAAATAAAAAGCACTTTTAATTGTGTCAATGAATTGTGCTACATTGTGGTAAATTTGTGCATTGTTGTGACATTGTGGAAATGGGGCAAGTGAGTACATTTCTGTTGGGTTGTGGAAAATGGGCGAATATGTGCAATGCTGAGTTAGTAGTGTATGTCAAGGGGCATTAGACTCGGCAGTGAAGGGTTAATGTGTGTAATGTGTGGGTAACTGTTTTTCTAAAGTAATGTTATGTTGTCATTTTATCTGTTCTGTTAGGCTTGTACCATTAGTATGGTATTGCAATAGCGGTTAGTGTTGACCAAAAATGTCGGGGCGTGGAGACGGAAAAAAAACGTATCTTCGACCGGCCACTTCACGCTCTTTTGCTCCTCTCCTCCCCTCCAAGCACAGGCTCCCAGACTCCACAGCAGCCAATCCTGACACTGCTCTCATGCTGCTGGTGGCAGCATGAAAGCAGTGTCAGGATTGGCCTGAGTTCTGTGAATTTACGCTCCCAGTGAGACTGGGAGCCTGTTCCTGCTTTCTCCAACCTGGCAATGCAGCTCGGGTTAGAGACAGCTTCAGTGCGCATGACGGTTTGGCCGGCCAAGCCATCTTGTTCACTGAAGGCAGGGCCCACCACTCCCCCTCAGTGCCTGTATTCCCCCCTGGCCCACCCCCAAAGACTTGTAAGGAAAGGAAAAATAAAATGATAATAAAAAAGTCTCATTTCGTGCCATTTTGAGGCCCTTGGGGGGAGAGTGATGCTCCTCTGGCATAGCAAAGGAGCCGCCGCTGTGGTATTGTAGTGCTTTCATATGTGTGTCCTTTCGTACATTGGGAGATTTCCATCAATCAATTGTTAATTGTTTTGTTGTGTTTTGTAGTGATTTCTTAAAGACTTTGTATAGACAAGTTTATTGTTCCTTAACGTGAAACTAACCTGAGCTGATTCTAGTAAAGCCCTTCCTAGTGGTCAGTGTCTGTGGTGTGCTGAAGCACTTTGGTGTTTTTCATTGAGCTGGGGGGTCAGTTGTCCATTGGCCCCCCAGCTAGGGAAATGGTTTTCTAGGCAGCATCACTAGTCTGGTAAAAGTTATTTAACAATGTGTGCAGTACATTTACGTAAGATTATCTGAATGCCTCCAAGGCGTATGTTGATGGGTTGCTTGGGTACAGCTGTGGAGCTGGCAGCACTTTGCCAACTATATACAGCGCCTGGGTACCCCCTAGGGTGATAAGCAGCGCTATACAAATACCATCTGATTGATGGATGGATACGACTTTGGTGTTCTGGTGTGCAGTCAGTGAAGCTATCTTTTGTGTTTGAGAAAAGAAGATAATTAATCTAGTTGGCAAGGTGTTGTGTAAGTGGGTATTGTTACAAAAAATTAAGTTCTGGTGGGATGGGAGTTAGGATCAGAGAAGCAAAGCAGGAGAGAGGTAGTGACCAACATGAATTCAGTGTGCGTGTGTCTGTATGAGGCGTCTGCAGTGTTTTTTGGGCATACCTCTGCAGAGTGCCTGTCTTAGCAGATGTTCCAGGGGTTGTCAGACACTCTTCTGGGACTCTCCTCATTGAGAGATATTTAGGATCAGTAGCTCAAAAGGAGCAGCTCTTGAAGTCATTCTGCTCATTTCAACAGGAAGGAGAGAACAAGTTGAGAGAGCCGGAAAAGCAAGAAGATACCACAGTAGGGAAAAAAACGGAGATAAAAATGAAAAGGTAGATAAAGTAGACAGAATATATCAGTCAAAAATATGAAAGAAATTAGTATGTAAGCGGTGGTGTGTGCCCTGTGAAAGCGTGCACTGATGGCTCGTGGTGTTTGTGCCCGGTGAAAGCGTGCACTGACGACTGATGGTGTCTGTTGAAACTGTGCACTGACAGTGTGGTTGTGTGTGTGTATGTGTGGTTGTGTGTGTGTTTGGGCATGTGTGTGTGGTTGTGCGTGTGGTTGTGTGTGTGGTTGTGGTTGTGTGTGTGGTTGTGGTTGTGTGTGTGTTTGTGGTTGTGTTTGTGGTTGTGTGTGTGTGTGTGTGTGGTTGTGTGTCTGTGGTTATGTGTGTGTGGTTGTGTTTGTGTGTGTGGTTGTGTGTGGTTGTATGTGTGATTGTGGTTGTGTGTGTGTGCGTGTGGTTGTGTGTGTGGTTGTATGGTTGTGTGTGTGGTTGTTCAATGCTATGTTTTGTTATGCTATGCTGTTTTGTTGTGTTTTATTATGCTATGCTTTGTTTTGCTATGCTATGTTTTGTTATGCTATGCTATGCTTTGTTATGCTATGTTTAGTTATGCTATGCTATTTTTTATGCTATGCTATGTTTTGCTATGCTATGATGTGTTTTGTTATACTATGCTTTGCTATGCTATGTTCGTTATGTTTTGTTGTATTTTGTTATGCTATGCTATGTTTTGTTGTGTTTTGCTATGTTTTGTTATGCTATGTTTTAATGTGTTTTGTTATGCTATGCTTTGTTTTGTTATGCTATGTTTTAATGTGTTTTGTTATGCTATGCTTTGTTTTGTTATGTGATGCTATGTTTTGTTGTGTTTTGTTATGCTATGTTTTGTTATGCTATGCTATGTTTTGTTATTCTATGCTAAGCTTTGCTGTGTTTTGTTATGCTATGTTTTGTTATGCTGTGCTATGCTTTGTTATGCTGTTCTGTTTTGTTGTGTTTTGTTATGCTATGCTTTATTGTGTTTTGTTATGCTATGTTTTGTTATGCTATGCTTTGTTGTGTTTTGTTATGCTATGCTTTGTTGTGTTTGTTATGCTATGCTATGTTTTGTTATACTATGCTTTGTTGTGTTTTGTTATGCTATGCTTTGTTGTGTTTTATTATACTATGCTTTGTTTTGCTATGCTATGTTTTGTTATTCTATGCTATGCTTTGTTATGCTATGTTTAGTTATGCTATGCTATGCTATGTTTTGTTGTGTTTTTTATACTATGCTATGCTATGCTATGATATGTTTTGTTTTGTTATACTATGCTTTGCTATGCTATGTTTGTTATGCTATGCTATGTTTTGTTGTATTTTGTTATGCTATGTTTTGTTATGCTATGTTTTATTGTGTTTTGTTATGCTATGCTTTGTTTGTTACGTTATGCTATGTTTTGTTGTGTTTTGTTATGCCATGCTATGTTTTGTTATGCTATGCTAATCTTTGTTGTGTTTTGTTATGCTATGCTATGTTTTGTTATGCTGTGCTATGCTTTGTTATGCTGTTCTGTTTTGTTGTGTTTTGTTATGCTATGTTTTGTTATGCTATGCTTTGTTGTGTTGTGTTATGCTAGGCTTTGTTGTGTTTTGTTATGCTATGCTATGCTGTGTTTTTTGTGTTGTAATGGAATATTTGGGGATCTGGGACAAAAACCCGAGCTCTGACGAGAGATTGTGTGAGTTTGTCCTCCAAGGAACAGCTGTTAGCATGAATGGTGCAAGTTTGATGGCATTTTCAAATTAATTGTTTGTCTTCACCCATTGTTCATCAAATCCTTCCAGAAAGGGTCTCATCCATAGAGGGGCACAAGGCACTAGTAAAATGGCAGATGACATAATGCCAAGAAGTGATTGGAGAAGGCAAAAAGAAACTGATTTTCTTTTTGATAAATTCTGTGCCAACATCATGAGTTTCTTTTGTCTTTCTTGTGACAAGGATGCTTTGTCTTGCAATGTATCCACGATCGCTCCTTGGAAATGTATCTTTGTTGTGGGACGAAGGAGAGAATTTTGCTAATTGACTGGTTAGGCCCAAAGATTAACATTTTTGCAGACAGGTTATTGTATCCTTCGAGGCTTGACGAGCGAATAGCGCATTTATGAGCCAGTCATCGAGATACGGGAAACCTAGAGGCCTTTTTGTCCTAAGTAGGCTGCCACTGGGGCCAGACACTTCGTAATTATCCAGGAAGTGGACCTGAGATGAAATGGGACTACTTTGAATTGGTAGTGAGTGTCAGCTACTCTGAATCTGAAAAATGTGAGATTCGGATGGATAGGAAAAAGGGAAATAAGCATACTGTTTTCGTGAAATCTCTGTGTTTGATGAGGTGCAGGATTTCTTGAAGAGTGATCATACCAAACGATTGTTTCTTCAAGTACTTGTTCTGTTTCCTGAGATCTTCATGACCAAGAAGAAACAAGAATAGAAGGCCATTCTTTTTTGAGCATTTGGGATCTTTTCTATGGCACCCTTGCTTAGCATAGATAGTGCTTCCCTTCGGAGAAGATGAAGATGAGATGGAGGTGCTCGTTTTGGTGGAGCGGTAGGTGGAATTCGGGTGAATTCCAAAGTATGGCCATGTGTGTTGAGGTCCAGGACCCATTTGTCCATTGGGATCGTCTGCCATTGATGGAGATATTTTGAAATTCTTGCTCTCACAGGATGGTGTTCTGTAGGGCGCGTTACCAGCACTATAATATTGTCTTTGCTTCCTGCTAGTGTCTCTTGCTGCTGCTGTCTGCTTCCTCCTTGGTGACTGCTTGGAGTAAGCTGCTGCGAGCGGTGTCTGATATGGTTGGTGCTGCTGGTAGGTAGATCGAAAGGGCTGCTGAAAAGGCTGGCATGACTGATATCTCTGGTTTTCTCCTCGATATGAATAAGCACCACTAAAAGGTATTTTATGGAACTTCAAGGTGCCCAAAGATCTAGCGGTGTCAGTGTCAGCCTCCACTGCTTGTAAGGAATCATCAATGTGCTTGCCAAACAAAGCATCGCCATCATATGGCACGTCTAAAAATCTTAGTTTATACCTCAGGATGAAATGTTGTAGCCTTTAACCAAGCTTTTTGTCTGAGGACTGATGTCTAGAGCACAATCTATGATTTCCGGTACAGATATTTCTCCTTCCTGCAGAATCGTCTTGTTTCTGTTTCCTCATCTTTCAGCAGGCAATCAAGATATGTGGCGATGTCCGACAACATCTAGCTGTCATATGTGCCCAGGATTGCCAGCCAATTCGCTGCACCTTCAGTGGTGCCTGACATAGTTGAGACCCGCTTACCAGTATTTTCAAGGCGCCTGCCTTCTTTGTCAGGTGGCGTTGAAATTGGGATGGAAGGGTTCTTTGACCAACGCTGGGCAGCCTGTGTAATGGTAGAGTCCGATTTTGTATGTCCAACCAGACATGCCGGCGAGTCTTCAGGAGCTTCTTCGTACTTCTTATCGATTATTGATAGAGCTGCTGGGACTGTGGTAGCAGTTGTCATAATTTTAATTCCTTAGTGTACTAAAAGTGGGCATGAGGTTGGGTAGTGAGGGAAGTCAAAGCAACAAGTTTACAACGTTGAGGTAGAGCTGTGAAAAATGTGGTGCGACGGGCAGGAGGAGTGGAGAAGGAGGTAATTGCGATGAAGGGTGAAAGCCAAAGGGAGAAAGTCTCAATGCCAGGAGGATGGAAAGTGAGGCGCATAACTTGAAAGGGCAGAGTCATAGTCTGGTGACAGAAAAATGAGGGCAAGCGACAAAATCACACCTGCCCATTCTCTTCCCCCTGCATCTTGAGGGATGGGGTCCAACATCATGCCCCATAATGTCCCAGGTACCTACCGGTAATCATGCTTACTCTGAGTTCAAGGCTTTCCTGATACAGTCCTTGCCTGCAAGGTTTGATCTTCATCCTGCCGAACCTGTTTCTAGGCTGTGGAAGCAGGGGTCGGGCGGAATCATTTTCTCAGGCCACCAAAGACTAGGGGAAGGTGAGCCTCTTGGATCAAAGAAAAGAACTTTAGTTTTTGCCAAATTTAATTCGAGAATATTGGCATCCATCCAACCAGCAACTCCCTTTAAATACTCTTTGAGCTTACTGAGGGCAGAATCTGAGTGTTGCTGGAAGGACAATAGTAGTTGGGTATCATCCGCATAAGATACCACCTGCACACCTCAAGACTCAATCAACTGGCCCAGTGGTGCTAGATGAAGATCGAACAAAGTAAGACTCAAAGCTGTAGAAGATTGTAGCTTTAGGCAAAGGGGTATTAGCTCGCAGGTAAGGACTGGATCAGGGAAGATGGACGAGGAGGTAATGCTCTGGTTACTTACCAGTAATCTTCATTACCCCGTCTTTCCCGATACAGTCCAACCGCCAGCTCCGCTCCGCCGACCTCTCCCTCGCCACCATCCCCCGCATCCAAAGAGCGACCTGCGGCAGCAGATCGTTTTCCCACCTCGCCGCCAAGACCTGGAACACCCTCCCCATCCTCCTACGGCAGACCCAGGGCCTGCTAACCTTCAGAAGACTACTCAAGACCTATCTATTCGAGCAGTAGCAGCACCCCCAGCGCTTTGAGACCCCCACGGGTAAGTAGTGAGCTTTACAAATGTATTGATTGATTGATTGATTGATTGATTCCCACCTTCCTGCCCGTTGTTTGGGATTGTATATATATATATATATATATATATATAAATCTATATATATATATATATATATATTACCTACTGGCGGTCGCCTGTAATTTTCCTTAACTTTGCCTTGCTGCGCTCCGCTCCTTCCCTGAAAGTTTCGGGGGGATCCGTCAAGCGGGGGCCGAGATAAAAGGGGGGTCCCAAAACGTGTTTTCCCCATGTTAATTTCCATAGGGCGGTTGGACTCACTTTTAGCCCGAACGGCTGAATGGATTTCCACCAAACTTGGCAAAATTGTAGGGACTGGTACCCTGATGTGCCTTTGCTATGTCTCAAGATATATGCTCCAGTGGTTTTTACGGAAATTAACTTTGAACAAATATATATTGGGCTACATTGGGCTATATATATGTTGGAGCCCAAATGTAGCCCAATGTAGCCCAATGTAGCTACATTGAAAAAGCCGCGAAGGCGAAACGCGTCTGTCGACATGGAGGGGAGAGGGCACCCAAGCACCGAATAAAGCATCTTTGCTTTTGAAATCAGACTCCGTGTGGGCCTCTTATATTTCGAGCAAACCTTCAACTGCTTGCTAAGTATCGTAATACTGAACGTTTCACCAACGTCAGAGAGTGCACCCGGAAGAACGGAGCGACGGCGGTGAAGTCCTGTTCCAGAAAAAAAAAAAATATATATATATATATATATATATATATATATATATGTATATGCAAATCACCATCACTTTCCCTCATTTTGCCATAGAAATTTTATATATATATATATATATATATATATATATATATATATATATATATATTCACTGAAAAAACCATAGGTTTCACACCAGTTATAGTTAGGAATTAGCATTTAAAAAACCTATTAAATTCACTGAAAAAACCATAGGTTTCACACCAGTTATAGTTAGGTGGAAATTGCGATTCTCCTATTAACATGCCTAGAGAATCTAGATTTCATTAAAGACACGGAGGCTCACATTATACATTATGCAATGACTTTTAATTGCAGATCCAAGCCAGTCGCATCACAATATAAAGGTTCCAATAAGAACACTGAGATGAAGTAATAGACAAAACATAGCAACCATCAGCCTCTTTTAAATCAGGCGAAGAAAGAAGATGTAGTAGTTTCCAGAAGATTCGAAGTGGAAGACAAACGAGAATGAAGAAGTCAACCAGACGGTTTCTTGGTGATGAAACATCCAAAGTAGTTTAAGTAGAAGGATTACCTGAACGAAAGGAGACAATGAAAATTGTATCCTAGATAAAAAGGTAATCATAAACAAACAAATCCTGAAAAAAGAATTGAACAATCATAAATAACATTTTAATATAAATATAAAATACATTATATTCAAGTGATACTCGGAATATAAATATTATATCCACAACCAAACAGGGAACGGGATGGGTGGGATAATGTGAGCCTCCGTGTCTTTAATGAAATCTAGATTCTCTAGGCATGTTAATAGGAGAATCACAATTTCATTACAAGAACGGAGGCTACATTATGCATGTTGGTAGCCCTGTAAAACTACATTAGACATGTGTTCAATAGGTTTACAATAATGTCTTGCAAAGGTATTAGCATTAGACCAGTCGGCAGCTTTAAGGATATCATCCAACTTACCTCCGGACCAAAGAGACTTACTTGCCATGGCACCTCTAACAGAATGAGCTTGAAATTTGGATATATCAATACCAGCTAGGGACATAGCAGATTTAACCCATCTGGCAATCGAGGTGGAGGAAATAGCCTTATGAGGTTTTACAAAGGAAATGAGAAGCTGATTCTCATTAAGTGGACGAAGGTTAGACATTGTCATATCATACGCTTTCATACATTCAACAACAGAAAGTTTTGGAGAAGGATCGAAACGAGGATAAACAATTGAATCAGACTTGGTCTTTGTTCTTCTATAGATTTCAAATTCAACTCCAAATAAATTATAAGACCTATTAGAGATCTCTAGAGCTTTAACATCAGAAACTCTACGACAGGAGATAAGGCAAAGAAGAGTTGCGAGTTTAAAAGAAAGAAACTTTCTGCTCAAAAAAGAATTATCCGGCCAGGAAGTGAAAAGATCTAGAATTAAATTCACATCCAAGAGAGAATCATATTTTGGTCTCGGGGGTCTTTTTATAAGAATGCTCTTCATCACCCTACAAACAATAACATTTTTACCAATAGACTTGCCGTTAATAAGGACATGACCAGCAGAGATCGCCGATCTATAACAGTTTATTGATCTATAACTCAATCCTTTGTCGAAGAGTTCAGCGAGAAAATTCACTATATCAACAATAGGTGCTTGAGTGGGATCCAAATCCCTCTCCAAGCACCAACGAAACCAGCATTTCCAGATATTGTTGTATCTGTAGTGAGTTCCCGGTGCCCATGACTCTCTGAGGAGAGTAGAAGCTGATGACGAAAGTCCTGAGACTTCGTTAGATCTCCTGACACTCTCCAGGCAAGAAGGTTCAAACTCCCTGATAGGGTCATTAGGTGAGGATCTCCGTTTACGTCCGTAAGGAGATCTTTCAGGGAAGGAATGAGAAATGGAATTTCGAAGGTCAGTTCCAGAACAGTGGGGAACCACGCCTGTGATGGCCAGAAGGGAGTTATTAGGACTAGAGAGCATCGGTCCTGCCTCACTTTCTGCAGGACTCTCTGGATCATTGCGAATGGGGGAAAGGCATAAGCATTGATCCCTGACCAGGGTTGGAGAAATGCGTTCACTGCCTTGCGCCTGGATCCGGCATCCAGCTGAAGTAACGCTCTATTTGAAAGGTGAGACGGCTCGCAAATAGGTCTATCTCGAATGGACCCCAATAAGAATTTAGTGAGTCGAAGACAGCAACGTTCAGTTTCCAATCGCTGTAGTCCGAAAGGAATCTGGAATTCCAATCGGCAGAAACGTTCGACTTCCCTGGGTAGTATTCCGCTCTGAGAGCAATTTTGTGTTCTAAACAGAACATCCAAAGTTTCCTTGCTAGGTTCGAAAGGTCGGCAGACTTGGTACCTCCCAACCGATTGATGTAGGCCACTGCTGAAACATTGTCCATTTTCAGAACAACCGATCTCCCTTGAATTGAGTGCTTGAAACTCATAAGGGCGTATAGGCCCGCAGTAAGTTCTAGGAAATTGATGTGGTGAGATGACTCCTCCTGAGACCAAATACCACCTGTATTCTGGTCTAGGAAACAAGCACCCCAACCATGTAGGGAAGCGTCTGATTCCAGCACAAAATCCGGTTCCGAACCGAAAATTGCTATCCCATTCCAAGCTTCCAGGTTTTCTAACCACCAATTCAGTTCTGTTTTGGCTTCTAAATCTAGGGTGATTAGGCCTTCGTACCAAAGGCCGGATCTCAATGCCCTTCCTTTTATCCTTTGCAAAGCTCGGTAATTCAGAGGGCCTGGGAAGATGGCCTGAATGGAAGAGGATAAGAGAGAAGTCTTGCCAATTCCCTTAAAGGGATGTCCTCCTGTCTTAAAACATGACGAATCTCTTTCTTGATCTTCGAGATTTGTGAAGGGGGTAAAAGAAGAAGGCACTTGGAGGTGTTTAGAGTAAAACCCAAAAACTCCAGAGATTTGGAGGGGGTTAGAATAGACTTCTCTTTGTTGACAATGAAGCCTAGACTTTCTAACAGATTCATGACTATTTCCAGGTCTATAAGAATCTGAGTCAGGTCTTGAGACATTATCAAAATGTCGTCGAGGTAAATAATAAGCCGAATTCCTCGTTCTCTTAGGAAAGAAGCTACTGCTCTCATTACCTTGGTAAAGCACCAAGGGGCGGAGGAAAGCCCGAAGGGGAGAGCCTTGAACTGATAAAGATGATTTTTCCAGAGAAATTGTAGGTAAGGTTGATGTATTTCCGCCATCGGGATAGTGAAGTAGGCATCCTTCAAATCTAGTTTTACTAACCAATCTTCTTTTTGAAGAAGGTCTCTTAGGAGATGTATTCCTTCCATTTTGAAGTGCCTGTAAACCA
The DNA here is from genome assembly GCF_964261635.1 of Lissotriton helveticus. Classification (NCBI taxonomy): domain Eukaryota; kingdom Metazoa; phylum Chordata; class Amphibia; order Caudata; family Salamandridae; genus Lissotriton; species Lissotriton helveticus. Next base: position 1,532,862,434 of record NC_136061.1, on the reverse strand, counting down.
GAAATTTGTTGAGGTCCTTCAAATTTATAACCGGTCTCCAACCTTTTCCTTTTTTCTCCACAAGGAACAAAGAGCTTACGAAGGTTAGAGAATCTAAAGGAACTTCTATTATCGCTCCTTTCTCGAGCATAGAGTAGATCTCTTCCTCTACTATCTTCTCTTTTTCTATTGAAATAGGAATATCCCTCGGTAGAGAAGTTTGAAATGGAATTTGAGTGAAATCTATCATAAAGCCTGTCACTGTGGACAGGACCCAAGGGCCTTGTGTTATTTCTTCCCACTTTTTTGGAAAAAGTTTCAGTCTCCCTCCCACCTTCGGAGGGGTAGTAGGGGAAAGTGGGAAAGTAAAAGCTTGGAACTTACTTTGAGTATTTGACGAGAATGAAGCTCGTGATATTGTGCCTCTGGCTCTGTTCCCTCTTCCACGGTAGAAGCCGTTGTTATAATTATTTTGCTGTCCTCCTCTTCCGTAAGGACGTGATCTTTGATAGGGCCTCTGGTTAAACCGGCCGGAAGAAAGGCCCCTTCTCCCGGCCCTTCCAAAAACATTATTGCTGAATACTCTCTTAATATTCTTTTGTGCTTTATCAAGTGCAGTAAAGGTTGAGACGTACTTTCCCAAAGATCTTATAAGCTCTTCACCAAAGAGCAGGCCTTTTGGGTTCGAGGATGGCTCCTTCTCAGCCATATCCGTAAGTTTAGGGTCTAGTTTAAAAAGGATGAGTCTACGTCTTTCGGCGTTAATGCTGGAATTGGCATTACCTAAAAGAATGAGGGCTCTTTGACTCCAACCCCTTATAAGGTCTGTATCAAGTTGGGTACCTTTAAGGTAACACTCCTCGGCGGAGTCAAGAATCCTGCTTAGTGGACCAAGTACATCCAGTAGGCGATCTTGGCATCCTTTAAAGTCTTTTTCAAGACCCTTTCTGGGGTCGCGCCCAAGTCTAAAGAGGTATTTAATTAATTCTGGATCCATGTTAGGAGCATAACATGCTTTTTCATCGATTGAGGGTCTAGAACACTAAGCCCTTAGAATATTTCTTGTCCCTCTTTCGAGGGGGAAACGAATCCACTTTTTAATAAATTTGGATACATGCTCCTGGGGAGACCATAGTGTAGAACGGGGATGCTTTAGATTAAGGGGGGAAAACACCTCCTCTCCCAAGGGGTTTAGGATAGAATCTTTAGATGTAGAGGGGGGTTCGTCCTCCTCATCAAAAATTCCAACATCCCCATCATCCAAGTCCAGAACGTATTCATCTGGATCCATATCATCGTCATCATCGGAGCCCTCCTGGTAGTATTGAGCACTTTGAGATAGTGAGCCGCTAAGGGCATCCAAAGTATTTGGGCCGCAAGGGGCACCCGAAGGAAGTGAGTCATAGAAGACATCTCTATTATTTGAGGTGTAAGGACCTCCCAAGAATTTTGTGGTGCTAGGACCACCTGCAATATCAGTGGTGCTAGGACCTCCTGTGCTCACCTGCATTTCGGTAGAAATGTTGTTATTTTTCTTTGTACGTTTTGCTCCCACTTTTTGTCCGACAAACATATCAGACACTTCTTCTTGGGAATGAAGAGGTCTTTTATAAGGGGCAAGATGAGCAAAGGTCTCCCTTAAACAGGATTTAATTTCTTTTTGGATCATGGATCGAAAATCCTCTTTATTAAAGGTAGGAATTGTAGCATTATTACCTTCTGAGTCTGAGTCAGAAGCATTATCCATCTTGACTTATATAATAATACACCCCGGGGCAGAGTCAGCACAAGGCAGGAATCTTACCTGCACGCGGCTCTGGGCTTCGAAATTTTAAGAGCTACACCCCGATGAAGCAGAACACTTCTGGACATAAGATTGTGAAGGAGAAATTCTCAACTACATAACCAAAAAAGTGTGTCCATATCAGAAAAAATACTACACAAGTTGTGTGAGTACGAATTTTTTATGTTTGTTAGTCCTGAAGAAAGCTCCACAGACCCATCCAGGCCCAAGGAGCTGAAACATGTCGACGTATTTTTCTAACTATACTGCTAGATCCAGTAACTTGGTCTAAAAAGGAGTATTACCCAATTTTTAAAGCTTGTGGTTAAACAACCTACATTAAAAAACCACAGGGTTGTTTACCATTTTTAACCATTTTTTCCCTTTTTTGCACAATTTACTTTAACACTTTTTTCACTCATTATTCTCTGGACGCTGCACCCTAGACCAGAGGCGCCTCGGGTTGAGGCTGGCAAATTTACCACTTCAGAGTAACCAATGATAAATGCCATAACTCTAATGTGGGGCGGATGAACCAGATAAACCGCACCTTTTTCCAACCAGTACATAGAGTTTTTTGAGGCTACTCTGATCTTTATTCCTTGTACCAATGGTCATAAGGTGTAACTAGTGTCCGTTTCTCTTGTGATGAATTTATATAATAATACCCCCTTTTTTTTTTTATGCAAAATGCTATTTGGGCGTAGGAATAAAAGTATAGAAGTCTCTATAACCCCTGTTTCATAAGACCTGGTGCCCTTAAATTCTCTATTTGTATTGAAAGGTCAAAGTCGCGACGCTGAGATGCCTCCAAACAGCTGAAAATCAACTGTCAGCCGATTGAGGAAAGTCCCTAGGCGAGACACTCACGAAGCGTGAGACTCGCCGAGGTACTTTCCTCTAAAGCGCGTCATGAAGACTGCCTTCGGCTTTCCGATGAAGAGAAGGCATTGCCGGAGGATAGCCAGTGAGGGGAAAGGCTCCGCAGTAATAAGGCGGTAAGCGGCTGGGTCGGGCATGCAGCGCTTCGTTTCAGGTGAGCGCCTCAGACTACAACACACGCATATCGGGCTTACTGCAGGCCCTTCCGCGGTGAACAGCAGGCGCGCGGCCCGTGTGGGTCAGAAAGTGAACAAACATCGACGGGGAAAGGATATATACATTGCGGGACAACTCGAGTGTCACATGCGCTCCAAACTAAAGTGAATCTTTACGAACGGTACGACGCAATCACGGGGCACTTTGTTCTAAAGAAGTGAGAAGATATTGTTTACATCGCTAAGCCTAAGCCCGAGAGGGTACAAAAGAGAGGGGGGAGGGAGGGGGGGACCTCCATAAATTGCAGGTCCGGGGAGGAGGGATGGTAGAAAGTGGAGTCAAGACCACGGAGACAACTAGAAACAGAAATAAGGCAACATGAAGTGAAAGTCAGATTGCCTCAAGTTAACCTCCCCAGAAATAAATAACCAAAACAAGGCTAAAGGATAAAAAAACCTTAAATAAGAGAGAATGAGAATGAGCTACTTATCTGCTTGGAGCCGCATTTAAAAGAGGCTGATGGTTGCTATGTTTTGTCTATTACTTCATCTCAGTGTTCTTATTGGAACCTTTATATTGTGATGCGACTGGCTTGGATCTGCAATTAAAAGTCATTGCATAATGTATAATGTAGCCTCCGTTCTTGTAATGAAATTTTACTCGCATAAAACCATTGAAATTCCCACGTTATAGTTAGTTGGACTCACTATAACTTGCGCGTGCAATGCACTGCTGATGACGTCACATATTACATCACTCATGACATGGTCAGTGACATCACTCATGACATCACTGATGACATCTCAAATGGCATCACTGATGACATCATCCAGTGAATGTGTATCTTTCTGAAAAATAAATATTTTTTATATATGTATATCTAAAGGTTGATGGAAGAATAAATGGGTAAATAAATGTCTAAATGGATGTTTTTTTTGTGTAAAATTGATTGGTTAACTGACTTATTAAATGTATCTTAGTGAATACATATATTAGCGAGTAATGTTTAAATATTTAAATATCTGTATCTGTGTCTCACTTTGTGTATAAGTGGCTGCATGGGTTGGTGAGTAGCTACATGAGTGTGAATATGGGTTATTAGTTGTTTTTTTGAGTATCAGTATCAGTGTCTGTATGGTTCGGTGGGGGATATTACTTAGAGCACAGATGCATGAATGAGTGACTCACTATTTGTATGTATTTTGAAGACAGCATGTGTGCAAGACTGTATGGGTGGATGATTGTGTGTATGGGTGGGTTAGTGAGTATGTGTTTTTATAATTGATTGTTTAAGAGAGTAAATATGTTTCCGTTTCTGTAGAAGTATGTGTAGTGGTGTGTATATAGCAGTATAATCAAGTAAATGTTTTTTGATAGTTTATTTGCATATGTGAATTTGTGTGTGAGTAACTATATGGATGAGTATTAGTGTGTAACAGGATGTATAGGTGTATGAGTACATATGATGAGTAAGTACATGCATGAGTGACTATATAGAACTGTTGGTGAATCAGTGGATGTGTATGTAGATGTTGGAATTACCTAATAAGTTGTTGTAATTGGTATTGGTTTCTCCTTTTTTAAGAAAATGTTAGTTTCTATTTTTGAATGTGTGTGTCAAAGGTTATTTTATGCTGATAGGAGGTCTGCCACTTTGTCACAAGGATGTTGTCATCAGTGATGTCATTTGAGATGTCATCAGTGATGTCATGAGTGATGTCACTGACCATGTCATGAGTGATGTAATATGTGACGTCATCAGCAGTGCATTGCACGCGCAAGTTATAGTAAGTCCAACTAACTATAACGTGGGAATTTCAATGGTTTTATGCGAGTAAAATTTCCACCTAACTATAACTGGTGTGAAACCTATGGTTTTTTCAGTGAATATATATATATATATATATATATATATATATATATATATATATATATATATATATATATATATATATATATATATAGATATATATATATATATATATATATATATATATATATATATATATATATATATTTGGTGGAATGATGCCCCATGTTTGGTGGGGTGATGCCCCATGTTTGGTGGGGTGATGCCCCATGTTTGGTGGGATGATGCCCCATGTTGGACAGTATTAGTAAATACCACTGTCAGTGCCTTTAATTGGAGAGCGGCTTTTGTTCATCTGTTTATTGGTGGAATATCTAACAAAGGAATAACCCAAGCATAATCTTCATACCTGGTTAAATAAACGTCATCATTGTCGAGTGGCTCGAATTTTATGTTCAAGTCACTCGCTACAACAAGACAGCATTAGTAAAAGCGCTGTTCAAGAAAGTTTTCAAGCACCTGTTGCGTTTGTAAAACCATACTGTCCCTGACCCCTCCTACATAGACATTAAAGATGGTTATTCCGTGGTTACTTCCAGTGTTCAACTGGATACCCAAGATGTCAAGAGAAATAATGTTAAGTTGACGTATTCAACAGTTTAGTGAGGCTCTAACCCATATGAGTAGACCCCAGAGGCTCTACCCCTCTGGCTAGGAATTGCAAGAACAAAAAACTAAGATAGCCTGGCCTGTGGATTGAATTCAGAGGCCAGGCTTCTTGTACTAGATATATATCATAATTGTCCATATATTGGTTCCAGTCTGGATTGGGTTACTTTGGATCTAAGTCCTGTCACATTCCAGGAGACAAAGAGCAGCTCACTGGGCTTAGAAGATGGAGGTCCCTTGTGTATAGCACCATCACAGCTGGACTGGGAACCGAAACTGGCCCTGACAAACACCTCGGCCGGCCCCTAGGCGTGCTAGTTTGGAAGCACCACTCCCATCTCACCTCTGCAGCTTTTTTTACAGTGGGCCGATATTGCAGCTATGTTACAAAACCACCCACGGTAACAAAAACTGCCTCCCAGGGTCCAAAACCGGTCCCCACCCCAGCATCCCACTGGGTAAATGCCCGGTGCCCACTACAGCCAGTCTGGCCCTGAGCCCCATTCCCAGACATCTCAGCTGCGATGCCACTATTGGACACGGAAGGGACGTAATTGTTAGGACCACTAGAGGAACATTCACTAGCAAGCGATGGATTAAAGTTAGTATTAGACAAGATCAACACCTCATAGGAACAGGAATGAGTTGGATGGTCAGACCCCCTAGCATCCATTGGACAGCCAGGCAGAGCAGAATTGAATGTAAGCAAGATTGATGGGTCAGAAGGTGGAACAGCCACTCCCCTGAGTCATTATCACTAAGATGTGAGGTGGAATTGACAGACACCATAGTGGATCTCTCGTCAGGGAACTGTACTGTCCTGAGATATTTAAATTAAATACTGGAATGACTAGGGGGGCTTGTCCTGACATCAACCATTACTTTGGACGTGAGAATTAGTTCTATCATGTCAAAGTTGGAATCAGGGATGACTATCGTTGTGGCACTGATAATGTCATCTCGGATAAGTGAATGACAACCTCTGACGTAACGTATCCAGTGTGTCACTTTGTTCTTTATATATTTTTCCTCTTCATGGCTAATTTAATGGGTCAGCTTAGGACAGGGGCCTCCAAACCTTTCAGTAATAATAGCTACTTACGTTCAATGAAGGTCATCCTGAGCTCATAATAGTATAAGTATTATAATAGTGGCCATATCAGACGTGATTACATTAGTGGTCTTAATATGCAAGATGACTAACAGTGATCTCATCAGTGCATCAGTCAGGGTTGCGGGCAATAATGTTAATAAGCCTTTATCAGTTTTGAATGCCTCTACATCAGAGGTCTTCAAACTGTGGGGCGTACCTCCCAGGGGACGCAAATGCCTCTGCAAGTAAATGTAAATGAAGATGGCCTGGAAGTGCAGTGATGCTTATTTGCTGCATTTCCAGGCTGTCTTCATTTACTCGGAAACCCTTGAAGTGAGATCAGAGTGCCGTGGGGCCGTATGTCAGTGAGTGGGGTGCTGTGGGCTTGGCTGAGCAGTGTCTGGAGTCTTATTTCTGGCACACCCGAGTTTTTCACAGGTCTTTAAAGACCATTTGTATATTTACATACCGTTGTATGCCTCTGTTTTTTTCTGGTTCCAGAACCCCCTATTCCTTACATTTGTATTTTACATTTACTAGTGTGAGAATGCATTTCAAGAAAAGGAATATAAATTAGAGTTGCCAAAAGAAAAATGCCAGCCCTGTGTTGTTTAAAGAACCTGCAAAGACCTCGTCTTGACACTAAATAGGGTTATAAATAAAAACTATCTATTAATTTGTAATGTGACTTTTCTGTCTTTGTTCCCTTTAATTATCAGTCAGGAATCATTCAGGCAGCTGTAGGACACAATTAAAAGTGTTTTCTATTTATATTTGCTGTTCGAAGTGCGTACCTGTTTATTTTTGTACTGTCTGCGACATCAAAATAATGAGCTGGCAACCCTAATCATAAGACTGGAAGTTTGTTGCAGGATCAGCACATTATTTATTTCCTCCACCCTCGATCCCTGAATAATGCCATAATAGCAAAAGTTTAACTTATATCTGGAACCCTACGCCGTCATCAATAACATGTTGAGTTACTTCAAGTGTCTGGGAATGCACCCTGCATTCAGAAAACTCACTCCTCATTCTCCCCCTTCACTTTCACTCTCACCCTGCACTCACAGCGATCACAATGCTCTCACACTGATCACATGCCCTCACACCATTCACCCGCTCACCCTACACTCACAGCGATCACTACGCACTCACAATGCACTTGCGCTGTTCACCCTGTACCTCACCCAACAGTCACACGAGTACACTACTCACCCCGCACTCATGTGAAACTTCACTCACCTGTTCCCCTCACTGCTCAATCTGCAATCTCACTCAAACAAGTCCATCACTAACCATGCATTCATTCGTCCCACTCTGCACTTACATCCGCACCCAAAATCATATGGTCACCTCACTCACCCTGCAGTCACTCCTTTTACCCTACTCTCACACTGTCACATCGCTCACCCTGCACTCACATGGGCACTCCTACCACCCACACAGCGCAGAGGGTTAATGTGCCTGCTACAAAGAACGGGTGCCATGTGGAATACAGAACCAAGTGTGAGTAAACTATGAGTAGCGCTATTAAAAAATGAAATGTTTGTCTGAAAGGGGCTATAAAGAGATGAGGTGCATTGCTGGGAATAATAGTGAGGGAATTCGTGGAGGGGAAAATGGGGGACGGGCGCCAAAAAAGATTGTTACACCGTGTGCGGCCAGTGCTAGGGCCAGCCCTGGCTGGGAGTGTTAGCCCCCCGAAGTTCGGGTCTAGTTGCATCCCTGGTGTGCTGGCAGGGTCAAAAAGGTTGCTAAAAATAAAAATAACAACCAACGTGTTTTGTGTTTTCACAGTCTTGCAGGTGTGCATAAAATAATGCAATAACAACTTAATTGGATAATAAATGCAAGTTAAACTAACCGGTGATAACTGCACTCTTTTAGGTATGAAACCTCAGTTAGTGACTACCATCACTGCAGATGTCTGTGTGTGTTAAAGCTAAGCAACACATCATTGAATCCTAGTTGGTGCAGAGGAATAGTGACCTTTGTATTTATAGTCAGTGGAATTATGCAATTGTGCGGTTTGGGCATTTTGCGCATAGTTAAGGATTTCCTGCATTTGCCACATAATCCATTGTCTGCTACATAATTTGCAGATTTAAAAAAACAAACCCAGGGCAGTGTTAACAAGTGTACAAATTGCAAAATAATGCAGTAATGCTATGACGAAATATGCAGCACTTTTGCAGCATAATTTGCCTTTTCTTGCAGCAGAATTTATTCAACCCTGCTGCATAATTTGGCCTTCTCCTGTGGAATAATTCCAGTGGCCCTGTTTATAGTGCTATGAGGTCCCAGCCTGTGTCAGAAAGCACTGTGAATATGTAAGTCATTATTTTAAAACAATATTTACATACTCTAAGCTAGGTTGCTGCATCTGTATCCAATGCAGACATTTTTGTAAGTGTCTCTCCTATTCCAGATCTCGGCTGATAACATCCTTACATTACATCTCAAAAAGAATACATCTTTGGCACCACGAAGCCTTAAGCAGAGCCACTGGAATTATTCAGCAGAAGAGGACCACATTATGCGGCATGTTTGACTAAATTATGCAGCAAGAAAAGGTAAATTATGCAGCACAATGCGCTATATTTTGTGGTTAGCATTACTTCATTATTTTGTCATTTTAACTCCGGATAACGCTGTCAGGAGAAATATTTCACCTCATTATTACCAGTGTAACACCCAAATACAGCATTAAGCAACTACAAGATTACCAGTGAATCTTTGCAACTGGCCTTCCAATGCTCCGGAACACTTTGTCACACTTTAAATAACTTTTGTTCCGTTTGAGCTAGAATCATGTTTCTTTAGTACAAATCTGCAGATTAGGGAGCAAATGCAGTAAAACTATAATTATGTGGAAAACACTGCTGATGCAGAAACTCATAATTCCAGTGGCCCTGGCTTTAAGTGACTCAATCAATTAATAGCTGGTAAGAAGGCTGTTTTTTTAACTATCTGCACTACCACCACACCCTTCGCTTTCAGGAAGAGGCACCTCAAAGTCAGTATTAACCATTCAGGGGCAGTTTTTTGTGAAAGCTGAGTCAAAGGGGTGGCAGGTAGAAGGCAAGCAGGGTTGCATTCAAAAGCAGAGCCCTAATCCTCTCGATCCCTGGGACCACACAGTAATGGTCTAGGAGACAGAGGAAAGGAGCGAGATTCATAGATTTTGTCAAAGAGAAGGCCCAGAATAGGGAGCACTGTATGGGGACTTATTTGTATGTTTACAAATGGCCAGAGACAGCTTCTTCAGAGATATACCCCAAAGAAGGGGACAATATAAGAGTTTTTTTAGGGACATTCATTAGTGAAGCTGGTACTGCTGCCAAGTGTGTAAGTAGACACTGCTGGTTATCATTAAGGAAGCAGATGCATCAGGACTGGGGCCCAGGGATTTGAGGGGCCCACTGCATCTCAGTTATGACTGGCTACCTTTAAAAAAGGGGCATTGGAGCTTATTTTCCTTTCAAGCTTTAGGACCGAGGTGATGATCCATCATGGTGGGGAAGAGGTAAAAGATGCAGAGGAGAGAGCCTGCTACTCAGGACTGCGGTTATCATTAGTGCAGCAGGTAGAGTTGCATTGGGGTCAAAGAGTGTGAGGGGCTCACAACACCCCAATTATGGGGAGCAGTTTATTTGGGATAATGTCTGTTTTTGTTTGATGCATTTGCTGTTTTATATGTCTCATATTTAGTGTGGTTCATACGCTATAGAAAAAGCCTTCTTGAAATCATCGCATAAGCCCCGGGGGGGGGGGGGGCCTGACCTCAAAACATTTTGTTTAGCGGGGTTCAGAGTAAAATTGTTTGAAGACCTCTGCTCTACATGGATAAGACATAACAACTATAGATGTAATGCGGCTGGCACCAAGGTATTAATATTAGTACTACGTCTTCCCAATGCCACCTGATTTATTTGGTTTTAATTTTATTTTAAAAGGTTTTATATAGCGCTGGCTACACCCGAGGGTATCAGAGCATTTTACATCAACATTGGAGATGAGAGGAAACATAAAATAAACAATAAATGAGGCAAATAACAACAAACATCACATGAGAATAAAAGTATAAATAGAATAACATAATGATCATCGTGCATAAATCGTAATAGAGAGCAAATAGTTATGATCAGTGGGTCGTTGTTACGAGTAAACGATATAATAAAGGAGGGAGGACAAGTAAGACAGTCTCCTGATGGGGCGGTAGTATGATGAGGGGGGACCTAGGCTCTACGTTACCCCAAGAATTTGGTGAGGAGGTGAATTTTAAGGTCTTGCTTGAAGCTGTCATAGGAAGGGTTGCATCGGAGGTCTTTGGGGAGGGCATTCCAAATGGTAGGGGCCTTGCCAGAGAAGGAGCGGGATTTAGATGAGCTTTTTTTGAGAAGAGGTGGAATGAGAAGAAGGGTGTTGGAGCTGCTCAACAATCTGGTGGTGCCAGAAAGCTCCACTTTCGATGTGCAGCGGATTTCCCCCCCCCCCGCTTGCGATTGCGAACGGTAAGTTCGTGATCGCGAACAGTAAGTTTGCGAGCGTGAGCTGCCGCTTGGGTACAATTTTTACCCGAGCAGAAGAAATGCCAGCCCAAACTGCAGATCGCACTGCACTCCGCCACTCGCAGAACTTCACTGAGTCGTTTTGTAACTTCACAGAGGTCCACGTAGCAAAACTCTGCGAACTACGCACAACATGTCTCCCTTAGGTTAGGGAGTTTTCTGTAACATGATTCAAGGCTCAGACGCAGACACCCTAGTTCAGCAATTTTGAGCTCAGTTCAATCCAGTCTCCTTGGACACAGTCTCACCACAACACAGCCTCCATGTCTTTTCGACACAAGTGTCTCCAATCTCTCCCACTTCTGGGATGAGACGTGGTGGTTGCAGAAGAGGCAGTTGATCTTGGTAAGCTGTTAACAGGATGGGTAGTTCAATTGGTAGCCTGGAGTTCTTCGACAAATCCAGATACCGGTGGTGGGGGTCACAGGGCAGGCACTGGACCTACTTCTGGGTCACTTGAGCAGCAGATGGGTAGCCATTTAGACAGGGACACAGCGGCACGCTAGCAGTCACAGTGAGCACTCTGAAAACGCAGCAGTGGTGACGGTCACAGGCACAAGTCTGAGCTGTGATGGGAAAGATCCCTATGGTCACAGTTGTTTCACTTTACCAGCAAGGACACCCCCAATCGGTCTTATTGCACTGCCGCAAGGTTAGCGGCCAAACCACCATTTACATTTGCCACCTCACAGTGGAGAAGCGTGGCTCAATGGTTAGAGTGGCAGACCCTGATGTAGAGGTCTGGCCCGGGACCAGGGTTCAATTCCCGCCTCGGCGGCTCTTGGACTCAAACTCCCCGGACCTGATAATTCTCACATCGGTGCCTAGTCTAATCATGGGTCCCACTCTGTGACTCTGGGCAATAGCTTGCTTAATCTCCACAACGGCCCCAGCAGCGCTTGGATGCCTGGCTTCACCTTGGGGGTGCCCAGGAGTAGACATCTCACAGGAAAGCCAGGAAGGGTTCCACAGCGGTATGAATACAGCCCTACGAGACCTCTGGGTAGAAGTGCGCTATATAAATACAAACACATTTACATTTACATTTACATTTACTTCTGGAGAGACTGTGCTCATGCTATCGAACTTACCAATCATTCTTTGCTGTCTCCATTCCTCTGGTTTGACCCTCAGCACTAGGGTCTGGCTGGGACTCCAACACCTCCTGCAGGGTTGACAGGATATTTCCCTCTCTCAGTAGGCCGGCTGGCTACAGGCAATTAAGGTCAGAGATGAGCTCTTCCAGCAAGACAAGACTCCAGGGAATAACCCCTGTCATCTGGGAAGTTGGCTGTAAGACTGACGCCACCTCTGGGTGCACAGCAGCCATCACAGTAGGCTGCAGAGCAGAGTGATGCTCCCTGTAGTACGGTAGTCTCCATCCAGGAGTAACCACAACAGAGGCACAAAGAGGCGTGAGCTTTCTATACCTGGCGTATCAACAACCACACTATGCAGTGGTCAGGGGAAATACAAAAGGCTGGCTCACCTAAAAGATCCTTTCCACACTGAAAAGGAGACTTCCGTCCCACCCTTAACCGCCACCATCTTCCAAGTGGCAGTGCTACAGGAAGGCTAATCAGCAGCTTCTCTCAGCAAACGGGCTTCAGTGAATTTCTGAAGGTGTCTTGTCTCCACCCTCCAGCTTTAGGAATGTCAGCAAAACACTTCCACTGTCTGGGAAAACAATCTCACCTCCATCTTGTGCACAGGAGCAGATTCGGGGCTTCCAGAATGGAATCCAGAGGCCTCCATTACACGGGCACACTTGTGTACATATTGCATGTACCAACACACAAGACACAACATAAACACACACAGCATATATTTGGAATGTTAGCACAAGGGTTAGGAGTAGCGCACTGAAGCAGAACTTCACATTGGTGGGGCCTCTACTCCAGTGACACAGATAAAAAGGCCTGATCATGACTATGCATTCACAAAACACAGTATGCTGCGCCATCGATCTACATGCTAAACCTGTGGCAGGCTGGTAGTCCACTATCAGGACAATGAGGGCATGCTTGACATGTCCCTCCAGGTCACAGGATAGGTCCATGACCTCCGTCACGTCAAGGGACAGCATAGGCCTCTATGCGCTAGATTAACACAAGGCAAGGGCCAAAATTAAATAATCTCTGGGACACCAGCTACTCACAGTCGAGTTTTCAGGATAAGGCACCATGGTCTTGTAGCTCACAGGAGACATTCCAGTCCCAATAGCATGTTCAGGCAATATTATGTTTTCCTAAATTAATATGGCTTCCCTTATGGTCTTTCCACTCTGTAGGTGCTTATCACTATCACCAGCCCAATCTTGCGCCGGACTGTTGGTCTACAGACCTCCAGGTCCTATGGGATCTTTCCATGAGGGCCTTTCCTCAGTGATGTCGTCACTGTGTGTACAGTTTAAACACTGTATACTCCTTGGCGACTTCAACATCCACTTTGACGAAGTGGATGCGGCAGATACGATCAAAATCTTAGACTCCACGGAGCCATTGGGCTTACTACCTTACCTGATATCCCCTACACACAACAAAGGACATACGTTGGACCAAATTTTTTCCACTGCCCCTATTAGAGTCTCTCCTCCTTTACCAGTACTGTGGACTGATCACTTGCTGGTGTCCTTTGGTATTTTGCATAAATCTAGCGCCACTATTAGGGACAAAGGACATCTATCCCAGCTCCCGCGTGCCTTCCATAAAGTCTCCCCGGACATGGTCGACCAATACTTGATGAATCATCCGTGTCGTCTGTCAGGCGACATGGAGACTGATGTTAATCTCTTTCAGAGTTGGCTGACGCGATGTTTGGAGGAGTTGGCGCCCCCTGAAGGTTCCTTTAGGGCCTCTTCCCGCGCTTCCGCTCCTTGGTTCACTCCAGCCCTTAACTTCAGCCGCAGGCTCTGTAAGAAAGCTGAGAGAGCATGGAGAGTTAGCTATCTGGAGCCTCTGAAGGAAGCGTATAAGAGTAGGATCAAGGCCTACCACAGGGAAATTTATATAGAGAAAAAAGCCTACTTTGCCAGAAGGATTGAGGAGGCCAGCAACACCAGTAAAGAAGTTTTCCTGGTAGTGAAGGAATTTACCTCCCCGGCCGCCATCACACCTAAAAGTTCATTCTCGGAACCTTGGGTGTTCCAACTGGCTAGCTTCTTCTCCAATAAGATCATCAGCATCCAGGATATTTTTCCTGTGGTGGCGAGAGTGGGTCCGCTCGATCAAGCATTGGGTTCTCCTAAGGTGGTCGCAGGTCAGCCCACCTTGAAGACTTTTCCCCTGGTCGAGCTACAATCCTCTCTGGAAATCTTGTCCAAACTGAGATCTGGCTCCCCGGGCGATCCATGCCCTGCTAAGTTTTTAGCTAAAATTGCTCATGTTATTAATCCCACTGTCAATCAGATTCTAAATAGCTCTTTGGAAACCGGAGCCGTACCTCAAGTATGGAAACGGGCGATGGTTCTCCCTCTCTTGAAGAAGCCGTCCTTAGACCCCAGTAATCATACCAATTACAGGCCTATTTCGCTACTGCCGGCCTTGGCCAAGGTAACGGAAAAGCATGTGTACTCAGTCCTGGCCAATTTCGTGGAATCCAATGGGACTTTGCATTACACCCAGTCCGGTTTTAGGGCTAACTTGAGCACTGAGTCGGCATTGTTGGAGGTGTCAGAAGCCATCAAGGAAGTCCTAGACAGTGGAGGGAAAGCAGTTTTGGTATTATTAGATCTTTCTGCGGCGTTTGACACCGTTCCCCATGACCGGCTCCTGGCGAGACTCTGGGAGATCGAGGTTCGGGGAACGGTGTTTAGATGGTTTGAGTCATTTCTCTCTAACCGACATCAGACAGTCTGGGCTCCTCCGTACTCTGCCGCAGTGCCGCCTTTAGAGGTGGGAGTTCCTCAGGGGTCAATTCTGAGCCCCACCCTTTTTAATATCTATATGGCCCCCCTCGCGGCACTGGCAGAGTCGTTTGGCGCCCAGATTATATCGTACGCCGACGATACCCAGCTTCTCTTCACGTGCAGTAAGAGTATGGACTTTGATGGCGAGAGCATTAAGAACTGCTTGGGCGCAATATTCACCTGGTTTCAACTTAACCAGTTGAAATGCAACTCCGACAAATCCGAGCTCCTTTTCTTCGGATGTCCCCCTGATCCGGGATGGAAGACCTGGTGGCCTGCAGGCATGTTTCCCCCTGCCACCGACTCCAAGGTTGCCAAGAACCTGGGTGTTGGACCCGGCCTCATGGCGTGGCCCTACCCCTCCCGCATGGCGGGCCCAGGACGACATCGGCCCTCCACCCAGCATCGGGCAGCCCTTTTGCCCGACACTGCACGCCCCAACCTTGCTGGTCCGGCCACCATCCCGGACCCCCACTACCGACCTGGCTCCAGCGTGGGCCCCTCACGACCTAAGCACGAGGCTGCGCCCGACTCCATCTTGGGCCCACCACATCACGACCACGTGGCCTCGTCCCCGGCCCAGGCCTCAGCACAGCCCAGACATCAAGGCACCAAGATCCACCCAGGTGGTCGAGTGGCCACTCGACAGATCCCGGAGAGAAGGGTGTTTCGATGGCCCTCCAGCCGTCCCCGGATGCCTGGTTTTGATCGCCCTCCGGCCTCCCTGGGCGCTGGCTCCACCCCCCTGCTGGGTGTCTGGACACCATCATCCCGGCCCCTCTGACCCCCAGGCGCGAGGGTCCGGACATCAAAGGACTCCAGTCCTATATCTGGGCCAGCCCCGGAGTAGGACGGGAGTTGTATCCTGGACTGGAGAGCCCTGCTGACGCTGTCACGGCCGACCCCAGAAGAACTCATTTTCTCTGGAACCTCACGAGAACTTGAGGGCCTGCTGGCGCTGCCGCGGCCCACCTTTGCCGAACCATCTTGAGAGCCTGCTGGCGCTGCCGCGGCCCACCTTTGCCGAACCCTCTTGAGAGCCTGCTGGCGCTGCCGCGGCCCACCTTTGCCGAACCATCTTGAGAGCCTGCTGGCGCTGCCGCGGCCCACCTTTGCCGAACCATCTTGGGAGCCTGCTGGCGCTGCCGCGGCCCACCTCTGCCGAACCATCTTGGGAGCCTGCTGGCGCTGCCGCGGCCCCCCTTTGCCGAACCATCTTGAGAGCCTGCTGGCACTGCCGCGGCCCACCTTTGCCGAACCATCTTGAGAGCCTGCTGGCGCTGCCGCGGCCCACCTTTGCCGAACCATCTTGAGAGCCTGCTGGCGCTGCCGCGGCTCAACCTCTCGGAACCCCCGGCTCGAGGATTGAGAGCTGTGCGCAAGGTATCCCTTCCTACACCCCAACCGAGACTGTCCCGCTACCCTGATCCCCTCTTGCGAGACTTTACAGACCCCTCGGTCTGCTTGTACATATCGCTGAGAACCAGCAACCTTTATTTCCTGATAAAGCTTACGAACTCGACCTCTGGTGTGGTGTCCATTTGTAGTGTGTGGTTACTCTGCTGTGCGATCCTAGGAGAGGGCCCTCACCCAGGAGGCCTCTCAGTAACGCTCGGCTACTTCTTGACGGAGAGGTGGACCTAGGGGTGGTCAGTCAGACATCTTCTGCCTCCCCCGGGGTCGCCTTTCTAACATTGGTGGCAGGCGACGGGATCCGAGCCGACGCAGATCGTACAGAGAGTAATTCACTCACTACCGAGAAAAACACACCGCGACCATGACTACTCAGGAAACCAGACCGACAGCGGAATTCCAGAAAGAAAAGATGGAAGATTACAGCCACAAGGAATTAAAACAGTTTTGCAAGGACCGAGGCATCGCTACCACGGGCCTCAACACCAAAGAGGATTTTAAATCGGCCCTGCAAGCCTGGGCGGACGCCGATAACGCGCCACCCCAGAATGAAGACAACCCGAGCCCGAATGGACGCCCGGAGACCGACGCGAACCCAGCGAGGGAAAGAACCACAGACCTGGACACGGGCCTCCCCCACGGAGACGCCCAAGAACGAGAGAGGAACCGGCTCCACGAGTTGGAGCTCGCCCGACTCCGACAAGAAGGAGAGATACAGCTGGCAGAAAGGAAATTAGCCCTCGAGCAACTACGGCTGGAAGGAGACCTAGAGGAAAGGAGAAGACAACGAGACCTCGAAGAAAAGAAACTCGTGCTCGAGCATGAGCGCGGCCTCAAAGAACTGGAAATCAAGGCCAAGACAACAGAAACCGGCACCGCCGGGGGTAAGACCTCACCCCCGCCGGTGGACACGAAGGTGCACATACCCAAGGAGGTCGTCAAAGAATACTATAAGAACGACGACATCCAACAGTGGTTCAAAGCCTACGAGGTCGCCATGACCGCCCATCGAGTACCCCTCAAAGACTGGGGCGCCGGCTTATGGGGGAAGTTCATCAACGAGGGGAGAGACGCCCTGCTAGAGCTCCCCGACGCCGAGATGACCTCGTACAAACACATGAAGACCGCCCTCCTCACTCGCTACGGACTCACCCCCGAAATGTACCGGCAGCGATTTCGAGACTGTAAGAAAATCCCCGGTACCACTTGGGTGGAGTACGTGAACTTTTACAGCAGAGCCTTCGAAGGGTGGATCAGAGGCTGCCAGGTCACCACCTACCAGCAGTTGGTCGACCTCCTCCTATGGGAGCATTTTTTCAATAATTGCTTCATCGAACTCCGGCAGCACCTCCTCGACAGCAAATTGACAGAGCCACGAAAACTCGCGGTCGAGGCGGATAGATGGGTGAGCAACCGAGTTCCCCGGAGTCCGATGGGAGACTACGGCCGGGGATCCCCGGGGAACCACCGACCCCGAGGCGGCGGAGGAGGCCAGAGCAGGGGCCGAGACAACCCCGCGGGGTCATCCCCTACCTCCCCGTCGCCATCCCTGGCTTGGAGGGGAGGCCCCCCAGCAAGACCCGGGCCCCGCCCGAATGTTACGTGCCACAGATGCCAGCGACGGGGCCATTATGCGAATGACCCTCTCTGCCCGATGAACCAGCGACCCGGCACCACCGGTCCCCCGAGCCGCCAGATCGCGGCCGCCGCCCTGAGTGCCGAGGGAGGCGAAGAAGAGGGCGACGACACCGAGCAGGCCGAGTGGGAGCCCGCAGCCATGATCTTAGCATGCCTGGGTGATCGAGACATGATCCCCCGGGACCCGATCCCAGGTAACACCCAGAAATACCGCCAATGGGTCACCATCAATGGACGCCGGGCCGAAGCCCTCCGGGATACTGGAGCCAGCGTGACGGCGGTCCGCTGCCACTTGGTGACTCCAGAACAAATTCTCCCCAACGTCTTGTGCCCAGTACGGTCGGCTGACAACTCTGAAAGTTTGTGCCAGATGGCCCGCATCCCCTTCGAGTGGGGAGGGGTGTCGGGCATGCTGAAAGTGACTGTCCGAGACGATGCCCCCGTGGACTGCCTCCTCCGGCACGACCTGGAAAGTTCCCTCTGGGCCGTCGTAGAGCGGAGAGAGCATCTGGGGATGCTAGGCCTTCCCGAGTGGGTTTGTGCGACCACCCGCTCCATGTCCGCCCGGGCCTCCCCCCCAACGGAGGAAGCCCCGATCGAGGAGCCGGAGTGGCCCGCACCTCCACCGCCCGCCGTCCCCGAGGACACCGACCCTGAATCCGGCCCCCAGGGGCCCAGCCATGAGGAAATCACCGAGCTCGGCCACCTACCGGAACTAGCTCAGTGGCGCCAAGAAGGTGGCCCCACCCGCGAACAATTCCGACAAGAACAGAGCACCTGTCCCTCCCTCGAGGGAATTCGACGACAAGCCGCCGCTCAACCTACGACCCATCTCTCTCCTTCCCTTTATGGGCAAGATGATGGAGAAGTTTGTTAATGGACATCTGTCCAGGTTTGTTGAGGAGACACATGGACTGGTTCCCTCTCAGTCGGGTTTCAGGCCAAGACACAGCACCGAGACCACCTTGCTGTCAGTCACAGACGATCTACGTATGTACCAGGATGGGGGTTATTCCGTCATCCTGGTCCTACTGGATCTGTCTGCGGCGTTCGACACCGTGTCACATGACATCCTGACCACCAGACTTGTTAACATCGGTCTGGAAGGTGTAGCTCTGGCATGGGTGAGGAGTTTCCTGACCGACCGCACCCAGACTGTCACCTTGGGTGCCTATCGGTCAGAGGAGTTGGGGATCTCAAAGGGGGTGCCACAGGGGTCCTGCTTAAGCCCGACCCTGTTTAATATCTACGTGGCACCCCTGGCAAACATCATGAGATCCCATGGGTTCATCCCTATGTCATACGCGGATGACACCCAACTCCTCTTCCCGTTTAAACATCTTACGGATACGGTCAGGAACTCTTTCTCCTTGGGGATGAAGGCAGTGGCTCTAACTTCCTGCAATGCAATGTGGCAAAAACGGAGGTGATGCTGTTCGGTGAGGCAAAGCTCCTATGGTCCCCAGACTGGTGGCCGCAAGATCTTGGCCCAGTCCCGGAGCCAAAGCAGGTGGTAAAAAATCTCGGTGTGCGTCTGGACCAGGAGCTCTCTCTAAAACAAAACAGCAATCAAGTGGTGGGCTCTTGTTTCCACGTGATCGCTATGCTGAGGAAAGTCTTCCCCTTGCTCCCTGACTCAACTAGGAGAACGTTAGTGCAGGCCCTTATACTGAGTCGACTGGACTACTGCAACGGGATGCTCCTATCAGTAAACGAGGGAGTTATTGCGAGATTGCAGGTAGTCCAGAACACGGCGGCCCGTCTTGTCCTAAATCAGCCTCCCCGCACACCATCAAAGCCTCTTTTGAACACCCTACACTGGCTACCCATCAAACAAAGGGTGAAATACAAGATAGGGTGCACTATACATAGAAGTCTCCAGAACAAAGGCCCAGAGTTTCTAAACAATAGATTCTCTCTCTATAAACCTGTTCGATCCTTGAGATCCAGTGAACAAGGTCTTTTACAAGTTCCAAGAGCCAGAAAAACCAGACAAGGTGGAAGAGCTCTGTTCATCGCTGGACCAAGATTGTGGAACAGCCTTCCTCTCTCCTTGAGACTCTGTCAGGAATATCTCCCATTTAGGAAACAGTTAAAAACCTTCTTATTTCCTAACTAATGACATCTGCCTACCTATTGTTACAAGCTGAAAGGTTCTCAAAGGCGCGGAGATACTCCTCCGGGAGATGATCCTAGCGCGATACAAACCCGCAAATAAATAAATAAATAAATAAGCCGCTGGAGACCCTGCGGGGTCCCACTGGGTCTATTGGGACAACGACCTTCTCTACAGTGAGCAGAAGATTGCCGAACTAGGGGCCAGCCGGGTGCTGGTCGTTCCCCTCCGATTTCGAGACTTCCTCTTGAACTTAGCACACGATGTGCCCCTCGCCGGGCACCTGGGGCAGGACAAAACTTACAGCCGCCTGGTGACTCATTTCTACTGGCCGAAAATGCGCAACGATGTGCACAATCACTGCAGATCCTGCCCGACCTGTCAAGCCAGCGGGAAGAGCGGGGGGAAAGTCAAAGCCCCGCTCCAGCCGTTTCCCGTGGTCACCACCCCCTTCGAGCGAGTGGGGATAGACATCGTGGGGCCCCTGGACCCCCGCACCCTTCAAGGGCACCGCTTCATCCTCGTGCTGGTGGACCATGCCACCCGATATCCGGAAGCCATCCCCCTCCGAACCATCACGGCCCCAGTAGTAGGCCGAGCCCTAATGGGGATCTTCTCCAGAGTCGGCTTCCCCCGAGAAGTCGTGAGTGATCGGGGCACAAACTTTATTTCCAAGTATATGCGGTCCCTGTGGCAACAGTGCGGGGTCACATATAAGTTCACCACCCCGTATCACCCCCAAGGAAATGGACTTGGGGAGCGGTTTAACCGAACGCTGAAGGGGATGATCAAGGGCCTCGAGGAGCCACTCCGACGCAAATGGGACGTTCTGCTGCCTTGCCTCCTGTTTGCGTACCGCGAAGTACCCCAGAAGTCCCTGGGGTTCAGCCCCTTCGAACTATTGTATGGGCACCCGGTCCGGGGCCCCTTCAGCCTGGTCAAAGAAGGCTGGGAGACGGCTGTCCGAGGTGCTCCACCAGATGTCTACCAGTACCTCCTGACCCTCCGCAACCAGACTCGGAAGTTCCGGGAACTGGCCGAAGCCAACCTTGAAGCCAGTCAGGAGGAGATGAAACGCTGGTATGACCAGAACGCCTCGTCCATCGAATTCGAACCGGGCCAGCAGGTCTGGGTCATGTCCCCGGTTGAACCTTGTGCCCTTCAGGACAAGTGGACGGGGCCCTTCAAAGTGGTGGAGCGCAAGAGCCCCGTCACTTACTTGGTGGACATGGAGTCCCCCAGGAATCCCCTCCGGGTCCTACACGCTAACCGGCTCAAGCCGCACTTCGCCCGCACTGAACTAAGCCTGCTGTTAGCGACCGATGAAGGAGCTGAAGACGACTCCGAACCACTGCCGGATCTCATGAGCACCACTGAGAAGGACGGCTCCATCGAAGGGGTCATGCTCTCCTCCACCCTGACCCCGGAGCAGCACCATGACTGCCGGCAGCTGCTGGGGCAGTTTGCAGATCTGTTTTCCCTCACCCCTGGAGTCACCCAGTGGTGTGTCCACGATGTAGACACCGGAGACAGCCCGCCTGTAAGACACCGAGCTTTCCGAGTGACCGATCGAGTTCGGGCCTGCATCCAGTGCGAGGTGGCCAAGATGCTAGAGCTGGGGGTAGTCGAACCCTCCGACAGTCCGTGGGCCAGCCCAGTTGTCCTGGTCCCTAAAGCCGCCGCCCCCGGCACGCCCCCGGAGCTCCGGTTCTGTGTTGACTACCGGGGGCTGAATGCCGTCACCAGGACCGACGCCCATCCCATCCCCCGGGCGGATGAACTGATCGATCGCCTGGGGGCGGCGAAGTATCTCAGCACCTTCGATCTCACGGCCGGGTATTGGCAGATCGGCCTCACCCCTGGAGCGCAAGAGCGATCAGCCTTCTCGACCCCGGATGGCCACTACCATTTCAAGGTGATGCCCTTCGGCATGAAAAACGCCCCGGCCACCTTCCAGAGACTCGTGAATAGAGTGCTGGCCGGGCTAGAAGAGTTCAGCGCCGCCTACCTAGACGACATTGCAGTGTACAGCCTCCGCTGGGATGCACACCTGACCCACCTCCGGGAGGTCCTGACGGCCCTCCGACGGGCCGGACTAACAATAAAGGCCAGCAAGTGCCAGATCGGCCAAGGGTCCGTGACGTATCTGGGACACCAGGTGGGAAGCGGCCGGGTGGCCCCCCTCCAGCCAAAGATTGACGCCATCCGGGCCTGGGAGCCCCCAATCACCCAAACCGCCGTCCGAGCCTTCCTGGGGCTCACAGGATACTATCGGCGCTTCATCAAAGACTATGGAAGCATTGTGGGGCCCCTCACAGAACTGTTTACAACAAGGGGTGGTGATGGACAGAGTCTCTGAATTAAGCAGAGTACTCTCACTCAGTCAAGAGATCAGGGCTAGATCCAACACCGTTTTTTAGCTCATTGCACCATCCCAGTTTCAGAACCTGGCTGTATGCAAATTAGTCTGTCCCTGGCCCAGTGCATCATGGGAACAGGGCAGACCAGACTACAAAAGCCAATTCTTACACTGGGAAGGAAACAAGCTTCCGGGGACCGGTTTCTGGCATTACAGCCGTCTTCGGCCCGGCTTGCTTGAATCCTGATGGTGCAATGAGCAAGGGACTCACATCTGAGTATACCCTTCCACGCTTAGGGTGGACAAAATTATTTACAACAAGGGGTGGTGATGGACAGAGTCTCTGAATTAAGCAGAGTACTCTCACCCAGTCAAGAGATCAGGGCTAGATCCAACACCGTTTTTTAGCTCATTGCACCATCCCAGTTTCAGAACCTGGCTGTATGCAAATTAGTCTGTCCCTGGCCCAGTGCATCATGGGAACAGGGCAGACCAGACTACAAAAGCCAATTCTTACACTGGGAAGGAAACAAGCTTCCGGGGACCGGATCTGGCATTACAGCCGTCTTCGGCCCGGCTTGCTTGAATCCTGATGGTGCAATGAGCAAGGGACTCACATCTGAGTATACCCTTCCACGCTTAGGGTGGACAAAATTATTTACAACAAGGGGTGGTGATGGACAGAGTCTCTGAATTAAGCAGAGTACTCTCACCCAGTCAAGAGATCAGGGCTAGATCCAACACCGTTTTTTAGCTCATTGCACCATCCCAGTTTCAGAACCTGGCTGTATGCAAATTAGTCTGTCCCTGGCCCAGTGCATCATGGGAACAGGGCAGACCAGACTACAAAAGCCAATTCTTACACTGGGAAGGAAACAAGCTTCCGGGGACCGGTTTCTGGCATTACAGCCGTCTTCGGCCCGGCTTGCTTGAATCCTGATGGTGCAATGAGCAAGGGACTCACATCTGAGTATACCCTTCCACGCTTAGGGTGGACAAAATTATTTACAACAAGGGGTGGTGATGGACAGAGTCTCTGAATTAAGCAGAGTACTCTCACCCAGTCAAGAGATCAGGGCTAGATCCAACACCGTTTTTTAGCTCATTGCACCATCCCAGTTTCAGAACCTGGCTGTATGCAAATTAGTCTGTCCCTGGCCCAGTGCATCATGGGAACAGGGCAGACCAGACTACAAAAGCCAATTCTTACACTGGGAAGGAAACAAGCTTCCGGGGACCGGTTTCTGGCATTACAGCCGTCTTCGGCCCGGCTTGCTTGAATCCTGATGGTGCAATGAGCAAGGGACTCACATCTGAGTATACCCTTCCACGCTTAGGGTGGACAAAATTATTTACAACAAGGGGTGGTGATGGACAGAGTCTCTGAATTAAGCAGAGTACTCTCACCCAGTCAAGAGATCAGGGCTAGATCCAACACCGTTTTTTAGCTCATTGCACCATCCCAGTTTCAGAACCTGGCTCTATGCAAATTAGTCTGTCCCTGGCCCAGTGCATCATGGGAACAGGGCAGGGCAGACCAGACTACAAAAGCCAATTCTTACACTGGGAAGGAAACAAGCTTCCGGGGACCGGTTTCTGGCATTACAGCCGTCTTCGGCCCGGCTTGCTTGAATCCTGATGGTGCAATGAGCAAGGGACTCACATCTGAGTATACCCTTCCACGCTTAGGGTGGACAAAATTATTTACAACAAGGGGTGGTGATGGCCAGAGTCTCTGAATTAAGCAGAGTACTCTCACCCAGTCAAGAGATCAGGGCTAGATCCAACACCGTTTTTTAGCTCATTGCACCATCCCAGTTTCAGAACCTGGCTGTATGCAAATTAGTCTGTCCCTGGCCCAGTGCATCATGGGAACAGGGCAGACCAGACTACAAAAGCCAATTCTTACACTGGGAAGGAAACAAGCTTCCGGGGACCGGATCTGGCATTACAGCCGTCTTTGGCCCGGCTTGCTTGAATCCTGATGGTGCAATGAGCAAGGGACTCACATCTGAGTATACCCTTCCACGCTTAGGGTGGACAAAATTATTTACAACAAGGGGTGGTGATGGACAGAGTCTCTGAATTAAGCAGAGTACTCTCACCCAGTCAAGAGATCAGGGCTAGATCCAACACCGTTTTTTAGCTCATTGCACCATCCCAGTTTCAGAACCTGGCTGTATGCAAATTAGTCTGTCCCTGGCCCAGTGCATCATGGGAACAGGGCAGACCAGACTACAAAAGCCAATTCTTACACTGGGAAGGAAACAAGCTTCCGGGGACCGGTTTCTGGCATTACAGCCGTCTTCGGCCCGGCTTGCTTGAATCCTGATGGTGCAATGAGCAAGGGACTCACATCTGAGTATACCCTTCCACGCTTAGGGTGGACAAAATTATTTACAACAAGGGGTGGTGATGGACAGAGTCTCTGAATTAAGCAGAGTACTCTCACCCAGTCAAGAGATCAGGGCTAGATCCAACACCGTTTTTTAGCTCATTGCACCATCCCAGTTTCAGAACCTGGCTGTATGCAAATTAGTCTGTCCCTGGCCCAGTGCATCATGGGAACAGGGCAGACCAGACTACAAAAGCCAATTCTTACACTGGGAAGGAAACAAGCTTCCGGGGACCGGTTTCTGGCATTACAGCCGTCTTCGGCCCGGCTTGCTTGAATCCTGATGGTGCAATGAGCAAGGGACTCACATCTGAGTATACCCTTCCACGCTTAGGGTGGACAAAATTATTTACAACAAGGGGTGGTGATGGACAGAGTCTCTGAATTAAGCAGAGTACTCTCACCCAGTCAAGAGATCAGGGCTAGATCCAACACCGTTTTTTAGCTCATTGCACCATCCCAGTTTCAGAACCTGGCTGTATGCAAATTAGTCTGTCCCTGGCCCTGTGCATCATGGGAACAGGGCAGACCAGACTACAAAAGCCAATTCTTACACTGGGAAGGAAACAAGCTTCCGGGGACCGGTTTCTGGCATTACAGCCGTCTTCGGCCCGGCTTGCTTGAATCCTGATGGTGCAATGAGCAAGGGACTCACATCTGAGTATACCCTTCCACGCTTAGGGTGGACAAGCAAGCCGGGCCGAAGACGGCTGTAATGCCAGAAACCGGTCCCCGGAAGCTTGTTTCCTTCCCAGTGTAAGAATTGGCTTTTGTAGTTTGGTTTGCCCTGTTCCCATCATGCACTGGGACAGGAACAGACTAATTTGCATACAGCCAGGTTCTGAAACTGGGATGGTGCAGTGAGCTAAAAAACGGTGTTGGATCTAGCCCTGATCTCTTGACAGGGTGAGAGTATTCTGCTTAATTCAGAGACTCTGTCCCTCACCATCCTTTGTTGTAAATACCCCTCACAGAACTGACCTCCAAGAAGCTACCCCAGAAGGTGTGCTGGACCCCAGAGTGCCAAGCAGCCTTCGAGACTCTCAAGACTGCCATGTGCACCGCCCCTGTGCTCCAGGCCCCCGACTACAGCCGAGAGTTTGTGGTCCAAACCGACGCCTCGGAGCACGGCATTAGGGAGGTCCTCTCACAAGTGAACCCTGAGGGAATCGACCTTCCCGTTGCCTTCATCAGCCGGCGGCTGCTAACCAGAGAACAGCGCTGGAGCACCATCGAGAGGGAAGCCTTCGCCGTCGTGTGGGCCCTAAAGAAGCTCCGGCCCTACCTCTTCGGCACCCACTTCCGGGTCCAGACCGACCACCGGCCCCTGCGGTGGTTGATGCAGATGCGGGGCGAGAACTCGAAACTGTTGCGATGGTCCATCTCCCTGCAAGGGATGGACTTCACTGTGGAACATCGCCCCGGCAACGACCACGCCAATGCTGACGGCCTCTCCAGATTCTTCCGCCTCGGCGAGGAGAATCCCCAAGAAGATGGGTGACTCTCCCCTGCCTTCAGCTGGGGGGGACGCGTGTTGGACCCGGCCTCATGGCGTGGCCCTACCCCTCCCGCATGGCAGGCCCAGGACGACATCGGCCCTCCACCCAGCATCGGGCAGCCCTTTTGCCCGACACTGCACGCCCCAACCTTGCTGGTCCGGCCACCATCCCGGACCCCCACTACCGACCTGGCTCCAGCGTGGGCCCCTCACGACCTAAGCACGAGGCTGCGCCCGACTCCATCTTGGGCCCACCACGTCACGACCACGTGGCCTCGTCCCCGGCCCAGGCCTCAGCACAGCCCAGACATCAAGGCACCAAGATCCACCCAGGTGGTCGAGTGGCCACTCGACAGATCCCGGAGAGAAGGGTGTTTCGATGGCCCTCCAGCCGTCCCCGGACGCCTGGTTTCGATCGCCCTCCGGCCTCCCTGGGCGCTGGCTCCACCCCCCTGCTGGGTGTCTGGATACCATCATCCCGGCCCCTCTGACCCCCAGGCGCGAGGGTCCGGACATCAAAGGACTCCAGTCCTATATCTGGGCCAGCCCCGGAGGAGGACGGGAGTTGTATCCTGGACTGGAGAGCCCTGCTGACGATGTCACGGCCGACCCCAGAAGAACTCATTTTCCCTGGAACCTCACGAGAACTTGAGGGCCTGCTGGCGCTGCCGCGGCCCACCTTTGCCGAACCATCTTGAGAGCCTGCTGGCGCTGCCGCGGCCCACCTTTGCCGAACCCTCTTGAGAGCCTGCTGGCGCTGCCGCGGCCCACCTTTGCCGAACCATCTTGAGAGCCTGCTGGCGCTGCCGCGGCCCACCTTTGCCGAACCATCTTGGGAGCCTGCTGGCGCTGCCGCGGCCCACCTCTGCCGAACCATCTTGGGAGCCTGCTGGCGCTGCCGCGGCCCCCCTTTGCCGAACCATCTTGAGAGCCTGCTGGCGCTACCGCGGCCCACCTTTGCCGAACCATCTTGAGAGCCTGCTGGCGCTGCCGCGGCCCACCTTTGCCGAACCATCATGAGAGCCTGCTGGCGCTGCCGCGGCTCAGTCTCTCGGAACCCCAGGCTCGAGGATTGAGAGCTGTGCGCAAGGTATCCCTTCCTACACCCCAACCGAGACTGTCCCGCTACCCTGATCCCCTCTTGCGAGACTTTACAGACCCCTCGGTCTGCTTGTACATATCGCTGAGAACCAGCAACCTTTATTTCCTGATAAAGCTTACGAACTCGACCTCTGGTGTGGTGTCCATTTGTAGTATGTGGTTACTCTGCTGTGCGATCCTAGGAGAGGGCCCTCACCCAGGAGGCCTCTCAGTAACGCTCGGCTACTTCTTGACGGAGAGGTGGACCTAGGGGTGGTCAGTCAGACATCTTCTGCCTCCCCCGGGGTCGCCTTTCTAACACTGGGTATCAGGATGGACAACTGCCTCTCACTGAAATCTCAGATTCTTGGCCTGGTGGGACAGTGTTTCGGAATACTCAAAATGCTGAGGAAATTCCTTCCCCTTCTCTCTATCGCCCACAGAAAAACCACGGTGCAAGCCCTGATTGGATCGAGGTTGGACTACGGTAACGTTCTCTACCTCGGCCTGCCTGAATATCTTTTGTCTCGGCTTCAGGTGGTGCAGAATGCGGCGGCCCGGGCAATTTTTGGCATTGGTCGCCGTTCTCATGCCACTGGCCTCCTGGAGTCCCTGCACTGGCTTCCAATCAGGAAACGCATTAAGTTTAAGGCCCTCACCATGGCGTTTAAAGCTCTGCATGGCATTGGGGCTTTCTATCTGCAGAAGAGAGTTGTCTTTCACCAACCAACCAGAGCCTTACGTTCGGCTGCCTTATCACTGGCGAGGATACCTGTGATCAGGCGCGCACGGACTGGGGGCCGCTCCTTTCAACATCTAGCGTCCCGCGCCTGGAACGATCTGCCGCTTGCTCTGAGAAAGAGCGAGAATTTGGCATCTTTCAGGAAAGATCTTAAAACGTGGCTGTTCGGCCTTTAATCTGCCCCTCGCTGGATGAGTTATGCTGTGTTCGATCTGTCAGCGCCAGGACACTCTGCCTGAGTAGCTGAGCGCTTAATAAAACCTAAGATAACATAACATAACATAGGTGTAAATCTGATGTTTTGTGGATACTAAACAAGTGCACATGTGTGGCTCAGTGTATAGTCACTGGTCTACGTATACATTATTTCCACCTCAATTGCTTCCTCGGGGCGGGGCCCTCCGGCCATTCTCTTGATCCCATCCCTAGAGCCATTGCAGCCTAGACCTGTTAGAAAGGCGTCCCCGGGCGAGGCAGAAGATGTCTGACTGACCACCCCTAGGTCCACCTCTCCGTCGAGGAGTAGCCGAGCGGTTGCTGAGAGGCCTCCTGAATGAGGGTCCTCTCCTAGGATCGTACAGCAGAGTAATCACAACACTACAGAGGGACACCACACAAGAAGTTACGTTCTCAAGCTTTTATAGGGAATAAACGGTTGCTGGTTCTTGGCAGTATGTACAGGCAGATCGAGGGATCTGGAAAGTCTCTTAAAGGGGGGTAAGGTAGCGGGACAGTCTTACTCTGGGCGGAGGAAGGGATACCCTACGCACAGCTCTCAATCCTCGAGCTGGGGGGTTCCGAGATGCTCGAGCCGCGGCAGCGCCAGCAGGCTCTCAGATGGTTCGACAGGATAGGCCGCGGCAGCGCCAGCAGGCTCTCGGAAGGTTCAGCAAGGTAGGCCGCGGCAGCGCCAGCAGGCTCTCAGATGGTTCAGCAAGATAGGCCGCGGCAGCGCCAGCAGGCTCTCGGAAGGTTCAGCAAGGTAGGCCGCGGCAGCGCCAGCAGGCTCTCAGATGGTTCAGCAAGATAGGCCGCGGCAGCGCCAGCAGGCTCTCGGAAGGTTCAGCAAGGTAGGCCGCGGCAGCGCCAGCAGGCTCTCAGAAGGTCGTCGGGTTACGGATGAGTTTGTCTGGTGTCGGCCGTGACAGCGTCAGCAGGGCTTCCAGTCCAGGATACAACTGAAGTCTTAATCCAGGGTTGCCCCAGATATAGGTCTGGAGGTCTTTGAAGTCCGGACCCTCGCGCCTGGGGGTCAGAGGGGCCGGGATGATGGTGTCCAGACACCCAGCAGGGGGGTGGAGCCAGCGCCCAGGGAGGCCGGAGGGCGATCGATACCAGGCGTCCGGGGACGGCTGGAGGCCCATCGAAACTCCCCTTCCTCCGGGATCTGTCGAGTGGCTACTCAACCACCTGGGTGGATCTTGGTGCCTCGATGTCGGGGCTTCGCTGGGGCCGGGGCTGGGGCCGAGGCCACGTGGGTGTGACATGGCGGGTCCAAGATGGAGTCGGGCACGGCCTCGTGCTGAGGCCGTGATGGGCCTACGCTGGGGTCAGGCCTGCGCTGGTGGACCGGGATGGTAGCCGGCCCTGTGTGGTTGGGGCGTGCAGGATCGGGCCGAAGGGGCCGCCCGAGGTCTGGTGGAGGGCGGATATCGTCCTGGGCCCGCCATGCGGGAGGGGTAGGACCACGCCATGAGGCTGGGTCAAACACGCGTCCCCCCAGCTGAAGGCAGGGGAGAGTCACCCATCTTCTTGGGGATTCTCCTCGCCAAGGCGGAAGAATCTGGACAGGCCGTCAGCATTGGCGTGGTCGTTGCCGGGCCGATGCTCCACGGTGAAATCCATTCCCTGCAGCGAGATGGACCAGCGCAGCAGCTTCGGGTTTTCTCCCCGCATCTGCATCAACCAACGCAGGGGCTGGTGGTCGGTCTGGACTCGGAAGTGGGTGCCGAAGAGGTAGGGCCGGAGCTTCTTGAGGGCCCACACCACGGCGAAGGCTTCCCTCTCGATGGTGCTCCAGCGTTGCTCTCTCGCCAGCAGGCGTCGGCTGATGAAGGCCACAGGTTGGTCGATTCCTTCGGGGTTGACTTGGGACAGGACCGCCCCGATGCCGTGCTCCGAGGCGTCGGTCTGGACCACAAACTCTCTGCTGTAGTCGGGCGCCTGGAGCACAGGGGCGGTGCACATGGCAGTCTTTAGAGTCTCAAAGGCCGTTTGGCACGCAGGGGTCCAGTGCACCCTCTTTGGTAGCTTCTTGGAGGTCAGTTCGGTCAGGGGCACCACAATGCTCCCGTAGTCTTTTATAAACCGCCGATAATATCCAGTGAGCCCCAGGAAGGCTCGGACGGCGGTCTGGGTGACTGGGGGCTCCCAGTCCCGGATGGCATCGATCTTTGGTTGGAGGGGAGCCACGTGGCCGCTCCCCACTTGGTGTCCCAGATAGGTCACAGTCCCTTGGCCTATCTGGCACTTGCCGGGTCCAACAAGACCCTGATGTTTGAAGGTATGCCATTATGCCTGGCATTTTATAGGATAGTGAGTATCACTTCAATACCTTCATTGCTGTCCAGCGGAATTGATATATGGTCCTTACCTCCTGCAGCAGCGTTTGTTGTGACTTTATGTTCCCTTCACTTACAGGAACTTGATGCATATGCGGCAGCTTTAGTTCGGTATTCAGGCTTGGAATAGGGTGGGAAGTTATTTAATTGCCTAAAATTGTAAAGCGCTCTGATATCCTTCGGGATCAAGTTCGCGCCATATAAAACTGTATAAATAAAAATAAAATAAAATAAATAAAATGCACACATGGCTCTGCAGCCTGTAAATGGTAAACATCGAGGATGTTTTATTTTATTTTTCTTCTGAAGAAGGTAGTGAAGAAAGCTGGCTGAAGCGATACCTGATGTCTCCCGTGCTTCAGGGAGACCTGCCCTTTGATCTGGGAAGGTGAGCTGCAGCTTGGAGAGTGGACAGCAGCCGAGAGCCCAGACCACAAGAAAGGAGATATGAATAGGGAGAGCAGCTGAGTGGCCTGTAAACCTGACAAGGGACCTGTAAGTCACAAGCAACAGCCCCTCTAGAAGAGTTCAGAGCAGAGAAGGTTCCTTCAATCGCAATCCCTGAAGTGGTAGTACCTGAGGACAGCTTGGTTCCTTGGCAACACACTAAAAAGGCCTTCACACCCCTGACTGTCTGCAGGACACACCTGAAATAATTCCCACTCACCCGTGTCAGTCTTCCTCCTTTGCCTTCCCACTGCTCAACCACAATTCTAGCAGCACAGCTCAGTTCACCACAAAACAAAACAAGAAAGCAACTATAATTAATCACCTTTAACCTTCCAAACCATGGAAGAATTCATCAAAGCTGAAAACTCTTGCTTTGGGATAAGTCTGTCTGCTCGGGCCAAGCTACCCGGGGGGGGGGGGAGCAGGGGTTATCTTGAGTGTGTATCCCCCTTACCCTAACTAGAAGCAACGGTCCCAATTAGGACAAAGGTACCTACCTCTGCCAAGTAGAGAACCAATTTCTAACAATAAATTAACATGACATAAATCGAAATATTCATGTGGGGCAAAAGGATCAAACACTGCTATGAATAATTTGGCCTCAGTAGCTAGCCCCCACATAACTCAACCCTAGTGAGGAATATAGGGGTAACCATGGAATCTTTCAATCATAATCAGATTGGGTTTGTCGAATGTGTCTAAACTACAAAATGTGTCACTTCTTTCCCTCATATTGGCTATAAAGATGGCTCTGCCCGCATTGCCTGAAATTCTTGGCCCGCACCACTTGCTGGAAGTGTTACACCCCCCCCCCCCCCCTCCCTGCCGCCCCCTCCCAACGGTTGGGTCGTGTTGCTCTCTAGCTGCCAAGTTTTCCGGGTCCATCCGTGTTGTGCTGCTCCAGTCCACGTTTTTTCCTGGAATTCTGGGACTTGTAGTCTTATTTATTTCATTATAAAACAGGACTGCACATCCCATAATTCAGATGAAAAACCTGAACTGGAGCGGCACATCACACAATGACCGCAGAAACTTGGCAGCTATGACCAAACCCGGAGCAACACACAGTAAAGATTGTTCTAGAAATTCACACAAGTGAGACCCCATCACGAGCCTGGTGAAGAATGAGAGCTCCTGCTGTGAATGATACAACGTCCACGAGGGGAGACCCATCTACCAGCAGGGACGCAACAACTGCTCCTGGGTGTGATTGGTTCGAAGTTATCTCACTGTGACCAATAAAGAGTGGTTATCAGTGGGCTCTCTTGGTAAAGTTCATAATAAAGTGTAGCGTATGACCCCCCTGTGTGAGTGTCTTCGCACGTGCTTGTATGGATGTGTGTGTGTGCAAGTTGTGACAGCCTTAGGGCCGCGCCTTCCCAGCAGCAGAATCCTGTGGAATGAACACCTGTGACGTGTCAGGCCCTCCACTGTGACGTCACGAGGTCGAGGCCAGCACCAGCAGGGGAATCCTGTGGATGGAACACCTGTGACGTGCCAGGCCCTCCTCTGTGATGTCACGAGGTCCAGGCCAGCACCAGCAGGGGAATCCTGTGGATGGAACACCTGTGACGTGCCAGGCCCTCCACTGTGATGTCAGGAGGGCGAGGCTAAGTGCAGAGGGGAGGCCTCCGCCGCAGCAGAGACAAGGAGAGGCCACTGAGGGGGGAGAAGGTCGGGCAAGATTAGATCGTCTTGAGACTCATCGCAGGATACTTTTGTGACTAAATAGATGGTTGCTTTTTTTTAGGTAATTGAATTAAAGCCGTGTCTCGGCTGCTACCCCCCCCCCCCCTTACACTGCCACATCTGTCATCGCCCATAAGCCGGTGATGCATGATGACAGGTTGAAGGTCTCTATTGTGACGTGTCCGTGCTATACAAGGCTGGTAACCAGGCAGCCGCAGCATTGCACTCATGAGCACCGGACGGAGAGGACCACAGCTGGCGGCCGGAGCCGAGGCCCCCGAGAGGCCGAGGGGACCGGGGCCTCACAGGCTCCAAAAGAACTGGGCGGGGCTGGGTGAAAAGGAAAAGGTGAGTATAGAAACCAAATGAAAACGAACTTGAAACTGAACTGAAACCAAACTTTAAATTGACTTGATACTGACTTGATACTGGCTTGATACTGACTTGATACTGGCTTGATACTGACTTGATACTGACTTGATACTGGCTTGAAATTTCCCTTCCCTTTTCCTTTCTCTTTCCCGTTTTTCCTTCTCTACCTTACATTCCTATCTCTCCTCTCATATCCCCTTCTCCCCCTTTATTTTAAGTTCCCTTTTTCTCCATCACTCTTTAATCCTCCCCCCTTCTGTCACTCCCCTCCCCTTCCCATTCAATCCATTCCGGTCCCATCCTGCACTCTCTTATCTCCTTTTCCATCTCCACCCTTCCCTTCTCTTCCCCTCCATTCCCTCCCATTCACAGCCTCTTTCCCTTCCAATCTGTTCCAATCGCATCTGCTCCTTTTCTGCTCCCCTTCCAATTACCCATCCTTTCTTCCTTATTCTTCCTTCCTTCACCTCCCTTCCTCTTCACCATTCCATCCCCTTTCCCCTCACCCATCCCTTCTTCCATACCCTACCCTTCCCCTCGCTACCCTTCCCCTCACTTCCCTCTCTCTCGTTGCCCTCTACCCTCCCTTCTCCCTTCCTTTCCCTGCCTTTCTCCTCCTTTCTCTTCTCCTCCGCCTTCTTCCCCTCATCCTTCCTTTCCTTTCCATTCCCTTCCCCCACCGTTCCCTAACACATCCCTTCTTCCCCTTTACCCCACCCTCCCACTACCCCGTTCCCTCCTTGTTCCCCTCCCCTCCCCCTTTACTTCCATTTCTTTCTTCTTTACCTCTTTATCCTCTCCCCTTCTTCACTCCCTCTTCCCTCCCATCCCATTCACCGCCTCACCTCCCATCCCATTCTGTCACCCCACACACACAACTCCACACACACACAACCGCACACACACAACCCCCACACACAAGCCCCCCCACACAACCCCCAACACATACACAAAACCCACACACAACACCCCACACACACAACCCCACACACACAACACCCCCCACACACAACCCCCCCACAAACACACAACCCCCACACACAACCCCACACACAGCCCCCCACACACAACCCCCCACACACACAACCCCCCACACACACAACCCCCCACACACACAACCCCAACCCCACCTACACACACACAACCCCAAACACACACACACACAACCTCACACAAACACACACCCCAACACACACACAACTCCACAACCTCACACAACCCCATAACCACACACACAACCCACACACACAACCCCCCCCACACAACCCCCTACACACAAATCCACACACACAAACCCCCACACACACAACCGCACACAACCACACAACCACACACACAACCACACAACCCCCCCCCCCACACACAACCCCCACACACAACCCCCCCACACACATACACAACCCTACACACACACACAACCCCACACACCACACAACCCCCCAACACACACAACCCCCCCACACAACCCCATACACACAAACCCCACACATAACCCCACGCACACACATCCCCACACACACACAACCCCCACACACACAACCCCCCACACACAACCCCCCCACACACAACCCCCCCACACACAACCCCACACCCACAACCCCACACACACACAACCCCCACACACAACCCCACACACACAACCCCCCCACACACACAACCCCACACACTCACACACACAACCCCCCACACACAACCCCCACACACACCAAACCCCATGCACACACAGCCCCACACACACAACCCCACATACACACAACCCCATACACACAACCCCCCACACACAACCCCACATACACACGCAACCCCCCACACACACACAACCCCCACACACAACCCCACACAACCCACACACACACACAACCCCCCACACACAACCCCACACACAATCCCCCACACACACAACCCCACACACTCACACACACAACCCCACACACACACACACACACAACCCCCACACACAACCCCCCACACACACAACCCCATACACACAACCACACACACCAAACCCCCATGCACACACAGCCCCACACACACAACCCCACATACACACAACCCCACACACACAACCCCCCACACACAACCCCCCACACACTCAATCCCCCACACACAAGCCCCACACACACAACCCTACACACACAACTCCACACACAACCCCCGACACACAACCCCCGACACACCACCCCCCACACACAACCAAACACACACAACCCCCACACACAACCCCATGCACACAACCCCCATACACAACCCCACACACACAACCCACACCCACAACCCCACACACACACCACCCCACACTCACAACCCCACACACTCACACAACCCCACACACTCACACACAGCCCCCCACACACACCCAAACCCCCCCCACACACACAACCACACACAACCACACAACCCCACACACAAACCCACACACAGCCACACACACAACCCCCCACACACAACACACAACCCCACACACATACACACTCACTACACCCCCACACACACATCCCTACACACACACAGCCTCCCCACACACAACCCCCCACACACAACCCCTCACACACAACCCCACACACAACCCTTCAACACACAACCACACACACACACAACCACACACACAACCCAATACACAGACACACAACCCCACACATACAAGCACCCCCCCACACACAACCCCCCCCACACACACAAACCCCACACACACAACCCCAACCCCACACACATCACCCCAAACACACACAGAATCCCACACACAACCCCACCTCACACCCACACACACACACACACACACAACCCCCCCACACACAAACCCACACACACAAACCCACACACACACACACCCCACACACACAGCCACACACACATAACCACACACAAACATGCAACACAACCACACACACAACCACACAACCCCTGACACACACAACCCCACACAAACAACCCCACACGCACACAACCCTACACACACAACCCCACCCCCCCACACACACACAACCCCATACACACAACCCCACACACACACAACCCCGCCCCCACACAACCCCCCCACACACAACCCACACCCCACACACAAAGCCCCCCACACAACCCCCCCACACACAACTCCCCCACACACACAACCCCCCACACACACAACCCCCCACACACACAACCTCACACACACAACCCCATGCACACACAACCCCACACACACAACTCCCCATACACAACCCCCCACACACACAACCCCCCACACACACAACCCCATACACACAACCCCATTCACAACCCCACGCACACAACCCCCCCACACACACAACCCCCCCACACGCACAACCCCAGACACACAACCCCACACCCCACACAACCCCACCCCCACCCCCACACACAACCCCCCACACTTACACAACCCTACACACACACAACCCCCCACACACACAACCCCAAGCACACACAACCCCAAGCATACACAACCCCACAAACACACAACCCCTATACACAACCCCACACACAACCCCACACACAACCCCCCCCACACACGCAACCCCACTCACACAACCCCCACACTCACAACTCCACACTCACACACACAACCCCACACACCCACACAACCCCCCCCACACACACACAACCACACACACAATCCCACACACACCCCCACACACAACCCCCTACACACACAGAACCCCACACACTCAGAAACAACCCCCCCACACACAACCCCACACACTCACACACACAACCCCACACACACACACAACCCCGCACACACACAACCCCACACAAACAACCCCACACACACAACCCCCTCACACACAACACCATACACACAACCCCCCATACACAGCCCCACACACACAACCCCCCACACACACACCACCCCACACTCACAACCCCACACACTCACAACCCCACACACTCACACACACAACCCCACACACAGACCCCAAACCCCCCCACACACAACCCCACACACACACCCACACACAACCACACACACAACCCCCCACACACCCAACCCCCACACACCACAACACACAACCCCACACACATACACACTCACTCAACCCCACACACACAACCCCCACACACATCCCTACACACACAGCCCCCCTCACACAACCCCCTCACACACACAACCCCACACACACAACCTTACACAACCACACACAAACACACAACCACACACACAACCCCACAACACACAACCAACCACATACACAACCCCCCACACACACAACCCCCACACACACAACCCCACACAACACACAACCCCACACACACAACCCCCACACACACAACCCCCCCACACACAACCCTTCAACACACAACCACACACACACAACCCAATACACAGACACACAACCACACACATACAAGCACCCCACACACACAAACCCCACACACACAAACCCCCCACACACACAACCCCAACCCCACACACACAACCCCAAACACACATGCAATCCCTCACACAAACACACAACCCGACACACACACAACCCCATAAATACACACACACAACCCCACACACACAACCCCCACACACACAACCCCCCACACACAAACCCACACACAACCACACACACATAACCACACACAAACATGCAACACAACCACACACACAACCACACAACCCCCCACACACAACCCCCCACACACAACCCCACATACACACACAACCCTACACACACACAACCCCACACAACCCCCCACACACACAACCCTCACACACAAACCCCCCCCCACACACACAACCCCCCATACACAACCCCCCCCCCCCACACACACAACCCCATACACACAACCCCACACACAACCCCACGCACACAACCCCCACACACATAACCCCCCCACACACAACCCCACACACACAGCCCACCCCCCACACACAACCCTTCAACACACAACCACACACACACACAACCACACACACACACAACCCAATACACAGACACACAACCACACACATACAAGCACCCCACACACACAACCCTCCCACACACACAAACCCCCCCACACACAACCCCAACCCCACACACAGAACCCTAAACACACACGCAATCCCTCACACAAACACTCAACCCCACCTCACACCCACACACACACAACCCCATAACCACACACACACAACCCCACACACACAACCCCCACACACACAACCCCACACACACAAACCCACACACACAACCCCACACACACACACAACCACACACACAACCACACAACCCCATACACACAACCACCCACACACAACTCCACACACACACACAACCCTACACACACACAACCCCACACAACCCCCCACACACACAACCCCACACACACAACCCCATACACACAACCCCCCACACACAACCCAATGCATACACACAACCCCCCCACACACAACCCCCCCACACAACCCCCCCACACACACAACCTCACGCACACACAACCCCTCACACACACAACCCCCCACACACACAACCCCCCCCACACACAACCCCACACACACAACCCCCCCCCACACACACACACAACCCCATACACACAACCCCACACACAACCCCCCACACACACAACCCCCTACACACACAACCCCAGACACACAACCCCACTCCCCACACAACCCCACACACACAACTCCACACACACACAACCCCCCACACACAACCCCACACACTCACACACACTCCCCCCCACACACACACACAACCCTACACACACAACCCCCCACACACAACCCCCCCACACACAACCCCAGGCACACACAACCCCAAGCACACACAACCCCACAAACACACAACCCCCAAACACAACCCCCCACACACACAACCCCACACACACACCTCACACACAACCCCCCCACATGCAACCCCCACACACAACCCCATTCACACAACCACCACACTCACAACCCCACACTCACAACCCCACACACTCAAAACCCCACACACAACCCCACACACACACAACCCCACACACCCACACAACCCCACACACACACAACCACAAACAAAACCCCACACACACCCCACACACAACCCCCTACACACACAGAACCCCACACACCCAGACACAACCCTCTACACACACAACCCCACACACACAACCCACTCACAC
The DNA here is from genome assembly GCF_964261635.1 of Lissotriton helveticus. NCBI lineage: Eukaryota > Metazoa > Chordata > Amphibia > Caudata > Salamandridae > Lissotriton > Lissotriton helveticus. The sequence goes on along the minus strand of NC_136061.1, from coordinate 1,532,823,199 downwards.
AACCCACTCACACACACAAACCACATTCACACACCAACCCCACACAACCCCACACACACCACCCCACATACAACCCCACATACTCACACAACCCCACACACACAACCCCCTCACACACACAACCACACACAACCCCACACACACACACAATGACCCACACACCCCAACACAACCCCCACACACGTCTCTACACACACACAACCCCCCCACACACAACCCCACAACACACACAACCCCACAACACACACAACCCCCTCACACAACCACACACACAACCACACACACAACCACACAAACACACAACCACACAACCCCCACCACACACACATCCCCACACACACCACACACAACCCTACACACACTACCCCACACACAACCCCACACACGCAACCCCCCACACACCACACCCACACATAATCCCATACACATACACCCCTTACACACACAACCCCCACACACAAGCCCCCCCACACACAACCCCACACACATAACCCCCACACACACCCCCACAAAAAACACACACCCCTACACACACAACCCCACAACCTCACACCCACACACACACAACCCCATAACCACACACGCACACACAACCCACACATACACACAACCCCCCACACAAAAACCCACACACCCAACACACACACATAACCCCACACAACCACACACACAACCACACAACCCCCCACACAAAAAAAACCCACACACAACCCCAGACACACATGCCCACACACAAGCCCACACACACAACCCCCCACACACAACCCCCCATACACAACCCCACGCACACACAACCCCACTCATACACAACTGCCCACACACACAACCCCCCACACACCAACCCCAGACACACAACCCCACACAACCCCCCCACACAACCCCCCACACACACAACAACCCCCCACACAACCCCCCACACACACAACACCCCCCACACACAACCTCCACACATAACACCCCCCACACACCCCACACACACACCCCACACACACCACACACACAACCCCACACAACCCCCCACCACACACACATAATCACACAACCACATACACTTTCTATTTCCACGACACTCTCACTGACACTCTCACAGACTCAGACACACTTTCACACTCTCACAGACACTATCTCACAGACACTCTCTCGCAGACAGACTCACACTCTCTCTGAGTCTGACACACTCTCAAAGACACTATCTCAAAAACACTCTCTCACACTCTCACACAGACACTCACAGACTGTCACAGACACACCCTCACAGACACTCTCACAGACACTCAGACATTCTCTCAACACTCTCAGACTCTCACAGACACTCTCACAGACAGACTCACAGACAAACTCTCACAGACACTCTCTCCCAGGCACTCACACAAGCACTCTCACAGACCCTCTCACAGACTCACAGACTTTCACAGACACTCTCTTAGACTCTCTCACAGACACTCTCACTCACACCCTCTCACACTCTCTCATATTCTCAGACTCTCACAGACACTCTCACAGACTCATTCTCACAGACACTCACAGACCCTCTCACTCTCTCACAGACTATCGAACAGAAACTCTCAGAGACTCTCTCAGACTCTCACAGACACACTCTCACTCTCTCATATTCTCAGACTCTCACAGACACTCTCTCACAGACACTGTCTCACAGACACTGTCTCACAGACAGACTCTCACAGACTCTCACCCACTCTCTCACAAGAACACTATCACAGACTCTCACAGACACTCTCTCAGACACCCTCACACCCTCACAGACACTCTCACACTGTCACAGACACTCTCACAGACACTCTCTCAGACTCTCACACTCTAATACTCTCAGACTCTCACAAACACTCCCACAAACTCTCACAGACTATCGAACAGAAGCTCTCAGACCCTCTCAGACTCTCACAGACACTCTCACTCCCCCATATTCTCAGACTCTCACAGACACTGTCTCACAGACACTCTCTCACAGACAGACTCTCACAGACAGACTCTCACACACTCTCTCACAAGAACACTATCACAGACACTCTCTCACAGACACCCTCACAGACACTCTCGCACACTGTCACAGAATCTCTCAGAGACTCAGACTCTCACAGACACACTCTCACAGACACTCTCACTCTCATATTCTCAGACTCTCACAGACACTCTCTCACAGACACTGTCTCACAGACACTCTCACAGACAGACTCTCACAGACAGACTCTCACACACTCTCTCACAAGAACACTATCACAGACTCTCACACTCAGACACCCTCACACCCTCACAGACACTCTCTCACAGACACTCTCTCACACTGTCACAGACACTCTCACACTCTCACATACACTCTCTCACAGACACTGTCTCACAGACACTCTCTCGCAGACAGACTCTCACAGACAGACTCTCACACACTCTCTCACAAGAACACTATCACAGACACTCTCTCACAGACACCCTCGCACACTGTCACAGAAACTCTCAGAGACTCTCAGACTCTCACAGACACACTCTCACAGACACTCTCACTCTCTCATATTCTCAGACTCTCACAGACACTCTCTCACAGACTCTCACAGACACTGTCTCACAGACACTCTCACAGACAGACTCTCACACTCTCTCACAAGAACACTATCACAGACTCTCACACTCTCTCACAGACACCCTCACACCCTCACAGACACTCTCTCACAGACACTCTCTCACACTGTCACAGACACTCTCACACTCTCACATACACTCTCTCACAGACACTATCTCACACACTCTCACAGAGTCTCACAGACACTCTCTCACAGACACTCTCACACAGACTCTCACAGACACTCTCTCAGACACTCGCACAGACTCTCACAGACACTCTCACAGAGAGACTTTCACAGACGCTCTCACAGAGACTCTCTCACAGACACTCTCTCACAGACACTCTCTCACAGACGCTCCCTCACAGACACTATCAAAGATACTCTCACAGACACTCATAGACTCAGTCACTCTCTCAACAGGCTCTCACAGACACTCTATCCCAGACTCTCACATAAACTCTCTCACAGACACTATCTCACACACTCTCACAGACTCTCTCACAGACACTCTCACACAGACTCTCACAGACACTATCTCACAGACACTCGCACAGACTCTCACAGACACTCTCTCACAGAGAGACTTTCACAATCTCACAGACACTCTCACAGACACTCTCTCACAGACATTCTCTCACAGATACTCTCTCACGGACACTCCCTCAAAGACACTATCAAAGATACTCTCACAGACACTCATAATCTCACAGACACTCTCTCAACAGGCTCTCACAGACACTCTATCACAGACTCTCACACTCTCACAGACACTCTCTCAGACTCTCACAGACACTCTCACAGAAACTCTCACATTCTCTCAGACTCTCACAGACACTCTCAGACAGACAGTCTCGCAGACACACTCACAGACACACTCTCACAGACATTCTCTCACTCTCACAGACTCTCACAAACTTTCACAGAGACTCTCTCACAAACTCACTGACACTCTCTCACACACACTCTCTCACACTCTCACAGACACTCTAACAGACACTCTCTCACAGACACTCTCACACTCTAACAGACACTCTCTCACAGACTCTCACAGACACTATCTCATAGACTCTCACAGACACTGTCTCACACTCTCACAGACACACTCTCACAGTGTCTGTGAGAGAGTGTCTGTGAGACTGTGTCTGTGAGAGAGTCTGTGCGAGTCTGTGGGAGTGTGGGAGAAAGTCTCCGTGAGAGACTATGAGTGAGTCTGTGAGAGTTTAAGAGAGTGTGAGAGTGTCTGAGACTGTCTGTGAGAGAGTCTCTGTTAGAGTGAGAGAGTGTCTGTCAGAGTCTGAGAGAGTCTGTGAGAGAGTGTCTGTGAGAGAGTGTGGGAGTATGAGAGTGTCTGTGAGTGTCTGTGAGAGAGGGTCTCTGAGAGTCTGTGAGAGAGTGTCTGTGAGAGTCTGTGAGAAAGGTTCTGAGAGAGTGTCTGTGAGAGAATCTGTGAGAGTATCTGTGAGAATGTCCGTGAGTGTCTGTGAGTGTCTGTGGGAGAGTGTCTGTGAGAGACTATGAGAGAGTCTGTGAGAGTGTCTGAGATTGTCTGTGAGAGAATGTGAGAAAGTGTCATTGATAAGAATGTCTGTGAGAGAGTGTCTGTGAGAGAGTATCTGTGAGAGTGTCTATGAGACCGTGAGAGTGTCTGTGAGAGTATGAGAGAGTGTCTGTGAGAGAGTCTGTGAGAGTCTGTGAGGGAGTGTCTGTGATAGAGTGTCTGTGAGAGTGTGAGAGTCTTTGAGAGTGTCTGTGAGAGAGTGTCTGTGAGTCTGAGAGAGTGTCTGTGAGAGTCTGTGAGGAAGTGTCTCTGAGTGTGAGAGTCTGAGAGAGTCTGAGAGAGTCTTTGAGAGTGTGTGAGTGTCTGTGAGAGAGTGTCTGTGAGAGAGTGTCTGTGAATCTGTGAGAGTGTCGAGAGAATGTCTGTGAGTGTCTGTGAGAGAGTGTCTGTGAGTCTGAGAGAGTGTCTGTGAGAGTCTGTGAGAGAGTGTCTGTGAGAGTCTCTGAGAGAGTGTCTGAGAGTGTGAGAGAGTGTCAGTGAGAGAGTGTCTGTGAGAGTCTGTCTGTGAGAGTGTGAGACAGTGTCTGTGAGAGAGTGCCTTTGAGAGTCTGTGAGAGAGTGTCTGTGAGAGACTGTCAGTGAGAGACTGAGAGATTGTCTGTGAGAGTGAGAGTGTCTGTGAGAGAGCGTTTGTGAGAGTGTCTGTGAGAGTGTCTGTGAGAGAGTGTCTGTGAGAGTGTGAGAGTGTCTGTGAGAGTCTGTGAGAGTGTTGAGAGAATGTGAGTGTCTGTGAGAGTGTCTGTGAGTCTGAGAGAGTGTTTGTGAGAGTCTGTGAGGGAGTGTCTGTGAGTGTCTGTGATAGTGTCTGTGGGAGTCTTTGAGAGTCTGAGAGTGTCTGTGAGAGAGTGTCTGTGAGAGTGTGAGAGTGTCTGTGAGAGTCTGTGAGAGTGTTGAGAGAATGTCTGTGAGTGTGTGTGAGAGAGTGTCTGAGTCTGAGAGAGTGTCTGTGAGAGTCTGTGAGAGAGTGTCTGTGAGAGTCTGTGAGAGTGTCTATGAGAGTCTGTGAGAGAGTGTCTGTGGGAGACTGTGAGAGACTATGAGAGATTGTGAGAGTGAGAGTGTCTCTGAGAGTGTCTGTGAGAGAGCATCTGTGAGAGTGTCTGTGAGACTGTGAGGGTGTCTGTGAGAGTCTGTGATAGCATGTGAGAGAGTGCCTGTGAGACAGTATCTGTGAGAGAGTGTCTGTGAGTGTCTGTGAGAGAGTGTCTGTGACAGTGTCTGTGAGAGACTGTGAAAGTCTGTCTGAAAGAGTGTCTGAGACAGTGTGTGAGGGTGTCTGTGAGAGTGTGTGTGTGTTGTGAGTGTGAGAATGTCCGTGAGAGTCTGTGAGAGAGTGTCTGGGAGAGTGTCTGGGAGAGTGTGAGGGAGTGTCTGTGAGAGTCTGTGAGAGTGTCTATGAGAGTCTGTGAGAGAGTGTCTGTGGGAGACTGTGAGAGACTATGAGAGATTGTGAGAGTGAGAGTGTCTCTGAGAGTGTCTGTGAGAGAGCATCTGTGAGAGTGTCTGTGAGACTGTGAGGGTGTCTGTGAGAGTCTGTGATAGCATGTGAGAGAGTGCCTGTGAGACAGTATCTGTGAGAGAGTGTCTGTGAGAGTGTCTGTGAGAGAGTGTCTGTGACAGTGTCTGTGAGAGACTGTGAGAGTCTGTCTGAAAGAGTGTCTGAGACAGTGTGTGAGGGTGTCTGTGAGAGTGTGTGTGTGTTGTGAGTGTGAGAATGTCCGTGAGAGTCTGTGAGAGAGTGTCTGGGAGAGTGTCTGGGAGAGTGTGAGGGAGTGTCTGTGATAGAGTGTGAGAGAGTGTCTATGAGAGTTTTTGAGAGTGTCTCAGGAAAGAGGTGAGAGTGTCTGTGAGTGTAGAGAGAATGTCTGTGAGAGAGTGTCTGTGAGAGTCTGTGACAGTATGTGAGAGTGTGAGAGTCTGTGAGAGAGTGTCTGACAGTCTGTGAGAGTGTGAGTGTGTGAGAGACTGTCTGTGAGACAGTGTCTGTGAGAGAGAGTCTGTGAGAGTGTGAGAGTGACAGAGTCTGTGAGAGTGTCAAGAGAATGTTAGTGTCTGTGAGAGAGTGTCTGTGAGTCTGAGAGAGTGTGTGAGTCTGTGAGAGAGTGAGTGTGTGAGAGACTGTGTGAGAGGGGAAACATCCTTAACAACGATAATTTTATAACGACTTACCTGAACAACGAAGCCGGAACCACGACTTTCAAAAACCACGACTTTCCTTAAGCACGACTTTCCTGAACCACGAGTCTCTCCACTACACTCCTCAGAATTAAGGGAACATTAGGGAGGTGTGGGGGGGTCTCCCCCCCAAAAAAAGGAAAAATAAAAAAAGCTAATGGTATGCGTTGTAAAAAAAATAAAAAAGATTAAAAAAAGATTTAGATCTGTTTATTTTTTACGAGTGGTTCACGCAAGAAGTATTGTAATTACAATAGTGCCATCTACTGGCCAAACACGAGATGTTTCATTTCGTGGTTTAGGAAGTCGTGTTAAAAAAGGTAGTGGTTGAGAAAATCTCGTGGTTAGGCTTTCGTGGTTTAGGAAGCAGTGGTTTAGGCAGGAGTTGTTTAGACATACAACCATGTGAGAGAGTGTGTGAGACTGTGAGACAGTGTCTGTGAGAGTGTGAGAGTGTATGTGAGAGTTTGAGAGAATGTCTGAGAGTGTCTGTGAGAGAGTGACTGTGAGAATGTCTGTGAGAGAGTGTCTGGGAGAGTGTGAGAGAGTGTCTGTGAGAGAGTGTCTGTGAGTGTCTGTGATAGAGAGTGTGAGAGAGTGTTTGTGAGAGTCTGAGAGTGTCTGAGAGAGTCTGTGAGAGAGTGAGTGTCTGTGGGAGTCTGTGAGAGAGGGTCTCTGAGAGTCTGTGAGAGAGTGTCTGTGAGAGTCTGTGAGAGAGTGTCTGAGGGAATATGAGAGAGGGTGAGAGTCTGTGTGAGTGTTTGAGAGTGTCTGTTAGTCTGAGAGTGTCTGTGAGTCCGAGAGTCTGTCTGTGAGAGAGAGCCTGTGAGAGTGTCTTTGAGAGTCTATTAGAGAGTGTCTGTGAGAGTGTCTGTGAGAGTGTCTGTTTGAGTGTCTGGGAGAGTCTGAGAGTGTGAGGGAGTGTCTGTGAGAGAGTTTGTGGGATAGTGTATGTGAAAGTTTTAGAGAGTCTGTGAGTTTGAGTGTCTGTGAGAGAGTGTCTGTGAGAGTGTCTGACAGTCTGTGATAGTGTGTCTGTGAGAGTGTCTGTGTGAGTCTGTGCGAGAGTGTGAGAGTGAATGTCTGTGAGTGTCTGATAGAATGTGAGAGAGTGTCTGTGAAAGTTTGTGAGAGAGTCTGTGTGAGAGTGTGAGAGTTTGTGAGAGTCAGAGAGTGTCTGTGAGAGAGTGTGAAAGTGTGTCTGTGATAGTGTCTGTGAGAGTGTCTGCAAGAGTCTCTGAGAGAGTGTCTGTCTAAGAGTGTCTATGAGAGAGTGTCTGTCTAAGAGTGTCTGTGAGTGTCTGTTAGAGAGTGTGAGAGTTTGAGTTTCTGTGAGAGTGTATGTGAGAGAGTGACTGTGAAAGTGTCTGTGAGAGTCTGTGAGAAAGTACCTTTGAGAGTGAGTGTCTCTGAAAGTTTGAGTGTCGAGAGAATGTCTGTGAGAGAGTCTGTGAGAGTGTGAGGGAGTGTCTGTGAGACCATGAGCATGTCTGTGAGGGGTTGTGTGTGTGTGGGGGGGGGTTTGTGTGGTGTGTGGGGTTGTGTGTGTAGGGTTGTGCATGTGGGCATGTGTGTATGTGGGGTTGTGTGTGTGGGGTTGTGTGTGTGGTGGGTTGTGTGGTCGTGTGTGGTTGTGTCTTTGTGTGTGGTTGTGTGGGGTTATGTGTGTGTGAGGGGGGGTTATGTGTGGCGGCTGTGTGTGGGGTTGTGTTTGTATGTGTGGGGTTGTGTGTGTGTGTGGGTGTGAGGTTGTGGGGTTGTGTGTTTGTGTGAGGTTGTGTATGTGGGGGGGTTGTATGTGTGGGGTTGTGTAAGGTTGTGTGTGGGGGTGTTGTGTGTGGGGGGTTGTGTGTATGTGTGGGGTTGAGTGAGTGTGTATGTGTGTGGGGTTGTGTGTTGGGGTATGTGGGGGGTTGTGTGTGGGGGGGTGTGGCTGTGTGCAGGGTTGTGTGGTTGTGTTTGGTTGTGTGTGGAGGGTTTTGGTTGTGTGTGTGGGGTTGTGTGTGTGAGTGTGTGGGGTTGTGTGTGGGTTGGTGTGTGTGGGTGGGGTTGTGTGGGGTTGTGTGTGGGGGGGTCGTGTGTGTGTGTTTTGTGTGTGAGTGTGGGTTGAGTGTGTTTGGGGTTGTGTGGGTTTGTGTGTTTGGGGTGTTGTGTGCAAGTGTGTGGGGTTGTGTGTTTGAAGGGTTGTGTGTGTGGGGTTGTGTGGGTGGGGTTATGTGTGTGAGTGTGTGGGGTTGTGTGTGTGTGTTGGGTTGTGTGTGGGGGGTTGTGTGTGGGGGGTTGTGTGTGTGGGGGTTGTGTGTGGGGGGTTGTGTGTGGGGGGGTTGTGTGTGTGAGTGTGGGTTGTGCGATGGGGGTTGTGTGTTTGGGGGGTTGTGTGTGTGGGGGGGTTTGAGGGTGTGGAGTTGTGTGTGTGAGCACATGGGGTTGTGTGAGTGTGTGGGGGGGTTGTGTGGGGTTGTGTGTGAGTATGGGTTGTGTGTGGGTTGTGTGTGTGTGGGTTGTGTGTGTCTGGGTTTGTGTGTGTGTGGGGATGTGTGTGTGGGGGTTGTGTGTGGGGTTGTGTGTGGGGGTTGTGTGTGGGTGTGTGTGTGTGGGGGGTTGTGTGTGTGTGGGTTGTGTGTGTGTGAGTGTGGGTTGTGTGATGGGGGTTGTGTGTGGGGTTGTGTGTGTGAGCACATGGGTTGTGTGAGTGTGTGGGGGTGTTAGAAAGGCGACCCCGGGAGAGGCAGAAGATGTCTGCCGGACCACCCCTAGGTCCACCTCTTCGTCGAGACGTAGCCGAGCGTTACCGAGAGGCCTCCTGGATGAGGGCCCTCTCCTAGGATCGTACAGCAGAGTAATCACAATACTACAAACGGACACCACACAGGAGGTCAAGTTCTCAAGCTTTTATAAGTAATAAAGGGTGCGGGTTCTTGACAGTATATACAGGCGGATCGAGGGATCCGTAAAGTCTCGAGAAGGGGGGTAAGGTAGAGGGACAGTCTAGCTTCTGGGCGGAGGAAGGGATACCCTGCGCACAGCTCTCAATCCTCGAGCTGGGGGGGTTCCGAGAGGTTCGAGCCGCGGCAGCGCCAGCAGGCTTACAAATGGTTTCCGCAAGGTAGGCCGCGGCAGCGCCAGCAGGCTCTCAGATGGTTCAGCAAGGTAGGCCGCGGCAGCGCCAGCAGGCTCTCGGATGGTTCAGCAAGGTAGGCCGCGGCAGCGCCAGCAGGCTCTCAGATGGTTCAGGTTACCGGAGATGAGTTCGTCTGGTGTCGGCCGTGACAGCGTCAGCAGGGCTTCCAGTCCAGGATACAACTGGCGTCCTACTCCGGGGCTGGCCCAGATATAGGAGGGAGGTCCTTTGATGTCCGGACCCTCTCGCCTGGGGGTCAGAGGGGCCGGGATGATGGTGTCCAGACACCCAGCAGGGGGGTGGAGCCAGCGCCCAGGGAGGCCGGAGGGCGATCGATACCAGGCGTCCGGGGACGGCTGGAGGGCCATCGAAACCCCTCTCCCTCCGGGATCTGTCGAGTGGCCACTCGACCACCTGGGTGGATCTTGGTGCCTCGATGTCGGGGCTTCGCTGGGGTCTGGGCCTGGGCCGAGGCCACGCGGTCGTGACGTGGGGGACCCAAGATGGAGTCGGGCACGGCCTCGTGCTTAGGTTGTGATGGGCCTACGCTGGAGCCAGGCCGGGGATGGGGATCCGGGATGATAGCCGGATCTGTGGTGTTGGGGCGTGCGGGGTCGGGCCGAAGGGGCCGCCCGAGGTCCGGAGGAGGGCTGATGTCGTCCTGGGCCCGCCATGCGGGAGGGGTAAGACCACGCCATGAGGCCGGGTCCAACACGGGGGTTGTGTGGGGTTGTGTGTGTGAGTATGGGTTATGTGTGTGAGTGTGGGTTGTGTGTGTGGGGTTGTGTGTGGGGGGGTTGTGTGGGGGGGTTGTGTGTGTGGGGGTTGTGTGTGGGGGGAGTTGTGTGTGTGGGGTGGTTGTGTGTGGGGTTGTGTATGTGTGGGGGATGTGTGGTGTGTGGGGTTGTGTGTGTGTAGAGATGTGTGTGTAGGCGTGTGTGGGGTTGTGTGTGGGGGGTTGTGTGAGGGGGTTTGTGTGGGGTTGTGTTTGTATGTGTGGGGTAGTGTGTGTGGTTATGGGGTTGTGTGTGTGGGTGTGAGGTTGGGGGGAGCTGTGTGTGTGGGGGTGTGTGTTTATGTGGGGTTGTGTGTTTGGGGGGGTTGTGTGTGTTTGGGGTTGTGTGTGTGGGGCTGTGTGTGTGTAGGTGGGGTTGTGTGTGGGGTTGGGGTTGTGTGTGTGGGGTTTGTGTGTGGGGGGGTTGTGTGGGGGGTTTGTGTGTGTATGGGGTTGTGTGTGTGTGTGGTTGTGTGTGTGGGGTTGTGTGTGGGGTTGTGTGATGTGTAGTGTGTGGGTTTGTGTGTGGTGGGGGTTGTGTGTGGGGGGTTGTGTGGTTGTGTGTGTGGTTGGTTGTGTGTATGGTTGTGGGGTTGTGTGGTTGTGTGTGGGTATGTGGTTGTGTGGTTGTGTACGGTTGTGTGTGTGGGGTTGTGTGTATGGGTGGGTTGTGTGCATGGGGGTTGTGTGTGTAGGGATGTGTGTGGGTGTGTGTGTGGGGTTGAGTGAGTGTATATGTGTGTGGGGTTGTGTGTTGGGGGTTGTGTGGGGGGGTTGTGTGTGTGGTTGTGTGTGTGCTTGTGTGTGTGGTTGCGTGTGTGCTTGTGTGTGGGGTTGTGTGGTTGTGTGTGTGGTTTTTTTTGGGTGTGTGTGTGGGGGGGGTTGTGTGTGTGGGGTTGTGTGAGTGTGTGAGGTTGTGTGAGTGTGTGGGGTTGTGTGTGTGGGGTTGTGTATGTGTGGGGTTGTGTGGAGGGGTTGTGTGTCTGTGGGGATTGTGTGTGAGTGTATGGGGTTGTGTGTGTGGGGGGGTTGTGTGTGTGGGGTTGTGTGTGTGAGGGATTGTGTGTGTAGGGTTGTGTGTGTGTAGGGTTGTGTGTGTGAGTGTGTGGGGTTGTGTGTGTGTTTGGTTGTGTGTGTGTGGTGCTTGTGTGTGCATGGGGTTGTGTGTGTGGGGTTGTGTGTATGGGGGATGTGTGTGGGGGATGTGTGTGTGAGTGTGTGGGGTTGTGTGTGTGGGTGTGTGTGGGGGGTGTGTGTGGGGGGGTTGTGTGTGGGGGGTTGTGTGTATGGGGCTGTGTGTGTGGGGGGCTGTGTGTTTGTGGGGTTGTAGTGTGGGGTTTGTGTGTGGGGGGTTGTGTGGTGTGTGGGGTTGTGTGTGTGTAGGGTTGTGTGTGTGGGTGTGTGTGTGGGGTTGCGTGTGTGGGGGTTGTGTGGTTGTGTTTGTGCTTGTGTGTTTGTGTGTGGTTGTGTGGGGTTATGTGGGGGGGTTGTTTGTGGTGGGGGTTGTGTGTGGGGGGTTGTGTGTGTATGTGTGGGGTTGTGTGTGTGTGGTTATGGGGTTGTGTGTGTGGGTGTGGGTGTGAGGTTGTGGGGTTGTGTGTGGGGGGTGTATTTGCGTGGGGTTGTGTGTGTGGGGTTGGGGTTGTGTGTGTGGGTTTTGTGTGTGTGTTGGGGGTGTGTGTGGGGGGCTTGTGTGTGTGGGGGTTGTGTGTGTGGGGGTGTTTGTGTGGGGTTGTGTGTGTGGGGTTGTGTGTGTGTTGGGTTGTGTGTGTGGGGTAACAGAATGGGATGGGAGGTGAGGCGGTGAATGGGATAGAAGGGAAGAGGGAGTGACAGAAGGGGAGAGGATTAAAGAGGTAAAGAAGAAAGTAATGGAAATAAAGGGGAGGGGGAGGTGAACAAGGAGGGAGAGGGGTAGTGGGAGGGTGGAGTAAAGGGATAGAAGGGATGGGTTAGGGAAGGGTGGGGGAATGGAAAGGAAGAATGAGGGGAAGAAGGCGGAGGTGAAGAGAAAGGAGGAGAAAGGCAGGGAAAGGAAGGGAGAAGGGAGAGGAGACGGCAACGAGAGAGAGGGAAGTGAGGGGCAGGGTAGTGAGGGGAAGGGTAGGGTATGGAAGAAGGGATGGGTGAGGGGAAAGGGGAGGGAATGGTGAAGAGGAAGGGAGGTGAAGGAAGGAAGAATAAGGAAGAAAGAATGGGTATGTGGAAGGGGAGCAGAAAAGGAGCAGAGGCGATGGGAACAGATTGGAAGGGAAAGAGGCTGTGAATGGGAGGGGGTGGAGGGGAAGAGAAGGGAAGGGGTGGAGATGGAAAAGGAGATAAGAGAGTGCAGGATGGGACCGGAATGGATTAAATGGGATGGGGAGGGGAGTGACAGAAGGGGAGAGGATTAAAGAGTGATGGAGAAAAAGGGAGCTTAAAAGAAAGGGGGAGAAGGGGATATGAGAGGAGAGATGGGAATGTAAGGTAGAGAAGGAAAAACGGGAAAGAGAAAGGAAAAGGGAAGGGAAGTTTCAAGTCAGTATCAAGTCAGTATCAAGCCAGTATCAAGCCAGTATCAAGTCAGTATCAAGCCAGTATCAAGTCAATATCAAGCCAGTATCAAGCCAGTATCAAGCCAGTATCAAGTCAGTATCAAGTCAGTATCAAGTCAGTATCAAGTCAGTTTAAAGTTTGGTTTCAGTTCAGTTTCAAGTTCGTTTTCCTTTGGTTTCTATACTCACCTTTTCCTTTTCACCCAGCCCCGCCCAGTTCTTTTGGAGCCTGTGAGGCCCCGGCCCCCTCGGCCTCTCGGGTGCCTCGGCTCCGGCCGCCAGCTGTGGTCCTCTCCGTCCGGTGCTCATGAGTGCAATGCTGCGGCTGCCTGGTTACCAGCCTTGTATAGCACGGACACGTCACAATAGAGACCTTCAACCTGTCATCATGCATCACCGGTTTATGGGCGATGACAGATGTGGCAGTGTACGGGGGGGGGGGGGGAGTATAGCAGCCGAGACACGGCTTTAATTCAATTACCTAAAAAAAAGCAAACATCTATTTAGTCATAAAAGGATCCTGCGATGAGCCTCAAAGACGATCTAATCTTGCCCGACCTTCTCCACCCCTCAGTGGCCTCTCCTTGTGTCTGCTGCGGCGGAGGCCTCCCCTCTACACTTAGCCTCGCCCTCCTGACATCACAGTGGAGGGCCTGGCACGTCACAGGTGTTCCATCCACAGGATTCCCCTGCTGGTGCTGGCCTCGACCTCGTGACGTCACAGTGGAGGGCCTGGCACGTCACAGGTGTTCCATCCACAGGATTCCCCTGCTGGTGCTGGCCTCGACCTCGTGACATCACAGAGGAGGGCCTGGCACGTCACAGGTGGTCCATCCACAGGATTCCCCGCATGGTGCTGGCCTCGACCTCGTGACGTCACAGTGGAGGGCCTGACACGTCACAGGTGTTCATTCCACAGGATTCTGCTGCTGGGAAGGCGCGGCCCTAAGGCTGTCACAACTTGCACACACACACATCCATACAAGCACGTGCGAAGACACTCACACAGGGGGTTCATACGCTACAATTTATTATGAACTTTACCAAGAGAGCCCACTGATAACCACTCTTTATTGGTCACAGTGAGATAACTTCGAACCAGTCACACCCGGGAGCAGTTGTTGCGTCCCTGCTGATAGATGGGTCTCCCCTCGTGGACGGTATACCATTCACAGCAGGAGCTCTCATTCTTCACCAGGCTCGTGATGGGGTCTCACTTGTGTGAATTTCTAGAACAATCTTTACAGTGTGTTGCTCCGGGGTGCTTCTACTTTTCCTGTGAGTCTTATCATAGCTGCCATGTTTCTGCGGTCATTGTGTGATGTGCCGCTCCAGTCCAGGTTTTTTCCTCTGAATTATGGGACGTGTAGTCCTGTTTTATAATGAAATAAACAAGACTACAAGTCCCAGAATTCCAGGAAAAAACGTTGACTGGAGCAGCACAACACGGATGGACCTGGAAAACTTGGCAGCTCTGCGAGAAACCTGTGCTCAGGTCAGGAGAGCAACAAGACCCAATCTTTGGGTGGTGTGGGGGGTCTAACACTTCCAGCAAGTGGTGCGGGCCAAGAATTTCAGGCAATGCGGGCAGAGCCATCTTTATAGGCAATATGAGGGAAAGAAGTGACACATTTTGTAGTTTTGCCACATTGGACAAATCCAATCTGATTAAGATTGAAAGATTCCATGGTTACCCTTATATTCCTCACTAGGGTTGAGTTATGTGGGGGCTAACTACTAAGGCCAAATTGTTCATAGCAGTGTTTGATCCTTTTGCCGCACATGAATATTTCGATTTATGTCATGTTAATTTATTGTTAGAAATTGGTTCTCTACTTGGCAGAGGTAGGTACCTTTGTCCAAATTGGGACCGTTGCTTCTAGTTAGAGTAAGGGGGATACACACTCAAGATAACCCCTGCTCACCCCCTGGGTAGCTTGGCCCGAGCAGACAGACTTTTCCCAAAGGCACGAGTTTTCAGCTTTGATGAATTCTTCCATGGTTTGGAAGGTTAAAGGTGATTAATCGTTGTTGCTCTCTTGTTTTGTTATCTGGTGAACTGAGCTGTGCTGCTAGAATTGTGGTTGAGCAGTGGGAAGGCAAAGGAGGAAGACTGACAGGGGTGAGTGGGAATTATTTCAGGTGTGTCTTGCAGACCGCCAGGGTCAGTGGTGTGAAGGCCTTTTTAGTGTGTTGCCAAGGAACCAAGCTGCCCTTAGGTACTACCACTTCAGGTATTGCGGTTGGCTGATCCTTTCTGTTCTGAACTCGTCTAGAGGGGCTGTTGCTTGTGACTTGCAGGCCCCTTGTCAGGTTTTCAGGCCACTCAGCTGCTCTCCCTATTCAGATCTCCTTTCTTGTGGTCTGGGCTCTCGGCTGCTGTCCACTCTCCAAGCTGCGGCTCACCACCCCAGGTCAAAGGGCAGGTCTGCCTGAAGCACGGGAGACATCAGGTATCGCTTCAGCCAGCTTTCTTCACTACCTTCTTCAGAAGAAAATAAAATAAAACATCCTCGTTGTTTACCATTTGCAGGCTGCAGAGCCATGTGTGCATTTTATTTATTTAATTTTATTTATTTTTATTTATAAAGTTTTATATGGCGCGAACTTGATCCCGAAGGATATCAGAGCGCTTTACAATTTCAGGCAATTAAATAACTTCCCACCCTATTCCAAGCCTGAATACCGAACTAAAGCTGCCGCATATGCATCAAGTTCCTGTAAGTGAGGGGAACATATAGTCACAACAAACACTGCTGCAGGAGGTAACGACCATATATCAATTCCGCTGGACAGCAATGAAGGTATTGAAGTGATACTCACTATCCTATAAAATGCCAGGCATAATGACATACCTTCAAACATCAGGGTCTAGGCTGCAATGGCTCTAGGGATGGGATCAAGAGAAAGGCCGGAGGGCCCCGCCCCGAGGAAGCAATTGAGGTGGAAATAATGTATACGTAGACCAGTGACTATACACTAAGCCACACATGTGCACTTGTTTATTATCCACAAAACATCAGATTTACACCTACAGAGTGGAAAGACCATAAGGGAAGCCAAAATAATTTAGGAAAACATAATATTGCCTGAACATGCTTGTCGAACGGGCATGTCCCCTGTGAGCTACAAGTCATGTTGCCCTATCCTGAAAACTCAACTGTGAGTAGCTGGTGTCCCAGATATTATTTCATTTTGGCCCTAGCCTTGTGGTAATCTAGTGCATAGAGGCCTATGCTGTCCCTTGACGTGACGGAGGTCATGGACCTATCCTGTGACCTGGAGGGACATGTCAAGCATGCCCTCATTGTCCTGATAGTGGACTACAAGCCTGCCACAGGTTTAGCATGTAAACCGATGGCGCAGCATACTGTGTTTTGTGAATGCATAGTCATGATCAGGCCTTTTTATCTGTGTCACTGGAGTGGAGGCCCGCCAATGTAAAGTTCTGCCTCAGTGCGCTACTCCTAACCCTTGTGCTAACATTCCAAATATATGCTGTGTGTGTTTATGTAATGTCTTGTGTGATGGTACATGCAATATGTAGCAATATGTACAAAAGTGTGCCCGTGTAATGGAGGCCTCTGGATTCCATTCTGGAAGCCGCGAATCTGCTCCTGTGCACAAGATGGGGGTGAGATTGTTTTCGCAGCCAGCGGAAGTGTTTTGCTGACATTCCTAAAGCTGGAGGGTGGAGACAAGACACCTTCAGAAATTCACTAAAGCCCTTTTGCTGAGAGGAACTGTTGATTAGTCTTTCTGTAGCACTGCCACTTGGAAGGTGGTGGCAGTGAAGGGTGGGGCTGAAGTCTTCTTTTCAATGTGGAAAGAATCTTTTAGGTGAGCCAGCCTTTTGTATTTCCCCTGACCACCGCATAGTGTGGTTGTTGATACGCCAGGTATAGAAAGCTCACCTCTCTTTGTGCCTCGGTTGTGGTTACTCGTGGATGGAGACTACCGTACTACAGGGGGCATCACTCTGCTCTGCAGCCTACCGTGAGGACTGCTGTGCACCCAGAGCTGGTGTCTGTCTTACAGCCAACTTCCCAGATGACAGGGGTTATTCCTTGGAGTCTTTTCTTGTTGGAAGAGCTTATCTCTGACCTTAATTGCCTGAAGCCAGCCGGCCTACTGAGAGAGGGAAATATCCTGCCAACCCTGCAGGAGGTGTTGGAGTCCCAGCCAGACCCTAGTGCTGAGGGTCAAACCAGGGGAATGGAGACAGCAAAGACTGATTGGTGAGTCCGATAGCATGAGCACAGTCTCTCCAGAAGTGAGGTGGCAAATGTAAATTGTGGATTGGCCGCTAACCTTGCGGCAGTGCAATAAGACCGATTGGGGGTGTCCTTGCTTGTAAAGTGAAACAACTGTGACCATGGACATATTTGTGATCAAAGCAAAGACTTGTGCCTGTGACCGTCACCACTGCTCCGTTTTCAAAGTGCTCACTGTGACTGCTAGCATGCCGCTGTGTCCCTGTCTAAATGGCTACCCATCTCGTGCTCAAGTGACCCAGAAGTGGGTCCAATGCCTGCAGTGTGCTCCCACCACCAGTATCTGCATTTGTCGAAGAACTCCAGGCTACCAATTGAACTACCCATCCTGTTAACAGCTTACCAAGATCAGCTGCCCTTTCTGCAACCACCACGTCTCATCCCAGAAGTGGGAGAGATTGGAGACACTTGTGTCGAAAAGACATGGAGGCTGTGTTGTGGTGAGACTGTGTCCAAGGAGACTGGATTGAACTGAGCTCAAACATTACTGAACTAGTGTGTCTGCGTCTGAGCCTTGAATCATGTTTCACAAATCTCTCTAACATAAGGGGGACATGTTGGGCGTAGTTCGCAGAGTTTTGCTACGTGGACCTCCGTGAAGTTACAAAAAACTCAGTGAAGTTCCGTGAGTGGCGGAGTGCAGTGCGAACTGCAGTTTGTGCTGGCATTTCTTCTGCTCGGGTAAAAATTGTACCCGAGCGGCAGCTCACGCTTGCAAACTTACTGTTCGCGATCGCGAACTTACCGTTCGCAATCGCAAGCGGGGGAAAAAAAATCCGCTGCACATCGAAAGTGGAGTTTTCTGCACTCTGCGAGCTCCGCGGAGTGCAGAAAACCCCGCAAACTCTGCGAACGGAGTAAAGTTCACCTCCCAGGCCTAGTCCAGATTCGCAAGAGGAGGGAGCATTGCTGTTCACTTAGGGACCATTTGTGCTTGTTGGGGGTGGTGCACAGACCTTCCTGAAGCCCTGCTAAGTGGGGGCTTCATAACTGAACTCACACTGTCGACTCGTCTGCCTAACGGGGGAGCCGCCGCAGCTGATTGCCACCACCTCTGGGGACTCCAAGTCCCACATCCCAATGCTGGACCCTCACCTGGGATTCATCAACAGCGCTATTTCACAAAGCCTGGGCCAAGGGCGAGCCCGTCCATATCCAGAGGAGGCTGGACCTCCCGCTAACGTCTATTTCCCCCCCAAATGTACTGTAGTTTGG
This sequence comes from Lissotriton helveticus, assembly GCF_964261635.1. Taxonomy (NCBI): domain Eukaryota; kingdom Metazoa; phylum Chordata; class Amphibia; order Caudata; family Salamandridae; genus Lissotriton; species Lissotriton helveticus. Next base: position 1,532,804,971 of record NC_136061.1, on the reverse strand, counting down.
TATATCTTCAAACCCTTGTTATATCTAAGCATCTTAAGCTGTATGACTGGGTCAGTTTGCACTGATCTGATAAGTAAGCTTGTTGCCCTGATTGTTCTAGTCTAACTCACAGAAAATTTTCTAATCCACCATTTCATAGCTCTGTTTGCAGCTCTGGTATAAGCCTATGTCATTTACAAATGGGGAAAAGGAATGCCACTGAAGGGGATGGGTGAGGGGGTTGGTAAGAAAGAAAAACAAAAATTAGCAAAAACATGCTGGAGGCAATTGTGTGCTTGAAAGCCATGACAATCTGTCGGTTGAATGTGGGAGATACTCGCTCAGGCACCCACTGCCTCGCTTCCTCACCCCATTCATTTTCCACCCCCATGCAGCACAAACAAGCAAAAGCAAATCCAGGGGATGTTTAAGGAACATACTCTTCAGGCCGAGGAGCAACATACTGTGGGTAAAGCACACTCACTGTTAACAACCGCACTAGTACACCCCGATTCTGGTCAGCGACTACAGTCAACACTTGAGGATGCTTTACCTTGTAGTAACCGCTTTGCCCCATTGGCCAAGATGACAAACGACCAGGATGTCCCTAATAATTTGGTGCCTTCTTCCACGGCACCTGATGTTTCTGTTCCTATCTTCCCTGACCAGACCTCTTACACAGATTCTATCTTAGATTATTGTTTTTGGGTGGCCAACGCTTGTTTTAAAAATAAATATATTTTATTAACTTTTCTGATAACAATTTACATCCATATCTGTGAATTATATAATTTTGCTAACGTTTACGTTTGTCACGACATTATATATATATCTATTATCAATAAATGTATTAAAAACTGTTAAAGGTTAATCACCACCCCCTCCTTGCTTTCATCTTAGATTTGAAAACTGAGGTGGGGGGTCTAAAATCCATGATTACTTCACTGACCAATTCTTTGAAACAGCTTCTAGCTTTTAGCAACAAGCATGCAGTTATTGGGCAAATTGATCTACCCGCAACCATTTCCAGACCATCTGCTGCTGTAACCAGACGGTGACTCCTGTGAATAAGGGTGACGATCCCATATCCAATTATGTTCCCACTGCTAATCACGATCAGCAAATTCCCAGTCATGTGCCTTTGTGGCCGCTTAACTGCAACGGGGTAACTTCCAATACCTCGAGTACTCAAACCTTAGGCGCTCATACTGGGCACTTTACTCTGGATAATTTTCCCTCTTCTTCCTTTGGGACAAATCTCGGTCATAAACCTAACAACTCCCTGCGCCCCACTAAAAGTAGACCTGCCAGTGCTGAATCCATCATGATGATCGGTGTTCCTAAGCCAGGCTTCTCCAATGAGTAGCTTGTGAGCTACTGGTAGCTCTCCTCCCACCTGTAAGTAGCTCTCCTGTGTGCAGCCCAACCCACTAAATTCGACACTTTTGGTTGGTTGAATTAGTCGTGTTGACCAAAATTTAAAAGTGTCTATTCAACACAAAAATACGTGTATTTTGAAACCTCATAATTTCGCAAACATATTTAAAGCTGATATTTGAGTGCTAAATCAGGTGGCATTGGGGAGACGTAGTACTAATATTAATACCTTGGTGCCAGCTGCATTACATCTACGGTTGTTATGTCTTATCCATGTAGAGCAGAGGTGTTAGACGTGTCCGCCTGTGGGTGTTCCCTACCAATTATTTAATTATTTTTGTCCCCTTTGCCTCCTAACTCTTGTCATTTTTCTTTTTCATGTTCACTGGGATTTTTTTGGTTGTTCACAGAGGGGCTAGGTGCTGCTGGGTCTTTATGATTTTTCTAGGCCTTGGCGTCCCTTTTGAAAATGCCTTTTTGACAAACTGTGTAAACTCACAAAATGGTGGCTTATAACTGCCATGATTTTACCTCAGGGACTAGGGCTATAGAGACCTATGGGAGGGTTCTAGAACCTTCTGGCTTGTTCTGGACACAGGGGACCAGGATTATATAAGGCCACTACTTGGGTGGCCATTTTGTCATTCAGAGGGCAGTTGGAGTTCAGGCTGTGGCAGAGGGAGGTCAGTGCAGTGTGGGAAGTTTGACCGCCTTTTGGGGCTGCTCTTCTTATTTCCTGACGTTACCCCACATCCACCGACCTGACCCAAATCAGAGTGCCAGACTTGAGCCCTGGAAGTACTCAGGGTGTGTGCACCCTAGAATTGATCGCAGTATCACTGGACTGACCCCCCCCTCTTCTCCCTCACATCCAGTTAAACAGAGCATTGCGGCTGCGTGACTTTGGGGCAAGTGCCACTTTGCCCGCGGTCGCGTTCTGCCTGAGGAGGCCTAACATCCCCGAGAACTCACCAGAGTGGTAGGAGATTCGGCGACTCTCCGGGGCTGTGCCGCAGTGGCGGATCTCCAGGCGACAGCTGATAGAGGTGAGGAGTGACGCGCTGAGAGAGCGGAGCCTCCAGACAGTGTTGCGGAACCAGTGAGGGGAGGCGGAAGCTGCTGAGGGAGGCTGCCAGGAAGGAAGGTGGGAGTGTCTTTCCCGCCTTCCCAAGCAGTGCAGAAGCGCAAGGGGAGGGGAGAAGCCAGAGGAGGCCGGACCTGGGAGGGAACTGCCCCAAGTGAAGCCGTCAGGGGGAGGAACCCCGAGGCAACCGGGAAGTACTGTCGGAGCCGGCGAGGGAGGCCCAGAGGGAGCGTTTAAGAATAGCGTCCTTTCTGCTGACCGGAATTCCGCCGGGCAACAACCTTGAGGTGGGCTGACTCCATTAAGTTCTGTGGATAAGGAGGGAGCGGGACCTGCAGTAGAAAGCTTTGGCTGCGATCTGGGAGCCAAACTGTGGGCGTAGGCTGCAGATCTAATCAGACTGAAATTCTCTGACCGCCTAATGCCCGAACGCTAAACTGACTGATTGGGACACTTTCCCTGTGTGAACAGTGCCGTTCTTGGAGGGCGGAGGGAAGGTTCTTGTGCTGCTGAATGAGGGAACTCTCAAGTGTGGACAAATTAAAGCACACGAAAGGGGGGTTCTGGCACTTGTTCTCAGGCATAAGGGGGAATGTGATTCAGTCGTATGTAGGTAACATGAGAATAGCGAACGCCAGGTGGTGAACTAGACAGGCCAGGCAATTGCAGCAGGGAGTAGAAGGCTAAATTGTGCTTCATGTGTAACCTGCCTATTCCAATTCTAGATTTGGTTGCTCAGAGATGTTGATGAATACCATTGAATTATCTGCAGCGCTATTTGATGAACCCTGAATTTCAAAAGTGAAGTGGCGAATGGACTGTGAGGGGTAAAGTACTATTAAATTCCTCAGAGGGAAGTGCTGTCTTTACTACTTACAATAACTGTCTTTGGAACAAACAGCCAAAAGGTGAAATACCAAAGGGGAATATTGGAAGTCTTTCCACTTATGAGAAAACGTTTTGATTATAAAAAGTGAAATCCTAAGACTGGCAGTGATTAAATGTAGAGTCGCTTTACTGTACTGAATGTAGCTTCTGATAAGAGACCAGAAAATACCAAACAGAGTTTTATAAAAGTAAGCCGTATTTTTCTAAATTGGTGTAGCGTCTTTATTTTTAGTGGTGGAGCGCTGGGTTACTGTGAGAGAGAATTGTGAGCACAACACAATGGCCTTGGAGTTTAGCTGACCCTGCTCTGTGTCAGGCTACCCTATGTAGACTGGTAATCCCAGGTCTAACAAGAGGTCTTCAAACATTTTTACTCTGAGCCCTCCTAAGCAAAACGTTTTGAGGTCAGGCCCCCCTGGGGCTTATGAGATGATTTCAAGAAGGCTTTTTCTATAGCTTATGAACCACACTAAATATGAGACATATCAAACAGCAAATGCATCAAACAAAACCAGACATTATCCCAAACAAACTGCTCCCCATGAATGGGGTGTTGTGAGCCCCTCACACTCTTTGACCCCAATGCAACTATACCTGCTGCACTAATGATAACCGCAGTCCTGAGTAGCAGGATATCTCCGAGCCCACACCAGCTTTTCCCGCCGCCCCAGCCCGTGGCCCCGCCCCCCCAACAGCCGATTGGCTCGCGCTCCCGCCTCCCCGCAGACCCTCCCGACCGGCTCCCTTCTTAAGGGGAGCCAGAGCAAGTTCCAGGGAGTGACCACAGCGCCTACGGCCTGGTCACCCCCACGCTCCTGTGCCTGCTGCCGCTGCCGCAGCCCCAGCCTCCCGAGGGCCGCCGAGCCCACACCAGCTTTTCCCGCCGCCCCAGCCTCCCGAGGGCCGCCGAGCCCACACCAGCTTTTCCCGCTGCCCCAGCCCGTGGCCCCGCCCCCCGACAGCCGATTGGCTCGCGCTCCCGCCTCCCCGCAGACCCTCCAGACCGGCTCCCTTCTTATGACGTCCCCAGAGCGACCGCGCAGCGGACGCGCGCAGCGGGAGCACCGATTGAGCGCCGAAGGTGCGCCAAAGGTAAGCCCGTCTGCGCCCGTCCGCGCCTGGACCGCGCCCAGCGCCAGGACCCCTGGCCCTCGCAGACCCCAGCACACCCGCCGGACGTACGACGCCGCCCCCCTCAACACACTCAACGCCGGCCGAACCCCTGGATGCTACCGAGCCACCCCGAGACGCACCCACGGACCCTTCATCTGCCAGTCCTGCAAGTTCTCCTGCACCCGGACCTGCACTGCACCAGCACCCACCAAGCCGAACTCCAGCAGCACCCACCTGAAGTGCATCCTGCTCAACACCCGCTCCGTCCACAGACACGCCGTCGAGCTCTGGAACCTGCTCGACACCACAGCCCCAGACGTCGCCTTCCTCACGGAAACCTGGATGAACGCCTCCTCAGCGCCCGACACCGCCATCGCCATCCCGGACGGCTACAAGATCATCCGGAGAGACCGCGTCAACCAGACAGGAGGAGGCATCGCCATCATTCACAGGAACACCATCCGCATCACGACCAACACCGACGACACCATCGCACCCGCCGAACACCTGCACTTCCAGATCCACGTCAACCCCAAGACCACCCTCAGAGGCACCCTCATCTACAGACCCCCGGGACCACGCACACAATTCAGCGAGGACATCGCCGACTTCATCAGCCCGCTCGCCCTCCCCTCAGCCGACTACATCCTCCTCGGGGACCTCAACTTCCACCTGGAGAACAACGACGACCGCAACACCACCACCCTGCTGAAAAACCTCGCAAACCTGGGACTCAAGCAGCTGGTGACCACCCCCACCCACCTCGCCGGACACACTCTCGACGCCGTCTTCTCATCCAGCAAAGACATCGCCTTCAGCCACGCCACAGGACTCCACTGGACGGACCACAGCTGCGTCCACTTCACCTTCAGAAGAACGACGACCCACCACCACCAGCAACAGGTTGCCCGAAGAAGCTGGAACAAGATCACAGCCGACCAGCTCGCCGCTTCCCTGAGTCAGCACCCTCCCCCCAGCTCAGCGAACCCCAGCCAGGCCGCCGACAACCTCACGAAGTGGATCAGCAACTGCGCGGACGAACTCGACCCTCTGAGGACCCCGCCCAGCAGACCCGGCAGCAAGAAAGCCCCATGGTTCACCGACGAACTCATGAGCTCCAAGAAGAACTGCCGAGCCCTCGAGAAAGTCTGGAGAAGGGAACCAACACCGGACAACATGACCACCCTCAAGCTTGCCACCCGGAAGCACCACCAACTGATCCGCGCCACCAAGAAAACTGCATTCAAGGACCGACTGGACAACAACGCACACAACTGCAAGGAACTCTTCAACATCGTGAAAGAGCTCTCCAACCCCAACGCCGGAAACAACGACATCATCCCATCGCAAGACCTCTGCAACTCCCTCGCCTCCTACTTCCACAACAAGATCGCGGACATACACAACAGCTTCAGCATTCAACCATCGCACACAACGACCGCAGCAACGCCGCCCACCACCACCCTCCGCGCCTGGACTCCGATCAGCACCGATGACACCGTCCGCATGATGAACTCCATCCACTCCGGATCTCCGACCGACCCCTGCCCTCACCACGTCTTCAACAAGGCCGACGCTGTCATCGCACCCCACCTGCGGGACATCGTCAACACCTCCTTCGACACCGCCACCTTCCCGGAGAGCTGGAAGCACGCCGAACTCAGCGCTCTACTAAAGAAACCAACAGCGGACCCCACCGAACTCAAGAACTACCGCCCCATCTCGCTCCTCCCGTTTCCAGCCAAAGTCATCGAGAAGACCGTCAACAAACAGCTGGCCGCCTTCCTCGAGACGAATGGATCCCTCGACCCCTCACAGTCTGGCTTCCGAGCCAACCACAGCACCGAGACCGCCCTCATCGCTGCCACCGATGACATCCGAGCCCTGATGGACAACGGAGAAACAGCGGCCCTCATCCTCCTAGACCTCTCCGCGGCATTCGACACTGTCTGCCACCGCACCCTAGTGCAGCGCCTCAGCAACGTCGGAATTCAGGAGAAGGCACTGGAATGGATCGTCTCCTTCCTCGACGGAAGAACACAGAGAGTCCGTCTACCACCGTACAGGTCAGAGGCCACCGAAGTCATCTGCGGCGTCCCTCAAGGATCCTCGCTGAGCCCCACCCTCTTCAACGTCTACATGAGCCCCCTCGCGCCCATCGCACGCCAACACAACCTGAACATCATCTCCTACGCCGATGACACCCAGCTGATCCTCTCACTGACCAACGACCCCGCCGCTTCCAGAGCCAACCTTCACGAAGGGATGAAAGATGTAGCCGAGTGGATGACGACCAGCCGCCTGAAACTGAACTCAGACAAGACGGAAGTCCTCATCCTGGGCTCCTCGCCCTCCGCCTGGGACGACTCCTGGTGGCCCCCCGCCCTGGGCACCGCACCCACACCGACAGACCACGCACGCAACCTGGGCTTCATCCTGGACTCCTCCCTCTCCATGACCAGACAAGTCAACGCCATCTCCTCGTCATGCTTTAACATCCTGCGCATGCTACGGAAGATCTTCCGGTGGATCCCCACCGAGACCAGGAAGACGGTCACCCAGGCCCTCGTCACCAGCCGACTGGACTACGGCAACGCCCTCTACGCCGGAACCACCGCCAAGCTCCAGAAGAGACTCCAGCGGATCCAGAACGCCTCAGCCAGGCTCATCCTCGACATCCCCCGACACAGCCACATCTCCGGACATCTGAGAGACCTGCACTGGCTCCCCGTCAACAAGAGAATCACCTTCCGTCTCCTCACCCACGCACACAAAGCCCTACACGATCAAGGCCCGAGCTACCTCAACAACCGCATCAACTTCTACGCTCCCAAACGCCACCTCCGATCAGCCAGTCACGCCCTCGCCGCCGTCCCCCGCATCCGAAGAACGACAACAGGAGGAAGGTCCTTCTCCCACCTGGCCGCCAAGACCTGGAACTCCCTCCCGACCGACCTGCGCCTGACCCAAGACCACCTCTCCTTCAGGAAGAAGCTCAAGACCTGGCTGTTCGAGCAGTAGCAGCACCCCCCCCCCCCCCCCCCCCCAGCGCCTTGAGACCCTCCGGGTAAGTAGTGCGCTCTATAAATGTCCTTGATTGATTGATTGATTGATTGCATCTTTTACCTCTTCCCCACTGTGATGGATCATCTCCTCAGTCCTAATGATTGAAAGGAAAATAAGCTCAAATGCCCCTTTTTTAAAGGTAGACAGTCATAACGGAGATGCAGTGGGCCTCTCAAATTCCTGGGCCACGGTCCTGATGCATCTGCTTCCTTAATGTTATCCAGCAGTGTCTACTTACACACTTGGCTGCAGTACCAACTTCACTAATGAATGTCCCTAAAAAAAAAAATCCTTGTATATTGTTCCCTTCTTTGGGGTATATCTCTGAAGAAGCTGTCTCTGGCCATACATACAAATAAGTCCCCATCCAGTGCTCCCTATTCTGGGCCTTCTCTTTGACAAAATCTATGAATCTCGCTCCTTTCCTCTGTCTCCTAGACCATTACTGTGAGGTCCCAGGGATCGAGAGGATTAGGGCTCTGCATTTGAATGCAACCCTGCTTGCCTTCTACCTGCCACCCCTTTGACTCAGCTTTCACAAAAAAACTGCCCCTGAATGGTTAATACTGACATTGAGGTGCCTCTGCCTGAAAGCGAAGGGTGTGGTGGTAGTACAGATAGTTAAAAAAAAAGAGCCTTCTTATCAGCTATTAATTGATTGAGTCACTTAAAGCCAGGGCCACTGGAATTATGAGTTTCTGCCTCAGCAGTGTTTTCCACATAATTATAGTTTTACTGCATTTGCTCCCTAATCTGCAGATTAGAACTAAAGAGATTCTAGCTCAAACGGAACAAAAGATACTTAAAGCGTGACAAAGTGTTCCTAGCATTGGAAGGCCCTTTGTAAAGATTCAATTGTAATCTTGTATTTGCTTACTGCTGTATTTGGGAGTTAAACTGGTAAAAATGAGGTAAAATATTTCCCCTGACAGCGTTACCTTGAGTTAAAATGACAAAATAATGAAGTAATGCTAACCACAAAATGTGGCGCATTGTGCCGCATAATATACCTTTTCTTGCTGCATAATTTAGTCAAACATGCCGCATAATGTGGTCCTCTTCTGCTGAATAATTCCAGTGGCTCTGCTTAAGGCTTCATGGTGGCAAAGATGTATTCTTTTTGAGATGTAATGTAAGGGTGTTATCAGCCGAGATCTGGAATAGGGGAGACACTTACAAAAATGTTTGCATTGGATACAGATGCAGCAACCTAGCTTAGAGTATGTAAATATTGTTTTAAAATAAAGACTTACATATTCACAGTGCTTTCTGCCACAGGCTGGGACCTCATAGCACTATAAACAGGGCCACTGGAATTATTCCACAGGAGAAGGCCAAATTATGCAGCAGGGTTGACTAAATTCTGCAGCAAGTAAAGGCAAATTATGCTGCATAATGCTGTATATTTTGTCATAGCATTACTGCATTATTTTGCAATTTGTACACTTGTTAACACTGCCCTGGGTTTTATTGCCCCTCATAAGTACCACATTAATATCCACATTTGGTGATAAGCAACAGAAAGGAGATCAGTGAACCTTTAGAAAGGACCTTTCACTCTGAGGTAATGTGTTGCTGCATTTTTAGTAACTTTTGAACTATTTGAGCTAAAAACAAGTTTTTTTTAAAATCTGCAAATTATGTAGCAGACAATGGATTATGTGGCAAATGCGGGAAATCCTTAACTATGCGCAAAATGCCCAAACCGCACAATTTCATAATTCTACTGGCCCTGACTATAAATACAAAGGTCACTATTCCTCTGCACCAACTAGGGTTCAATTATGTGTTGCTTAGCTTTAACACACACAGACATCTGCAGTGATGGTAGTCACTAACTGAGGTTTCATAACCTAAAAGACTGCAGTTATCACCAGTTAGTTTAACTTGCATTTATTATTCAATGAAATTGTTATTGCATTATTTTATACACACCTGCAATACTGTGAAAACAGAAAATGTGTAGGCTTTTCGTTTTATTTTTAGCAACCTCTTTGACCCTGCCAGCACACCAGGGACACAACTAGACCTGAACTTGGGGGGGATAACACTCCCAGCCAGGGCTGGCCCTAGCACTGGCCGCACACGGTGTACCAGTCTTTTTTGGCGCCCCTCCCCCATTTCCCCCTCCATGAATTCCCTCACTACTACTCATTAGCAATGCACCTCATCTCTTTATAGTCCCTTTCAGACAAACATTTCATTTTTTAATAGCGCTACTCATAGTTTACTCACACTTGGTTCTGTGATCCACGTGGCACCCATTCTTTGTAGCAGGCACATTAACCCTCTGCGCTGTGTGGGTGATAGGAGTGCCCATGTGAGTTCACGGTGAGCGATGCAACAGTGTGAGAGTAGGGTAAAAGGAGTGACTGCAGGGTGAGTGAGGTGACCATATGATTTTGGGTGCGGATGTAAGTGCAGAGTGGGATGAATGAATGCATGGTTAGTGATGGACTTGTTTGAGTGAGATTGCAGATTGAGCAGTGAGGGGGACAGGTGAGTGAAGTTTCACATGAGTGTGCGGTGAGTAGTGTACTCGTGTGACTGTTGGGTGAGGTACAGGGTGAACAGCGCAAGTGCATTGTGAGTGCAGAGGGATCGCTGTGAGTGTAGGGTGAGCGGGTGAATAGTGTGAGTGCATGTGATCAATGTGAGAGCATTGTGATCGCTGTGAGTGCAGGGTGAGCGTGAAAGTAAAGGGGGAGAATGAGGAGTGAGTTTTCTGAATGCAGGGTGCATTCCCAAACACTTGAAGTAACTCAGCATGTTATTGATGGCGGAGTAAGGTTCCAGATATAAGTTAAACTTTTGCTATTATGGCATTATTCAGGGATCGAGGGTGGTGGAAATACTAATGTGCTGATCCTGCAACAAACTTCCAGTCTTATGATTAGGGTTGCCAGCTCATTATTTTGATGTCGCAGACAGAACAAAAATAAACAGGTACGCACTTTGAACAGCAAATATAAATAGAAAGCACTTTTAATTGTGTCCTACGGCTGCCTGAATGATTCCTGACTGATAATTAAAGGGAACAAAGACAGAAAAGTCACATTACAAATGAATAGATAGCTTTTATTTACAACCCTATTTAGTGTCAAGACGAGGTCCTTGCAGGTTCTTTAAACAACACAGGGCTGGCATTTTTCTTTTGGCAACTCTACTTTATATTCCTTTTCATGAAATGCATTCTCACACTAGTAAATGTAAAATACAAATGTAAGGAATAGGGGGTTCAGGAACCAGAAAAATAACAGAGGCATACAACGGTATGTAAATATACAGATGGTCTTTAACGACCTGTGAAAAACTCGGGTGTGCCAGAGATAAGACTCCAGACACTGCCCAGCCAAGCCCACAGCACCACACTCACTGACATCCGGCCCCACAGCACTCTGATCTCACATCAAGGGTTTCAGAGTAAATGAAGACAGCCTGGAAATGGAGCAAATAAACATCGCTGCACTTCCAGGCCATCTTCATTTACATGTACTTGCAGAGGAATTTGCGCCCAGGATGACCTTCTTCGAACATAAGTAGCTATTATTACTGAAAAGTTTGGAGGCCCCTGTCCTAAGCTGACCCATTAAATTAGCCATGAAAAGGAAAAATATATAAAGAACAAAGTGACACCCTGGATACGTTACGTCAGGGGTTGTCATTCACTTATTCGAGATGACATTATCAGTGCCAAAACGATAGTCATCCCTGATTCCAACTTTGACATGATAGAACTAATTCTCACGTCCAAAGCAATGGTTGATGTCAGGACAAATCCCCCCCTAGTCATTCCAGTATTTAATTTAAATATGCAAGACAGTACAGTTCCCTGACGAGAGATCCACTATGGTGTCTGTCAATTCCAGCTCACATCTTAGTGATAATGACTGACTCAGGGGGGCGGCTGTTCCGCCTTCTGACCCATCAATCTTGCTTACATTCAATTCTGCTCTGCCTGGCTGTCCAATGGATGCTAGGGGGGTCTGACCATCCAACTCATTCCTGTTCCTCCGAGGTGTTGATCATGTCTAACACTAACTTTAATCCATCGCTTGCTAGTGAATATTCCTCTAGTGGTCCTAACAATTACGTCCCTTCCGTGTCCAATAGTGTCATCGCAGCTGAGAAGTCTGGGAATGGGGCTCAGGGCCAGAATGGCTGTATGGGCACCGGGCATTTACCCAGTGGGATGCTGGGGTGGGGACCAGGTTTGGACCCTGGGAGGCCTTTTTTGTTACTGTGGGTGGTTTTGTAACATAGCTGCAATATCGGCCCACTGTAAGAAAAGCTGCAGCGGTGAGATGGGAGTGGTGCTTCCAAACTAGCATGCCTAGGGGCCGGCCGAGGTGTTTGTCAGGGCCAGTTTTGGTTCCCAGTCCAGCCGTGATGGTGCTATACACAAGGGACCTCCATCTTCTAAGCCCAGCGAGCTGCTCTTTGTCTCCAGGAATGTGACAAGACTTAGATCCAAAGTAACCCAATACAGACTGGAACCAATTTATGGACAAATATGATATATATCTAGTACAAGAAGCCTGGCCTCTGAATTCAATCCACAGGCCAGGCTATCTTAGTTTTTTCATTCTTGCAATTCCTAGCCAGAGGGGTAGAGCCTCTGGGGTCTAGGCATATGGGTTAGAGTCTCACTAAACTGTTGAATACGTCAACTTAATATTATTTCTCTTGGCATCTTGGGTATCCAGTTGAACACTGGAAGTAACCACGGAATAACCATCTTTAATGTCTATGTAGGAGGGGTCAGGGACAGTATGGTTTTACAAATGCAACAGGTGCTTGAAAACTTTCTTGAACCGCGCTTTTACTAATACTGTCTTGTTGTAGCGAGTGACTTGAACATAACATTCGAGCCACTCGACAATGATGACGTTTATTTAACCAGGGATGAAGATTATGCTTGGGCTATTCCTTTGTTAGATATTCCACCAATAAACAGATGAACAAAAGCCGCTCTCCAATTAAAGGCACTGACAGTGGAGCACGGGCTCAGGGCCCTTAATGGTAGAACTAAATCTGATTTACCAGGTGTCCACACTTACAACAAGCCATATCATGCGAGCCGAATGGATTACATATTAGTCGACTCAAGGCTGTGGCCATCTGTAATCGATATGATTGTTTTAGAAAGATCAGAAAGCAATGACAACCCCCTCTCTTTGACCACTCAGGCCTTTCGTGAGAGCATCCCTTCAGATCTTGATCTGCGCTCTTACACCATGGATATTACCTTCACTGATGACAAACATCACCTGAAATGACATCAGGTAGCTGCTCTTCCTTATATATTATCGGTCGTAGATATGGACCTTAAAACAGTCCTCGCTCAAATTGAGATCGACCAGTTTGACACACCAGACCAATTGATGCATATTCATAAGGCCCCCTTTGAGCGCATTTTAGGTAATTTCACCATCCCTGTTTCACGCAACAGGAAAAGTACTGATAAGAATCGATCCTGGTTCAATAAAGAATGTCTCAAACTCAATCATTCCCTAGTAACAGCCATCAAATCTAAGGAACTGGTCCACATTCCCCTGTAGAGGAAGGCCTACGAGAAGACCATTTCTAAATCTAAATGGGACTGGGATGAAAAGAGGTGGAGGGCCCTTCTGGACGTATGTTCAGCCACAAATTCGAACAAATTCTGGCAATTAGTCGCATGTGGTGCTCTTCAGCCACATTGGAGCCATCAAATAACGCTGCTACCACTGACTTGGTGACTCTACCACTCCTACACAGGCTACCACTGAAGTCCTTTAGCCTCCCTCCTGTGTTATGCCCACGTTTGCTATCACTGATATAATCGAGTTCCTAAACGATGTCTCGCGGTGCCGAGCGCAGGACCCGATGGTGTTCCAGCTGACATATTCTTATCTGATTTGGAGGATTGGCCAGCTATATGTTAGCCATTGCTAATGCCATGACTGATGGGGCACCCATTCCTGATTCTTGGAAGGGCGTAGTAGTTTTTACCCATCCATAAAAAAGGCAACCTGTCTCAACCAAGCAATTGCAGACCAATAATCTTAATAGACTGCCTCCAAAAAGTGTTGTGCCTCTTTCTGCTGCCAAAAATCTAGGATTGGATTATGGAACAAAATGTCCTCAGTCCGAGTTCGCAGGAAGGTCTCAACTATCGACCAGGCCTTCTGTTTTGTGTTAATCTATTGAGAGAACCATTGTGATTGGCCAGAGCAACCTTTACATTGCCTTTGTCAATCTAAAATTGGCTTTTGACTTGAACCCCCGGCTGGCCTTTGGAAATCACTCGCTGATCTAGCTATGCCTCCTCACATTCTATCATTACTAATCCGTTTACCTGAGGACCATTACGCAAATATTAGGTGGGGGTCGCAAAGACAATTGACTGATAGGTTAGCAGTTCGCAAAGGTGTTTGCCAGAGTTGTGTTCTGGACCCCACATGATTTTTGTTATTTATAATTGATTTTGTTCACTTCCTGTCTCACTTTGATACAGATGCTCCCTCCTTGGCACACATCAAATCTCAGATTCTCCTCTTTGCAGACAACACTTTGTTGGGCTTCAGACACTTTTGACTTGCTTCAACTAGTTTCCCTTGGAGATCAGCACCTCTAAAACCAAAGGGATGTTGTTTAATCCACATAAATTGTACAAGGGGAGTCCCCTTGGAGAGGGTTGATTATTTTACCTATCTTGAGGTAACGTTTTATGGGGGTATGACCTGGCACTCCCACATCGATAAGGCAGCCTTGAAACTTAAGCAGCCCACTGGTGTGTTACTAAAGGAGTATTCAACTTCATACACCAAACCCATTACTACAGCTCTACAAGGCCATTAGCACGTTGTTCCACCCTATACAGGGTGGAACTGTGGGGTTTTTCCAACCATGAAGAATTAACCATAACTGAAAATAAATTCTTTAGAAATCTTGAATATCTTCCTCCTAGCACAGCACTCTGTTAACTTTTTATGGACCTGGGAGTAAATAGGGCTGCGGGTAAAATCCTTCTATGCCCCCTATTTTAATGGAGATGCCTATGGACCACCCCTAAACCTGCCCACTATGTGGATGGTCTTCAGGAAGTCATGAAGGCTGGCCGCTTCAGCGAGGTCCCCTGGCTCACAAGAATCAAGGAGGCATTTCACTGACTTGGGATGCCTGAGTTGTGGGATCAGCCAGATTCCATTAATTTCCCATCCAAACATTTTCTGAAAATGCATTACTGAGCAACACTAATGGCCAATGAATCCAGAAGAGCCTCCTGCTCTAAGCTTACTAATGATTATATCGCTTTCAAGGTCACGTGTGGGTTTGAGCTCTTCTGGGATCAGGTGTCTGTTGTACTGGAGAGGAAGCTTTACTTCCAGTTCTGAGTGGGTACCCTCCCACTGACAGTGCTCCCTTCCAATCGGATCATCCCACCAAACATGAGCCATCATACTGCCAAAAATCAGTCATCATCCAGCCAAACATGGGGCATCATCCCACCAAACATTGGGCATCACCCCACCAAACATGGGGTATCATTCCACCAAACATGGGGCATCACCCCACCAAACATGGGGCATCATTCCACCGAATATATATATATATCAATGCTCGAAGGTGTCCACCTTTGAGTAGCATGTATATATATATGTATATATATATATATATATATATATATATATATCAGCGCAAACTCCAAAAACAGCCACTACTGGTTCTTGTGAGAATCAGAACCCTCCAGACAATAAGGAGACGGACCACGAACTGGATACATATTTATATGTGATCATGGCTTTGTGCCGAAACGTTATGGCGACAGCTGAATAAAGACTAACAGCATCCAAAGAAAGTTTGGTCCGTGTCTGTGTCCGCAGGCGTGGTCGAGGGAGAACGATTGCGTGAAGGAGACGGTGGTTGCCTCATATATATATATATATATACAATCCCAAACAACGGGCAGGAAGGTGGGAATCAATCAATCAATCATCAATCAATCAATCAATCAATCAATCAATCAATGCATTTGTAAAGCTCACTACTTACCCATGGGGGTCTCAATGCGCTGGGGGTGCTGCTACTGCTCGAATATATAGGTCTTGAGTAGTCTTCTGAAGGTTAGCAGGCCCTGGGTCTGCCGTAGGAGGATGGGGAGGGTGTTACAGGTCTTTGCGGCGAGGTGGGAGAACGATCTGCTGCCGGAGGTCGCTCTTTGGATGAGGGGGATGGTGGCGAGGGAGAGGTCGGCGGAGCGGAGCTGGCAGTTGAACTGTATCGGAAAAGACGGGATAATGAAGATTACTGGTAAGTAACCGGAGCATTACCTCCTCGTCCATCTTCCCTGATTCAGTCCTTACCTGCGAGCTAATACCCCTTTGCCTAAAGCTACAATCTTCTACAGCTTTGAGTCTTACTTTGTTCGATCTTCATCTAGCACCACTGGGCCAGTTGATTGAGTCTTGAGGTGTGCAGGTGGTATCTTATGCGGATGATACCCAACTACTATTGTCCTTCCAGCACCACTCAGATTTTGCCCTCAGTAAGCTCAAAGAGTATCTAAAGGGAGTTGCTGGTTGGATGGATGCCAATATTCTCAAATTGAATTTGGCCAAAACTAAAGTTATTTTCTTTGATCCAAGAGGCTCACCTTCCCCTAGTCTTTGGTGGCCCGAGAAAATTATTCCGCCCGACCCCTGCTTCCACAGCCTAGAAACAGGTTCGGCAGAATGAAGATCAAACCTTGCAGGCAAGGACTGTATCAGGAAAGCCTTGAACTCAGAGTAAGGATGATTACCGGTAAGTACCTGGGACATTATGGGGCATGATGTTGGACCCCATCCCTCAAGATGCAGGGGGAAGGGATTGGGCAGGTATGATTTTGCCGCTTGCCCTCATTTTTCTGTCACCAGACTATGACTCTGCCCTTTCAAGTTATGCGCCTCACTTTCCATCCTCCTGGCATTGAAACTTTCTCCCTTTGGCTTTCACCCTCCATCGCAATTACCTCCTTCTCCACTCCTCCTGCCCGTCTCACCACATTTTTCACAGCTCTACCTCAACTTTGTAAACTTGTTGCTTTGACTTCCCTTACTTCCCAACCTCATGCCCACTTTTAGTACACTAAGGAATTAAAATTATGACAACTGCTACCACAGTCCCAGCAGCTCTATCAATAATCGATAAGAAGTACAAAGAAGCTCCTGAAGACTCGCCGGCATGTCTGGTTGGACATCCAAAATCGGACTCTACCATTACACAGGCTGCCCAGCGTTGGTCAAAGAACCCATCCATCCCAATTTCAACGCCACCTGACAAGGAAGGCAGGCGCCTTGAAAATACTGGTAAGCGGGTCTCAACTATGTCAGGCACCACTGAAGGTGCAGCGAATTGACTGGCAATCCTGGGCACATATGACTGCTAGATGTTGTCGGACATCGCCACATATCTTGATTGCCTGCTGAAAGATGAGGAAACAGAAACAAGACGATTCTGCAGGAAGGAGAAATATCTGCACCGGAAATCATAGATTGTGCTCTGGACATCAGTCCTCAGACAATAATCTTGGTTAAAGGCCACAACATTTCATCCTGAGGTACAAACTAAGATTGTTAGACGTGCCATATGATGGCGATGCTTTGTTTGGCAAGCACATTGATGATTCCTTACAAGCAGTGAAGGCTGACACTGACACCGCTAGATCTTTGGGCACCTTGAAGTTCCATAAAACACCTTTTAGAGGGGCAGGCGGAAGAGGTGCTTATTCATATCGAGGAGAACACCAGAGATATCAGTCATGCCAACCTTTTCAGCAGCCCTTTCGATCTACCTACCAGCAGCACCAACCATATCAGACACCGCTAGCAGCAGCTTACTCCAAGCAGTCACCAAGGAGGAAGCAGACAGCAGCTGCAAGAGACAATAGCAGGAAGCAAAGACAATATTATAGTGCTGGTTACGCGCCCTACAGAACACCATCCTGTGAGAGCAAGAATTTTAAAATATCCCCATCAATAGCAGACGATCCCAATGGACAAATGGGTCCTGGACCTCATGACGAATGGCCATACTTTGGAATTCACCCAAATTCCACCTACCGCTCCACCAAAATGAGCACCTCCATCTCATCTTCATCTTCTCCGAAGGGAAGCACTATCTATGCTAAGCAAGGGTGCCATAGAAAGGATCCCAAACTCTCAAAAAAGAATGGGTTTCTATTCTTGTTTCTTCTTGGTCATGAAGATCTCAGGAAACGGAACTAGTACTTGAAGAAACAATCGTTTCGTATGATCACTCTTCAAGAAATCCTGCAACTCATCAAACACAGAGATTTCATGAAAACAGTATGCTTATTTCCCTTTTTCCAATCCATCCGAATCTCACATTTTTCAGATTCACAGTAGCTTGCACTCACTACCAATTCAAAGTAGTCCCATTTCATCTCAGGTCCACTTCCTGGATAATTATGAAGTGTCTGGCCCCAGTGGCAGCCTAATTAGGACAAAAAGGCCTCTAGGTTTCCCGTATCTCGATGACTGGCTCATAAATGCGCTATTCGCTCGTCAAGTCTCGAAGGATACAATAACCTGTCTGCAAAAATGTTAATCTTTGGGCCTAACCAGTCAATTAGCAAAATTCTCCCCTTCGTCCCACAACAAAGATACATTTCCAAGGTGCGATCGTGGATACATTGCAAGACAAAGCATCCTTGTCACAAGAAAGACAAAAGAAACTCATGAGGTTGGCATAGAATTTATCAAAAAGAAAATCAGTTTCTTTTTGCCTTCTCCAATCACTTCTTGGCATTATGTCATCTGCCATTTTACTAGTGCCTTGTGCCCCTCTATGGATGAGACCCTTTCTGGAAGGATTTGATGAACAATGGGTGCAGACAAACAATTAATTTGAAGATGCCATCAAACTTGCACCATTCATGCTAACAGCTCTTCCTTTGAGGACAAACTCACAAAATCTCTCGTCAGGGCTTGGGTTTTTGTTAGAGATATTGGCATTGTAAATGACAACATTTTTATGTATGTGTTGGTTTTGAAAACTGATAAATAAATGGCACTGTCATTTACAATGCCAATAGCTTAATCTCTCGCAAATGCCACACACAAACACACAGACCCACACGGAGTCCCACACACATACCTACAGAGCCACACACAGAGCCACACACACACACAGAGCCACACACACACATACACAGAGCCACATACACATACACATACACACACACACAGCCCCTCCCCAATCCCCCCCCCGTCGGGACGCACCCTCCAGGGCCAGCATGGACGGGAAGTCCTTGCAGTTTGAGATGCCGGTGGAGTCGGTGATGCAGTTCTTCCACAAGTTGGACCAGAAGGTGGCCGTGGTGATGACCGTGCCGTCGATGCTCGACACCTTCTAGTAGTCGGTGGGCAGCGTGGAGCAGACCAGCACCCAGCCCGACAGGGCCAGCAGGAAGGCCACGATCTCCCCCGCCATTCTGGACATGGTCACCGGCGAGGGTCACAGGGCACAGGTGTCAGAGCTGAGGGCACGGGTGAGGGCAGAGGGCACAGGGGTAAGAGCTGAGGGCAGAGGGGTGAGAGCTGAGGGCACAGGGGTAAGAGCTGAGGGCACAGGTAAGAGCTGAGGGTACAGGAGTCAGAAGCAAGGGCCTAGGAAGAGCTGAGGGCACCGGGCAGGGTAAGAGCTGAGGGCAGAGGGGTAAGATCTGAGGGCACAGGTACGAGCTGAGGGCACAGGAGTCAGAAGCGAGGGCCTAGGAAGAGCTGAGGGCACAGGGCAGGGTAAGAGCTGAGGGCAGAGGGGTAAGAGCTGAGGGCACAGGGGTAAGAGCTGAGGGCACAGGTAAGAGCTGAGAGTACAGGGGTAAGAAGTGAGTGAGGGCCTGGGGTGAGATCAGATGGCAGAGGATTTAGAGCTGAGGGCACCTGCGAGGGCAGAGAGCAACGCGGTAAAGCACCTTTACCTGCGCTCATATTTACTAAATTATCTTATCTGAATACTTTATAACTCCTATTGCACAGGTGGAATTTGCTCGTCCTTCACAGTATGCTTAGCAGGGGTCAAATCTGGTAAATGGTTCCGGTGCTGGGTAATTGTGCACAGACATTAGTAGCGGCCAGCGAGTATGAGAATGATATTCACACTGACCTTCCGGTGCAAAAAATACACTCATGACGTGTGTTGTGCAAAAGTCCATTGCACCATTTCAAACCTCCATAGCACTGACGCCATGACCGCAATCAGATCACCAGATGTTTATCACATTGTGTAAGTGCAAGAGACGTCACACCCGTCTCCGCCTCCCTGGGTGGAAGGTACAGATTTAATGTTTCACCTGCTCTGCACTTCACCCTTCCTGGTTGAGGAATGCGACCAGCAAGTGAGATCAGGCGAGGCCACCCTTCGAATGGGTCATATACAGCCAGAGCTCACGTGATGGAAGGGCTGCTTCTAACCAACAGGGGCCTCTCCCACCTTCTCCCACTATTATTCCCCGCAAATATACACATTCATTTCACAAGTATAAGAGACTGGGTAATACACTGGTGCCCGCAGCCACATAAAGCACAATCAATCCGTATGTTTGTAGAGCGCTTATCGTCACCCATGATGGTATCCAGGCGCTACATTTAAAAAGTGCAAAACTATTCAAAAGAAAGTGCTAACTAACCTACAATTGCACGCGATTACTGTTCTAGTACATAAAGGTGAGTTTAAGTGAGATAGTGTTACCCCTACCTTTCAGATTTCAACAAAGTTATCGTTGTTTTAAAAAAACAGAATTCCGAAAGAGATCTAAAAGTGAACCGTGTATCTAACTACGACTTAATTTCCTGCTCGAATGGACAAACCAGCAGAAACAAGAGCGGCGCCTATTTCAACCTCACAGCCTATACACACCACCTCATGTTCAGAGCAGACACCGGCTAATTACATACCGTTCCACCCGAAGGACGCCGGGGGCAGGGATTCATCAACCCATTCACCTTGTCTAATGCATCTCTACTTTCTCTGCCAGGTGAGCTCTCCCACCGGCCTCACATCCTGGTCTGCTCGCTCATTGTCCATGTGCTGAGGTCAGTCTGAAAGATTTCCGACCTGATTTCAGGTAAATCTATCAAGATTACCTAAAAGAAGCGGGAGCCAGGCAATGGAGGTATCCTGGTGTAGTAATCCAGGAATCCAGGAGACAGGAGAATAGGTTTAAGTGGGGTTTATTTGATGAAATCTACACAGCTCGTCATCTGCCAGCATCTTCAGTTTCTGCAGTTTCTCAAGTGTTGAATCATAACATTCCACCATGTACAAGATGTAGATGACATCACAAAATGAGTGCTGAGCAAGACCATCAATTTAAAGTGATACAGTACAATTAAAGTGACACGGTACAATTTAACAGTATATAGAATATAACATACCTCCCTTTCTTCTAGAGGAAAGAAATAAATGAACAGAGAAAAGAGAAAATAAATAATTAAACAACAGTATAACAAAAGAGTCTTCTCTCACCCCATGTTTTGCGAAACAGCTACTCGCGAAACCTATGAGGTAAAATGATAGATCTAGTACTTTTCCTACAAGAAGAATTCATATTGTTGACATGCATATCACATTTCTGAGAAACAACAAGATTTTCTTTGACTTTTACAACTTTTGAAATGTTCCACCGACACCCTCCCTCAACTTGAACAGCATTTCCACCAATCCTCACAATCTTAATAGGTTCACTGTACTTACTTCTTCCTTTCTTTGTATGTGTAGAGTTCTTTATTCTAATGAAATCCCCTACACACAAAGTGACCATTTTTGCATTTTTCTTTTGATTAAACCAACTTTTCTCCTTATCCTGCGCAACAGTAGAATTAGACGTGACTGTTTCTAAAACAGATTCAAAGTTAACTACAGGACAAGACCATTTCGACATCCAACTGGGTCTAAAACTGGTATTGGCTTTTCTCCCTCTTAAAACTTCAAAAGGGGAGACTTTCGTGGAAGAGTGAGGTGTCGTTCTATAAAACCATATCATACTTTCAAGGGAAGCAAGAACATCATGCCTCCCCTCAACTGCCCACTTGATGCAATCACCCACAACACGATTCATCCTTTCAACAAGACCATTCGTTTGTGGATAATAAAGTGAACTCCTAAGGTGTTTAATTCCACAAGACTTAAGAAACGATTGAAACTCAAAACTAACAAATTGAGTTCCATTGTCTGAGACAATTGATTCAGGAAACCCTTCTCTCAAGAATACTTCCTTGAGAAATTTGACTATAGTAGAAGTACTAACTTCCTTTACAACCTTGAACTCAGGCCACTTCGATGTATGGTCTTTTAAAACAATAATGAATCTCAAGTTCAACGGTAAAACTTCAAAAGGACCCATAATGTCAATCCCAACTTTAACCCAGGGACTGCTGGGACACTCAATGGGAGATAAATGTGGAACAACGATTTTGAGTGACTTTTCAGACACAGAGCACACTGTACAGTTCTCAACAAAAGTACGAATCTCATTGTCCATGCTTGGCCACCAAAAATCTTGTCGCACTCGACGTATAGTTAGAGAAATTCCCAAATGCCCCTCATGAGCCTCCCTCATGATAGTAGGTCTGAGACTATGAGGTGGAATAAGTTTGTCACATCTTACTAATAGACCATCCTCAATTGAAATTTCGGATTCAACCTTCCAATACGGTTGTAATACAGAGGATAGGGACTTCTCCTTGGGCCACCCATTCTTGACAAAATCTAACACTTCTTGTAACACCTTGTCCCTTGACAAAGAGCCTCTCCAATCTTCCTCAGACCCTACAGCTAAGACAGGCACATCTATTGAAGCCACAAAACAATCTTCCTCATCTTCATCATTCAAATCATGAAATCCTGTACCTTCATTTACACCGTCACTCTGAGGAAAACGTGACAAAAAATCTGCACGTGTGTTTTTGCCACCAGAAATGTGCGTGATATCAAACTGATATTGAAGTAATTTAGTCACCATTCTTGTGATCCTAGGTGTACAACATTTGCTTGGACCAGCAGACAAAATAGACACCAATAGCTTGTGGTCAGTGATCAAATTAAAATGTCTACCCCAAACATAAGGTCGATATTTGTCAATAGCCCACACACAGGCTAGCAACTCTTTCTCTATAACAGAGTACTGAACTTCAGCACTCCTAAGTACCCTGGAAGCAAAAGCAATTGTAAATTCTCTTTCACCAGAACGTTGAGTGAGAATGGCTCCCAAAACCCACTTTGCTCGCATCAACAGTTATATAACAAGGCAATTCTGGGTGGAAAGGAGTAAGTGCATCACCCTTCTTTAAAATGTCTTTAACTTCCATAAAAGCACGATCACAATCGCCTGTCCATGAGAACTTCGTGGAAAATTTGAGTAAATTACTAATGGGTCTAACAATAGACGCATACCCAGGTACAAATTTCGAATAATATTCCAAAAGCCCCAATAAAGACTTAACTCCAGACCTGTCTTTTGGTATTGGTGCTTTCATAATGGCATCAATTAAACCTTGTCTAGGCTTGATCCCTTCAAATGACAGTAAATGACCAAGGTACTCAATCTCACTGCAGCTAAATTTGCACTTTTCTGTCTTCAAAACAACACCACTCTTCTTAAAAATTCCCAAGACTCTCCTGATAATGTTATCATGTGTCATATTATCTTTGGCATAGATTAATACATCATCTTGAAAAACAAGAACACCCTCAACATTTTTCAATAAGTTCTGCATTACCCTCTGAAAAACAGAGGGTGCAGAGGCCAATCCAAAGGGCATCCTTTTGTAACGGAATGTACCAAGTGGTGAGACAAAAGCTGTTAAAGGTCGTGATTCAGGATGAAGTTCTATTTGATGGTAGGTATTAGCTAAATCTAACTTCGAAAAGATCTTAGCACCTTTGATACTGGTAAAAAGATCTGTAATTTTGGGTAGAGGATGGGAGTCAACGCAGATCTCCTTGTTTAAGGATCTAAGATCCACACAAACTCTGAGTTTTCCATCTCTTTTTCGTGCGACCACAAGAGGGGACAACCATAGTGAAGATTCTGTGGGTTCTATGATTCCCTTTTCACAAAGCATGGTGATTTCTTTATTAAGGTCCTCCTTGATGCTAAAAGGAACACTTCTGAGTTTGTGCTTAACGGGAGTAGCACCATCTTTAATGATTATTTTGTGTTTGAAACCTGTGATCTTCCCTAGTTGATCATTAAACACAGAAGGAAATTCATTAACCCACCTTGTATTTTCCTCTTCACAAGAAACAAGTAAAACTTGCTCTTTCATCCCTGGTCTAAGTTGCATACCAAAAAGCCCTTGATGAAACCATCCTAAAATGTTAAGTCCCTCAACAGCTACATAGACTTTACCTCTGATTCTCCTACCCTTAAATCCTAAATAATCCTCGAAAAATCCTGACAGGGCAATTTTACGTTTTTGATAGGAAATGGGTTTTCTGTCAGGAGGAAAAAGAACTCTCTCACCCCATGTTTCACGAAATAACTCATTGGTAATTATGGTAATTCTAGCACCAGAATCCACTAAAAGATTAAGTTTCTTATCACCAACAAGAATTTCAACAATAGGGTCTATACAGGTGGAGGGATCACCAGTGAGAGGTATTGATGTGTCATCAGCCCCCACGTTGTCAGTAACAATAGAAATGGTTTCTGTGTCTGAGTCATCATCTGATTCTAAGACACAAGCTACAGTTTTCTTTTGAAATCTTTTCTTTAAACAAACAGTAGCATAATGTCCTATTTTTTTGCAATAATTGCATGTAGAATTTATGGCCGGACATTTCGAACCTTTGTTGTGAATAGAGCCTCCACAACACAAACACACATTGCTTGGTACAGACACACCATCTTTGAATTTTGTAGAAGAACTATCCTTGAGTTTGGGAGAAAAATTGTTAACAGTCTTAAAAGATCTATTTTTGTGTTTTTTTGAACTCCCAACAAAATTGACACTGTCTACTGGTTTATCTTCTAACTCTTTGAGAGAAATATGCGAAGTTTCAATACTTTTTGCAATTTTGATAGTTTCATCAAGAGTAGGATTGTCCATTGTGAGTAACTTTTGTCTAGTTTGTTTGTCTTTACAATGACCAACAAACTGATCACGAATCAATTGTTCAGTAAAGTTTTCAAACAAACAGACAGAAGCTAATTTCCTAAGGGTGGAGAAATAAGAATCAACATCTTCACATTCGGACTGTTTCCTCATAAAGAATTTTTGCCTAAGTACAATTAAATTAGGCTTCTTATCAAACCTCAATTTAAGTTTAGTCATAGTGGTTTGATACTCATCAATAACTACATAATCTAAAGGAGGTTCAGGTAAGTGTTTGAAAATAGATCTGCCTTCAAAACCAAGAGAATGCAATAAAATACATTTTTTTCGTTCAGGACGATACCTTGAAGCTCCAATAGTACCTAAGTAGGTTTCAAAAGCATCAAACCAAATATCCCATTTCACAGGAGGATCTCCTGGAGTATCAAGAAAAGCAGGAGGAGCATTAATAGATTGTAACGTAGACATTTTGAAGGTAATGCAATGGGAACAATGAAAACTTGTAAAGTGAAAATAAATGAATAAATTAGAGAAATTACAAAATGATAGCAGAACAACAATTCTACTTTGAATAAAATGTCTTTTGAAGAGAGAAAAAGAGTTCTTCTCAAATGTATTTCTGTACTGCCCCACTGTAGAAGTAGATAGAAAATAAAATGATGTCACAGTCCTTTTCTGAATGAAAATAGTGGGAAAAGAACACCGAAAAAAAATGCTGAAGAAAAAGAATCCGTTTTGGAGTGTTTGATTGTTCAGCAACAAGTGATTGTCAAAAGAAGAGGAGAATGTTCAAAACAGAGAACACCGTGGCAAGAACACGTTGCTAGGCGATGGAACTTCTTTGTGTTGTCAACAGGTTGCTAGGCGAGGAAAAGGAATGAATTTGCGTTCATCAGGTTGCTAGGAGATGAAATAAAATGGAGTCGGATCATTTTCCTTCCGAGTAGGTGACGTAGTAGCCTCGCGCGTGTGCTCATGCAAAGCATATATTTGAATGTCAATAAAGGAGGAACGAGGCCGCCGCTCGAGAAGATCAAGGCTCGCTCACAAAGCGTTAATTCTCATGAGACACAGAGACTTTAAAAGTAAACAAAGGTAAACGAGGGTACTGTTCGTGTTACAAAGCGCTTGCCAACATTCACTTAATTGTTTAAATAGAAAACGTGTATGGAAGTTCTCAGTGTTTAAATCATTAAAAATGAAAAAAACACTTCCAAATGTTTCTACGCTGTGGGCATGTGCGCTAATGTAATGTCGTTGTAGGATAAATTAACTTCCTCGCTCTTGTCAGATAAGGATCTTGTCTCATAGAAAATAAAAGCGGCTACAAATGCTTTTACGCTGTGAGTATATGCGCTGATGTAATGTTGTTTTAGAAACGATTAGTCTCTTCGCTCTTGACAGGTAAGAATCTTGCCTCATTGAAAATAAAAGCGGGTCCAAATGCTTTTACGCTGTGAGCATATGTGTTAATGAAATGTTGTTTTAGGAACGATTAGCCTCCTCACTCTTGTCAGATAAGTATCATTAATCTTGCTCTTGTCAATAGACACAGCTTAATGAAGAAGATAAAGTCAAGTAGCAAAGCGCTGCAAGCTTATTGAAAGCAGAGATTAGAACAAATTTAAAAGAGTCACTTATCTGCAGCTGAGTGTCTGGAGCTGGAGTTGAGATTTCATCTTGAAGTAAAAATGATGAATGTTGAAGTAGGCAATGAGGTTCCTTTGAAAAGTTGAGAAGGGTAGATGGCAGATGGTTTGAAATAAGTTTGAGGGTGGTTGCGTGGGTTCAGCTGTGTAGAACCGCGTCGCCAAAAATATGTAGTAATCCAGGAATCCAGGAGACAGGAGAATAGGTTTAAGTGTGGTTTATTTGATGAAATCTACACAGCTCGTCATCTGCCAGCATCTTCAGTTTCTGCAGTTTCTCAAGTGTTGAATCATAACATTCCACCATGTACAAGATGTAGATGACATCACAAACTGAGTGCTGAGCAAGACCATCAATTTAAAGTGATACAGTACAATTAAAGTGACACGGTACAATTTAACAGAATATAGAATATAACACCTGGCCACCCACTGCTTTGATGCCTTTCCTAAGCCCCCAGGTTTGGAGCTTTCACGAGGCGACGTAAGGAAGCAGCCTTAGGGAACCAAATTACAACACAAATAATTGTTTTTTAAAGTCCTATGGGAACGGGCACACGTACAGCGGGAGGGGGGGCAGGTTAACGGGCACACGGACAGCGGGAGGGGGGGCGGGAACGGGCACACGGACAGCGGGAGGGGGGGCGGGAACGGGCACAATCAAAAGGCAGAAAGCAAGAAAAAAAAGGAGCGAAGCAACTCGGTTAAGGCAGCTCCTTCATAGCCCACGGGCCCCCCAAAATCCGGAGGGGCTTCTCCCAGCCTGCAATGGAACCATGATCCCGGAGAGCGAGCTGGATGCGAGCTTGGGGTTCCAAAAAGGGAAGACGGCAGGAACGGGCACACGGACAGCGGGAGGGGGGGTGGGAACGGGCACACGGACAGCGGGAGGGGGGGAACGGGCACACCGACAGCGGGAGGGGAGGCGGGAACGGGCACATGGACAGCGGGAAACGGAAAACAGACAGAAAACAAAGACGACAGTCACGAGCCACGGACAACAATACACGGAGACACCAGACCTAGAAAAAAAACCAGAGACGACAGCAATGAGACACGCAAAGACGTAAAACAAACAGGGAGACGACATGAGACGGGGTAGACGTACAAAGTGATAAGAAAATTATAAGAAAATGCTGCTTACCTGATCGCCAATACAAAGTACTTTCTGGCAACTTAAATCTCGCAGCCCACTCCGGCAAAAGACACTTCGCAAAAGACCAAAACATGACGAAAAAAAAACATCCGCCCACCGCCGCAATGACGTTGTTAAAGGGGCGGAGAGCGAAAAAATCGCCGGAACGCCCACGAATCTGCTCGGACAATGACTGACACATCTCTGTTCCAATGGCTAGCCTCCATTTATGGAGCTAGCCAATGGAACAGAGAGGCAGGTTAAAGCCCCATACTGAAACTCAAAAGATTTCGCCTGCGCGAACACTGCTGCGCAGTGGACGCCAGGCGAAACCTAAAAACACAGCATAGCAAAGCATAAAAAAACACAACAAAGCATAGCATAACAAAACACAACAAAATAGAACAGCATAACAAAGCATAGCACAGCATAACAAAACATAGCATAGTATAACAAAACACAACAAAACATAGCATACCATAACAAAACAAAGCATAGCATAACAGAACACAATAAAACATAGCATAACAAAACATAGCAAAACACAACAAAACATAGCATAACAAAATACAACAAAACATAGCATAGCATAACAAACATAGCATATCAAAGCATAGTATAACAAACAAAACATATCATAGCATAGCAAAACAAAGCATAGCATAATAAAACACAACAAAGCATAGCATAACAAAACACAGCATAGCATAACAAAACATAGCATAGCATAACAAAACACAACAAAGCATACCATAACAAAACACAACAAAGCATAGCATAACAACACATAGCATAGCATAACAAAACACAATAAAGCATAGCATAACAAAACATAACAAAACAGAATAGCATAACAAAGCATAGCACAGCATAACAAAACACAACAAAACATAGCATAACATAACAAAACAAAGCATAGCATAACAAAATACAATAAAACATAGCATAACAAAACATAGCAAAACTCAACAAAACATAGCATTGCATAACAAAATACAACAAAACATAGCATAACAAACATATCATAGCAAAGCATAGTATAACAAAACAAAACACAACAAAGCATAGCATAACAAAACACAACAAAGCATAGCATAACAAAACATAGCATAGCATAACAAAACACAATAAAGCATAGCATAACAAAACACAACAACACAGAACAGCATAACAAAGCATAGCACAGCATAACAAAACATAGCATAGCATAACAAAACACAGCAAAGCTTAGCACAGCATAACAAAACATAGAATAGCATAACAAAACATAGCATAACAAAACACAACAACACATAGCATAACATAACAAAACAAAGCATAGTATAACAAAACACAATAAAACATAGCATAACAAAACATAGCAAAACACAACAAAACATAGCATAGCATAACAAAATACAACAAACCATAGCATAACAAACATAGCATAGCAAAGCATAGCATAACAAAACAAAACACATCATAGCATAGCAAAACATAGCATAGCATAGTATAAAAACACAACTAAACATAGCATAGCATAACTAAACATAGCATAACAAAGCATTGCTTAGCATAACAAAACATAGCACAGCAAAACAAAGCATAGCATAATAAAACACAACAAAACAGCATAGCATAACAAAACATAGCATAGATCAACCACACGCACAACCATACAACCACACACACAACCACACACACACACGCACACAACCACACACACACAACCACAACCACACACAACCACAACCACACACACAACCACACACAACCACACACACAACCACACCCACACAACCACACACACACACACAACCACAAACACACACACAACCACATCCACACACACAACCATCACACACACAACCACACACACAACCACACACACATGCACAACCACACACACATGCACAACCACACACACAACCACACACACACACAACCACACTGTCAGTGCACAGTTTCAACAGACACCATCAGTCGTCAGTGCACGCTTTCACCGGGCACAAACACCACCAGCCGTCAGTGCACGCTTTCACTGGGCACGCACACCACCGCTTACATACTAATTTCTTTCATATTTTTGACTGATATCTTCTGTCTACTTTATCTACCTTTTCATTTTTATCTCAGTTTTTTCCCTACTGTGGTCTCTTCTTGCTTTTCCGGCTCTCTCAACTTGTTCTCTCCTTCCTGTTGAAATGAGCAGAATGACTTCAAGAGCTGCTCCTTTTGAGCTACTGATCCTAAATATCTCTCAATGAGGAGAGTCCCAGAAGAGTGTCTGACAACCCCTGGAACATCTGCTAAGACAGGCACTCTGCAGAGGTATGCCCAAAAAACACTGCAGACGCCTCATACAGACACACGCACACTGAATTCATGTTGGTCACTCCCTCTCTCCTGCTTTGCTTCTCTGATCCTAACTCCCATCCCACAAGAACTGTATTTTTTGCAACAATCCCCACTTACACAACACCTTACCAACTAGATTAATAATCTTCTTTTCTCAAACACAAAAGATAGCTTCACTGACTGCACACCAGAACACCAAAGTCTTATCAATCCATCAATCAGACGGTATTTGTATAGCGCTGCTTATCACCCTAGGGTGTATCCAGGCGCTGTATATAGTTGGCAAAGTGCTACCAGCTCCACAGCGGTACCCAAGCAACCCATCAACATACGCCTTGGAGGCATTCAGATAATCTTACGTAAATGTACTGCACACATTGTTCAATAACTTTTACCAGACTAGTGATGCTGCCTAGAAAACCATTTCCCTAGCTGGGGGGCCAATGGACAACTGACCCCCCAGCTCAATGAAAAACACCAAAGTGCTTCAGCACACCACAGACACTGACCACTAGGAAGGGCTTTACTAGAACCAGCTCATGCTAGTTTCACGTTAAGGAACAATAAACTTGACTATACAAAGCCTTTAAGAAATCACTACAAAACACAACCAAACAATTAACAATTGATTGATGGAAATCTCCCAATGTACGAAAGGACACACATATGAAAGCACTACAATACCACAGCAGCGGCTCCTTTGCTATGCCAGAGGAACATCACCCCCCCCCCCCCCCACCGGCCTCAAATTGGGACTAAATGAAAATTAAAACGATAATAAACACTTTTTTATTATCATTTTATTTTTCCATTCCTGGCAAGTGAACCATTTCTGCAATGTCACAACAATGCACAAATTTACCACAATGTAGCACAATTCATTGACTCAATTAAAAGTGCTTTCTATTTATATTTGCTGTTCGAAGTGCGTATCTGTTTATTTTTGTACTGTCTGCAACATCAAAATATTGAGCTGGCAACCCTAATCGTAAGACTGGAAGTTTGTTGCAGGATCAGCACATTATTTATTTCCTCCACCCTCGATCCCTGAATAATGCCATAATAGCAATAGTTTAACTTATATCTGGAACCCTACGCCGTCATCAATAACATGCTGAGCTACTTCAAGTGTCTGGGAATGTACCCTGCATTCAGACAACTCACTCCTCATTCTCCCCCTTCACTTTCACGCACACCCTGCACTCACAGCTATCACAATGCTCTCACACTGATCACATGCCCTCACACCATTCACCCACTCACCCTACACTCACAGCGATCACTCTGCACTCACAATGCACGTGCGCTGTTCACCCTGTACCTCACCCAACAGTCACACGAGTACACTACTCACCCCGCACTCATGTGAAACTTCACTCACCTGTTCCCCTCACTGCTCAATCTGCAATCTCACTCAAACAAGTCCATCACTATCCATGCATTCATTCGTCCCACTCTGCACTTACATCCGCACCCAAAATCATATGGTCACCTCACTCACCCTGAAGTCACTCCTTTTACCCTACTCTCACACTGTCGCATCGTTCACCTTGCACTCACATGGGCACTCCTACCACCCACACAGCGCAGAGGGTTAATGTGCCTGCTACAAAGAACGGGTGCCATGTTTATCACAGAACCAAGTGTGAGTAAACTATGAGTAGCGCTATTAAAAAATGAAATGCTTGTCTGAAAGGGGCTATAAAGAGATGAGGTGCATTGCTGGTGAGTAGTAGTGAGGGAATTCATGGAGGGGAAAATGGGGGAGGGGCACCAAAAAAGACTGTTACAGCGTGTGCGGCCAGTGCTAGGGCCAGCCCTGGCTGGGAGTGTTAGCCCCCCGAAGTTCGGGTCTAGTTGCACCCCTGGTGTGCTGGCAGGGTCAAAGAGGTTACTAAAAATAAAATAAAAAGCCTACGTGTTTTGTGTTTTCACAGTATTGCAGGTGTGTATAAAGTAAAGCAATAACAACTTAATTGGATAATAAATGCAAGTTAAACTAACCGGTGATAACTGCACTCTTTTAGGTTATGAAACCTCGGTTAGTGCCTACCAACACTGCAGATGTCTGTGTGTGTTAAAGCTAAGCAACACATAATTGAACCCTAGTTGGTGCAGAGGAATAGTGACCTTTGTATTTATAATCAGAGCCAGTGGAATTATGCAATTTTGCGGTTTGGGCATTTTGCGCATTGTTATGGATTTCCCGCATTTGCCACATAATCCATTGTCTGCTACATAATTTGCAGATTTGAAAAAAACTTGTTTCTAGCTCAAATGGTTCAAAAGTTACTACAAATGCAGCAACACATTTCCTCACAGTGGAAGGCACTTTCTAAAGGTTGACTGGTCTCCTTTCTGTTGCTTATTGCTATATGTGGGTATGATTGTGGTACTTATATGGGGCAATAAAACCCAGGGCGGTGTTAACAAGAGTACACATTTCAAAATAATGCAGTAATGCTATGACGAAATATGCAAAAACAACAAGTGATGGACTGAATGTGGATCAATGTCACACACTCCCCCAGTCAAAAGATCTGGGCCCAAATCCATCGTTTTTTTGCACTCCACACCACCCTGGGTTAGACAATGGCGATATGCAAATCAGCTCTGACCCTGTTGCCCCATGGGAACAGTCCAGTCCGAACTACAAAAGCCATGTCCTTCCCAGAACGGAATCAAGCATCCGAGGACCGGACCGGTTTCGAGGTAACACCTCTCTTCAGCCCGGCTAGCTTGACTCCAAGTGGTGTGGAGTGCCTGGGACCCACGTCTGGGCATCCCCAGCGCACTTAGGGCGGCAATTGCAAAAACAACAAGTGATGGACTGAATGTGGATCAATGTCACACACTCCCCCAGTCAAAAGATCTGGGCCCAAATCCATCGTTTTTTTGCACTCCACACCACCCTGGGTTAGACAATGGCGATATGCAAATCAGCTCTGACCCTGTTGCCCCATGGGAACAGTCCAGTCCGAACTACAAAAGCCATGTCCTTCCCAGAACGGAATCAAGCATCCGAGGACCGGACCGGTTTCGAGGTAACACCTCTCTTCAGCCCGGCTAGCTTGACTCCAAGTGGTGTGGAGTGCCTGGGACCCACGTCTGGGCATCCCCAGCGCACTTAGGGCGGCAATTGCAAAAACAACAAGTGATGGACTGAATGTGGATCAATGTCACACACTCCCCCAGTCAAAAGATCTGGGCCCAAATCCATCGTTTTTTTGCACTCCACACCACCCTGGGTTAGACAATGGCGATATGCAAATCAGCTCTGACCCTGTTGCCCCATGGGAACAGTCCAGTCCGAACTACAAAAGCCATGTCCTTCCCAGAACGGAATCAAGCATCCAAGGACCGGACCGGTTTCGAGGTAACACCTCTCTTCAGCCCGGCTAGCTTGACTCCAAGTGGTGTGGAGTGCCTGGGACCCACGTCTGGGCATCCCCAGCGCACTTAGGGCGGCAATTGCAAAAACAACAAGTGATGGACTGAATGTGGATCAATGTCACACACTCCCCCAGTCAAAAGATCTGGGCCCAAATCCATCGTTTTTTTGCACTCCACACCACCCTGGGTTAGACAATGGCGATATGCAAATCAGCTCTGACCCTGTTGCCCCATGGGATCAGTCCAGTCCGAACTACAAAAGCCATGTCCTTCTCAGAACGGAATCAAGCATCCGAGGACCGGACCGGTTTCGAGGTAACACCTCTCTTCAGCCCGGCTAGCTTGACTCCAAGTGGTGTGGAGTGCCTGGGACCCACGTCTGGGCATCCCCAGCGCACTTAGGGCGGCAATTGCAAAAACAACAAGTGATGGACTGAATGTGGATCAATGTCACACACTCCCCCAGTCAAAAGATCTGGGCCCAAATCCATCGTTTTTTTGCACTCCACACCACCCTGGGTTAGACAATGGCGATATGCAAATCAGCTCTGACCCTGTTGCCCCATGGGAACAGTCCAGTCCGAACTACAAAAGCCATGTCCTTCCCAGAACGGAATCAAGCATCCGAGGACCGGACCGGTTTCGAGGTAACACCTCTCTTCAGCCCGGCTAGCTTGACTCCAAGTGGTGTGGAGTGCCT
Source organism: Lissotriton helveticus (assembly GCF_964261635.1). NCBI lineage: Eukaryota > Metazoa > Chordata > Amphibia > Caudata > Salamandridae > Lissotriton > Lissotriton helveticus. The sequence continues at coordinate 1,532,771,145 of NC_136061.1, read as the reverse complement.
GGGACCCACGTCTGGGCATCCCCAGCGCACTTAGGGCGGCAATTGCAAAAACAACAAGTGTACTGGGGATGCTCAGACGTGAGTCCCAGGCACTCCACACCACTGGAATCAAGCTAGCCGGGCTGAAGAGAGGTGTTACCTCGAAACCGGGCCGGTCCTCGGATGCTTGTTTCTGTTCTGGGAAGGACATGGCTTTTGTAGTTCGGACTGGACTGTTCCCATGGGGCACAGGGTCAGCGCTGATTTGCATATTGCCATTGTCTAACCCAGGGTGGTGTGGAGTGGAAAAACGATGGATTTGGGCCCAGATCTTTGGACTGGGGTGAATGTGTGACATTGATCCACATTCTGTCCATCATTGTTGTGTTTGCAATGACGAAATATGCAGCACTTTTGCAGCATAATTTGCCTTTACTTGCTGCAGAATTTAGTCAACCCTGCTGCATAATTTGGCCTTCTCCTGCGGAATAATTCCAGTGGCCCAGTTTATAGTGCTATGAGGTCCCAGCCTGTGGCAGAACGCACTGTGAATATGTAAGTCATTATTTTAAAACAATATTTACATACTCTACGCTAGGTTGCTGCATCTGTATCCAATGCAGACATGTTTGTAAGTGTCTTCCCTATTCCAGATCTCGGCTGAGAACATCCTTACATTACATCTCAAAAAGAATACATCTTTGACACCATGTTTGACTAAATTATGCAGCAAGAAAAGGTAAATTATGCAGCACAATGCTCCACATTTTGTGGTTAGCATTACTTCATTATTTTGTCATTTTAACTCAAGATAACGCTGTCAGGAGAAATATTTCACCTCATTATAACCAGTGTAACACCCAAATACAGCATTAAGCAACTACAAGATTACCAGTGAATCTTTGCAACGGGCCTTCCAATGCTCCGGAACACTTTGTCACGCTTTAAGTAACTTTTGTTCCGTTTCAGCTAGAATCATGTTTCTTTAGTTCAAATCTGCAGATTAGGGAGCAAATGCAGTAAAACTATAATTATGTGGAAAACACTGCTGATGCAGAAACTCATAATTCCAGTGGCCTTGGCTTTAAGTGACTCAATCAATTAATAGCTGGTAAGAAGGCTGTTTTTTTTTAACTATCTGCACTACCGCCACACACTTCGCTTTCAGGCAGAGGCACCTCAAAGTCAGTATTAATCATTCAGGGGCAGTTTTTTTGTGAAAGCTGAGTCAAAGGGGTGGCAGGTAGAAGGCAAGCAGGCTTGCATTCAAATGCAGAGCCCTAATCCTCTCGATCCCTAATGGTCTAGGAGACAGAGGAAAGGAGTGAGATTGATAGATTTTGTCAAAGAGAAGGCCCAGAATAGGGAGTACTGTATGGGGACTTACTTTTATGTTTACAAATGGCCAGAGACAGCTTCTTCAGAGATATACCCCAAAGAAGAGGAAAATATAAGAGGTTTTTTTAGGGACATTCATTAGTGAAGCTGGTACTGCTGCCAAGTGTGTAAGTAGACACTGCTGGTTATCATTAAGGAAGAAGATGCATCGGGACTGTGGCCCAGGAATTTGAGAGGCCCACTGCATCTCAGTTATGACTGTCTACCTTTAAAAAAGGGGCATTGGAGATCATCTTCCTTTCAAGCATTAGGACCGAGGTGATGATCCATCATGGTGGGGAAGAGGTAAAAGACGCAGAGGAGATAGCCTGCTACTCGGGACTGTGGTTATCATTAGTGCAGCAGGTAGAGTTGCATTGGGGTCTAAGAGTGTGAGGGGCTCACAACACCCCAATTATGGGGAGCAGTTTATTTGGGATGATGTCTGGTTTTGTTTGATGCATTTGCTGTTTTTAAGTCTCATATGTAGTGTGGTACATAAGCTATAGAAAAAGCATTCTTGAAATCATCTCATAAGCCCCGGGGGGGGGGGCTGACCTCAAAACATTTTGTTTAGGGGGGGCTCAGAGTAAAAATGTTGGAAGACCTCTGCTCTACATGGATAAGACATAACAACTATAGATGTAATGCAGCTGGCACCAAGGTATTAATATTAGTACTACGTCTTCCCAATACCACCTGATTTTTATTTATTTATTTTTATTTTAAAAGGTTTTATAGCGCTTGCTACACCCGAGAGTATCAGAGCGTTTTACATCAACATTGGAGATGAGAGGAAACATAAAATAAACAATGTATGAGGCAAATAACAACAAACATCCCATGAGAATAAAAGTATAAATAGAATAACATAATGATTATCGTGCATAAATCGTAATAGAGAGCAAATAGTTATGATCAGTGGGTCGTTGTTACGAGTAAACTATATAATAAAGGAGGGAGGACAAGTAAGACAGTCTCCTGATGGGGCGGTAGTATGATGAGGTGGGACCTAGGCTCTAAGTTACCCCAAGAATTTGGTGAGGAGGTGAATTTTAAGGTCTTGCTTGAAGCTGTCATAGGAGGGGTTGCATCGGAGGTCTTTGGGGAGGGCGTTCCAAATGGTAGGGGCCTTGCCAGAGAAGGAGCGGGATTTAGATGAGCTTTTTTTGAGAAGAGGTGGAATGAGAAGAAGGGTGTTGGAGCTGCTCAACAATCTGGTGGTGCCAGATCTTTTGAGTTTTGTTGAGAGGTATGTTAGAGTGTCCTGATAGAGGGCTTTCTGTGTGATACAGGCAATTTTGTAAGACGATCTGCCTTCAATGGGGAGCCATTTGAGGGTCTTGAGGGTAGGGGAGATGAGGTCAAAACGTTGACTGTTAGTTGTTAGTCTAGCTGCGAGGTTGAGGACGGATTTGATGGGGGTGAGGTGGATTTTGGGACTACCAGAGAGAAGGGCATTCCCATAATCAATTTTGGATAGGAGGAGAGATTGGATAATTAGTTTGAAATCGTTGTCGGAGATAAAAGGTTTGATTTTTTTGAGGTGGCAGAGTGTGAAGAGTGCACTTTTAGCTGAGTTTTTTTACATGGGAATTGAGTGTGAGTTTATTGGTGATGGGGGTACCGAGTAATTTGACAAAATCAGTGAGGGAGAGAGAGCAGTTTAGGGCATTAAGGTCCACGATCCATGCTTGGATGGGGAGAGGGTTGCTTTTGGGCAAGAAGAGGATGATCGCGGGTTTGTTAGGGTTGAGTTTAAGATGGTTGTTATGGAACCAGGCTTGGATCTTGGTTAGTGTAGAGTTAAGGTGAAGGATATCGGCATGTGATCTAATTTTATAGTACAGTTGGGTGTCATCAGCGTAAAGTTGGTAGTTGATTTTTGCTTGTTTAAGTATGATGATAAGGGGTTCCATAAAGAGGTTGAAGAGGGCGGGGAAAAGGATGGATCCTTGAGGGACACCTAGAGAGACAGGAGTAGGTTTAGAGAGGCTGTTTTGAATTTTAATTTGTTGAGTTCGATATTGGATGTAGGAAGTGAACCAGGTAAGGACAGTGCCATTAATGCCGAAGTGATCTTTGAGTGTGTTGAGTAAGGTAGGGTGGTAGACTGTGTCAAATGCTGCGGGAAGGTCAAGGAGGATAAGTAGGTAACGCTCTCCCTTATCCAGGGCTAAATGCATATCATTTACTATGTTTAGCAGTGCAGTTTCGGTGCTACATCCTTTGCGGAAGCCATATTGAAGGGAGTCTAGAAGGTTGAATGTGTCAATGTGATTGTCCAGTTGGTGGAGAGCACATTTTTTGAGGGCTTTGGAGAGGAGAGGAAGATTGGAGATAGGGCGGAGATTGTTTGGGACATTAGGGTCGGCTTTGGGATTTTTGGGGATGGGGGTGATTTGTCCGAGTTGAAGTGACAAGGGAACATTTCCTGAAGCGAGGGAGGTGTTAATGATGTTGGTCCAGTAGGGGGCAATAACGTGTTTGAGATCTAGGACGAGTGCGGACGGGAGAGGGGCTTTAGTGTGGGAGGATGGTTCGAGTTTAGTAAGGATGCTGAAGACCTCCTGCTCAGTTACGTGGAGGAAATGATGCCATGAGGCATTGTTTTTAGGCGGTGGGATAATGGGGAGGGGATCAGAAGGGTTGAGCAATGAGAGGAGGAGAGGAGGAGTCAAAGGGGTGTTCACAGGGAGAGGGAAATAGGAGGTAGAAATGCGAGGGAGTTGGAGGGTGGGTGGCGGTTGAGGGTGGAGGAAGGCGCGGTCAATGTTAGCAATTTTTTCACTGAAAAAGTTAGCGATTTCTTCACATTTGTTAATGGAGTCCTACGGGTTAGGCAGTGCAGGAGAGGTTTGATTTCTAATAATGTTGAACAGTTCTCTAGGTCTATTTTTGGCACGAGAGATTTGGAGACGAAAGAATGAGGCTTTCTCGGAAAAGATGTGTTTCTTGTAGGACGATCTGGCATTTCTGAGGAGAGCAAGATGGGATCGGGAAGGGTGTTGTCTCCATGTTCTTTCATATCTTCACAAAAGGAGCCCAGAGGGTGAAAGAGATTGCGGGTTGCACTCCACTCACAAATCACAAACACAAGTAAACCCGTTCTCTAAGGCATACTCTGCGAAGTGTGTACATCACATCAATCTTTATTTTTTCTAGATAGCAAAAACCCTATTCTGTTTTCGTGGTTATTTACAACACTCTCTTGCCTATTACTTAAGTAATAACCACGAAAACAGAATAGGGTTTTTGCTATCTAGAAAAAATAAAAATTGCTGTGACGAACACACTTTGCAGAGTATGAAACCAAAGCGACTAATATACTCTATCTGAAAACACTTTGCCTTAGAGAAAGGTGTCCATGTTCTTTCAGCCAGTCTCAGAGAGCGCCTTTCATTATTAAAGTCAAGAGTGAACCATTTTTTAGAGGGGAACATTTTTTTGTCTTTATTTTTAGTGGGGCGAGTTTGTCTAGAACCTCTGAGATAGTTTTATTAAAGTGCTTGGTGAGTTCATTTGCGTTGGAGGACGGGGCAGAGTGACCGAGATGGGATTGGAGTTCATGCGCTAACACTCCAGGGGGGATTTGCCTAAGATTTCTGGACATAGTTGTAGTTTTAATGTTTTGTTTAGGACCGGGTGGCTCTGGGGGGACATAGTAAACAGGATAAGATGATTGTCAAGTTCACGCATATTAAGACTTGATCTTCCACAGGAGCAGATGACTAAACCCCCAAATCCCCACACCCCACTGCAAACGGACCACATCCACTTCCAGTAGAGAGGGGGAAAAGGGGAATGGGATAAAAAGAGAGACTCCACTGCTGGTACCTCTGCTACTTCAGGTGTTGTTACTTCTGTCTTACTAGTGAGGTATCTGTAACACACAAACACAACTATCAACTCTCACTTCCTAACATAAATTCTACACTTTACCCTTCCATACTACCCAACCTCCCAGTTGTGTCTACTCCCTTTTTCCCTGCAGTGATTAGCCACTCCCTTGTGGACCAAATGATGTAGTTGTAAAGAAAGTAGAATCTTGGTCCATAGAATAGCTGACCTACGGATAGGCGACTGGATAGGTGAGGTGGTAGGCAAAAAAAAGATAATAATTTATATATATATATATATATATATATATATATATATATATATATATATATATATATATATATATATATATATAAATATATATTGTTACTTACTAAGTATGTGGCAACTGAGTTAATTGTTAATTCACAAAGTCTCTAGTTGTGTAACTTAAATTACCCTCTAAACTCAAGAGTTTTAATGCCATTCACAGAGTCACTGGTTGTTTAACTAAACAATTCTCTCAAGGCTCCGAGAGTTTAAATGCTGGAAAATAATATTTCCTTCTTATTACTGAAGTCAGCTGTGGCATAGAAGGACTCTGTAAGTTCAACCGCTGTTTCCACGACGAAACTTTGAGCTCTTGGACTGAGCCCCCCAAAACAAAGTGCAAGCTCTCAGACTGCCCAAATTAAATAATACACCTAGGCAGGAGGCGAGCGACAGATTCCCCGCAATACTTATTTGCGAGGACAGAAAAACTGGTACTGTGAATAGAAACAGCTCACCAGATTGCGCTACCAGCTCGGAATTCTTCTAGAATGCCAAAATTCCCGTTGGTGCTGATGCTGCAGAGAGAGTCGAGCGGAGACACGACTTCTAGCCTCCCCAGACGGTTGTTCTCAGAACAAAATGAAGCGCGGACAGAGGAAACGTCCGAACGCCTCAGAAATTCCGTTGAAGTGTGCAATGCTCAAGGAGAGCGAGCGCGAACACCTGTCTTCCTAATAAATACTAGAACGCTGACTGAGCAGAAAGGACGACCAGAAGGGCGACCATTATACCCCCCCAGGGAAACAGGTGACTTAATGAAAATCCCTTAGCTAGAGAATCGGCGCAGCCGACTCCAGGGATAGTTCAAGATCCTCTTCCTAAACCCTTTACCTGACTGATAAAGCAACCGCTGTCTTGGTCTACCATACCTGACAGTACCCCCAACCAAAACCCCTCCTTCCTCCTCCTTGGGTCGGTGTAGGTGAGCCTTATGAAACACTCTGACCAATCTAGGAGCGTGAACATTAGAAGCTGGCTCCCTAGACCTATCCTCCGGCCAAAAAGTATTTCCAATCCACCAAGTCAAAAATCGTACCTTTCCTTAACTTGGAATCAATGATACGCTTAACCTCAAACTCTTCTCCTGACTGAACTGAAATAGGATCGGGTGGGCGCTCCTTCCTCAAATTTGGTGGATTTCTTTTGACTAACGACACATAAAAAACTGGATGTATCTTAGATTTAGCTGGGAGCCGGGTCTTAACACTAAATGGATTCAACATCTTGTCCACGAGATAGGGACCCACAAACCGGGGCTGAAATTTTCGATTCCACTTCAGTCTCATATTCTTAGTGGAAACCCAAACCTCATCTCCCGGTTCAAACACTGGATTATCTCTTCTTTTCTTATTAGCTTGTTTCTTATGTGCTACTTTTGCTCTTACTAAATTTTGAGTAGCTGTCTGAAAAGCCTCTTGTAACTCCTTGACTACCTCCTCAACTGCTGGAACATCACTTTCAGATTTGCCCGTTAACATGTTTGGATGCCTACCAGAATTTAAATAGAATGGGGAATATCCCGTAGACATTATTATATGCAAACTCAGCCGCCCAAATCAAATTGGGCTACTCCCCTTCCTGATTCATCAAATAGAGAAGCAAATACTGCTCCAAATCTTGATTGACCCTCTCTCTCTGGCTATCAGTCTCAGGGTGGAAACTAGAGGACAACCGAGAGTCCACTCCCAATCTTTCCAGGAAAGCCCTTCAGAATCGTGAGATGAATTGAGGATCTCGATCTGAAACAACAACCTTGGGAATAACATGGGCCTTGACTATGTGTTGAGTGAAAAGGTTAGCCAACTGCACTGCCGTGGGAAGAGACTTGAGGCGGATGAAATGACTCATCTTGGAGAAATGATCTACCACCACCCAAATAGTGGAAAGTCCCTGACCAGAGGGGAGGTCCACTATAAAGTCCATTGAAACTGTATGCCAACGATAGGGAGCAACTGGCAAGGGCAAAAGTAAACCTTGTGGGGCCTGTCTGGAAGCCTTCCCTTTTTACACAGTTCACAGAAGGCCACATATTGTCTCACCTGAGTGTCCAAGTCAGGCCACCAAAATTCACACCTGATCAATTCAATGGTTTTCTTTACCCCCTTGTGTCCCGCCATAGGATCATCATGAAAATGCTTCATTTTTCTCTCTTGTAGATCTCTTCTTGGAACAAACAATTGACCCAGATGGAAGGGTTTGCCATCCTTGATTTCTCTACAGATATCTTCCTGACTCCAAACAAGCATTTCTTCTTTGGACATCGATTCTCTTATCTTGTCATCTAATTCTGGGAACCAGATTGTTGCAACGATCTTTTCGTGGGAATGATATGTCCTACTTCCCTTCTCTCTTCTTGATCTCCAACATCCAAACAAGACAAGGCCTCCACTTTCCCATTTATGGTACCTGGCTTCTATGTTAACACAAAGTTTTAGTCGGCAAAAAATAGAGACCACCTCAATTGCCGAGGAGTCAGAGTGCGAGCTGATTTTAGAAACTGTAAATTACGATGGTCAGTAAAAACAGTAACCTCATGTCGAGCCCCCAACAGATAATGTCTCCATTCCTCAAAGGCGTCCTTTACAACCAGCAACTCCTTATCCGCAATGGAATAGTTGATTTCAGCTGCTGTTAACTTCCGGGACCTGTAAGCGACTGCGTGTAACTGCCCAGTGGTCTTGTGCCTTTGAGACAAGATGCCTCCAATCGCTAAATTGGACGCATCAGCTTCAACAAAGAAAGGTTCTTCTGGGTTTGGATGCTGTAAGATAGGAGTGGAAGTGAACAATTCTTTTAAATCTTGAAAGGCCATTTCCATTTCTGGACTCCAAACAAACTTCTCCTTCTTCTTTAAAAGCCGAGTAATGGGGGCTAAGTTGGCAGAGAAGTTAATGATGAATCGTCTATAAAAGTTTGCGAACCCAAGGAAGCTTTGAATTTCTTTCACATCACGTGGCGAAGGCCAATCCTTAATTGCTTTCACCTTGTAATCATCCATTGACACTCCTTTTGGGGATAATACAAATCCCAAAAATTCCGCCAGAGTGGAATGGAAAACACATTTCTCCAACTTCACATACAATTGGTGGTCAATCAGTCTTTGCAAAATGGCCCGCACATGCCGACCGTGGTCTTCTGGATTAGCTGAGAAAATGAGAATATCTTCAATGTAAATCACAGCACATCGATCTAAGAATTCCCGAAACACATCATTCACAAAATGCTGGAAGGCAGCTGGGGCGTTGCACAGGCCAAATGGCATAACCTGATACTCAAATAGGCCAAACCGTGTTCTAAAGGCAGTTTTCCATTCTTCACCTTCAGCCATTCGCACCAGATGATAGGCGCCTCTGAGGTCCAGTTTTGTATAGACACGAGCATTCTTTACTTGATCCAATAACTCAGAAATCAAAGGTACTGTATGGGGACTTACTTTTATGTTTACAAATGGCCAGAGACAGCTTCTTCAGAGATATACCCCAAAGAAGAGGAAAATATAAGAGGTTTTTTTAGGGACATTCATTAGTGAAGCTGGTACTGCTGCCAAGTGTGTAAGTAGACACTGCTGGTTATCATTAAGGAAGAAGATGCATCGGGACTGTGGCCCAGGAATTTGAGAGGCCCACTGCATCTCAGTTATGACTGTCTACCTTTAAAAAAGGGGCATTGGAGATCATCTTCCTTTCAAGCATTAGGACCGAGGTGATGATCCATCATGGTGGGGAAGAGGTAAAAGACGCAGAGGAGATAGCCTGCTACTCGGGACTGTGGTTATCATTAGTGCAGCAGGTAGAGTTGCATTGGGGTCTAAGAGTGTGAGGGGCTCACAACACCCCAATTATGGGGAGCAGTTTATTTGGGATGATGTCTGGTTTTGTTTGATGCATTTGCTGTTTTTAAGTCTCATATGTAGTGTGGTACATAAGCTATAGAAAAAGCATTCTTGAAATCATCTCATAAGCCCCGGGGGGGGGGGCTGACCTCAAAACATTTTGTTTAGGGGGGGCTCAGAGTAAAAATGTTGGAAGACCTCTGCTCTACATGGATAAGACATAACAACTATAGATGTAATGCAGCTGGCACCAAGGTATTAATATTAGTACTACGTCTTCCCAATACCACCTGATTTTTATTTATTTATTTTTATTTTAAAAGGTTTTATAGCGCTTGCTACACCCGAGAGTATCAGAGCGTTTTACATCAACATTGGAGATGAGAGGAAACATAAAATAAACAATGTATGAGGCAAATAACAACAAACATCACATGAGAATAAAAGTATAAATAGAATAACATAATGATCATCGTGCATAAATCGTAATAGAGAGCAAATAGTTATGATCAGTGGGTCGTTGTTACGAGTAAACTATATAATAAAGGAGGGAGGACAAGTAAGACAGTCTCCTGATGGGGCGGTAGTATGATGAGGTGGGACCTAGGCTCTAAGTTACCCCAAGAATTTGGTGTGGAGGTGAATTTTAAGGTCTTGCTTGAAGCTGTCATAGGAGGGGTTGCATCGGAGGTCTTTGGGGAGGGCGTTCCAAATGGTAGGGGCCTTGCCAGAGAAGGAGCGGGATTTAGATGAGCTTTTTTTGAGAAGAGGTGGAATGAGAAGAAGGGTGTTGGAGCTGCTCAACAATCTGGTGGTGCCAGATCTTTTGAGTTTTGTTGAGAGGTATGTTAGAGTGTCCTGATAGAGGGCTTTCTGTGTGATACAGGCAATTTTGTAAGACGATCTGCCTTCAATGGGGAGCCATTTGAGGGTCTTGAGGGTAGGGGAGATGAGGTCAAAACGTTGACTGTTAGTTGTTAGTCTAGCTGCGAGGTTGAGGACGGATTTGATGGGGGTGAGGTGGATTTTGGGACTACCAGAGAGAAGGGCATTCCCATAATCAATTTTGGATAGGAGGAGAGATTGGATAATTAGTTTGAAATCGTTGTCGGAGATAAAAGGTTTGATTTTTTTGAGGTGGCAGAGTGTGAAGAGTGCACTTTTAGCTGAGTTTTTTTACATGGGAATTGAGTGTGAGTTTATTGGTGATGGGGGTACCGAGTAATTTGACAAAATCAGTGAGGGAGAGAGAGCAGTTTAGGGCATTAAGGTCCACGATCCATGCTTGGATGGGGAGAGGGTTGCTTTTGGGCAAGAAGAGGATGATCGCGGGTTTGTTAGGGTTGAGTTTAAGATGGTTGTTATGGAACCAGGCTTGGATCTTGGTTAGTGTAGAGTTAAGGTGAAGGATATCGGCATGTGATCTAATTTTATAGTACAGTTGGGTGTCATCAGCGTAAAGTTGGTAGTTGATTTTTGCTTGTTTAAGTATGATGATAAGGGGTTCCATAAAGAGGTTGAAGAGGGCGGGGAAAAGGATGGATCCTTGAGGGACACCTAGAGAGACAGGAGTAGGTTTAGAGAGGCTGTTTTCAATTTTAATTTGTTGAGTTCGATATTGGATGTAGGAAGTGAACCAGGTAAGGACAGTGCCATTAATGCCGAAGTGATCTTTGAGTGTGTTGAGTAAGGTAGGGTGGTAGACTGTGTCAAATGCTGCGGGAAGGTCAAGGAGGATAAGTAGGTAACGCTCTCCCTTATCCAGGGCTAAATGCATATCATTTACTATGTTTAGCAGTGCAGTTTCGGTGCTACATCCTTTGCGGAAGCCATATTGAAGGGAGTCTAGAAGGTTGAATGTGTCAATGTGATTGTCCAGTTGGTGGAGAGCACATTTTTTGAGGGCTTTGGAGAGGAGAGGAAGATTGGAGATAGGGCGGAGATTGTTTGGGACATTAGGGTCGGCTTTGGGATTTTTGGGGATGGGGTTGATTTGTCCGAGTTGAAGTGACAAGGGAACATTTCCTGAAGCGAGGGAGGTGTTAATGATGTTGGTCCAGTAGGGGGCAATAACGTGTTTGAGATCTAGGACGAGTGCGGACGGGAGAGGGGCTTTAGTGTGGGAGGATGGTTCGAGTTTAGTAAGGATGCTGAAGACCTCCTGCTCAGTTACGTGGAGGAAATGATGCCATGAGGCATTGTTTTTAGGCGGTGGGATAATGGGGAGGGGATCAGAAGGGTTGAGCAATGAGAGGAGGAGAGGAGGAGTCAAAGGGGTGTTCACAGGGAGAGGGAAATAGGAGGTAGAAATGCGAGGGAGTTGGAGGGTGGGTGGCGGTTGAGGGTGGAGGAAGGCGCGGTCAATGTTAGCAATTTTTTCACTGAAAAAGTTAGCGATTTCTTCACATTTGTTAATGGAGTCCTACGGGTTAGGCAGTGCAGGAGAGGTTTGATTTCTAATAATGTTGAACAGTTCTCTAGGTCTATTTTTGGCACGAGAGATTTGGAGACGAAAGAATGAGGCTTTCTCGGAAAAGATGTGTTTCTTGTAGGACGATCTGGCATTTCTGAGGAGAGCAAGATGGGATCGGGAAGGGTGTTGTCTCCATGTTCTTTCATATCTTCACAAAAGGAGCCCAGAGGGTGAAAGAGATTGCGGGTTGCACTCCACTCACAAATCACAAACAGAAGTAAACCCGTTCTCTAAGGCATACTCTGCGAAGTGTGTACATCACATCAATCTTTATTTTTTCTAGATAGCAAAAACCCTATTCTGTTTTCGTGGTTATTTACAACACTCTCTTGCCTATTACTTAAGTAATAACCACGAAAACAGAATAGGGTTTTTGCTATCTAGAAAAAATAAAAATTGCTGTGACGAACACACTTTGCAGAGTATGAAACCAAAGCGACTAATATACTCTATCTGAAAACACTTTGCCTTAGAGAAAGGTGTCCATGTTCTTTCAGCCAGTCTCAGAGAGCGCCTTTCATTATTAAAGTCAAGAGTGAACCATTTTTTAGAGGGGAACATTTTTTTGTCTTTATTTTTAGTGGGGCGAGTTTGTCTAGAACCTCTGAGATAGTTTTATTAAAGTGCTTGGTGAGTTCATTTGCGTTGGAGGACGGGGCAGAGTGACCGAGATGGGATTGGAGTTCATGCGCTAACACTCCAGGGGGATTTGCCTAAGATTTCTGGACATAGTTGTAGTTTTAATGTTTTGTTTAGGACCGGGTGGCTCTGGGGGGACATAGTAAACAGGATAAGATGATTGTCAAGTTCACGCACATTAAGACTTGATCTTCCACAGGAGCAGATGACTAAACCCCCAAATCCCCACACCCCACTGCAAACGGACCACATCCACTTCCAGTAGAGAGGGGGAAAAGGGGAATGGGATAAAAAGAGAGACTCCACTGCTGGTACCTCTGCTACTTCAGGTGTTGTTACTTCCGTCTTACTAGTGAGGTATCTGTAACACACAAACACAACTATCAACTCTCACTTCCTAACATAAATTCTACACTTTACCCTTCCATACTACCCAACCTCCCAGTTGTGTCTACTCCCTTTTTCCCTGCAGTGATTAGCCACTCCCTTGTGGACCAAATGATGTAGTTGTAAAGAAAGTAGAATCTTGGTCCATAGAATAGCTGACCTACGGATAGGCGACTGGATAGGTGAGGTGGTAGGCAAAAAAAAGATAATAATTTATATATATATATATATATATATATATATATACATATATATATATATATATATATATATATATATATATATATATATATATATATATATATATATATATATATAAATATATATTGTTACTTACTAAGTATGTGGCAACTGAGTTAATTGTTAATTCACAAAGTCTCTAGTTGTGTAACTTAAATTACCCTCTAAACTCAAGAGTTTTAATGCCATTCACAGAGTCACTGGTTGTTTAACTAAACAATTCTCTCAAGGCTCCGAGAGTTTAAATGCTGGAAAATAATATTTCCTTCTTATTACTGAAGTCGGCTGTGGCATAGAAGGACTCTGTAAGTTCAACCGCTGTTTCCACGACGAAACTTTGAGCTCTTGGACTGAGCCCCCCAAAACAAAGTGCAAGCTCTCAGACTGCCCAAATTAAATAATACACCTAGGCAGGAGGCGAGCGACAGATTCCCCGCAATACTTATTTGCGAGGACAGAAAAACTGGTACTGTGAATAGAAACAGCTCACCAGATTGCGCTACCAGCTCGGAATTCTTCTAGAATGCCAAAATTCCCGTTGGTGCTGATGCTGCAGAGAGAGTCGAGCGGAGACACGACTTCTAGCCTCCCCAGACCTGTGTTCTCAGAACAAAATGAAGCGCGGACAGAGGAAACGTCCGAACGCCTCAGAAATTCCGTTGAAGTGTGCAATGCTCAAGGAGAGCGAGCGCGAACACCTGTCTTCCTAATAAATACTAGAACGCTGACTGAGCAGAAAGGACGACCAGAAGGGCGACCATTATACCCCCCCAGGGAAACAGGTGACTTAATGAAAATCCCTTAGCTAGAGAATCGGCGCAGCCGACTCCAGGGATAGTTCAAGATCCTCTTCCTAAACCCTTTACCTGACTGATAAAGCAACCGCTGTCTTGGTCTACCATACCTGACAGTACCCCCAACCAAAACCCCTCCTTCCTCCTCCTTGGGTCGGTGTAGGTGAGCCTTATGAAACACTCTGACCAATCTAGGAGCGTGAACATTAGAAGCTGGCTCCCTAGACCTATCCTCCGGCCAAAAAGTATTTCCAATCCACCAAGTCAAAAATCGTACCTTTCCTTAACTTGGAATCAATGATACGCTTAACCTCAAACTCTTCTCCTGACTGAACTGAAATAGGATCGGGTGGGCGCTCCTTCCTCAAATTTGGTGGATTTCTTTTGACTAACGACACATAAAAAACTGGATGTATCTTAGATTTAGCTGGGAGCCGGGTCTTAACACTAAATGGATTCAACATCTTGTCCACGAGATAGGGACCCACAAACCGGGGCTGAAATTTTCGATTCCACTTCAGTCTCATATTCTTAGTGGAAACCCAAACCTCATCTCCCGGTTCAAACACTGGATTATCTCTTCTTTTCTTATTAGCTTGTTTCTTATGTGCTACTTTTGCTCTTACTAAATTTTGAGTAGCTGTCTGAAAAGCCTCTTGTAACTCCTTGACTACCTCCTCAACTGCTGGAACATCACTTTCAGATATGCCCGTTAACATGTTTGGATGCCTACCAGAATTTAAATAGAATGGGGAATATCCCGTAGACATTATTATATGCAAACTCAGCCGCCCAAATCAAATTGGGCTACTCCCCTTCCTGATTCATCAAATAGAGAAGCAAATACTGCTCCAAATCTTGATTGACCCTCTCTCTCTGGCTATCAGTCTCAGGGTGGAAACTAGAGGACAACCGAGAGTCCACTCCCAATCTTTCCAGGAAAGCCCTTCAGAATCGTGAGATGAATTGAGGATCTCGATCTGAAACAACAACCTTGGGAATAACATGGGCCTTGACTATGTGTTGAGTGAAAAGGTTAGCCAACTGCACTGCCGTGGGAAGAGACTTGAGGCGGATGAAATGACTCATCTTGGAGACATGATCTACCACCACCCAAATAGTGGAAAGTCCCTGACCAGAGGGGAGGTCCACTATAAAGTCCATTGAAACTGTATGCCAACGATAGGGAGCAACTGGCAAGGGCAAAAGTAAACCTTGTGGGGCCTGTCTGGAAGCCTTCCCTTTTTACACAGTTCACAGAAGGCCACATATTGTCTCACCTGAGTGTCCAAGTCAGGCCACCAAAATTCACACCTGATCAATTCAATGGTTTTCTTTACCCCCTTGTGTCCCGCCATAGGATCATCATGAAAATGCTTCATTTTTCTCTCTTGTAGATCTCTTCTTGGAACAAACAATTGACCCAGATGGAAGGGTTTGCCATCCTTGATTTCTCTACAGATATCTTCCTGACTCCAAACAAGCATTTCTTCTTTGGACATCGATTCTCTTATCTTGTCATCTAATTCTGGGAACCAGATTGTTGCAACGATCTTTTCGTGGGAATGATATGTCCTACTTCCCTTCTCTCTTCTTGATCTCCAACATCCAAACAAGACAAGGCCTCCACTTTCCCATTTATGGTACCTGGCTTCTATGTTAACACAAAGTTTTAGTCGGCAAAAAATAGAGACCACCTCAATTGCCGAGGAGTCAGAGTGCGAGCTGATTTTAGAAACTGTAAATTACGATGGTCAGTAAAAACAGTAACCTCATGTCGAGCCCCCAACAGATAATGTCTCCATTCCTCAAAGGCGTCCTTTACAACCAGCAACTCCTTATCCGCAATGGAATAGTTGATTTCAGCTGCTGTTAACTTCCGGGACCTGTAAGCGACTGCGTGTAACTGCCCAGTGGTCTTGTGCCTTTGAGACAAGATGCCTCCAATCGCTAAATTGGACGCATCAGCTTCAACAAAGAAAGGTTCTTCTGGGTTTGGATGCTGTAAGATAGGAGTGGAAGTGAACAATTCTTTTAAATCTTGAAAGGCCATTTCCATTTCTGGACTCCAAACAAACTTCTCCTTCTTCTTTAAAAGCCGAGTAATGGGGGCTAAGTTGGCAGAGAAGTTAATGATGAATCGTCTATAAAAGTTTGCGAACCCAAGGAAGCTTTGAATTTCTTTCACATCACGTGGCGAAGGCCAATCCTTAATTGCTTTCACCTTGTAATCATCCATTGACACTCCTTTTGGGGATAATACAAATCCCAAAAATTCCGCCAGAGTGGAATGGAAAACACATTTCTCCAACTTCACATACAATTGGTGGTCAATCAGTCTTTGCAAAATGGCCCGCACATGCCGACCGTGGTCTTCTGGATTAGCTGAGAAAATGAGAATATCTTCAATGTAAATCACAGCACATCGATCTAAGAATTCCCGAAACACATCATTCACAAAATGCTGGAAGGCAGCTGGGGCGTTGCACAGGCCAAATGGCATAACCTGATACTCAAATAGGCCAAACCGTGTTCTAAAGGCAGTTTTCCATTCTTCACCTTCAGCCATTCGCACCAGATGATAGGCGCCTCTGAGGTCCAGTTTTGTATAGACACGAGCATTCTTTACTTGATCCAATAACTCAGAAATCAAAGGTAGCGGGTAACGATTTTTCTTCGTGACTGCATTCAAGGCGCGGTAATCGATGCACGTCCTCAGAGTACCATCCTTCTTCGGAATGAAAAAAAGTGGGGAAGAGACTGGGGACTGGGAGGGTCGAATAAAACCATTGGCCAAATAGTGATCTAAATACTCTTTTAAATGATTATTCTCGTTTTCAGCAAGAGCATACATTCGGCTGCAGGGGAGAAACGCTCCAGCCTCTAATTCGAACTTACAATCATAATCCCGGTGAGGAGGAAGCTTTTACGCCTCGATTTCATCGAATACCGCCTTCAAATCTTGATATTCCACTGGAATCTCTGGAACTTCCACGGCACAAATCACCAAAGGCGAATCCGCCAGCAGAAAGGTTTGAGAAGGGAGACTCGTGGCCAAATGAGAATGGAAACAATGCTCTTTGCAATAAGCCGAATTTAGATCTATTGTTCTCTTTGCCCAGTCAATACAAGGATTATGTTCGGTCAACCAAGGAAGACCCAAAATCAATTGAAACTGCGGAGCATCGATGAGACTGAATTTCAAATAACTTTGATGCAATCCTGGGCCTTCCACAGTTACTTCTACTGTTTCAAATACAATTTCACCAGAAGACAGATTGGTACCATCCACCGCTCGCACAGCTTCTGGCTTGGCTTTCTTGACAAACTGAATGCCAATGGACTGAGCAAACTTCATATCGCAGAAATTTCCAGTCGCCCCGGAGTCAATCATCACTGAGATTTCATCTACACTGCTGTTGCCGAATTTGATTCGACTGGGAATAATCAAATGCGGGGCAGCGGATTGCAAAGTGTTTGCCACCAACTGAGCATCTGGAGTTGTCTTGTCTGACGCACCCACCAGAGCAACTCCCTTTACTGGTGGGGCTTGTCTTTTACCCATGCACTGACTTTTGGTTTCTTCGGACATTCCTTGACAAAATGCCCAGATCATCTGCAATACATGCACAACTTTCCTGATCTGCGCTTCTCTCTCTCCTCCCTGGTTAACGGACCTCTTACTGATCCAATCTGCATGGGTTCTTCGGTGACCACTGCCTTATTTGACTTTAAAGGTTCAGCTTTCATCCGATCAAAACGTGGTGGAAATGATTTGATTTCCTTGCGACGTTCGCTCTTTCTTTCATTTTGCCGTTGGTCTATTTGCAGAACTAAATCAATTAATTCAGATACCTCAGTCGGTCTCTTTGGAATTTGCGACAATCCATCCTTTAGTTCATCTTTTAGACGCCTATAGAATATTGCTACTCGCTTAGCTTCTGGCCAATGGGTCTCCACGATAAACTTGTTAAATTGCGCAAGGTAGGCTACCAAATCACGATTGCCCTGTCGCAAGTCTAATAACTCATTGTCTGTGGTTTGCGAAATTGACCTTCGATCAAAAATCTGCAGGAACTCCGCCTTGAAATTCTCAAAATTGTACAGGATGGGATCATTACTATTTACTATTGACATAGACCATGCCGCTGCATCACCACTCAGGTAAGACAATAAAAGGCCACTCTAGATTGGTCCTCCTTAAAAATGATGGGCTTACACAAAAAATGTAAGGAGCATTGTGTGCTAAACACTTGGGCCTTATTTGGATCTCCAGTAAATCTTTCAGGGGCAGCTAAGGGAATTGTAGGTGACATGGCATGAATAACCTGAGTGGTTAATGCTGTAGCTGAAGGGGAGGGGGAAAAGGTATGGGGCTTTTGATCTTTGGACATTGGATTGGTCCCTGCAATGAATTCCTCAAAACGCTGCCTGAAAAAACTAGTCTCTTGCCTAGACCTTTAAACCTCCTCCCGCAAACTCTTATTATCTTCCATAGTCTCACTAAGCTGTTTCTGTATCCCTTCCAATAATGCTGCTAAAGTCTTCATATCGAAACCCTCAGCCATCCTGCCAGGTGGAAGCTTGAAGTGGGCACTTCAATCTGTCAAGTACACGCACCTTAAGACTTGATCTTCCATAGGAGAAGATGACTAAACCCCCAAATCCCCACACCCCACTGCAAACGGACCACGTCCACTTCCAGTAGAGAGGGGGAAAAGGGGAATGGGATAAAAAGAGAGACTCAACTGCTGGTGCCTCTGCTACTTCAGGTGTTGTTACTTCTGTCTTACTAGTGAGGTATCTGTAACACACAAACACAACTATTAACTCTCACTTACTAATATATATTCTACACTTTACCCTTCCATACTACCCAACCTCCCAGTCGTGTCTCCTACCTTTTTCCCTGCAGTGATTAGCCACTCCCTTGTGGACCAAATGATGTAGTTGTATAGAAAGTAGAATCTTGGTCCATAGAATAGCTGACCTACGGATAGGCGACTGGATAGGCGAGGTGGTAGGCAAAATATATATATATATTGTTGCTTACTAAGTATGTGGCAACTGAGTTAATTGTTAATTCACAAAGTCTCTAGTTGTGTAATTTAAATTACCCTCCAAACTCGATAGTTTTAATGCCATTCACAGAGTCACTGGTTGTTTAACTAAACAATTCTCTCAAGGCTCCGAGAGTTTAAATGCTGGAAAATAATATTTCCTTCTTATTACTGAAGTCGGCTTTGGCATGGAAGAACTCTGTAAGTTCAACCGCTGTTCCCACGATGAACCTTTGAGCTCTTGGACTGAGCCCCCAAAAACAAAGTGCAAGCTCTCGGACTGCCCAAATTAAATAATACACCTAGGCACGAGGCGAGCGACAGATTCCCCGCAATACTTACTTGCAAGGACAGAAAAGCTGGTACTGCGAATAGAAACAGCTCACCAGATGGCGCTACCAGCTCGGAATTCTTCTAGAATGCCAAAATTCCTGTCTGAAAAACAGGAATGCTGATGCTGCAGAGAGAGTCGGGCGGAGACACGACTTCTAGCCTCCCCAGACCGGTGTTCTCAGAACAAAATGAAGCGCGGACAGAGGAATCGCTCGAACGCCTCAGAAATTCCGCTGAGGTGCGCAATGCTCAAGGAGAGCGAGCGCGAACACCTGTCTTCCTAATCACCACTAGAACGTTGACTGAGCAGAAAGGACGACCAGAAGGGCGACCATTATACCCCCCCAGGGAAACAAGTGACTTAATGAAAATCCCTTAGCTAGAGAATCGGCGCAGCCGAATCCAGGGATAGTTCAAGATCCTCTTCCTAAACCCTTTACCTGACTGATAAAGCAACCGCTGTCTTCGCCTACACAAACCTGACAGTGATGGTCAGACCAGTCAATGGGGATGATGTTGGATAAGGAAGCTAGATCAGGTTTGGAGATGATGGCGTCAAGGGTAGCTTCTTTAGCGTTGGTGGGGGCATTGCAAATCTGCTTGAGGTCGCTAATCTCGAGCAGGTTATTGAGAAGGTTGGTAGTAGGATCATTGGGTTCATTCCAGTGGAGGTTGAGATTTCCAAGGAAGAGTTCATTGGAGTTGGAATGCAGTAGTGAAGAGGAGATAAGATCAGAAAGTTCTTATGCAAATGGGAGATGATCGCCAGGAGGGTAGTATATGTTATGGAGTCGTATTGCTGGGCGTTTTTTATTTTGAGTTCGGCTCCTAAGTATTCAAAGGTAAAATAGTCAGGGTTGTTACTTTGGGCGAGTTGTAATTCTTCTTTGAAAATAATTGCTAGTCCTCCCCCTATTTTTTCAGGTCTATCTTGTCTGAGAATAGAGTAGCCAGGGGGGTCAGAAGGTCAAGGATGGGTGTCAAGTGGTCTTTGAGCCAGGTTTCCGAAAGGAAGGCAATGTCCACAACCTCATTGAGGATGGTTTCTGAGATTTCGGTCGCATGACGGACTGCTGAGCGGCAGTTCACGAGCATGCATGAAAGGCGTTTCGGTTTAGAGTTAAGGGCAGGGAGGAGTTGAATGCTGGTAAGTTGGAGGGGGGCCTGGGGGAACTCAAAGACTCCGGGTTTCTGCAGGTCCCCAGAATGACAGGGATGTTGGAGTGAGGGGGAGGGGTCTATAGGAGGGGAAGTGTTAAGGTAGTCGTACCATAGGGCAGATAGATCGGGGGCGGAGTAGGTATTTGTGTTGCGAAGTGGTCTGTCAGAGCGTGGGAGGAGGGGCATAGTGGACTAAAGATTGGGGTATGGGTGCTTTCTGTGAATAGTGTTAATAGCATGGGGCCAGGGGGGGCGCACATAGGGTTTGATGAATTTAATCCGATTGAAGTAATTTCTGAGCAGTGTTATTTCAGCTGCTAGGGTCGAAAGATTGAAATCTAGGTTGCGAAGTAGCTAGAGGAGGTTGGGGAGGAGGGACGGAGTCGGGCTAAAGGAGGGGTTATGGAAGGAGTGGTTAGGTAGTGAGGGTTGGAGGCATGGAGTCGTAGTTTTGAGAGGGGGTGGTAATGTGAGAGGTTCTACGTTGGGAGGAGGATTGGGGAAGGCCAGGGGATGGGAGGCGAGTATAAGCCTGGGAGTGGTGGGGGTGTTAGGTGCGATGTGTGCTGGACTGGAAGGGGGAGAGGGGGAAGGGGGGTAGGTGGAGGCAGGGTATGCGGGGCCAGGGAGGAAGTGGGAGAGTTGAGGTGGTTGGGCATGCAGTTTACAAAGGCAGGGGAGGAGATACGCGGGGCATTGTTCGATCAGGGGCTAGTAAGACGGAGAGGAGGAGTAATAGGGAGTGTCGGAATTGGTCGGTCATTAGGGGATGTGGGGTTTTGGCGGAGTGAATTGTGGATGTGGATGGGGGATGGTTCAGGTGAAGAGGGAAGGGTAAGATTAAAGGTGAGTTGAGTGTTGTTACGGGAAGGAGTTTCAAGGAGGAGTGGAGTAAGACTCTGGGGGGCAGAGGAGAGTTGGTGGGGGTCTGGAGGGGGGCAGGTGAGGAGAGTGGAATTGGATAGCACTAGGGGGTGGTTCGAGTGCGGCTGACAGGGTAGGAGCATTTGCCAGGGGACTGTCATTTTGGAGAGGGTTGGGAGTAGTGGCGGCCGAGGGGGGTCCAGAGAGGGGATTGGGACTGATGGGATGTTGGAGGGGGAGTAGAAAGTGCCAGGTGGTCGGACAGAGTGTTGAAGAGGAGTTCGAAGATTAGGAGGTGCTTCTCAGAGGCTTGGATCAGGATATTTCCCATTTTGTAGATGGAAATGGTTAATTCACTAGAAAAAAGAGAGGAGGGGGAAGTGGTGAGCTTATGACCATGAGGGATTTTAATCGAGCTAGAAACTGGAAGGTGTTATAGGAAGGTGCTCTTCCATTTAGATGGGCATTTGGTGTAGAAAATGTAGTTAGTTTTAATGGGGGATGTGAGGCTGTGAAAGTTATCTTCAATGAGGGTTTCAGGATGACGGGTGAGGAGTTTATGTTTGAAGTTCTTTTTGGCATTTTTAGAGAGGATGGAGGGGTATGGAATTGTCCAGGAGTTGGGACCATGTTTGATGAGTGAAGGGGGATTGTTAGTTAGATCCTGAATGGGGGAGGTGTGTAGGTGGTGTTGAGGTCGGACATGGTGGTGAGGCTATATTGGGGGAGAAGAAAATAAAAAGGGGAGAGTGGACAGGGCGGGGCAGGCAAGGAGGTGGGGGTAATAGCGGAGGAAGGTCATAGTGAGTAGTGATGCGTGGGAGGATATGAGAGGGGCGGGGGAGGGAAGTTCTATCTGGGTCTTTAGCAGGTGGGGTGGTGAGTATAGGAACGGGAGATGCAGTGATAGCGCGTATGAAGGTCGGAGAAGTGCGGAGTGATAAGGAGAGTACGTGAGAGAATTGTGCAGGATACCAGGGGGGACATGATATCCACTGATTTCGTTAGAGCTAAGATTTATCTCTCAAATATCAGCTTTAAATATATTTGCAAAATTATGAGGTTTCAAAATACTCGTAGTTTTGTGTTGAATAGACACCTTTAAGTTTTGGTGAACACGACTAATTCAACCAACCAAAAGTGTCGAATTTAGTAGGTTGGGCTGCACACAGGAGAGCTACTTACAGGTGGGTGAAGAGCTACAAATAGCTCACGAGCTACTCATTGGAGAAGCCTGGCTTAGGAACACCGATCATCATGATTTAATCAGCACTGGCAGGTCTACTTTTAGTGGGGCACAGGGAGTTGTTAGGTTTATGACCGAGATTTGCCCCAAAGGAAGAAGAAGAGGGAAAACTATCCAGAGTCAAGTGCCCAGTATGAGCGCCTAAGCTTTGAGTACTCGAGGTATTGGAATTTACCCCTTTGTAGCCAAGCGCCCATAAAGGCACATGACTGGGAATTTGCTTATGTTGATTAGCAGTGGGAACATCATCGGATATGGGATTGGCACCCTTATTCACAGGACTCACTGACTAGATACAGCAGCAGATGGTCTGGAAATGGTTCCTGGTAGATCAATTTTTCCAATAACTGCATGCGTGTTGCTAAAAGCTAGAAGCTGTTTCAAAGAATTGATCAGTGATGTAATCATGGATTTTAGAAGCCCCTACCTCAGTTTTCAAATCTAAGATAAAAGCAGTGTAAGAGGCCTGGTCAGAGGAGATGGGAACAGAAGCATCAGGTGCCGTGGAAGAACGCACCAAATTATTAGCGACATCCTAATCGTTCGTCATCTCGGCCAATGGGGCAAAGTGGTTACTGCAAGGTAAAGCATCCTCAAATTTAGACTGTAGTTGCTAGACAGAATTGGAGTGTACTAGTGATGTTAGTTATGTCAGGGGAGATTTATAAAGCTCACGTACACCAACAGGTCTCTTGGTGCTAAGTTGGCACAAGTGCGTTTGTTAACAGTGAGTGTGCTTTACCCACAGTATGTTGCTCCTGGGCCTGAAGAGTATGGGCCATATGTATGATTGTACCCATTTGCGATTCTGAATAAGCGATTTTTAGCGAATCGCAAACTCAGAATCGGAAATTGGTATGTATTTAATAAATTGCAATTAAATAGCGATTCGGTAAAAATCGCTATTTAATTGCGAGATTCCCAATAGCAATTCCTTAAGCATAAGAAATCGCAATTTTGCGATTTCTTAACGGAAAAAATCGCAATTTTGTGAATTTTTCGAATCTGCTAATCAGAAACTCTGGTGCAGCTTGATGACATCACAACCAGGAAGTGTGACTACCCATGCTGCACCTGGGATGCTGAGTCACAGTCAGAGAGAAGGAGTGGTGGAGAGGGAACTGTGCAGTTTTCTACAGAATGGCTGAAACTGGAGACATGGCCAGCCAGGAAACTCAGCAGCAGCAGCAGAGTGACGGTGCAAGGAAGAGAAAGCAGAAATTCTCAGAGTCAGAGTTGGAGGTATTAATTCAGGAAATGGTGCTCAGCCATGAGCTACTTTTTGGAAAAACATCATTGAGGGTGCTGGAGACCCGCAAGAGGCGCATTTGGGCTGACATCCATCAGAAAGTCAATGCAGTGGGGGTGACACACAGGAGTGTCGATGAAAGGAGAAAGCGATGGAACGATCTGCGCCAGAGATCGAAGGAGAAGTTGGCAGCTAGGCTGGAGAAGTCCAGGAACACCGGTGGAGTGACCTCAACAGTCTCTGACTCTACACCTCTGGAAGAACTGGTGGAGGGGACCCTGCAACCAGAAAGTGTCATGGGCGTGGCTGATCTCGACAGCTCCGAGCAACAAGTACCAGCACCAGGTAAGAAGCATGCCATCCCACCCCTGACACCCCCCAAACACCCCCCAGCAGCGACCTAGGGGCAGGAGTAAATTTGTAGTCCAGAGCAGGTACACAGGCACACAGAGCAATGCATTATGGGAGATGTAGTAACATGAACAGTGAAGTGGTGCCTTGTCACCCAGCCAGTCCCCAATTGCATATGCACGTCAGGAAAGAAAAGTACATGACACATGTAACCCCAAACAGTGAAATTTATTCATTGCCAAGTGCAAGTGAGAACAGTTAATTAATGTGTGCATTTAAGTCCACAGCACCATCTGGAACACAGCCTACAGGCAGTGGGACACTGGCCGAAAGTCCAAACTTAGGAGACGCAGGGCATGAGAACACATATGGGAAGGACAGCCCCGTCATCCCTCCAAGCCAACGCAGGAGACATGTAGTCAGACCACTACCCCCATTGGAGGGCGAGTCCGAGGACAGCGACGTCAATGTGCACCCAGGGCCAACACAGCCACAGCAACAAGTCAGTGCACGTGCTGACCAACTCCCACAAAGCACAACCAGGCACAGGCCTTGCACACCCAGCAGTGCTGCAGATCGGTGGAGGGAACAGTCTTTGCCGGCCTGGAGATGCATATGTTGCAGGTGCAGCGCCTGCAAGCAAAAAACATAAAATCTTTACAGAGAGAAGTGAGGGCAGGCTTCAGGGGCATGACGGGTGAACTGACTGGTGCCCTGCAGGCACTCTGTGAAGAACTAAGAGCAGACCGTGCTGCAAGGTGCCGAGAATTGCAGAGCATGGACCTCTACACACGAGCCATGAACCGCCTGGCCTCTGCCACCAATGTCCTCTTCAGGCGCAGCATACACATGCAGCACGAGGTGGCACACGGTAGCCAGGACGTGGCTGGGGCACTGGTGCAGGTTACAGCTGCTGTAGACGAGCTGCGGGCAATGCGTACAACTGGGCCAGGAGTCCTAACTCCCGCTGAAGAGGACGCACTGTCAGAGCAGAGCAGCAACACCCCCCCACCCATCATGGAGAGGCGCCGTAGTAGCAGAAACAGTCGGCCTACCATGCCTAATGAGGAGGACACTGTGCAACCACCAACATGGGCTTTATCTCGCCAGCGCCGCATGTGAGGTGCAAAGTTTGTGACCACTGGAAGGGGGCAGCTAGCCACTTGACTTGTACAACTACCTCCTGTTTACAGACTTGGACTGTGACTTTAACATGTGCAGGAAATATGGAGTGTGATTGGTTGGCTTTCAGGTTGTGTGACAAGGAAGGAATTAAACACAGTTGCACACATCAGATCTGGCATTGTGTCATACTTTCTTACCTAAAAATAGTTGTGTGTTATCTCAGCTCGCCTCTGGCGTCCAGCTGCTGCACCAGCTACACCAGCTGGCACACATCCTGGGCCAGGCCCTCCACGTCTGAGGAATCCGATTCAATGACCTCCACTGGTGTGCCTTTCCTGGTGGCGATGTTGTGCAGCATGGCACATGCTACCACTATCTTGCAACAGGTCTGGGGGCTGTATTGTAGTGCCCCTCCGCTCTTGTGGATGCATCTGAAACTGCTCTTCAGTATCCCAAATGTGCGTTCAATGGTGCCTCTGGTTGCTATGTGTGCTCTGTTGTATCGCCGCTCCCCAGCGTTGGCAGGATTCAGGTAGGGCATCAGTATGAAATCCCGTACAGCATATGCACTGTCACCTGTGGGGTAGGATGGGTATGGTTAAACACTGTCCTGCACATGCTATCCTTAACAAATGCGGCCTCTGTTCAAATGCATTTACCTAGTAGATATCCCTCGCCAAACTCCCCACTTGTGAGTCTACGGTGTATCCCACTGTGGCGGAAGATGTAAGAGTCGTGCATGCTGCCAGGGTATTTGGCAACAATGTCCGTGAGGATGTGTTTGGCATCACACACCACCTGTATGTTCAGTGAATGGTAGCATTTGCGGTTTCTGAACACGTACTGATTCTGGGAGGGGGGGATATTGCAACGTGTGTCCCATCTATACATCCGATGACGTTGGGAAATTGGGCATTTCATAAAAGTCCTGTTTGGTCTGGTCTAGTGCCTGTGGGGTGCTTGGGAAGTAAATGTGGTGTTGCATCCTCTGTACCATGGCATCAAGGAACGCATGGAAAAAGCGCGATAGTGCACTTTGTAACACACCTCCTGCTGAGGCTATCACCCTCTGAAAACTGCCTGATGCCAAGAGGTGTAGTGAGCACAGGACCTGGATGTGAGTGGGGATGGAATGTGTCCTGCGTGTGGGGTGTTCTAGGAAGGGTTTGAGTTCCTCAATTAAATCATGGATACTAACCTCATCCAGTCTGTAGTGTGTGTAGATGTCCTCCTCAGTGCGCTGGAAGATTGTAATGCGCGCACGGAATATCCTCTCCTGGCGTCTCCTCATTTGCGCATCAGCTCTGAGTCGCATCCTCCTGCCTATCACCTACAGCCCAGCAGTTGTGGAAAAAAGTCTGTTGCATTCTGGGACTCCTTAAATAGTTTGCACCTGGTTACCACCTGCTCCTACTTGGTGATAATTGCGATTCTGTAAATTGCGAATTTCCGGAAATTGCAATTTGTGATTTTTTTATACATTCTATTGCGATTTCTTGATTTGCGATTTCACGTTTGCGATTTTGCACACGAAGAAATCACAAAATGATAAATCGCTAGGAAATTCGCAGATTTTTGATGCTCGCAAAATAAGGAATCGCATTTTTTGCGAATCCTCATTTTGCGAGGCACTTTTGCTTCATACATTCGAAATAGCGAATTTTCCTTTGCAAACGCTGTTTTTTGCGATTCGCAGCGTTTGCGAATGAAAATTGGCTTGATACATATGGCCCTATGTTTCTTAAACATCCCCTAGATTTGCTTTTGCTTGTTTGTACTGCCTGGGGGTGAAACACTAATGGGGGGAGGACGCAAGGCAGCGGGGCGATGCAGCGAGTATCTCCCCACATTCAACCAACAGATTGTCATGGCGGTCAAGCACACAATTGCCTCCAGCATGTTTTTTGCAAATTTGTGGTTTTCTTTTTTACCAACTCCCTCTCCCCCATCCCCTTCAGTGACATTCCTTTGTCCCCATTTGTAGATGACAAGGGGTGTACACCAGAGCTGAAAACACAGCTATGAAATGGTGGATTTTAACATTTTCAGTGAGGCAGACTAGAACAATCACGGCAGCAAGCTTACTTATCAGATCAATGCAAACTGACCCAGTCAAACAGCTTAAGATGCTTAGATGCAATTAGGGGTTGCAAGATATAGCAAATAACAGTACATTTTGGTTGGGAAAATAGATGTTAGCGGGAGGTCCAGCCTCCTCCGGGTATAGACGGGCCCGCCCTTGGCCCAGGCTTTGTGAAATGGCACTGTTGATGAATCCCAGGTGAAGGTCCCAGGGTTGTGAGACTTGGAGTCCCTATAGGTGGCGGCAATCAGCTGCGGCAGCTCCCCCGTTAGGCAGATGACAGCGTGGGTTCAGTTGTGAAGCCCCCACTTAGCAGGTCTTCAAGAAGGTCTGTCCACCACCCCCAACAAGTGCAAATGGTCCCAAAGGGAAAAGCAATACTCCCTCCTCTTGTGACTCTAGAATTGTCCCCCTTAGGTAAGAGAGTTTTGTGTAACATGATTGAAGGCTCAGACGGAGACATCCTAGTTCAGTAATGTTTGAGCTCAGCTCAATCAGGAGAGAGGAGTTAGCCTAACGGCTAGGGCGGTCGACCTCGAATCTGGGGAACTGGGTTCGAGTCTCAGCAATGACGCTGAACATCCTGTGATTCTGGGCAAATCACTTAATCTGCCCATGCCTAACAAAAAATGAATGTGTCCTCAGTTAATGCGACTGGTGCTATGTATAGCGCTCTGATACCCGCTTTGGGTCAAGTTCGTGCTATATAAAACTCTGTAAAAAAAAAATCCAGTCTCCTTTGATACAGTCTCACCACAACACTGTCTACATGTCCTTTTGACAGCAAGTGTCTCCACTCCCTCTCACTTCTGGGATGTGACGTAGTGGTTGCAGAAGAGGCCGTTGATCTTGGTAAGCTGATAACAGGATGGGTAGTTCGATTGGTAGGCTGGAGTTATTCGACAACTGCAGATACTGGTGGTGGGAGCACACTGCAGGCATTGGACCTACTTCTGGGTCACTAGAGCACGAGATGGGTAGCCATTTAGACAGGGACACAGCAGCATGCTAGCAGTCAAAGTGAGCACTTTGTAAACGCAGCAGTGGTGGCGGTCACAGGCACAAGTCTTAGCTTTGATGGCAAAGATCTCCATGGTCACAGTTGTTTCACTTTACCAGCGAGGACACTCGCATTCGTTCTTATTGCACTACCGCTAGGTTAAAGGCCAAACCGCAATTTACGTTTGCCACCTCACTTCTGGAGAGACTGTGCCCATGCTATCGGGCTCACAAATCATTCTTGCCGTCTCCATTCCCCTGGTTTGACCCTCAGCACTAGGGTCTGGCTGTTACTCCAACACCTCCTGCAGGGTTGGCAGGATATTTCCCTCTCTCAGTAGGCCAGCTGGCTTCCAGGCACTTAAGGTCAGAGATAAGCTCTTCCAGCAAGACAAGACTCCAGGGAATAACCCCTGTCATCTGGGAAGTTGGTTGTAAGACTGACGCCAGCTCTGGGTGCACAGCAGTCCTCACGGTATGCTGCCGAGCAGAGTGATGCTCCCTGTAGTACGGTAGTCTCCATCCAGGAGTAACCACAACCGAGGCACAAAGAGAGGTGAGCTTTCTATACCTGGCGTATCAACAACCACACTATGCGGTGGTCAGGGGAAATACAAAAGGCTGGCTCACCTAAAAGATCCTTTCCACATTTAAAAGAAGACTTCAGCCCCACCCTTCACTGTCACCACCTTCCAAGTGGCGGCACTACAGGAAGACTAATCAACAGATCCTCTCAGCAAAAGGGCTTCAGTGAATTTCTGAAGGTGTCTTGTCTCCCCCCTCCAGCTTTAGGAATGTCAGCCAAACACTTCCACTGTCTGGGAAAACAATCTCACCTCCATCTTGTGCACAGGAGCAGATTCGGGGCTTCCACAATGGAATCCAGAGGCCTCCATTACACGGGCACATTTGTGTACATATTGCATGTACCACCACATGACACAACATAAACACACACAGCATATATTTGGAATGTTAGCACAAGGGTTAGGATTAGCGCTCTGAAGCAGAACTTCACATCGGTGGGGCCTCCACTCCAGTGACACAGATAAAAAGGCCTGATCATGACTATGCATTCACAAAACACAGTATGCTGTGCCATCGATCTACATGCTTAACCCGTGACAGGCTGGTAGTCCACTATCAGGACAATGAGGGCATGCTTGACATGTCCCTCCAGGTCACAGGATAGTTCCATGACCTCCGTCACGTCAAGGGACAGCAAAGGCTTATATGCACTAGATTATCACAAGGCTAGGGCCAAAATTAAATAATCTCTGGGACACCGGCTACTCACAGTTTAGTTTTCAGGATAGGCAACCTGACATACCTCACAGGGGACATTCCAGTCCCAATAGCACGTTCAGGCAATATTATGTTTTCCTAAATTAATATTGCTTCCTATATGGTCTTTCCACTCTGTAGGTGTAAATGTGATGTTTTGTGGATTCTAAACAAGTACACATGTGTGTCCTAATGTATAGTCACTGGTCTAACAAACATTATTTCTATGCACACATGCGGTAATAGCCGCTCTGCAGCCTGTAAACGGTAAACAATGTGGAGAGCTGCTGAGTGGCCTGTAAACCTGATGAGGGGCCTGTAATTAATAATAATAATAATAATAATAATAATAAAGGAGGTTTATAAAGCGCCTGGTTACCCCCACCGGCGTGTCCCCGCGCTGTAGCAAGTGAGAGATGGAGAGCCCTATACCCAGACAGAAGTACCTAGGTCCATTAGTGAAGGAACAAGTGTGTTTTAAGCTCTCTTCTGAACCTCAACTCAGAAGGTTCGAGCCGGAGCTCAGTAGGGAGTTGATTCCAACTCCTGGCCGCCAAGAGCCAGAAAGATCTACCACCCATAGGGGTTTTCCTGAATTTAGGAATCATCACCAGGCCAGTCCCGGTAGATCTAAGAAATCGAACAGGCCGGTAACAAGTGATGAGATTCCGCAAGTGCCTTGGCCCAGTGCCTTGAATGATATGGTGGCACGTACAAAGGGCCTTAAACACTATCCGCTTCCTGACAGGAAGCCAATGAAGAGCGTCCAATGCTTTTTCAGAAGCGGCCCTTCTAGGAAGCCTAAGGACCAGCCGAGCCACTGCATTTTGCAGCACCTGAAGTCGATCAAGACTTAACTGTGGCACCTAAATACAATATGTTGCCATAGTCTAGACATGAGGTGACAAGTGTGTGGACCAGCGTCATGCTAGCTTCAGTAGGATGAAGGTCCATGGTCTTACGTAGACCCTTAAGGACGCCGAAGCACATTCCACCACACGTCTAATCTGGGGTTCAAATGAAAGGTCCGAGTCTACCCATACGCCCAGGTTCTTAGCCTGGGGGCACGGAATAGGGACTGGGCCCAAGCAAGGAGGCCACCATGCCGATGACCACACAGACGGGCCCCCCGCACCACGAGCACCTCAGTCTTGCTACCGTTCAACTTCAGGCAGTTGTTGGCCATCCAGGAGGCGAGCTCCTCCATGCATGCTCTGAAGTTGGATGCAGCAAGATCCGGCGCCCGCGATAGCGAGACAACCAGCTGCGTGTCATCGGCATATGACACAATCCGTATTCCAAAGTCCTCCACTATGCTAGCCACTGGGGACACGTACAAGTTAAAAAGGGTGGGACTCAGGGAAGAGCCCTGGGGCTCACCCTGTTCCAGCTTCACAGCTCCAGAATAATGGGCACCTAATCTGACCAGGAAACTGCGTTCCGTCAGAAATTATTGTATCCATTTTAGTGCCGCGCCTGAGACACCGCTCTTATTCAGACACTGCAGCAAGGTGTAATGTGCTACAGTGTCAAAGGCGGCGCTCAGGTCCAAAAGGAAGAGAGCCATTGTCTGCCCCTCATCTACACCCTGCCGGATGGCCTCCGTGGCCATAAGTAAGGCCGACTCTGTGGAGTGGAGTGACCGAAAGTCAAACTGCGTGGGATGGAGAAGATTGTTTTCCTCCACATAGGCGAAGTTTTTAATTTGTCAAATTCATTTATTTTTCTGTTTTTCGGGTAATTATTCCATATTCATCGATAACAGTATCAATTGCACATCTGATTAGCATAAGCTCCTATGCATTTCGGGCAATGGCCCCTCGTCCGGGAACATATCTATAAATGAGAATAATAAAGCTCATTCAGTCTATTACATTCATAGTATTTACAATAGGCAATGGTATCTACAATGGTGAAAAAATGGTGAAAACGTGAAAATGCCAGGTAAACGTGCATTGAGTGTAATCGTGCGGTGAAAAAGTGAAATGAAAAACGGGTTCCGATCAGGGGAACTTACTAGTTCGGCGGATGTGCTGAATCGCGGTGTTGAATATCTAAAGGTAAGGTAAAAAACAGGGTAAGTCTAGCGTCCTAGCGAGCTACGAAGTAGCTGCGAGGACAGCCGAAATATCGTACTTACGGGTAAAAAGTAGATCGCAGGTATTCAGGTTTAGATGGCTCGCGGTTAGCGGAGCTTCCTGATGGTGGGCGTATCCGGAAAAAGCATAGGGTGGTGTTACGTGCAGCGGGTAAAAAACTTATGAGTGGAGCTAAAAAACGGACTATTCGGTGTCGATCATCTAAAGACATGAAAGACAGACTATATGGGAACGGACTAAAAAAAGGAAGGTAACCGGGTGAAACTAAAAGATGTGGCTCTAAAAAAGTGGATGAAGTGATGGAATAAAAAATACAAATATAATTATGTATAAAGTCACCATTCTAGAGAAAAATGAAAAGTAAATGAATAACCAATATAATAAGCTTCATCAGGTCATTTGTACAGAACATAACTGCCCATGTGGGCTTACAATTGAAGATAACAAGAAAATTCAATGCGATCATTTAACCCATGGGGTTTAAAGTGTTTAGTCTGTAAATCCAAATGTATTCATAACTTTATTGAACTTTATTGAACATTTTCCTCAGTGTGCCCCATGGGATGCAACCAATTTTCAATTGAATGCACTTCTAATATTTTCAAGCTTTAATCGTCACGTGGACAGGAGACGATACTGTGGGAGCACCTACTTACAATATTGAACATTAATTTAACATTAGGATCATTTGCTGTGCACTAGTTCACCTTCTCAAAGTATTTCCTCCACATAGGCCATAAGTTGTAGGTTTACAGCCTTCTCGGCCACTTTTGCTAAATAAGGTAGCAACGAGATAGGGCAGAGGTTATCCAATTTCTCCATGTTGATGTTGGGCTTCTTCTGAAGTGGAAGAACCACAGCCTGCTTCCTTCCATCAGGCACCTTGTGCGTGCTAAAGGATACATCAAGGATGTGCCCTATATAAGGCTCAAGAATAGCAATACTCTCCCTTAGCATATTTTGGCGAAGTCGGATCCCTGGGTGAACAAGACTTTATGGAACTGCATATCTTGCTAAGCAGCTCAGGGCCAGGAGTGGTAAAAGTATCCAGCCTCCGGTTTCCCCTACCATCTCCCATCACTTCCACATACTCTGCACCTAGCTTCCTGGCTCCCGGAAAGGAAGAGTATATTTTTTCCACTTTCTTTGCAAAGAACCCAGCGATTTGATCGCATGATTCCTCGGAGCTATCCGTAGGAATAGTGGACGATGTCAAAGTAGAAATCTCCTTATAGATCTTAAATAGTTCCTTCGTGGAGTTCCTTGCTGCCCCAATTCTTTCAGTGTAGTAAGCGGCTTTGGCCCGTCTAATTAGACCATGCTAAATATTCCGATACTCCAACTTAGCCTGACTGAGAAAGGCCACCCTCCACAACCTCTCTAAGCGTTTACATTCTGACCTAGCCAGGCGCAGATCATCGTTGTACCAAGGAGCAGATTTCTGAGATCTTCTCACTGTTATATTCAAACGCAGAGGAGCTACACTATCAAGGGCTTCTACTATGCGTCTTTCTAGATTACGACAAGCTGTTTCCACATTGGGACCCCCCGGCTGCCCTCCTTTGGTCAGGGCTTCATTAAACTTCAACCGAGAAAAGCCAGCCCATTTGCGGCATGGGTGATTTAACACAGGTTGCTCCGGGACTCTGAGTTCTGGGATCTTTATTAGAAAGGGAACCAGAAAATGATCAGTCCAGGGAATAGGGATAGGGAGACTCACTTCAACTTCCCCCCAATTATCAAATATTGGGTCTAGTAGATGACCATGCTGATGGGTGGGGGCCTTGGAATTCAGGCCTAGTTGCAGTGACAGAAGTTCCTGGCATAAGTCAGCAGCCCCCCTGTCGAGGGGATTCTCCAAGTGCATATTGAGGTCCCCCAACAAGAGGAATTTATCTTTCCGTAGGGCAGATTCCGTTATACCTTCCAGCAAGCTGGAAACAAAACGTGCATGTGGGCCAGGGGGTCTGTAGACCAGAAGTCCTTTCACAGTAAGGTGCGAGCTGACCCTAATTGTGAATGCGCCTGCCTCACTGTCCGCTATGGTGACGGTTTCCAGTTGGCAGCTAAGCGGTTGTTTAAACATAATAGCTATCCCGCCACCTCTACCAAATGCCCTGTCCAGCCTAACATTCATGTAACCCGTGGGAAGGGCCTCGACAATTTCAGGCTCGGAATCGGAGTCCAACCAGGTCTCCGTAAGAAATACGAGGTCCAGTTTTTTTTCTACGAGTAGATCGTAGATATCTAGTCTGTGTTTACACATTGATCTAGAATTAAGTAGACCACAGGAGAGCCCTGTTGTCTTTTGCTGTGTCTTGCCTGTCATGCAGTAACTAAAAGGGCAGTGTTCACAGCTCGCCCCAGGGTCTGCCTTCATACTATGGCAACACCCGCTGGCTATCTTAGGACAGAGCTTGTAGAGATCGGCCGGCGCGGACGGGCGCAGACGGGCTTGCCTTTGGCGAGCCTTCGGTGCGCCACCGAACATACACGTGCCCTTAATCCTCTGCTGCCGAGCCTAGAGCGATGACCGCCCCGAAAGTGCCTGCGCTCTCACCTTCCACGCCCTCCGCACAACGGCGCTGTTCGCCGCGTCGGACCAAGGCGGGAAGGAAGGAACAGTCGAGCGAGGCCCCCGGAGCGTAATGTCAGCCCCCCTTCCACTGGCAGCCTCTAGCGCCCAGGTAAGAAGTCCACAGTAAAAGTAATGCGCAAATTAAAACAATGCAATGTAAGCAGATTGATTAAAAAAACACCAGTCTAAGGGTAAGGATCGTAGCAGCAGCTTGTGGGCTCTACCACCGCCCACTTAATTCACAAGCAACAGCCCCTCTAGACGAGTTCAGAACAGAAAGGATCAGCCAACCGCAATCCCTGAAGTGGTAGTACCTAAGGACAGCTTGGTTCCTTGGCAACACACTAAAAAGGCCTTCACACCCCTGGCTGTCTGCAGGACACACCTGAAATAATTCCCACTCACCCGTGTCATAATCAGATTGGGTTTGTCGAATGTGTCAAAACTACAAAATGTGTCACTTCTTTCCCTCATATTGGCTATAAAGATGGCTCTGCCCGCATTGCCTGAAATTCTTGGACGGCACCACTTGCTGGAAGTGTTAGCCCCCCTTCCCTGCCGCCCCCCCAACGGTTGGGTCGTGTTGCTCTCCTGACCTGAGCACAGGTTTTTCGCAGAGCTGCCAAGTTTTCCAGGTCCATCCATGTTGTGCTGCTCCAGTCCACGTTTTTTCCTGGAATTCTGGGACTTGTAGTCTTGTTTATTTCATTATAAAACAGGACTACACGTCCAATAATTCAGAGGAAAAAACCTGGACTGGAGCGGCACATCAACAATGACCGCAGAAACTTGGCAGCTATGATAAGACTCACAGGGAAGGTAGAAGCACCTCGGATCAACACACAGTAAAGATTGCTCTAGAAATTCACACAAGTGAGACCCCATCACGAGTCTGGTGATGAATGAGAGCTCCTGCTGTGAATGATACGCCGTCCACGAGGGGAGACCCATCTATCAGCAGGGACGCAACAACTGCTCCCGGGTGTGATTGGTTCGAAGTTATCTCACTGTGACCAATAAAGAGTGGCCCTTATTGGGCTCTCTTGGTAAAGTTCATAATAAATGGTAGCGTATGACCCCCCTGTGTGAGTGTCTTCGCACGTGCTTGTATGGATGTGTGTGTGTGCAAGTTGTGACAGCCTTAGGGCCCCGCCTTCCCAGCAGCAGAATCCTGTGGAATGAACACCTGTGACGTGTCAGGCCCTCCACTGTGACGTCACGAGGTCGAGGCCAGCACCAGCAGGCGAATCCTGTGGATGGAACACCTGTGACGTGCCAGGCCCTGCACTGTGATGTCAGGAGGTCGAGGCCAGCACCAGCAGGGGAATCCTGTGGATGGAATACCTGTGACGTGCCAGGCCCTCCACTGTGATGTCAGGAGGGCGAGGCTAAGTGCAGAGGGGAGGCCTCCGCCGCAGCAGACACAAGGAGAGGCCACTGAGGGGGGGGGGGGGAGAAGGTCGGGCAAGATTAGATCGTCTTTGAGGCTCATCGCAGGATCCTTTTGTGACTAAATAGATTTTTGCTTTTTTTTTTAGGTAATTGAATTAAAGCCGTGTCTCGGCTGCTATCCCCCCCCTCCCTTACACTGCCACATCTGTCATCGCCCATAAACCGGTGATGCATGATGACAGGTTGAAGGTCTCTATTGTGACGTGTCCGTGGTATACAAGGCTGGTAACCAGGCAGCCGCAGCATTGCACTCATGAGCACCGGACGGAGAGGACCACAGCTGGCGGCCGGAGCCGAGGCCCCGAGAGGCCGAGGGGGCCGGGGCCTCACAGGCTCCAAAAGAACTGGGCGGGGCTGGGTGAAAAGGAAAAGGTGAGTATAGAAACCAAATGAAAACGAACTTGAAACTGAACTGAAACCAAACTTTAAACTGACTTGATACTGGCTTGATACTGGCTTGATACTGGCTTGATACTGGCTTGATACTGACTTGATACTGGCTTGAAACTTCCCTTCCCTTTTCCTTTCTCTTTCCCATTTTTCCTTCTCTACCTTACATTCCTATCTCTCCTCTCATATCCTCATCTCCCCCTTTCTTTTAAGTTCCCTTTTTCTCCATCACTCTTTAATCCTCTCCCCTTCTGTCACTCCCCTCCCCTTCCCATTCAATCCATTTCGGTCCCATCCTGCACTCTCTTCTCTCCTTTTCCATCTCCACCCTTCCCTTCTCTTCCCCCCCATCCCCTCCCATTCACAGCCTCTTTCCCTTCCAATGTGTTCCCATCGCCTCTGCTCCTTTTCTGCTCCCCTTCCACTTACCCATCCTTTCTTCCTTATTCTTCCTTCCTTCACCTCCCTTCCTCTTCACCATTCCATCCCCTTTCCCCTCACCCATCCCTTCTTCCATACCCTACCCTTTCCCTCACTACCCTTCCCCTCACTTCCCTCTCTCTCGTTGCCCTCTCCCTCCCTTCTCCCTTCCTTTCCCTGCCGTTCTCCTCCTTTCTCTTCTCCTCCGCCTTCTTCCCCTCATTCTTCCTTTCCTTTCCATGCCCTTCCCCCACCGTTCCCTAACACATCCCTTCTTCCCCTTTACCCCACCCTCCCACTACCCATTTCCCTCATTGTTCCCCTCCCCTCTCCCCTTTATTGCCATTACTTTCTTCTTTACCTCTTTATCCTCTCCCCTTCTGTCACTCCCTCTTCCATCCCATTCACCGCCTCACCTCCCATCCCATTCTGTTACCCCACACACAAAACTCCACACACACACACAACCCCACACACACAACCCCACACAAACACCTCCCCACACACAACCCCCCCACACAAGCCCCCCACACACAACCCCCAACACACACACAAAACCCACACACAACACCCCACACACACAACCCCCCACACACAACACCCCCCACACACACACACCCACACACACAACTCCCACACACAACCCCACACACAACCCCCCGCACACAAGCCCCCCACACACAACCCCCCACACACACAAACCCCCCACACACACAACCCCAACCCTACCTACACACACACACAACCCCAAACACACACACACAACCCTCCCACACACACAACCCCACACAAACACACACCCCAACACACACACAACTCCACAACCTCACACCCACACACACACACACAACCCCATAACCATACACACAACCCCCCACACACACAACCCCCCACACACAAACCCACACACACAAACCCCCACACACACAACCACACACACATAACCCCGCACAACCACACACAAACACACAACCACACAACCACACACACAACCACACAACCCCCCCACACACACAACCCCACACACACACACGCCCACACACACAACCCTACACACACACAACCCCACACACCACACAAACCCCCGACACACACAAACCCCCACACACAACCCCATACACACAAACCCCACGCACACACATCCCCACACACACAACCCCCACACACACAACCCCCCACACACACAACCCCCCACCCACAACCCCGCACACACAACCCCACATACACAACCCCCCACACACACAACCCCACACACTCACACACACACAACCCCACACACACACAACCCCCCACACACAACCCTCCACACACAAGCCCCCCCCCCACACAACCCCATACACACAACCCCACACACCAAACCCCCATGCACACACAACCCCACACACACAGCCCCACACACACACAACCCCACACACACACAACCCCACACACACAACCCCACACACACAACCCCCCACACACAACCCCCAAACACACACAACCCCAGACACACAACCCCACACACACAACCCCCCACACACACAACCCCACACACTCACTCACACAACCCCGCACACATACACAACCCCGCACACACACAACCCCACACACACAACCCCACACACACACAACCCCACACACACAACTCCCCACGCACAACCCCATACACACACACCACCCTACACTCAGAACCCCACACACTCACACAACCCCACGCACTCACACACACAACCCCACACACACACACAAAACCCCCCACACACACAACCACACACAACCACACAACCCCACACACAAAGCCACACACAACCACACACACAACCCCCCCACACACACAACCCCCACACACCACAACACACAACCCCACACACATACACACTTACTCAACCCCACACACACACAACCCCCACACACATCCCTACACACACACAGCCCCCCCACACACAACCCCCCACACACAACCCCCCACACACAACCCCACACAACACACAACCCCACACACACAACCCTTCAACACACAACCACACACACACACACAACCCAATACACAGTCACACAACCCCACACATATAAGCACCCCACACACACAACCCCCCACACACACACAAACCCCCCACACACACAACCCCAACCCCACACACAGAACCCCAAACACACACGCAATCCCTCACACAACCACACAACCCCCCCCACTCACAACCCCCCACACACAACCCCCCACACACAACCCCACACACAACCCTACACACACACAACCCCCCCACACACAACCCCACACACACACACAACCCCATACACACAACCCCACACACAACCCAATGCATACACAACCCCCCACACACACAACCCCATCCCCACACAACCACCCCAGCACACACAACCCCACAAAACCCACACCACACACAACCCCACACACACAACCCCCCACACTCAACCCCCACACACAACCCCCCACACAACCCCCTGACACACACAACCCCACACACACACAACCCTTTCCACACACACACAGCCCCACACACACAACCCCCTACACACACAACCCCACACACACAACCCCACGCACACACAACCCCACGCACACACAACCCCCATACATAACCCCCCCAAACACACAACCCCACA
Source organism: Lissotriton helveticus (assembly GCF_964261635.1). Classification (NCBI taxonomy): domain Eukaryota; kingdom Metazoa; phylum Chordata; class Amphibia; order Caudata; family Salamandridae; genus Lissotriton; species Lissotriton helveticus. Next base: position 1,532,731,974 of record NC_136061.1, on the reverse strand, counting down.
CACACAACCCCATACACACAACCACACACACAACCCCACGCACACAACCCCCTAACACACACAACCCCCAACACACACAACCCCCCCACACACACAACCCCACACCCCACACAACCCCACACACACAACCCCCACACACAACCCCCACACACAACCCCCCACACACACACAACCCCACACACTCACACAACCCTACACACACAACCCCCCACACACACAACCCCCCTACACACAACCCCACGCACACACAACCCCAAGCACACACAGCCCCACAAACAAACAACCCCCAAACACAACCCCCCACACACACAACCCCACACACACAACCCCACACACAACCCCCGCACACGCAACCCCCACACACAACCCCACTCACACAACCCCCACACTCACAACCCCACACACTCACACACAACCCCACACACCCACACAACCCCACACACACACACAACCACACACACAACCCCACATACACAACCCCACACACAACCCCACATACACAACCCCACACTCAACCCCCCACACACACAGAACCCCACACACTCAGAAACAACCCCCACACACAACCCCCCACACACAACCCACACTCACAAACACAACCCAGACTCACACACCAACCCCACACAACCCCACACACACACACCACCCCACACACAACCCCACACACTCACACACACAACCCCCCCACACACAACCCCCCACACACAACCCCACACACACAACCCCCAAACACACACAACCCCCCACACACAACCCCACTCACACAACCCCCCAAACACACAACCCCCCACACACACAACCCCACACACTCACACACAACCCCACACACACACACAACCCCACACACACAACCCCACACACACCCAACCTCACACACACCACCCCCTCACGCAAAGCCCCATACACACAACCCCCCACACACAACCCCCCACACACAACCCACACCAACAACCCCACACACACACACCACCCCACACTCAAAACCCCACACACTCACACAACCCCACGCACTCACACACGCAACCCCACACACACAGTCAAACCCGCCCACACACAACCACACAACCCCACACACAAACCCACACATAATACCCCCACACACACAACCTCCACACACCACAACACACAACCCCACACACATACACACTCACTCAACCCCCCACACACAACACCCCCACACACATCCCTACACACACACACACAGCCCCCCACACACAACCCCCCACACACAACCCCCTCACACACACAACCCCACACACAACCTTACACAACCACACACAACCACACAACCCAACAACACACAACCAACCACATACACAACCCCCACACACACACAACCCCCCACACACACAACCACACACAACACACAACCCCACACACACAGCCCACCCCCATACACAACCCCCCAAACACAACCCTTCCACACACACGACACAACCACACACACAGACAACCCAATACACAGACACACAACCCCACACATTCAAGCACCCCACGCACACAACCCCCCCACACAAACAAACCCCCTCACACACACAACCTCAACCCCACACACAGAACCCCAAACATACACGCAATCCCTCACACAACCCCACCTCACACCCACACACACACACACACAACCCCATACCCCACACACAACCCCCACACACAAACCCCCACACACAACCCCACACACACAACCCCCCACACACACACAACCACACACACATAACCACACACAAACATGCAACACAGCCAGCCACACACACAACACAACCCCCCCCACACACACACAACCCTACACACATACAAACACACACGACACCACACACAACCCCATACACACAACCCCCACAAAAGCCCCCCACACACACAACCCCACACACCCCACACCCTACACAACCCTACACACACAACCCCCACACAACCCCCCCACACACACAACCCCCCCACACACACTCATCCCCCCACACACACAACCCCACACACACAACCCCCCACACAAACAACCCCACACACACAGCCCCCCCGCACACACAACCCCATGCACACACAACCCCACACACACACAAGCCCCCATACACAACCCCCCACCCACACAACCCACCACACACACAACCCCATACACACAACCGCACACACAGTCCCATGCACACAACCCCCCACACACACAACCCCCCCACACACACAACCCCAGACACACAACCCCACACCCCACACAACCCCCCACACAACCCCACACACACAACCCCACACACACAAACCCACACACTCCCCCCACACACAACCCTACACACACACAACCCCCCACACATAACCCCCTCACACAACCCCACATACACACAACCCCCCACACACACAACCCCAAGCACACACAACCCCCCACACACACAACCCCACACACATCCCACACACACAACCCCCCCACACATGCAACCCCACTCATACAACCCCCACACTCACAACACCCCACAATCACAACCCCACACACTCACACAACCCTACACACACACAACCCAACATATACACAACCCCCCACACACAACCCCCACCCCCCAAACAACCCCCCACTCACAACCCCACACAACCCACACCCCACACAACCCTACACACACAACCCCCACACAGAACCCCCACACAACCCCCCCACACACACAACCCTACACACACACACACAACCCCCCCACACACAACCCCACATACACAACACCCCCACACACAACCAACCCCACACACAACCCCACACACACACAACCCCACGCACACACAACCCCCCCACACACAACCCCACACACAACCCCACGCACACACAACCCCCATACATAACCCCCCCAAACACACAACCCCACACACACAACCCCATACACACAACCACACACACAACCCCACGCACACAACCCCCTAACACACACAACCCCCCAACACATACAACCCCCCCACACACACAACCCCACACCCCACACAACCCCACACCCCACACAACCCCACACACACAACCCCCACACACAACCCCCACACACAACCCCCCCACACACACAACCCCACACACTCACACAACCCTACACACACAACCCCACACACACACAACCCCCCTACACACAACCCCACGCACACACAACCCCAAGCACACACAGCCCCACAAACAAACAACCCCCAAACACAACCCCCCACACACACAACCCCACACACACAACCCCACACACAACCCCCGCACACGCAACCCCCACACACAACCCCACTCACACAACCCCACACACCCACACAACCCCACACACACACACAACCACACACACAACCCCACATACACAACCCCACACACAACCCCACATACACAACCCCACACTCAACCCCCCACACACACAGAACCCCATACACTCAGAAACAACCCCCACACACAACCCCCCACACACAACCCCACACACAACCCCCAAACACACACAACCCCCCACACACAACCCCACTCACACAACCCCCCAAACACACAACCCCCCCACACACAACCCCACACACTCACACACAACCCCACACACACACACAACCCCACACACACAACCCCACACACACCCAACCCCACACACACCACCCCCTCATGCAAAGCCCCATACACACACAACCCCCCACACACAACCCCCCACACACAACCCACACCAACAACCCCACACACACACCACCCCACACTCAAAACCCCACACACTCACACAACCCCACGCACTCACACACGCAACCCCACACACACAGTCAAACCCGCCCACACACAACCACACAACCCCACACACAAACCCACACATAATACCCCCCACACACACAACCTCCACACACCACAACACACAACCCCACACACATACACACTCACTCAACCCCCACACACATCCCTACACACACACACAGCCCCCCACACACAACCCCCCACACACAACCCCCTCACACACACAACCCCACACACAACCTTACACAACCACACACAACCACACAACCCAACAACACACAACCAACCACATACACAACCCCCACACACACACAACCCCCCCACACACACAACCCCACACAACACACAACCCCACACACACAGCCCACCCCCATACACAACCCCCCAAACACAACCCTTCAACACACAACCACACACACGAACACAACCACACACACACACAACCCAATACACAGACACACAACCCCACACATTCAAGCACCCCATGCACACAACCCCCCCCACACAAACAAACCCCACACACACACAACCTCAACCCCACACACAGAACCCCAAATATACACGCAATCCCTCACACAAACACACAACCCCACCTCACACCCACCCACACACACAAACCCACACACACAACCCCACACACACAAGCCCCCACACACACACAACCACACACACATAACCACACACAAACATGCAACACAGCCAGCCACACACACAACACAACCCCCCACACACACACACAACCCTACACACACACAAACACACACGACCCCACACACAACCCCATACACACAACCCCCACAAAAGCCCCCCACACACACAACCCCACACACCCCACACCCTACACAACCCTACACACACAACCCCCCACACACACAACCCCCCCACACACACTCATCTCCCCACACACACAACCCCACACACACAACCCCCCACACAAACAACCCCACACACACAGCCCCCCGCACACACAACCCCATGCACACACAACCCCCCACACACACAAGCCCCCATACACAACCCCCCACCCACACAACCCCCCACACACACAACCCCATACACACAACTGCACACACAGCCCCATGCACACAACCCCCCACACACACAACCCCACACCCCACACAACCCCCCCACACAACCCCCCCCACACAACCCCACACACACAAACCCACACACTCCCCCCCACACACAACCCTACACACACACAACCCCCCACACACAACCCCCTCACACAACCCCACATACACACAACCCCCCACACACACAACCCCAAGCACACACAACCCCCCACACACACAACCCCACACACACCCCACACACACAACCCCCCCCACACACGCAACCCCACTCATACAACCCCCACACTCACAACACCCCACAATCACAACCCCACACACTCACACAACCCTACACACACACAACCCAACATATACACAACCCCCCACACACAACCCCCACCCCCCACACAACCCCCCACTCACAACCCCACACAACCCACACCCCACACAACCCTACACACACAACCCCCACACAGAACCCCCACACAACCCCCCCACACACACAACCCTACACACACACACACAACCCCCCCACACACACAACCCCACACACACAACACCCCCACACACAACCAACCCCACACACAACCCCACGCACACACAACCCCATGCACACACAACCCCCCACACACAACCCCCCCACACACAACCCCATACACACAACCCCACACACAGCCCCATGCACACAACCCCCCACACACAACCCCCCCACACACAACCCCAGACACACAACCCCACACTCCACACAACCCCCCCACACAACCCCACACACTCCCCCCCACACACACAACCCCCCCACACAACCCCCCACACACAACCCCACACACACACAACCCCAAGCACACACAACCCCACAAACAAACAACCCCCCATGCACAACCCCCCACACACACAACCCCACACATACCCCACGCACAACCCCCCACACACAACCCCACTCGCACAACCCCCACACTCACAACACCCAACAATCACAACCCCACACACTCACACGCACAACCCCACACACCCACACAACTCCAAAAACACACCCACACACACACAACCACACACACAACCCCACACATACCCCACACACAACCCCCTACACACACAGAACCCCACACACTCAGAAACAACCCCCCACAAACAACCCCACACACACAACCCACACTCACACACACAACCCACACTCACACACCAACCCCACACAACCCCACACACCACCCCACACACAACCCCACACACTCACACAACCCCACACACTCACACACAACCCCCCTCACACACACAACGACCCACACACCCCAACACACAACCCCCACACACATCCCTACACACACACAACCCCCCCACAACCTTACACAACCGCACAACCACACACAAACACACAACCACACACACAACCACACAATCCCACAACCACACACAAACACAACCAACCAACCACACAACCACTCAACCCCCACCACACACATCCCCACACACACACAAACCCACACACCACACAACCCCACACACAACCCTACACACACTACCCCACACACAACCCCCCACACACAACCACACCCACACATAACTCCATACACACACACAACCCCTCACATACACGCCCCCACACACAACCCCCCCACACACAAACCCCACACACCCCACACACACAACCCCACCTACACACAACCCCCCACACACACAACCCCACACAAACACACACCCCACACACACAACCCCACAACCTCACACACACACAACCCCATAACCACACACACACAACCCCACACATACCCACAGCCACAACCCCCCACACACACAACCCCACACAACCACACACACAACCACACAACCACACAACCCCCCACACACAAAACCCCCACACACAACCCCAGACACACACGCCCACACACACATGCCCACACATACAACCCCCCACACACAACCCCCCACACACAACCCCATACACACGACCCCATACACACGACCCCACGCACACACGACCCCACGCACACACAACCCCACGCACACACAACCCCCCACACACACAACCCCCCACACACACAACCCCCCACACACACAACCCCCCACACATAACCCCCCACACACACAACCCCACACCCCACACAACCCCACACCCCACCCCACACACACAACACACAACCCCACACACACAACCCCCCACAAACAACACACACCCCACACACACAAACCCACACACAACACCACACACACAACCCCACACCCCCCCCCCACACACACAACCACACACACATACACTTTCTCTTTCCACGACACTCTCACCGAGTCTCACAGACACTCTCTCACAGACTCAGACACACTTTCACACTCTCACAGACACTCTCTCGCAGACAGACTCACACTCTCTCACAGAGTCTGACACACTCTCAAAGACACTCTCACAGACACTTTCATAATCTCTCACAGACACTCTTTCACAGACTTTCACAGACACTCTCACACCCTCAGACACTCTCTCACAGACACTCTCACAGACACAGACATTCTCTCAACACTCTCAGACTCTCACAGACACTCTCTCCCAGGCACTCACACAAGCACACTCTCACAGACCCTCTCACAGACTCAGACTCTCACTCTCTCACAGACTTTCACAGACAATTGAACAGACACTCTCAGACTCTCTCACAGTCACACTCTCACACCCTCACAGACACTCTCACAGACTCTCATAGACTCAGACAATCTCACAGACACTCTCACAGACATTCACAGACACACTCACAGACCCTCTCACCCTCTCACAGACTCTCACACTCTCAAATTCTCAGACTCTCACAGACACTCTCACAAACGCTCACAGACTATCGAACAGAAACTCTCAGAGACTCTCTCAGAGACTCTCTCACAGACACACTCTCACAGACACTCTCACTCTCTCATATTCTCAGACTCTCATAGACAGACTCTCACAGACTCTCACACACTCTCACAAGAACACTATCACAGACTCTCACAGACACTCTTTCACAGACTCTCACAGACACCCTCACACCCTCACAGACACTCTCTTAGACTCTCACAGACATTCTCTCAACTCTCAGACTCTCACAGACACTCTCTCAAAGACACTCTCACAGACAGACTCTCACAGACACTCTCACAAGCACACTCTCACAGACACTCTCACAGACTCTCAGACTCTCACTCTCTCACAGACTCTCACACTCTCTCACAGACTCTCTCACAGGCACTCAAAAGCACACTCTCAGACTCACTCTCTCACAGACTCTTTCACAGAATCTCTCACAGACTATCGAACAGACACTCACAGACTCTCAGACTCTCTCATAGATACTGTCACAGACACACTCTCACAGACTCACACTCTCATATTCTCAGACTCTCACAGACACTCTCACAGACTCTCTGACTCTCACAGACACTCTCTCACAGACACTCACAGACTCACACTCTCTCACAGACACTCTCACAGACACTATCTCACACACTCTCACAGACTCTCACAGACACTCTCACACAAACTCTCACAGACACTCTCTCACAGACACTCGCAGAGACTCTCACAGACACTCTCTCACAGACAGACTCGCACACTCTCTGACAAGCACACTATCACAGACGCTCACATACACTCCCTCACACTCTCACAGACACTCTCATAATCTCTCACAGACACTCTCTCACAGACACTCACACCCTCACAAACACTCTCTCACAGACACTCTCTCACACTGTCACAGACACTCTCACAGACATTCTCTCAACTCTCAGACTCTCACAGATACTCTCTCACAGACACTCTCACAGACAGACTCTCACAGACAGACTCTCACAAGCACACTCTCACAGACACTCTCACAGACTCTCAGACTCTCACTCTCTCACAGACTCTCTCACAGACTTTCACAGACACTCTCACAAACTCTCACAGACTATCAAACAGACTCTCTCACAGACTGTCACAGACTCTCACACTCTCTCATATTCTCAGACTCTCACATACTCTCTCACAGACTCTCACAGACACTCTCACAGACTCTCTCAGACTCTCACAGACACCCTCTCACCTACTCTCACAGACACTCACACTCTCTCTCAGACACTCTCTCACAATCTCACATACACTCTCTCACAGACACTATCTCACACACTCTCACAGTCTCACAGACACTCTCTCACAGACTCTCACAGACACTCTCACACAGACTCTCACAGACACTCTCTCAGACACTCGCACAGACTCTCACAGACACTCCCTCACAGAGAGACTTTCACAGACACTCTCTCAAAGAGACTCTCACAGACACTCATAGACTCACAGACACTCTCTCAGCAGGCTCTCACAGACACTCTATCACAGACTCTCACACTCTCACAGACACTCTCTCAGACCCTCACAGACACTCTCACAGAAACTCTCACAGACATCTCTCGGACTCTCACAGACTCTCACAGACACTCTCTCAGACACACTCTCCCAGACACTCTCTTACAGACACACTCTCACAGACTCTCACAGACACTCACACTCACACTCTCTCAGACTCTCAGACATTCTCGCACTCTCACAGACTCTCACAAACTTTCACAGACAATCTCTCAGAAACTCTCACAGCCTTTCGAACAGACACTCTCACAGACTCTCTAAGACTCACCGACACTCTCTCACAGACACACTCTCACAGACTCTCACACTCTCATATTCTCAGACTCTCACAGACACTCTCTCACAGACTCTCACAGACACTCTCACAGACTCTCTCAGACTCTCACAGACACTCTCTCACAGACTCACAGACACTCACACTCTCTCACAGACACTCTCACAGACACTCTCACACTCTCACATACACTCTCTCACAGACACTATCTCACACACTCTCTCAGAGTCTCACAGACTCTCTCACAGACACTCACACAGACTCTCACAGACACTCTCTCACAGACACTCACACAGACTCTCACAGACACTCTCTCACAGAGAGACTTTCACAGACACTCTCACAGACACTCTCTCACAGACACTCTCTCACAGATACTCTCTCACGGACACTCCCTCACAGACACTATCAAAGATACTCTCACATACATTCATAGACTCACAGACACTCTCTCAACAGGCTCTCACAGACACTCTATCACAGACTCTCACACTCTCACAGACACTCTCTCAGACTCTCACAGACACTCTCACAGAAACTCTCACAGACATTCTCTCAGACTCTCACAGACACTCTCAGACAGACACTCTCTCAGACACACTCTCACAGACACACTCTCACAGACTCTCACAGACATTCTCTCACTCTCACAGACTCACACATTTTCACAGAGACTCTCTCACAAACTCTCTCACAGACACTCTCTCACAGACACTCCTTCACACTCTCACAGACTCTCTCACAGATACTCTCACACTCTCTAACAGACACTCTCTCACAGACTCTCACAGACTCTCTCACAGACACTGTCTCACACTCTCTCACAGACACACTTTGACAGACAGTGTCTGAGAGAGAGTGTCTGTGAGAGAGTGTCTGTGAGAGTGTCTGTGAGACTGTGTCTGTGAGAGAGTCTGTGCGAGTCTGGGAGAGTGTGTGAGAGTCTCTGTGAGAGACTATGAGTGAGTCTGTGAGAGTTTAAGAGAGTGTGAGAGTGTCTGAGACTGTCTGTGACAGAGTCTCTGTTAGAGTGTGAGAGAGTGTCAGAGTCTGAGAGATTCTGTGAGAGAGTGTCTGTGAGAGAGTGTGGGAGTATGAGAGTGTCTGTGAGAGTCTGTGAGAGAGGGTCTCTGAGAGTCTGTGAGAGAGTGTCTGTGAGAGTCTGTGAGTCTGTGAGAAAGTGTCTGAGAGTGTCTGTGAGAGAATCTGTGAGAGTATCTGTGTGAATGTCCGTGAGTGTCTGAGTGTCTGTGAGAGAGTATCTGTGAGAGTCTCTCTGAGAGACTATGAGAGAGTCTGTGAGAGTGTCCGAGATTGTCTGTGAGAGAATGTCTGTGAGCAAATGTCTTTGATAAGAATGTCTGTGAGAGAGTGTCTGTGAGAGAGTGTGAGTGTCTGTGAGACTGTGAGAGAATGTCTGTGAGAGTCTGTGAGAGTGTCTGTGAGAGAGTCTGTGAGAGTCTGTGAGGGAGTGTCTGTGATAGAGTGTCTGTGAGAGTCTGTGAGAGAGTCTTTGAGAGTGTCTGTGAGAGAGTGTCTGTGAGAGTGTTGAGAGAATGTCCATGAGTGTCTGTGAGAGAGTGTCTGTGAGTCTGAGAGAGTGTCTGTGAGAGCCTGTGAGGGAGTGTCTGTGAGTGTCTGTGATAGTGTCTGTGAGAGTCTTTGAGAGTCTTTGAGAGTGTCTGTGAGAGAGTGTCTGAGTCTGAGAGTGTCTGTGATAGTCTGTGAGAGAGTGTCTGTGAGAGTCTGTGAGAGAGTGTCTGAGAGTCTGTGAGAAAGTGTCTGTGAGAGAGTGTCTGTGAGAGTCTGTCTGTGAGAGAGAGTGAGACAGTGTCTGTGAGAGAGTGCCTTTGAGAGTCTGTGAGAGTGTCTGAGCGAGTGTCTATGAGAGTCTGTGAGAGAGTGTCTGTGAGAGACTGAGAGATTGTCTGTGAGAGTGAGCGTGTCTGTGAGAGTGTCTGTGAGAGAGCGTCTGTGAGAGTGTCTGTGAGTGTCTGTGAGAGTGTCTGTGAGAGAGTGTCTGTGAGAGTGTGAGAGTGTCTGTGAGAGTCTGTGAGAGTGTTGAGAGAATGTCTGTAAGTGTCTGTGAGTCTGAGACAGTGTCTGTGAGAGTCTGTGAGGGAGTGTCTGTGAGTGTCTGTGATAGTGTCTGTGAGAGTCTTTGAGAATGTCTGTGAGAGCGTGTCTGTGAGAGAGTGTCTGTGAGAGTGTGAGAGTGTCTGTGAGAGTCTGTGAGAGTGTCGAGAGAATGTCTGTGAGTGTCTGTGAGAGAGTGTCTGTGAGTCTAAGAGAGTGTCTGAGAGTCTGTGAGAGAGTGTCTTTGAGAGTCTGTGAGAGAGTGTCTGAGAGTCTGTGAGAGAGTGTCTGTGAGAGTCTGTCTGTGAGAGTGTGAGACAGTGTCTGTGAGAGAGTGCCTTTGAGAGTCTGTGAGAGAGTGTCTGTGAGCGAGTGTCAGTGAGAGTCTGTCTGTGAGAGAGTGTGAGACAGTGTCTGTGAGAGAGTGTCTATGAGAGTCTGTGAGAGAGTGTCTGTGAGAGCCTGTGAGAGCCTGTGAGAGAGTGTCTGTCAGACAGTATCTGAGAGAGGGTCTGTGAGAGACTGTGAGAGTCTGTCTGACACAGTGTCTGAGACAGTGTCTGTGAGAGAGTGTTTGTGAGAGTCTGTGAGAGAGTGTGTGTGAGAGTGTGAGAATGTCTGTGAGAGTCTGTGAGAGAGTGTCTGGAGAGCGTCAGGGAGAGTGTGAGGGAGTGTCTATGATAGAGTGTGAGTGTCTATGAGAGTTTTTGAGAGAGTGTCTCAGAAACTTTGTGAGAGAGTGTCTGTGAGAGTCTGAGAGTGTCTGTGAGAGAGTGGCTGTGAGTGTAGAGAGAATGTCTGTGAGAGTCTGAGAGAGTGTCTGAGTCTGAGAGTGTCTGTGAGAGAGTGTCTGTGAGAGAGTGTCTGTGAGAGTGTCTGTGAGAGAGTGTCTGTAAGAGTGTCTGTGAGAGTGTCTGTGACAGTCTGTGAGAGTGTCTGAGAGTCTGTGAGTGTCTGTGATAGAGTGTATGTGAGAGAGTGTTTGTGAGAGTCTGTGAGAGTGTCTATGAGAGTCTGTGAGAGTGTCTGTGAGAGAGTGTCTGTGAGAGTGTGAGAGAGTGTATGTGAGAGTCTTTGAGAGAATGTCTGAGAGTGTATGTGAGAGAGTGTTTGTGAGAGTCTGTGAGAGTGTCTATGAGAGTCTGTGAGAGTGTCTGTGAGAGAGTGTCTGTGAGAGTGTGAGAGTGTCTGAGAGTCTGTGAGAGTGTTGAGAGAATGTCTGTGAGTGTCTGTGAGAGAGTGTGAGTCTGAGAGAGTGTCTGTGGGAGTCTGTGAGAGAGTGTCTGAGAGTCTGTGAGAAAATGTGAGTGTGTGAGAGACTGTCTGGGAGAGTGTGTGAGAGACTGTGAGACAGTGTCTGTGAGAGAGTCTGTGAGAGTGTGAGAGAGTGTATGTGAGAGTCTTTGAGAGAATGTCTGAGAGTGGCTGTGAGAGAGTGTCTTTGAAAGAGTGTGAGAGAGTGACTGTGAGAGAGTGTCTGTGAGAGTGTCTATGAGAGAGAGTGTGAGAGAGTGTTTGTGAGAGTCTGAGAGTGTGAGTATGAGAGAGTGTCTGTGGGATTCTGTGAGAGAGGGTCTCTGAGAGTCTGTGAGAGTGTCTGCGAGAGAGCATCTGTGAGAGTCTGTGAGAGAATGTGAGAGTCTGTGAGAGAGTGTCTTTGAGAGAATATGAGTGAGAGTCTGTGAGAGAGTGCTTGAGAGTGTCTGTTAGTCTGAGAGTGTCTGTGAGTCTGAGAGTCTGTCTGTGAGAGTGTCTTTGAGAGTCTGTGAGAGTGTCTGTTCGAGTGTCTGGGAAAGTCTGAGAGTGTGAGGGAGTGTCTGTGAGAGTTTGTGAGATAGTGTCTGTGAAAGTGTTAGAGAGTCTTTGAGAGTTTGAGTGTCTGTGGGAGAGTGTCTGTGAGATTGAGATTGTGAGAGTGTCTGTGAGAGAGTGTGAGAGTGTCTGATAGTCTGTGATAGTGTGTCTATGAGGGAGTATCTGTGAGAGAGTGTCTGTGAGAGTGTCTGTGTGAGTCTGTGCGAGAGTCTGTGAGAGTGAGTGTCTGTGATAGAGTGTGAGAGAGTCTGTGAAAGTTTGTGAGTCTGTGAGAGTGTCTGCAAGAGTCTCTGAGAGAGTGTCTGTCTAAGAGTGTCTATGAGAGTGCATGCGAGAGTGTCTGAGAGTGTGAGTCTGTCAGAGAGTGCCTGTGAGAGTGTCCGTGAGAGTGTCTGTTAGAGAGTGTGAGAGTGTCTGTGAGAGAGTCTGTGAGAAAGTACCTTTGAGAGTGTCTCAGTGTCTGTGATAGAGTGTGAGAGTTTGTGAGAATGTGAGACTGTGAGAATGTCTGAGGGGTTGTGTGGGGGGGGTTGTGTGGTGTGTGGGGTTGTGTGTGTGTGTGGGGGGTTGTGTGTGTGGGGTTGTGTTTGTATGTGTGGGGTTGTGTGTGTGGTTATGGGGTTGTGTATGTGTGGGTGTGAGGTTGTGGGGTTGTGAGTGTGTGTGTTTGTATGGGGTTGTGTGTGGGGGGTTGTGTGTGTGGGGTTGTGTGTGGGGTTGTGTGGTTGTTGCAGGTTGTGTGTGGGGGTGTTGTGTGTGGGGGGTTGTGTGTGTGTGGGGTTGAGTGAGTGTGTATGTGTGTGGGGTTGTGTGTTGGGGTGTGGGAGGGTTGTGTGTGTGGGTGTGTGTGGCTGTGGGCAGGGTTGTGTGGTTGTGTTTGTTTGTGTGTGGAGGGTTTTGGTTGTGTGGGTTGGTGTTTGTGTGGGTGGGGTTGTGTGGGGTTGTGTGTGGGTTGTGTGTGTGTGTTTTGTGTTTGAGTGTGGGTTGAGTGTGTTTGGGGTTGTGTGGGTTTGTGTGTGTGGGGGGTTGTGTGCGAGTGTGTGGGGTTGTGTGTTTGGAGGGTTGTGTGTGTGGGATTGTGTGTGTGGGGTTGTGTGGGTGTGCGGTTGTGTGTGAGTGTGTGGGGTTGTGTGTGTGGGGGGTTGTGTGTGGGAGGTTGTGTGTGTGTTGGGTTGTGTGTGTGGGGTTGTGTGTGGGGTTGGGTGTGGGGGGGGGTTGTGTGTGTGGGAGGGGTTGTGTGTGTGGGGGGTTGTGTGTGTGAGTGTGGGTTGTGTGATGGGGGTTGTGTGTGTGGGAGGTTGTGTGTGTGGGGTTGTGTGTGGGGAGTTTGAGTGTGTGGGGTTGTGTGTGTGGGTGTTGTGTGGGGTTGTGTGTGTGAGTATGGGTTGTGTGTGTGAGTGTGGGTTGTGTGTGGGGTTGTGTCTGTGGGGGGATGTGTGTGTGGGGGTTGTGTGTGGGGTTGTGTGTGTGTGGTTGTGTGTGTGGGGGTTGTGTGTGTGGGGTTGTGTGTGGGGGGTTTGAGTGTGTGGGGTTGTGTGAGTGTGTGGGGTTGTGTGTGTGGGGTTGTGTGTGTGAGTATGGGTTGGGTGTGTGAGTGTGGGTTGTGTGTGGGGTTGTGTCTGTGGGGGGATGTGTGTGTGGGGGTTGTGTGTGGGGTTGTGTGTGAGTGTGGGTTGTGTGTGTAGGGTTGTGTGTGTGGGGTTGTGTGTGGGGGGTTGTGTGTGTGTGGGGTTGTGTGTGGGGGGTTTTGTGTGTGGGGGGGTTGTGTGTGGGGGGTTGTGTGTGTGGGGTTGTGTATGTGTGGGGTTGTGTGTGTAGGTGTGTGTGTGGGGGGTTGTGTGTGGTGGGGTTGGGTGTGTGTGTTTTGTGTTTGAGTGTGGGCTGAGTGTTTTTGGGGTTGTGTGGGTTTGTGTGTGTGGGGGGTTGTGTGCGAGTGTGTGGGGTTGTGTGTTTGGAGGGTTGTGTGTGTGGGGTTCTGTGTGTGGGGTTGTGTGGGTGTGGGGTTGTGTGTGTGAGTGTGTGGGGTGTTGTGTGTGGGGGGTTGTGTGTGTGTGTGTGTGTGTTGGGTTGTGGTGTGTGTGGGGTTGGGTGTGTGGGGGGGTTGTGTGGTTGGGGGGTTGTGTGTGTGAGTGTGGGTTGTGTGATGGGGTTGTGTGTGTGTGGGGTTGTGTGTGGGGGGTTGAGTGTGTGGGGCTGTGTGAGTGTGTGGGGTTGTGTGTGGGGGTTGTGTGGGGTTGTGTGTGAGTGTGGGTTGTGTGTGTGAGTGTGGGTTGTGTGTGTGGGGGGATGTGTGTGTGGGGGATGTGTGTGGGGTTGTGTGTGTGGGGGTTGTGTGTGTGGGGGGTTGTGTGTGTGGGGGGTTGTGTGTGTGTGGGGTTATGTGTGTGTGTGGGGTTGTGTGTGTGTGTGGGGTTGTGTGTGAGCACGTGGGTTGTGTGAGGGGTTGTATAGGGTTGTGTGTGTGAGTATGGGTTATGTGTGTGAGTGTGGGTTGTGTGTGTAGGGTTTTGTGTGTGTGGGGTTGTGTGTGGGGGTTGTGTGTGTGGGGTTGTGTGGGGGGTTGTGTGTGTGGGGGGTTGTGTGTAGGGGGTTGTGTGTGTGGGAGGGTTGTGTGTGGGGGGGTTGTGTGGGGGGGTTGTGTGGGGGGTTGTGTGTGTGGGTTTGTGTATGTGTGGGGAGATGTGTGGTGTGGGGAGATGTGTGGTGTGTGGGGTTGTGTGTGTGTGTAGGGTTGTGTGTGTAGGCGTGTGTGTGTGGGGTTGTGTGTGGGGGGTTGTGTGTGTGGTTGTGTGGGGTTATGTGTGTGTGGTTGTGTGTGGGGGGTTTGTGTGGGGTTGTGTTTGTATGTGTGGGGTAGTTGGTGTGGTTATGGGGTTGTGTGTGTGGGTGTGAGGTTGGGGGAGCTGTGTGTGTGGGGGTGTGTGTTTGTGTGGGGTTGTGTGTGTGGGGGGTTGTGTGTGTTTGGGGTTGTGTGTGTGGGGCTGTGTGTGTGTAGGTGGGGTTGTGTGTGGGGTTGGGGTTGTGTGTTTGGGGTTGTGTGTGTGGGGCTGTGTGTGTGTAGGTGGGGTTGTGTGTGGGGTTGGGGTTGTGTGTTTGGGGTTTGTGTGTGGGGGTTGTGTGTGGTGGGTTGTGTGTGGGGGTTGTGTGTGTGTGGGGGGGGTTGTGTGTGTATGGGGTTGTGTGTGTGTGTGGTTGTGTGTGGTTGTGTGTGGGGGTTGTGTGTGTGAGGGGTTGTGTGTGTGTGGGGATGTGTGTGGTGTTGTGTGGTGTGTGGTGTTGTGTGTGTTGGGGGTTGTGTGTGGGGGCTTGTGTGGTTGTGTGTGGTTGGTTGTGTGTGTGTGGTCGTGGGGTTGTGTGGTTGTGTGTGGTTATGTGGTTGTGTGTTTGTGTGTTGTGTGGTTGTGTGTGTGGGTTGTGTGTGGGGGGGTTGTGTGTGGGGTGGAGTGAGTGTATATGTGTGTGGGGTTGTGTGTTGGGGGTTGTGTGTGGGGGGGTTGTGTGTGTGTATGGTTGCGTGTGTGGTTGTGTGTGGTTGTGTGTGGGGTTGTGTGTGGGGTTGTGTGTGTGGGGTTTTTTGGGTGTGTGTGTGGGGGGGTTGTGTGTGGGGATGTGTGTGTGCGTGGGGTTGTGTGAGTGCGTGGGGTTGTGTGAGTGTGGGGTGGTGTGTGTGGGGTGGTGTGTGTGGGGGGGATCGTGTGGGGTTGTGTGTGTGGGGGGTTGTGTGTGTGTGGGTTGTGTGTGTGGGGTTGTGTATGTGTGGGGTTGTGTATGTGTGGGGGTTGTGTGTCTGTGGGGGTTGTGTGTGAGTGTGTGGGGTTGTGTGTGGGGGGTTGTGTGTGTTGGGTTGTGTGTGTGAGGGATTGTGTGTGTGGGGTTGTGTGTGTTTGGTTGTGTGTGTGGGAAGTTGTGTGTGCATGAGGTTGTATGTGTGGGGTTGTGTGTATGGGGTTGTGTGTGGGGGTTGTGTGTGTGGGGTTGCGTGTGTGAGTGTGTGGGGTTGTGTGTGTGGGTGTGTGTGGGGGGTGGGGGGTTGTGTGGGGTTGTGTGGGTGGGGTTCTGTGTATGGGGTTGTGTGTGTGGGGGGTTGTGTGTGCGGGGGGTTGTGTGTGTGAGGTTGTGTGTGTGTGGGGTTGTGTGTGGGGGGGTTGTGTGTGGGGGGGTTGTGTGGTGTGTGAGGTTGTGTGTGTGTAGGGTTGTGTGTGTGGGTGTGTGGGGTTGCATGTGTGTTTGGTTGTGTGTGTGGGGGGTTGTGTGTGCATGGGGTTGTGTGTGTGGGGTTGTGTGTATGGGGTTGTGTGTGTGTGGGGGATGTGTGTGGGGGGTTGTGTGTGTGGGGTTGTGTGTGGGAGTGTGTGGGGTTGTGTGTGTGGGTGTGTGTGGGGGGGTTGTGTGGGGTTGTGTGGTAGGGGTTGTGTGTATGGGGTTGTGTGTGTGGGTGGGGGGTTGTGTGTGTGGGGGTTGTGTGTGTGTGGGGTTGTGTGTGGGGGGTTGTGTGGTGTGTGGGGTTGTGTGTGTGTAGGGTTGTGTGTGTGGGTGTGCATGTGTGGTGTTGCGTGTGTGGGGGTTGTGTGGTTGTGTGTGTGCTTGTGTGTTTGTGTGTGGTTGTGTGGGGTTATGTGTGTGTGGTTGTTTGTGTATGTGTGGGTTTGTGTGTGGGGGGGGTTGTGTGTGGGGAGGTTGTGTGTGTGGGGTTGTGTGTATGTGTGGGGTTGTGTGTGTGGTTATGGTGTTGTGTGTGTGGGTGTGAGGTAGTGGGGTTGTGTGTGTGGGGGTTTGTATTTGTGTGGGGTTGTGTGTGTGGGGTTGGGGTTGTGTGTGTGGGGTTGTGTGTGTGAGTTTTGTGTGTGGGTGGCTTATATGTGTGGGGGTTTGGTGTGTGGGGGTGTTTGTGTGGGGTTGTGTGTGTGGGGTTGTGTGTGTGGGGTTGTTGTGTGGGGTAACAGAATGGGATGGGAGATGAGGCGGTGAATGGGACGGAGTGGAAGAGGGAGTGACAGAAGGGGAGAGGAGGTAAAGAAGAAAGTAATGGAAATAAAGGGGGAGGGGGAGGAGAACAAGGAGGGAGAGGGGTAGTGGGAGGGTGGAGTAAAGGGATAGAAGGGATGGGTTAGGGAAGGGTGGGGGATGGGAATGGAAAGGAAAGGAAGAATGAGGGGAAGAAGGCGGAGGTGAAGAGAAAGGAGAAAGGCAGGGAAAGGAAGGGAGGTGGGAGAGGAGACGGCAACGAGAGAGAGGGAAGTGAGGAGAAGGGTAGTGAGGGGAAGGGGAGGGTATGGAAGAAGGGATGGGTGAGGGGAAAGGGGAGGAAATGGTGAAGAGGAAGGGAGGTGAAGGAAGGAGGAACAAGGAAGAAAGAATGGTATGTGGAAGGGGAGCAGAAAAGGAGCAGAGGCGATGGGAACAGATTGGAAGGGAAAGAGGCTGTGAATGGGAGGGGATGGAGGGGAAGAAAAGGGAAGGGGTGGAGATGGAAAAGGAGATAAGAGAGTGCAGGATGGGACCGGAATTGATTGAATGGGAAGGGGAGGGGAGTGACAGAAGGGGAGAGGATTAAAGAGTGATGGAGAAAAAGGGAACTTAAAAGAAAGGGGGGGAGGGGATATGAGAGGAGAGACAGGAATGTAAGGTAGAGAAGGAAAAACGGGAAAGAGAAAGGAAAAGGGAATGGAAGTTTCAAGTCAGTATCAAGTCAGTATCAAGCCAGTATCAAGTCAATATCAAGTCAGTATCAAGCCAGTATCAAGTCAGTATCAAGCCAGTATCAAGTCAGTTTAAAGTTTGGTTTCAGTTCAGTTTCAAGTTCGTTTTCATTTGGTTTCTATACTCACCTTGTTCCTTTTCACCCAGCCCCTCCCAGTTCTTTTGGAGCCTGTGAGGCCCCGGCCCCCTCGGCCTCTCGGGGGCCTCGGCTCCGGCCGCCAGCTGTGGTCCTCTCCGTCCGGTGCTCATGAGTGCAATGCTGCGGCTGCCTGGTTACCAGCCTTGTATAGCACGGACACGTCACAATAGAGACCTTCAACCTGTCATCATGCATCACTGGCTTATGGGCGATGACAGGTGTGGCAGTGTAAGGGGGGAGAGGGAGCAGGCGAGACACGGCTTTAATTCAATTACCTAAAAAAAGGAAAAATCTATTTAGTCATAAAAGGATCCTGCGATGAGCCTCAAAGACGATCTAATCTTGCCCGACCTCCTCCCCCCTCAGTGGCCTCTCCTGGTCTCTGCTGCGGCGGAGGCCTCCCCTCTGCACTTAGCCTCGACCTCCTGACATCACAGTGCGGGGCCTGGCACGTCACAGGTGCTCCATCCACAGGATTCCCCTGCTGGTGCTAGCCTGGACCTCGTGACGTCACAGTGGAAGGCCTGGCACGTCACAGGTGTTCCATCCACAGGATTCCCCTGCTGGTGCTAGCCTGGACCTCGTGACGTCACAGTGGAGGGCCTGGCACGTCACAGGTGTTCCATCCACAGGATTCCCCTGCTGGTGCTGGCCTCGACCTCGTGACGTCACAGTGGAGGGCCTGCCACGTCACAGGTGTTCATTCCACAGGATTCTGCTGCTGGGAAGGCGCGGCCCTGAGGCTGTCACAACTTGCACACACACCAAAGACAATGTCTCGGTCACAGTGGTGTCTGATGAATTCAAAGTGCTGGGCAGTATTATCTAACTCCCCCGATTTTAATAATGCGGCACAACCTCTGTTTGTAAATAATTAAATAGTGACACATACCGAGGCTGATGTTTTGTAACGGAAGGCAAAATACACCATATAAAATCCTTTTAAATTCGCCCGGGTACCCAACCACATCCACCCAAGTATTCAGCCATTCAGGGGTGATTTCATGCAGCCAGGCTGTAGGTGAGATCGGGTGCTGGCTGCTTTGGATTTCAGGGCATAGGTCGGAAACCTGAGGCAGCTGGCTCCTATTTTCAACTATTTAGGAGTGATAAAAGGAGAAGGGCGCTGGGTTATGGAAGCAAAAATCAGTAAGTGCGAGGGCACCATTGCTGCGGTCAGCGGGGTGACTGACTCCCCTCCTCACAGGTTGGGGGGTTGCAGAGGAGAGTGCACGGAATGTCAAGCTGAATTCTCTCCTTCAAACAGGTGTGCTTCTTTGAAAGCACGAAATAAAAGTATATCTATTTTTTCGGCAGGTCGCAATCATGGCCATATAATGTTATTGGCGCTGACATGAAAGCACTCTAGAAACACAAGAGAAGGGTTGTCATTAGCCACACCCCTTTAGACTTTCCCTATGCTTGTATGATGTGCATGAGGCTCCTTCTTAACCGAGCAAGAGCCATTTATTTCCCCTCCATAATATTACGTTTTATTTAGCGCTCCATTTCTAAGTGCTCTAAATTCCATTCCTAATTGCTCTAAATCTGGAAATTGGGAATGGACCTCTTGTTCCTTTTTGTTTCCTTTTGGCATCTGAATGAGTGAATGTCCCTCTCTTATTATCCTAACCGTCCCTTTCCCCTCTGTGTACATGTTCTAGATTCTTGAGTAGGGAACCTCTGACGGTCGCCATTTTCTCTTGCTTATCCACCGCTGTACTGCCCTTCACCGCTCTACGTTTTTCTGGATATGTCTTTTCGAGAGGCAAACATTGTACACGTTTGCTCGCCTAATACACGTATTTCCTACTTTCTTGTCAAAAGTCTTGTGACCGTTTTAAAATGTATGGACGTATTTGTATTTTTACACATGGCTGTGCAGCACGAGTGATGTTGCTGCTTTGCACGGGACAGGACTGGTGTCAGGTCAATTAATCCCTTTCAAGCTACATGGGCCCCAGATCCCTCACGAGCTGCCACATATGAGTGTGGGAGAAGAGGAGGCCGGGGGAGGCAGGGGTGGTTGTAGCCTTCATCTCAAAAGTCCAGGCTGGCTGGCAGCTTTCAGGCTATGCTTTGCTGCCCACTCCTCATGATCACAATCTTCCTTTATATAGGTGGTTGTTGATTGTGGATTTTGCCCTATTTATTTGTTTTAAAGCTATTTTTCATCATGGTATTGGTAATTGCTCCTGGAAGGGAAGGGGCTCCAAGAATTGACGTGAAATGGGCCACACTTTATCTTTAGCAGGCCCTTGCACATAATGTGCCAAATGTGCGGGGTATTTGTTTGTGGGGTGCCCTGTGTCACTATTAGATGGGTTGGACATTAGTGAGTTAAGAGGGGGCATGTGAGTTCATGCGAATGTTGGTGGCGTTCATATGTAAGCTAAAGCAGGTAGTGTTAAGTTGCAGGGGTATCACTTTCCAATAAAGGTGAGGTTTTTATTTTTAAAGTGGGTTGTGGGCAATTCGCATGAAGTCAATGGTAATTAAGGCAAACATAAGCGTGTGTTAGGGAAAGTTGTGCTTAGAGTAAAGATGCATGCAGAGGTTGGACAGGAACGTGAGAGTCATTTGGAAGGAAAAGGAAGAGGTGACCCTCAGAAGTGTTTGTTTATGCCCTAAAATGGCTTGCAGCCTACCTAAAGTGGTTTGATGAAATAAAATGCATGCCATGCTTTAGGGCGTAAACAAAAACACCAGGCCTGGTCAGAGAGGGCTTAAGGCATTGACAAAGTGGGCTCAGCTCTGGCCCAGGGTCCCAGAATTTCACGTTTCCCCTTATAGAGCCAGCTCTGCTCTGCAGAGATTCCTGCCCTGATGACATTGAATAATTCTTAAACAAACAGTTTTACATATTATTTAATTTATTTTGAATGTAGGTGGTGTAAGAGGGTATTGTAGACATTTTTCAGAGAAATGCTTTGTTTGTTTCATGCAACATCCATATAAAAAGTTTCTTTTAGATCAAAACAGGACCTCACATGTGAGAAATGTGAGGTAATCAAAGAGATTATTTGCAGTAATATTAGTGAGCATTATTGATGTTAAAACTAGAATTTAACAATTGCTCTTTTAACCTTCTTGCTTTCTCAAATATGCTTGAAAATGCACCATTTGCTTGCTCTTTTTTCAAAAATTTTTTGGCGGAGAACCCTCCCCCGAACCCTCTTTTAGCTGTCTGGCTGGATCGCTGAGCTCGCTCGCCATAAGCCACTCATCACAAACTTTTACGCCTCACCACTTTCAAATCTCACCAGCCACCACTGACACACACACATCCATACAAGCACGTGCGAAGACACTCACACAGGGGGGTCATACGCTACAATTTATTAAGAACTTTACCAAGAGAGCCCAATGCGGGCCACTCTTCATTGGTCACAGTGAGATAACTTAGAACCAGTCACACCCAGGAGCAGTTGTTGCGTCCCTGCTGATAGATGGGTCTCCCCTCGTGGACGGTGTACTATTCACAGCAGGAGCTCTCATTCTTCACCAAGCTCGTGATGGGGTCTCACTTGTGTGAATTTCTAGAACAATCTTTACTGTGTGTTGCTCCGGGGTGCTTCTACTTTCCCTGTGAGTCTTATCATAGCTGCCAAGTTTCTGCGGTCATTGTGTGATGTGCCGCTCCAGTCCAGGTTTTTTCCTCTGAATTATGGGACGTGTAGTCCTGTTTTATAATGAAATAAACAAGACTACAAGTCCCAGAATTCCAGGAAAAAACGGGGGCTGGAGCAACACAACAAGGATGGACCCGGAAAACTTCGCAGCTCTGCGAGAAACCTGTGCTCAGGTCAGTAGAGCAACAAGACCCAACCTTTGGGGGGTGGGGGTGGGGGGGGGGCTAACACTTCCAGCAAGTGGTGTGGGCCAAGAATTTCAGGCAATGCGGGCAGTGCCATCTTTATAGCCAGTATGAGGGAAAGAAGTGACACATTTTGCAGTTTTGACACATTGGACAAATCCAATCTGATTATGATTGAAAGATTCCATGGTTACCCTTATATTCCTCACTAGGGTTGAGTTATGTGGGGCTAACTACTAAGGCCAAATTGTTCATAGCAGTGTTTGATCCTTTTGCCGCACATGAATATTTCGATTTATGTCATGTTTATTTATTGTTAGAAATAGGTTCTCTACTAGTCAGAGGTAGGTACCTTTGTCCAAATTGGGACCGTTGCTTCTAGTCAGGGTAAGGGGGATACACACTCAAGATAACCCCTGCTCACCCCCTGGGTAGCTTGGCCCGAGCAGACAGACTTTTCCCGAAGGCAAGAGTTTTCAGCTTTGATGAATTCTTCCATGGTTTGGAAGGTTAAAGGTGATTAATTGTTGTTGCTCTCTTGTTTTGTTTTCTGGTGAACTGAGCTGTGCTGCTAGAATTGTGGTAGAGCAGTGGGAAGGCAAAGGAGGAAGACTGACACAAGTGAGTGGGAATTATTTCAGGTGTGTCCTGCAGACAGCCAGGTGTGTGAAGGCCTTTTTAGTGTGTTGCCAAGGAACCAAGCTGTCCTTAGGTACTACCACTTCAGGTATTGCGGTTGAAGGAACCTTCTCTGCTCTGAACTCTTCTAGAGGGGCTGTTGCTTGTGAGTTACAGGTCCCTTGTCAGGTTTACAGGCCACTCAGCAGCTCTCCCTATTTAGAAACTCCTTTCTTGTGGTCTGGGCTCTCGGCTGCTGTCCACTCTCCAAGCTGCAGCTCACCTCCCCAGGTCAAAGGGCAGGTCTGCCTGAAGCACGGGAGACATCAGGTATCGCTTCAGCCAGCTTTCTTCACTACCTTCTTCAGAAGAAAATAAAATAAAACAAAACAAAACATCCTCATTGTTTACCATTTGCAGGCTGCAGAGCCATGTGTGCATTTTATTTATTTTATTTTATTCATTTTTATTTATAAAGTTTTATATGGCGCGAACTTGATCCCGAAGGATATCAGAGCGCTTTACAATTTGAGGCAATTAAATAACTTCCCACCCTATTCCAAGCCTGAATACCGAACTAAAGCTGCCGCATATGCATCAAGTTCTTGTAAGTGAGGGGAACATATAGACACAACAAACACTGCTGCAGGAGGTAAGGACCATATATCAATTCCGCTGGACAGCAATGACGGTATTGAAGTGATACTCACTATCCTATAAAATGCCAGGCATAATGGCATACATTCAAACATCAGGGTCTAGGCTGCAATGGCACTAGGGATGGGATCAAGAGAATGGCCGGAGGGCCCCGCCCCGAGGAAGCAATTGAGGTGGAAATAATGTATACATAGACCAGTGACTATACACTGAGCCACACATGTGCACTTGTTTAGTATCCACAAAACATCAGATTTACACCTACAGGGTGTAAAAACCATAAGGGAAGCCATATTAATTTAGGAAAACATAATATTGCCTGAACATGCTATTGGGACTGGAATGTTCCCTCTGAGCTACAAGACCATGCTGCCTTATCCTGAAAACTCGACTGTGAGTAGCTGGTGTCCCAGAGATTATTTAATTTTGGCCCTTGCCTTGTGTTAATCTAGCGCATAGAGGCCTATGCTGTCCCTTGACGTGACGGAGGTCATAGACCTATCCTGTGACCTGGAGGGACATGTCAAGCATGCCCTCATTTTCCTGATAGTGGACTACCAGCCTGCCACAGGTTTAGCCTGTAAACCGATGGCGCAGCATACTGTGTTTTGTGAATGCATAGTCATGATCAGGCCTTTTTATCTGTGTCACTGGAGTGGAGGCCCCGCCAATGTAAAGTTCTGCCTCAGTGCGCTACTCCTAACCCTTCTGCTAACATTCCAAATATATGCTGTGTTTGTTTATGTTGTGTCTTGTGTGGTGGTACATGCAATATGTACACAAGTGTGCCCGTGTAATGGAGGCCTCTGGATTCCATTCTGGAAGCCGCAAATCTCTTCCTGTGCACAAGATGGAGGTGAGATTGTTTTCGCAGACAGTGGAAGTGTTTTGCTGACGTTCCTAAAGCTGGAGGGTGGAGACAAGACAAATTCAGAAATTCACTGAAGCCCTTTTGCAGAGAGGAACTGCTGATTAGTCTTCCTGTAGCACTGCCACTTGGAAGATGGTGGCGGTGAAGGGTGGGACTGATGTCTTCTTTTCAGTGTGGAAAGGATCTTTTAGGTGAGCCAGCCTTTTGTATTTCCTCTGATCACTGCATAGTGTAGTTGTTGATATGCCAGGTATAGAAAGCTCACCTCTCTTTGTGCCTCTGTTGTGGTTACTCCTAGATGGAGACTACCGTACTACAGGGAGCATCACTCTGATCTGCAGCCTACTGTGATGGCTGCTGTGCACCCAGAGGTGGCGTCTGTCTTACAGCCAACTTCCCAGATAACAGGGGTTATTCCCTGGAGTCCTGTCTTGCTGGAAGAGCTTATCTCTGACCTTAATTGCCTGAAGCCAGCCGGCCTACTGAAAGAGGGAAATATCCTGCCAACCCTGCAGAAGGTGTTGGAGTCCCAGCCAGACCCTAGTGCTGAGGGTCAAACCAGGGGAATGGAGACAGCAAAGACTGATTGGTGAGTTCGATAGCATGAGCACAGTCTCTCCAGAAGTGAGGTGGAAAATGTAAATGGTGGATTGGCCGTTAACCTTGCGGCAGCGCAATAAGACCGATTGGGGGTGTCCTTGCTGGTAAAGTGAAACAACTGTGACCATGAAGATCTTTACCATCAAAGCTAAGACTTGTGCCTGTGACCGTCACCACTGCTGCGTTTTCAAAGTGCTCACTGTGACTGCTAGCGTGCCGCTGTGCCCCTGTCTAAATGGCTACCCATCTGCTGCTCAAGTGACCCAGAAGTAGGTCCAGTGCCTGCAGTGTGCTCCCACCACCAGTATCTGCATTTGTCGAGAACTCCAGGCTACCAATTGAACTACCCATCGTGTTAACAGCTTACCAAGATCAGCTGCCTCTTCTGCAACCACCACGTCTCATCCCAGAAGTGGGAGAGATTGGAGACACTTGTGTCGAAAAGACATGGAGGCTGTGTTGTGGTGAGACTGTATCCAAGGAGACTGGATTGAACTGAGCTCAAACATTACTGAACTAGGGTGTGTGCGTCTGAGCCTTGAATCATGTTTCACAAAACTCTCTAACCTAAGGGGGACATGTTGGGTGTAGTTCGCAGAGTTTTGCTACGTGGACCCCCGTGAAGTTACAAAAAAACTCAGTGAAGTTCCGTGAGTGGCGGAGTGCAGTGCGAACTGCAGTTTGTGCTGGCATTTCTTCTGCACGGGTAAAAATTGTACCCGAGCGGCAGCTCACGCTCGCAAACTTACTGTTCGCGATCGTGAACTTACCATTCGCAATCGCAAGCGGGGGAAAAAAACTCCGCTGCACATCGAAAGTGGAGTTTTCTGCACTCTGCGAGCTCCGCGGAGTGCAGAGACCCCCGCAAACTCTGCGAACGGAGTAAAGTTCACCGCCCAGGCCTAGTCCAGATTCGCAAGAGGAGGGAGCATTGCTGTTCACTTAGGGACCATTTGTGCTTGTTGGGGGTGGTGCACAGACATTCCTGAAGCCCTGCTAAGTGGGGGCTTCATAACTGAACCCACACTGTCGACTCGTCTGCCTAACGGGGGAGCCGCCGCAGCTGATTGCCACCACCGCTGGGGATTCCAAGTCCCACATCCCAATGTGGACCCTCACCTGGGATTCATCAACAGCGCTGTTTCACAAAGCCTGGGCCAAGGGCGGGCCCGTCCATATCCAGAGGAGGCTGGACCTCCCGCTAATGTCTATTTCCCCCCAAATGTACTGTAGTTTGGTATATCTTCAACCCCTTGTTATATCTAAGCATCTTAAGCTGTATGACTGGGTCAGTTTGCTTTGATCTGATAAGTAAGCTTGCTGCCCTGATTGTTCTACTCTAACTCACTGAAAATTTTCTAATTCACCATTTCATAGCTCTGTTTGCAGCTCTGGTATAAGCCTATGTCATTTACAAATGGAGAAAAGGAATGCCACTGAAGGGGATGGGTGAGGAAGTTGGCAAGAAAGAAAAACAAAAATTAGCAAAAACATGCTGGAGGCAATTGTGTGCTTGACAGCCATGACAATCTGTTGGTTGAATGTGGGAGATACTCGCTCCAGCACCCACTGCCTCGCTTCCTCGCTTCCTCGCTTCCTCACACCATTCATTTCCCACCCCCATGCAGCACAAACAAGCAAATGCAAATCTAGGGGATGTTTAACCACTTGGATGCTAAGGCCTATTCCATCGTTGCCATGTAATTTCCATTGAAATAAATGGCATTTCCATGATGAGCTAAGCTCGTCATGAGCGTCCAAGGGGTTAAGGAACATACTCTTCAGGCCGAGGAGCAACATACTGTGGGTAAAGCACACTCACTGTTAACAACCGCACTAGTACACCCCAATTCTGGTCAGCGACAACAGTCAACAATTGAGGATGCTTTACCTTGTAGTAACCGCTTTGCCCCATTGGCCAAGATGACAAACGACCAGGATGTCCCTAATAATTTGGTGCCTTCTTTCTCTGCACCTGATGTTTCTGTTCCTATCTTCCCTGACCAGACCTCTTACACAGCTTCTATCTTAGATTATTGTTTTTGGGTGGCCAACGCTTGTTTTAAAAATAAATATATTTTATTAACTTTTCTGATAACAATTTACATCCATATCTGTGAATTATATAATTTTGCTAACGTTTACGTTTGTCACGACATTACATATATATCTATTATCAATAAATGTATTAAAAACTGTTAAAGGTTATTCACCACCCCCTCCTTGCTTACATCTCAGATTTGAAAACTGAGGTGGGGGGTCTAAAATCCATGATTACATCACTGACCAATTCTTTGAAACAGCTTCTAGCTTTTAGCAACAAGCATGCAGTTATTGGGCAAATTGATCTACCAGCAACCATTTCCAGACCATCTGCTGCTGTAACCAGACGGTGACTCCTGTGAATAAGGGTGCCGATCCCATATCCGATGATGTTCCCACTGCTAATCACGATCAGCAAATTCCCAGTCATGTGCCTTTGTGGCCGCTTAACTGCAACGGGGTAACTTCCAATACCTCGAGTACTCAAAGCTTAGGCGCTCATACTGGGCACTTTACTCTGGATAGTTTTCCCTCTTCTTCTTCCTTTGGGGCCAATCTCGTTCATAAACCTAACAACTCCCTGTGCCCCACTAAAAGTAGACTTGCCATGCTGATTAAATCATGATGATCGGTGATCCTTAGCCAGGCTTCTCCAATGAGTAGCTTGTGAGCTACTTTGTAGCTCCCCACCCACCTGTAAGTAGCTCTCCTGTGTGCAGCCCAACCTACTAAAGTAGACACTTTTGGTTGGTTGAATTAGTTGTGTTGACCAAAATTTAAAAGTCTCTATTCAACACAAAAATATGTGTATTTTGAAACCTCATAATTTCGCAAATATATTTAAATCTGATATTTGAGTGCTAAATCACGTGGCATTGGGGAGACGTAGTACTAATATTAATACCTTGGTGCCAGCTGCATTACATCTACGGTTGTTACGTCTTATCCATGTAGAGCAGAGGTCTTCAAACATTTTTACTCTGAACCCTCCTAAGCAAAACGTTTTGAGGTCAGGCCCCCCTGGGGCTTATGAGATGATTTCAAGAAGGCTTTTTCTATAGCTTATGAACCACACTGAATATGAGACTTATAAAACAGCAAATGCATCAAACAAAAACAGACATTATCCCAAACAAACTGCTCCCCATGATTGGGGTGCTGTGAGCCCCTCACACTCTTTGAACCCAATGAAACTCTACCTGCTGCACTAATGATAACCGCAGTCCTGAGTAGCAGGCTCTCTCCTCTGCATCTTTTACCTCTTCCCCACCATGATGGATCATCACCTCGGTCCTAATGCTTGAAAGGAAAATAAGCTCCAATGCCCCTTTATTAAAGGATAGACAGTCATAACGGAGATGCAGTGGGCCTCTCAAATTCCTGGGCCCCAGTCCTGATTCATCTGCTTCCTTAATGATAACCAGCAGTGTCTACTTACACACTTGGCAGCAGTACCAGCTTCACTAATGAATGTCCCTAAAAAACCTCTTATATTGTCCCCTTCTTTGGGGTATATCTCTGAAGAAGCTGTCTCTGGCCATTTGTAAACATAAAACTAAGTCCCCATACAGTGCTCCCTATTCTTGGCCTTCTCTTTGACAAAATCTATGAATCTCGCTCCTTTCCTCTGTCTCCTAGACCATTACTGTGAGGTCCCAGGGATCGAGAGGATTAGGGCTCTGCATTTGAATGCAACCCTGCTTGCCTTCTACCTGCCACCCCTTTGACTCAGCTTTCACAAAAAAGCTGCCCCTGAATGGTTAATACTGACTTTGAGGTGCCTCTGCCTGAAAGCGAAGGGTGTGGTGGTAGTGCAGATAGTTAAAAAAAAAGAGCCTTCTTACCAGCTATTAATTGATTGAGTCACTTAAAGCCAGGGCCACGGGAATTATGAGTTTCTGCCTCAGCAGTGTTTTCCACATAATTATAGTTTTACTGCATTTGCCCCCTAATCTTCAGATTTGAACTAAAGAAACATGATTCTAGCTCAAACGGAACAAAAGTTACTTAAAGCGTGACAAAGTGTTCCGGAGCATTGGAAGGCCCGTTGCAAAGATTCAATGGTAATCTTGTATTTGCTTACTGCTGTATTTGGGTGTTAAACTGGTAATAATGAGGTGAAATATTTCCCCTGACAGCGTTACCTTGAGTTAAAATGACAAAATAATGAAGTAATGCTAACCACAAAATGTGGAGCATTGTGCTGCATAATATACCTTTTCTTGCTGCATAATTTAGTCAAACATGCCGCATAATGTGGTCCTCTTCTGCTGAATAATTCCAGTGGCTCTGCTTAAGGCTTCATGGTGGCAAAGAGGTATTCGTTTTGAGATGTAATGTAAGGGTGTTATCAGCCGAGATCTGGAATAGGGGAGACACTTACAAAAATGTTTGCATTGGATACAGATGCAGCAACCTAGCTTAGAGTATGTAAATATTGTTTTAAAATAATGACTTACATATTCACAGTGCTTTCTGCCACAGGCTGGGACCTCATAGCACTATCAACAGGGCCACTGGAATTATTCCGCAGGAGAAGGCCAAATTATGCAGCAGGGTTGACTAAATTCTGCAGCAAGTAAAGGCAAATTATGCTGCATAATCCTGCATATTTTGTCATAGCATTACTGCATTATTTTGCAATTTGTACACTTGTTAACACTGCCCTGGGTTTTATTGCCCCTCATAAGTACCACATTAATATCCACATATAGCAATAAGCAACAGAAAGGAGATCAGTCAACCTTTAGAAAGCGCCTTTCACTCTGAGGTAATGTGTTGCTGCATTTTTAGTAACTTTTGAACCATTTGAGCTAGAAACAAGTTTTTTTTTTTAAATCTGCAAATTATGTAGCAGACAATGGATTATGTGGCAAATGCGGGAAATCCATAACTATGCGCAAAATGCTCAAACCGCACAATTGCATAATTCCAGTGTGTGAGAAGTTGGCCTGATGTATGATGTCCACAGTTCTGTGGGCACCTTGTATCAGTCCAAACAATCCCTTATGGTGGTGGTTGTAAGTCAACCTTATAGACTAGCTATCCTAGGGGTAGCATAGACCTAAGCAGTCTTAGGCTTAACTCAAGAGGGCATGTGAAGCCAGCTGTTTTACCATATGCAGTCCTGTAATATCAAATGAAAGGACACCACACAAGTTATATATTATAAAAATATATGTATTTATTACTAGAATAATCCTCTGTACTCTTTATGAGTGCAGAGGCATAAGCGTTTAAACAAAAGCACAGTTAAACATACAAAAGTTGCACAATTATGGATAGGGCCGGTGGCCACTCAAACCATATACTAAATAAGTGGTATAAGTATCACTTTACGAACAATGGTAAGGCCTAGGGCCTTGGGAATCGCTTGGACTACACTGGACTAACAGCAGTTAGGACGGGAGTAGCCCGCGGGATTCGGGTGCAGCGCTAAAAGCACACGCATGCACCAATGCAAATTCAATGGTGCGTAAAAGTTACAAAGTTACTGTTTTAGAAGACTTCCGACTGGACTAGAACTTAGCCACTTAAAACTAGGACACTAGAGGTGTAAACCACTACAGGAGCACCGGCATTCAATCGTTACCTCACCCACAGGAAGCGGGTGCATAGGTGCCAAAGTGTGTTGGGTTCCGTCGTGGAGTTCTATGGAGCCTGGAGATGAAGATGCTGCAGACGGCCAATAGAGAAGAGTCCGGTTGGATCCAAGGGTGGATCGAAGATGTAGAGTACCTGAAAGCAGAGGGGACAGAGTCTGGGTCACTAGCCAGTGACCAGGATGGAACCAGGAAGGAACCAGGCGATGTCGGGCACAATCAGGTGGTTGTCGAGAAGCTTGTCTCCGCTGCCACGTGGACTCTGGGTCACCAAGGATAACCAGGAGTAAATCACGAGCTGTCCCACAAAGGCTCTCGCTGTTGGCGGTGTTGGCTTCCAAATCGGAGTTAACAGGCCTTGTCAAATGCAACCCATGCAGGATTTGAAGATCGCTTCTTACTCGGACCAGCAAGGTCAGAGAGGTTGCTCCTTTTCAGGGAAGTGAGGGCTATTCTGGAACAATCAGACGAGCAGAGTATTTTTGAAGGTTCATTGGTACTGGGGCCACTATCCAACGGGCAAGTGACCAGACCAACGCGTCAAGCAGGGAAATGCAAAAGGGCCCCACGCAGCACTCGGTGAGTGTAGAGGGGTGATCTTCGGTACACGAGCTGTTCGGGGCTGGGGCTTCTCAAACCCCAATGTACAGCCTCGAGGGTGCCTTGGGAGCTGCACGGTCAGCACTTCGCAGTCTTTTCAAGATGGCCGGCCCCACTCTTCACGTCGCCTCCACGGGTCTCAGATTCGCTGGGACTGTGGATCGGGCTGTTAGAAGTCAGGGAAGCTGGGTCTTGTTGACCTCTGTTGCTTGAGTTCTGGAGGTAACTGCAACAAAGCAAACCATTGGGCGCTGGATGGTGCCTGTTTGCACAGGGTGGTCACTCCTTGACCACAAGGGAGATTCTTCAGTCTTCCACGTCGAGTGGGATGTCGAAGATGTCAGAGTTCTGTATCAAAGTTTCAGTCAGGATAATCTAATGCTCATGGGCACAGCTCCTACCTTTATTCCAAATCAAGGGGCTGGATTACCTGCTAGGTCCCTCCTATGGGTGGGACCAGGGAAGGGGGTGGTTACACCCCTTTCCCTTTGTCCAGTTTCGCGCCAGAGCTGGGGCTGGAGAGCCCCAGAACCGGTTTGACTGGATTTTGCATGGGACACCTTGTGTGCCCCAGGCAGTGTCTAGTTTCATTCAGCCCTCCCTGCCCCAATCCACTATCTCCTGTCCAGGGTGGTGTAACACCTCCCTGTGACAGGAAACCTTTTGTCCAAGACTAACTACAGGGAGTAAGATGGTCTGATCTCATGTAACAGAGAAACAACCAGTGTGGGAGCAAATACAGTTCACCTATATTGCATAACATGTCCAATCCCGGGCCTGAGTATGGTTTCCATCAGCCCACCCATTTGGCGGAACTTCGTCATCTGGAAAACCGTGAAAGCGGGGTGACTTCTAGCCCAGATGATACCAAGGCTGATGTTCAAGGTAGTAAACCTCCAACTCTCATGAAAATCTCAGCCACTTAATTTGTTCAGGGTATGTAAGGACTGATGAAGTGCAGTGCGAGTGATGATCGTGTGTGGGATAAAAATGACTAGAAAGGCAAAAAATATGTTTATTTGGAATTGCCCTAATGCCATATAATAAAAACCGCCTGATAGTAATGGAAATATTAGTAACTATCTGTTGGCTAGAAGTGGGGTCAACATGTTTCGGCCGTCTTGCTTGTTTGCTCGGCCTTCTTCAGGACCTAGTGAAGTGAACTATGCTACTGCAAAAAACAAAACCATAAGTGAAAAGTATAACTTTGATTGATTCAAATGAAGAGTTAAAAATTAGGTAAGTCAGTGGTCTGACACCACCCTACCCGACATGTGTTCCAGGTGTCTGTAATTATTTCTTCATCCTTAAAGACAGAAAACACATTTGTCAAAAATTTGTCAAGAATTTGTGCAACTTAATTAAAAATAGTGAACAAAAATGTATTCGCACACGGAAGTTAAACATATTGCTTGATCACACAAGCATTGTCATTGACTATTTAAATTTTAACACATTGGTTTTATTTTACAAAAAAGAAAAATTGTTTAACAATTTGGAGAATACTCCCCCAGCATTTTGTGGGGGTAAGCCTCACCTCACCCGACAATCGCTCGGTGCTTGAGGCCCCGCTCTAGTGGTGAGAAAACAACAGGGGACAAAGGGTAATCGCATTATCCAACTTATGTGCCCCTCGTGTGCTCACGCTGAAACCTCTATCCACAGACCACACACCGTATCGCTCAGAAACAGAAGGCACAGACTTGCAGCAACTGATATAGTTGCTTAAATCATACTACAATAAAGGTATGTATACTTGTGTCTACTAGATGGTATAGGCACAGTCTTAATAACAGTTTGTTGGAATTTTTGTCATTGCATAAATGACTAGGGTGAAAGGTTTAATAACCATTGTGTAATCTTTTGAATAATCACGATTGAGGTATAAGTACAAAACTACCTACACCATGTGTATCATGTTCAAGATGGTGTTCAATGATTTACAAAATATATTATTCTCTCCATAATGGTCATTCTGATTCTTACATAGATCCTCAAGGCAAAGTAGGCAGAATCTGGTGTAGAGATTATGGGTTGAAAAAGCCACACACACAACCAAACGCTAAATCTCAATTAACGAAGCTTCAAGCAGGACTCACCTATCCGTCGGTACCTCGTCGTAGACTACGAGCGAAGTGGGAGGTACCGACGGAGGTGGGGAGTCTCTTCTTATACTGTTCCCAATTGGCTAAATTGGCTCAATTGCATCTTATTTAGCAAATTTAACCGGCCGAAGCCAGCGTTTTGTTGTAGCCATGGAAACTTAATGAAAAGTGCAATCCTATTGGTGCCGGGGAGGGAGTGTGCGTAGTCCCGCAATTACTACTCGGTTAGAGCCTGCCCCTTAGTGTGATCGTGCACTGCTCTGCGCATGCGCCTATCTAGCCTGCTGCTTAAGTTGGGTCAACATTAAGGGAGCGAGCGTGTTGACTGGGACACTACTCTAGCGCGCACACGTGTTCAAAGGGATGCCGCATTTGAGTTTTTCTGTTCTAAAGGCTATAGTGGCAGCGCCAGCACAAGTCGCTACATATATGGAGACAATCTCTCACAAAGGTGTATATGGTTTAAAAGAACCAATTCCGGCTAAATTATGGATCTAATTCCTAATCGGAGCCGCAATCCCTGTGCATACCAATTTGGATAGTATTGGTGTTATGCCAGACCTGGAGTCAGAGTCCTAATATCGAACTCGAGTTAATCAGCACGGTACTAGTGATGTAGGTGACAGGTCTAGAATGTTATGTCTGAGAAGCCCTTTGGCACTCTTTCGAAGTCCTACAGGTGTTCGGGCAAATATGTGATATGTGATGTGCTATTATATCGGAATAATCTTTTGGCACTGTTTCGTGGTCATATAGATTTTTGGAGCAAAACTATGCAGTGTTGATTGTCAGTATGCAGGCGTGTTTTTGCAATAGCGATATCGTTTGGGCAGGATACTTATTGAGTGGAATTGTGTGAACGGGACACACAGGGAAGAGGCTGCCTGAGACGGCACACAGGGCGAAGGCTTCCTGGAAGGGCACAATTAGATTTACAGTAAATTGTATCTAAGTAGATAATTCCACAGATGTGGCATATATAGGGCATGAGTCTAAATCATATCTGGACCCATGGAATGGTGTCATTCAAGCCCTCTATGTCGGTTTTTAATTTGAAAATCCATTTTTGCTCCCTGACAAACAAAAATCTCGAAATGTCTGTCACATGTTGGGGGATCATGGGATGTTCTAATATCACCCATCCCATGTCGTCTGCTTGATGTTTGGCGCTCAAAAAGTGATTGGTTAGACATGTCGATTGCTTGTTGCATCGTATTGTACTTTTATGCTCGCTGATACGTAGCTTGATTTTGCGAGTCGTGTGGCCTGCGTATTTTAGCGAGCATGGACATGTGATCATGTAGATCACACGATCCGTGTTGCAATTAGTGTGATTCCGGAGAATCCAAGGGCGGTCGGTCCCAATATCCACTGACTCAGTCTTCGTTGTCTGGGGACAGACGCTGCAAGAACCACACGGGTAGTGGCCACGTACTGGTGGTAGTCTCCAAAGGGTGTTGGGCTCCTGGGTCGGTTGTTGCTTAGGTCGAGTATGTACTAGGCTGTCCCGCAGGATGGGGCCTCTCTTGAAAGCAAATAAAGGGAGTGGAATCTTTTCTGTAGCGATGTTAAGGATACGCCAATGTCTGCGTACCGTCTTCTGCACCTTGTTGGACAGTGTGGAGAAGGTATTGACAAATGTGAGCCTAGTGGTAGCAGGTTTAGTTGTGCGTTGTTCAAGTAGAGCATCTCGGTTGACATTGGATGCTCTCTTCCATGCTCTCCGTACCAGGCGTTTGGGGTACTCACAAGCCTGGAGTTGTGATGAGAGATCCTGGGCATGTTTATTAAAGAGTGCAGATGTAGAGCAGTTTCTGCGTACTCTTAAAAACTGCCCTACAGGAAGATTCTCTCGCAGAGCTCTTGGGTGATGACTCTTGAACGTAAGTAAGAAATTCCTCGACATAGGTTTTTTGAAGAGTTCGCATTGTAGTTGACCATTCTCTTCAAAGATGGAAATATCAAGGAATGACAGGCGAGTTTTGCTGTACTCGATGGTAAATCGCAAAAATGAGTTCTGTTCATTGAGCCACGTATGGAAAACCTTTTGTCCAAGCCTCCCCTGCCAAGTTTCGGTCAGCAGCAGGAGGCCAGACTTCTGTCTGTAGCAGCAGCAGCATCCATTTTGTGATGCTGAGGCTCTGGTTAGATTTAACCGCGTTTAAGTAAAGTAACATGTCTTTTCCCTCTAGAAGGGTGGAATGCTACCCCCGTTGCCAGAACTGGCGAGGGGGTAGTATTCCAAAGTGTATGACACCTTACACGACATGTTTTGATAAAGCCAAACCAAAGTTAGCAATAACCGCAAGGATTATAATGCACTTAAGAGTATATGGTATGGCAATACCCTGGAACAGCTATAAGGAAATAGTTCCGAAAGCTGCAGACAGGCTCAGCTCATGCTAGAGCACCATCTCACATAAAACCAAGCACTCTGCCTCCAGGATCGTTAAGGCCTGCCATAGGAGTGACTTATAGTTATATATGTGTCCAGATATAGGTTTAGATATAGGTATACTATATCTAAGCAAGGGGTGATTACACGACCTTGCCCCAGCTAAGTGATCAACCAGTTGTGTCTGTTTGGATGGCCAGCCAGGGGTGGCAAAATATATGCTGCAGCCCCTGGTAGGCCTTGGATGCACCTATGCCCTGGGTACCTATAGTACACTGTACAGGGGCTGATAAGGTGTCCAATACCAAATTGGTGATGTACCTATAGTACATGTCTGTGAATTTAGAGAGAGAACAGTAGGCTGTGGGTCTGATTAGCAGGCCCACAGCCACATTAAGTCGAAAACCAGTGAAGCAAAAAGCAAAAATTGGGGTGACCATAGGAAAGCAGACCCTACTCTCCTACACAGTGGCCCTGACTATAAATACAAAGGTCGTTATTCCTCTGCACCAACTAGGGTTCAATTATGTGTTGCTTAGCTTTAACACACACAGACATCTGCAGTGATGGTAGTCACTAACTGAGGTTTCATAACCTAAAAGAGTGCAGTTATCACCAGTTAGTTTAACTTGCATTTATTATTCAATTAAGTTGGTATTGCAATATTTTATACACACCTGCAATACTGTGAAAACAGAAAATGCGTAGGCTTTTCGTTTTATTTTTAGCAACCTCTTTGACCCTGCTAGCACACCAGGGGCGCAACAAGACTTGAACTTCGGGGGGATATCACTACCAGCCAGGGCTGGCCCTAGCACTGGCCGCACACGGTGTAACAGTCTTTTTTGGCGCCCCTCCCCCATTTTCCCCTCCATGAATTCCCTCACTACTACTCACCAGCAATGCACCTCATCTCTTTATAGCCCCTTTCAGACAAACATTTCATTTTTTAATAGCGCTACTCATAGTTTACTCACATTCAGTTCTGTGATCCACATGACACCCGTTCTTTGTAGCAGGCACATTAACCCTCTGAGCTGTGTGGGTGGTAGGAGTGCCCATGTGAGTGCAGGGTGAGCAATGCGACAGTGTGAGAGTAGGGTAAAAGGAGTGACTGCAGGGTGAGTGAGGTGACCATATGATTTTGGGTGCTGATGTAAGTGCAGAGTGGGACGAATGAATGGATGGTTAGTGATGGACTTGTTTGAGTGAGATTGCAGATTGAGCAGTGAGGTGGACAGGTGAGTGAAGTTTCACATGAGTGCGGGGTGAGTAGTGTACTCGTGTGACTGTTGGGTGAGGTACAGGGTGAACAGCGCAAGTGCATTGTGAGTGCGTAGTGATCGCTGTGAGTGTAGGGTGAGCGGGTGAATGGTGTGAGGGCATGTGATCAGTGGGAGAGCATTGTGATAGCTTTGAGTGCAGGGTGAGCGTGAAAGTAAAGGGGGAGAATGAGGAGTGAGTTTTCTGAATGCAGGGTGCATTCCCAGACACTTGAAGTAACTCAGCATGTTATTCATGGCGGCGTAAGGTTCCAGATATAAGTTAAACTTTTGCTATTATGGCATTATTCAGGGATCGAGGGTGGAGGAAATAATAATGTGCTGATCCTGCAACAAACTTCCAGTCTTATGATTAGGGTTGCCAGCTCATTATTTTGATGTCACAGATAGTACAAAAATAAACAAGTACGCACTTCGAACAGCAAATATAAATAGAAAGCACTTTTAATTGTGTCCTATGGCTGCCTGAATGATTCCTGACTGATAATTAAAGGGAACAAAGATAGAAAAGTCACATTACAAATGAATAGATAGTTTTTATTTATAACCCTATTTAGTGTCAAGACGAGGTATTTGCAAGTTCTTTAAACAACACAGGGCTGGCATTTTTCTTTTGGCAACTCTACTTTATATTCCTTTTCATGAAATGCATTCTCACACTAGTAAATGTAAAATACAAATGTAAGGAATAGGGGGTTCAGGAACCAGAAAAATAACAGAGGCATACAACGGTATGTAAATATACAAATGGTCTTTAACGACCTGTGAAAAACTCGGGTGTGCCAGAGATAAGACTCCAGACACTGCTCAGCCAAGCTCATAGCACCCCACTCACTGACATACGGCCCCACAGCACTCTGATCTCACTTCAAGGGTTTCAGAGTAAATGAAGACAGCCTGGAAATGCAGCAAATAAGCATCACTGCACTTACAGGCCATCTTCATTTACATGTACTTGCAGAGGCATTTGCGCCCAGGATGACCTTCATTGAACATAAGTAGCTATAATTACTGAAAAGTTTGGAAGCCCCTGTCCTAAGCTGACCCATTAAATTAGCCATGAAGAGGAAAAATATATAAAGAACAAAGTGACACACTGGATACGTTACGTCAGGGGTTGTCATTCACTTATCCGAGATGACATTATCAGTGCCAAAACGATAGTCATCCCTGATTCCAACTTTGACATGATAGAACTAATTCTCACGTCCAAAGCAATGGTTGATGTCAGAGAAGACTTCTTAGATCCCTTGAAAGAATCTGGAGGAGCAATCCCTCCACCCATCACCGCGAACAACTCAAGACAGCACGCAGAAACTACTACAAACACATCGAAGAAAAAAAATCTTCTTTCTTCTGTTCCGCTCTAGATAATGCAAAAAATCGCCCCAAAGAGCTCTTCAGCATCATCAGAAGGCAAACCTCCAAACCCATCACATCCGATTCAGTGTCCTCCAAAAAACAATGCGACAATTTTGCCAGCTTTTTTAACGAAAAAATCATCAAGATCGACCTCTCTCTTAGCACAAACCCCTCTTTTCTCAGGGAGACCAAGACTCCACCACTGACTGACCAGACCTTATTGACCCCACCCACTCAATGGTCCGTCTTCACACCGATTCAGGAAGCAGAGATCATCACCCTGATCGCCAATGCCAAACCTGCATCCCACTCCCTGGATCAGCTGCCTATAAACCTGGCCAAAGCCCTGAAACACACCCTAGCCCCAATCTGGTGCAAAATCATCAACAGTTCGCTGAGCTCGGGAATTATCCCAGACGGCCTCAAGGTTGGCCAAGTCACGCCGTTACTAAAAAAACCAGGGCTGGACACGGAAGATATGAACAACTTTAGACCCGTGTCAAACCTTCCTCTCTTATCCAAAACACTGGAAAAATGTGTTCTCCCACAGTTAACCCAACACTTAGAGAACATCAAGCTCCTCGACCCCCACCAATCGGGTTTCAGAAAGGGATGCAGCACTGAAACTGCCATCCTTAACGTCATAGACGATCTACATAAATCACTTGACTCAGACCAATGCTGCCTTCTCATTCTCCTTGACCTATCGGCCGCATTTGATACTGTCGATCACACACAGCTCCTAAAAGTCCTTCAAGAAAGAGCAGGCCTGGAACTGACGGTACTGAACTGGTTCTCCTCCTTCCAAACACTATCGCTCGCAGAGAGTAAAAATCAAAAACTTTGAATCCGACCCCCTCCCCGTCACCAGAGGAGTCGCACAAGGGTCAGTACTCTCCCCCCAACTCTTCAATATCTACATGGAACCCCTCACCACAATACTCAGGAATTCCAACATCCCCTTCCACCTCTACGCTGATGACACGCAGCTCTATCTGGAAACCACCTCTATGGATGACATTCTCAAACTCAATGACACGCTCAAAGACGTTCAACATTGGCTCTCACAAAACCACTTGAAGCTTAATTTAGAAAAAACCGAAGTTCTACTCATCTCCAACAGAGACGAAAACCCCCAAATTGAAGAATGGCTCAAAGCCATCGACGCAGTCAATGGCACCCTCAAACCGAAAGATTCGGTCAAGCCCTAGGTATCACCTTAGACCCCAAATTAGACATGAAAAAGCACATCGCGAACTCCGCCAAAAGCGCTTTCCTCAATCTGAAACTTCTCTACAAAATAAAACCCTTCCTGCCTCCAAAGGACCTTCAGCAGGCCACAAGCACTGGTGCTTTCCAGAATTGACTATGGAATTGCAGCCCTGACCGGCTCAGCCAAATCACACCTAGGCCCCTTGAAAACCACCCTCAATGCCGCGGCTAGAAAGGTCACAGGAACCAAGAAATTCGACCACATTTCCCCCGCGCTCAAGGATCTGAAATGGCTCCCTATTGAACAACGAGCCAACTTTCGAACAGCATGTCTTAAACACAAAGCCCTCCACACAGGCAAACCAGAATACCTGGCCACGAAACTGAAAAGGGCTGGCCAATCCAGGAACCTCAGAAGCTCCAACACGCAAAAATATAAGTAAATCCTTTGCGGGCAATGCACCCAAGATATGGAACGCCATCCCCCCTCACATCAGAATGACCTCCCATTTCCCGAAATTCAAGACTTTACTCAAAGCCCTCTTCCTTGAGGCCACCTGAACTCTATGGCGATGATCTTAGTACCCTTCACCCTTGTAGACCTTATGATATGTATGACTATGCTATTTGCAATGCCCGCAAGTTCTCAAGTTATCAACCTTCCATCGCCGTTAAGGCACATTGTTGTACCTGCTGTGAAGGGCTCTGATACCCTTGGGTCCAGCTAGCACTATACAAAACTAATAATAAATAAATAAATAAGACATTATCAGTGCCAAAACGATAGTCATCCCTGATTCCAACTTTGACATGATAGAACTAATTCTCACGTCCAAAGCAATGGTTGATGTCAGGACAAGCCCCCCCTAGTCATTCCAGTATTTAATTTAAATATCCAAGACAGTACAGTTCCCTGACGAGAGATCCACTATGGTGTCTGTCAATTCCATCTCACATCTTAGTCATAATGACTGACTCAGGGGGGCGGCTGTTCCACCTTCTGACCCATCAATCTTGCTTACATTCAATTCTGCTCTGCCTGGCTGTCCAATGGATGCTAGGGGGTCTGACTATCCAACTCATTCCTGTTCCTCCGAGGTGTTGATCATGTCTAACACTAACTTTAATCCATCGCTTGCTAGTGAATATTCCTCTAGTGGTCCTAACAATTACGTCCCTTCCGTGTCCAATAGTGTCATCGCTGCTGAGATGTCTGGGAATGGGGCTCAGGGCCAGACTGGCTGTAGTGGGCACCGGGCATTTACCCAGTGGGATGCTGGGGTGGGGACCGGTTTTGGACCCTGGGAGGCCGTTTTTGTTACTGTGGGTGGTTTTGTAACATAGCTGCAATATCGGCCCACTGTAAGAAAAGCTGCAGCGGTGAGATGGGAGTGGTGCTTCCAAACTAGCATGCCTAGGGGCCTGCCGAGGTGTTTGTCAGGGCCAGTTTCGGTTCCCAGTCCAGCCGTGATGGTGTTATACACAAGGGACCTCCATCTTCTAAGCCCAGCGAGGTGCTCTTTGTCTCCTGGAATGTGACAGGACTTAGATCCAAAGTAACCCATCCAGACTGGAACCAATTTATGGACACTTATGATATATATCTAGTACAAGAAGCCTGGGCTCTGAATTCAATCCACAGGCCAGGCTATCTTAGTTTTTTCATTCTTGCAATTCCTAGCCAGAGGGGTAGAGCCTCTGGGGTCTAGTCATATGGGTTAGAGCCTCACTAAACTGTTGAATACGTCAACTTAACATTATTTCTCTTGACATCTTGGGTATCCAGTTGAACACTGGAAGTAACCACGGAATAACCATCTTTAATGTCTATGTAGGAGGGGTCAGGGACAGTATGGTTTTACAAACGCAACAGGTGCTTGAAAACTTTCTTGAACAGTGCTTTTACTAATACTGTCTTGTTGTAGCGAGTGACTTGAACATAACAATCGAGCCACTCGACAATGATGACGTTTATTTAACCAGGGATGAAGATTATGCTTGGGCTATTCCTTTATTAGATATTCCACCAATAAACAGATGAACAAAAGCCGCTCTCCAATTAAAGGCACTGACAGTGGAGCACGGGCTCAGGGCCCTTAATGGTAGAACTAAATCTGATTTAACAGGTGTCCACACTTACAACAAGCCATATCACGCGAACCGAATGGATTACATATTAGTCGACTCAAGGCTGTGGCCATCTGTAATCGATATGATTGTTCTAGAAAGATCAGACAGCAATGACAACCCCCTCTCTTTGACCACTCAGGCCTTTCGTGAGAGCATCCCTTCAGATCTTGATCTGCCCTCTTACACCATGGATATCACATTGACTGCTGACAAACTTTACCTGAAATGACATCAGGTAGCTGCTCTTCCTGATATATTATCTGTCGTAGATATGGACCTTAAAACAGTCCTCGCTCAAATTGAGGTCGACCAGTTTGACACACCAGTCCAATTGAATGCATATTCATAAGGCCCCCTTTGAGCGCATTTTAGGTAATTTCACCATCCCTGTTTCACGCAACAGGAAAAGTACTGATAAGAATCGATCCTGCTTCAATAAAGAATGTCTCAAACTCAATCATTCCCTAGTAACAGCCATCAAATCTAAGGATCTGGTCCACATTCCCCTGTAGAGGAAGGCCTACAAGAAGACCATTTCTAATGCTAAATGGGACTGGGATGAAGAGAGGTGGAGGGCCCTTCTGGTCATATGTTCAGCGACAAATTCGAACAAATTCTGGCATTTAGTCGCATGTGGTGCTCTTCAGCCACATTGGAGCCATCAAATAACACTGCTCCCTCTGACTTGGTGACTCTACCACTCCAACACAGGCTACCACCGAAGTCCTTCCCCCTCCCTCCTGTGTTATGCCCACGTTTGCTATCACTGATATCATCGAGTTCCTAAACGATGTCTCGCGGTGCCGAGCGCAGGACCCGATGGTGTTCCAGCTGACATATTCTTATCTGATTTGGAGGATTGGCCAGCTATATGTTAGCCATTGCTAATGCCATGACTGATGGGGCACCCATTCCTGATTCTTGGAAGGGCGTAGTAGTTTTTACCCATCCATAAAAAAGGC
Source organism: Lissotriton helveticus (assembly GCF_964261635.1). Lineage (NCBI taxonomy): Eukaryota > Metazoa > Chordata > Amphibia > Caudata > Salamandridae > Lissotriton > Lissotriton helveticus. Next base: position 1,532,688,607 of record NC_136061.1, on the reverse strand, counting down.
AACCTGTCTCAACCAAGCAATTGCAGACCAATAATCTTAATAGACTGCCTCCAAAAAGTGTTGTGCCTCTTTCTTCTGCCAAAAATCTAGGATTGGATTATGGAACAAAATGTCCTCAGTCCGAGTTCGCAGGAAGGTCTCAACCGTCGACCAGGCCTTCTGTTTTGTGTTAATCTATTGAGAGAACCATTGTGATTGGCCAGAGCAACCTTTACAATGCCTTTGTCAATCTAAAATTGGCTTTTGACTTGAACCCCCGGCTGGCCTTTGGAAATCACTCGCTGATCTAGCTATGCCTCCTCACATTCTATCATTACTAATCCGTTTACCTGAGTACCATTACGCGAATTTTAGGTGGGGGGGCGCAAAGACAATTGACTGATAGGTTAGCAGTTCGCAAAGGTGTTTGCCAGAGTTGTGTTCTGGACCCCACATGATTTTTGTTATTTATAATTGATTTTGTTCACTTCCTGTCCCACTTTGATACAGATGCTCCCTCCTTGGCACAAATCAAATCTCCGATTCTCCTCTTTGCAGACAACACTTTGTTGGGCTTCGGACACTTTTGACTTGCTTCAACTAGTTTGCCTTGGAGATCAGCACCTCTAAAACCAAAGGGATGTTGTTTAATCCACATAAATTGTACAAGGGGAGTCCCCTTGGAGAGGGTTGATTCTTTTACCTATCTTGAGGTAACGTTTTATGGCACTCCCACATCGATAAGGCAGCCTTGAAACTTAAGCAGCCCACTGGTGTGTTACTAAAGGAGTATTCAACTTCATACACCAAACCCATTACTCCAGCTCTACAAGGCCATTAGCACTGGGTTCCACCCTATACAGGGTGGAACTGTGGAGCATTTCCAACCATGAAGAATTAACCATAACTGAAAATAAATTCTTTAGAAATCTTGAATATCTTCCTTCTAGCACTGCACTCTGTTCACTTTTTATGGACCTGGGAGTAAATAGGGCTGCGGGTAAAATCCTTCTATGCCCCCTATTTTATTGGAGATGCCTGTGGACCACCCCTAAACCTGCCCACTATGTGGATGGTCTTCAGGATGTCATGAAGGCTGGCCGCTTCAGCGAGGTCCCCTGGCTCACAAGAATCAAGGAGGCATTTCACTGACTTGGGATGCCTGAGTTGTGGGATCAGCCAGATTCCATTAATTTCCCATCCAAAGATTTTCTGAAAATGCATTACTGAGCAACACTAATGGCCAATGAATCCAGAAGAGCCTCCTGCTCTAAGCTTACTAATGATTATATCGATTTCAAGGTCACGTGTGGGTTTGAGCTCTTCTGGGATCAGGTGTCTGTTGTACTGGAGAGGAAGTTTTACTTCCAGTTCTGAGTGGGTACCCTCCCACTGACAGTGCTCACTTCCAATTGGATCATCCCGCCAAACACAAGCCATCATACTGCCAAAAATCAGTCATCATCCAGCCAAACAAGGGGCATCATCCCACCAAAAATGGGGCATTATCCCACCAAACATGAGGCATCATCCCACCAAACATGGGGCATCTTTCCACCAAACATGGGGTATCATTCCACCAAACATGGGGCATCATCCCTCCAAACATGAGGCATCATTCCACCAAATATATATATATATATATATATATATATATATATATATATATATATATATATATATATATATATATATATATATATACATACATATATATATATATACATATATACATACATGTGATCAAGGGCTTCAGGGGCCGAAACGTGTCATGGCGGACGGAGTGGTGCACACGATGAAATAAACTCAGCAACTCTACCTCTTTAGGTCCGTTTCGTTTTTCTGCGCCTAAAAACTAAGAGAAAGCTATGAAAACGAAGTTCCAGTAATATATATATATATATATATATATATATATATATATATATATATATATATATATATATATATACAATCCCAAACAACGGGCAGGAAGGTGGGAATCAATCAATGCATTTGTAAAGATCACTACTTACCCATGGGGGTCTCAAAGCGCTGGGGGTGCTGCTACTGCTCGAATAGATAGGTCTTGAGTAGTCTTCTGAAGGTTAGCAGGCTCTGGGTCTGCCGTAGGAGGATGGGGAGGGTGTTCCAGGTCTTGGCGGCGAGGTGGGAGAACGATCTGCTGCCGGAGGTCGCTCTTCGGATGCGGGGGATGGTGGCGAGGGAGAGGTCGGCGGAGCGGAGCTGGCGGTTGGACTGTATCGGGAAAGACGGGGTAATGAAGATTACTGCTAAGTAACCGGAGCATTACCTCCTCGTCCATCTTCCCTGATCCAGTCCTTACCTGCGAGCTAATACCCCTTTGCCTAAAGCTACAATCTTCTTCAGCTTTGAGTCTTACTTTGTTCGATCTTCATCTAGCACCACTGGGCCAGTTGATTGAGTCTTGAGGTGTGCAGGTGGTATCTTATGCGGATGATACCCAACTACTATTGTCCTGCCAGCAACACTCAGATTCTGCCCTCAGTAAGCTCAAAGAGTATCTAAAGGGAGTTGCTGGTTGGATGGATGCCAATATTCTCTAATTAAATTTGGCCAAAACTAAAGTTCTTTTCTTTGATCCAAAAGGCTCACCTTCCCCTAGTCTTTGGTGGCCTGAGAAAATGATTCCACCCGACCCCTGCTTCCACAGCCTAGAAACAGGTTCGGCAGGATGAAGATCAAACCTTGCAGGCAAGGACTGTATCAGGAAAGCCTTGAACTCAGAGTAAGGATGATTACCGGTAAGTACCTGGGACATTATGGGGCATGATGTTGGACCTCAACCCTCAAGATGCAGGGGAAAGGAATGGGCAGGTGTGATTTTGCTGCTTGCCCTCATTTTTCTGTCACCAGACTATGACTCTGCCCTTTCAAGTTATGCGCCTCACTTTCCATCCTCCTGGCATTGAAACTTTCTCCTTTTGGCTTTCACCCTCCATCGCAATTACCTCCTTCCCCACTCCTCCTGCCCGTCTCACCACATTTTTCACAGCTCTACCTCAACTTTGTAAACTTGTTGCTTTGACTTCCCTCACTACCCAACCTCATGCCCACTTTTAGTACCCTAAGGAATTAAAATTATGACAACTGCTACCACAGTCCCAAAAGCTCTATCAATAATCGATAAGAAGTACGAAGAAGCTCCTGAAGACTTGCATGTCTGGTTGGACATCCAAAATCGGACTCTACCATTACACAGGCTGCCCAGCCTTGGTCAAAGAACCCATCCATCCCAATTTCAATGCCACCTGACAAAGAAGGCAGTTGCCTTGAAAATACTGGTAAGCGTGTCTCAACTATGTCAGGCACAACTGAAGGTGCAGCGAATTTATAGGCAATCCTGGGCACATATGACTGCTAGATGTTGTCGGACATCGCCACATATCTTGATTGCCTGCTGAAAGATGAGGAAACAGAAACAAGACGATTCTGCAGGAAGGAGAAATATCTGCACCGGAAATCATAGATTGTGCTCTGGACATCAGTCCTCAGACAATAATCTTGGTTAAAGGCCACAACATTTCATCCTGAGGTACAAACTAAGATTGTTAGACGTGCCATATGATGGCGATGCTTTGTTTGGCAAGCACATTGATGATTCCTTACAAGCAGTGAAGGCTGACACTGACACCGCTAGATCTTTGGGCACCTTGAAGTTCCATAAAATACCTTTTAGAGGGGCAGGCGGAAGAGGTGCTTATTCATATCGAGGAGAACACCAGAGATATCAGTCATGCCAACCTTTTCAGCAGCCCTTTCGATCTACCTACCAGCAGCACCAACCATATCAGACACCACTAGCAGCAGCTTACTCCAAGCAGTCACCAAGGAGGAAGCAGACAGCAGCAGCAAGAGACACTAGCAGGAAACAAAGACAATATTATAGTGCTGGTTACGCGCCCTACAGAACACCATCCAGGTAGAGCAAGAATTTCAAAATATACCCATCAATGGCAGACGATCCCAATGGACAAATGGGTCCTGGACCTCATCACAAATGGCCATACTTTGGAATTCACCCGAATTCCACCTACCGCTCCACCAAAACGAGCACCTCCATCTCATCTTCATCTTCTCCGAAAGGAAGCACTATCTGTGCTAAGCAAGGGTGCCATAGAAAAGATCCCAAACTCTCAAAAAAGAATGGCCTTATATTCTTGTTTCTTCTTGGTCATGAAGATCTCAGGAAACGGAACAAGTACTTGAAGAAACAATCGTTTCGTATGATCACTCTTCAAGAAATCCTGCACCTCATCAAACACAGAGATTTCATGAAAACAGTATGCTTATTTCCCTTTTTCCTATCCATCCGAATCTCACATTTTTTAGATTCACAGTAGCTGGCACTCACTACCAATTCAAAGTAGTCCCATTTCATCTCAGGTCCACTTCCTGGATAATTATGAAGTGTCTGGCCCCAGTGGCAGCCTACTTAGGACAGAAAGGCCTCTAGGTTTCCCGTATCTCGATGACTGGCTCATAAATGCGATATTCGCTCATCAAGCCTCGAAGGATACAATAACCTGTCTGCAAAAATGTTAATCTTTGGGCCTGACCAGTCAATTAGCAAAATTCTCTCCTTCGTCCTACAACAAAGATACATTTCCAAGGAGCGATCGTGGATACATTGCAAGACAAAGCATCCTTGTCACAAGAAAGACAAAAGAAACTCATGATGTTGGCACAGAATTTATCAAAAAGAAAATCAGTTCCTTGTTGCCTTCTTCAATCACTTCTTGGCATTATGTCATCTGCCATTTTACTAGTGCCTTGTGCCCCTCTATGGATGAGACCCTTTCTGGAAGGATTTGATGAACAATGGGTGCAGACAAACAATTAATTTGAAGATGGCATCAAACTTGCACCATTCATGCTAACAGCTCTTCCTTGGAGGACAAACTCACACAATCTCTTGTCAGGGCTCGGGTTTTTGTCCCAGATCCCCAAATATACCATTACAACACAAAAACACAGCATAGGATAGCATAACAAAACACAACAAAGCATTGCATAACAAAACACAACAAGGCATAGCATAACAAAACACAACAAAACTGAACAGCATAACAAAGCATAGCACAGCATAACAAAACATAGCATAGCATAACAAAACAAGTCAAGTCAAGTCATACTTTATTCGATTAATTAAAATCATAAAATCAATTCCAATACATTAAAAACAATTCACATGTTAAAACAATTTAAATCAATTCATTGTCATAAATATACATGAGATATGGATAAAACAACACCACATACAAAAGGATAAAAATTGGCTAAGTTAAGATCACACCTCAGGGACATTCAACGACAGTCTTTGAGACTTGATGCGCATAGCAGCAACCAAAAAGCTTGCGACCCCAAGGATTACCCTGGTACTGCCCAACAGTTGTAGGTACAGGAGTGCAGGCCGTACTTGTAAAAAACGCGCTTCTCTCAGTATAGGGACCAAGTACTGTTTTCTGATGTCGACAAAGTGGCCACAAAACATGATAAAGTGCGTTAATGATTGATCCGAAAAATTATCACAACTACAGGGGATGGACAGATCTGATTTTCCCCATACAGGATAATGCCCCAGGGAAAACTGGATGATGTTAAATCTAAATCTGGCAAGAAGATCCAGATGGAACGGCAGGGTAACAATTTTCAGGTAGGGTTCAATTTGTGGAGTGGTCAGAAGCATATAACTTGCTCTGAAACCGGGTTTTAACACCTCTACTGCCTCCCGTTCTTGCACAGCTAAACCCAGAAAACTATCCTTAATCCATTTAACATCACCCTTCTGCAGCAAATATGGGAATGTGTATAGGTCTGGCCTACCCAATTTACTCAGAGTATCTTTGATATATGATAACCAAGGGATTTTGTTTGCTCTATCAAGTGCCATACAGTCTTTAAGAATAGTGTGGTTCAGTGTGATTTCAGTGTTGAGCCCAGTTTTGGCCCAACAGATCAGTGGAGCCAGGTGTAACTGATCTGTGATATACCCGAGTCCCAGCTCAGAATGAACCGAGAGTACTGGGGTAGGTTGGGGGACCGCTAGCAGGGATCTGAGGAATTTGTTCTCTACAGTCTGCAGTTTACCTTGAGGTAAGAAATCCCATAAGGAAGTGCCATACATTGCTATTGACAGGCATTTGGACTTGTACACTGTTAGCAGAGCCACTATTGGACGTGAGCCCAGACGTTTTGCAAAGCCCAGTAGGGCTGAAGTTGATCTGGTAACAGCGATGCCTTTCTCATTTAGTTGAGGACGCCAAGTGCCCCTTTCGTCAAAAAGGACGCCTAAATATGTGAATACCGGAACCCTGGATACCTCCTCACCGTTGCAGGCAACACGTTTTATTTTAGCGGCTTTAGGCCGTTTACCCGCAACCATCACATGCGATTTTTTGTTGTTAACCTGGAGATCTAAAGATTGCATAAATTCCCCAAAGGCATCCAGGAGTTTCTGGAGCCCTATCCCTGTGCGGGCCAGTAACACCGCGTCATCCGCGTAAAGGAGTACTGGTACCGCAGAGTCCCCTACTCGCGGTATATCTGCTGTAATACCCTCCAAGGATTTTTCGAGTGAGTTTATATAAAGGGTGAACAGGAGGGGCGCCAATATGCAGCCCTGCCTGACACCTCGTTTGGATCTAAAAAATCTGGTGCATCCACCCTCCTTGTTGGTTCTAATTGAGGCTGAAAGTCCTTGGTGCAAGACGGCTAGGAAGTTCACCAACGACGGGTCTATCCCTATGTCAGACAGGGTGGTCCAGAGCTTAGCTCGATTGACCAGGTCGAAGGCCGATGACAGGTCCATAAAAGCCATATTTAACACGCCCTCCTTGGCTTGGGTGTATTTACTTATTATCATGTGGAGATTGAGGCATTGATCGAGGGTGCCTCTTTTAGCCCTAAACCCATATTGGAGTTCAGACAGGACCCCCCTCTCCTTCAGGTGTTCTCCGAGTCTCTGCAGAATGACTCTGCCCAGGATCTTAACGACAGAGTCCATCAGCGAGATCGGCCTGTAACAGGCAGGGTCACTCCTCGCACCTTTTATAAATACGGGTATTATTGTGGAAGTAGCCCAAGACAGGGGGAACCCTGATGTAGCTGTGGAATTAAAGACATTTGTTAAGGTCTTTACCCAGAAGTTTAATGGGGTTCTATATAAATCTGCAGGGACACCATCTGGACCAGGTGCCTTGTTTCTCGTCATCTCCTCTATGGCCCTATGAACCTCAGCCTCATTAAAACATAAAGGGGGAACTAAGTGCAAATGTACAAAGCCCAGCTCTTCTGTGATTCCCTCCTCACTGTCGTATATCATGCTATAATGGGCGACCCATTTCTCGTCTGGGATCACAGAATCCATAACCGAGTTGTCTACACCTGAGAAGTAGGAATGATTAATCGTAGCCCAGAATTTACTGCTGTCTCTGAGGACATCAGTCGACATGAGATTTTACCAGGCCTCCCTTTTAATGGCCTTTTGGCGGGTAGCCATGGCCAGTTTATAATTTTTTCTTCGCCCAGCAACAAGCTCACGGTTTCTGGGTATTTGTTTTAGTGCTTGCATTAGTTCTTTGTGAGCATTTGAACACTTCTCGTCAAACCACCTTGGTTGGTTTACTCCTACCCACTTCTGGCTACACTTCAGGTCGTGGCTAATTTGTGTGCAAATGGCCACATAGGAATCAATGATGTCTTTACCATCTGCCATGCTATCTAAGCAAACCACCATTTCCACATGTACCTTGGTCGCAAGATCCTGCATAAAAGTATCTGGGACCACCTTGGCCCAGTTTAGTCTCCTACCCTGGTCCTTAGGAATCAAGGTATTAACGCAACCTGCTAGTTGCTCCTCCCGTCTAGCCATTGCACCCCCGAGGATCAGTGACAATACCAGGGGATTGTGATCGCTAAAGGCTGAGACTACGACTTCGTAGGAGGAGACCACATTAACTATTCCAACTGAGACAAAAATAAAATCGATCACTGTGTCAGCCTCTCTGCCAATGAATGTCGGCGCCCTAACCTCCCCCCTAGCCCCGTCAATCTCAAACAGATTCATGTTAGCTAGTAAATCTTCCAACATTTCCCCTTGTGGTGTATGTTCGAAGTGGGTAGAAATGGATCCAGGGGGCCCCGTTTGGTGATCTGCCAGGCAGTCCCATCCGCATGGATGTATATTAAAATCGCCCATTAAAATTACTTCTAATAAAGCATTATGTGTTGACTTGTATTCATCTAAAAAACCCGCCAAAGAATTTAGGTAATAATTCTGCGTGTCCTTCTCAGGAGCATTATAAAAGTTTACTACTAAAATAGTTGAGTAGTTAAGACTGACCCACTCTAGACAGAAGATGTTAACTGAAGCTGTCTCCAGCTTTCTGAAGGAGCCGGTCAGTTTGAGTGATGTAAGCATGTACAGTCCTCCTTTAGGTCTCCCACCAAGCCCAGGGACCGCCTTCACAGAAAAGCTACAGTACCCATCTAAACAGTAATTATCACTTGTATCCCATGTCTCCTGCAGGGCTATGATATCGTGTTGAGAAACAAAGTGTGTCCATCTTTCATCAGCAACTTTGTTTCTCAGCCCCGCCACATTCCAACTAAGTAAATTGAGGGTGGGACAGCATTTATCCTGCCTGTTCTGCTCTGAACCTTCCGACTGTATGTGTGATAGTCAATCATTAGTGTCTAAACTAGAAAGGGTAGAGAACCTATTAGCCACAATAATTCCAGAGTGATTTCCTAAGCTAAGTTGAGCTGGTGAGTTCTGGGAGACTGTGGCCAGTCCCGCTACCCTCAGTGTAGCCTGACGTGTTATTCTTCGTGTCAGGAACTCTCACAAGGGGGGGAGAGGGGCAGTGTTACTTTCGGGATATAAGACTTGGACTGTAAGTGGGAGGGTGGGGGATAAAAATAACCCAGGGGACGCGGCCTAATGCCGGAACCATCAAGCTCCGATCCATCCCACAACAGGTGTCTCAGAAGAGAAGGGAGATGTCTCAGAGGAGAAGGAAGGTATCTCAGAGGAGAAGGGAGGTGTCTCAGAAGAGAAGGAAGGTGTCTCAGAGGAGAAGGGAGGTGTCTCAGAAGAGAAGGAAGGTGTCATGCTCATTTTCGCTTAAGGATTTCGGAGGGGGAAACCTACCTGCTGCTTCTTGCCCCTGCTGCAGAGCTCCGCTCCCGCTGCCACTCTGGTCTCCCTCCCGCCGCCGTAGTCAGCCATCCAAACGGCCGCCGAGTGGAGGGAGACTACAGCTACCAGCCTGCTTTGCTGGACACCGGAAGCCGCCACTGCTGGTCCCGCTCTCCGAGGCGCTTTAAATTTGTGACAGCCCCCGCGTCGCGAATCGCGCGCGGATCACGCCGGGCGAAGCCCGGGCAAATAGCTGGCCCGTTTATGCCCGTTAAGGACCGGTTAAGGACGGGACGGGCCACCCCATTAACATCTTTAGTGGAACAAGGTTAGTGCTCTCGAGTGGATATAAGGGCCAAAATATTATTCCTGTTACCAAATACAAAGGAAGCCTTGAGAAACTTATCGTCTTACTATGGCCTCCGTTTCCACCTTAGGAGACAATGGTGGGAAAAATGTTGGGGGATCGCTAATGGGTACATTAGACAATTTTCTTATACGGGTGTCTTCTGCCCTGGCTAAGGACATAGAATTGACCGAAAAAAAGACTATCATTAGACCCTCTCTTCGACAAGAGATCTTCAATGGGAAGTCTTGCCACTGCTAAATCACCTGCCGCAAGTGGGGTTGACCCAGAAGACACACTGTGTTCTGTGGAGGATGATGTTGATAGTTCTTCCTCGCAGCTGGATGGCCACACCATATCACCTGTACAACATCGGCCTATAGTACCAGCTGCTAAGACCAAACAAGTCACTCTTCAGGCAAAAGCACCCTCTTCAAGTATCAGAACTAGATCAGCGAACAATGGAAATAAGGGTGTAGCACCCAGGCAAAGTGTGTGACGTCCAAAAACAAATGCCTAGGGGCGCAAGGGCAACCACAAGCTCAGGGAAAAAAAGGAAAAAAAGGAAAAGACCGAGGCGATAAGGAGATTACTCTACCTAGTGCCATAAGCTGCTCCAAAACACCTTGCCCAGCTGGCTCAGGGGTAACTCCCTCGCCACGTATAGAGGGGGAACTTATGGAAAAACCGGGAGCTCAGTTTTGGAGAAAGCTGGAATTTATGTTGGAAAAATCAATCCATCCGCTACATGAGAGACTTGACAGTATCGAGTCAAGGCTGGTTTGCCTGGAACTTTCACTAGCTTCTACCCAGAAGACGAGGGGGAGTCGGGGGAACGGAGTATGTACCGCAAAGCCAAATCTGGGAGGACAATCTCTGGGGGGTGCATCTCCTATTGACGTACCAAGTGGCAATATTAATCTAGTAGTAGAATAACAACCTCCTCTCTTAGTGCTAAGGGGGTTAGTCAACCTGTTGAGAATTCTAGGGATAGAATAGAGATGCCTACCAAAATAATAGAGCATTATCCTTTGCCTAGTAATTGTCAAGATCATGTAGTCCCCAAATTTCTGTCTGTAGAACTGCCCCCGGAGGCTGCCCCCTATGTTGTAATTTTGGCGGGTGTCCCACCACTAGCACAGGGCAAGAGGGAATCGCACCTGGAATTAAGAAACAAGTGCATCTACTGGCTTAATGCAAATAGACCTTTGCCACCCCATATACGCGTTGAGATCCTCTCTGTAAGAAGGGTGAATTGGGTGGGCAGAGGTGTAAAAACAGTAGGGTGTGATTGTGTTGTTATTAACTTCAGGGACAGGAGGTGTGTTGAGCATATTTGCGATTGGACTCACGTAGACTCGAGGTCCCGGATCCAATCACTCCCACTTACTTATTTTTATGCATCTGTACAGGGTCCCCGTAGAGAAGCCTGCTTATGGAATGAGACCGGTAGATACTTGGCTGACCAGGGGTTGAGGTTGTATAATAGGTTCTCAGCCCTATCGGGGTTAGAGGATTGTGATTGATGGCAACCATGGGAGGGGTGTTGTAAAAAGAGCGCAACAAGCTTGTTAATTTCTCATGTAGGGGGGAGGGAGGACCATTTGAAGGTTTCCAAAAGCCCAGTAGTAGTTGGGCCAAGCCATAAGACTGATAATGTTGTTGCTGCCAGTCCACAGAATGGGAGTAATTACATTCATCAGGCAATTGATATTGGCCCTAATCCCCAATTCCCTAGCGCTTCCAACGTCTTACAACATTCTAGTACTGCTGAAGGTACCAATGTAATAGATGGAGGGCCACATCCCATGGTTAATCTGACTTCACTAATATCGCGGAACTTGGCGGGCATGGGACCTAAGTTAGTGTCGCCGTGCTGGACAAGTTTCATTGATGATTTTGATATATGCCTCTTTCAAGAGACTTGGGCTGTCGACCCAGTATTCAGATCTGGCTATCTGAATTTTTATGTCCCTGCGGTGAGAGGGAAAAAGGGTCGACCAATGGGTGGCTTGGTGATCTGGATTAAACAGAAGTTTAGCTGTTGTGTCCAATTGTTGCCAGTCAGTCACTGTTATATCATCGCGGTTAGGCTTAGTTTCCCAGGTAGCCCAAAGCTTGATATTATAAATGTTTATGCTAGGGGCGTACCGGGTGGAAAAAAGTCAGAAGTATTGACCGTACTAGAATCATTGATTGAATCCGTGCCTGAAGGTGCATGGCCGCTAGTAGCGGGTGATTTTAATACAGCTTTTGAGCCTTTGGGATTGGAAAATCTAAAACTGGCAGAAGATGAAGACTCTAGATGGGGTGTACCCCAACTTGAGGTTAACACAGCAGTAAGATGGACGGAAGCTGCATTACATCTAAATGGGCTTTGTTTGGGTAACCAGCTTAGAGCAGCTAATGGTCGGACACCTTCAGACAGGACCGGGAAAAACACATTTGACAATGGCATTAGGGCAAGCAAAATAGATTATTTGTTAGTACATCTGTAACTTTGCCACTCTCTTGTGGACATGGAGGTAAAGACCCGTGTAGAGAGTGACCATAACCCCTTGACAGCTCTATTCCATTTGGGTCAGGAGGGACACGTAGAAACGCCTGAAGATCTATTAGCCCCGGATACGATCATGGCCAATAATGAGCGCCACCTTAAGTGGAGTGCAGTGATTAATCAACCAGAGTCGCTGTGCGCCATTAATGATAGTTTAGGGGAGATGCTGGGCAAAATAGGACCAAAAGCCAGAGGAGGAAAGTATAGCCCCTTTGAGGAAGACCATGCAGACTTTTTTCAAATCTCAAAACCTATTTTTGCAAATCCTGTACCTCCAAAACAAAAGTTAAGAGAACTCCAGAGAGGTGGTACAACAAGGCATGTAGGGAAGCCAGGGCTGGGTTGGGCCTAGCGCTTAAAGCTAGGAACCGTGAGACAATAAAAGTAGCTAGGTCCTACTATAAAAACACGATCTATGAGGCTAAAAGACAATGGGAAGATCAATTATGGCGAGACCTAAAAGAAGCATGTCAGTCCAAAAATCAGAAGTTATTCTGGGACACTTATAAATGGGAAGGAGGAGGCCGTGCGGCCATTCCGCAAAATAATGTCCCCCAAAATTCCTGGATAGAGTACTTAAAGCCCCAGTATGCAAAAACTGAGGGCAATTTAAGGGATGTGGCTCCTGGCTTCAAATTCTACGAGGGTATTATTTTTAGTATAGAGGATGTGGATACAGCCCTGAGTTCAGGAAAGGAGGGGCGTGCCCCAGGGATGGACTGCGTTCCCGCGGATCTATTCCTAAGTGACAAGAGGTGGCGACTTTACATCGCCCAATTATCTAATGCTATTGCCCAGGGGATGGCCGTCCCGTGCTCTTGGAAGGGTCAGAGATTGTCCCTGTCTATAAAAAAGGTGATAAGTCCCTGGCAGGCAATTACAGGCCCATTAGCCTGATCGATTCCATTAAAAAAATAGTGGGTCGTCTGGTTCTGGGCAAGATACAGACCTGGATGGACAAAGAAGGTGTCCTGAGCCCACTGCAGGCAGGTTTCCGCCCAAGAACCAGTACGATAGATCAGGTTTTTCGATTTGTCGTCTTATATTGGTAAACTGTTATCCTGGAAAAGGGGTTATTATACGCGGTATTTGTCGACCTTAGGGCGGCGTTCGACCTTGTCCCGCGAGAGAAGCTGTGGCAAGTGTTGGAGGAGCTGGGAATGGCCCCGGAATTGTTGACCCTGGTTGTCCGTCTGCACGAGGATACTTACGCTAGGGTTAGATGGGGCAAACAGGGTGAAGTTACGAAAGCCTTCCCCGTTGAGCGGGGAGTGAGACAGGGTTGCGTTTTGGCACCTACCCTGTTCTCACTCTTCGTGAATGGGGCGGCCGACTACCTTTCCCTGGTTCATACTGATGCCCCTGTGATGGTTGGAGAATGCGTCCCGATCCTAATGTTCGCGGACGATACTCTTATATTGTCTAAAACACCAAGTGGCCTTCAACTGGCCCTTCAGCGATTCACAGACTTCTGCCGGCGGCGCGGGCTTGAAATAAATACTACTAAAATAAAATGTATGGTCCTTTCAGATCCAAAATGCCCGAAATCAAATATGCGGTTCAAGGGAAATATATACTTGGATAATTCCCTGCTAGAACAAGTTAATGCCTTTACTTATTTGGGGGTAAACCTTCAGAGCAATATGTGCTGGAATAGCCAGCTGGACATGACCACATTAAGGCATAAGCAGCTAGCGGGCACTCTTCTCAAGAGATTCAAATCCTCTTTCACGAAGCCTATTAAACCATTACTTGAAATCTACGGGATGAAAGTTTTAAGTTCTGCCCTTTACGGGGCTGAACTATGGGGATTTGCAAATCTAAAACACTTGACATCCCTAGAAAATGAATTCCTAAGGAAAGCTATGTGTGTCCCCCAAAGCACCCCCTTAATTCCCCTGTTCTGGGACCTTGGGAAAAGATCAGTCCAAGACCTGGCAATGCTGCGTCCATTATTGTATTGGCGCAGGCTGTGGACAACAGAGGAACTAGTTCACTATGCTCGGGGCTTTTTGGAAATCATTGAGAAAGATCGCTTTCACAAAATTACCTGGTTGAAAGCAATAGGATCTCTGCTAGGGAAATTGGGCTTGATTGCATTGTGGAACAACCCAAAAAACGCTGCATTCCCATCTAAGATGGAAATGAAGAAGCTATATTGGAATATGGTTAATGCAGAGAAGTATTCAGTGAGTTCGTCTTCACATTTGACAGGGCGATTTTTAGAGTTTAAAACATATCCAGCGTTGGAACCCTACTGGGACGCAATCAATAATCCACTGGACCGCAAACTTTATTTTCAATTTAGGGCAGGTACCCTCCCTATTAGGTCTTTTACCGTAAGGTGGGCAGATAAAAATGATGACAAGTGCCCCAAATGTAGGGACAAAGAAGAATCGATAAGTCATTTTTTGTTCTTCTGTCCCTTATACAATGCTCCCCGGGCCAAATGGGTAAAACCAATATGCCGACTAATTGGCTCACGGAAATATGAAGAGGCTTTGAGAATACTATGTACTGACCCCAGCATTCCTATTGCCATTGCTATGGCAAAATATTTAAAATGGGCATGGGTAATTCGCCTCAAACTGAATTGCTACCTTGAATGGGCAGACGTTAACAAATTGATGGTGGGATTGAGACTGAGTTTGTATTGAGTAAATGACTAGGGCAAAAATATGATGCTAATATCCATTATAAATGTATCTTATATTTCCTAATTTAAAATATCGACATTAGTCTTGTCTAGTTTAATTAATTCTTAAGTTTTTTAAATATGTATTGTAATGGTTTAAAAAAAAATGTTTTATTGCAAAACTATGTATTGTGATGCTTTTATGACTTAATTGTCAAATAAAGTTTTGGAATGGAATGGTATCAACAATGTTTGGCCTATTAAAGTTAACAACCACACAGTCACCAGGTATACATTTCTCTCTCTTCCCCACCCACCCAACCCGTCTGACCATAATAATGTTAGATGCAACATCAACACTCCCGCTACTAAACTGGTAACACCACCTTTTTGTCCTCATCAGGAGGTCACCCTCCATTTCCTCGGAGCCATTTATTAGGCTTGGTACCCCGGTTAGGATTGCCACTAGAGGTGCAGCATCTGGGGGGAGGTTTAGTGTGCGTAAAATTGTAGTATGAGTCCCAGTAATAGGACGTTCAAGACCAGTGGGCTTTGCTGGCCTACCCTCAGAAGGTTTAGTCTGCTGCCCCTCAAGATTTGACTCAACCCTGGTCCCTTGAAATGTGTGACTCATTGGCTGAGTATGAGAGGTGACAGAAGGGGGGGTTCTATAACTGCCTTATGGCCACCTGTCAGCATTTGGCTCACGTGTTCAACCCTTCTGTACTTGGGGTCAGAATGTTGTGCCCTAAATTCCCTCATAAACTCATCAATATGTTCACATTTCTTTATGATATTTGCAACACAAGAGTTCAGGGAGTCCACTATGTCCTTAGCGATGCTCGCAAGTGCCGGCTCCAAACGAGATTCAAATAGGCCTTCAACCAGGCCCGCCAAATTGGCAGGGAGACTAGAGATGGATGTTGTATCAAGTCTAGCTTTGGGCTGCTTGCGAGATCTTTTTCCATAGTTACGTTTTCCTTTAGGATTTACAAGAACACTGTCCTCTGGCTGCCCCATGCTGCCCCGCTCTAGGGCTTCCGTATGGTTGTGTGCAGTAGGGAGTACCTGCGGAGGAATCGTTAATACTATGTCTGGTTCAAGTGGGATAGGGGGAGCAGAATACAATAACGGTAGGCGATCCGGGTCAGATTGTGTGACGGGAGGCAAGTCAAGTCCCTGTTCTTTCTCAGCATTAGCGATTTGGACATTAAGGGCCCCCACAGCAGATGTTAGGTATGATATAATTGTCTCGGATTTTCGGGGCACTTTGGCCTTCTTACCTTCACCATCCTTGGAGATCAATTTGCGCTTCCCCATCTCCAGGGCCAAGGGGGGTGGCCCGACCCGACCTCTGCTGACCCCGGATGGCCACAGATGGCCCGCCCTCTGCCCAGGCACCACCCGCGCGCGTCCCGCGACGCGGGAGGAAGTGCTGGCATTTATGCGCCTCTGGGCTGAAATGTCTCCTGTCAGGCGGCGTCCCCCGTCAGGCAGGGGACGCTGGGAATTGTAGTCCGTCCGTCACCTCTGCCCCACTCAGCGGCCGCGGATGTGCTGCGGCAGCAGGGGCGAGCAACGCTGGATGTAGACCTCCTGCAAGGCGGTAAGTGGAGTGGCAATGTTTCTCTGGACTACAACAAAGCTTAGCATAGCATAACAAAACAAAGCATAGCATAACAAAACACAATAAAACATAGCATAGCAAAACATAGCAAAACACAACAAAACATAGCAAAACACAACAAAACATAGCATAGCATAACAAACATAGCATAGCAAAGCATAGTATAACAAAACAAAACATATTATAGCATAGCAAAGCATAGCGTAGCATAGTATTAAAAACACAACAAAACATAGCATAGCATAACTAAACATAGCATAACAAAGCATAGCATAGAATAACAAAACATAGCATAGCAAAACAAAGCATAGCATAATAAAACACAACAAAGCATAGCATAACAAAACATAGCATAGCATAACAAAACACAACAAAGCATAGCATAACAAAACACAACAAAGCATAGCATAACAAAACATAGCATAGCATAACAAAACACAATAAAGCATAGCATAACAAAACAGAACAGAACAGAACAGCATAACAAAGCATAGCACATCAGAACAAAGCATAGCATAGCATAACAAAACATAGCATAGCATTACAAAAACACAACAAAACATAGCATAGCATAACAAAACATAGCATAGCATAACAAAACACAATAAAACATAGCATAACAAACAGCATAGCAGAGCATAGTAAAACAAAACACAACAAAGCATAGCATAACAAAACACAACAAAGCATAGCATAACAAAACATAGCATGGCATAACAAAACACAATAAAGCATAGCATAACAAAACACAACAAAACAGAACAGCATAACAAAGCATAGCACAGCATGACAAAACATAGCATAGCATAACAAAATATAGCATAGCATAACAAAACATAGCATAGCATAACAAAACACAACAAAACGTAGCATCACATAACAAAACAAAGCATAGCATAACAAAACACAATAAAACATAGCATAACAAAACATAGCAAAACACAACAAAACATAGCATAGCATAACAAAATACAACAAAACATAACATAACAAACATAGCATAGCAAAGCATAGTATAACAAAATAAAACACATCATAGCATAGCAAAACATAGCATAGCATAGTATAAAAAACACAACAAAACGTAGCATAGCATAACTAAACATAGCATAACAAAAGCATAGCACAGCATAACAAAACATAGCATAGCAAAACAAAGCATAGCATAATAAAACACAACAAAACAGCATAACCTAACAAAACATAGCATAGAACAACCACACACACAACCATACAACCACACACACAACCACACACAACCACACACACAACCACAAACACAACCACACACACACAACAACAGACACAACCACACACAACAAACACACACACAACCACAACCACACACACAACCACAACCACACACACAACCACACGCACACACACAACTACACGCACATACACATGCACAACCACACACACAACCACACACACACAACCACACTGTCAGTGCACAGTTTCCACAGACACCATCAGTCGTCAGTGCACGCTTTCACCGGGCACAAACACCACCAGCCGTCAGTGCAAGCTTTCAGTGGGCACACACACCACCGCTTACATACTAATTTCTTTCATATTTCTGACTGATATCTTCTGTCTACTTTATCTACCTTTTCATTTTTATCTCCGTTTTTTCCCTACTCTGGTCTCTTCTTGCTTTTCTGGCTCTCTCAACTTGTTCTCTCCTTCCTGTTGAAATGGGCAGAATGACTTCAAGAGCTGCTCCTTTTGAGCTACTGATCCTAAATATTTCTCAATGAGGAGAGTCCCAGAAGAGTGTCTGACAACCCCTGGAACATCTGCTAAGACAGGCACTCTGCAAAGAGGTAGGCCCAAAAAACACTGCAGACACGCCTCATACAGACACACACACACTGAATTCATGTTGGTCACTCCCTCTCTCCTGCTTTGCTTCTCTTATCCTAACTCCCATCCCACCAGAACTTTATTTTTTGCAACAATACACACTTACACAACACCTTGCCATCTAGATTAATTATCTTCTTTTCTCAAACACAAAAGATAGCTTCACTGACTGCACACCAGAACACCAAAGTCAACTCCATCAATCAATCAGACGGTATTTGTATAGCGCTGCTTATCACCCCCTGGGGGGTATCCAGGCGCTGTATAAAGTTGGCAAAGTGCTGCCAGCTCCACAGCTGTACACAAGCAACCCATCAACATACACCTTGGAGGCATTCAGATAATCTTACGTAAATGTACTGCACACATTTTTCAATAACTTTTACCAGACTAGTGATGCTGCCTAGAAAACCATCTCCCTAGCTGGGGGGCCAATGGACAACTGACCCCTCAGCTCAATGAAAAACACCAAAGTGCTTCAGCACACCACAGACACTGACCTCTAGGAAGGGCTTTACTAGAATCAGCTCATGTTAGTTTCACGTTAAGGAACAATAAACTTGACTATACAAAGCCTTTAAGAAATCACTACAAAACACAACAAAACAATTAACAATTGATTGATGAAAATCTCCCAATGTACGAAAGGACACACATATGAAAGCACTACAATACCACAGCGGCGGCTCCTTTGCTATGCCAGAGGAGCATCACTCTCCCCCCAAGGGCCTCAAAATGGCACGAAATGAAAATTAGAACATTGTAATGTTGGGAGCTCCATTGAAAACAATGGAGTGCTCCGGGCTTATAATGGCTGGTATAAGCCTGGAGCTCCGACATTCCAATGTTTCTTTGTTCATAGCTCTGGCTGTGAACAAAGGCTTCAGGGAACCTGAGGGGATTCTAATCCCCTCACGCTCCCATAAGGCTTTGTTCTTTTTTGTTAGAACATTCTGCCCTCTAGTGGCAGAATGTTCTAATAGCCTTATAGCCCTTCGTAGCCGGGCTATACTGGCTATTAAAGGCCCTCTCCCTTCTTAAAGGCCCTCGCCTTCGGCTCGGGCCTTTAACGCCGGAGAGGGCCTTTAATAGCCGGTATAGCCCTCTACGGTGGGCTATAAGGCTATATTAAAACAATAATAAACACTTTTTTATTATCATTTTATTTCCTTTCCTGACAAGTCTTTGGGGGCAGGCCAGGGGGGAATACAGGCACTGAGGGGGAGTGGTGGGCCATGCCTTCAGTGAACAAGATGGCTTGGCCGGCCAAACCGTCATGCGCACTGAAGCTGTCTCTAACCCGAGCTGCATTGCCAGATTGGAGAAAGCAGGAACAGGCTCCCAGTCTCACTGGGAGCGTAAATTCACAGAACTCAGGCCAATCCTGACACTGCTTTCATGCTGCCACCAGCAGCATGAGAGCAGTGTCAGGATTGGCTGCTGTGGAGTCTGGGAGCCTGTGCTTGGAGGGGAGGAGAGGAGCAAAAGAGCATGAAGTGGCCGGTCGAAGGTACATTTTTTTTCCGTCTCCACGCCCCGCCATTTTTGGTCAACACTAACCGCTATTTCAATACCATACTAATGGTACAAGCCTAACAGAACAGATAAAATGACAACATAACATTACTTTAGAAAAACAGTTACCCACACACTACACACATTAACCCTTCACTGCCCAGTCTCATGCCCCTTGACATACACTACTAACTCAGCATTGCACATATTTGCCCATTTTCCACAACCCAAGAGAAATGTACTCACTTGCCCCATTTCCACAATGTCACAACAATGCACAAATCTACCACAATGTAGCACAATTCATTGACACAATTAAAAGTGCTTTCAATTTATATTTGCTTTTCGAAGTGCGTACCTGTTTATTTTTGTACTGTCTGCGACATCAAAATAATTAGCTGGCAACCCTAATCGTAAGACTGGAAGTTTGTTGCAGGATCAGCACATTATTTATTTCCTCCACCCTCGATCCCTGAATAATGCCATAATAGCAATAGTTTACCTTAAACTGGAACACTACGCCGTCATCAATAACATGCTGAGTCACTTCAAGTGTTTGGGAATGCACCCTGCATTCACACAACTCACTCCTCATTCTCCCCCTTCACTTTCACGCTCACCCTGCACTCACAGCGATCACAATGCTCTCACACTGATCACATGCCCTCACACCATTCACCCGCTCACCCTACAACCACAGCGATCACTCTGCACTCACAATGCACTTGCGCTGTTCACCCTGTACCTCACCCAACAGTCAGACGAGTAAACTACTCACCCCGCACTCATGTGAAACTTCACTCACCTGTCCCCCTCACTGCTCAATCTGCAATCTCACTCAAACAAGTCCATCACTAACCATGCATTCATTCATCCCACTCTGCACTTACATCAGCACCCAAAATCATATGGTCACCTCACTCACCCTGCAGTCACTCCTTTTACCCTACTCTCACACTGTTGCATCGCTCACCGTGAACTCACATGGGCACTCCTATCACCCACACAGCGCAGAGGGTTAATGTGCCTGCTACAAAGAACGGGTGCCACGTGGATCACAGAACCAAGTGTAAGTAAACTATGAGTAGCGCTATTAAAAAATGAAATGTGTGTCTGAAAGGGGCTATAAAGAGATGAGGTGCATTGCTGGTGAGTAGTAGTGAGGGAATTCATGGAGGGGAAAATGGGGGAGGGGTGCCAAAAAAGACTTTTACAGCGTGTGTGGCCAGTGTTTGGGCCAACCCTGGCTGGGAGTGTTAGCCCCCCGAAGTTCGGGTCTAGTTGCATCCCTGGTGTGCTGGCAGGGTCAAAAAGGTTGCTAAATATTTTTTAAAAAGCCTACGTGTTTTGTGTTTTTTGACAGTCTTGCAGGTGTGTATAAAATAATGCAATAACAACTTAATTGGATAATAAATGCAAGTTAAACTAACCGGTGATAACTGCACTCTTTTAGGTTATGAAACCTCAGTTAGTGACTACCATCACTGCAGATGTCTGTGTGTGTTAAAGCTAAGCAACACATAATTGAACCCTAGATGGTGCAGAGGAATAGTGACCTTTGTGTTTATAGTCCGTGCCACTGGAATTATGCAATGGTGCGGTTTGGGCATTTTGTGCATAGTTAAGGATTTCCTGTATTTGCCACATAATCCATTGTCTGCTACTTAATTTGCAGATTAAAAAAAAACTTGTTTCTAGCTCAAATGGTTCAAAAGTTACTAAAAATGCAGCAACACATTTCCTCACAGTGGAAGGCACTTTCTAAATAGTTGACTGGTCTCCTTTTTGTTGCTTATTGCTATATGTGGGTATTAATGTGGTACTTATGAGGGGCAATAAAACCCAGGGCAGTGTTAACAAGTGTACAAATTGCAAAATAATGCAGTAATGCTATGACGAAATATGCAGGATTATGAAGCATAATTCGCCTTTACTTGCTGCAGAATTTAGTCAACCCTGCTGCATAATTTGGCCTTCTCCTGCGGAATAATTCCAGTGGCCCTGTTGATAGTGCTATGAGGTCCCAGCCTGTGGCAGAACGCACTGTGAATATGTAAGTCATTATTTTAAAACAATATTTACATACTCTAAGCTAGGTTGCTGTATCTGTATCCAATGCAGACATTTTTGTAAGTGTCTCCCCTATTCCAGATCTCGACTAATAACATCCTTACATTACATCTCAAAAAGAATACATCTTTGCCATCATGAAGCCTTAAGCAGAGCCACTGGAATTATTCAGCAGAAGAGGACCACATTATGCGGCATGTTTGACTAAATTATGCAGCAAGAAAAGGTAAATTATGCAGCACAATGCGCCACATTTTGTGGTTAGCATTACTTCATTATTTTGTCATTTTAACTCAAGGTAACGCTGTCAGGGGAATTATTTCACCTCATTATTACCAGTTTAACACCCAAATACAGCATTAAGCAACTACAAGATTACCAGTGAATCTTTGCAACGGGCCTTCCAATGCTCCGGAACACTTTGTCATGGTTTAAGTAACTTTTGTTCCGTTTGAGCTAGAATCATGTTTCTTTAGTTCAAATCTGCAGATTAGGGAGCAAATGCAGTAAAACTATAATTATGTGGAAAACACTGCTGATGCAGAAACTCATAATTCCAGTGGCCCTGGCTTTAAGTGACTCAATCAATTAATAGCTGGTAAGAAGGCTGTTTTTTTAACTATCTGCTCTACCACCACACCCTTCGCTTTCAGGCAGAGGCACCCCAAAGTCAGTATTCACCATTCAGGGGCATTTTTTGTGTGAAAGCTGAGTCAAAGGGGTGGCGGGTAGAAGACAAGCAGGGTTGCATTCAAATGCAGAGCCCTAATCCTCTCGATCCCTGGGACCTCACAGTAATGGTCTAGGAGACAGAGGAAAGGAGCGAGATTCATAGATTTTGTCAAAGAGAAGGCCCAGTATAGGGAGCACTGTATGGGGACTTATTTTTATGTTTACAAATAGCCAGAGACAGCTTCTTCAGAGATATACCCCAAAAAAGGGGACAATAAAAGAGGTTTTTTTAGGGACATTCATTAGTGAAGCTGGTACTGCTGCCAAATGTGTAAGTAGACACTGCTGGTTATCATTAAGGAAGCAGATGCATCAGGACTGTGGCCCAGGAATTTGAGAGGCCCACTGCATCTCAGTTATGACTGGCTATCTTTAAAAAAGGGGCATTGGAGCTTATTTTCCTTTCAAGCATTAGGACCGAGGTGATGATCCATCATGGTGGGGAAGAGGTAAAAGATGCAGAGGAGAGAGCCTGCTACTCAGGACTGCGGTTATCATTAGTGCAGCAGGTAGAGTTGCATTGGGGTCAAAGAGTGTGAGGGGCTCACAACACCCCAATTATGGGGAGCAGTTTATTTGGGATGATGTCTGTTTTTGTTTGATACATTTGCTGTTTTATAAGTCTCATATTTAGTGTGGTTCATAAGCTATAGAAAAAGCATTCTTGAAATCATCTCATAAACCGGGGGGGGGCTGACCTCAAGACATTTTGTTTAGCGGGGCTCAGAGTAAAAATGTTTGAAGACCTCTGCTCTACATGGATAAGACATAACAACTATAGATGTAATGCAGCTGGCACCAAGGTATTAATATTAGTACTACGTCTTCCCAATGCCACCTGATTTATTTATTTTTATTTTATTTTAAAAAGTTTTATATAGCGCTGGCTACACCCGAGGGTATCAAAGCATTTTACATCAACAATGGAGATGAGAGGAAACATAAAATAAATAATATATGAGGCAAATAACAACAAACATCCCATGAGAATAAAAGTATAAATAGAATAACATAATGATCATCGTGCATAAATCGTAATAGAGCGCAAATAGTTATGATCAGTGGGTCGTTGTTACGAGTAAACTATATAATAAAGTAGGGAGGACAAGTAAGACAGTCTCCTGAGGGGGCGGTAGTATGATGAGGGGGGACCAAGTCTCTAAGTTACCCCAAGAATTTGGTGAGGAGGTGAATTTTAAGCTGTCATAGGAGGGGTTGCATTGGAGGTCTTTGGGGAGGGCGTTCCAAATGGTAGGGGCCTTGCCAGAGAAGGAGCGGGATTTAGATGAGCTTTTTTTGAGAAGTGGTGGAATGAGAAGAAGGGTGTTGGAGCAGCTCAACAATCTGGTGCTGCCAGATTTTTTGAGTTTCGTTGAGAGGTATGTTAGAGTGTCCTGATAGAGGGCTTTCTGTGTGATACAGTCAATTTTGTAAGAGGATCTGCCTTCAATGGGTAGCCATTTGAGGGTCTTAAGGGTAGCGGAGATGTGGTCAAAACGTTGACTGTTAGTTGTTAGTCTAGCTGTGAGGTTGAGGACGGATTTGATGGGGGTGAGGTGGATTTTGGGAGTACTAGAGAGAAGGGCATTCCCATAATCAATTTTGGATAGGACGAGAGATTGGATAATTAGTTTGAAGTCGTTGTCTGGGATAAAAGGTTTTATTTTTTTGAGGTGGCGGAGTGTGAAGAGTGCACTTTTAGCTGAGTTTTTTTACATGGGAGTTGAGTGTGAGTTTATTGCTGATGGGGATACCAAGTGATTTGACAGAAACAGTGAGGGAGAGAGAGCAGTTTAGGGCATTAAGGTCCGCGATCAATGCTTGGATGGGGAGAGGGTTGCTTTTGGGCGAGAAGAGGACGATCTCGGTTTTGTTAGGGTTGAGTTTAAGATGGTTGTTATGGAACCAGGCTTGGATCTTGGTTAGTGTAGAGTTAAGGTGAAGGATATCGGCATGTGATCTAATTTTATAGTACAGTTGGGTGTCATCAGCGTAAAGGTGGTAGTTGATTTTTGCTTGTTTAAGTATGATGGTAAGGGGTTCCATAAAGAGGTTGAAGAGGGCGGGGGAAAGGATGGATCCTTGAAGGACACCTAGAGAGACAGGAGTAGGTTTAGAGAGGATGTTTTGAATTTTAATTTGTTGAGTTCGATGTTGGATGTCGGAAGTGAACCAGGTAAGGACAGTGCCATTAATGCCGAAGTGATCTTTGAGTGTGTTGAGTACGGTAGGGTGGTAGACTGTGTCAAATGCGGCGGGAAGGTCAAGGAGGATAAGTAGGTAACTCTGGCCCTTATCCAGGGCTAAATTAATATCATCTACTATGTTTAGCAGTGCGGTTTCAGTGCTACATCCTTTGCGGAAGCCAGATTGAAGGGGGTCTAGAAGGTTGAATGTGTCAATGTGATTGTCCAGTTGGTGGAGATCACATTTTTCGAGGGCTTTGGAGAGGAGAGGAAGATTGGAGATAGGGCGGAGATTGTTCGGGACATTAGGGTCGGCATTGGGATTTTTGGGGATGGGGGTGATTTGTACAAGTTGTAGTGAGGTGGAAACATTTCCTGTAGCGAGGAAGGTGTTAATGATGTTGGTCCAGTAGGGGACAATAACGTGTTTGAGATCTAGGACGAGTGCGGACGGGAGAGGGTCTTTAGTGTGGGAGGATGGTTTGAATCTAGTAAGGATGCTGAAGACTTCCTGCTCAGATACGTGGAGGAAATTATGCCATGAGGTATTGTTTTTAGGCGGTGGGATAATGGGGAGAGGATCAGAAGGGTTGAGCAATGAGAGGAGGAGAGGAGGAGTCAGAGGGGTGTTCACAGGGAAAGGGAAATAGGGGGGTGGAAATGCGTGGGAGTTGGGGGGTGGGTGACGGTTGAGGGTGGAGGGTGGAGGAAGGCGCGGTCAATTTTAACAATGTTTTCACTGAAAAAGTTGGCGATTTCTTCACATTTGTTAATGGAGTCCTCCGGGTTAGGCAGTGCAGGAGAGGTTTGATATCTAATAATGTTGAACAGTACTCTAGGTCTATTTTTGGCATGAGAGAGTTGGAGACAAAAGAATGAGGCTTTCTTGGAAAAGATGTGTTTCTTGTAGGATGATCTGGCATTTCTGAGGAGAGCAAGATGGGTTGGGTGTTGTCTCCATGTTCTTTCATATCTTCAAAAATGGAGCCCAGAGGGTGAAAGAGATTGCGGGTTGCCCTCCACTCACAAATCATAAGCACAAGTAAACCATTTCTCTAAGACAAAGTGTTTTCAAATAGAGTAAATTAGTCGCATTGGTTTCATACTCTGCGAAGTGTGTATATCACATCAATTTTTTTACTTAAGTAATAGGCAAGAGAGTGTTGTAAATAACCACGAAAACAGAATAGGGTTTTTGCTATCTAGAAAAAATTAAATTGATGTGATGTACACACTTCGCAGAGTATGAAACCAAAGCAACTAATATACTCTATCTAAAACACTTTGCCTTAGAGAACGGTGTCCATTTGCTTTCAGCCAGTCTCAGAGAGTGCCTTTCATTATTAAGGTCAAGGGTGAACCATTTTTTAGGGGGGACATTTTTTTCGGTCTTTATTTTTAGTGGAGTGAGTTTGTCTAGAACCTCGGAGATAGTTTTATTAAAGTTTGTTTGTAGAAGGCTTTATTTCGATAAAATTTTATCTTAAAAGCATCACAATAAAGACAATCTCACAATACAAATTCCACAAAATAAAACAAATAAGGAATGGTCATACATAGTATAACATCCAGTTATAAAAATTTGGAAAACACATTAGGATTACGATCTGATTAAACATTTTTATCATTTGTCTTAAGCCTTCTTGCTCTGATAATCCATACCCAGCTAAGAAATTTGGAGATGGCACAAGCGTATATTAGCCGAGTATCTGACATGAGGATTCGTATGTCCATAGAGTGAGACCTGATTTTTTTTTTTATAACATCATTTTTATTGCATCACCAGTATAAATGTACAGACAGGGTATGCATCAAAAGTAGCATGACAAGAGCCGACATCATTAAAGACAATTGTTCTCCATCCGGGGAAGTCATCCCGCTCTTGAAATGTGTGGCTCCATAACCATTCTGGTTCCGTTCCTTTTACAGTGTCTGACCGCTTCATTGTGCATACATCCCTGGAATGCTTTCGCAATTTACTCCCCCCCACCATTCTTAATTTCGGTACCCCAACAACCCTCCAATCTAGCTTCCTACCCGCCCTCCCCCGTGGTCGCGTTGCGCTTGGGTAACCATGCATTAGTGCCCGGTGTGTCAAGGAGGAAGCAAACATTCACTAAGATGTGTTCTCCTGTGTAGTGTCAGGGTCCGCTCCATCTAGGTCGCTTTCGCCTTCCTGCCCCCCATCGTCTACATCCCTGAGCGCCTGCACCATCACCTCCCATGCAGTCGCCCTTTCCAGCGCTTTCTCGTCATTCGACCTCCAAGCCATCTGGTATCGTAAGGTACTATCACATGCGGCCCATCTCAGACACTCCCCATACCATCTTTTATACGTGGGCCCCACTTTGGACTTCCAATTACGTGTGATCTCCCGCTTGGCTAAGATAAGCCCTAAGTCTATGAATTTACTCGACAGCGTATTCCTAGGTGTGTGTGGGAACCAGTGAAGGATGCCAACAGCTTTGGTATACTGGATATTCCTGTCCGTCGCGCCGTTAAGGGCCCGCCCAACTTCCTGCCAATAGTCGCCCAACGTAGGGCAGTCCCACAGCATATGACATAGGTCCGCCCCCGCTGTAGTACACCTGGGGCAAGCAGCGTCGGTCGTCCCAAAGTACTGGCGGAGTTTCCCGGGCGTGAGATACGCCCTGTGGACAACATAAAAGTGGATCAATTGAAACCTTGCATTCCTCGAGCTCTTCCGCGCCCTCCTCAGCAGTTGGCCCCAGGTCGTGTCTGGTATCTCCATCTGGAGGTCCAGCTCCCACTTGGCTTTTAGAGCTGCTAAAGGCTGTAGGGCCTCCCGCTGCATTCTCGAGTACAGGCACGTGACGGCCTTAAAGGTTCCGGCTGCCATCATGGCGTACTGGCAGGCCATCGCGGTGCTCGGTTCTTTCAGCCCATCCCCCCAATGGGCTCGCATGGCGCCCGTGACTGCCGCGTGCAGCAGGTAGTCGCCCCTCGGTAGGTCAAATCTCTCCTGCAGGTCCTGAAATGGGAGTAACACCCCATCTTCGTAGAGGTCTCCGAGCACGTGCACTCCCGCCTCCTCCCACTCTAACAAGCGTGACCAATCACCTCCATGTGGGAGGGCAGTGACCATTCCCAGCGGTATTTCGGGGGCATACATAAGGCGGACACCCGCCCGTTTACGGGCTCGATCCCAACATAGACGGAAAGTCCGTTCCTCTGTCGTCAGGTCTCCCACTCGGAGTTTCTGGTGTAGCGTAATATAAGCTAGAACGTGTCGTGGGGTGCCTACGGCTCTCATGTCTTCGGGGCCTCTATACGCTCTAGCCACTTCCTGAGTAAAAGTCTGCAGCTGCGCGGCGAGGTAATAGCCCTCGAAGTCGGGCACTGCCATACCTCCCTCATCTTTGGGGCGCAACAGCGTATCGAGCGCTATGCGTCTCCTACCCGTGCCCCACAGGAACGCTATAACCAGTGACCTCAGACGTTTGAAAATCGAACTCGGGATCCATACCGGCAGTGTCCTAAAATAATATAGTAGCCTGGGTAAAGCTACCATTTTAAGCAGGGAAATTCTACCAGCCAGGGAGAGCGGTAGAGACGCCCAGAAGTCCATAGACCCACGCAAGGCGTTAATACAGCGAATTATGTTGCCTTCTAGCAGGTCGGATGGGGTGTGGTAAACATAAACCCCTAGATAATGTAGGCAGCGCGGCTCCCAACGGAGTTCCTGAGCAGTGAGTGGACACAGCTCTCCCGACCTCAGGGGAAACAGACAGGATTTGGGCCAGTTGACCCTCAGTCCCGACAGCCCACCGAACTGCTCCAGTAGCTTCCGCGCCCCCTGAAGGTCGGCGCCGGCATCGGCCAAAAACATCAACAAGTCATCCGCATATAGGGATATGAGGTGTGGTCTCCCCCTAAAAGACAGGCCTGCATAGTGGCGGCCCAGTCAGGCTACCGCAGCGAAGGGTTCCATTGCCAACGCAAACAGCAGCGGGGACAGGGAGCAACCCTGTCTAGTACCACGCCTAATCGGGTATTGGCTCGAGATCAGTGCACCCACCCGGACCCTAGCTACCGCCTCAGTGTAGAGTACCTTGGTCCACCGTATATAACCGTCACCCAACCCAAAGCGACGCATCACCTCATACAGATATCCCCATTCGAGGCTGTCAAATGCCTTCTCAATGTCGATGGATAGGACAAATGGGGAGACGGTGTCCGGCCACTCCGCACCCATCAGTCTCGTGAGTCTACGGATGTTATGAGTGGTATTGCGCGTTGGTATGAAACCGCACTGGTCACCATGAACCAGGCTCGTCATGTGCACTAGTAGTCTGTTGGCCAGAATTTTACTGAGGATCTTATAGTCCGTCGTCAACATAGATAACGGACGATACGAGGACAGTGCCGCACTCTCCCTGCCCGGCTTTAATAGTGGAATCATGAGGGCCTCGCGCATAGAGCCCGGGAGTCGGCCTATCTCCTGCGCCTCATTATATACCTCGCGCAGCCGTGGAGCAAGACGTTCTAGGAATTTGCCATAAAATTCGATCGGTAGACCGTCGAGGCCCGGGGTCTTGTTTCTAGCCATCTGTTTTACAGCACAGCCTATTTCTCCGAGGGAGATGGGCCGTCCTAATTCTTCTGCCTCCGAGTCTTCCACTCGTGGCAACTCCAACCCGTCTAAAAACTCCTCAAGCTCATCCGTCCCACCCGTTTCACCACTCAGATAAAGCCCTTCATAATAAGCTCGGAACTTGTTCAGGATCCCGGGTTGGGAGTGGCAAGGCTCCTCCCCTGGTTCCTGGATCCTCATGATCGGCCCTCCCCCCCGGATAGGGTTAGCAAGCCAAGCCAACATCGCCCCCGCCTTATCACCTTCCGCATGCGCCCTCGTCACGTACGCCTTATGGTCGAAGCTACGCAGCCGCTCCAGCTCCACCGCCATCCCTTCCCGCGCCCCGCTAAGCTCCTCCTGCAGTTCAGGGTGATTCGGGCGCCTTCTCTCAAATTCTCTCAGCCGCGTCTCAGCCTTGTCTAAATCATCCAACAGAGTCTTTCGCGCTCCCGCCGTGTGCCCAATACAGTGTCCCCGCACCACCACCTTGAAAGTGTCCCATTCAACCGCCCTCGTGGAAGCCGAGCCACCGTTCTCCACAAAGTACCCCTCAATACGTTCACTCAGGGCCTCCCTGAACAACAGGTCGTCCAGGGTATCAGGTTGCAGGCGCCAGGTTGGCACGCAGTTAACAGTCACCATCCATTCCAGAGACATCAACAAGGGGTTGTGGTCTGATATCGTCCTGGCCAAGTATTCCGCCCCTCCCACCGCTGGGAGCACACATTCCGCACAAAGAAACGCATCCAGCCTCACATGCAAATCATGTAGGTGCGAGTGAAAGGAGTAGTCCCTAATGGTGGGGTGCAACGCCCTCCATGCATCCGTAAGGGCCCAGCTCTCCCGCCATTCCATTCTACGCTTGGCGATCCTATGTGCCGGGGACGCGCGCAGCGGGGGATGGGATCTATCTAGTAGCACATCCTCAACTGAGTTGAAGTCTCCCCCCAAAAGGACCGGCCCCGCCAAATAACCCGCCAATTTGCCCGATATGGTAGACAAGAAAGCAGGCAGATCTACATTAGGAGCATACACATTACAGAGAGAAATCATCCTGCCTCTCAGCCTTCCCTCCACCGCCACATACCTGCCCTCTGGGTCTATCGACGACTTCGATACCTGGAAGGGGACCCCCGCCCGTATCCAAATCAAAGTCCCCCTCGCAAATGCCGAGAATGTCGTATAGAATAACTGCCCCCTCCAGCGCCTTTGGAGAGCCGCCCCCTCTTGCTTATTTAGGTGCGTCTCCAGCAGGAACGCTATGTGAACCCCCCTACGTTTGAGGTACGCCTGAATCTTATGTCTGCGCGTCATGGACTGCATACCCCACACAATCCAGGTCACACATTTCAACGCTCCGGTACTAGCCATTCCCCCCTACACAACCGGACCAAACAGTAAAGAACAGTGGTCGTAGAAATCCCGCGACCACGGGCCCTCCCCCCCATCCCCCCCAAACAGGAAGCCATACCCCTCCAAGAACTACAACCCCCCGAGCAACCCCAACCGCTCGCAACTCCCACCCCCCCAGGACAGGCCCCCCCACAGCTGGAAGTACCCCCATCCAAACCAACACTCCCGACCACCCCTCAAGGAAAGGTGGTAATGTTCGCAGTCTCCACTGCGATGACCTTAGGGGCCAGTAAGGCGCGGCTCAATGCTAGAAAACCTCCAACAAATCAGCCCCGCGATCTCCATCCCACAATCCCCACATTACAGCCCCCCAAAACCTCAGTCAACATCCGATGCGGGTCCATCGCCCCGGTGTCCAACCAGCTAGTCCATTCCGCCAAACCAGTTCAGCACGCCTCCAGGATTTCTCCCGAGGTCTGCGGCGTCACACTAGGGCCCCGGGCTCCGCCAAATTCCGATTGTCCTGTCTCTGAGCCCGTGCCCGGGGCCTCCGAATCCGTACCCTTCTCAGACTGAGTTCTGGCGGCTCTGGATAAGTCCACCACCGCCTGCAGGGCCGCCTGCCTC
Source organism: Lissotriton helveticus (assembly GCF_964261635.1). NCBI lineage: Eukaryota > Metazoa > Chordata > Amphibia > Caudata > Salamandridae > Lissotriton > Lissotriton helveticus. The sequence goes on along the minus strand of NC_136061.1, from coordinate 1,532,657,354 downwards.
TCCGCCTCCGTCTGCGACATCGATGGTTTCCCGGTCCTCTTGCGGTTCCTCCTGATCCGTTGTGATTGCCTGATCGGCCTGTCCATCTTAGCCTCTTCCTCCCTGGCCTTAGCACCGTCCGTACCAGCCTTATAAGTGTCCCACCATTCCCATGCGTCCGCGGAAGACGTGAAGAATAAAGATTTTTCATCCACCACCACTCTGAGCTTGGCAGGGAAAAACAGGGAGTACTTGATGCCTTCCTGGCGGAGCTCCCGCTTGAGGGACAGGAAGTTTGCCCGGAGTCGCTGAGTCTCAAATGTGTAGTCCGGGAACATGGTGACTCTGCTATTTTCCACTTGGAAGGGCCCTGCCTCTCTCGCCCTCTGCAGAAGCCAGTCCCTGTCCCGGTAATGGAGCAACTTGAACACCACCGGGCGAGGCGGAAGGCCCAATGCTGGCGGACGCGCCGGAACTCTATGCGCCCGCTCCAGGGAGAAGAAGGGGGACAGACCTTCAGGCGCCACCTCCGTCCGCAGCCAGTTATCTAAATAGCCCACCATGTCGTCGCCCTCAATTTTCTCCGGCAGGCCCACCAGGCGTACGTTGTTGCGCCTGTTCCTGTTTTCCGCATCCTCGGCCCTCCTTTCTAACACCTTCAGACGGTCCATCACGTCGGCCATCTGGGCCTTTACCGTTGCCTGGGCCGGGGCCAAGTCTTTGATCGTAGATTCCACAGATTTCACCCTGTCCTTCAGTTTGTCGTGGTCGGCCTTCAAGAGACCCAAGCCCGTTGCCACCTGAGCTATATCTCGCTGCAGGGCATCCTTCGTGGTAGCGATGGCTTCCAAGATACGGTCCTGCATCCGCTGTAACGCCGCTTGGTCTCTCTCCGCTCCGTCCGCCGTCTCAGCGTCAGTCACGCCATCACTCTTCCCCTTCGGCTTCCCCATTGGGGCCTGGACGGGTGACGGTCTGCAAGTGCGCACCAGGTCTTCCTCCGAACGTCGCCGGGCACCGATCTCCGGCCTAGTGCTCAGGCCCAGAAATGTCACCAAGAAGCAGGCAGCACCAAGCGTCCGCGGCCCAGCCCGCGCCAGTCGCGCTAGAGGGCCGGGGTCCTCTCCTCCGGGTCACTGTCGCACCGCTATTGCCCCAAGCCTGAGACGGTCCTCAACCACCGTCCAAGGGCGCGCCTATTGTCCAACTGGCACCCGGGGAGGGGCGCGATGCAGCCACCAACGCCTCTAGCGTGGTTAGGAATGATCTGCGGTGGGTCTCCGAGCAGACGTCTCCGTCTCTAGCTATCTCCTGCCCTCGCCGCCATTTTGGGGTCCGCGACTTCCCGGCCAAGTTTAGCTTTCAGAGTCGAGTTACTGCTGTGGGAAGGCTCGGTGTCGCCCTCCGTGGGTTCCGGACCCTCCGCAGTATCGTCCAGTATCGGATTATGTGCTTTATCTCGGGGTTCAAATGAATTATCAGGATATTATCCGGGATCGGGCACGGAGCTCCGAGCTCACGCAGCCTACCTCCTCGGCATCCAAGCCACGCCCCCCATAGAGTGAGACCTGATACCCATATTCCTGCACACTGGTTTCAGCCAACTAGATCTCTGAAGTTTATATGCAGTGCATTCAAATAAAATATGGGGCACTGTTTCCAAGATCAGCGGACAGAATGGGCATGAGCTAAGGGTACTTGGGGACACGCTCCAGCGTGCTGTAAACTCACCAAGAGGAAGGGTGCCAATCCTAAATTTAAAATACAACATGCGATCCCGCGGTTTGGTAATAAAATCAAAATAGGGCTCTAACGAGGGTACATCCTTTAGAAGAAGATAGTTGGAAACAATCCTGCCATTTTTTGGGTTTGAATATTTTTTATTATACACCCAGCTCCAGTAAATCTGCTTCAATTGGGATTTTGGCACAGCAGATCGAGTTGTCCATGCCTCCCCCAGCCCGAGCTCAACAAGTAAGGATTTTACATTACGCAGCCAACTAATTTTTGTCCAGCCAGACATAGACAGAATTTCTGCCAACCCTTCCGCATAATGAGCAAGTTCCGGGACTCCCATAGACGTGACCAAAGTAACAATGGGCGAAGCTGGGCCTTGTCCTTTATTGGACAATTCCCCAAATCATACAGTACCGGAATCATAGGTGTACTTTGGGGAAGGGACAACAATGACCTAAGAAATTTATCCTGTGACTGGGTCAGCTCGGCAATGTTACAGGCACCCCATAATTCTGCCCCGTACAGGGACCCACTAACTGCTCTTGCATTGTAGATCTCTACAATGGGGGAGATAGGTTTTGTAGTAGAACTACGCTGTTCTTTGAGAAGTGTGCCTGTTACCCTTTTAAGAGATAGGATCATTTTGTTAATATGAGGGCCCCAGTGCATTCGATCGGAGAGTCTGATGCCCAAATAATCGAATTCCGCCACCCTATCCAGCTGCACACCGTTAAGGTTTGGCGGGATTCCCATTTTTTTTGCCGGATTTAATACTAGGTATTTGGTTTTACTGGTATTAATTACCAGTCCCCTAAGTGTACAGAACACATAGAAGCTATCGAGTAGCTTCTGCAAGCCCACTGGGGACTTCGAGATGAGGAGGGTGTCGTCCGCGAATAGCAGGGTCGGGATGCGTTTACCCGCCAGGGAGGGAGCATCTGCAGGTGTTTTTAGCAGATGCTCCACCACTCCATTAACATAAAGTGAAAATAGAGTGGGGGCTAGCACACAGCCCTGGTGGACGCCCCTACTCACAGCTATTCTAGATGTTTTTTGGCCCTGGCACCTCATCTGGGCGAAGTTTCCCTCGTGAAGCTTGATTAGGATACTCAAAATGTATGTGGGCATACCCAAGTCCTGGAGAACCCCCCATAGACTCTGCCTCGGCACTAGGTCGAAGGCAGTCTTCAAGTCTATAAAGGCCAAATAAAGACTGCCTCCGCCCAGAACAACTGTCTTCCAGTATAGCAGATGTAGTCGGAAAACTTGCTCAATTGTTCCCGTTCCAGGACGGAAGCCTGCCTGTAGGACGGACAGTATTTTGTTGTCTTCGACCCACTGAAGGATTCTGCCTAATACTGCCTTCCCTATAACCTTTTGCGTGGAGTCTATTAGGCTAATAGGGCGGTAGTTTGCGGGGTCGTCCCTCGAGCCCTTCTTAAAAATAGGGACCACCTCCGCCCCTCTCCATGACTCCGGGATTGGCGCACCCTTCATGATGGCATTAAGGAGACCTGCCAAGATCCTCCCCCCCTCTAGATAGTTTAAGCGCAACAGGTCTCCTGGAACCCCATCGGGGCCTGCTGCTTTACGCGGAACCAGGGAGTGAATAATCGCTTCAAACTCTTTTGCCGTAAATCCGATGGCCTCCTCTTCGGACAGCTCAAGGCTATCCAAGGGCTGGGCTTGTTTGCCGAGGAAGTCAACTGTATACAGGGAAGAAAAGTGGGCAAACCAACTGTCGCCAGTGATGTTACAGGTAATCAGGGAACTATCCGGTCTATTCCTTGATCTTACTAGATCCCAGAAACCTCGTGCGTTCTTCCCCGCACTGGCCATCTTGAGGTCATGCCAAAACTTATCGTCCCAGTCCCTCTTTGCTTTCTTGATGGCCAAATTATAATTATGTCTTGCTACTTTAATCAGAGACGTCTGCTTGCCCTTAATTGCCTGGATGAGTAACGATTTATTTACTCTACAGTTCTTAGAGTACCAGCCTGGTTGGTCTCTGCGTTTCTGGCTCCCCTTGGAGTTACTATTACCTTTAGTCAAGAATAAGTCTCCTAAAGCTTTAATTGTGCCACAAAATGTAGTTGAAATAGTAGCCGGATTTAAGCCACCAGGTTCTACTTTACTTTGGTAGGAAGCCAAAATGGAGCCAATAAGCTGAATCTTCCCCTCATCAAGCAGAACTCTGGGCCAATTAAGGCGTCTGCCACAATTTGAAGGGCACACCTCTGCCAAGGAGAAATATTTGAGGGGGGCCATAGTCGGTAGAGAGGTCATCCATAAGGGATGCAGGGTCAGGGAAAGCGGGTTATGGTCACTAAGGACAGTGGGTACAACCACCATATCCTCCACACACACACTGGAAGTCTAGGAGGATATAATCTATGCGCGACGAATGACCAACTCTGTTATAAGTATCCGCCCCCACCATGTCCGACACTGTCCTTCCATTCACTGCTCTTAAATCAAATTCCAGTGCCAAAGCATTAAGTTGGACTACTCTGGAAGACCACCTTTTGACAGAGGGAATTGACAGCTGCGGAATACCCCTCCTGCCATCCTCTTCCATAATGTTAAGAAAATCTTCAGACGCAAGAGGCTCGAAGGTACAGTTCAGATCGCCCGCCACCAAGACTAGTGAGCCTTGCGTCTGATTCCTAAGCTCCTCCTCGAGCTTGGTGACAGTGGGCGATGGTAAACTGCCCCTCGACCCCCTGGCGTAGATATTAAAATAGTTAATGATTCCCCTCTCCTTGGTCCATACAGAATCACTTTTTGTAAGTCAGGGGAATTAGTTTCAATTTGGACAACACAGAGTCCTAGGGCAATATCCACCCAGATAAGTAGTCCTCCTGCAGGGCGGCCCCGCCCTGAACAAGAAGCAACTGCTGGAACATGATAAGTCGAGTAACCTACTTTATGGCAGGGAACAAAGACTCCATGTTTCTTGGAAAATACATATATTATATGACCCAATAATTGAGTTCCAATCTGGGAGATCGAGCTTCCTACCAATCCCGGCCAAATTCCAGCTAATGATTTTAAGATTCGACCGATCTAATGGAGGAACCGGGGAAGCCAACTCGAGGAGATCACATCCAATAGCAGGACTGGGGGGTAAAAGAGGAAGAACAGGTGGTACATACACGATGTCAATACTTGGTAGGTGCGAGGACAGTTCTCCTAAGACAGGAATACAAGATCTTCTGTCACAGTTTGGTGTTACTGGAGCATGCAATCCCAGTGCTAGCCCCAAAACCTCATTATATCAATAGCCACTAGGCCATCCTGGGACACCCCTGCCTCTAGATGGGGGAAAGCAAGGGCTGTAGGGAAAAATAGGTGGACGATAAGGCCCTCCAGGCTCAGATCCCCTAAGTTCATAACCCACAAAGTAGGGGGGCAAAATTTGCGGATGAAAATAGCTTAAGTCGAAAGTGCCAATCCCCGTGCTTCCATGTTTGGGTTGCTGGTTACATATGTGGCTAACTGCCCCAGGATCACCAAAATTGACCAAAATACAATCGCCACTTATGTCCTTCCTACGGTCGCCCACCCAACTTGGTCTTCTTACATTTAAAATTTTCCCATCATGGTGTTTTAGAATAGGCCTGTTTGTATTTAACCAGAGCATGGTTTTATTTTTCAATTCCTGGTAAGATTCATATTTACCCTCCTTAAGTTTGGGGACCCCTGTTAGGACCACTACATAGGGGAGGCATGCTGGGGGCAGACTAAGATGGACTAAGCCCGTGGTTGCCTCAGCTATGGGATCTTCAGGGGCAACTGATGTAGGACAATTAGGGGCCAAGGGCCTGCTGCGGATGCCATTAGAGTTGGAACCCAAGTTTGTTATGGGTGTAATATCTGTTTTTTAAGTTTAAAAGGAAGTTTATTTCAAGAAAAGATTGCAACCAGAAAACATACATTATAATCAAAATACAAAATAAACAGCAATCCAATATATAATAATAAAGCACAAGATATAGAAGGGGAAAAGGAAGGGAAAAGAAAGAAAAATAGAGGGGGGAAAGACAAAAAGAAGAAAAAAGGTAAAGAAAGAAAAGGGATGGGGCAGGAAAACAATAACAGTTCATTATGCAAGATGCCTAAAATATATCTAAAGAGATAAACGTTGCTAAATAAAATTCTTTAACTGTAAACAATGAGAAAATGCTTATATAATACAATTAAATATTACTATAGAAACACTAACTACATCATGGTGGTTTAGGGACTTCCTCAACAGCAGGATTATGCAAGGAACAGGAAGAAGCAGAAACATCAAGAAAATTAGTAATTGGTATCCATAAGAGGTCACGTTTAATAGCAAGAGATAGGGGGGAGACATAAGCTCTATCCAATCTGTGGTTGTAGCAAACACCATACCACCACGCTTGAAAAGAGACATTTGAAGTATCCTTCCAGGATTTAGTGATCTGTTGAAAAGCCACTGCCAAGAGCAGGTCAATAATAGAAGTATTAATGGGCAAAGAGGACCAAACCTCAGACAAGCTACCTAGGAAAATGTGAGTGATAGAATAGGGAAAATGTGTAGAAAAAATGGAATTAATTTGTTGCCATACTTTAGACCAAAAGAGATGAATAAGTGGGCAAGTGAAAAGCATATGTTTGAGATCAGCACAAGAATAGGAGCAGGACCAACACGTGGAGGGGAGAGATGAGTCCATAGTGTGTAATCGGGCAGGAGTGATCAAGAGTCTGTTGTAAATAAAAAATAAGGTCTGAGTAGTATTAGCTGCTCTAGAAGATCTTCTTATTTTATTCCAAATGTCATGCCATAACGAAATAGAAAAAGTATCAGCCAAATCAGATTCCCAATCAAGTTCCGTCTTGGATTTATCTCTATCAAGAGGAAAGTCATGTATTTTTTTATAAATTTGCGAAGCCGAAGGGGAAGACAAAAGGAAAGGAAGAGTAAGAGAGGAGGATACAGGAGGAGAAGAAGAAGTAGGAAAAGAGTTATAAGACGTTTGGAGAGCCACGCGCAACAAATGATACTTATTAAGAAAGGAAGAAGGAAGAGCAAAAAGAGATTGAAGGGACGAGAAAGGAAGGCAAAGGCCATCATGAAAGAATTGATGAACCCAAAAAAGACCACGAGAATACCAATCTTTCCAGAAGAACGTTCTGTTATGAATTTTAACAGAAGGGTTATACCATATGGGCGAAGATAAAAATTGAGCTCGATCGTCAAGACCAGTGAGGAAAAAGGGTAAGAAGAGTTTCCTAGCAAATTTAAGAATAGGAAGAGACATCTTAGATGGAACGCGAGAAAGAGAAATAAATTCTTTGAAGGTAAAAGGATGGAAGAAGGAGGATTCAAGGGTGACCCATATCGGAGGTGAGGAAAAACCTGATACCGCGTCTAATAAAAAAGGAGTTGAATGAGAAAGAAAAAATGAAGAGTGGTAGGACGCGAAATCCGGAAAGTTAACTCCACCTAGAAACTTGGGACGTTTAAGTTTGGTAAAAGATATCCTAGCTTTTTTATGTTGCCATAGAAAGTTTGAAAGGACAGAATAAATGGTTTTGAAACAGGACTTAGGAAGGTTAACAGGAAGGTTAGAAAGAAAAAATAAAATTACCGGAACCAACATCATTTTAATAGAGTCTAATCTGCCCCACCAGGATAAAAATAAGGGATGCCATCTAGTCGTGGAGGCTGTTAGATTATCAATTACGTTTTTAATGTTTAAAGCCACTGTATCTTTAATAGATGGGGTAAATTCAAGACCTAAATATTTGATTTTATTGGGACTCCAATGGAAGGACGAAAGTAAAAAATCAGCATGGAAACAATATTTATTAAGAGGGAGAATTTCACATTTGTCAACATTAAGTTTATAACCAGAGACTGATGCATAAGAAGAGACTTCGGATAAAAAAGCCGGAAAAGATGTGTGAGGGTGAGATATAAACAGAAGAATATCGTCTGCATAAGCAGATAGCTTTAATTGTGTGTCTCCATATGGAAATCCAGAAATATCGCTATTTAATCTAATTTTTGACAAAAACGGTTCTAAAGCAAGGATAAAAAGTAAAGGAGAAAGAGGACAACCTTGACGAACACCACGGAAAAGGGGGAAAGAAGAACATACAAGACCGTTAGCAAAAATAAAAGACCTAGGAAAGGAATATAGTAGGGAGATGTAAGATATGAATTTAGGGCCAAACCCAAACCAAGAGAGAGTAGAAAGCATAAAGGACCAATTGACTCTATCGAAAGCTTTCTCTGCATCCAATGCAATTGCAGCTAAGGAGTGTTTGAAAGTGGGGGACCTACTAAGAACGTTAAAGAAAAGACGGGTATTATCCGAGAGAAGGCGTCCCTTGATGAAGCCACATTGTTCCGAACCTATCAGGAGTGGAAGAATTTTATCTAAACGAAGAGCTAAAATCTTAGCAAATATTTTGTAATCTAAATTAATTAATGAAATAGGCCTATAATTTTTACAGAGAGTATGATCCTTGTTATCCTTAGGAAGGAGACAAATGAGAGCTTCTTGGAAGGTACCTTCAGATTTCTGAGAGGATATAAAAAAGCTGAATAAATGGTGGAGTTTGGGAACAAGAAAAGAAGAAAAATGAGAATAAAATTCTATAGAGAACCCATCGGGACCCGGTGCTTTACCTTTTTTGAGGACATGAATGGCATCCAAAATATCTTTGGGAAGGATATCCTTATCTAAAGAGGAAAAATCAACATCGGTCAGTTGAGGACGAGGAATAGAGGATAAGTAGTTATCAATATCGGAGGGTACAGGAGGAGATTCTGGAGTATAAAGATTTTGGTAAAAAGCAGAGAATTCATTTAAAATGTCCTCATCCTTATGAAGTACAGTATTAGAGGAAGAAACAATCGAATCGATCTTCGTTCGCTCTTTTTTGATTTTAAGGTAGTTGGCAAGAATATTCCCAGCCTTGTTTTGGGCAGAGTAAAATTTAGCGCTAGACTTAAGTAAAAACAAGTTGGCTGAGTTGGTAGTTAATTTATTAAAGGAAAGTTTAGCTTTAATGAATTGGGTAAGGACTGATTGAGATTTGGTGGAATGATAAGAAAGTTCCAATTGTTTAATCTGAGAGGTTAAAGAAGATAAAGATTGGTGTGCAAGGCGACGTTTCTTGGCAACATAAGAAATAATAAAATCCCTAGAAGCAGCTTTAAAGGTGTCCCAAATTAATTGAGGAGAAGAGTGTGGTGTTTCATTCTCTGCAAAAAAGCGTGGTGCAAAGTCAAGGAAAGCAGAAGTAAAGGATGTATCTAAAAGGAGGGCATTATTAAAACGCCATCTTCGAGTTCCTTTAACTGGAGGGAGTAAATCAAGACCTAATGAGACAGGGGCATGGTCGGAAATTAGGATAGACCCAATGTCAGAGTGAGTGATATGTTGAGTGAGATTCTTAGAAATAAAGAGATAATCAATACGTGATTGGGAGGAGTGGACAGGTGAGAAATATGTATACTCTAGTAAGGTGGGATTGGAAAGTCTCCAGGAATCAACAAGGGACCTTTGGGAAATAGTGGATGTGAATTGAGTATGAACCTGAGAAGGGGAGAAACGAGACGTGGATTTCCTATCAAGAAATGGGTCTACAACCATATTACAATCTCCTCCAAGAATAAAGTAGTCATCATTATAATTCATAGAGGATTGAAGGATGGAGGGCCAAAACAATTTATCAGGAACAGTGAGGGCATATAAGTTGAAAACGGTTAAAGGAATTTTATTGACCAATAACGAAACCACCACCCATCTACCCTCCGTATCAGTATCTTGGGAAAGAAGTTGAATGTTTAGATGCTTATGACATAAAATTGCGACCCCGTTACGCTTCCCCGAACCTGGGGAGGCATAAACATGACCTACCCAGTTCCGGCGTAATTTAGAAATTTCAACATCTTTAATATGAATCTCCTGCAATAAAGCTATATCAGCCTTCAAATGTGCTAAATGCGAAAGAACCCGTTGTCTCTTAATTGGGCACCCCAAACCTTTGACATTCCATGAGATTACATTAATAGACATTGAAACTTATCAGCAAAATTGAATAACACAATATTTAGCAACATGAGCATGAGTAACCAGCATAACTTACAACTTAACCGCAAGGTAGCAAAATTAGCAAAAGACAAAGGAGTATAGATCAGAAAAGTGAAGGGCAATGAAGGAAGAAAATTAGTACAGAAAAGAAGAGGATGGAAACAGAAGGAAAAGAGTGAAAAAGATAAAAGAAAAAGAGAGAAGAAAGAGAAAAAAGGGAAAAGAGAGCGAAAGGGGAAAAAAGCGATTAAAGGAAAAGGAAGGGTACAGAAGAAAAATAAGAGAAAAACGTTATATGAAAAACATACCACTGGGAAATAGAAAAAATAGGGATGGTGAAGCCACATGAGGGAGATGGAGCGAAGAACGGGAAAACTCCACGACGAGACGACAGAGAAGGAAACAACCTCAGGAACAACGCCATAGGTGAAAAAACAATTTGGGACCATATAAGAAACCACCTAGAAGGGGAGAGAAAAAGGAGGGAAAAAACTTGAGGAACAAGGGAAAACTTACAACGAAACTTACAAAAGAAACACAAGCAGAGCTACAACCTCCAGAAAGGTGAAGAAAATACAGGAGACAATGAATATCAACAAAAATGAAAGACAAAAATCACCAAAATAAGGAGACATTACAAGAGACAAAAGGGGAGCGAAGAAGATGAAAAAATGTTGAAGAAAAATCATGTTAAATAGGTATCAGACTTCATGGTTGAGGAATGTCCATTGAATCCACTCTGCAGCTATTCAGGAACCGTTGCAGAAGAGCAGGATCTTCGTAAGTGGTAGTTTTATTGTTATATGTCACTTTGAAAAGGCAAGGATGGAATAAACCGTATCTCGCATTCAAACTGCGCAACGCCGGCCTCATATCCAAGAATTTCTTACGCCGATCCGCTGTAGCCTTAGCGTAATCTTGAGCAAAAAATAGAGTAGAGCCATTCCAGATGATTTTCCCTCGTTGTTTAGCAGCTTGCAACACACGGAGTAGATCAGTATATTCAAGAAAGTACAAAATAACTCCCCTAGGTTTAGGAGAGGAGGCTGAAGACGATGTACTTGGACCAAGACGATGTGCTCGCTGAATATTCAGAACGGGAGAATCAGGTAGGCCAAGAAGTGTTGGCAAAAAGGTTTGGAAAAAGGAAATCGGTGTGGGGCCCTCCAAACCCTCTACTAGGCCATAAATGCGTAGGTTGTTACGCCTATTACGGTTTTCTAACTGTTCAACCTGTTGTTTAAGTAATGTAATCTCTTTAGACATGGGTGAAATCTGGTCCGTAAGGCCTTGAATAAGCTCAACACGATTTTCCAACACTCCAACTTTCTGTTCAGTGACGGACCAGTTGGACTCTAGGTTAAGCAAACGCAGATTAGTTTCCTCCATGTGAGGCTTGAGGGCACGTAGTTCTTCAAGAATGAGGTCTGAGGAAGCCAAAGAGGATGATGCAGGAGGTGGAGAAGGAGGATTCACCTTGACTCGTTTGCCTGGTAAAGAGGAGGAATTAGGTACAGTAAGGGGCGCTTTAGTGTTTTGCTTAGTGGTCAAGCGGGACACCGAAGAAGCAGACCCCTTAGAATTAACAGAGTCTGTGAGGGAATCCTCTGGAGAGTCTTGTAAGACATTAAAAGGATTAAAGTCCTCCAAAGTTGTTTCCTTTAGCCGAGAAGACCCATTGCGATTAGTACGTGCCGTAGCCATTATCAAAGTGAGAGGAAAACCACTGCGTAATCGATATAAATCTGTGCGCCAAAGAGAACCAACTGGTGAAGGTAAAAAGAAAGTCTGCAGAGTCTGTCTCAGAAAACACCCATGAATGCCAGCAATAATCAAAAATGGCAAAGGCGAGGTAAAGAGAGGAAGAAACCAACCTTATGGCCGAAAAGTAGAGGGTCCGCTGAGGAGTTGTGAGGAAAAAGCATCAAAAGCGGGAAAAACGCGGACGCGCCGAAAAACAAAATGGCGGCCGCAACGCTGCTGAGGAGAGCGGCAGCGATAAACATCAAAATGAAGGGGAACTGCTTACAGAAAGCGGCCGTCGTGGCAGCAGGGCAGGCAGCATCCTGTCCGACGTCGGAAAAGACCAAATTCCGGGTCCGAAGATAGAAATGAAGTCCTGGAAGCAGCTCGGACTTCTACGTCCCGGCGGAGCTCCCGTGAGTCGTGGCCATCTCGAAAGGCTCCTAAGCCACGCCCCCATGGGTGTAATATCTGTACCCGAGTCCTGAGAGTTACTCCCTCCTGTGTGGGATGCTACATTTTTGGGGCATCTACTTTTGGCTAAGTCATTGGAAGCCTTAAATAAGGCTTTCCCTGCCGAGGGCCCCTCGCCAGCACTCCCCCGATTTTGTGTTGCTTGCTCAAGTACTCCCCTCGAGTTGTTGTCAGATGAATTAGCCAACTCCTTGTTTTTAGCCTGGAATTTTATTAAAGTTTTTAAAGAGTGGAAATTGTCAGGGAGGTTTGTTCGAGCCTATCGACCCTTCCCTTTAAACATTCCAAACTCTCAATAATGGGTAGTAGCAGGGATTTCATGAGTTTCTCTAAATAGATCGAGTTAGGCTCTATAGTAGAGGGAGCAGGGGAGGTAACATCACTAGGACTTACAGTAGCCAGAGTTGCAGGCATATGACGTGTTTGAGTATTAACTACGCCAACTGCCACATCCTTTACCCCACCCCCTACTCTATGACTTTCCCTCGGTTTTTTGGCCTTCTTGGTGGATTTTATACTCCCACCCCCTACACCACTAACAGCTCTTTTCCTTTTGATGGACAGCCCTCGTACTCTTAGTTTTACTACTGCCTCTGGTTGCACCTGTAGGTTCTCTGTATCTACAGGCAAAGTAGTGGGGGCACGAGCTCCAGCAAAAGCGGAACTCCCTGCAGATACAGATGCTGGGCCAGGGGTCTTGCCTACCACAACAGGTGCACTGCCATCTTGGGCCCCCTCTGAAATAGCTATAGAGGTGCAAATAGCAGATGGTGTCACCACAGGAGTTACCAGCGGTGGGGCGATAGGGGGAGGAGAGAGAGAAGGGGAGATAGGAAAATCTATTACCACAGGACTGTCTCTTCCTAGAGAGACTCTCCGCTCATTATTTATTTTGTTGACTATTTTTACCAAGTAATTGTCCATAGTGGCCCCCCCAGATGGAATTTTGTCAACCTTCAGTTTGGACATGCTCTAAACAATATGCAGAGGGAGGATGCTTATCCCAGAACGAGTATCAGATAATACGTCGCCTGTACCCTAAACAAGATCTTTATCAGTGGCAGAACACACAACAGACTTATCACACATAAAGGGGGAACTATAACCTGATTATTTTGCCAGGGGTCGTAGTCCAGTCCAGACTCCTCAGGCCTCTGAGGGCCACAGAGGGCCCGCCCTTTGCCCGGGCTTAGCCCGAGCGCTCCCGCGACGCGGTGAGAGACGCTGGTTTTTAAGCGCCTCCTGGCGCCCTGTCCGTGTGCGCGGCTTCCGCCGCAGTGACCACAGGGACCTGTAGTTCAAGGCTCACCCCCGCTCGGCGGCCGCTCCGCGGGTGGAAAAGGCGGCAGCGGGGGGTGAGTAGGAGCACCAGGGGAGAGAAGCGGGTCCGTAACAAGGACGGCCAAGTTCGTGGGTCGATTTCCTCCCAGTCCGTAGCAAGTACAATCACAAGTGCCTCCTAGCGTAATTTTAGAAAGCGTCCCGCTCTGCCATGAGAGACGCTGGTTTTTAAGCGCCTCCTGGCGCCCTGTCCGTGTGCGCGGCTTCCGGCCGCAGTGACCACAGGGACCTGTAGTTCAAGGCTCACCCCCGCTCGGCGGCCGCTCTGCGGGTGGAAAAAGCGGCAGCGGGGGTGAGTAGGAGCACCAGGGGAGAGAAGCGGGTCCCTAACAAGGACGGGCAAGTTCGTGGGTCGATTTCCTCCCAGTCCGTAGCAAGTACAATCACAATTGCCTCCTAGCGTAATTTTAGAAAGCGTCCCGCTCTGCCATGAGAGACGCTGGTTTTTAAGCGCCTCCTGGCGCCCTGTCCGTGTGCGCGGGTCCGGCCGCAGTGACCACAGGGACCTGTAGTTCAAGGCTCACCCCCGCTCGGCGGCTGCTCTGCGGGTGGAAAAAGCGGCAGCGGGGGGTGAGTAGGAGCACCAGGGGAGAGAAGCGGGTCCGTAACAAGGACGGCCAAGTTCGTGGGTCGATTTCCTCCCAGTCCGTAGCAAGTACAATCACAAGTGCCTCCTAGCGTAATTTTAGAAAGCGTGAGTTCATTTGCGTTGGAGGACGGGGCAGAGTGACCGAGATGGGATTGGAGTTCATGCGCTAACACTCCAGGGAGGATTTGCCTAAGATTTCTGGACATAGTTGTAGTTTTAATGTTTTGTTTAGGGGCGACTGGCGCTGCTGGGAGATAGTAAACAGGATAAGATGATTGTCAAGTACACGTACCTTAAGACTTGATCTTCCACAGGAGCAGATGACTAAACCCCCAAATCCCCACACCCCACTGCAAACGGACCACATCCACTTCCAGTAGAGAGGGGGAAAAGGGGAATCGGATAAAAAGAGAGACTCCACTGCTGGTACCTCTGCTACTTCAGGTGTTGTTACTTCCGTCTTACTAGTGAGGTATCTGTAACACACAAACACGACTATTAACTCTCACTTCCTAATATATATTCTACACTTTACCCTTCCATACTACCCAACCTCCCAGTCGTGTCTCCTACCTTTTTCCCTGCAGTGATTAGCCAATCCCTTGTGGACCAAATGATGTAGTTGTATAGAAAGTAGAATCTTGGTCCATAGAATAGCTGACCTACGGATAGGCGACTGGATAGGTGAGGTGGTAGGCAAAATGTATATATATATATAAACAATTTGATCTCACAAACTGAGTATGACTTTTTGAATATAGAGCACCCAGTGATACCTATACTATATCTGATTCCAAAAATACACAAACAGAGAGTTCCAACACCTGGCCGTCCAATCATTGCGGCTATCAATAGTGTAGGAGAAAATATTTCCAGTTACATTGATTTTTTCTTACAAGACATTGTGAAAAACTTACCAAGTTATATCAAAGACACAGGGGACTTTTTAATGAAATTATCCTCCATTGAATGGCAAGAAAATTGGTGTCTAATTACTCTTGACATAGAGTCATTGTATACGTCTATAGATCACGTTAAAGGTCTGGAGGCAATCAAGCATTATCTTGGTCTACGGTCGTGTGAATACTATGCGCACAACAAGATGTTGTGTAAATTAATACACTGGTGTTTGCATAACAATTATTTCATGTTTGCGAAGAGTATCTGGAGACAGGTGCGGGGTGTGGCGATGGGATCGTGCTTCTCCCCCAGCTACGCGTGTCTCCACGTGGGCTGGTGGGAGGAGCGCGGTCTCACTTCCACACCAGGATTTCAACATGTGCAATACTGGAAACGGTTTATAGATGATGTTTTTTGTATATGGGAGGGGGATGAGACTAGTGCAAAGGTTTTTATTGATGCACTGAATGACAACCAAGAAAATCTTTTCTTCACCTCCAACATCAGTAAGGTACAAGCAGATTTTTTAGATGTTCATCTGATAATTGAGAATAACGCTGTATCTACTTCCCTTTTCCGTAAGCCAACTGCTGGAAACAGCATATTGCACGCTAGTAGTAATCACCCGAAGCATGTGATTAATAATGTCCCGTATGGAGAATTGGTGCGGGTTAAGCGAATCAGTAGTACCCCTGAAATATTTGAGCAAGAAGCTATGAATACCATCAATAGACTCAAAATCAGAGGGTACAGTGATAAGGTTTTAAACAGTGCTTTGAAGAGAAGTCGTGAAAAATCGAGAGAATCTTTATTAAGATCTGATGCACGAAAACCCAGTTTAGAAAACAATACTCCCCGCCTGATTCTTACCTACAACAAACATGAAAAACAAATCAGGTCCATTGTCAGAAGACATTGGCCAATCTTAATGACTGATGGTTTTTATGGTGAGATACTACAAGGTACTCCCACGATAACCTACAAAAAATCTCATAGTATGCATAACAGCCTAGTGAAAAGTAGCCCTGAGTTAGGTGGTGGCAGCACCTGGCTCAAATACAAAGGTTTTTTCAAATGCTCCACATGTAGGGCGTGCAAGTTTGGAGTTAACACCACTCACTACAGCACCCCTTTCTGTCCTACTAGGAAGGCCATTCGGGGCAATTTCAATTGTCACAGTGAGTTTGCTATATATGTCCTGACATGCACCTGTGGTCTGCGATATGTGGGTAGCACTAAGTTACAGGTGCATGTCAGGATCTTGCAACACTTGCGTGCAATTGTCAACAATGACAATACATACCCCGTGGCGCGCCACTTCAAATCAACACATAATAATGATTTGTCTCAGTTGACTTATTTTGTGATTGATGTAGTGGCCCCTCTCAATCGTGGAGGTGATAGAGAGGGACTTCTGAGAAGAAGGGAGACAGAGTACATAGTCGAGCTGGATAGTAAATATCCGAACGGGCTCAATACAACTGAAGATTTGCATCATCTGTTATGAATTGTGTGCAGCATGTATATTAAGACGTAGATCATATAGAGAATATGAAATAAATCCTGATGAGGATTTCTCTATTTTATTTCCTTGATTCTTTAAGGGCCGGTATGGATTCAAGATCACTATATCGTATATAAGAAAAATTTAAGGCAAGAAGTTGTGCATTTGGGGAAGTAACGATTGAAAAATTATTAATCAATCAAGATAATGAACTGACTTCCAGCTGTCAATACGGTTAAACTCTCTCCAAACGATTATGTATATATTTACAAACAAAAGTAAAAAGTCACAGTTTTTTTTCTCATTTACCAAACACAAAGATTTTTTTGTACTTTGTTGTTTTTTTAAGTGTTGTTATCACTATTACATGTACTATCACTTATGGTTTGAGTATGGATTATATGGGAAAAATAGGGAAGAATAATAAGCCAAATTTTTGGGAAAAAAATGCTGATTTATGTTAATTAGTCCTTGTTCTCGTATATTCAATAGACAACAGTCAACAATTTTTTGATTGTAAATATTTGTAAATAGTGTAATTGTGTGTATATAGGATTCACATGTAGATATATATTTTTACATATATATATATTTATATATATAGATATTTTTGTATTGAAACAGAGATTAGATTTATAGTGTGGGGATGTTGGTCTGATTGGATATGTAGGAGTCAATATCTTAACCCTTATATGATGGATTGTACAATAATTGTCTTATGAGAACTTTTTTGGCTTATTGCATTCATGCAGTTATGTATTCCCTTTTTTCCGTGGTTCCTACTCGTTGAGGGTAAGGTGGGTGTCGTGAAGTATTTCATCTATGTTCATGCACCATGTGACTCACTTTGGAGGTGGAGCACTGCAAAGAGAAATGTATTTAAGAAAATGTTGACCAGGTGTTTGGTGTGTGATCAAGAGCACAAGCTGCTCGAAACGCGTCGCCTGAGGGGAAAATAAAACCTACCTGACTGCAGTCTGAGGGTCCGTGTTTTCTGTTGCTGTGGCTGAATGTTCGCAGTGCTGAGGACTTGGTGTTTATATATATATATATATATATATATATTGTTACTTACTAAGTATGTGGCAACTGAGTTAATTGTTAATTCACAAAGTCTCTAGTTGTGTAACTTAAATTACCCTCTAAACTCAAGAGTTGTAATACCATTCACAGAGTCACTGGTTGTTTAACTAAACAATTCTCTCAAGGCTCCGAGAGTTTAAATGCTGGAATATAATCTTTCCTTCTTATTACTGAAGTCGGCTGTGGCCTAGAAGGACTCTGTAAGTTCAACCGCTGTTCCCACGACGAACCTTTGAGCTCTTGGACTGAGCCCTCAAAAACAAAGTGCAAGTTCCCAGACTGCCCAAATTAAATAATACACCTAGGCAGGAGGCGAGCGACAGATTCCCAGCAATACTTACTTGCGAGGACAGAACAGCTGGTACTGCGAACAGAAACAGCTCACCAGATGGCGCTACCAGCTCGGAATTCTTCTAGAATGCCAAAATTCCTGTCGGAAAAACAGGAGTGCTGATGCTGCAGAGAGAGTCGGGCGGAGACACGACTTCTAGCCTCCCCAGACCGGTGTTCTCAGAACAAAATAAAGTCCCGACAGAAGGAAACGTCCGAACGGTTCAGAAATTCAGTTGAAGTGCGCAATGCTCAAGGAGAGCGAGAGCGAACACCTGCCTTCCTAATAACCACTAGAACGCTGACTGAGCAGAAAGGACGACCAGAAGGGCGACCATTATACCCCACCAGGGAAACAGGTGATTTAATGAAAATCCCTTAGCTAGAGAATCGGCGCAGCCGACTCCAGGGATAGTTCAAGATCCTCTTCCTAAACCCTTTACCTGACTGATAAAGCAACCGCTGTCTTGGTCTACCCAAACCTGACAGTGATGGTCAGACCAGTCAATGGGGATGATGTTGGATAAGGAAGCTAGATCAGGTTTGGAGATGATGGCGTCAAGGGTAGCTCCTTTATCGTGGGTGAAGGCATTGCAAATCTACTTGAGGTCGCTAATCTCGAGAAGGTTATTGAGAAGGTTGGTAGTAGGATCATTGGGTTAATTCCAGTGGAGGTTCAGATCTCCAAGGAAGAGTTTGTTGGAGTTGGAACGCAGTAGTGAAGAGGAGATAAGATCAGAAAGTTCTTCTGCAAATGGGAGTTGATCGCCAGGCGGGTGGTATATGTTATGGAGTCGTATGGGGGGGGGGCGTTTTTTATTTTGAGTTTGGCTCCTAAGTATTCAAAGGCAGAATAGTCAGGGTTGTTACTTTGGGCGAGTTGTAATTCTTCTTTGAAAATAATTGCTAGGCCTCCCCCTATTTTTTCAGGTCTATCTTTTCTGGGAATAGAGTAGCCAGGGGGGGTCAGAAGGTCAAGGATGGGTGCCGAGTGGTCTTTGAGCCAGGTTTCCGAAAGGAAGGCAATGTCCACATCCTCATTGAGGATGGTTTCTGAGATTTCGGTCGTATGACGGACTGCTGAGAGGCAGTTCACGAGCATGCATGAAAGGGGTTTCGGTTTGGAGTTAAGGGCAGGGAGGAGTTGAATGCTGGTGAATTGGAGGGGGTCCTGGGGGAACTCAGAGACTCCGGGTTTCTGCAGGTCCCCAGAATGACAGGGATGTTGGAGTGAGGGGGGAGTGGTCTATAGGAGGGAAAGTGTTAAGGTAGTCGTATCATAGGGCATATAGATCGGGGCGGAGTAGGTATTTGTGGTGCGAAGTGGTCTGTCAGAGCGTGGGAGGAGGGGCATAGTGGACCAAAGATTGGGGTATGGGTGATTTCTGAGAATAGTGTTAATAGCATGGGGCCAGGGGGGGGCGCACATAGGGTTTGATGGATTTAATCCGATTGAAGTAATTTCTGAGCAGTGTTATTTCAGCTGCTAGGGTCGAAAGATTGAAATCTAGGTTGCGAAGTAGCTGGAGGAGGTTGGGGAGGAGGGGCGGAGTCGGGCTAAAGGAGGGGTTATGGACGGAGTGGTTAGGTAGTGAGGGTTGGAGGCATGGAGCCGTTGTTTTAAGAGGGGGTGGTAATGTGAGAGGTTCTACGTTGAGAGGAGGATTGGGGAAGGCCAGGGGATGGGAGGGGAGTATAAGCCTGGGAGTGGTGGGGGTGTTAGGTGCGATATGTGCTGGACTGGAAGGGGGAGAGGGGGAAGGGGGGGGTGGAGGCAGGGTATGCAGGGCCAGGGGGGAAGTGGGAGTGGTGAGGTGGATGGGCATGCAGTTTACGAAGGCTGGGGAGGAGATATGCTGGGCATTGTTTGATGAGGGGCTAGTAAGATGGAGAGGAGGAGTAATAGGGAATGTCGGAATTGGTCGGTCATTAAGGGATGTGGGGTTTTGGCGAAGTGAATTGTGGGGGTGGCTGGGGGATGGTTCAGGTGAAGAGGGAAAGGTAGGATTAAAGGAGTTGAGTGTTGTTACGGGCAGGAGTTTCAAGGAGGAGTGGAGTACGACTCTGGGGGCAGAGGAGAGTTGGCGGGGGTCTGGATGGGGGCAGGTGAGGAGAGTTGGAATTGGAATTGGAATTGGATAGCACTAGGGGGTGGTTCGAGTGCAGCTGCCAGGTTAGGAGCATTTGCCAGGGGACTCTCATTTTGGAGAAGGTTGGGAGTAGTGGCAGCCGAGGGGGGTCCAGAGGGGGATTGGGACTGAGTGGATGTTTGAGGGGGAATAGAAATTGAGGGGGATTGGGACTGAGGGGATGTTGGAGGGGAGTAGAAAGTGCCAGGTGGTCGGACAGAGTGTTGAAGAGGAGTTCGAAGATTAGGAGGTGCTTCTCAGAGGCTTGGATCGGGATATTTCCCGTTTTGTAGATGGAAATGGTTAATTCACCAGGAAAAAGAGAGGATGGGGAAGTGGCGAGCTTATGACCATGAGGGATTTTAATCGAGCTAGAAACTGGAAGGTGTTGTAGGAAGGTGCTCTTCCATTTAGATGGGCGTTTGGTGTAGAAAATTTAGTTAGTTTTAATGGGGGATGTGAGGCTGTGATAGGTATCTTCAATGAGGGCTTCAGGATGACGGGAGAGGAGTTTATGTTTGAAGTTCTTTTTGGCATTTTTAGAGAGGATGGAGGGGTATGGAATTGTCCAGGAGTTGGGACCATGTTTGATGAGTGAGGGGGGATTGTTAGTCAGATCCTGAGTGGGGGGAGGTGTGTAGGTGGTGTTGAGGTCGGACATGGTGGTGAGGCTATATTGGGGGAGAAGAAAATAAAAAGGGGAGAGTGGACAGGGAGGGGCAGGCAAGGAGGTGGGGGTAATAGCGGAGGGAGGTTATAGTGTGTGGTGATGCGTGGGAGGATATGAGAGGGGCAGGGGAGGGAAGTTCTATCTGGGTCTTTATCAGGCGGGGTGGTGAGTATAGGAATGGGAAATGCAGTGATCGCACGTATGAAGGTCGGAGAAGTGCGGAGTGATAAGGAGAGTACGTGAGAGAATTGTGCAGGATACCAGGGGGGACAGGATATCCACTGATTTTGTTAGAGCTAAGATTTATCTCTCAAATATCAGCTTTAAATATATATGCAAAATTATGAGGTTTCAATAGACATTTTTAAATTTTGGTGAACACGACTAATTCAACCAACCAAAAGTGTTGAATTTATTAGGTTGGGCTCCACACAGGAGAGCTACTTACAGGTGGGTGAAGAGCTACCAGTAGCTCACGAGCTACTCATTAGAGAAGCCTGGCTAAGGAACACCGATCATCATGATTTAATCAGCATGGCAGGTCTACTTTTAGTGGGGCACAGGGAGTTGTTAGGTTTATGACCAAGATTGGCCCCAATGGAAGAAGAAGAGGGAAAACTATCCAGAGTCAAGTGCCCAGTATGAGCGCCTAAGCTTTGAGTACTCGAGATATTGGAATTTACCCCTTTGTAGATAAGCGCCCATAAAGGCACATGACTGGGAATTTGCTTATGGTGATTAGCAGTGGGAACATCATTGGATATGGGATTCGCACCCTTATTCACAGGAGTCACTGACTAGATAAAGCAGCAGATGGTCTGGAAATGGTTGCTGGTAGATGAATGTGTCCAATAACTGCAATTGTGTTGCTAAAAGCTAGAAGCTGTTTCAAAGAATTGGTCAGTGATGTAATAATGGATTTTAGAAGCCCCTACCTCAGTTTTCAAATCTAAGATAAAAGCAGTGTAAGAGGCCTGGTAAGAAAAGATGGGAACAGAAACATCAGGTGCCGTGGAAGAACGCACCAAATTATTTGCGACATCCTAATCGTTCGTCATCTCGGCCAATGGGGCAAAGCGGTTACTGCAAGGTAAAGCATCCTCAAATTTAGACTGTAGTTGCTAGACAGAATTGGACTGTACTAGTGATGTTAGGGGAGATTTATAAAGTGCACGTACACCAACAGGTCTTTTGGTGCTAAGTTGGCTCAAGTGCGTTTGTTAACAGTGAGTGTGCTTTACCCACAGTATGTTGCTCCTGGGCCTGAAGAGTATAGGCCATATGTATGAAGGTACCCATTTGCAATTCTGAATTACCAATTTTTGGCGAATCGCAAACTCAGAATCGCAAATTGGTATGTATGTAATAAATTGCAATTAAATAGCGATTTGGTAAAAATCGCTATTTAATTGCGAGATTCCCAATAGCGATTCCTTAAGCATAGGAAATCGCAATTTTGCGATTTCTTAACGCAAAAAATCGCAATTTTGCGAATTTTTCGAATCTGCCAATTGGAACCTCGGGTGCAGCTTGATGACATCACAACCAGGAAGTGTGACTACCCATGCTGCACCTGAGATGCTGTGTCACAGACCGAGAGAATGAGTGGTGGAGAGGGAACTGTACAGTTTTCTACAGAATGGCTGAAACTGGACACATGGCCAGCCAGGAAACTCAGCAGCAGCAGCAGAGTGACGGTGCAAGGAAGAAAAAGCAGAAATTCTCAGAGTCGGAGTTGGAGGTATTAATTCAGGAAATGGTGCTCAGCCATGAGCTACTATTTGGAAAAAAATCATTGAGGGTGCCGGAGTCTCGCAAGAGGCGCATTTGGGCTGACATCCAGCAGAAAGTCAATGCAGTGGGGGTGACACACAGGAGTGACGATGAACGGAGAAAGCGATGGTACGATCTGCGCCAGTGCTCGAAGGAGAAGTTGGCTGCCAGGCTGGAGCAGTCCAGGAACACCGGTGGAGGGACCTCAACAGTCTCTGACTCCACACCTCTGGAAGAACTGGTGGAGGGGACCCTGCAACCAGAAAGTGTCATGGGCGTGGCTGATCTCGACAGCTCTGAGCAACAGGTACCAGGACCAGGTAACAAGCATGCCATCCCACCCCTGACAACCCCCAAACACCCCCCAGCAGCGACCTAGGGGCAGGAGTAAGTTTGTAGTCCAGAGCAGGTACACCGGCACACACAGCAATGCATTATGGGAGATGTAGTAACATGAACAGTGAAGTGGTGCCTTGTCACCCAGCTAGTCCCCAATTACATGTGCACGTCAGGAAAGAAAAGTACATGACACATGTAACCCCAAACAGTGAAATGTATTAATTGACAAGTGCAAGTGAGAACAGTTAATGAATGTGTGCATTTAAGTCCACAGCACCATCTGCAGCATAGCCTAAAGGCAGTGGGACACTGGCCGAAAGTCCAAACTTAGGAGACGCAGGGCATGAGGAGAACACAGATGGGGAGGACAGCCCCGCCATCCCTCCGAGCCAACGCAGGAGACATGTAGTCAGACCACTACCCCCATTGGAGGGCGAGGCCGAGGACAGCGACGTCAATGTGCACTCAGAGCCAACATAGCCACAGCAACAAGTCCGTGCACATGCTGACCAACTCCCACAAAGCACAACCAGGCGCAGGCCTCGCACACCCAGAAGTGCTGCAGATCCGGCAGAGGGAACAGTCTTTGCCGGCCTGGAGATGCATATGTTGAAGGTGCAACGCCTGCAAGCAAAAAACATTAAATCTTTACAGCGAGAAGTGAGGGCAGGCTTCAGGGGCATGACGGGTGAACTGACGGGTGCCCTGCAGGCATTCTGTGAAGAACTAAGAGCAGACCGTGCTGCAAGGCGCCGAGAATTGCTGAGCATGGACCTCTACACACGGGCCATGAACCGCCTGGCCTCTGCCACCAAGGTCCTCTCCAGGCGCAGCATACACATGCAGCGCGAGGTGGCACATGGTAGCCAGGACGTAGCGAGGGCACTGGTGCAGGTTACAGCTGCTGTAGACGAGCTGCGGGAAATGCGTACAACTGGGCCAGGAGTCCTAACTCCCACTGAAGCAGACGCACTGTCAGGGCGGAGCAGCAACACCCCCCACCCATCATGGAGAGGCGCCGTAGTAGCAGAAACAGTCGGCCTACCATGCCTAATGAGGAGGACACTGTGCAAGCACCAACAGGGGCTTCATCTTGCCAGCGCCGCATGTGAGGTGCAAAGTTTGTGACCACTGGAAGGGGCGGCTAGCCACTTGACTTGTACACTATCTCCTGTTTACACGCTTGCACTGTGACTTTAACATGTGCAGGTGTAGCAGGGTTTCTGTACTCACACAGAACTGTGCACAGAGGAGTGGAACCTCGGCAAATTAGGGTGTCCCAAAACTTACCTTAGCAACCAACTCACCCCTTACCGAGCTAGCTACAGTGTCTCATTGGACATATCAAACTCCCAATGTTTAGACCAACCAGAACATGAACTTACAGTACCTCAGGGTACGTGGGACTCATGAACACTCTTTCGTTATATTATCATTACAAACCAGAACATGGAGTAAAGAAGACACATGTGCATTTGAAATGTTTATTTACTAATGCCGTCTTCTCAGGCGCAGTATCTTAGATAATACAAGTATACTTATTATCAGTATCAAAATTACCAGCATAGTTACTAAGACATAAAAAGCGAATGGTGACAGCATGTTAACATGCTGTAATGAATAAGAGTTAACAACACTTATATCTCACCCTCCCTAACACATATATTATATTATTAGCTAAGAAGGTCTCTTTGGGTTGTTTTAGGGCGGGCCCATACCTTAGTGTCCTAGCATGAAGGAATCACATCAGCATACACCAGCTCTCTCTGCATGTGCCCCGCATCAAGTGTGTTAACAAAACTCGTGCAAAGCAATATCAATCCCGCCTCAAGCCCAAGTTGGCAAAGGCTGCACTTGTGTTATGACTATGAAGGCGTGGAGATCAGACCTCATAACAATTCCATATCGTGTTGCTCCTGAAACTTCAGCACTCTCCGTGCAGACATGGTTTAACAAACAAAACTGATATCAGAGCAATAACATATTATTCTCACATACACCACGGCAAACCACTAGGTTGAAAGCTAAGTCAACAATTAAGGGTCGTGTGCAGAAGTTGCAAGAAAGGAAAAATGGCGTTTAAATCTCAAATGTACCTATGCTAACTTAACACGATATAAGGATATATAGGAGCTATACAACACCCCCCCATGATCCGAGAACGGACTAAATAAGATAACAGAAGTGCCATCACATGAGAGCAGAATCCAATTATAAACGAGCATGAATAAAAATTCAATTATAAAAACTAATGCTAAAAAATAGCCCACAAGTATAATGTGGCTCAAGCCAATAGGCAAGAAAAAAATGTCTTGACTAAAAGTCAATAAAATCAAGGAAATGCTATCAATCAGCATGTCAATTTGAGGCAGTGTCTATGATAAGACTGTATATGAAAAGTAAGCTGCAACAGCCTCCAGGAGGAAGTCACTGTCCTCATCCGAAAACAGTTCAGCCATCCAATTTAAAAGATGAAAGGAACATACGTGATCTTCCAGCACCGGATCCTCTAGAACCATCAGAGGACAGCTCGGTGGGTATTCAAGAAAACCTCGTTCCAAGAAATTTTGCGCTGCCGACAACACATCCCAGGGACCCATTAGTCCATGTGCCACCGCCAAGGCCATAATCCTTTCGTCAGAACAAACCAACTCGTGAGCAATGATAGGACTCATCAGTTGATCAAAATCGACGTCAGAAGATATTGGTCCGCAGAGACACAAATCAATGGCCCAAAGGAAATCACAGGTCAGGCAGCGAAATACAGGCTGGACACAGGTGAAATAGGAGAACCGAAAAGATAATCCAAACGCCGTGCTTAGAGTCGCCAACGGCAGTGTGCCATAATAATCAAGCATGCGGTTGCGAAACCGCATCAGTAGCAGCTGAGCGTGGTCTTGCACAGGAAGGGCATCCATATTTAAAAAGGCAGAAAACCACCAAGGCGCCAGCCGCTAATGCAAGTAAAAACGGGAACCCTCCAAATAAGGACGAAAAAATAGAATGGAAGAAGGCAGGGATGACTCCAAAAATCTTCTCAAAGGAAGTCACGAGACCACCGCTAACAACTTTAAAAAAATGCGCTAGGCCCGTTGTGGAGGATGCGTTAAAGATAGAACGGACCATGGCTCCGAAATGCAAAGGCAAATCAGTGTTTAAAAGAGCCTGAACCTCCGTACGGGTGTTAGCAATGTGAAGCACGAAAGTTTCACGGGCCGAGCTCAAGGCCACCTCTTTCTGGGACAATAGAGCTCTTATTCTAGCCATGCCGCTGAATTCTGCTCCCAAGGTCGGTATCTGTGGCCAAATGGAAGACTCCCTATGTTCACGTGTGGGAGGATAAAGAACATTTCTGCAGCAAATAACTCGCTCACTTACTGTTACTATGAAAGCTATACCTTTAATTAACCCACAACAGTTTTCATTATTGAGTATTAAATAACTACCATTCTCTAACAATTTAAACGTGGGGATGATAGCAGGAACTGGCGTGCCCTGTAAAACGCAAGCCATATTCGGTCGGTCCTTGTTACATGAACCGTGTAACTGTATGTGTCTGCACATTAAAGAATGATCTGGCGTCTCAGTACACTCATCCCCTGTTAGATAAACTTCTTGTCCATCCTTGAAACATCTGTATGTGTATGGGAGTGACCAGACCTCATGAAGAAAACCGCTACCTAAGGGTTCAAAACGACCTATTGGCACATATTTCATACAATTTGAAAACTTATATAAAGCAAAAGGCAGTGTTATTAAACCGTGGATAAGCCACGTAGCAGTAGTGGCTTCTGCCACAGAAAAAGGTAAAGATTCCAACCTTTCAATATGGAGCATAGAAAAGGAAGCATCACGCATTGAAAGCAAGCGTTGTTTATCTGTCAAATTAAACGGTGAAAATAAAGAGGAAACGTTCATGTATCCCCAGGGAACTTTACCCATTTTCAGAGTCTGAAGTGTCCATGCAAACTGCATGATTGACCGTAATTGATTTTGACCATGGTATAATACTGACACTTCATCATGCACAATATCAACAACAGACGACACAATATTATCTAGTGTGTAAATTCTAGAGGAAAGCACGTTAATGCTATTGTCAACAACTGCAAGCACTTTCTCAAGATTCGCCTGATCAATAGCCCTAAGGCGTGAAGCAGCCTCAATCTGTGAGAGTTTCCAAATTTCATTGTAAACCCCATATAACCACCGTTTCGACCTGCCACTAGCTGGGCCCTTAATGAAATCATTCAAATCCACGTCTGCATTCAGTTTGGAAAGGTGATACTTAACCGCAGGTAAAGTTGAATGTTTCAGCCAAGCTTGACACAACTTGCCCACAGAGTAAGAGGTGACAGTATGACTCAAATCAAACCGGGGATCAGATCTAACAGTCTTAAAACCGTCAGTTATATTTAAAAATCTTTTTTGGCAAGAATCAGCACTACGGTGCCAAAGCAGCCAACCCTTGGGATTCATACTGGAAATGTTAAAGGAGGAATTAAGAAGCAGAGCCTGTATATCTTTAATGGACAATCGAGTAAAATTACTCCAATCCTCATATTCCTCCAACTCCGGGAAAGACGGGGTGTTTAACCTTTTAGATGTAGCCAATCCAAAGCATGTGGTCTGGGAAATGGTTTCATTTAAAAACAACATATGATTCGGGATGAGACATGCACGGTGCAAAGCCTCAGTGCCTCGTACCTGCCAGGCCCTTGAACCCCAAACCGATTTAAGGTCTATTGTTTCCTTCCATAACTCATAGCCCCCAGTAACTAATTGACCTAGGAAGGCCTTCGAATACAACAATTTTGTATCGGTAAGTCTAACCTTGGACAGTGGCTGTTTGTGAAATTTAAAATAAAAGGATTCGGGATTGGACTGGTTAAAGTCAGTGAAATAAGTATACTTTTTAAGAAACGTTTCTGAACTCCCTTGTGTAGGAGCTGGGCAATGTTCCCACTGAGTAAAATTAACAGCATCCCTTCGGGAAGATGTTTTGTGTAAGAAGTGATTGCCATAATGTTGGTAACAGAACAATTCACCATAATTAGCAGATTCTAAATATAAATCCTCAGCATCAAAAGCAGCATAGTATTTCAAATCAGAAAACAAACTTTCCACAGCATTAACATCCCAATCATCAGAACGAATGTTTTGTTTCACCACATCCCCCATATTAACTCTTAGTACATTAGGAACATTAACGACTTCCGTTGGGCCATGAATCTGAAAACGAACTGCATCCCACGCGATTCCATCCAGAACAGGCCATGCTGTGATGTTAACCAAAGTCAAGTCTCTCTTTAATCTGTGTGTAGAATGTGAAGAGGAAAGTGGGGCCAAAGTTCCATTTAAATGAGTAATGCAAGTTCTCTCCTCGACATAGTGTCCATTCATAATCCGAAAAAAATAAAACACAAAACCAATTGACATAAAAAGGTAAACCGAAAAAAGGACCAGCCAAATGTATATCCAAGGAGGAATCAAAAAATGTTTTTTAAACAGGCTAGCATATACCGCAATTTGAGAGGGTTTTTTCGAGGCAAGGGAAGCAGAGTCAAATGAAAATCTGGATTCCGTGGCTAAACGAGCTTGCAGGTCAGGCATGGACAAATCAGTGGGGTATGTATAGTCTGTCTCATCAAGGTTAGTTCCTGGTAAATTATTCAATAATGGACTGGAAACAGCAGGTAATTCGATGGCCACCTCAGGTTCATTATTAGAAGCAGTGGGCATAATTGAATTTCTCACAATGGAAGGACAGGAAACAGCCGGTGTCATGCTAAGAAGAATCGGCCACTCTGTGTATCTTGACATTGTCAATAGAAATAAACCTGTTTTCCTTACGACCTGGAAGTGGTGGTAAAATGACTGTTCTTGTGCCCTTCACTCCAAGCACTGGGACTGGAGCTCGATAGGAGGGACCAAACTCTTTCTTGTTGTCGATCTTCTCCCGAACCAGTTCTCCAACTTGGGGTAGCCAGCCAACTACCGGGATCTGCAACGCATCATCCGATGTGGAGGGCAAATGTTCCTTTGCAAGAGTGTCTCTGGTCTTTTGTAGATTCTGTAAAACATTGCAATGTTCATCTGCGTCAAAGGAAGTGGCGCGAACCACAGAGTCTAGACCGTCAAGGTCAGGGACGTACATCTTGATGCCAAAGAGCATTTCGTATGGGGTCCGCCCACCCAGAGACCTTCTAGGGAGATTATTAAGAGCACGCTGCACGCCATAGAGGTGAGCCAGCCAGTTTCTGCCAGTGCCTATAACTCGGGCTGTCAAAGATTGCTTTAAATCACGGTTCATTCGTTCAACTACACTATTACCCTCAGGTCTGTAGGGTGACGAAAACTTGACTTGGACCCCCATCGAAGTCATGGCATCCTTATACGCCTTAGAGGCGAAAGCCGGACCCTGATCCGAATGGAAGGTACCACAGGCAAAAATCCCTATAAAGATACGCAAACCTCTAATGACAGTCCGTGAATCAGCGCTGCGATGTGGCCATACCCACACAAAGCGTGTGCATGAGTCAACTGCTACTAAGATGTACTTATACGCAGTATCAGATGAAAAAGGACCGCAGTGATCTAAATAAACACAGCCTAGTGGTTTATTAGAAATGTACAACTGAGTCTGTGGCGGACGCGTAGCAGTTGAAGGTTTAATCTGCTGGCATATGTCACAAAGAAGGACATAATCACGCGTCTGTTTGTACAGTCCCCGCCACCAGAAACGTTGTTGTAGTTGCGTTACAGTGGCTGAGACGCCCGCATGCGCAGACGCCACACCTTCATGAGCCGCTGTAATCAAGTCTGTTCTGCGATCCGAGTTGGGAATCAGCCGTTCCCCCTCATCAGGAATTGTCACAAAAGGAACCTTTTCGGGACTTAAGTGGTATTTATACTTCGAAGGGAATCCCGCAGGATGTTTACTTCCCTTCTCAGAGGCAGCAATCGCTGCCAAGATGTCGCTATCAATCTTGGTTTTAGACCTAGTAACTGCTGCAACTAAGTATGTAGATACTGCTGATTTCGCTGCTTCATCAGCAAGCGAGTTGCCAACAGCGTGAACTCCTACGCGCTGATGACCGAGAGTATGAATCACATAAACGAGTGGCAACATAGCCTTAAGCTCTGCCACTCGAACCCAGATCATTTTATGTTTTATTGTGCTACCCTTGGAATCATGAAAATCATTTTGAATCCAAAAGAACAAGTTTTCATTGTAAGACTGGACACAGTAGTAAGAATCACTTACAATTAGAGTAGTAACACTTGGATCTGCGTACTCCAAAGCTAGTAAGAGAGCACGAAGCTCTGCCAATTGTGCGGTGCAATCGCCCAGGGGCAACGTGTGCACTTCCCTGGAAACGAACTCATCATTCAACATAGCACCGACCACAATGGCGCATGCGGAAACGTAGGCATGTTTAGAGCCATGCGCAACCTGCGCCGACCCATCAGTGTAAATGATGCAATGGAAGTCCTCCAAAGGTCGCATAGCCAGAGGAGCAGGATGAACGAATTCATACTGCAAGTACTCCTGCGACCGTAAGGAAGCGTCAAAAATAAACATGACATCCGTGGATGACAATGACGCTGCCCACTGAATCCACCGAGGGTGCAAAGCCTTTGAATTCGGTACACTGGCTTTCGTGACTGCCTCCAAGTGAGGACAGGGTGTTACCACTAGCATGCGTTTCCCCTGAGACAGTGCTCGTTCCTTTAGAATAGCCATCTGTACAGCAGTTAAAACCTTTTCTACTGTGGGAAACCGCATCTCAGCCGAAGTGTACAAGTGTGACTTGTAAGCAATAGGTACTGTGTCACCTTCATTAAAAGTGAGGTATGTGAAACCCACCGTCCCAGGAATTATTCTTATTACCAGGTTGGTGTGGTTATCACGAGTCAGTAAATATTTAGAAGCGAGCAGATCAGCCTGCAAGGATTGCAAAATGGCTGAATGCTCAGGCAGCCAGCATGATTTTGAGAAAGTTGGTTGTATCAAAGCATACAGAGGCTTGATACGCTGGGCATAATCCGGAATGTAAGTTCTGCCGAAATTCAAAAAGCCCAGTAAAGACTGTAATTTTTTAAGAGTTGCTGGAGCGCGCAATTGTGCGCACTTCTCTAAGAAGTGAGGAGCCAAACCTCTACCTTCATTGTTGAGCTCATAGCCCAAAAACAACACTGTGTGTTCTGCAATGTGCGATTTTGCAAAATTAAATTTGTAACCCATGTCTGCAAAGGTACAAATTATGGAATTCACTCGACACAGATGCATCCAAATTTCGTCGTCTGTGAGATAAATATCATCCACATAAGAACATGCATCCGGATCGATTCCCTCCAATAGTGTAACTATTCTGGAGGTGAAGACCCCAGGACTATTTTTGTAGCCCATTGGGAGTCGCCGGAAGCATTTTTGCACCCCAGCGGACGTAAAACTTGTCCATTGGGAGCTAAAGCCATCCAGTCTGTGGGCATAAAAACCATTGGAAATGTCAAGCGTTGTCTTGAAACGCTTACGCACTAGACTATCCACTAGGGCAGAGCCGTGAGTATTCTGTACTGCACAGTTACGGCAATGCGAGTTCAAATGCCGGTAATCCAATACCAAACGATATGATCCGTCAGGTTTGGTCACAGTAAAAAGGGGATTATTCATTGGTGACACACACGTTTCAATAACTCCCTGATATTCCAATTGTTCAAGGATTTCTGCGACGGCCGCCTTAGCTTCACGCCGTATGGGATATTGAGGCTGAGGCTGCGGCTCAGACCGCAAAGGAATTTCGTGGCATGGGGACAATTTGTCCCAACCACATTGGTTGCGGTAGAGAGCCGGTGCAAGAGCCCGAGCCCACTCTTCTGCAAAATGCTGCGCATGCTCAGTCGAGACAGTGTGCGCGAAACTGGGAAGGATTACCTCCTCCCCTCGCGGCGCTGCGAGCACAAAAGGTGGGGGCCAGTCAGCCTCGGAAAGCAAAATGTCGTAAGTAGACGAAAGGTTCTCCCAAAACACCCCTCTGACAGTACGCTGTATGTCACCTTCAATTAACAGGACAATTTCAAAAAGTCGTTCAGGGGGAGCTAATCTCGTATCAGCTGTTTCTATTACAACAAACACTTCAGTCGCTGTCACCCTCAGTAGTGGACGGAGCGCCTCTCTGACTATGGTAATCTCCGCCGCGCTGTCCAGCAAGGTCAGAGCCCACGTCAGATTCCGAAGCCGCGTTCTCACTATCTGTGGCATATCTATGCGCTGTTAAGGCCGCGACTTTCTTCTTCGCAAACTGCGGACGCTTAGGCGTAGAATCCTCCTGCTTCACTGCGCCGTCCGTCTGGCGGGACTGACCACGTCCTTGCTGGCCACCACGTCCACGTCCACCCCCTCCTCCACCACCGGTCTTCTGGGCCGATGTTTCCTGAAAGGAACGAGGAGAGCGTTGATCAGAACCCTGAAAACGATCAGGTGATTTAATCATCGCGCGATCGCGCAAATCATAAACTCTGTCTGCCGGCGCAGGAGCTTGTATAGCAGGAACAGAATCCTGAGTTTGCCTAGTCTGCTTCCCCTGTGTCTGTTTTTTAGGCCAATTCTGTTTTTTGGACTTGGGCTGGACATCTGTCACTGCAGATTGTCCCTGAGGTTGTTTTTTATCCTTCACTGGAAAATATTTCAGACCTCTACTTGTGCGGCCAATTGTCTTATATGCGGCCACCACAATCTTTGCTAACTGGCGGGGTTTGTCGGCATCGGGCAGAGCAGCCAAAGCATTCGACACCTGAAAGTTAACTGCATCTCCTTTAACATTGGAGAGAATGAGATCACATACAATCTCAAATGAACCACACAGGCGCATACCCAATTCAACCGCTGCCTCCGGACCGTGATCATTCTGAACACGTCTAATGATTTCAGGCAGGGCATTCATAGACGGGGTGCCGAAGCACCTCGTATAAACTGCCGCAAAAGTTTTTCCCCAGCTTTCACAGTCAACAAGTTCAGGAGTTATATCCTTCGGTAGAGTAATCGTTAACATTCGATGTTTATCAGCAGGAGTAGAATTCGGAAAAACCGCCTCCAGTTGATCAAACTTCTCTGCTAGCCAGAATGGGAAGTCATCGTTGTCAACTGGACGCGCACCAAAAACCGAATTAACCATCACTGGATTGAGACGCATTCCGCCTCGTTCCATGGGAGCGGCCGCACCCCCCTGGGGACCACCAGGAAGATGTCGACCGATGTATTGCACTAAAGCACGAATCACGGAAATGGAAACAACATGTAGCCTGCGAATTTCTGCTAGGGTACAAGCCCCGTGATTCGGGTGCGGGGTAAAGCCACCCAACGCAGGCCAATTTGTACCTGGAATTGAGAGTGGACCTAACCTCGCAGCGGACAAAGAGTGGGGGAGGGCGCCATCAAACCAAACTCGATGCTGCCAATGATCAATAGGTATTTCCAATGCCCTGTACGGCGTATATTCAGCCGGGACATCCGAGGCGGTGTAGGAGTGGAACAAACCAGAATTAGCGTCCACAGCCGGAAACGTAACCCAAGAGTAAAACAACTCGTAAGGAAACGCCGGATCTGCACATACCACGAAAATCACAGCCATCCCATCTACCGGGACCTGGTACGTCTGAAGATGATTGCGTACCGCAACGCGACTATGCTGCGCAATAGCCACCGCCGCCATGACAGTACTGGAAACAAGAAAACACAAAGAATACTTTGTAGCACAACTGGGTAGTAATTCAAAGAAACCGTTTAAGAAAGAATCAAGCTTGAATAAAGACCTATTTCAAAAAATAGGTAGGTTTCACCGACACCCCGTTTTCCGGAAACGGATGTGAAGGGGTTAAGGCATGAACGATAAACTACTCGAGTGTCATGATATAAGACCACCGAAACCGTTGGGCGCCATGTAGCAGGGTTTCTGTACTCACACAGAACTGTGCACAGAGGAGTGGAACCTCGGCAAATTAGGGTGTCCCAAAACTTACCTTAGCAACCAACTCACCCCTTACCGAGCTAGCTACAGTGTCTCATTGGACATATCAAACTCCCAATGTTTAGACCAACCAGAACATGAACTTACAGTACCTCAGGGTACGTGGGACTCATGAACACTCTTTCGTTATATTATCATTACAAACCAGAACATGGAGTAAAGAAGACACATGTGCATTTGAAATGTTTATTTACTAATGCCGTCTTCTCAGGCGCAGTATCTTAGATAATACAAGTATACTTATTATCAGTATCAAAATTACCAGCATAGTTAAATAAGCCTGCCTCACAGCAACCTTCATTTGGATGCGTGACAACCACCTAAAATGTAATGCTGGGAAGACCGAAATTATACCTTTCGGCCCCCAAAATCCCTTCTCCCCCAGCCTATGGTGGCCTTTAGGGGTGGAGTCCCCTCCGGATACCATCACTGCGGCCCGGAACTTAGGGATCAGATTCGACAGTGCCC
Organism: Lissotriton helveticus; assembly: GCF_964261635.1. Taxonomy (NCBI): domain Eukaryota; kingdom Metazoa; phylum Chordata; class Amphibia; order Caudata; family Salamandridae; genus Lissotriton; species Lissotriton helveticus. The sequence continues at coordinate 1,532,623,190 of NC_136061.1, read as the reverse complement.
TATCTTTCAAACAGCAAGCAGGGGCAGTGGCAGGGTCTTGTTTTAACATCATCAGAGGGCTTAGAAAGTTTTTTGACTTTCTTCCTCTGACAGCTAGGAAGACGGTGACAGTAGCACTTGTAACATCCCGCTTGGACTACTGCAACAGCTTATATGCAGGATTAAATCGATCTGTCCTGCATAGGTTGCAAGTTGTCCAAAATGCTGCTGCCCGTCTGGTCCTAAAATGGCCGAGGAGGTCTTCTGCCTCTGCCGCCCTCAAGGCCCTACACTGGCTACCTATTCATAAACGCATACTTTTCAAAATCCTAGTGATTACCTTTAGGGCATATCACCACAAAGGACCTAAATACTTCCTTCCTTGGTTCAAACATTATGCTCCAACACGCTCCTTAAGATCAGCCAACAAGAACCTATTACAGACCCCTAAATTCAGACTTTCAACTAGAGGAGGGAAATCTCTCGCAACGCTGGGCGCAAGAGCTTGGAATAAACTCCCTTCCAACCTGCGCCTAATTTCCGAGGAGAAGATTTTCCGTAAGGCTCTGAAAACCTGGATTTTCAACCTTCCAGACTCGGTCTGTATGACCCTGGTGTAGACACAGTGCCCTGTTCAAATGAGATAGATGTGTGAGCTGATTTTCCGGCCTTCCATCTGGCTACGGGCTATAAGCGCCAGGATGCTCCTTGGAGTGACAGTCGCGCTATAAAAGTGCACACTTACATTACATTACATTACATTACTAAGACATAAAAAGCGAATGGTGACAGCATGTTAACATGCTGTAATGAATAAGAGTTAACAACACTTATATCTCACCCTCCCTAACACATATATTATATTATTAGCTAAGAAGGTCTCTTTGGGTTGTTTTAGGGCGGGCCCATACCTTAGTGTCCTAGCATGAAGGAATCACATCAGCATACACCAGCTCTCTCTGCATGTGCACCGCATCAAGTGTGTTAACAAAACTCGTGCAAAGCAATATCAATCCCGCCTCAAGCCCAAGTTGGCAAAGGCTGCACTTGTGTTATGACTATGAAGGCGTGGAGATCAGACCTCATAATAATTCCATATCGTGTTGCTCCTGAAACTTCAGCACTCTCCGTGCAGACATGGTTTAACAAACAAAACTGATATCAGAGCAATAACATATTATTCTCACATACACCACGGCAAACCACTAGGTTGAAAGCTAAGTCAACAATTAAGGGTCGTGTGCAGAAGTTGCAAGAAAGGAAAAATGGCGTTTAAATCTCAAATGTACCTATGCTAACTTAACACGATATAAGGATATATAGGAGCTATACAACACAGGAAACATGGAGTGTGATTGGTTGGCTTTCAGGCTGTGTGACAAAATTGATCCTGCAGTTAAGGAATTAAACACAGTCGCACACATGAGATCTGGCATTGTGTCATACTTTCTTACCAAGAAATAGTTGTATAAGCAATCGCAATGGAGCGCACACCGCTAGCCCCTCCTCCGGATCGCCTCTAGAGAATCTGGTACATGGAGTTCTTGAGTGGTTCACCCAAGTGGGTGCAAGTAGGTACTTGTAGAACTGATGATCTCTAGACCCGATACATGTCCCGGGTTTTTGGATATCGCCCGAGACATGGCTCGGGTTTCGGGATAACTTCCCTCATCAGTAGAGAAAATAGTTAGGGTTGGAAGAGAAGGCCGCCAAACAACCGTCAATGGCCTCGATGCCCGAACCGGCACGCAGGTGCGTCGTCCAGGAGCCCGTCGGCTCAAAGCTCAAGAGAGCCAATTTGTATAAGCAATCGCAATGGAGCGCACACCGCTAGCCCCTCCTCCGGATCGCCCCTAGGGAATCTGGTACATGGAGTTCTTGAGTGGTTCACCCCAGTGGGTGCAAGTAGGTACTTGTAGAACTGATGATCTCTAGACCCGATACATGTCCCGGGTTTTTGGATATCGCCCGAGACATGGCTCGGGTTTCGGGATAACTTCCCTCATCTGTAGAGAAAATAGTTAGGGGTGGAAGAGAAGGCCGCCAAACAACCGTCAATGGCCTGGATGCCCGAACCGGCACGCAGGTGCGTCGTCCAGGAGCCCGTCGGCTCAAAGCTCAAGGGAGCCAATTTGTATAAGCAATCGCAATGGAGCGCACACCGCTAGCCCCTCCTCCGGATCGCCCCTGGGGAATCTGGTACATGGAGTTCTTGAGTGGTTCACCCCAGTGGGTGCAAGTAGGTACTTGTAGAACTGATGATCTCTAGACCCGATACATGTCCCGGGTTTTTGGATATCGCCCGAGACATGGCTCGGGTTTCGGGATAACTTCCCTCATCAGTAGAGAAAATAGTTAGGGGTGGAAGAGAAGGCCGCCAAACAACAGTCAATGGCCTCGATGCCCGAACCGGCAGGCAGGTGCGTCGTCCAGCAGCCCGTCGGCTCAAAGCTCGAGGGAGCCAATTTGTATAAGCAATCGCAATGGAGTGCACACCGCTAGCCCCTCCTCCGGATCGCCCCTAGAGAATCTGGTACATGGAGTTCTTGAGTGGTTCACCCCAGTGGGTGCAAGTAGGTACTTGTAGAACTGATGATCTCTAGACCCGATACATGTCCCGGGTTTTTGGATATCGCCCGAGACATGGCTCGGGTTTCGGGATAACTTCCCTCATCAGTAGAGAAAATAGTTAGGGGTGGAAGAGAAGGCCGCCAAACAACCGTCAATGGCCTCGATGCCCGAACCGGCACGCAGGTGCGTCGTCCAGGAGCCCGTCGGCTCAAAGCTCAAGGGAGCCAATTTGTATAAGCAATCGCAATGGAGCGCACACCGCTAGCCCCTCCTCCGGATCGCCCCTAGGGAATCTGGTACATGGAGTTCTTGAGTGGTTCACCCCAGTGGGTGCAAGTAGGTACTTGTAGAACTGATGATCTCTAGACCCGATACATGTCCCGGGTTTTTGGATATCGCCCGAGACATGGCTCGGGTTTCGGGATAACTTCCATCATCAGTAGAGAAAATAGTTAGGGTGGAAGAGAAGGCCGCCAAACAACCGTCAATGGCCTGGATGCCCGAACCGGCACGCAGGTGCGTCGTCCAGGAGCCCGTCGGCTCAAAGCTCAAGGGAGCCAATTTGTATAAGCAATCGCAATGGAGCGCACACCGCTAGCCCCTCCTCCGGATCGCCCCCAGGGAATCTGGTACATGGAGTTCTTGAGTGGTTCACCCCAGTGGGTGCAAGTAGGTACTTGTAGAACTGATGATCTCTAGACACGATACATGTCCCGGGTCTTTGGATATCGCCCGAGACATGGCTCGAGTTTCGGGATAACTTCCCTCATCAGTAGAGAAAATAGTTAGGGGTGGAAGAGAAGGCCGCCAAACAACCGTCAATGGCCTCGATGCCCGAACCGGCACGCAGGTGCGTCGTCCAGGAGCCCGTCGGCTCAAAGCTCAAGGGAGCCAATTTGTATAAGCAATCGCAATGGAGCGCACACCGCTAGCCCCTCCTCCGTATCGCCCCTAGGGAATCAGGTACATGGAGTTCTTGAGTGGTTCACCCCAGTGGGTGCAAGTAGGTACTTGTAGAACTGATGATCTCTAGACCCGATACATGTCCCGGGTTTTTGGATATCGCCCGAGACATGGCTCGGGTTTCGGGATAACTTTCCTCATCAGTAGAGAAAATTGATAAGGGTGGAAGAGAAGGCCGCCAAACAACCGTCAATGGCCTCGATGCCCGAACCGGCACGCAGGTGCGTCGTCCAGCAGCCCGTCGGCTCAAAGCTCGAGGGAGCCAATTTGTATAAGCAATCGCAATGGAGCGCACACCGCTAGCCCCTCCTCCGGATCGCCCCTAGGGAATCTGGTACATGGAGTTCTTGGGTGGTTCACCCCAGTGGGTGCAAGTAGGTACTTGTAGAACTGATGATCTCTAGACCCGATACGTGTCCCGGGTTTTTGGATATCGCCCGTGACATGGCTCGGGTTTCGGGATAACTTCCCTCATCAGTAGAGAAAATAGCTAGGGGTGGAAGAGAAGGCCGCCAAACAACCGTCAATGGCCTCGATGCCCGAACTGGCACGCAGGTGCGTCGTCCAGCAGCCCGTCGGCTCAAAGCTCGAGGGAGCCAATTTGTATAAGCAATCGCAATGGAGCGCACACCGCTAGCCCCTCCTCCGGATCGCCTCTAGGGAATCTAGTACATGGAGTTCTTGAGTGGTTCACCCGAGTGGGTGCAAGTAGGTACTTGTAGAACTGATGATCTCTAGACCCGATACATGTCCCGCGTTTTTGGATATCGTCCGAGACATGGCTCGGGTTTCGGGATAACTTCCCTCATCAGTAGAGAAAATAGTTAGGGATGGAAGAGAAGGCCGCCAAACAACCGTCAATGGCCTCGATGCCCGAACCGGCACGCAGGTGCGTCGTCCAGGAGCCCATCGGCTCAAAGCTCAAGGGAGCCAATTTGTATAAGCAATCGCAATGGAGCGCACACCGCTAACCCCTCCTCCGGATCGCCCCTAAGGAATCTGGTACATGGAGTTCTTGAGTGGTTCACCCCAGTGGGTGCAAGTAGGTACTTGTAGAACTGATGATCTCTAGACCCGATACATGTCCCGGGTTTTTGGATATCGCCCGAGACATGGCTCGGGTTTCGGGATAACTTCCCTCATCAGTAGAGAAAATAGTTAGGGGTGGAAGAGAAGGCCGCCAAACAACCGTCAATGGCCTCGATGCCCGAACCGGCACACAGGTGCGTCGTCCAGGAGCCCGTCGGCTCAAAGCTCAAGGGAGCTAATTTGTATAAGCAATCGCAATGGAGCGCACACCGCTAGCCCCTCCTCCGGATCGCCCCTAGGGAATCTGGTACATGGAGTTCTTGAGTGGTTCACCCCAGTGGGTGCAAGTAGGTACTTGTAGAACTGATGATCTCTAGACCCGATACATGTCCCGGGTTTTTCGATATCGCCCGAGACATGGCTCGGGTTTCGGGATAACTTCCCTCATTAGTAGAGAAAATAGTTAGGGGTGGAAGAGAAGGCCGCCAAACAACCGTCAATGGCCTCGATGCCCGAACCGGCACGCAGGTGCGTCGTCCAGGAGCCCGTCGGCTCAAACCTCAAGGGAGCCAATTTGTATAAGCAATCGCAATGGAGCGCACACCGCTAGCCCCTCCTCCGGATCGCCCCATGGGAATCTGGTACATGGAGTTCTTGAGTGGTTCACCCCAGTGGGTGCAAGTAGGTACTTGTAGAACTGATGATCTCTAGACCCGATACATGTCCCGGGTTTTTGGATATCGCCCGAGACATGGCTCGGGTTTCGGGATAACTTCCCTCATCAGTAGAGAAAATAGTTAGGGGTGGAAGAGAAGGCCGCCAAACAACCGTCAATGGCCTCGATGCCCGAACCGGCACGCAGGTGCGTCGTCCAGGAGCCCGTCGGCTCAAACCTCAAGGGAGCCAATTTGTATAAGCAATCGCAATGGAGCGCACACCGCTAGCCCCTCCTCCGGATCGCCTCTAGGGAATCTAGTACATGGAGTTCTTGAGTGGTTCACCCCAGTGGGTGCAAGTAGGTACTTGTAGAACTGATGATCTCTAGACCCGATACATGTCCCGCGTTTTTGGATATCGCCCGAGACATGGCTCGGGTTTCGGGATAACTTCCCTCATCAGTAGAGAAAATAGTTAGGGATGGAAGAGAAGGCCGCCAAACAACCGTCAATGGCCTCGATGCCCGAACCGGCACGCAGGTGCGTCGTCCAGGAGCCCATCGGCTCAAAGCTCAAGGGAGCCAATTTGTATAAGCAATAGCAATGGAGCGCACACCGCTAACCCCTCCTCCGGATCGCCCCTAAGGAATCTGGTACATGGAGTTCTTGAGTGGTTCACCCCAGTGGGTGCAAGTAGGTACTTGTAGAACTGATGATCTCTAGACCCGATACATGTCCCGGGTTTTTGGATATCGCCCAAGACATGGCTCGGGTTTCGGGATAACTTCCCTCATCAGTAGAGAAAATAGTTAGGGGTGGAAGAGAAGGCCGCCAAACAACCGTCAATGGCCTCGATGCCCGAACCGGCACACAGGTGCGTCGTCCAGGAGCCCGTCGGCTCAAAGCTCAAGGGAGCTAATTTGTATAAGCAATCGCAATGGAGCGCACACCGCTAGCCCCTCCTCCGGATCGCCCCTAGGGAATCTGGTACATGGAGTTCTTGAGTGGTTCACCCCAGTGGGTGCAAGTAGGTACTTGTAGAACTGATGATCTCTAGACCCGATACATGTCCCGGGTTTTTCGATATCGCCCGAGACATGGCTCGGGTTTCGGGATAACTTCCCTCATTAGTAGAGAAAATAGTTAGGGGTGGAAGAGAAGGCCGCCAAACAACCGTCAATGGCCTCGATGCCCGAACCGGCACGCAGGTGCGTCGTCCAGGAGCCCGTCGGCTCAAACCTCAAGGGAGCCAATTTGTATAAGCAATCGCAATGGAGCGCGAACACCGCTAGCCCCTCCTCCGGATCGCCCCTAGGGAATCTGGTACATGGAGTTCTTGAGTGGTTCACCCCAGTGGGTGCAAGTAGTTACTTGTAGAACTGATGATCTCTAGACCCGATACATGTCCCGCGTTTTTGGATATCGCCCGAGACATGGCTCGGGTTTCGGGATAACTTCCCTCATCAGTAGAGAAAATAGTTAGGGATGGAAGAGAAGGCCGCCAAACAACCGTCAATGGCCTCGATGTCCGAACCGGCACGCAGGTGCGTCGTCCAGGAGCCCATCGGCTCAAAGCTCAAGGGAGCCAATTTGTATAAGCAATCGCAATGGAGCGCACACCGCTAACCCCTCCTCCGGATCGCCCCTAAGGAATCTGGTACATGGAGTTCTTGAGTGGTTCACCCCAGTGGGTGCAAGTAGGTACTTGTAGAACTGATGATCTCTAGACCCGATACATGTCCCGGGTTTTTGGATATCGCCCGAGACATGGCTCGGGTTTCGGGATACCTTCCCTCATCAGTAGAGAAAATAGTTAGGGGTGGAAGAGAAGGCCGCCAAACAACCGTCAATGGCCTCGATGCCCGAACCGGCACACAGGTGCGTCGTCCAGGAGCCCGTCGGCTCAAAGCTCAAGGGAGCTAATTTGTATAAGCAATCGCAATGGAGCGCACACCGCTAGCCCCTCCTCCGGATCGCCCCTAGGGAATCTGGTACATGGAGTTCTTGAGTGGTTCACCCCAGTGGGTGCAAGTAGGTACTTGTAGAACTGATGATCTCTAGACCCGATACATGTCCCGGGTTTTTCGATATCGCCCGAGACATGGCTCGGGTTTCGGGATAACTTCCCTCATTAGTAGAGAAAATAGTTAGGGGTGGAAGAGAAGGCCGCCAAACAACCGTCAATGGCCTCGATGCCCGAACCGGCACGCAGGTGTGTCGTCCAGGAGCCCGTGGGCTCAAAGCTCAAGGGAGCCAATTTGTATAAGCAATCGCAATGGAGCGCACACCGCTAGCCCCTCCTCCGGATCGCCCCTAGGGAATCTGGTACATGGAGTTCTTGAGTGGTTAACCCCAGTGGGTGCAAGTAGGTACTTGTAGAACTGATGATCTCTAGACCCGATACATGTCCCGGGTTTTTGGATATCGCCCGAGACATGGCTCGGGTTTCGGGATAACTTCCCTCATCAGTAGAGAAAATAGTTAGGGGTGGAAGAGAAGGCCGCCAAACAACCGTCAATGGCCTCGATGCCCGAACCGGCACGCAGGTGCGTCGTCCAGGAGCCGGTCGGCTCAAAGCTCAAGGGAGCCAATTTGTATAAACAATCGCAATGGAGCGCACACCGCTAGCCCCTCCTCTGGATCGCCCCTAGGGAATCTGGTACATAGAGTTCTTGAGTGGTTCACCCCAGTGGGTGCAAGTAGGTACTTGTAGAACTGATGATCTCTAGACCCGATACATGTCCCGGGTTTTTGGATATCGCTCGAGACACGGCTCGGGTTTCGGGATAACTTCCCTCATCAGTAGAGAAAATAGTTAGGGGTGGAAGAGAAGGCTGCCAAACAACCGTCAATGGCCTCGATGCCCGAACCGGCATGCAGGTGTGTCGTCCAGGAGCCCGTCGGCTCAAAGCTCAAGGGAGCCAATTTGTATAAGCAATCGCAATGGAGCGCACACCGCTAGCCCCTCCTCCGGATCGCCCCTAGGGAATCTGGTACATGGAGTTCTTGAGTGGTTCACCCCAGTGGGTGCAAGTAGGTACTTGTAGAACTGATGATCTCTAGACCCGATACATGTCCCGGGTTTTTGGATATCGCCCGAGACATGGCTCGGGTTTCGGGATAACTTCCCTTATCAGTAGAGAAAATAGTTAGGGGTGGAAGAGAAGGCCGCCAAACAACCGTCAATGGCCTCGATGCCCGAACCGGCACGCAGGTGTGTCGTCCAGGAGCCCGTGGGCTCAAAGCTCAAGGGAGCCAATTTGTATAAGCAATCGCAATGGAGCGCACACCGCTAGCCCCTCCTCCGGATCGCCCCTAGGGAATCTGGTACATGGAGTTCTTGAGTGGTTAACCCCAGTGGGTGCAAGTAGGTACTTGTAGAACTGATGATCTCTAGACCCGATACATGTCCCGGGTTTTTGGATATCGCCCGAGACATGGCTCGGGTTTCGGGATAACTTCCCTCATCAGTAGAGAAAATAGTTAGGGGTGGAAGAGAAGGCCGCCAAACAACCGTCAATGGCCTCGATGCCCGAACCGGCACGCAGGTGCGTCGTCCAGGAGCCGGTCGGCTCAAAGCTCAAGGGAGCCAATTTGTATAAACAATCGCAATGGAGCGCACACCGCTAGCCCCTCCTCTGGATCGCCCCTAGGGAATCTGGTACATAGAGTTCTAGAGTGGTTCACCCCAGTGGGTGCAAGTAGGTACTTGTAGAACTGATGATCTCTAGACCCGATACATGTCCCGGGTTTTTGGATATCGCTGGAGACATGGCTCGGGTTTCGGGATAACTTCCCTCATCAGTAGAGAAAATAGTTAGGGGTGGAAGAGAAGGCTGCCAAACAACCGTCAATGGCCTCGATGCCCGAACCGGCACGCAGGTGTGTCGTCCAGGAGCCCGTCGGCTCAAAGCTCAAGGAAGCCAATTTGTATAAGCAATCGCAATGGAGCACACACCGCTAGCCCCTCCTCCGGATCGCCCCTAGGGAATCTGGTACATGGAGTTCTTGAGTGGTTCACCCCAGTGGGTGCAAGTAGGTACTTGTAGAACTGATGATCTCTAGACCCGATACATGTCCCGGGTTTTTGGATATCGCCCGAGACATGGCTCGGGTTTCGGGATAACTTCCCTCATCAGTAGAGAAAATAGTTAGGGGTGGAAGAGAAGGCCGCCAAACAACCATCAATGGCCTCGATGCCCGAACCGGCACGCAGGTGCGTCGTCCAGGAGCCCGTCGGCTCAAAGCTCAAGGGAGCCAATTTGTATAAGCAATCACAATGGAGCGCACACCGCTAACCCCTCATCCGGATCGCCCCTAGGGAATCTGGTACATGGAGTTCTTGAGTGGTTCACCCCAGTGGGTTCAAGTAGGTATTTGTAGAACTGATGATCTCTAGACCCGATACATGTCCCGGGTTTTTGGATATCGCCCGAGACATGGCTCGGGTTTCGGGATAACTTCCCTCATCAGTAGAGAAAATAGTTAGGGATGGAAGAGAAGGCCGCCAAACAACCGTCAATGGCCTCGATGCCCGAACCGGCACGCAGGTGCGTCGTCCAGGAGCCCATCGGCTCAAAGCTCAAGGGAGCCAATTTGTATAAGCAATCGCAATGGAGCGCACACCGCTAACCCCTCCTCCGGATCGCCCCTAAGGAATCTGGTACATGGAGTTCTTGAGTGGTTCACCCCAGTGGGTGCAAGTAGGTACTTGTAGAACTGATGATCTCTAGACCCGATACATGTCCCGGGTTTTTGGATATCGCCCGAGACATGGCTCGGGTTTCGGGATAACTTCCCTCATCAGTAGAGAAAATAGTTAGGGGTGGAAGAGAAGGCCGCCAAACAACCGTCAATGGCCTCGATGCCCGAACCGGCACACAGGTGCGTCGTCCAGGAGCCCGTCGGCTCAAAGCTCAAGGGAGCTAATTTGTATAAGCAATCGCAATGGAGCGCACACCGCTAGCCTCTCCTCTGGATCGCCCCTTGGGGAATCTGGTACATGGAGTTCTAGAGTGGTTCACCCCAGTGGGTGCAAGTAGGTACTTGTAGAACTGATGATCTCTAGACCCGATACATGTCCCGGGTTTTTGGATATCGCCCGAGACATGGCTCGGGTTTCGGGATAACTTCCCTCATCAGTAGAGAAAATAGTTAGGGGTGGAAGAGAAGGCCGCCAAACAACCGTCAATGGCCTCGATGCCCGATCCGGCACGCAGGTGTGTCGTCCAGGAGCCCGTGGGCTCAAAGCTCAAGGGAGCCAATCTGTATAAGCAATCGCAATGGAGCGCACACCGCTAGCCCCTCCTCCGGATCGCCCCTAGGGAATCTGGTACATGGAGTTCTTGAGTGGTTAACCCCAGTGGGTGCAAGTAGGTACTTGTAGAACTGATGATCTCTAGACCCGATACATGTCCCGGGTTTTTGGATATCGCCCGAGACATGGCTCGGGTTTCGGGATAACTTCCCTCATCAGTAGAGAAAATAGTTAGGGGTGGAAGAGAAGGCCGCCAAACAACCGTCAATGGCCTCGATGCCCGAACCGGCACGCAGGTGCGTCGTCCAGGAGCCGGTCGGCTCAAAGCTCAAGGGAGCCAATTTGTATAAACAATCGCAATGGAGCGCACACCGCTAGCCCCTCCTCTGGATCGCCCCTAGGGAATCTGGTACATAGAGTTCTTGAGTGGTTCACCCCAGTGGGTGCAAGTAGGTACTTGTAGAACTGATGATCTCTAGACCCGATACATGTCCCGGGTTTTTGGATATCGCCCGAGACATGGCTCGGGTTTCGGGATAACTTCCCTCATTAGTAGAGAAAATAGTTAGGGGTGGAAGAGAAGGCCGCCAAACAACCGTCAATGGCCTCGATGCCCGAACCGGCACGCAGGTGCGTCGTCCAGGAGCCCATCGGCTCAAACCTCAAGGGAGCCAATTTGTATAAACAATCGCAATGGAGTGCACACCGCTAGCCCCTCCTCTGGATCGCCCCTTGGGGAATCTGGTACATGGAGTTCTAGAGTGGTTCACCCCAGTGGGTGCAAGTAGGTACTTGTAGAACTGATGATCTCTAGACCCGATACATGTCCCGGGTTTTTGGATATCGCCCGAGACATGGCTCGGGTTTCGGGATAACTTCCCTCATCAGTAGAGAAAATAGTTAGGGGTGGAAGAGAAGGCCGCCAAACAACCGTCAATGGCCTCGATGCCCGAACCGGCACGCAGGTGTGTCGTCCAGGAGCCCGTGGGCTCAAAGCTCAAGGGAGCCAATTTGTATAAGCAATCGCAATGGAGCGCACACCGCTAGCCCCTCCTCCGGATCGCCCCTAGGGAATCTGGTACATGGAGTTCTTGAGTGGTTAACCCCAGTGGGTGCAAGTAGGTACTTGTAGAACTGATGATCTCTAGACCCGATACATGTCCCGGGTTTTTGGATATCGCCCGAGACATGGCTCGGGTTTCGGGATAACTTCCCTCATCAGTAGAGAAAATAGTTAGGGGTGGAAGAGAAGGCCGCCAAACAACCGTCAATGGCCTCGATGCCCGAACCGGCACGCAGGTGCGTCGTCCAGGAGCCGGTCGGCTCAAAGCTCAAGGGAGCCAATTTGTATAAACAATCGCAATGGAGCGCACACCGCTAGCCCCTCCTCTGGATCGCCCCTAGGGAATCTGGTACATAGAGTTCTAGAGTGGTTCACCCCAGTGGGTGCAAGTAGGTACTTGTAGAACTGATGATCTCTAGACCCGATACATGTCCCGGGTTTTTGGATATCGCTCGAGACATGGCTCGGGTTTCGGGATAACTTCCCTCATCAGTTGAGAAAATAGTTAGGGGTGGAAGAGAAGGCTGCCAAACAACCGTCAATGGCCTCGATGCCCGAACCGGCATGCAGGTGTGTCGTCCAGGAGCCCGTCGGCTCAAAGCTCAAGGGAGCCAATTTGTATAAGCAATCGCAATGGAGCGCACACCGCTAGCCCCTCCTCCGGATCGCCCTTAGGGAATCTGGTACATGGAGTTCTTGAGTGGTTCACCCCAGTGGGTGCAAGTAGGTACTTGTAGAACTGATGATCTCTAGACCCGATACATGTCCCGGGTTTTTGGATATCGCCCGAGACATGGCTCGGGTTTCGGGATAACTTCCCTTATCAGTAGAGAAAATAGTTAGGGGTGGAAGAGAAGGCCGCCAAACAACCGTCAATGGCCTCGATGCCCGAACCGGCACGCAGGTGTGTCGCCCAGGAGCCCGTGGGCTCAAAGCTCAAGGGAGCCAATTTGTATAAGCAATCGCAATGGAGCGCACACCGCTAGCCCCTCCTCCGGATCGCCCCTAGGGAATCTGGTACATGGAGTTCTTGAGTGGTTAACCCCAGTGGGTGCAAGTAGGTACTTGTAGAACTGATGATCTCTAGACCCGATACATGTCCCGGGTTTTTGGATATCGCCCGAGACATGGCTCGGGTTTCGGGATAACTTCCCTCATCAGTAGAGAAAATAGTTAGGGGTGGAAGAGAAGGCCGCCAAACAACCGTCAATGGCCTCGATGCCCGAACCGGCACGCAGGTGCGTCGTCCAGGAGCCGGTCGGCTCAAAGCTCAAGGGAGCCAATTTGTATAAACAATCGCAATGGAGCGCACACCGCTAGCCCCTCCTCTGGATCGCCCCTAGGGAATCTGGTACATAGAGTTCTAGAGTGGTTCACCCCAGTGGGTGCAAGTAGGTACTTGTAGAACTGATGATCTCTAGACCCGATACATGTCCCGGGTTTTTGGATATCGCTGGAGACATGGCTCGGGTTTCGGGATAACTTCCCTCATCAGTAGAGAAAATAGTTAGGGGTGGAAGAGAAGGCTGCCAAACAACTGTCAATGGCCTCGATGCCCGAACCGGCACGCAGGTGTGTCGTCCAGGAGCCCGTCGGCTCAAAGCTCAAGGAAGCCAATTTGTATAAGCAATCGCAATGGAGCGCACACCGCTAGCCCCTCCTCCGGATCGCCCCTAGGGAATCTGGTACATGGAGTTCTTGAGTGGTTCACCCCAGTGGGTGCAAGTAGGTACTTGTAGAACTGATGATCTCTAGACCCGATACATGTCCCGGGTTTTTGGATATCGCCCGAGACATGGCTCGGGTTTCGGGATAACTTCCCTCATCAGTAGAGAAAATAGTTAGGGGTGGAAGAGAAGGCCGCCAAACAACCGTCAATGGCCTCGATGCCCGAACCGGCACGCAGGTGCGTCGTCCAGGAGCCCGTCGGCTCAAAGCTCAAGGGAGCCAATTTGTATAAGCAATCGCAATGGAGCGCACACCGCTAACCCCTCATCCGGATCGCCCCTAGGGAATCTGGTACATGGAGTTCTTGAGTGGTTCACCCCAGTGGGTTCAAGTAGGTATTTGTAGAACTGATGATCTCTAGACCCGATACATGTCCCGGGTTTTTGGATATCGCCCGAGACATGGCTCGGGTTTCGGGATAACTTCCCTCATCAGTAGAGAAAATAGTTAGGGGTGGAAGAGAAGGCCGCCAAACAACCGTCAATGGCCTCGATGCCCGAACCGGCACGCAGGTGCGTCGTCCAGGAGCCCGTCGGCTCAAAGCTCAAGGGAGCCAATTTGTATAAGCAATCGCAATGGAGCGCACACCGCTAGCCCCTCCTCCGGATCGCCCCTAGGGAATCTGGTACATGGAGTTCTTGAGTGGTTCACCCCAGTGGGTGCAAGTAGGTACTTGTAGAACTGATGATCTCTAGACCCGATACATGTCCCGGGTTTTTGGATATCGCCCGAGACATGGCTCGGGTTTCGGGATAACTTCCCTCATCAGTAGAGAAAATAGTTAGGGGTGGAAGAGAAGGCCGCCAAACAACCGTCAATGGCCTCGATGCCCGAACCGGCACGCAGGTGCGTCGTCCAGGAGCCCGTCGGCTCAAAGCTCAAGGGAGCCAATTTGTATAAGCAATCGCAATGGAGCGCACACCGCTAGCCCCTCCTCCGGATCGCCCCTAGGGAATCTGGTACATGGAGTTCTTGAGTGGTTCACCCCAGTGGGTGCAAGTAGGTACTTGTAGAACTGATGATCTCTAGACCCGATACATGTCCCGGGTTTTTGGATATCGCCCGAGACATGGCTCGGGTTTCGGGATAACTTCCCTCATCAGTAGAGAAAATAGTTAGGGGTGGAAGAGAAGGCCGCCAAACAACCGTCAATGGCCTCGATGCCCGAACCGGCACGCAGGTGCGTCGTCCAGGAGCCCGTCGGCTCAAAGCTCAAGGGAGCCAATTTGTATAAGCAATCGCAATGGAGCGCACACCGCTAACCCCTCCTCCGGATCGCCCCTAAGGAATCTGGTACATGGAGTTCTTGAGTGGTTCACCCCAGTGGGTGCAAGTAGGTACTTGTAGAACTGATGATCTCTAGACCCGATACATGTCCCTGGTTTTTGGATATCGCCCGAGACATGGCTCGGGTTTCGGGATAACTTCCCTCATCAGTAGAGAAAATAGTTAGGGGTGGAAGAGAAGGCCGCCAAACAACCGTCAATGGCCTCGATGCCCGAACCGGCACACAGGTGCGTCGTCCAGGAGCCCGTCGGCTCAAAGCTCAAGGGAGCTAATTTGTATAAGCAATCGCAATGGAGCGCACACCGCTAGCCCCTCCTCCGGATCGCCCCTAGGGAATCTGGTACATGGAGTTCTTGAGTGGTTCACCCCAGTGGGTGCAAGTAGTTACTTGTAGAACTGATGATCTCTAGACCCGATACATGTCCCGCGTTTTTGGATATCGCCCGAGACATGGCTCGGGTTTCGGGATAACTTCCCTCATCAGTAGAGAAAATAGTTAGGGATGGAAGAGAAGGCCGCCAAACAACCGTCAATGGCCTCGATGCCCGAACCGGCACGCAGGTGCGTCGTCCAGGAGCCCATCGGCTCAAAGCTCAAGGGAGCCAATTTGTATAAGCAATCGAAATGGAGCGCACACCGCTAACCCCTCCTCCGGATCGCCCCTAAGGAATCTGGTACATGGAGTTCTTGAGTGGTTCACCCCAGTGGGTGCAAGTAGGTACTTGTAGAACTGATGATCTCTAGACCCGATACATGTCCCGGGTTTTTGGATATCGCCCGAAACATGGCTCGGGTTTCGGGATAACTTCCCTCATCAGTAGAGAAAATAGTTAGGGGTGGAAGAGAAGGCCGCCAAACAACCGTCAATGGCCTCGATGCCCGAACCGGCACACAGGTGCGTCGTCCAGGAGCCCGTCGGCTCAAAGCTCAAGGGAGCTAATTTGTATAAGCAATCGCAATGGAGCGCACACCGCTAGCCCCTCCTCCGGATCGCCCCTAGGGAATCTGGTACATGGAGTTCTTGAGTGGTTCACCCCAGTGGGTGCAAGTAGGTACTTGTAGAACTGATGATCTCTAGACCCGATACATGTCCCGGGTTTTTTGATATCGCCCGAGACATGGCTCGGGTTTCGGGATAACTTCCCTCATTAGTAGAGAAAATAGTTAGGGGTGGAAGAGAAGGCCGCCAAACAACCGTCAATGGCCTCGATGCCCGAACTGGCACGCAGGTGCGTCGTCCAGGAGCCCGTCGGCTCAAACCTCAAGGGAGCCAATTTGTATAAGCAATCGCAATGGAGCGCACACCGCTAGCCCCTCCTCCGGATCGCCCCATGGGAATCTGGTACATGGAGTTCTTGAGTGGTTCACCCCAGAGGGTGCAAGTAGGTACTTGTAGAACTGATGATCTCTAGACCCGATACATGTCCCGGGTTTTTGGATATCGCCCGAGACATGGCTCGGGTTTCGGGATAACTTCCCTCATCAGTAGAGAAAATAGTTAGGGGTGGAAGAGAAGGCCGCCAAACAACCGTCAATGGCCTCGATGCCCGAACCGGCACGCAGGTGCGTCGTCCAGGAGCCCGTCGGCTCAAACCTCAAGGGAGCCAATTTGTATAAACAATCGCAATGGAGTGCACACCGCTAGCCTCTCCTCTGGATCGCCCCTTGGGGAATCTGGTACATGGAGTTCTAGAGTGGTTCACCCCAGTGGGTGCAAGTAGGTACTTGTAGAACTGATGATCTCTAGACCCGATACATGTCCCGGGTTTTTGGATATCGCCCGAGACATGGCTCGGGTTTCGGGATAACTTCCCTCATCAGTAGAGAAAATAGTTAGGGGTGGAAGAGAAGGCCGCCAAACAACCGTCAATGGCCTCGATGCCCGAACCGGCACGCAGGTGTGTCGTCCAGGAGCCCGTGGGCTCAAAGCTCAAGGGAGCCAATTTGTATAAGCAATCGCAATGGAGCGCACAGCGCTAGCCCCTCCTCCGGATCGCCCCTAGGGAATCTGGTACATGGAGTTCTTGAGTGGTTAACCCCAGTGGGTGCAAGTAGGTACTTGTAGAACTGATGATCTCTAGACCCGATACATGTCCCGGGTTTTTGGATATCGCCCGAGACATGGCTCGGGTTTCGGGATAACTTCCCTAATCAGTAGAGAAAATAGTTAGGGGTGGAAGAGAAGGCCGCCAAACAACCGTCAATGGCCTCGATGCCCGAACCGGCACGCAGGTGCGTCGTCCAGGAGCCGGTCGGCTCAAAGCTCAAGGGAGCCAATTTGTATAAACAATCGCAATGGAGCGCACACCGCTAGCCCCTCCTCTGGATCGCCCCTAGGGAATCTGGTACATAGAGTTCTTGAGTGGTTCACCCCAGTGGGTGCAAGTAGGTACTTGTAGAACTGATGATCTCTAGACCCGATACATGTCCCGGGTTTTTGGATATCGCCCGAGACATGGCTCGGGTTTCGGGATAACTTCCCTCATCAGTAGAGAAAATAGTTAGGGGTGGAAGAGAAGGCCGCCAAACAACCGTCAATGGCCTCGATGCCCGAACCGGCACGCAGGTGCGTCGTCCAGGAGCCCGTCGGCTCAAACCTCAAGGGAGCCAATTTGTATAAACAATCGCAATGGAGTGCACACCGCTAGCCCCTCCTCTGGATCGCCCCTTGGGGAATCTGGTACATGGAGTTCTAGAGTGGTTCACCCCAGTGGGTGCAAGTAGGTACTTGTAGAACTGATGATCTCTAGACCCGATACATGTCCTGGGTTTTTGGATATCGCCCGAGACATGGCTCGGGTTTCGGGATAACTTCCCTCATCAGTAGAGAAAATAGTTAGGGGTGGAAGAGAAGGCCGCCAAACAACCGTCAATGGCCTCGATGCCCGAACCGGCACCCAGGTGTGTCGTCCAGGAGCCCGTGGGCTCAAAGCTCAAGGGAGCCAATTTGTATAAGCAATCGCAATGGAGCGCACACCGCTAGCCCCTCCTCCGGATCGCCCCTAGGGAATCTGGTACATGGAGTTCTTGAGTGGTTAACCCCAGTGGGTGCAAGTAGGTACTTGTAGAACTGATGATCTCTAGACCCGATACATGTCCCGGGTTTTTGGATATCGCCCGAGACATGGCTCGGGTTTCGGGATAACTTCCCTCATCAGTAGAGAAAATAGTTAGGGGTGGAAGAGAAGGCCGCCAAACAACCGTCAATGGCCTCGATGCCCGAACCGGCACGCAGGTGCGTCGTCCAGGAGCCGGTCGGCTCAAAGCTCAAGGGAGCCAATTTGTATAAACAATCGCAATGGAGCGCACACCGCTAGCCCCTCCTCTGGATCGCCCCTAGGGAATCTGGTACATAGAGTTCTAGAGTGGTTCACCCCAGTGGGTGCAAGTAGGTACTTGTAGAACTGATGATCTCTAGACCCGATACATGTCCCGGGTTTTTGGATATCGCGCGAGACATGGCTCGGGTTTCGGGATAACTTCCCTCATCAGTAGAGAAAATAGTTAGGGGTGGAAGAGAAGGCTGCCAAACAACCGTCAATGGCCTCGATGCCCGAACCGGCATGCAGGTGTGTCGTCCAGGAGCCCGTCGGCTCAAAGCTCAAGGGAGCCAATTTGTATAAGCAATCGCAATGGAGCGCACACCGCTAGCCCCTCCTCCGGATCGCCCCTAGGGAATCTGGTACATGGAGTTCTTGAGTGGTTCACCCCAGTGGGTGCAAGTAGGTACTTGTAGAACTGATGATCTCTAGACCCGATACATGTCCCGGGTTTTTGGATATCGCCCGAGACATGGCTCGGGTTTCGGGATAACTTCCCTTATCAGTAGAGAAAATAGTTAGGGGTGGAAGAGAAGGCCGCCAAACAACCGTCAATGGCCTCGATGCCCGAACCGGCACGCAGGTGTGTCGTCCAGGAGCCCGTGGGCTCAAAGCTCAAGGGAGCCAATTTGTATAAGCAATCGCAATGGAGCGCACACCGCTAGCCCCTCCTCCGGATCGCCCCTAGGGAATCTGGTACATGGAGTTCTTGAGTGGTTAACCCCAGTGGGTGCAAGTAGGTACTTGTAGAACTGATGATCTCTAGACCCGATACATGTCCCGGGTTTTTGGATATCGCCCGAGACATGGCTCGGGTTTCGGGATAACTTCCCTCATCAGTAGAGAAAATAGTTAGGGGTGGAAGAGAAGGCCGCCAAACAACCGTCAATGGCCTCGATGCCCGAACCGGCACGCAGGTGCGTCGTCCAGGAGCCGGTCGGCTCAAAGCTCAAGGGAGCCAATTTGTATAAACAATCGCAATGGAGCGCACACCGCTAGCCCCTCCTCTGGATCGCCCCTAGGGAATCTGGTACATAGAGTTCTAGAGTGGTTCACCCCAGTGGGTGCAAGTAGGTACTTGTAGAACTGATGATCTCTAGACCCGATACATGTCCCGGGTTTTTGGATATCGCTGGAGACATGGCTCGGGTTTCGGGATAACTTCCCTCATCAGTAGAGAAAATAGTTAGGGGTGGAAGAGAAGGCTGCCAAACAACCGTCAATGGCCTCGATGCCCGAACCGGCACGCAGGTGTGTCGTCCAGGAGCCCGTCGGCTCAAAGCTCAAGGAAGCCAATTTGTATAAGCAATCGCAATGGAGCGCACACCGCTAGCCCCTCCTCCGGATCGCCCCTAGGGAATCTGGTACATGGAGTTCTTGAGTGGTTCACCCCAGTGGGTGCAAGTAGGTACTTGTAGAACTGATGATCTCTAGACCCGATACATGTCCCGGGTTTTTGGATATCGCCCGAGACATGGCTCGGGTTTCGGGATAACTTCCCTCATCAGTAGAGAAAATAGTTAGGGGTGGAAGAGAAGGCCGCCAAACAACCGTCAATGGCCTCGATGCCCGAACCGGCACGCAGGTGCGTCGTCCAGGAGCCCGTCGGCTCAAAGCTCAAGGGAGCCAATTTGTATAAGCAATCGCAATGGAGCGCACACCGCTAACCCCTCATCCGGATCGCCCCTAGGGAATCTGGTACATGGAGTTCTTGAGTGGTTCACCCCAGTGGGTTCAAGTAGGTATTTGTAGAACTGATGATCTCTAGACCCGATACATGTCCCGGGTTTTTGGATATCGCCCGAGACATGGCTCGGGTTTCGGGATAACTTCCCTCATCAGTAGAGAAAATAGTTAGGGGTGGAAGAGAAGGCCGCCAAACAACCGTCAATGGCCTCGATGCCCGAACCGGCACGCAGGTGCGTCGTCCAGGAGCCCGTCGGCTCAAAGCTCAAGGGAGCCAATTTGTATAAGCAATCGCAATGGAGCGCACACCGCTAGCCCCTCCTCCGGATCGCCCCTAGGGAATCTGGTACATGGAGTTCTTGAGTGGTTCACCCCAGTGGGTGCAAGTAGGTACTTGTAGAACTGATGATCTCTAGACCCGATACATGTCCCGGGTTTTTGGATATCGCCCGAGACATGGCTCGGGTTTCGGGATAACTTCCCTCATCAGTAGAGAAAATAGTTAGGGGTGGAAGAGAAGGCCGCCAAACAACCGTCAATGGCCTCGATGCCCGAACCGGCACGCAGGTGCGTCGTCCAGGAGCCCGTCGGCTCAAAGCTCAAGGGAGCCAATTTGTATAAGCAATCGCAATGGAGCGCACACCGCTAGCCCCTCCTCCGGATCGCCCCTAGGGAATCTGGTACATGGAGTTCTTGAGTGGTTCACCCCAGTGGGTGCAAGTAGGTACTTGTAGAACTGATGATCTCTAGACCCGATACATGTCCCTGGTTTTTGGATATCGCCCGAGACATGGCTCGGGTTTCGGGATAACTTCCCTCATCAGTAGAGAAAATAGTTAGGGGTGGAAGAGAAGGCCGCCAAACAACCGTCAATGGCCTCGATGCCCGAACCGGCACACAGGTGCGTCGTCCAGGAGCCCGTCGGCTCAAAGCTCAAGGGAGCTAATTTGTATAAGCAATCGCAATGGAGCGCACACCGCTAGCCCCTCCTCCGGATCGCCCCTAGGGAATCTGGTACATGGAGTTCTTGAGTGGTTCACCCCAGTGGGTGCAAGTAGTTTCTTGTAGAACTGATGATCTCTAGACCCGATACATGTCCCGCGTTTTTGGATATCGCCCGAGACATGGCTCGGGTTTCGGGATAACTTCCCTCATCAGTAGAGAAAATAGTTAGGGATGGAAGAGAAGGCCGCCAAACAACCGTCAATGGCCTCGATGCCCGAACCGGCACGCAGGTGCCTCGTCCAGGAGCCCATCGGCTCAAAGCTCAAGGGAGCCAATTTGTATAAGCAATCGCAATGGAGCGCACACCGCTAACCCCTCCTCCGGATCGCCCCTAAGGAATCTGGTACATGGAGTTCTTGAGTGGTTCACCCCAGTGGGTGCAAGTAGGTACTTGTAGAACTGATGATCTCTAGACCCGATACATGTCCCGGGTTTTTGGATATCGCCCGAGACATGGCTCGGGTTTCGGGATAACTTCCCTCATCAGTAGAGAAAATAGTTAGGGGTGGAAGAGAAGGCCGCCAAACAACCGTCAATGGCCTCGATGCCCGAACCGGCACACAGGTGCGTCGTCCAGGAGCCCGTCGGCTCAAAGCTCAAGGGAGCTAATTTGTATAAGCAATCGCAATGGAGCGCACACCGCTAGCCTCTCCTCTGGATCGCCCCTTGGGGAATCTGGTACATGGAGTTCTAGAGTGGTTCACCCCAGTGGGTGCAAGTAGGTACTTGTAGAACTGATGATCTCTAGACCCGATACATGTCCCGGGTTTTTGGATATCGCCCGAGACATGGCTCGGGTTTCGGGATAACTTCCCTCATCAGTAGAGAAAATAGTTAGGGGTGGAAGAGAAGGCCGCCAAACAACCGTCAATGGCCTCGATGCCCGAACCGGCACGCAGGTGTGTCGTCCAGGAGCCCGTGGGCTCAAAGCTCAAGGGAGCCAATTTGTATAAGCAATCGCAATGGAGCGCACACCGCTAGCCCCTCCTCCGGATCGCCCCTAGGGAATCTGGTACATGGAGTTCTTGAGTGGTTAACCCCAGTGGGTGCAAGTAGGTACTTGTAGAACTGATGATCTCTAGACCCGATACATGTCCCGGGTTTTTGGATATCGCCCGAGACATGGCTCGGGTTTCGGGATAACTTCCCTCATCAGTAGAGAAAATAGTTAGGGGTGGAAGAGAAGGCCACCAAACAACCGTCAATGGCCTCGATGCCCGAACCGGCACACAGGTGCGTCGTCCAGGAGCCCGTCGGCTCAAAGCTCAAGGGAGCTAATTTGTATAAGCAATCGCAATGGAGCGCACACCGCTAGC
The DNA here is from genome assembly GCF_964261635.1 of Lissotriton helveticus. Lineage (NCBI taxonomy): Eukaryota > Metazoa > Chordata > Amphibia > Caudata > Salamandridae > Lissotriton > Lissotriton helveticus. Next base: position 1,532,601,330 of record NC_136061.1, on the reverse strand, counting down.
CCCTCCTCCGGATCGCCCCTAGGGAATCTGGTACATGGAGTTCTTGAGTGGTTCACCCCAGTTGGTGCAAGTAGTTACTTGTAGAACTGATGATCTCTAGACCCGATACATGTCCCGCGTTTTTGGATATCGCCCGAGACATGGCTCGGGTTTCGGGATAACTTCCCTCATCAGTAGAGAAAATAGTTAGGGATGGAAGAGAAGGCCGCCAAACAACCGTCAATGGCCTCGATGCCCGAACCGGCATGCAGGTGCGTCGTCCAGGAGCCCATCGGCTCAAAGCTCAAGGGAGCCAATTTGTATAAGCAATCGCAATGGAGCGCACACCGCTAACCCCTCCTCCGGATCGCCCCTAAGGAATCTGGTACATGGAGTTCTTGAGTGGTTCACCCCAGTGGGTGCAAGTAGGTACTTGTAGAACTGATGATCTCTAGACCCGATACATGTCCCGGGTTTTTGGATATCGCCCGAGACATGGCTCGGGTTTCGGGATAACTTCCCTCATCAGTAGAGAAAATAGTTAGGGGTGGAAGAGAAGGCCGCCAAACAACCGTCAATGGCCTCGATGCCCGAACCGGCACGCAGGTGTGTCGTCCAGGAGCCCGTGGGCTCAAAGCTCAAGGGAGCCAATTTGTATAAGCAATCGCAATGGAGCGCACACCGCTAGCCCCTCCTCCGGATCGCCCCTAGGGAATCTGGTACATGGAGTTCTTGAGTGGTTAACCCCAGTGGGTGCAAGTAGGTACTTGTAGAACTGATGATCTCTAGACCCGATACATGTCCCGGGTTTTTGGATATCGCCCGAGACATGGCTCGGGTTTCGGGATAACTTCCCTCATCAGTAGAGAAAATAGTTAGGGGTGGAAGAGAAGGCCACCAAACAACCGTCAATGGCCTCGATGCCCGAACCGGCACACAGGTGCGTCGTCCAGGAGCCCGTCGGCTCAAAGCTCAAGGGAGCTAATTTGTATAAGCAATCGCAATGGAGCGCACACCGCTAGCCCCTCCTCCGGATCGCCCCTAGGGAATCTGGTACATGGAGTTCTTGAGTGGTTCACCCCAGTTGGTGCAAGTAGTTACTTGTAGAACTGATGATCTCTAGACCCGATACATGTCCCGCGTTTTTGGATATCGCCCGAGACATGGCTCGGGTTTCGGGATAACTTCCCTCATCAGTAGAGAAAATAGTTAGGGATGGAAGAGAAGGCCGCCAAACAACCGTCAATGGCCTCGATGCCCGAACCGGCATGCAGGTGCGTCGTCCAGGAGCCCATCGGCTCAAAGCTCAAGGGAGCCAATTTGTATAAGCAATCGCAATGGAGCGCACACCGCTAACCCCTCCTCCGGATCGCCCCTAAGGAATCTGGTACATGGAGTTCTTGAGTGGTTCACCCCAGTGGGTGCAAGTAGGTACTTGTAGAACTGATGATCTCTAGACCCGATACATGTCCCGGGTTTTTGGATATCGCCCGAGACATGGCTCGGGTTTCGGGATAACTTCCCTCATCAGTAGAGAAAATAGTTAGGGGTGGAAGAGAAGGCCGCCAAACAACCGTCAATGGCCTCGATGCCCGAACCGGCACACAGGTGCGTCGTCCAGGAGCCCGTCGGCTCAAAGCTCAAGGGAGCTAATTTGTATAAGCAATCGCAATGGAGCGCACACCGCTAGCCTCTCCTCTGGATCGCCCCTTGGGGAATCTGGTACATGGAGTTCTAGAGTGGTTCACCCCAGTGGGTGCAAGTAGGTACTTGTAGAACTGATGATCTCTAGACCCGATACATGTCCCGGGTTTTTGGATATCGCCCGAGACATGGCTCGGGTTTCGGGATAACTTCCCTCATCAGTAGAGAAAATAGTTAGGGGTGGAAGAGAAGGCCGCCAAACAACCGTCAATGGCCTCGATGCCCGAACCGGCACGCAGGTGTGTCGTCCAGGAGCCCGTGGGCTCAAAGCTCAAGGGAGCCAATTTGTATAAGCAATCGCAATGGAGCGCACACCGCTAGCCCCTCCTCCGGATCGCCCCTAGGGAATCTGGTACATGGAGTTCTTGAGTGGTTAACCCCAGTGGGTGCAAGTAGGTACTTGTAGAACTGATGATCTCTAGACCCGATACATGTCCCGGGTTTTTGGATATCGCCCGAGACATGGCTCGGGTTTCGGGATAACTTCCCTCATCAGTAGAGAAAATAGTTAGGGGTGGAAGAGAAGGCCGCCAAACAACCGTCAATGGCCTCGATGCCCGAACCGGCACGCAGGTGCGTCGTCCAGGAGCCGGTCGGCTCAAAGCTCAAGGGAGCCAATTTGTATAAACAATCGCAATGGAGCGCACACCGCTAGCCCCTCCTCTGGATCGCCCCTAGGGAATCTGGTACATAGAGTTCTTGAGTGGTTCACCCCAGTGGGTGCAAGTAGGTACTTGTAGAACTGATGATCTCTAGACCCGATACATGTCCCGGGTTTTTGGATATCGCCCGAGACATGGCTCGGGTTTCCGGATAACTTCCCTCATCAGTAGAGAAAATAGTTAGGGGTGGAAGAGAAGGCCGCCAAACAACCGTCAATGGCCTCGATGCCCGAACCGGCACGCAGGTGCGTCGTCCAGGAGCCCGTCGGCTCAAACCTCAAGGGAGCCAATTTGTATAAACAATCGCAATGGAGTGCACACCGCTAGCCCCTCCTCTGGATCGCCCCTTGGGGAATCTGGTACATGGAGTTCTAGAGTGGTTCACCCCAGTGGGTGCAAGTAGGTACTTGTAGAACTGATGATCTCTAGACCCGATACATGTCCCGGGTTTTTGGATATCGCCCGAGACATGGCTCGGGTTTCGGGATAACTTCCCTCATCAGTAGAGAAAATAGTTAGGGGTGGAAGAGAAGGCCGCCAAACAACCGTCAATGGCCTCGATGCCCGAACCGGCACGCAGGTGTGTCGTCCAGGAGCCCGTGGGCTCAAAGCTCAAGGGAGCCAATTTGTATAAGCAATCGCAATGGAGCGCACACCGCTAGCCCCTCCTCCGGATCGCCCCTAGGGAATCTGGTACATGGAGTTCTTGAGTGGTTAACCCCAGTGGGTGCAAGTAGGTACTTGTAGAACTGATGATCTCTAGACCCGATACATGTCCCGGGTTTTTGGATATCGCCCGAGACATGGCTCGGGTTTCGGGATAACTTCCCTCATCAGTAGAGAAAATAGTTAGGGGTGGAAGAGAAGGCCGCCAAACAACCGTCAATGGCCTCGATGCCCGAACCGGCACGCAGGTGCGTCGTCCAGGAGCCGGTCGGCTCAAAGCTCAAGGGAGCCAATTTGTATAAACAATCGCAATGGAGCGCACACCGCTAGCCCCTCCTCTGGATCGCCCCTAGGGAATCTGGTACATAGAGTTCTAGAGTGGTTCACCCCAGTGGGTGCAAGTAGGTATTTGTAGAACTGATGATCTCTAGACCCGATACATGTCCCGGGTTTTTGGATATCGCTCGAGACATGGCTCGGGTTTCGGGATAACTTCCCTCATCAGTTGAGAAAATAGTTAGGGGTGGAAGAGAAGGCTGCCAAACAACCGTCAATGGCCTCGATGCCCGAACCGGCATGCAGGTGTGTCGTCCAGGAGCCCGTCGGCTCAAAGCTCAAGGGAGCCAATTTGTATAAGCAATCGCAATGGAGCGCACACCGCTAGCCCCTCCTCCGGATCGCCCCTAGGGAATCTGGTACATGGAGTTCTTGAGTGGTTCACCCCAGTGGGTGCAAGTAGGTACTTGTAGAACTGATGATCTCTAGACCCGATACATGTCCCGGGTTTTTGGATATCGCCCGAGACATGGCTCGGGTTTCGGGATAACTTCCCTTATCAGTAGAGAAAATAGTTAGGGGTGGAAGAGAAGGCCGCCAAACAACCGTCAATGGCCTCGATGCCCGAACCGGCACGCAGGTGTGTCGTCCAGGAGCCCGTGGGCTCAAAGCTCAAGGGAGCCAATTTGTATAAGCAATCGCAATGGAGCGCACACCGCTAGCCCCTCCTCCGGATCGCCCCTAGGGAATCTGGTACATGGAGTTCTTGAGTGGTTAACCCCAGTGGGTGCAAGTAGGTACTTGTAGAACTGATGATCTCTAGACCCGATACATGTCCCGGGTTTTTGGATATCGCCCGAGACATGGCTCGGGTTTCGGGATAACTTCCCTCATCAGTAGAGAAAATAGTTAGGGGTGGAAGAGAAGGCCGCCAAACAACCGTCAATGGCCTCGATGCCCGAACCGGCACGCAGGTGCGTCGTCCAGGAGCCGGTCGGCTCAAAGCTCAAGGGAGCCAATTTGTATAAACAATCGCAATGGAGCGCACACCGCTAGCCCCTCCTCTGGATCGCCCCTAGGGAATCTGGTACATAGAGTTCTAGAGTGGTTCACCCCAGTGGGTGCAAGTAGGTACTTGTAGAACTGATGATCTCTAGACCCGATACATGTCCCGGGTTTTTGGATATCGCTGGAGACATGGCTCGGGTTTCGGGATAACTTCCCTCATCAGTAGAGAAAATAGTTAGGGGTGGAAGAGAAGGCTGCCAAACAACTGTCAATGGCCTCGATGCCCGAACCGGCACGCAGGTGTGTCGTCCAGGAGCCCGTCGGCTCAAAGCTCAAGGAAGCCAATTTGTATAAGCAATCGCAATGGAGCGCACACCGCTAGCCCCTCCTCCGGATCGCCCCTAGGGAATCTGGTACATGGAGTTCTTGAGTGGTTCACCCCAGTGGGTGCAAGTAGGTACTTGTAGAACTGATGATCTCTAGACCCGATACATGTCCCGGGTTTTTGGATATCGCCCGAGACATGGCTCGGGTTTCGGGATAACTTCCCTCATCAGTAGAGAAAATAGTTAGGGGTGGAAGAGAAGGCCGCCAAACAACCGTCAATGGCCTCGATGCCCGAACCGGCACGCAGGTGCGTCGTCCAGGAGCCCGTCGGCTCAAAGCTCAAGGGAGCCAATTTGTATAAGCAATCGCAATGGAGCGCACACCGCTAACCCCTCATCCGGATCGCCCCTAGGGAATCTGGTACATGGAGTTCTTGAGTGGTTCACCCCAGTGGGTTCAAGTAGGTATTTGTAGAACTGATGATCTCTAGACCCGATACATGTCCCGGGTTTTTGGATATCGCCCGAGACATGGCTCGGGTTTCGGGATAACTTCCCTCATCAGTAGAGAAAATAGTTAGGGGTGGAAGAGAAGTCCGCCAAACAACCGTCAATGGCCTCGATGCCCGAACCGGCACGCAGGTGCGTCGTCCAGGAGCCCGTCGGCTCAAAGCTCAAGGGAGCCAATTTGTATAAGCAATCGCAATGGAGCGCACACCGCTAGCCCCTCCTCCGGATCGCCCCTAGGGAATCTGGTACATGGAGTTCTTGAGTGGTTCACCCCAGTGGGTGCAAGTAGGTACTTGTAGAACTGATGATCTCTAGACCCGATACATGTCCCGGGTTTTTGGATATCGCCCGAGACATGGCTCGGGTTTCGGGATAACTTCCCTCATCAGTAGAGAAAATAGTTAGGGGTGGAAGAGAAGGCCGCCAAACAACCGTCAATGGCCTCGATGCCCGAACCGGCACGCAGGTGCGTCGTCCAGGAGCCCGTCGGCTCAAAGCTCAAGGGAGCCAATTTGTATAAGCAATCGCAATGGAGCGCACACCGCTAGCCCCTCCTCCGGATCGCCCCTAGGAAATCTGGTACATGGAGTTCTTAAGTGGTTCACCCCAGTGGGTGCAAGTAGGTACTTGTAGAACTGATGATCTCTAGACCCGATACATGTCCCGGGTTTTTGGATATCGCCCGAGACATGGCTCGGGTTTCGGGATAACTTCCCTCATCAGTAGAGAAAATAGTTAGGGGTGGAAGAGAAGGCCGCCAAACAACCGTCAATGGCCTCGATGCCCGAACCGGCACGCAGGTGCGTCGTCCAGGAGCCGGTCGGCTCAAAGCTCAAGGGAGCCAATTTGTATAAACAATCGCAATGGAGCGCACACCGCTAGCCCCTCCTCTGGATCGCCCCTAGGGAATCTGGTACATAGAGTTCTTGAGAGGTTCACCCCAGTGGGTGCAAGTAGGTACTTGTAGAACTGATGATCTCTAGACCCGATACATGTCCCGGGTTTTTGGATATCGCCCGAGACATGGCTCGGGTTTCCGGATAACTTCCCTCATCAGTAGAGAAAATAGTTAGGGGTGGAAGAGAAGGCCGCCAAACAACCGTCAATGGCCTCGATGCCCGAACCGGCACGCAGGTGCGTCGTCCAGGAGCCCGTCGGCTCAAACCTCAAGGGAGCCAATTTGTATAAACAATCGCAATGGAGTGCACACCGCTAGCCCCTCCTCTGGATCGCCCCTTGGGGAATCTGGTACATGGAGTTCTAGAGTGGTTCACCCCAGTGGGTGCAAGTAGGTACTTGTAGAACTGATGATCTCTAGACCCGATACATGTCCCGGGTTTTTGGATATCGCCCGAGACATGGCTCGGGTTTCGGGATAACTTCCCTCATCAGTAGAGAAAATAGTTAGGGGTGGAAGAGAAGGCCGCCAAACAACCGTCAATGGCCTCGATGCCCGAACCGGCACGCAGGTGTGTCGTCCAGGAGCCCGTGGGCTCAAAGCTCAAGGGAGCCAATTTGTATAAGCAATCGCAATGGAGCGCACACCGCTAGCCCCTCCTCCGGATCGCCCCTAGGGAATCTGGTACATGGAGTTCTTGAGTGGTTCACCCCAGTGGGTGCAAGTAGTTACTTGTAGAACTGATGATCTCTAGACCCGATACATGTCCCGCGTTTTTGGATATCGCCCGAGACATGGCTTGGGTTTCGGGATAACTTCCCTCATCAGTAGAGAAAATAGTTAGGGGTGGAAGAGAAGGCCGCCAAACAACCGTCAATGGCCTCGATGCCCGAACCGGCACGCAGGTGCGTCGTCCAGGAGCCCATCGGCTCAAAGCTCAAGGGAGCCAATTTGTATAAGCAATCGCAATGGAGCGCACACCGCTAACCCCTCCTCCGGATCGCCCCTAAGGAATCTGGTACATGGAGTTCTTGAGTGGTTCACCCCAGTGGGTGCAAGTAGGTACTTGTAGAACTGATGATCTCTAGACCCGATACATGTCCCGGGTTTTTGGATATCGCCCGAAACATGGCTCGGGTTTCGGGATAACTTCCCTCATCAGTAGAGAAAATAGTTAGGGGTGGAAGAGAAGGCCGCCAAACAACCGTCAATGGCCTCGATGCCCGAACCGGCACACAGGTGCGTCGTCCAGGAGCCCGTCGGCTCAAAGCTCAAGGGAGCTAATTTGTATAAGCAATCGCAATGGAGCGCACACCGCTAGCCCCTCCTCCGGATCGCCCCTAGGGAATCTGGTACATGGAGTTCTTGAGTGGTTCACCCCAGTGGGTGCAAGTAGGTACTTGTAGAACTGATGATCTCTAGACCCGATACATGTCCCGGGTTTTTCGATATCGCCCGAGACATGGCTCGGGTTTCGGGATAACTTCCCTCATTAGTAGAGAAAATAGTTAGGGGTGGAAGAGAAGGCCGCCAAACAACCGTCAATGGCCTCGATGCCCGAACCGGCACGCAGGTGCGTCGTCCAGGAGCCCGTCGGCTCAAACCTCAAGGGAGCCAATTTGTATAAGCAATCGCAATGGAGCGCACACCGCTAGCCCCTCCTCCGGATCGCCCCATGGGAATCTGGTACATGGAGTTCTTGAGTGGTTCACCCCAGTGGGTGCAAGTAGGTACTTGTAGAACTGATGATCTCTAGACCCGATACATGTCCCGGGTTTTTGGATATCGCCCGAGACATGGCTCGGGTTTCGGGATAACTTCCCTCATCAGTAGAGAAAATAGTTAGGGGTGGAAGAGAAGGCCGCCAAACAACCGTCAATGGCCTCGATGCCCGAACCGGCACGCAGGTGCGTCGTCCAGGAGCCCGTCGGCTCAAACCTCAAGGGAGCCAATTTGTATAAACAATCGCAATGGAGTGCACACCGCTAGCCTCTCCTCTGGATCGCCCCTTGGGGAATCTGGTACATGGAGTTCTAGAGTGGTTCACCCCAGTGGGTGCAAGTAGGTACTTGTAGAACTGATGATCTCTAGACCCGATACATGTCCCGGGTTTTTGGATATCGCCCGAGACATGGCTCGGGTTTCGGGATAACTTCCCTCATCAGTAGAGAAAATAGTTAGGGGTGGAAGAGAAGGCCGCCAAACAACCGTCAATGGCCTCGATGCCCGAACCGGCACGCAGGTGTGTCGTCCAGGAGCCCGTGGGCTCAAAGCTCAAGGGAGCCAATTTGTATAAGCAATCGCAATGGAGCGCACAGCGCTAGCCCCTCCTCCGGATCGCCCCTAGGGAATCTGGTACATGGAGTTCTTGAGTGGTTAACCCCAGTGGGTGCAAGTAGGTACTTGTAGAACTGATGATCTCTAGACCCGATACATGTCCCGGGTTTTTGGATATCGCCCGAGACATGGCTCGGGTTTCGGGATAACTTCCCTCATCAGTAGAGAAAATAGTTAGGGGTGGAAGAGAAGGCCGCCAAACAACCGTCAATGGCCTCGATGCCCGAACCGGCACGCAGGTGCGTCGTCCAGGAGCCGGTCGGCTCAAAGCTCAAGGGAGCCAATTTGTATAAACAATCGCAATGGAGCGCACACCGCTAGCCCCTCCTCTGGATCGCCCCTAGGGAATCTGGTACATAGAGTTCTTGAGTGGTTCACCCCAGTGGGTGCAAGTAGGTACTTGTAGAACTGATGATCTCTAGACCCGATACATGTCCCGGGTTTTTGGATATCGCCCGAGACATGGCTCGGGTTTCGGGATAACTTCCCTCATCAGTAGAGAAAATAGTTAGGGGTGGAAGAGAAGGCCGCCAAACAACCGTCAATGGCCTCGATGCCCGAACCGGCACGCAGGTGCGTCGTCCAGGAGCCCGTCGGCTCAAACCTCAAGGGAGCCAATTTGTATAAACAATCGCAATGGAGTGCACACCGCTAGCCCCTCCTCTGGATCGCCCCTTGGGGAATCTGGTACATGGAGTTCTAGAGTGGTTCACCCCAGTGGGTGCAAGTAGGTACTTGTAGAACTGATGATCTCTAGACCCGATACATGTCCCGGGTTTTTGGATATCGCCCGAGACATGGCTCGGGTTTCGGGATAACTTCCCTCATCAGTAGAGAAAATAGTTAGGGGTGGAAGAGAAGGCCGCCAAACAACCGTCAATGGCCTCGATGCCCGAACCGGCACGCAGGTGTGTCGTCCAGGAGCCCGTGGGCTCAAAGCTCAAGGGAGCCAATTTGTATAAGCAATCGCAATGGAGCGCACACCGCTAGCCCCTCCTCCGGATCGCCCCTAGGGAATCTGGTACATGGAGTTCTTGAGTGGTTAACCCCAGTGGGTGCAAGTAGGTACTTGTAGAACTGATGATCTCTAGACCCGATACATGTCCCGGGTTTTTGGATATCGCCCGAGACATGGCTCGGGTTTCGGGATAACTTCCCTCATCAGTAGAGAAAATAGTTAGGGGTGGAAGAGAAGGCCGCCAAACAACCGTCAATGGCCTCGATGCCCGAACCGGCACGCAGGTGCGTCGTCCAGGAGCCGGTCGGCTCAAAGCTCAAGGGAGCCAATTTGTATAAACAATCGCAATGGAGCGCACACCGCTAGCCCCTCCTCTGGATCGCCCCTAGGGAATCTGGTACATAGAGTTCTAGAGTGGTTCACCCCAGTGGGTGCAAGTAGGTACTTGTAGAACTGATGATCTCTAGACCCGATACATGTCCCGGGTTTTTGGATATCGCTGGAGACATGGCTCGGGTTTCGGGATAACTTCCCTCATCAGTAGAGAAAATAGTTAGGGGTGGAAGAGAAGGCTGCCAAACAACCGTCAATGGCCTCGATGCCCGAACCGGCACGCAGGTGTGTCGTCCAGGAGCCCGTCGGCTCAAAGCTCAAGGAAGCCAATTTGTATAAGCAATCGCAATGGAGCGCACACCGCTAGCCCCTCCTCCGGATCGCCCCTAGGGAATCTGGTACATGGAGTTCTTGAGTGGTTCACCCCAGTGGGTGCAAGTAGGTACTTGTAGAACTGATGATCTCTAGACCCGATACATGTCCCGGGTTTTTGGATATCGCCCGAGACATGGCTCGGGTTTCGGGATAACTTCCCTCATCAGTAGAGAAAATAGTTAGGGGTGGAAGAGAAGGCCGCCAAACAACCGTCAATGGCCTCGATGCCCGAACCGGCACGCAGGTGCGTCGTCCAGGAGCCCGTCGGCTCAAAGCTCAAGGGAGCCAATTTGTATAAGCAATCGCAATGGAGCGCACACCGCTAACCCCTCATCCGGATCGCCCCTAGGGAATCTGGTACATGGAGTTCTTGAGTGGTTCACCCCAGTGGGTTCAAGTAGGTATTTGTAGAACTGATGATCTCTAGACCGGATACATGTCCCGGGTTTTTGGATATCGCCCGAGACATGGCTCGGGTTTCGGGATAACTTCCCTCATCAGTAGAGAAAATAGTTAGGGGTGGAAGAGAAGGCCGCCAAACAACCGTCAATGGCCTCGATGCCCGAACCGGCACGCAGGTGCGTCGTCCAGGAGCCCGTCGGCTCAAAGCTCAAGGGAGCCAATTTGTATAAGCAATCGCAATGGAGCGCACACCGCTAGCCCCTCCTCCGGATCGCCCCTAGGGAATCTGGTACATGGAGTTCTTGAGTGGTTCACCCCAGTGGGTGCAAGTAGGTACTTGTAGAACTGATGATCTCTAGACCCGATACATGTCCCGGGTTTTTGGATATCGCCCGAGACATGGCTCGGGTTTCGGGATAACTTCCCTCATCAGTAGAGAAAATAGTTAGGGGTGGAAGAGAAGGCCGCCAAACAACCGTCAATGGCCTCGATGCCCGAACCGGCACGCAGGTGCGTCGTCCAGGAGCCCGTCGGCTCAAAGCTCAAGGGAGCCAATTTGTATAAGCAATCGCAATGGAGCGCACACCGCTAGCCCCTCCTCCGGATCGCCCCTAGGGAATCTGGTACATGGAGTTCTTGAGTGGTTCACCCCAGTGGGTGCAAGTAGGTACTTGTAGAACTGATGATCTCTAGACCCGATACATGTCCCTGGTTTTTGGATATCGCCCGAGACATGGCTCGGGTTTCGGGATAACTTCCCTCATCAGTAGAGAAAATAGTTAGGGGTGGTAGAGAAGGCCGCCAAACAACCGTCAATGGCCTCGATGCCCGAACCGGCACACAGGTGCGTCGTCCAGGAGCCCGTCGGCTCAAAGCTCAAGGGAGCTAATTTGTATAAGCAATCGCAATGGAGCGCACACCGCTAGCCCCTCCTCCGGATCGCCCCTAGGGAATCTGGTACATGGAGTTCTTGAGTGGTTCACCCCAGTGGGTGCAAGTAGTTACTTGTAGAACTGATGATCTCTAGACCCGATACATGTCCCGCGTTTTTGGATATCGCCCGAGACATGGCTCGGGTTTCGGGATAACTTCCCTCATCAGTAGAGAAAATAGTTAGGGATGGAAGAGAAGGCCGCCAAACAACCGTCAATGGCCTCGATGCCCGAACCGGCACGCAGGTGCGTCGTCCAGGAGCCCATCGGCTCAAAGCTCAAGGGAGCCAATTTGTATAAGCAATCGCAATGGAGCGCACACCGCTAACCCCTCCTCCGGATCGCCCCTAAGGAATCTGGTACATGGAGTTCTTGAGTGGTTCACCCCAGTGGGTGCAAGTAGGTACTTGTAGAACTGATGATCTCTAGACCCGATACATGTCCCGGGTTTTTGGATATCGCCCGAGACATGGCTCGGGTTTCGGGATAACTTCCCTCATCAGTAGAGAAAATAGTTAGGGGTGGAAGAGAAGGCCGCCAAACAACCGTCAATGGCCTCGATGCCCGAACCGGCACACAGGTGCGTCGTCCAGGAGCCCGTCGGCTCAAAGCTCAAGGGAGCTAATTTGTATAAGCAATCGCAATGGAGCGCACACCGCTAGCCTCTCCTCTGGATCGCCCCTTGGGGAATCTGGTACATGGAGTTCTAGAGTGGTTCACCCCAGTGGGTGCAAGTAGGTACTTGTAGAACTGATGATCTCTAGACCCGATACATGTCCCGGGTTTTTGGATATTGCCCGAGACATGGCTCGGGTTTCGGGATAACTTCCCTCATCAGTAGAGAAAATAGTTAGGGGTGGAAGAGAAGGCCGCCAAACAACCGTCAATGGCCTCGATGCCCGAACCGGCACGCAGGTGCGTCGTCCAGGAGCCCGTCGGCTCAAAGCTCAAGGGAGCCAATTTGTATAAGCAATCGCAATGGAGCGCACACCGCTAGCCCCTCCTCCGGATCGCCCCTAGGGAATCTGGTACATGGAGTTCTTGAGTGGTTCACCCCAGTGGGTGCAAGTAGGTACTTGTAGAACTGATGATCTCTAGACCCGATACATGTCCCGGGTTTTTGGATATCGCCCAAGACATGGCTCGGGTTTCGGGATAACTTCCCTCATCAGTAGAGAAAATAGTTAGGGGTGGAAGAGAAGGCCGCCAAACAACCGTCAATGGCCTCGATGCCCGAACCGGCACGCAGGTGCGTCGTCCAGGAGCCCGTCGGCTCAAACCTCAAGGGAGCCAATTTGTATAAACAATCGCAATGGAGTGCACACCGCTAGCCCCTCCTCTGGATCGCCCCTTGGGGAATCTGGTACATGGAATTCTAGAGTGGTTCACCCCAGTGGGTGCAAGTAGGTACTTGTAGAACTGATGATCTCTAGACCCGATACATGTCCCGGGTTTTTGGATATCGCCCGAGACATGGCTCGGGTTTCGGGATAACTTCCCTCATCAGTAGAGAAAATAGTTAGGGGTGGAAGAGAAGGCCGCCAAACAACCGTCAATGGCCTCGATGCCCGAACCGGCACGCAGGTGCGTCGTCCAGGAGCCGGTCGGCTCAAAGCTCAAGGGAGCCAATTTGTATAAACAATCGCAATGGAGCGCACACCGCTAGCCCCTCCTCTGGATCGCCCCTAGGGAATCTGGTACATAGAGTTCTAGAGTGGTTCACCCCAGTGGGTGCAAGTAGGTACTTGTAGAACTGATGATCTCTAGACCCGATACATGTCCCGGGTTTTTGGATATCGCTCGAGACATGGCTCGGGTTTCGGGATAACTTCCCTCATCAGTAGAGAAAATAGTTAGGGGTGGAAGAGAAGGCTGCCAAACAACCGTCAATGGCCTCGATGCCCGAACCGGCATGCAGGTGTGTCGTCCAGGAGCCCGTCGGCTCAAAGCTCAAGGGAGCCAATTTGTATAAGCAATCGCAATGGAGCGCACACCGCTAGCCCCTCCTCCGGATCGCCCCTAGGGAATCTGGTACATGGAGTTCTTGAGTGGTTCACCCCAGTGGGTGCAAGTAGGTACTTGTAGAACTGATGATCTCTAGACCCGATACATGTCCCGGGTTTTTGGATATCGCCCGAGACATGGCTCGGGTTTCGGGATAACTTCCCTTATCAGTAGAGAAAATAGTTAGGGGTGGAAGAGAAGGCCGCCAAACAACCGTCAATGGCCTCGATGCCCAAACCGGCACGCAGGTGTGTCGTCCAGGAGCCCGTGGGCTCAAAGCTCAAGGGAGCCAATTTGTATAAGCAATCGCAATGGAGCGCACACCGCTAGCCCCTCCTCCGGATCGCCCCTAGGGAATCTGGTACATGGAGTTCTTGAGTGGTTAACCCCAGTGGGTGCAAGTAGGTACTTGTAGAACTGATGATCTCTAGACCCGATACATGTCCCAGGTTTTTGGATATCGCCCGAGACATGGCTCGGGTTTCGGGATAACTTCCCTCATCAGTAGAGAAAATAGTTAGGGGTGGAAGAGAAGGCCGCCAAACAACCGTCAATGGCCTCGATGCCCGAACCGGCACGCAGGTGCGTCGTCCAGGAGCCGGTCGGCTCAAAGCTCAAGGGAGCCAATTTGTATAAACAATCGCAATGGAGCGCACACCGCTAGCCCCTCCTCTGGATCGCCCCTAGGGAATCTGGTACATAGAGTTCTAGAGTGGTTCACCCCAGTGGGTGCAAGTAGGTACTTGTAGAACTGATGATCTCTAGACCCGATACATGTCCCGGGTTTTTGGATATCGCTGGAGACATGGCTCGGGTTTCGGGATAACTTCCCTCATCAGTAGAGAAAATAGTTAGGGGTGGAAGAGAAGGCTGCCAAACAACCGTCAATGGCCTCGATGCCCGAACCGGCACGCAGGTGTGTCGTCCAGGAGCCCGTCGGCTCAAAGCTCAAGGAAGCCAATTTGTATAAGCAATCGCAATGGAGCGCACACCGCTAGCCCCTCCTCCGGATCGCCCCTAGGGAATCTGGTACATGGAGTTCTTGAGTGGTTCACCCCAGTGGGTGCAAGTAGGTACTTGTTGAACTGATGATCTCTAGACCCGATACATGTCCCGGGTTTTTGGATATCGCCCGAGACATGGCTCGGGTTTCGGGATAACTTCCCTCATCAGTAGAGAAAAGAGTTAGGGGTGGAAGAGAAGGCCGCCAAACAACCGTCAATGGCCTCGATGCCCGAACCGGCACGCAGGTGCGTCGTCCAGGAGCCCGTTGGCTCAAAGCTCAAGGGAGCCAATTTGTATAAGCAATCGCAATGCAATGGAGCGCACACCGCTAACCCCTCATCCGGATCGCCCCTAGGGAATCTGGTACATGGAGTTCTTGAGTGGTTCACCCCAGTGGGTTCAAGTAGGTATTTGTAGAACTGATGATCTCTAGACCTGATACATGTCCCGGGTTTTTGGATATCGCCCGAGACATGGCTCGGGTTTCAGGATAACTTCCCTCATCAGTAGAGAAAATAGTTAGGGGTGGAAGAGAAGGCCGCCAAACAACCGTCAATGGCCTCGATGCCCGAACCGGCACGCAGGTGCGTCGTCCAGGAGCCCGTCGGCTCAAAGCTCAAGGGAGCCAATTTGTATAAGCAATCGCAATGGAGCGCACACCGCTAGCCCCTCCTCCGGATCGCCCCTAGGGAATCTGGTACATGGAGTTCTTGAGTGGTTCACCCCAGTGGGTGCAAGTAGGTACTTGTAGAACTGATGATCTCTAGACCCGATACATGTCCCGGGTTTTTGGATATCGCCCGAGACATGGCTCGGGTTTCGGGATAACTTCCCTCATTAGTAGAGAAAATAGTTAGGGGTGGAAGAGAAGGACGCCAAACAACCGTCAATGGCCTCGATGCCCGAACCGGCACGCAGGTGCGTCGTCCAGGAGCCCGTCGGCTCAAAGCTCAAGGGAGCCAATTTGTATAAGCAATCGCAATGGAGCGCACACCGCTAGCCCCTCCTCCGGATCGCCCCTAGGGAATCTGGTACATGGAGTTCTTGAGTGGTTCACCCCAGTGGGTGCAAGTAGGTACTTGTAGAACTGATGATCTCTAGACCCGATACATGTCCCTGGTTTTTGGATATCGCCCGAGACATGGCTCGGGTTTCGGGATAACTTCCCTCATCAGTAGAGAAAATAGTTAGGGGTGGAAGAGAAGGCCGCCAAACAACCGTCAATGGCCTCGATGCCCGAACCGGCACGCAGGTGCGTCGTCCAGGAGCCCGTCGGCTCAAAGCTCAAGGGAGCCAATTTGTATAAGCAATCGCAATGGAGCGCACACCGCTAGCCCCTCCTCCGGATCGCCCCTAGGGAATCTGGTACATGGAGTTCTTGAGTGGTTCACCCCAGTGGGTGCAAGTAGGTACTTGTAGAACTGATGATCTCTAGACCCGATACATGTCCCTGGTTTTTGGATATCGCCCGAGACATGGCTCGGGTTTCGGGATAACTTCCCTCATCAGTAGAGAAAATAGTTAGGGGTGGTAGAGAAGGCCGCCAAACAACCGTCAATGGCCTCGATGCCCGAACCGGCACACAGGTGCGTCGTCCAGGAGCCCGTCGGCTCAAAGCTCAAGGGAGCTAATTTGTATAAGCAATCGCAATGGAGCGCACACCGCTAGCCCCTCCTCCGGATCGCCCCTAGGGAATCTGGTACATGGAGTTCTTGAGTGGTTCACCCCAGTGGGTGCAAGTAGTTACTTGTAGAACTGATGATCTCTAGACCCGATACATGTCCCGCGTTTTTGGATATCGCCCGAGACATGGCTCGGGTTTCGGGATAACTTCCCTCATCAGTAGAGAAAATAGTTAGGGATGGAAGAGAAGGCCGCCAAACAACCGTCAATGGCCTCGATGCCCGAACCGGCACGCAGGTGCGTCGTCCAGGAGCCCATCGGCTCAAAGCTCAAGGGAGCCAATTTGTATAAGCAATCGCAATGGAGCGCACACCGCTAACCCCTCCTCCGGATCGCCCCTAAGGAATCTGGTACATGGAGTTCTTGAGTGGTTCACCCCAGTGGGTGCAAGTAGGTACTTGTAGAACTGATGATCTCTAGACCCGATACATGTCCCGGGTTTTTGGATATCGCCCGAGACATGGCTCGGGTTTCGGGATAACTTCCCTCATCAGTAGAGAAAATAGTTAGGGGTGGAAGAGAAGGCCGCCAAACAACCGTCAATGGCCTCGATGCCCGAACCGGCACACAGGTGCGTCGTCCAGGAGCCCGTCGGCTCAAAGCTCAAGGGAGCTAATTTGTATAAGCAATCGCAATGGAGCGCACACCGCTAGCCTCTCCTCTGGATCGCCCCTTGGGGAATCTGGTACATGGAGTTCTAGAGTGGTTCACCCCAGTGGGTGCAAGTAGGTACTTGTAGAACTGATGATCTCTAGACCCGATACATGTCCCGGGTTTTTGGATATTGCCCGAGACATGGCTCGGGTTTCGGGATAACTTCCCTCATCAGTAGAGAAAATAGTTAGGGGTGGAAGAGAAGGCCGCCAAACAACCGTCAATGGCCTCGATGCCCGAACCGGCACGCAGGTGCGTCGTCCAGGAGCCCGTCGGCTCAAAGCTCAAGGGAGCCAATTTGTATAAGCAATCGCAATGGAGCGCACACCGCTAGCCCCTCCTCCGGATCGCCCCTAGGGAATCTGGTACATGGAGTTCTTGAGTGGTTCACCCCAGTGGGTGCAAGTAGGTACTTGTAGAACTGATGATCTCTAGACCCGATACATGTCCCGGGTTTTTGGATATCGCCCAAGACATGGCTCGGGTTTCGGGATAACTTCCCTCATCAGTAGAGAAAATAGTTAGGGGTGGAAGAGAAGGCCGCCAAACAACCGTCAATGGCCTCGATGCCCGAACCGGCACGCAGGTGCGTCGTCCAGGAGCCCGTCGGCTCAAACCTCAAGGGAGCCAATTTGTATAAACAATCGCAATGGAGTGCACACCGCTAGCCCCTCCTCTGGATCGCCCCTTGGGGAATCTGGTACATGGAATTCTAGAGTGGTTCACCCCAGTGGGTGCAAGTAGGTACTTGTAGAACTGATGATCTCTAGACCCGATACATGTCCCGGGTTTTTGGATATCGCCCGAGACATGGCTCGGGTTTCGGGATAACTTCCCTCATCAGTAGAGAAAATAGTTAGGGGTGGAAGAGAAGGCCGCCAAACAACCGTCAATGGCCTCGATGCCCGAACCGGCACGCAGGTGCGTCGTCCAGGAGCCGGTCGGCTCAAAGCTCAAGGGAGCCAATTTGTATAAACAATCGCAATGGAGCGCACACCGCTAGCCCCTCCTCTGGATCGCCCCTAGGGAATCTGGTACATAGAGTTCTAGAGTGGTTCACCCCAGTGGGTGCAAGTAGGTACTTGTAGAACTGATGATCTCTAGACCCGATACATGTCCCGGGTTTTTGGATATCGCTCGAGACATGGCTCGGGTTTCGGGATAACTTCCCTCATCAGTAGAGAAAATAGTTAGGGGTGGAAGAGAAGGCTGCCAAACAACCGTCAATGGCCTCGATGCCCGAACCGGCATGCAGGTGTGTCGTCCAGGAGCCCGTCGGCTCAAAGCTCAAGGGAGCCAATTTGTATAAGCAATCGCAATGGAGCGCACACCGCTAGCCCCTCCTCCGGATCGCCCCTAGGGAATCTGGTACATGGAGTTCTTGAGTGGTTCACCCCAGTGGGTGCAAGTAGGTACTTGTAGAACTGATGATCTCTAGACCCGATACATGTCCCGGGTTTTTGGATATCGCCCGAGACATGGCTCGGGTTTCGGGATAACTTCCCTTATCAGTAGAGAAAATAGTTAGGGGTGGAAGAGAAGGCCGCCAAACAACCGTCAATGGCCTCGATGCCCAAACCGGCACGCAGGTGTGTCGTCCAGGAGCCCGTGGGCTCAAAGCTCAAGGGAGCCAATTTGTATAAGCAATCGCAATGGAGCGCACACCGCTAGCCCCTCCTCCGGATCGCCCCTAGGGAATCTGGTACATGGAGTTCTTGAGTGGTTAACCCCAGTGGGTGCAAGTAGGTACTTGTAGAACTGATGATCTCTAGACCCGATACATGTCCCAGGTTTTTGGATATCGCCCGAGACATGGCTCGGGTTTCGGGATAACTTCCCTCATCAGTAGAGAAAATAGTTAGGGGTGGAAGAGAAGGCCGCCAAACAACCGTCAATGGCCTCGATGCCCGAACCGGCACGCAGGTGCGTCGTCCAGGAGCCGGTCGGCTCAAAGCTCAAGGGAGCCAATTTGTATAAACAATCGCAATGGAGCGCACACCGCTAGCCCCTCCTCTGGATCGCCCCTAGGGAATCTGGTACATAGAGTTCTAGAGTGGTTCACCCCAGTGGGTGCAAGTAGGTACTTGTAGAACTGATGATCTCTAGACCCGATACATGTCCCGGGTTTTTGGATATCGCTGGAGACATGGCTCGGGTTTCGGGATAACTTCCCTCATCAGTAGAGAAAATAGTTAGGGGTGGAAGAGAAGGCTGCCAAACAACCGTCAATGGCCTCGATGCCCGAACCGGCACGCAGGTGTGTCGTCCAGGAGCCCGTCGGCTCAAAGCTCAAGGAAGCCAATTTGTATAAGCAATCGCAATGGAGCGCACACCGCTAGCCCCTCCTCCGGATCGCCCCTAGGGAATCTGGTACATGGAGTTCTTGAGTGGTTCACCCCAGTGGGTGCAAGTAGGTACTTGTTGAACTGATGATCTCTAGACCCGATACATGTCCCGGGTTTTTGGATATCGCCCGAGACATGGCTCGGGTTTCGGGATAACTTCCCTCATCAGTAGAGAAAAGAGTTAGGGGTGGAAGAGAAGGCCGCCAAACAACCGTCAATGGCCTCGATGCCCGAACCGGCACGCAGGTGCGTCGTCCAGGAGCCCGTTGGCTCAAAGCTCAAGGGAGCCAATTTGTATAAGCAATCGCAATGCAATGGAGCGCACACCGCTAACCCCTCATCCGGATCGCCCCTAGGGAATCTGGTACATGGAGTTCTTGAGTGGTTCACCCCAGTGGGTTCAAGTAGGTATTTGTAGAACTGATGATCTCTAGACCTGATACATGTCCCGGGTTTTTGGATATCGCCCGAGACATGGCTCGGGTTTCAGGATAACTTCCCTCATCAGTAGAGAAAATAGTTAGGGGTGGAAGAGAAGGCCGCCAAACAACCGTCAATGGCCTCGATGCCCGAACCGGCACGCAGGTGCGTCGTCCAGGAGCCCGTCGGCTCAAAGCTCAAGGGAGCCAATTTGTATAAGCAATCGCAATGGAGCGCACACCGCTAGCCCCTCCTCCGGATCGCCCCTAGGGAATCTGGTACATGGAGTTCTTGAGTGGTTCACCCCAGTGGGTGCAAGTAGGTACTTGTAGAACTGATGATCTCTAGACCCGATACATGTCCCGGGTTTTTGGATATCGCCCGAGACATGGCTCGGGTTTCGGGATAACTTCCCTCATTAGTAGAGAAAATAGTTAGGGGTGGAAGAGAAGGACGCCAAACAACCGTCAATGGCCTCGATGCCCGAACCGGCACGCAGGTGCGTCGTCCAGGAGCCCGTCGGCTCAAAGCTCAAGGGAGCCAATTTGTATAAGCAATCGCAATGGAGCGCACACCGCTAGCCCCTCCTCCGGATCGCCCCTAGGGAATCTGGTACATGGAGTTCTTGAGTGGTTCACCCCAGTGGGTGCAAGTAGGTACTTGTAGAACTGATGATCTCTAGACCCGATACATGTCCCTGGTTTTTGGATATCGCCCGAGACATGGCTCGGGTTTCGGGATAACTTCCCTCATCAGTAGAGAAAATAGTTAGGGGTGGAAGAGAAGGCCGCCAAACAACCGTCAATGGCCTCGATGCCCGAACCGGCACACAGGTGCGTCGTCCAGGAGCCCGTCGGCTCAAAGCTCAAGGGAGCTAATTTGTATAAGCAATCGCAATGGAGCGCACACCGCTAGCCCCTCCTCCGGATCGCCCCTAGGGAATCTGGTACATGGAGTTCTTGAGTGGTTCACCCCAGTGGGTGCAAGTAGTTACTTGTAGAACTGATGATCTCTAGACCCGATACATGTCCCGCGTTTTTGGATATCGCCCGAGACATGGCTCGGGTTTCGGGATAACTTCCCTCATCAGTAGAGAAAATAGTTAGGGATGGAAGAGAAGGCCGCCAAACAACCGTCAATGGCCTCGATGCCCGAACCGGCACGCAGGTGCGTCGTCCAGGAGCCCATCGGCTCAAAGCTCAAGGGAGCCAATTTGTATAAGCAATCGCAATGGAGCGCACACCGCTAACCCCTCCTCCGGATCTCCCCTAAGGAATCTGGTACATGGAGTTCTTGAGTGGTTCACCCCAGTGGGTGCAAGTAGGTACTTGTAGAACTGATGATCTCTAGACCCGATACATGTCCCGGGTTTTTGGATATCGCCCGAGACATGGCTCGGGTTTCGGGATAACTTCCCTCATCAGTAGAGAAAATAGTTAGGGGTGGAAGAGAAGGCCGCCAAACAACCGTCAATGGCCTCGATGCCCGAACCGGCACACAGGTGCATCGTCCAGGAGCCCGTCGGCTCAAAGCTCAAGGGAGCTAATTTGTATAAGCAATCGCAATGGAGCGCACACCGCTAGCCCCTCCTCCGGATCACCCCTAGGGAATCTGGTACATGGAGTTCTTGAGTGGTTCACCCCAGTGGGTGCAAGTAGGTACTTGTAGAACTGATGATCTCTAGACCCGATACATGTCCCGGGTTTTTCGATATCGCCCGAGACATGGCTCGGGTTTCGGGATAACTTCCCTCATTAGTAGAGAAAATAGTTAGGGGTGGAAGAGAAGGCCGCCAAACAACCGTCAATGGCCTCGATGCCCGAACCGGCACGCAGGTGCGTCGTCCAGGAGCCCGTCGGCTCAAACCTCAAGGGAGCCAATTTGTATAAGCAATCGCAATGGAGCGCACACCGCTAGCCCCTCCTCCGGATCGCCCCATGGGAATCTGGTACATGGAGTTCTTGAGTGGTTCACCCCAGTGGGTGCAAGTAGGTACTTGTAGAACTGATGATCTCTAGACCCGATACATGTCCCGGGTTTTTGGATATCGCCCGAGACATGGCTCGGGTTTCGGGATAACTTCCCTCATCAGTAGAGAAAATAGTTAGGGGTGGAAGAGAAGGCCGCCAAACAACCGTCAATGGCCTCGATGCCCGAACCGGCACGCAGGTGCGTCGTCCAGGAGCCCGTCGGCTCAAACCTCAAGGGAGCCAATTTGTATAAACAATCGCAATGGAGTGCACACCGCTAGCCTCTCCTCTGGATCGCCCCTTGGGGAATCTGGTACATGGAGTTCTAGAGTGGTTCACCCCAGTGGGTGCAAGTAGGTACTTGTAGAACTGATGATCTCTAGACCCGATACATGTCCCGGGTTTTTGGATATCGCCCGAGACATGGCTCGGGTTTCGGGATAACTTCCCTCATCAGTAGAGAAAATAGTTAGGGGTGGAAGAGAAGGCCGCCAAACAACCGTCAATGGCCTCGATGCCCGAACCGGCACGCAGGTGTGTCGTCCAGGAGCCCGTGGGCTCAAAGCTCAAGGGAGCCAATTTGTATAAGCAATCGCAATGGAGCGCACACCGCTAGCCCCTCCTCCGGATCGCCCCTAGGGAATCTGGTACATGGAGTTCTTGAGTGGTTAACCCCAGTGGGTGCAAGTAGGTACTTGTAGAACTGATGATCTCTAGACCCGATACATGTCCCGGGTTTTTGGATATCGCCCGAGACATGGCTCGGGTTTCGGGATAACTTCCCTCATCAGTAGAGAAAATAGTTAGGGGTGGAAGAGAAGGCCGCCAAACAACCGTCAATGGCCTCGATGCCCGAACCGGCACGCAGGTGCGTCGTCCAGGAGCCGGTCGGCTCAAAGCTCAAGGGAGCCAATTTGTATAAACAATCGCAATGGAGCGCACACCGCTAGCCCCTCCTCTGGATCGCCCCTAGGGAATCTGGTACATAGAGTTCTAGAGTGGTTCACCCCAGTGGGTGCAAGTAGGTACTTGTAGAACTGATGATCTCTAGACCCGATACATGTCCCGGGTTTTTGGATATCGCTCGAGACATGGCTCGGGTTTCGGGATAACTTCCCTCATCAGTAGAGAAAATAGTTAGGGGTGGAAGAGAAGGCTGCCAAACAACCGTCAATGGCCTCGATGCCCGAACCGGCATGCAGGTGTGTCGTCCAGGAGCCCGTCGGCTCAAAGCTCAAGGGAGCCAATTTGTATAAGCAATCGCAATGGAGCGCACACCGCTAGCCCCTCCTCCGGATCGCCCCTAGGGAATCTGGTACATGGAGTTCTTGAGTGGTTCACCCCAGTGGGTGCAAGTAGGTACTTGTAGAACTGATGATCTCTAGACCCGATACATGTCCCGGGTTTTTGGATATCGCCCGAGACATGGCTCGGGTTTCGGGATAACTTCCCTTATCAGTAGAGAAAATAGTTAGGGGTGGAAGAGAAGGCCGCCAAACAACCGTCAATGGCCTCGATGCCCGAACCGGCACGCAGGTGTGTCGTCCAGGAGCCCGTGGGCTCAAAGCTCAAGGGAGCCAATTTGTATAAGCAATCGCAATGGAGCGCACACCGCTAGCCCCTCCTCCGGATCGCCCCTAGGGAATCTGGTACATGGAGTTCTTGAGTGGTTAACCCCAGTGGGTGCAAGTAGGTACTTGTAGAACTGATGATCTCTAGACCCGATACATGTCCCGGGTTTTTGGATATCGCCCGAGACATGGCTCGGGTTTCGGGATAACTTCCCTCATCAGTAGAGAAAATAGTTAGGGGTGGAAGAGAAGGCCGCCAAACAACCGTCAATGGCCTCGATGCCCGAACCGGCACGCAGGTGCGTCGTCCAGGAGCCGGTCGGCTCAAAGCTCAAGGGAGCCAATTTGTAAAAACAATCGCAATGGAGCGCACACCGCTAGCCCCTCCTCTGGATCGCCCCTAGGGAATCTGGTACATAGAGTTCTAGAGTGGTTCACCCCAGTGGGTGCAAGTAGGTACTTGTAGAACTGATGATCTCTAGACCCGATACATGTCCCGGGTTTTTGGATATGGCTCGAGACATGGCTCGGGTTTCGGGATAACTTCCCTCATCAGTAGAGAAAATAGTTAGGGGTGGAAGAGAAGGCTGCCAAACAACTGTCAATGGCCTCGATGCCTGTTGGACAGGCCACATGAAGGGCCGCTCTCCCCCGGCCCAACCAGGCCCGAACCAGCCACGCAAGTACCACACACCACCATTGCACGTCCACCGTCCCCGCAGGGACCCCTACACTCGAACCTGTTGACCGCGTAGGCCGACCCACTACCGGCCTGCGCGCCCATACTGGGCGCCATCTTGGACACTCCACCACGAGGCCGCCTGGCCCCCGATCGACCTCAACCCCGGGCCTGGCCAGGCCTCAGACATTCCGGCACCAACATCCACCCAGGAGGTGAGCGGGCTACTTGGTCAGTCAATGGGAGCAGGAGGTGTCGATGGCTCTCCCCCGCCAAGTGCCGCTCGCCCATCGCCTCCCCGGGCGCTGGCTCCACCCCCCTGCTGGGTGTCTGAACCCCCTCATCCCGGACCTCCCGACCTCCAAGTGCGAGGGTCCGGACATCAAAGCACACCAGCCCTATAACTGGGGCAGCTCCAGAGCAGGAGGGCAGTTGTATCTTGGAGTCGAGAGACGCAAAGAAGAACTCATCCTTGACGGACTACTGGCGCTGCCGTAGCTCTGTCTTGTGCACCCTCGTCTTGCCTGCTGGCGCTGCCGCGGCTTTGGGAACCACCCTATCCTTCATCATCGTCGGGACCTGCTGGCGTGGCCGCGGACCGTTTGTAACCACCACCTTCATCGGGACCTGCTGGCTCTGCCGCGGACCGTCGTCTTCCTTCATCCATCTCGGGACCTGCTGGCTCCGCCGCGGCCCGTTCATCTACACCACCGAGCTCGAGGATTGAGAGCTATTTTCCACCTTTTTGGTAACAAGACTGTCCCGCTACCCTTTTCCCAACCAGAGACCAGAATAGAGGGGACCCCTGAGTCCAGACCTCCTTGTACCATTCTACCGTACTTGAAGAATTGACTATAAAGTATCGTTGAACTTTATCAGTGTGTGGTGTCCGTCTGTGGGGGGGAAGTTACTTGTCTGTACGATTCACTGGAGACGGCTCTCCCCGGAGACCTCTCCCCGTATCCTCGGCCGACCCTCCCGGTCCGTCTAACATTGGTGGCCAGCGACGGGATCCGAATCACCGCATAAACCGTACAGAGAGTAGCTCACCCCACGGCGAATCACGATGTCAACTAAAGACAGCGGATCAACGGAGAAATTCCAGATGGAGAAATTGGGCGAGTACAGCCATCGTGAACTTAAACAGTTCTGTATCGAATTAGGTATCGCTACCACCGGACTAAATACCAAAGATGACTTTAAGCAGGCCCTGGAATCTTGGGCAGAAACCGGGGCTGCCGGAACCCCCGATCAAGACATCGCAGCACAAACCCCCATGGCCCCTGAAGAACGAAGAACGGGTCTCTCGCCAGACGAGATCCAGGAACGAGAAAGAACCCGACTACACGAGCTGGAAATGGCCCGGCTCAAAATGGACGTTGAACTAAAGTTGGCCGAACAGAAAATCAACTTAGAGCACCTGCGTCTCCGAGAAGAAAGAGAGGAGAAACAGAGACAAAGGGAGCTCGAGGAAAAGAAACTGGCATATGAACATGAGCGGAAATTAGCTGAAATCGACCTACGCAAACAGAATAAAGAAACAGGGGTGCCCGAGCAACCCCACACTCCAGGGGCAACAGAGAAGAAGGTACACATCCCCAAGGATGTCGTTCGAGAGTACTTCCGAGAGGACGACATCCAGCAATGGTTTAAGGCCTATGAAATCGCTATGACTGCACACCGGATCGATAGAAGCGATTGGGGGGCCGGTCTGTGGGGGAGATTCCTCAATGAGGGCCGCGACGCCCTGCTGCAACTCCCGGACCAGCAGATGACCTCCTATGACCATATGAAAGCTGCACTCCTCACCCGCTATGGCCTCACACCCGAGATGTACCGTCAGAGGTTCCGAGACTGCACCCGCATCCCAGGTACAACTTGGGTGGACTATGTCAATTACTTTAGCCGAGCCTTCGAGGGCTGGATCAAAGGAAGCAAGGTCACAACCTACGAACAACTGTTCAATCTTATGGTATGGGAGCATCTGTCGAACAATTGCTTCATTGAACTTCGCCAGCACCTCCTCGACAGCAAGTTAACGGATCCCCGGCAGCTCGCAGCCGAAGCAGACCGGTGGGAGATCACCAGAGTGAGTCGAAATGGGTCCTCCGAACAGAACCGGAACCACAATGGTCAGCACCGTCCCCGAGGAGGTGGAGGCCAAGGACGCGGAAGAAGCAACGCTCCGGTCACCCCCACTACCAGCCCCACCCCCCCGGCCAACCGGGGCAGCACCCCAGCGCGACCGGGACATCGAGCCAATGTTACCTGCCATCGATGCCAACGAGTCGGACACTATGCAAACGACCCAAACTGCCCTCAGTACCAGAGCCCAAGACCCCGCCAAGTAGCCGCTGCTGCTCTGGGGGAGGAACGGATCTCAGAGGAACAAGAAGAATATGAACAGGAACACCAAGAATGGGAGCCAGCCGCCATGGCTCTCGCCTGCCTAGGGGGGAGAGACATGGTCCCGCGGGTCCCCCTACCCGCTAATACCCAGAAGTACAGCCAATGGGTGGGCATCAATGGACGCCGGGCTGAAGCCCTTCGTGACACTGGGGCCAGTGTAACAGCCGTCCGCTGTCACCTGGTGACCCCCGAACAATACTTACCGAACATTCTCTGCCCTGTACGTTCAGCCGATAACTCAGAGAGTCTGTGTCGGATGGCCTGCGTCCCCTTCGAATGGGGAGGGGTCTCTGGCATGTTGAAG
The DNA here is from genome assembly GCF_964261635.1 of Lissotriton helveticus. Classification (NCBI taxonomy): domain Eukaryota; kingdom Metazoa; phylum Chordata; class Amphibia; order Caudata; family Salamandridae; genus Lissotriton; species Lissotriton helveticus. The sequence goes on along the minus strand of NC_136061.1, from coordinate 1,532,574,920 downwards.
GTGACGGTCCGAGATGATGCCCCCGTAGACTGCCTCCTGGGTAATGACCTGGAAAGCTCTCCATGGGCAGCAGTCGAACGAAAAGAGCACCTGGGGATGCTGGGCGTCCCGGACTGGGCGTGCGTCACCACCCGGTCCATGACCGCCCGTGCCAACACCCGCCCAGAGGAACTCGAATGGCCGGCGCCACCGCCTCCGGTCGCCCCCGCCGAAACCACCGACCGTGACGTCCCCCCCGAACCAGCTCAACCTCCAGACCTCGCTAACCTCGACCAGTGGCCTCAAGAGGGGGGGCCCACGCAAGAACAATTTCGCCAAGAACAAAAGACCTGTCCCTCCCTCGAGGGACTCCGCCAGCAAGCGCTAGCCCAAAGCGCAGGGGATACCTCCGGAACTCACTGGGTCTACTGGGACAATGATCTGCTGTACAGTGAGCAAAGAATCGCGGAGCTGGGGGCCAGCCGAGTCCTAGTGGTACCCCTCCGTTTTAGAGACTTTCTGCTAAACCTGGCCCACGATGTCCCCCTGGCAGGACACTTGGGTCAAGACAAAACCTATAGCCGCCTGGTGACCCACTTCTTCTGGCCCAAAATGAGGGACAATGTACACCAGCATTGCCGATCTTGCCCCACGTGCCAAGCCAGTGGGAAGAGCGGCCGCAAACTGAAAGCCCCCCTGCAACCTTTTCCCGTGGTCACCACCCCGTTCGAGAGGGTCGGAATCGATATCGTAGGGCCCCTGGACCCGCGCACAAAACAAGGCCATCGATTCATCCTGGTGCTAGTGGACCACGCCACCCGCTACCCGGAGGCTGTTCCCCTGCGGACTGTGACAGCCCCGGTAGTCGGCCGGGCTCTGATGGGGATCTTCTCCCGGGTGGGCTTCCCCCGGGAGGTCGTCAGTGACAGAGGCACGAACTTTATTTCGAAATATATGAAATCTCTCTGGCAACAGTGCGGGGTTACCTACCGGTTCACGACCCCCTATCACCCTCAAGGAAACGGACTCGTGGAGCGGTTCAACCGCACGCTCAAAGGGATGATCGGGGGGTTGGAAGAGCCCCTCCGTCGCCAGTGGGATGTACTATTGCCGTGCCTTCTCTTCGCATATCGAGAGGTTCCCCAGAAGTCCCTGGGCTTCAGCCCATTTGAACTGCTATATGGACACCCCGTGCGCGGGCCGCTCAGACTAGTTAAGGAAGGCTGGGAGATGCCCCCTCTAAAGAACCCACCAGATGTTTTCCGCTACCTCCTAACACTCCGCAACCAGACCCGGCGATTCCGAGAACTAGCAAAAGCCAACCTAGAGGCCAGTCAGGAGGACATGAAAAGGTGGTATGACCGGAATGCCTCCTCCATTGAATTTGAACCTGGGCAACAGGTATGGGTGATGTCCCCCACCGAACCCTGCGCCCTACAAGACAAGTGGACAGGGCCCTTCAAAGTGGTCGAGCGCAAGGGTCCGGCTACCTATCTCATCGACTTGGAATCTTCCCGGAACCCCCTCCGGGTCCTCCACGCTAACAGACTGAAACCGCACTTTGTACGGACAGAACTCAGCCTCCTGATGGCCACAGACAATGGGGCTGAAGAGGACTCCGAGCCCCTCCCGGACCTCCTACGAACGCGGGAGAAAGACGGTTCCGTAGATGGGGTCCGACTCTCAGAGGCCCTCACCCGAGAGCAACACCAGGAGTGCCAAGTTCTCCTGTCACAATTCGCCAGCCTGTTCTCCCTCACCCCAGGTGTCACTTCCTGGTGTACGCACGATGTGGACACGGGGGACAGCCCCCCTATCCGCCACCGGGCCTACCGCGTGCCAGATCGGGTACGGGCCTGCATCCAGGAGGAAGTAGCCAAAATGCTCACGCTCGGGGTCATCGAGCCCTCAGACAGCCCCTGGGCCAGCCCTGTAGTACTGGTCCCCAAGGCAGCTGCCCCCGGCACCACACCAGAACTCCGGTTCTGCGTCGACTACCGGGGCTTGAATGCGGTCACCAGGACAGACGCACATCTAACAATGCCCGAACCGGCACGCAGGTGTGTCGTCCAGGAGCCCGTCGGCTCAAAGCTCAAGGAAGCCAATTTGTATAAGCAATCGCAATGGAGCGCACACCGCTAGCCCCTCCTCCGGATCGCCCCTAGGGAATCTGGTACATGGAGTTCTTGAGTGGTTCACCCCAGTGGGTGCAAGTAGGTACTTGTAGAACTGATGATCTCTAGACCCGATACATGTCCCGGGTTTTTCGATATCGCCCGAGACATGGCTCGGGTTTCGGGATAACTTCCCTCATTAGTAGAGAAAATAGTTAGGGGTGGAAGAGAAGGCCGCCAAACAACCGTCAATGGCCTCGATGCCCGAACCGGCACGCAGGTGCGTCGTCCAGGAGCCCGTCGGCTCAAACCTCAAGGGAGCCAATTTGTATAAGCAATCGCAATGGAGCGCACACCGCTAGCCCCTCCTCCGGATCGCCCCATGGGAATCTGGTACATGGAGTTCTTGAGTGGTTCACCCCAGTGGGTGCAAGTAGGTACTTGTAGAACTGATGATCTCTAGACCCGATACATGTCCCGGGTTTTTGGATATCGCCCGAGACATGGCTCGGGTTTCGGGATAACTTCCCTCATCAGTAGAGAAAATAGTTAGGGGTGGAAGAGAAGGCCGCCAAACAACCGTCAATGGCCTCGATGCCCGAACCGGCACGCAGGTGCGTCGTCCAGGAGCCCGTCGGCTCAAACCTCAAGGGAGCCAATTTGTATAAACAATCGCAATGGAGTGCACACCGCTAGCCTCTCCTCTGGATCGCCCCTTGGGGAATCTGGTACATGGAGTTCTAGAGTGGTTCACCCCAGTGGGTGCAAGTAGGTACTTGTAGAACTGATGATCTCTAGACCCGATACATGTCCCGGGTTTTTGGATATCGCCCGAGACATGGCTCGGGTTTCGGGATAACTTCCCTCATCAGTAGAGAAAATAGTTAGGGGTGGAAGAGAAGGCCGCCAAACAACCGTCAATGGCCTCGATGCCCGAACCGGCACGCAGGTGTGTCGTCCAGGAGCCCGTGGGCTCAAAGCTCAAGGGAGCCAATTTGTATAAGCAATCGCAATGGAGCGCACACCGCTAGCCCCTCCTCCGGATCGCCCCTAGGGAATCTGGTACATGGAGTTCTTGAGTGGTTAACCCCAGTGGGTGCAAGTAGGTACTTGTAGAACTGATGATCTCTAGACCCGATACATGTCCCGGGTTTTTGGATATCGCCCGAGACATGGCTCGGGTTTCGGGATAACTTCCCTCATCAGTAGAGAAAATAGTTAGGGGTGGAAGAGAAGGCCGCCAAACAACCGTCAATGGCCTCGATGCCCGAACCGGCACGCAGGTGCGTCGTCCAGGAGCCGGTCGGCTCAAAGCTCAAGGGAGCCAATTTGTATAAACAATCGCAATGGAGCGCACACCGCTAGCCCCTCTTCTGGATCGCCCCTAGGGAATCTGGTACATAGAGTTCTAGAGTGGTTCACCCCAGTGGGTGCAAGTAGGTACTTGTAGAACTGATGATCTCTAGACCCGATACATGTCCCGGGTTTTTGGATATCGCTCGAGACATGGCTCGGGTTTCGGGATAACTTCCCTCATCAGTAGAGAAAATAGTTAGGGGTGGAAGAGAAGGCTGCCAAACAACCGTCAATGGCCTCGATGCCCGAACCGGCATGCAGGTGTGTCGTCCAGGAGCCCGTCGGCTCAAAGCTCAAGGGAGCCAATTTGTATAAGCAATCGCAATGGAGCGCACACCGCTAGCCCCTCCTCCGGATCGCCCTTAGGGAATCTGGTACATGGAGTTCTTGAGTGGTTCACCCCAGTGGGTGCAAGTAGGTACTTGTAGAACTGATGATCTCTAGACCCGATACATGTCCCGGGTTTTTGGATATCGCCCGAGACATGGCTCGGGTTTCGGGATAACTTCCCTTATCAGTAGAGAAAATAGTTAGGGGTGGAAGAGAAGGCCGCCAAACAACCGTCAATGGCCTCGATGCCCGAACCGGCACGCAGGTGTGTCGTCCAGGAGCCCGTGGGCTCAAAGCTCAAGGGAGCCAATTTGTATAAGCAATCGCAATGGAGCGCACACCGCTAGCCCCTCCTCCGGATCGCCCCTAGGGAATCTGGTACATGGAGTTCTTGAGTGGTTAACCCCAGTGGGTGCAAGTAGGTACTTGTAGAACTGATGATCTCTAGACCCGATACATGTCCCGGGTTTTTGGATATCGCCCGAGACATGGCTCGGGTTTCGGGATAACTTCCCTCATCAGTAGAGAAAATAGTTAGGGGTGGAAGAGAAGGCCGCCAAACAACCGTCAATGGCCTCGATGCCCGAACCGGCACGCAGGTGCGTCGTCCAGGAGCCGGTCGGCTCAAAGCTCAAGGGAGCCAATTTGTATAAACAATCGCAATGGAGCGCACACCGCTAGCCCCTCCTCTGGATCGCCCCTAGGGAATCTGGTACATAGAGTTCTAGAGTGGTTCACCCCAGTGGGTGCAAGTAGGTACTTGTAGAACTGATGATCTCTAGACCCGATACATGTCCCGGGTTTTTGGATATCGCTCGAGACATGGCTCGGGTTTCGGGATAACTTCCCTCATCAGTAGAGAAAATAGTTAGGGGTGGAAGAGAAGGCTGCCAAACAACTGTCAATGGCCTCGATGCCCGAACCGGCACGCAGGTGTGTCGTCCAGGAGCCCGTCGGCTCAAAGCTCAAGGAAGCCAATTTGTATAAGCAATCGCAATGGAGCGCACACCGCTAGCCCCTCCTCCGGATCGCCCCTAGGGAATCTGGTACATGGAGTTCTTGAGTGGTTCACCCCAGTGGGTGCAAGTAGGTACTTGTAGAACTGATGATCTCTAGACCCGATACATGTCCCGGGTTTTTGGATATCGCCCGAGACATGGCTCGGGTTTCGGGATAACTTCCCTCATCAGTAGAGAAAATAGTTAGGGGTGGAAGAGAAGGCCGCCAAACAACCGTCAATGGCCTCGATGCCCGAACCGGCACGCAGGTGCGTCGTCCAGGAGCCCGTCGGCTCAAAGCTCAAGGGAGCCAATTTGTATAAGCAATCGCAATGGAGCGCACACCGCTAACCCCTCATCCGGATCGTCCCTAGGGAATCTGGTACATGGAGTTCTTGAGTGGTTCACCCCAGTGGGTTCAAGTAGGTATTTGTAGAACTGATGATCTCTAGACCCGATACATGTCCCGGGTTTTTGGATATCGCCCCAGACATGGCTCGGGTTTCGGGATAACTTCCCTCATCAGTAGAGAAAATAGTTAGGGGTGGAAGAGAAGGCCGCCAAACAACCGTCAATGGCCTCGATGCCCGAACCGGCACGCAGGTGCGTCGTCCAGGAGCCCGTCGGCTCAAAGCTCAAGGGAGCCAATTTGTATAAGCAATCGCAATGGAGCGCACACCGCTAGCCCCTCCTCCGGATCGCCCCGAGGGAATCTGGTACATGGAGTTCTTGAGTGGTTCACCCCAGTGGGTGCAAGTAGGTACTTGTAGAACTGATGATCTCTAGACCCGATACATGTCCCGGGTTTTTGGATATCGCCCGAGACATGGCTCGGGTTTCGGGATAACTTCCCTCATCAGTAGAGAAAATAGTTAGGGGTGGAAGAGAAGGCCGCCAAACAACCGTCAATGGCCTCGATGCCCGAACCGGCACGCAGGTGCGTCGTCCAGGAGCCCGTCGGCTCAAAGCTCAAGGGAGCCAATTTGTATAAGCAATCGCAATGGAGCGCACACCGCTAGCCCCTCCTCCGGATCGCCCCTAGGGAATCTGGTACATGGAGTTCTTGAGTGGTTCACCCCAGTAGGTGCAAGTAGGTACTTGTAGAACTGATGATCTCTAGACCCGATACATGTCCCTGGTTTTTGGATATCGCCCGAGACATGGCTCGGGTTTCGGGATAACTTCCCTCATCAGTAGAGAAAATAGTTAGGGGTGGAAGAGAAGGCCGCCAAACAACCGTCAATGGCCTCGATGCCCGAACCGGCACGCAGGTGCGTCGTCCAGGAGCCCGTCGGCTCAAAGCTCAAGGGAGCCAATTTGTATAAGCAATCGCAATGGAGCGCACACCGCTAGCCCCTCCTCCGGATCGCCCCTAGGGAATCTGGTACATGGAGTTCTTGAGTGGTTCACCCCAGTGGGTGCAAGTAGGTACTTGTAGAACTGATGATCTCTAGACCCGATACATGTCCCGGGTTTTTGGATATCGCCCGAGACATGGCTCGGGTTTCGGGATAACTTCCCTCATCAGTAGAGAAAATAGTTAGGGGTGGAAGAGAAGGCCGCCAAACAACCGTCAATGGCCTCGATGCCCGAACCGGCACGCAGGTGCGTCGTCCAGGAGCCCGTCGGCTCAAAGCTCAAGGGAGCCAATTTGTATAAGCAATCGCAATGGAGCGCACACCGCTAGCCCCTCCTCTCGATCGCCCCTAGGGAATCTGGTACATGGAGTTCTTGAGTGGTTCACCCCAGTGGGTGCAAGTAGGTACTTGTAGAACTGATGATCTCTAGACCCGATACATGTCCCGGGTTTTTGGATATCGCCCGAGACATGGCTCGGGTTTCGGGATAACTTCCCTCATCAGTAGAGAAAATAGTTAGAGGTGGAAGAGAAGGCCGCCAAACAACCGTCAATGGCCTCGATGCCCGAACCGGCACGCAGGTGCGTCGTCCAGGAGCCCGTCGGCTCAAAGCTCAAGGGAGCCAATTTGTATAAGCAATCGCAATGGAGCGCACACCGCTAACCGCTCCTCCGGATCGCCCCTAAGGAATCTGGTACATGGAGTTCTTGAGTGGTTCACCCCAGTGGGTGCAAGTAGGTACTTGTAGAACTGATGATCTCTAGACCCGATACATGTCCCTGGTTTTTGGATATCGCCCAAAACATGGCTCGGGTTTCGGGATAACTTCCCTCATCAGTAGAGAAAATAGTTAGGGGTGGAAGAGAAGGCCGCCAAACAACCGTCAATGGCCTCGATGCCCGAACCAGCACACAGGTGCGTCGTCCAGGAGCCCGTCGGCTCAAAGCTCAAGGGAGCTAATTTGTATAAGCAATCGCAATGGAGCGCACACTGCTAGCCCCTCCTCCGGATCGCCCCTAGGGAATCTGGTACATGGAGTTCTTGAGTGGTTCACCCCAGTGGGTGCAAGTAGGTACTTGTAGAACTGATGATCGCTAGACCCGATACATGTCCCGGGTTTTTCGATATCGCCCGAGACATGGCTCGGGTTTCGGGATAACTTCCCTCATTAGTAGAGAAAATAGTTAGGGGTGGAAGAGAAGGCCGCCAAACAACCGTCAATGGCCTCGATGCCCGAACCGGCACGCAGGTGCGTCGTCCAGGAGCCCGTCGGCTCAAACCTCAAGGGAGCCAATTTGTATAAGCAATCGCAATGGAGCGCACACCGCTAGCCCCTCCTCCGGATCGCCCCTAGGGAATCTGGTACATGGAGTTCTTGAGTGGTTCACCCCAGTGGGTGCAAGTAGGTACTTGTAGAACTGATGATCTCTAGACCCGATACATGTCCCGGGTTTTTGGATATCGCCCGAGACATGGCTCGGGTTTCGGGATAACTTCCCTCATCAGTAGAGAAAATAGTTAGGGGTGGAAGAGAAGGCCGCCAAACAACCGTCAATGGCCTCGATGCCCGAACCGGCACGCAGGTGCGTCGTCCAGGAGCCCGTCGGCTCAAAGCTCAAGGGAGCCAATTTGTATAAGCAATCGCAATGGAGCGCACACCGCTAACCCCTCATCCGGATCGCCCCTAGGGAATCTGGTACATGGAGTTCTTGAGTGGTTCACCCCAGTGGGTTCAAGTAGGTATTTGTAGAACTGATGATCTCTAGACCCGATACATGTCCCGGGTTTTTGGATATCGCCCGAGACATGGCTCGGGTTTCGGGATAACTTCCCTCATCAGTAGAGAAAATAGTTAGGGGTGGAAGAGAAGGCCGCCAAACAACCGTCAATGGCCTCGATGCCCGAACCGGCACGCAGGTGCGTCGTCCAGGAGCCCGTCGGCTCAAAGCTCAAGGGAGCCAATTTGTATAAGCAATCGCAATGGAGCGCACACCGCTAGCCCCTCCTCCGGATCGCCCCTAGGGAATCTGGTACATGGAGTTCTTGAGTGGTTCACCCCAGTGGGTGCAAGTAGGTACTTGTAGAACTGATGATCTCTAGACCCGATACATGTCCCGGGTTTTTGGATATCGCCCGAGACATGGCTCGGGTTTCGGGATAACTTCCCTCATCAGTAGAGAAAATAGTTAGGGGTGGAAGAGAAGGCCGCCAAACAACCGTCAATGGCCTCGATGCCCGAACCGGCACGCAGGTGCGTCGTCCAGGAGCCCGTCGGCTCAAAGCTCAAGGGAGCCAATTTGTATAAGCAATCGCAATGGAGCGCACACCGCTAGCCCCTCCTCCGGATCGCCCCTAGGGAATCTGGTACATGGAGTTCTTGAGTGGTTCACCCCAGTAGGTGCAAGTAGGTACTTGTAGAACTGATGATCTCTAGACCCGATACATGTCCCTGGTTTTTGGATATCGCCCGAGACATGGCTCGGGTTTCGGGATAACTTCCCTCATCAGTAGAGAAAATAGTTAGGGGTGGAAGAGAAGGCCGCCAAACAACAGTCAATGGCCTCGATGCCCGAACCGGCACGCAGGTGCGTCGTCCAGGAGCCCGTCGGCTCAAAGCTCAAGGGAGCCAATTTGTATAAGCAATCGCAATGGAGCGCACACCGCTAGCCCCTCCTCCGGATCGCCCCTAGGGAATCTGGTACATGGAGTTCTTGAGTGGTTCACCCCAGTGGGTGCAAGTAGGTACTTGTAGAACTGATGATCTCTAGACCCGATACATGTCCCGGGTTTTTGGATATCGCCCGAGACATGGCTCGGGTTTCGGGATAACTTCCCTCATCAGTAGAGAAAATAGTTAGGGGTGGAAGAGAAGGCCGCCAAACAACCGTCAATGGCCTCGATGCCCGAACCGGCACGCAGGTGCGTCGTCCAGGAGCCCGTCGGCTCAAAGCTCAAGGGAGCCAATTTGTATAAGCAATCGCAATGGAGCGCACACCGCTAGCCCCTCCTCCGGATCGCCCCTAGGGAATCTGGTACATGGAGTTCTTGAGTGGTTCACCCCAGTGGGTGCAAGTAGGTACTTGTAGTACTGATGATCTCTAGACCCGATACATGTCCCGGGTTTTTGGATATCGCCCGAGACATGGCTCGGGTTTCGGGATAACTTCCCTCATCAGTAGAGAAAATAGTTAGGGGTGGAAGAGAAGGCCGCCAAACAACCGTCAATGGCCTCGATGCCCGAACCGGCACGCAGGTGCGTCGTCCAGGAGCCCGTCGGCTCAAAGCTCAAGGGAGCCAATTTGTATAAGCAATCGCAATGGAGCGCACACCGCTAACCCCTCCTCCGGATCGCCCCTAAGGAATCTGGTACATGGAGTTCTTGAGTGGTTCACCCCAGTGGGTGCAAGAAGGTACTTGTAGAACTGATGATCTCTAGACCCTATACATGTCCCTGGTTTTTGGATATCGCCCAAAACATGGCTCGGGTTTCGGGATAACTTCCCTCATCAGTAGAGAAAATAGTTAGGGGTGGAAGAGAAGGCCGCCAAACAACCGTCAATGGCCTCGATGCCCGAACCAGCACACAGGTGCGTTGTCCAGGAGCCCGTCGGCTCAAAGCTCAAGGGAGCTAATTTGTATAAGCAATCGCAATGGAGCGCACACTGCTAGCCCCTCCTCCGGATCGCCCCTAGGGAATCTGGTACATGGAGTTCTTGAGTGGTTCACCCCAGTGGGTGCAAGTAGGTACTTGTAGAACTGATGATCTCTAGACCCGATACATGTCCCGGGTTTTTCGATATCGCCCGAGACATGGCTCGGGTTTCGGGATAACTTCCCTCATTAGTAGAGAAAATAGTTAGGGGTGGAAGAGAAGGCCGCCAAACAACCGTCAATGGCCTCGATGCCCGAACCGGCACGCAGGTGCGTCGTCCAGGAGCCCGTCGGCTCAAACCTCAAGGGAGCCAATTTGTATAAGCAATCGCAATGGAGCGCACACCGCTAGCCCCTCCTCCGGATCGCCCCTAGGGAATCTGGTACATGGAGTTCTTGAGTGGTTCACCCCAGTGGGTGCAAGTAGGTACTTGTAGAACTGATGATCTCTAGACCCGATACATGTCCCGGGTTTTTAGATATCGCCCGAGACATGGCTCGGGTTTCGGGATAACTTCCCTCATCAGTAGAGAAAATAGTTAGGGGTGGAAGAGAAGGCCGCCAAACAACCGTCAATGGCCTCGATGCCCGAACCGGCACGCAGGTGCGTCGTCCAGGAGCCCGTCGGCTCAAACCTCAAGGGAGCCAATTTGTATAAACAATCGCAATGGAGTGCACACCGCTAGCCCCTCCTCTGGATCGCCCCTTGGGGAATCTGGTACATGGAGTTCTAGAGTGGTTCACCCCAGTGGGTGCAAGTAGGTACTTGTAGAACTGATGATCTCTAGACCCGATACATGTCCCGGGTTTTTGGATATCGCCCGAGACATGGCTCGGGTTTCGGGATAACTTCCCTCATCAGTAGAGAAAATAGTTAGGGGTGGAAGAGAAGGCCGCCAAACAACCGTCAATGGCCTCGATGCCCGAACCGGCACGCAGGTGTGTCGTCCAGGAGCCCGTGGGCTCAAAGCTCAAGGGAGCCAATTTGTATAAGCAATCGCAATGGAGCGCACACCGCTAGCCCCTCCTCCGGATCGCCCCTAGGGAATCTGGTACATGGAGTTCTTGAGTGGTTAACCCCAGTGGGTGCAAGTAGGTACTTGTAGAACTGATGATATCTAGACCCGATACATGTCCCTGGTTTTTGGATATCGCCCGAGACATGGCTCGGGTTTCGGGATAACTTCCCTCATCAGTAGAGAAAATAGTTAGGGGTGGAAGAGAAGGCCGCCAAACAACCGTCAATGGCCTCGATGCCCGAACCGGCACGCAGGTGCGTCGTCCAGGAGCCGGTCGGCTCAAAGCTCAAGGGAGCCAATTTGTATAAACAATCGCAATGGAGCGCACACCGCTAGCCCCTCCTCTGGATCGCCCCTAGGGAATCTGGTACATAGAGTTCTAGAGTGGTTCACCCCAGTGGGTGCAAGTAGGTACTTGTAGAACTGATGATCTCTAGACCCGATACATGTCCCGGGTTTTTGGATATCGCTCGAGACATGGCTCGGGTTTCGGGATAACTTCCCTCATCAGTAGAGAAAATAGTTAGGGGTGGAAGAGAAGGCTGCCAAACAACCGTCAATGGCCTCGATGCCCGAACCGGCACGCAGGTGAGTCGTCCAGGAGCCCGTCGGCTCAAAGCTCAAGGGAGCCAATTTGTATAAGCAATCGCAATGGAGCGCACACCGCTAGCCCCTCCTCCGGATCGCCCCTAGGGAATCTGGTACATGGAGTTCTTGAGTGGTTCACCCCAGTGGGTGCAAGTAGGTACTTGTAGAACTGATGATCTCTAGACCCGATACATGTCCCGGGTTTTTGGATATCGCCCGAGACATGGCTCGGGTTTCGGGATAACTTCCCTTATCAGTAGAGAAAATAGTTAGGGGTGGAAGAGAAGGCCGCCAAACAACCGTCAATGGCCTCGATGCCCGAACCGGCACGCAGGTGTGTCGTCCAGGAGCCCGTGGGCTCAAAGCTCAAGGGAGCCAATTTGTATAAGCAATTGCAATGGAGCGCACACCGCTAGCCCCTCCTCCGGATCGCCCCTAGGGAATCTGGTACATGGAGTTCTTGAGTGGTTAACCCCAGTGGGTGCAAGTAGGTACTTGTAGAACTGATGATCTCTAGACCCGATACATGTCCCGGGTTTTTGGATATCGCCCGAGACATGGCTCGGGTTTCGGGATAACTTCCCTCATCAGTAGAGAAAATAGATAGGGGTGGAAGAGAAGGCCGCCAAACAACCGTCAATGGCCTCGATGCCCGAACCGGCACGCAGGTGCGTCGTCCAGGAGCCGGTCGGCTCAAAGCTCAAGGGAGCCAATTTGTATAAACAATCGCAATGGAGCGCACACCGCTAGCCCCTCCTCTGGATCGCCCCTAGGGAATCTGGTACATAGAGTTCTAGAGTGGTTCACCCCAGTGGGTGCAAGTAGGTACTTGTAGAACTGATGATCTCTATACCCGATACATGTCCCGGGTTTTTGGATATCGCTCGAGACATGGCTCGGGTTTCGGGATAACTTCCCTCATCAGTAGAGAAAATAGTTAGGGGTGGAAGAGAAGGCTACCAAACAACCGTCAATGGCCTCGATGCCCGAACCGGCACGCAGGTGTGTCGTCCAGGAGCCCGTCGGCTCAAAGCTCAAGGGAGCCAATTTGTATAAGCAATCGCAATGGAGCGCACACCGCTAGCCCCTCCTCCGGATCGCCCCTAGGGAATCTGGTACATGGAGTTCTTGAGTGGTTCACCCCAGTGGGTGCAAGTAGGTACTTGTAGAACTGATGATCTCTAGACCCGATACATGTCCCAGGTTTTTCGATATCGCCCGAGACATGGCTCGGGTTTCGGGATAACTTCCCTCATTAGTAGAGAAAATAGTTAGGGGTGGAAGAGAAGGCCGCCAAACAACCGTCAATGGCCTCGATGCCCGAACCGGCACGCAGGTGCGTCGTCCAGGAGCCCGTCGGCTCAAACCTCAAGGGAGCCAATTTGTATAAGCAATCGCAATGGAGCGCACACCGCTAGCCCCTCCTCCGGATCGCCCCTAGGGAATCTGGTACATGGAGTTCTTGAGTGGTTCACCCCAGTGGGTGCAAGTAGGTACTTGTAGAACTGATGATCTCTAGACCCGATACATGTCCCGGGTTTTTAGATATCGCCCGAGACATGGCTCGGGTTTCGGGATAACTTCCCTCATCAGTAGAGAAAATAGTTAGGGGTGGAAGAGAAGGCCGCCAAACAACCGTCAATGGCCTCGATGCCCGAACCGGCACGCAGGTGTGTCGTCCAGGAGCCCGTGGGCTCAAAGCTCAAGGGAGCCAATTTGTATAAGCAATCGCAATGGAGCGCACACCGCTAGCCCCTCCTCCGGATCGCCCCTAGGGAATCTGGTACATGGAGTTCTTGAGTGGTTAACCCCAGTGGGTGCAAGTAGGTACTTGTAGAACTGATTATCTCTAGACCCGATACATGTCCCTGGTTTTTGGATATAGCCCGAGACATGGCTCGGGTTTCGTGATAACTTCCCTCATCAGTAGAGAAAATAGTTAGGGGTGGAAGAGAAGGCCGCCAAACAACCGTCAATGGCCTCGATGCCCGAACCGGCACGCAGGTGCGTCATCCAGGAGCAGGTCGGCTCAAAGCTCAAGGGAGCCAATTTGTATAAACAATCGCAATGGAGCGCACACCGCTAGCCCCTCCTCTGGATCGCCCCTAGGGAATCTGGTACATAGAGTTCTAGAGTGGTTCACCCCAGTGGGTGCAAGTAGGTACTTGTAGAACTGATGATCTCTAGACCCGATACATGTCCCGGGTTTTTGGATATCGCTCGAGACATGGCTCGGGTTTCGGGATAACTTCCCTCATCAGTAGAGAAAATAGTTAGGGGTGGAAGAGAAGGCTGCCAAACAACCGTCAATGGCCTCGATGCCCGAACCGGCACGCAGGTGTGTCGTCCAGGAGCCCGTCGGCTCAAAGCTCAAGGGAGCCAATTTGTATAAGCAATCGCAATGGAGCGCACACCGCTAGCCCCTCCTCCGGATCGCCCCTAGGGAATCTGGTACATGGAGTTCTTGAGTGGTTCACCCCAGTGGGTGCAAGTAGGTACTTGTAGAAGTGATGATCTCTAGACCCGATACATGTCCCGGGTTTTTGGATATCGCCCGAGACATGGCTCGGGTTTCGGGATAACTTCCCTTATCAGTAGAGAAAATAGTTAGGGGTGGAAGAGAAGGCCGCCAAACAACCGTCAATGGCCTCGATGCCTGAACCGGCACGCAGGTGTGTCGTCCAGGAGCCCGTGGGCTCAAAGCTCAAGGGAGCCAATTTGTATAAGCAATCGCAATGGAGCGCACACCGCTAGCCCCTCCTCCGGATCGCCCCTAGGGAATCTGGTACATGGAGTTCTTGAGTGGTTAACCCCAGTGGGTGCAAGTAGGTACTTGTAGAACTGATGATCTCTAGACCCGATACATGTCCCGGGTTTTTGGATATCGCCCGAGACATGGCTCGGGTTTTGGGATAACTTCCCTCATCAGTAGAGAAAATAGTTAGGGGTGGAAGAGAAGGCCGCCAAACAACCGTCAATGGCCTCGATGCCCGAACCGGCACGCAGGTGCGTCGTCCAGGAGCCGGTCGGCTCAAAGCTCAAGGGAGCCAATTTGTATAAACAATCGCAATGGAGCGCACACCGCTAGCCCCTCCTCTGGATCGCCCCTAGGGAATCTGGTACATAGAGTTCTAGAGTGGTTCACCCCATTGGGTGCAAGTAGGTACTTGTAGAACTGATGATCTCTATACCCGATACATGTCCCGGGTTTTTGGATATCGCTCGAGACATGGCTCGGGTTTCGGGATAACTTCCCTCATCAGTAGAGAAAATAGTTAGGGGTGGAAGAGAAGGCTGCCAAACAACCGTCAATGGCCTCGATGCCCGAACCGGCACGCAGGTGTGTCGTCCAGGAGCCCGTCGGCTCAAAGCTCAAGGGAGCCAATTTGTATAAGCAATCGCAATGGAGCGCACACCGCTAGCCCCTCCTCCGGATCGCCCCTAGGGAATCTGGTACATGGAGTTCTTGAGTGGTTCACCCCAGTAGGTGCAAGTAGGTACTTGTAGAACTGATGATCTCTAGACCCGATACATGTCCCTGGTTTTTGGATATCGCCCGAGACATGGCTCGGGTTTCGGGATAACTTCCCTCATCAGTAGAGAAAATAGTTAGGGGTGGAAGAGAAGGCCGCCAAACAACCGTCAATGGCCTCGATGCCCGAACCGGCACGCAGGTGCGTCGTCCAGTAGCCCGTCGGCTCAAAGCTCAAGGGAGCCAATTTGTATAAGCAATCGCAATGGAGCGCACACCGCTAGCCCCTCCTCCGGATCGCCCCTAGGGAATCTGGTACATGGAGTTCTTGAGTGGTTCACCCCAGTGGGTGCAAGTAGGTACTTGTAGAACTGATGATCTCTAGACCCGATACATGTCCCGGGTTTTTGGATATCGCCCGAGACATGGCTCGGGTTTCGGGATAACTTCCCTCATCAGTAGAGAAAATAGTTAGGGGTGGAAGAGAAGGCCGCCAAACAACCGTCAATGGCCTCGATGCCCGAACCGGCACGCAGGTGCGTCGTCCAGGAGCCCGTCGGCTCAAAGCTCAAGGGAGCCAATTTGTATAAGCAATCGCAATGGAGCGCACACCGCTAGCCCCTCCTCCGGATCGCCCCTAGGGAATCTGGTACATGGAGTTCTTGAGTGGTTCACCCCAGTGGGTGCAAGTAGGTACTTGTAGAACTGATGATCTCTAGACCCGATACATGTCCCGGGTTTTTGGATATCGCCCGAGACATGGCTCGGGTTTCGGGATAACTTCCCTCATCAGTAGAGAAAATAGTTAGGGGTGGAAGAGAAGGCCGCCAAACAACCGTCAATGGCCTCGATGCCCGAACCGGCACGCAGGTGCGTCGTCCAGGAGCCCGTCGGCTCAAAGCTCAAGGGAGCCAATTTGTATAAGCAATCGCAATGGAGCGCACACCGCTAACCCCTCCTCCGGATCGCCCCTAAGGAATCTGGTACATGGAGTTCTTGAGTGGTTCACCCCAGTGGGTGCAAGTAGGTACTTGTAGAACTGATGATCTCTAGACCCGATACATGTCCCTGGTTTTTGGATATCGCCCAAAACATGGCTCGGGTTTCGGGATAACTTCCCTCATCAGTAGAGAAAATAGTTAGGGGTGGAAGAGAAGGCCGCCAAACAACCGTCAATGGCCTCGATGCCCGAACCAGCACACAGGTGCGTCGTCCAGGAGCCCGTCGGCTCAAAGCTCAAGGGAGCTAATTTGTATAAGCAATCGCAATGGAGCGCACACCGCTAGCCCCTCCTCCGGATCGCCCCTAGGGAATCTGGTACATGGAGTTCTTGAGTGGTTCACCCCAGTGGGTGCAAGTAGGTACTTGTAGAACTGATGATCTCTAGACCCGATACATGTCCCGGGTTTTTCGATATCGCCCGAGACATGGCTCGGGTTTCGGGATAACTTCCCTCATTAGTAGAGAAAATAGTTAGGGGTGGAAGAGAAGGCCGCCAAACAACCGTCAATGGCCTCGATGCCCGAACCGGCACGCAGGTGCGTCGTCCAGGAGCCCGTCGGCTCAAACCTCAAGGGAGCCAATTTGTATAAGCAATCGCAATGGAGCGCACACCGCTAGCCCCTCCTCCGGATCGCCCCTAGGGAATCTGGTACATGGAGTTCTTGAGTGGTTCACCCCAGTGGGTGCAAGTAGGTACTTGTAGAACTGATGATCTCTAGACCCGATACATGTCCCGGGTTTTTAGATATCGCCCGAGACATGGCTCGGGTTTCGGGATAACTTCCCTCATCAGTAGAGAAAATAGTTAGGGGTGGAAGAGAAGGCCGCCAAACAACCGTCAATGGCCTCGATGCCCGAACCGGCACGCAGGTGTGTCGTCCAGGAGCCCGTGGGCTCAAAGCTCAAGGGAGCCAATTTGTATAAGCAATCGCAATGGAGCGCACACCGCTAGCCCCTCCTCCGGATCGCCCCTAGGGAATCTGGTACATGGAGTTCTTGAGTGGTTAACCCCAGTGGGTGCAAGTAGGTACTTGTAGAACTGATGATCTCTAGACCCGATACATGTCCCTGGTTTTTGGATATCGCCCGAGACATGGCTCGGGTTTCGGGATAACTTCCCTCATCAGTAGAGAAAATTGTTAGGGGTGGAAGAGAAGGCCGCCAAACAACCGTCAATGGCCTCGATGCCCGAACCGGCACGCAGGTGCGTCGTCCAGGAGCCGGTCGGCTCAAAGCTCAAGGGAGCCAATTTGTATAAACAATCGCAATGGAGCGCACACCGCTAGCCCCTCCTCCGGATCGCCCCTAGGGAATCTGGTACATGGAGTTCTTGAGTGGTTAACCCCAGTGGGTGCAAGTAGGTACTTGTAGAACTGATGATCTCTAGACCCGATACATGTCCCGGGTTTTTGGATATCGCCCGAGACATGGCTCGGGTTTCGGGATAACTTCCCTCATCAGTAGAGAAAATAGTTAGGGGTGGAAGAGAAGGCCGCCAAACAACCGTCAATGGCCTCGATGCCCTAACCGGCACGCAGGTGCGTCGTCCAGGAGCCGGTCTGCTCAAAGCTCAAGGGAGCCAATTTGTATAAACAATCGCAATGGAGCGCACACCGCTAGCCCCTCCTCTGGATCGCCCCTAGGGAATCTGGTACATAGAGTTCTAGAGTGGTTCACCCCAGTGGGTGCAAGTAGGTACTTGTAGAACTGATGATCTCTATACCCGATACATGTCCCGGGTTTTTGGATATCGCTCGAGACATGGCTCGGGTTTCGGGATAACTTCCCTCATCAGTAGAGAAAATAGTTAGGGGTGGAAGAGAAGGCTACCAAACAACCGTCAATGGCCTCGATGCCCGAACCGGCACGCAGGTGTGTCGTCCAGGAGCCCGTCGGCTCAAAGCTCAAGGGAGCCAATTTGTATAAGCAATCGCAATGGAGCGCACACCGCTAGCCCCTCCTCCGGATCGCCCCTAGGGAATCTGGTACATGGAGTTCTTGAGTGGTTCACCCCAGTGGGTGCAAGTAGGTACTTGTAGAACTGATGATCTCTAGACCCGATACATGTCCCAGGTTTTTCGATATCGCCCGAGACATGGCTCGGGTTTCGGGATAACTTCCCTCATTAGTAGAGAAAATAGTTAGGGGTGGAAGAGAAGGCCGCCAAACAACCGTCAATGGCCTCGATGCCCGAACCGGCACGCAGGTGCGTCGTCCAGGAGCCCGTCGGCTCAAACCTCAAGGGAGCCAATTTGTATAAGCAATCGCAATGGAGCGCACACCGCTAGCCCCTCCTCCGGATCGCCCCTAGGGAATCTGGTACATGGAGTTCTTGAGTGGTTCACCCCAGTGGGTGCAAGTAGGTACTTGTAGAACTGATGATCTCTAGACCCGATACATGTCCCGGGTTTTTGGATATCGCCCGAGACATGGCTCGGGTTTCGGGATAACTTCCCTCATCAGTAGAGAAAATAGTTAGGGGTGGAAGAGAAGGCCGCCAAACAACCGTCAATGGCCTCGATGCCCGAACCGGCACGCAGGTGCGTCGTCCAGGAGCCCGTCGGCTCAAAGCTCAAGGGAGCCAATTTGTATAAGCAATCGCAATGGAGCGCACACCGCTAACCCCTCATCCGGATCGCCCCTAGGGAATCTGGTACATGGAGTTCTTGAGTGGTTCACCCCAGTGGGTTCAAGTAGGTATTTGTAGAACTGATGATCTCTAGACCCGATACATGTCCCGGGTTTTTGGATATCGCCCGAGACATGGCTCGGGTTTCGGGATAACTTCCCTCATCAGTAGAGAAAATAGTTAGGGGTGGAAGAGAAGGCCGCCAAACAACCGTCAATGGCCTCGATGCCCGAACCGGCACGCAGGTGCGTCGTCCAGGAGCCCGTCGGCTCAAAGCTCAAGGGAGCCAATTTGTATAAGCAATCGCAATGGAGCGCACACCGCTAGCCCCTCCTCCGGATCGCCCCTAGGGAATCTGGTACATGGAGTTCTTGAGTGGTTCACCCCAGTGGGTGCAAGTAGGTACTTGTAGAACTGATGATCTCTAGACCCGATACATGTCCCGGGTTTTTGGATATCGCCCGAGACATGGCTCGGGTTTCGGGATAACTTCCCTCATCAGTAGAGAAAATAGTTAGGGGTGGAAGAGAAGGCCGCCAAACAACCGTCAATGGCCTCGATGCCCGAACCGGCACGCAGGTGCGTCGTCCAGGAGCCCGTCGGCTCAAAGCTCAAGGGAGCCAATTTGTATAAGCAATCGCAATGGAGCGCACACCGCTAGCCCCTCCTCCGGATCGCCCCTAGGGAATCTGGTACATGGAGTTCTTGAGTGGTTCACCCCAGTAGGTGCAAGTAGGTACTTGTAGAACTGATGATCTCTAGACCCGATACATGTCCCTGGTTTTTGGATATCGCCCGAGACATGGCTCGGGTTTCGGGATAACTTCCCTCATCAGTAGAGAAAATAGTTAGGGGTGGAAGAGAAGGCCGCCAAACAACAGTCAATGGCCTCGATGCCCGAACCGGCACGCAGGTGCGTCGTCCAGGAGCCCGTCGGCTCAAAGCTCAAGGGAGCCAATTTGTATAAGCAATCGCAATGGAGCGCACACCGCTAGCCCCTCCTCCGGATCGCCCCTAGGGAATCTGGTACATGGAGTTCTTGAGTGGTTCACCCCAGTGGGTGCAAGTAGGTACTTGTAGAACTGATGATCTCTAGACCCGATACATGTCCCGGGTTTTTGGATATCGCCCGAGACATGGCTCGGGTTTCGGGATAACTTCCCTCATCAGTAGAGAAAATAGTTAGGGGTGGAAGAGAAGGCCGCCAAACAACCGTCAATGGCCTCGATGCCCGAACCGGCACGCAGGTGCGTCGTCCAGGAGCCCGTCGGCTCAAAGCTCAAGGGAGCCAATTTGTATAAGCAATCGCAATGGAGCGCACACCGCTAGCCCCTCCTCCGGATCGCCCCTAGGGAATCTGGTACATGGAGTTCTTGAGTGGTTCACCCCAGTGGGTGCAAGTAGGTACTTGTAGAACTGATGATCTCTAGACCCGATACATGTCCCGGGTTTTTGGATATCGCCTGAGACATGGCTCGGGTTTCGGGATAACTTCCCTCATCAGTAGAGAAAATAGTTAGGGGTGGAAGAGAAGGCCGCCAAACAACCGTCAATGGCCTCGATGCCCGAACCGGCACGCAGGTGCGTCGTCCAGGAGCCCGTCGGCTCAAAGCTCAAGGGAGCCAATTTGTATAAGCAATCGCAATGGAGCGCACACCGCTAACCCCTCCTCCGGATCGCCCCTAAGGAATCTGGTACATGGAGTTCTTGAGTGGTTCACCCCAGTGGGTGCAAGAAGGTACTTGTAGAACTGATGATCTCTAGACCCGATACATGTCCCTGGTTTTTGGATATCGCCCAAAACATGGCTCGGGTTTCGGGATAACTTCCCTCATCAGTAGAGAAAATAGTTAGGGGTGGAAGAGAAGGCCGCCAAACAACCGTCAATGGCCTCGATGCCCGAACCAGCACACAGGTGCGTTGTCCAGGAGCCCGTCGGCTCAAAGCTCAAGGGAGCTAATTTGTATAAGCAATCGCAATGGAGCGCACACTGCTAGCCCCTCCTCCGGATCGCCCCTAGGGAATCTGGTACATGGAGTTCTTGAGTGGTTCACCCCAGTGGGTGCAAGTAGGTACTTGTAGAACTGATGATCTCTAGACCCGATACATGTCCCGGGTTTTTCGATATCGCCCGAGACATGGCTCGGGTTTCGGGATAACTTCCCTCATTAGTAGAGAAAATAGTTAGGGGTGGAAGAGAAGGCCGCCAAACAACCGTCAATGGCCTCGATGCCCGAACCGGCACGCAGGTGCGTCGTCCAGGAGCCCGTCGGCTCAAACCTCAAGGGAGCCAATTTGTATAAGCAATCGCAATGGAGCGCACACCGCTAGCCCCTCCTCCGGATCGCCCCTAGGGAATCTGGTACATGGAGTTCTTGAGTGGTTCACCCCAGTGGGTGCAAGTAGGTACTTGTAGAACTGATGATCTCTAGACCCGATACATGTCCCGGGTTTTTAGATATCGCCCGAGACATGGCTCGGGTTTCGGGATAACTTCCCTCATCAGTAGAGAAAATAGTTAGGGGTGGAAGAGAAGGCCGCCAAACAACCGTCAATGGCCTCGATGCCCGAACCGGCACGCAGGTGCGTCGTCCAGGAGCCCGTCGGCTCAAACCTCAAGGGAGCCAATTTGTATAAACAATCGCAATGGAGTGCACACCGCTAGCCCCTCCTCTGGATCGCCCCTTGGGGAATCTGGTACATGGAGTTCTAGAGTGGTTCACCCCAGTGGGTGCAAGTAGGTACTTGTAGAACTGATGATCTCTAGACCCGATACATGTCCCGGGTTTTTGGATATCGCCCGAGACATGGCTCGGGTTTCGGGATAACTTCCCTCATCAGTAGAGAAAATAGTTAGGGGTGGAAGAGAAGGCCGCCAAACAACCGTCAATGGCCTCGATGCCCGAACCGGCACGCAGGTGTGTCGTCCAGGAGCCCGTGGGCTCAAAGCTCAAGGGAGCCAATTTGTATAAGCAATCGCAATGGAGCGCACACCGCTAGCCCCTCCTCCGGATCGCCCCTAGGGAATCTGGTACATGGAGTTCTTGAGTGGTTAACCCCAGTGGGTGCAAGTAGGTACTTGTAGAACTGATGATATCTAGACCCGATACATGTCCCTGGTTTTTGGATATCGCCCGAGACATGGCTCGGGTTTCGGGATAACTTCCCTCATCAGTAGAGAAAATAGTTAGGGGTGGAAGAGAAGGCCGCCAAACAACCGTCAATGGCCTCGATGCCCGAACCGGCACGCAGGTGCGTCGTCCAGGAGCCGGTCGGCTCAAAGCTCAAGGGAGCCAATTTGTATAAACAATCGCAATGGAGCGCACACCGCTAGCCCCTCCTCTGGATCGCCCCTAGGGAATCTGGTACATAGAGTTCTAGAGTGGTTCACCCCAGTGGGTGCAAGTAGGTACTTGTAGAACTGATGATCTCTAGACCCGATACATGTCCCGGGTTTTTGGATATCGCTCGAGACATGGCTCGGGTTTCGGGATAACTTCCCTCATCAGTAGAGAAAATAGTTAGGGGTGGAAGAGAAGGCTGCCAAACAACCGTCAATGGCCTCGATGCCCGAACCGGCACGCAGGTGAGTCGTCCAGGAGCCCGTCGGCTCAAAGCTCAAGGGAGCCAATTTGTATAAGCAATCGCAATGGAGCGCACACCGCTAGCCCCTCCTCCGGATCGCCCCTAGGGAATCTGGTACATGGAGTTCTTGAGTGGTTCACCCCAGTGGGTGCAAGTAGGTACTTGTAGAACTGATGATCTCTAGACCCGATACATGTCCCGGGTTTTTGGATATCGCCCGAGACATGGCTCGGGTTTCGGGATAACTTCCCTTATCAGTAGAGAAAATAGTTAGGGGTGGAAGAGAAGGCCGCCAAACAACCGTCAATGGCCTCGATGCCCGAACCGGCACGCAGGTGTGTCGTCCAGGAGCCCGTGGGCTCAAAGCTCAAGGGAGCCAATTTGTATAAGCAATTGCAATGGAGCGCACACCGCTAGCCCCTCCTCCGGATCGCCCCTAGGGAATCTGGTACATGGAGTTCTTGAGTGGTTAACCCCAGTGGGTGCAAGTAGGTACTTGTAGAACTGATGATCTCTAGACCCGATACATGTCCCGGGTTTTTGGATATCGCCCGAGACATGGCTCGGGTTTCGGGATAACTTCCCTCATCAGTAGAGAAAATAGATAGGGGTGGAAGAGAAGGCCGCCAAACAACCGTCAATGGCCTCGATGCCCGAACCGGCACGCAGGTGCGTCGTCCAGGAGCCGGTCGGCTCAAAGCTCAAGGGAGCCAATTTGTATAAACAATCGCAATGGAGCGCACACCGCTAGCCCCTCCTCTGGATCGCCCCTAGGGAATCTGGTACATAGAGTTCTAGAGTGGTTCACCCCAGTGGGTGCAAGTAGGTACTTGTAGAACTGATGATCTCTATACCCGATACATGTCCCGGGTTTTTGGATATCGCTCGAGACATGGCTCGGGTTTCGGGATAACTTCCCTCATCAGTAGAGAAAATAGTTAGGGGTGGAAGAGAAGGCTACCAAACAACCGTCAATGGCCTCGATGCCCGAACCGGCACGCAGGTGTGTCGTCCAGGAGCCCGTCGGCTCAAAGCTCAAGGGAGCCAATTTGTATAAGCAATCGCAATGGAGCGCACACCGCTAGCCCCTCCTCCGGATCGCCCCTAGGGAATCTGGTACATGGAGTTCTTGAGTGGTTCACCCCACTGGGTGCAAGTAGGTACTTGTAGAACTGATGATCTCTAGACCCGATACATGTCCCAGGTTTTTCGATATCGCCCGAGACATGGCTCGGGTTTCGGGATAACTTCCCTCATTAGTAGAGAAAATAGTTAGGGGTGGAAGAGAAGGCCGCCAAACAACCGTCAATGGCCTCGATGCCCGAACCGGCACGCAGGTGCGTCGTCCAGGAGCCCGTCGGCTCAAACCTCAAGGGAGCCAATTTGTATAAGCAATCGCAATGGAGCGCACACCGCTAGCCCCTCCTCCGGATCGCCCCTAGGGAATCTGGTACATGGAGTTCTTGAGTGGTTCACCCCAGTGGGTGCAAGTAGGTACTTGTAGAACTGATGATCTCTAGACCCGATACATGTCCCGGGTTTTTAGATATCGCCCGAGACATGGCTCGGGTTTCGGGATAACTTCCCTCATCAGTAGAGAAAATAGTTAGGGGTGGAAGAGAAGGCCGCCAAACAACCGTCAATGGCCTCGATGCCCGAACCGGCACGCAGGTGTGTCGTCCAGGAGCCCGTGGGCTCAAAGCTCAAGGGAGCCAATTTGTATAAGCAATCGCAATGGAGCGCACACCGCTAGCCCCTCCTCCGGATCGCCCCTAGGGAATCTGGTACATGGAGTTCTTGAGTGGTTAACCCCAGTGGGTGCAAGTAGGTACTTGTAGAACTGATTATCTCTAGACCCGATACATGTCCCTGGTTTTTGGATATAGCCCGAGACATGGCTCGGGTTTCGGGATAACTTCCCTCATCAGTAGAGAAAATAGTTAGGGGTGGAAGAGAAGGCCGCCAAACAACCGTCAATGGCCTCGATGCCCGAACCGGCACGCAGGTGCGTCATCCAGGAGCAGGTCGGCTCAAAGCTCAAGGGAGCCAATTTGTATAAACAATCGCAATGGAGCGCACACCGCTAGCCCCTCCTCTGGATCGCCCCTAGGGAATCTGGTACATAGAGTTCTAGAGTGGTTCACCCCAGTGGGTGCAAGTAGGTACTTGTAGAACTGATGATCTCTAGACCCGATACATGTCCCGGGTTTTTGGATATCGCTCGAGACATGGCTCGGGTTTCGGGATAACTTCCCTCATCAGTAGAGAAAATAGTTAGGGGTGGAAGAGAAGGCTGCCAAACAACCGTCAATGGCCTCGATGCCCGAACCGGCACGCAGGTGTGTCGTCCAGGAGCCCGTCGGCTCAAAGCTCAAGGGAGCCAATTTGTATAAGCAATCGCAATGGAGCGCACACCGCTAGCCCCTCCTCCGGATCGCCCCTAGGGAATCTGGTACATGGAGTTCTTGAGTGGTTCACCCCAGTGGGTGCAAGTAGGTACTTGTAGAAGTGATGATCTCTAGACCCGATACATGTCCCGGGTTTTTGGATATCGCCCGAGACATGGCTCGGGTTTCGGGATAACTTCCCTTATCAGTAGAGAAAATAGTTAGGGGTGGAAGAGAAGGCCGCCAAACAACCGTCAATGGCCTCGATGCCTGAACCGGCACGCAGGTGTGTCGTCCAGGAGCCCGTGGGCTCAAAGCTCAAGGGAGCCAATTTGTATAAGCAATCGCAATGGAGCGCACACCGCTAGCCCCTCCTCCGGATCGCCCCTAGGGAATCTGGTACATGGAGTTCTTGAGTGGTTAACCCCAGTGGGTGCAAGTAGGTACTTGTAGAACTGATGATCTCTAGACCCGATACATGTCCCGGGTTTTTGGATATCGCCCGAGACATGGCTCGGGTTTTGGGATAACTTCCCTCATCAGTAGAGAAAATAGTTAGGGGTGGAAGAGAAGGCCGCCAAACAACCGTCAATGGCCTCGATGCCCGAACCGGCACGCAGGTGCGTCGTCCAGGAGCCGGTCGGCTCAAAGCTCAAGGGAGCCAATTTGTATAAACAATCGCAATGGAGCGCACACCGCTAGCCCCTCCTCTGGATCGCCCCTAGGGAATCTGGTACATAGAGTTCTAGAGTGGTTCACCCCATTGGGTGCAAGTAGGTACTTGTAGAACTGATGATCTCTATACCCGATACATGTCCCGGGTTTTTGGATATCGCTCGAGACATGGCTCGGGTTTCGGGATAACTTCCCTCATCAGTAGAGAAAATAGTTAGGGGTGGAAGAGAAGGCTGCCAAACAACCGTCAATGGCCTCGATGCCCGAACCGGCACGCAGGTGTGTCGTCCAGGAGCCCGTCGGCTCAAAGCTCAAGGGAGCCAATTTGTATAAGCAATCGCAATGGAGCGCACACCGCTAGCCCCTCCTCCGGATCGCCCCTAGGGAATCTGGTACATGGAGTTCTTGAGTGGTTCACCCCAGTAGGTCCAAGTAGGTACTTGTAGAACTGATGATCTCTAGACCCGATACATGTCCCTGGTTTTTGGATATCGCCCGAGACATGGCTCGGGTTTCGGGATAACTTCCCTCATCAGTAGAGAAAATAGTTAGGGGTGGAAGAGAAGGCCGCCAAACAACCGTCAATGGCCTCGATGCCCGAACCGGCACGCAGGTGCGTCGTCCAGTAGCCCGTCGGCTCAAAGCTCAAGGGAGCCAATTTGTATAAGCAATCGCAATGGAGCGCACACCGCTAGCCCCTCCTCCGGATCGCCCCTAGGGAATCTGGTACATGGAGTTCTTGAGTGGTTCACCCCAGTGGGTGCAAGTAGGTACTTGTAGAACTGATGATCTCTAGACCCGATACATGTCCCGGGTTTTTGGATATCGCCCGAGACATGGCTCGGGTTTCGGGATAACTTCCCTCATCAGTAGAGAAAATAGTTAGGGGTGGAAGAGAAGGCCGCCAAACAACCGTCAATGGCCTCGATGCCCGAACCGGCACGCAGGTGCGTCGTCCAGGAGCCCGTCGGCTCAAAGCTCAAGGGAGCCAATTTGTATAAGCAATCGCAATGGAGCGCACACCGCTAGCCCCTCCTCCGGATCGCCCCTAGGGAATCTGGTACATGGAGTTCTTGAGTGGTTCACCCCAGTGGGTGCAAGTAGGTACTTGTAGAACTGATGATCTCTAGACCCGATACATGTCCCGGGTTTTTGGATATCGCCCGAGACATGGCTCGGGTTTCGGGATAACTTCCCTCATCAGTAGAGAAAATAGTTAGGGGTGGAAGAGAAGGCCGCCAAACAACCGTCAATGGCCTCGATGCCCGAACCGGCACGCAGGTGCGTCGTCCAGGAGCCCGTCGGCTCAAAGCTCAAGGGAGCCAATTTGTATAAGCAATCGCAATGGAGCGCACACCGCTAACCCCTCCTCCGGATCGCCCCTAAGGAATCTGGTACATGGAGTTCTTGAGTGGTTCACCCCAGTGGGTGCAAGTAGGTACTTGTAGAACTGATGATCTCTAGACCCGATACATGTCCCTGGTTTTTGGATATCGCCCAAAACATGGCTCGGGTTTCGGGATAACTTCCCTCATCAGTAGAGAAAATAGTTAGGGGTGGAAGAGAAGGCCGCCAAACAACCGTCAATGGCCTCGATGCCCGAACCAGCACACAGGTGCGTCGTCCAGGAGCCCGTCGGCTCAAAGCTCAAGGGAGCTAATTTGTATAAGCAATCGCAATGGAGCGCACACCGCTAGCCCCTCCTCCGGATCGCCCCTAGGGAATCTGGTACATGGAGTTCTTGAGTGGTTCACCCCAGTGGGTGCAAGTAGGTACTTGTAGAACTGATAATCTCTAGACCCGATACATGTCCCGGGTTTTTCGATATCGCCCGAGACATGGCTCGGGTTTCGGGATAACTTCCCTCATTAGTAGAGAAAATAGTTAGGGGTGGAAGAGAAGGCCGCCAAACAACCGTCAATGGCCTCGATGCCCGAACCGGCACGCAGGTGCGTCGTCCAGGAGCCCGTCGGCTCAAACCTCAAGGGAGCCAATTTGTATAAGCAATCGCAATGGAGCGCACACCGCTAGCCCCTCCTCCGGATCGCCCCTAGGGAATCTGGTACATGGAGTTCTTGAGTGGTTCACCCCAGTGGGTGCAAGTAGGTACTTGTAGAACTGATGATCTCTAGACCCGATACATGTCCCGGGTTTTTAGATATCGCCCGAGACATGGCTCGGGTTTCGGGATAACTTCCCTCATCAGTAGAGAAAATAGTTAGGGGTGGAAGAGAAGGCCGCCAAACAACCGTCAATGGCCTCGATGCCCGAACCGGCACGCAGGTGTGTCGTCCAGGAGCCCGTGGGCTCAAAGCTCAAGGGAGCCAATTTGTATAAGCAATCGCAATGGAGCGCACACCGCTAGCCCCTCCTCCGGATCGCCCCTAGGGAATCTGGTACATGGAGTTCTTGAGTGGTTAACCCCAGTGGGTGCAAGTAGGTACTTGTAGAACTGATGATCTCTAGACCCGATACATGTCCCTGGTTTTTGGATATCGCCCGAGACATGGCTCGGGTTTCGGGATAACTTCCCTCATCAGTAGAGAAAATTGTTAGGGGTGGAAGAGAAGGCCGCCAAACAACCGTCAATGGCCTCGATGCCCGAACCGGCACGCAGGTGCGTCGTCCAGGAGCCGGTCGGCTCAAAGCTCAAGGGAGCCAATTTGTATAAACAATCGCAATGGAGCGCACACCGCTAGCCCCTCCTCCGGATCGCCCCTAGGGAATCTGGTACATGGAGTTCTTGAGTGGTTAACCCCAGTGGGTGCAAGTAGGTACTTGTAGAACTGATGATCTCTAGACCCGATACATGTCCCGGGTTTTTGGATATCGCCCGAGACATGGCTCGGGTTTCGGGATAACTTCCCTCATCAGTAGAGAAAATAGTTAGGGGTGGAAGAGAAGGCCGCCAAACAACCGTCAATGGCCTCGATGCCCTAACCGGCACGCAGGTGCGTCGTCCAGGAGCCGGTCTGCTCAAAGCTCAAGGGAGCCAATTTGTATAAACAATCGCAATGGAGCGCACACCGCTAGCCCCTCCTCTGGATCGCCCCTAGGGAATCTGGTACATAGAGTTCTAGAGTGGTTCACCCCAGTGGGTGCAAGTAGGTACTTGTAGAACTGATGATCTCTATACCCGATACATGTCCCGGGTTTTTGGATATCGCTCGAGACATGGCTCGGGTTTCGGGATAACTTCCCTCATCAGTAGAGAAAATAGTTAGGGGTGGAAGAGAAGGCTACCAAACAACCGTCAATGGCCTCGATGCCCGAACCGGCACGCAGGTGTGTCATCCAGGAGCCCGTCGGCTCAAAGCTCAAGGGAGCCAATTTGTATAAGCAATCGCAATGGAGCGCACACCGCTAGCCCCTCCTCCGGATCGCCCCTAGGGAATCTGGTACATGGAGTTCTTGAGTGGTTCACCCCAGTGGGTGCAAGTAGGTACTTGTAGAACTGATGATCTCTAGACCCGATACATGTCCCAGGTTTTTCGATATCGCCCGAGACATGGCTCGGGTTTCGGGATAACTTCCCTCATTAGTAGAGAAAATAGTTAGGGGTGGAAGAGAAGGCCGCCAAACAACCGTCAATGGCCTCGATGCCCGAACCGGCACGCAGGTGCGTCGTCCAGGAGCCCGTCGGCTCAAACCTCAAGGGAGCCAATTTGTATAAGCAATCGCAATGGAGCGCACACCGCTAGCCCCTCCTCTGGATCGCCCCTTGGGGAATCTGGTACATGGAGTTCTAGAGTGGTTCACCCCAGTGGGTGCAAGTAGGTACTTGTAGAACTGATGATCTCTAGACCCGATACATGTCCCGGGTTTTTGGATATCGCCCGAGACATGGCTCGGGTTTCGGGATAACTTCCCTCATCAGTAGAGAAAATAGTTAGGGGTGGAAGAGAAGGCCGCCAAACAACCGTCAATGGCCTCGATGCCCGAACCGGCACGCAGGTGTGTCGTCCAGGAGCCCGTGGGCTCAAAGCTCAAGGGAGCCAATTTGTATAAGCAATCGCAATGGAGCGCACACCGCTAGCCCCTCCTCCGGATCGCCCCTAGGGAATCTGGTACATGGAGTTCTTGAGTGGTTAACCCCAGTGGGTGCAAGTAGGTACTTGTAGAACTGATGATCTCTAGACCCGATACATGTCCCTGGTTTTTGGATATCGCCCGAGACATGGCTCGGGTTTCGGGATAACTTCCCTCATCAGTAGAGAAAATAGTTAGGGGTGAAAGAGAAGGCCGCCAAACAACCGTCAATGGCCTCGATGCCCGAACCGGCACGCAGGTGTGTCATCCAGGAGCCGGTCGGCTCAAAGCTCAAGGGAGCCAATTTGTATAAACAATCGCAATGGAGCGCACACCGCTAGCCCCTCCTCTGGATCGCCCCTAGGGAATCTGGTACATAGAGTTCTAGAGTGGTTCACCCCAGTGGGTGCAAGTAGGTACTTGTAGAACTGATGATCTCTAGACCCGATACATGTCCCGGGTTTTTGGATATCGCTCGAGACATGGCTCGGGTTTCGGGATAACTTCCCTCATCAGTAGAGAAAATAGTTAGGGGTGGAAGAGAAGGCTGCCAAACAACCGTCAATGGCCTCGATGCCCGAACCGGCACGCAGGTGTGTCGTCCAGGAGCCCGTCGGCTCAAAGCTCAAGGGAGCCAATTTGTATAAGCAATCGCAATGGAGCGCACACCTCTAGCCCCTCCTCCGGATCGCCCCTAGGGAATCTGGTACATGGAGTTCTTGAGTGGTTCACCCCAGTGGGTGCAAGTAGGTACTTGTAGAACTGATGATCTCTAGACCCGATACATGTCCCGGGTTTTTGGATATCGCCCGAGACATGGCTCGGGTTTCGGGATAACTTCCCTTATCAGTAGAGAAAATAGTTAGGGGTGGAAGAGAAGGCCGCCAAACAACCGTCAATGGCCTCGATGCCTGAACCGGCACGCAGGTGTGTCGTCCAGGAGCCCGTGGGCTCAAAGCTCAAGGGAGCCAATTTGTATAAGCAATCGCAATGGAGCGCACACCGCTAGCCCCTCCTCCGGATCGCCCCTAGGGAATCTGGTACATGGAGTTCTTGAGTGGTTAACCCCAGTGGGTGCAAGTAGGTACTTGTAGAACTGATGATCTCTAGACCCGATACATGTCCCGGGTTTTTGGATATCGCCCGAGACATGGCTCGGGTTTCGGGATAACTTCCCTCATCAGTAGAGAAAATAGTTAGGGGTGGAAGAGAAGGCCGCCAAACAACCGTCAATGGCCTCGATGCCCGAACCGGCACGCAGGTGCGTCGTCCAGGAGCCGGTCGGCTCAAAGCTCAAGGGAGCCAATTTGTATAAACAATCGCAATGGAGCGCACACCGCTAGCCCCTCCTCTGGATCGCCCCTAGGGAATCTGGTACATAGAGTTCTAGAGTGGTTCACCCCATTGGGTGCAAGTAGGTACTTGTAGAACTGATGATCTCTATACCCGATACATGTCCCGGGTTTTTGGATATCGCTCGAGACATGGCTCGGGTTTCGGGATAACTTCCCTCATCAGTAGAGAAAATAGTTAGGGGTGGAAGAGAAGGCTGCCAAACAACCGTCAATGGCCTCGATGCCCGAACCGGCACGCAGGTGTGTCGTCCAGGAGCCCGTCGGCTCAAAGCTCAAGGGAGCCAATTTGTATAAGCAATCGCAATGGAGCGCACACCGCTAGCCCCTCCTCCGGATCGCCCCTAGGGAATCTGGTACATGGAGTTCTTGAGTGGTTCACCCCAGTGGGTGCAAGTAGGTACTTGTAGAACTGATGATCTCTAGACCCGATACATGTCCAGGGTTTTTGGATATCGCCCGAGACATGGCTCGGGTTTCGGGATAACTTCCCTTATCAGTAGAGAAAATAGTTAGGGGTGGAAGAGAAGGCCGCCAAACAACCGTCAATGGCCTCGATGCCCGAACCGGCACGCAGGTGTGTCATCCAGGAGCCCGTGGGCTCAAAGCTCAAGGGAGCCAATTTGTATAAGCAATCGCAATGGAGCGCACACCGCTAGCCCCTCCTCCGGATCGCCCCTAGGGAATCTGGTACATGGAGTTCTTGAGTGGTTAACCCCAGTGGGTGCAAGTAGGTACTTGTAGAACTGATGATCTCTAGACCCGATACATGTCCCGGGTTTTTGGATATCGCCCGAGACATGGCTCGGGTTTCGGGATAACTTCCCTCATCAGTAGAGAAAATAGTTAGGGGTGGAAGAGAAGGCCGCCAAACAACCGTCAATGGCCTCGATGCCCGAACCGGCACGCAGGTATGTCGTCCAGGAGCCGGTCGGCTCAAAGCTCAAGGGAGCCAATTTGTATAAACAATCGCAATGGAGCGCACACCGCTAGCCCCTCCTCTGGATCGCCCCTAGGGAATCTGGTACATAGAGTTCTAGAGTGGTTCACCCCAGTGGGTGCAAGTAGGTACTTGTAGAACTGATGATCTCTAGACCCGATACATGTCCCGGGTTTTTGGATATCGCCCGAGACATGGCTCGGGTTTCGGAATAACTTCCCTCATCAGTAGAGAAAATAGTTAGGGGTGGAAGAGAAGGCCGCCAAACAACCGTCAATGGCCTCGATGCCCGAACCGGCACGCAGGTGCGTCGTCCAGGAGCCCGTCGGCTCAAAGCTCAAGGGAGCCAATTTGTATAAGCAATCGCAATGGAGCGCACACCGCTAACCCCTCATCGGATCGCCCCTAGGGAATCTGGTACATGGAGTTCTTGAGTGGTTCACCCCAGTGGGTGCAAGTAGGTATTTGTAGAACTGATGATCTCTAGACCCGATACATGTCCCGGGTTTTTGGATATCGCCCGAGACATGGCTCGGGTTTCGGGATAACTTCCCTCATCAGTAGAGAAAATAGTTAGGGGTGGAAGAGAAGGCCGCCAAACAACCGTCAATGGCCTCGATGCCCGAACCGGCACGCAGGTGCGTCGTCCAGGAGCCCGTCGGCTCAAAGCTCAAGGGAGCCAATTTGTATAAGCAATCGCAATGGAGCGCACACCGCTAGCCCCTCCTCCGGATCGCCCCTAGGGAATCTGGTACATGGAGTTCTTGAGTGGTTCACCCCAGTGGGTGCAAGTAGGTACTTGTAGAACTGATGATCTCGAGACCCGATACATGTCCCGGGTTTTTGGATATCGCCCGAGACATGGCTCGGGTTTCGGGATAACTTCCCTCATCAGTAGAGAAAATAGTTAGGGGTGGAAGAGAAGGCCGCCAAACAACCGTCAATGGCCTCGATGCCCGAACCGGCACGCAGGTGCGTCGTCCAGGAGCCCGTCGGCTCAAAGCTCAAGGGAGCCAATTTTTATAAGCAATCGCAATGGAGCGCACACCGCTAGCCCCTCCTCCGGATCGCCCCTAGGGAATCTGGTACATGGAGTTCTTGAGTGGTTCACCCCAGTGGGTGCAAGTAGGTACTTGTAGAACTGATGATCTCTAGACCCGATACATGTCCCGGGTTTTTGGATATCGCCCGAGACATGGCTCGGGTTTCGGGATAACTTCCCTCATCAGTAGAGAAAATAGTTAGGGGTGGAAGAGAAGGCCGCCAAACAACCGTCAATGGCCTCGATGCCCGAACCGGCACGCAGGTGCGTCGTCCAGGAGCCCGTCGGCTCAAAGCTCAAGGGAGCCAATTTGTATAAGCAATCGCAATGGAGCGCACACCGCTAACCCCTCCTCCGGATCGCCCCTAGGGAATCTGGTACATGGAGTTCTTGAGTGGTTCACCCCAGTGGGTGCAAGTAGGTACTTGTAGAACTGATGATCTCTAGACCGGATACATGTCCTGAGTTTTTGGATATCGCCCGAGACATGGCTCGGGTTTCGGGATAACTTCCCTCATCAGTAGAGAAAATAGTTAGGGGTGGAAGAGAAGGCCGCCAAACAACCGTCAATGGCCTCGATGCCCGAACCGGCACGCAGGTGCGTCATCCAGGAGCCCGTCGGCTCAAAGCTCAAGGGAGCCAATTTGTATAAGCAATCGCAATGGAGCGCACACCGCTAGCCCCTCCTCCGGATCGCCCCTAGGGAATCTGGTACATGGAGTTCTTGTGTGGTTCACCCCAGTGGGTGCAAGTAGGTACTTGTAGAACTGATGATCTCTAGACCCGATACATGTCCCGGGTTTTTGGATATCGCCCGAGACATGGCTCGGGTTTCGGGATAACTTCCCTCTTCAGTAGAGAAAATAGCTAGGGGTGGAAGAGAAGGCCGCCAAACAACCGTCAATGGCCTCGATGCCCGAACCGGCACGCAGGTGCGTCGTCCAGCAGCCCGTCGGCTCAAAGCTCGAGGGAGCCAATTTGTATAAGCAATCGCAATGGAGCGCACACCGCTAGCCTCCGGATCGCCCCTAGGGAATCTGGTACATGGAGTTCTTGAGTGGTTCACCCCAGTGGGTGCAAGTAGGTACTTGTAGAACTGATGATCTCTAGACCCGATACGTGTCCCGGGTTTTTGTATATCGCCCGTGACATGGCTCGGGTTTCGGGATAACTTCCCTCATCAGTAGAGAAAATAGCTAGGGGTGAAAGAGAAGGCCGCCAAACAACCGTCAATGGCCTCGATGCCCGAACCGGCACGCAGGTGCGTCGTCCAGCAGCCCGTCGGCTCAAAGCTCGAGGGAGCCAATTTGTATAAGCAATCGCAATGGAGCGCACACCGCTAGCCCCTCCTCCGGATCGCCCCTAGGGAATCTTGTACATGGAGCTCTTGAGTGGTTCACCCCAGTGGGTGCAAGTAGGTACTTGTAGAACTGATGATCTCTAGACCCGATACGTGTCCCGGGTTTTTGGATATCGCCAGTGACATGGCTCGGGTTTCGGGATAACTTCCCTCATCAGTAGAGAAAATAGTTAGGGGTGGAAGAAAAGGCCGCCAAACAACCGTCAATGGCCTCGATGCCCGAACCGGCACGCAGGTGCGTCGTCCAGCAGCCCGTCGGCTCAAAGCTCGAGGGAGCCAATTTGTATAAGCAATTGCAATGGAGCGCACACCGCTAGCCCCTCCTCCGGATCGCCCCTAGGGAATCTAGTACATGGAGTTCTTGAGTGGTTCACCCCAGTGGGTGCAAGTAGGTACTTGTAGAACTGATGATCTCTGGACTCGATACATGTCCCGGGTTTTTGGATATCGCCCGAGACATGGCTCGGGTTTCGGGATAACTTCCCTCATCAGTAGAGAAAATAGTTAGGGGTGGAAGAGAAGGCCGCCAAACAACCGTCAATGGCCTCCATGCCCGAACCGGCACACAGGTGCGTCGTCCAGGAGCCCGTCGGCTCAAAGCT
Source organism: Lissotriton helveticus (assembly GCF_964261635.1). Lineage (NCBI taxonomy): Eukaryota > Metazoa > Chordata > Amphibia > Caudata > Salamandridae > Lissotriton > Lissotriton helveticus. The sequence goes on along the minus strand of NC_136061.1, from coordinate 1,532,540,452 downwards.
CAAGGGAGCTAATTTGTATAAGCAATCGCAATGGAGCGCACACCGCTAGCCCCTCCTCCGGATCGCCCCTAGGGAATCTGGTACATGGAGTTCTTGAGTGGTTCACCCCAGTGGGTGCAAGTAGGTACTTGTAGAACTGATGATCTCTGGACCCGATACATGTCCCGGGTTTTTGGATATCGCCCGAGACATGGCTCGGGTTTCGGGATAACTTCCCTCATCAGTAGAGAAAATAGTTAGGGGTGGAAGAGAAGGCCGCCAAACAACCGTCAATGGCCTCAATGCCCGAACAGGCACGCAGGTGCGTCGTCCAGGAGCCCGTCGGCTCAAAGCTCAAGGGAGCCAATTTGTATAAGCAATCGCAATGGAGCGCACACCGCTAGCCCCTCCTCCGGATCGCCCCGAGGGAATCTGGTACATGGAGTTCTTGAGTGGTTCACCCCAGTGGGTGCAAGTAGGTACTTGTAGAACTGATGATCTCTAGACCCGATACATGTCCTGGGTTTTTGGATATCGCCCGAGACATGGCTCGGGTTTCGGGATAACTTCCCTCATCACTAGAGAAAATAGTTAGGGGTGGAAGAGAAGGCCGCCAAACAACCGTCAATGACCTCGATGCCCGAACCGGCACGCAGGTGCGTCGTCCAGGAGCCCGTCGGCTCAAAGCTCAAGGGAGCCAATTTGTATAAACAATCGCAATGGAGCGCACACCGCTAACCCCTCATCCGGATCGCTCCTAGGGAATCTGGTACATGGAGTTCTTGAGTGGTTCACCCCAGTGGGTGCAAGTAGGTACTTGTAGAACTGATGATCTCTAGACCCGATACATGTCCCGGGTTTTTGGATATCACCCGAGACATGGCTCGGGTTTCGGGATAACTTCCCTCATCAGTAGAGAAAATAGTTAGGGGTGGAAGAGAAGGCCGCCAAACAACCGTTAATGGCCTCGATGCCCGAACCGGCATGCAGGTGCGTCATCCAGGAGCCCGTCGGCTCAAAGCTCAAGGGAGCCAATTTGTATAAGCAATCGCAATGGAGCGCACACCGCTAGCCCCTCCTCCGGATCGCCCCTAGGGAATCTGGGACAAGGAGTTCTTGAGTGGTTCACCCCAGTGGGTGCAAGTAGGTACTTGTAGAACTGATGATCTCTAGACCCGATACATGTCCCGGGTTTTTGGATATCGCCCGAGACATGGCTCGGGTTTCGGGATAACTTCCCTCATCAGTAGAGAAAATAGTTAGGGGTGGAAGAGAAGGCCGCCAAACAACCGTCAATGGCCTCGATGCCCGAACCGGCAGGCAGGTGCGTCATCCAGCAGCCCGTCGGCTCAAAGCTCGAGGGAGCCAATTTGTATAAGCAATCGCAATGGAGCGCACACGGCTAGCCCCTCCTCCGGATCGCCCCTAGGGAATCTGGTACATGGAGTTCTTGAGTGGTTCAGCCCAGTGGGTGCAAGTAGGTACTTGTAGAACTGATGATCTCTAGACCCGATACGTGTCCCGGGTTTTTGGATATCGCCCGAGACATGGCTCGGGTTTCGGGATAACTTCCCTCATCAGTAGAGAAAATAGTTAGGGGTGGAAGAGACGGCCGCCAAACAACCGTCAATGGCCTCGATGCCCGAACCGGCACGCAGGTGCGTCGTCCAGGAGCCCGTCGACTCAAAGCTCAAGGGAGCCAATTTGTATAAGCAATTGCAATGGAGCGCACACCGCTAGCCCCTCCTCCGGATCACCCCGAGGGAATCTGGTACATGGAGTTCTTGAGTGGTTCACCCCAGTGGGTTCAAGTAGGTACTTGTAGAACTGATGATCTCTAAACCCGATACATGTCCCGGGTTTTTGGATATCGCCCGAGACATGGCTCGGGTTTTGGGATAACTTCCCTCATCAGTAGAGAAAATAGTTAGGGGTGGAAGAGAAGGTCGCCAAACAACCGTCAATGGCCTCGATGCCCGAACCGGCACGCAGGTGCGTCGTCCAGGAGCCCGTCCGCTCAAAGCTCAAGGGAGCCAATTTGTATGAAAAATCGCAATGGAGTGCACACCGCTAGCCCCTCCTCTGGATCGCCCCTTGGGGAATCTGGTACATGGAGTTCTAGAGTGGTTCACCCCAGTGGGTGCAAGTAGGTACTTTTAGAACTGATGATCTCTAGACCCGATACATGTCCCGGGTTTTTGGATATCGCCCGAGACATGGCTCGGGTTTCGGGATAACTTCCCTCATCAGTAGAGAAAATAGTTAGGGGGTGGAAGAGAAGGCCGCCAAACAACCGTCAATGGCCTCGATGCCCGAACCGGCACGCAGGTGCGTCGTCCAGGAGCCCGTCGGCTCAAAGCTCAAGGGAGCCAATTTGTATAAGCAATCGCAATGAGTGCACACCGCTAGCCCCTCCTCCGGATCGCCCCTAGGGAATCTGGTACATGGAGTTCTTGAGTGGTTCACCCCAGTGGGTGCAAGTAGGTACTTGTAGAACTGATGATCTCTAGACCCGATACATGTCCCGGGTTTTTGGTAAGCCCGGGCGTAGTGGGGCTCCGCGGAGCTAAGCGGAGTGGGCGAGAAGCTACGCCCACTCCCGCACTCCGCGTAGCCCCACTACGCAACTCCTTCCCGCTCTCCTCTACATACATTATTTAAGCAAAATACCCTTAATAAAGCAATTTTAAAGCATTTACCGTGTCCGGGGCTCATCTGGGGCTCCCTCTAGGAATCGCGTCGTCATGGATACCAATGCGCATGGGCGGGCGGCCGCGCATGCGCATTTCTCCCAAGAAATGCGCATGCACGGCCGCCCGCGCATGCGCATTGGTATCTATGTAGGGACGCTATTCCAAGAGGGAGCCCCGGACGAGCCCCGGACACAGTAAATGCTTTAAAATTGCTTTATTAAGGGTATTTTGCTTAAATAATGTATGTAGGGGAGGGCGGGAGGGAGGCGGGTGGCGGCCGACTCGGCTACGCACACGGAGTGGGCGTAGTGTTGCCGGCTACGCTGTCTACGCAAAATGCGTAGGAGGCAACACTACGCCTACTCCGTGGGCGTAGCCGATTCGGACGCCCAGGGTTAGTTTTTGGATATCGCCCGAGACATGGCTCGGGTTTCGGGATAACTTCCCTCATCAGTAGAGAAAATAGTTAGGGGTGGAAGAGAAGGCCGCCAAACAACCGTCAATGGCCTCTATGCCCGAACCGGCAGGCAGGTGCGTCGTCCAGCAGCCCGTCGGCTCAAAGCTCGAGGGAGCCAATTTGTATAAGCAATCGCAATGGAGCGCAAACCGCTAGCCCCTCCTCCGGATCGCCCCTAGGGAATCTTGTACATGGAGTTCTTGAGTGGTTCAGCCCAGTAGGTGCAAGTAGGTACTTGTAGAACTGATGATCTCTAGACCCGATACGTGTCCCGGGTTTTTGGATATCGCCCGAGACATGGCTCGGGTTTCGGGATAACTTCCCTCATCAGTAGAGAAAATAGTTAGGGGTGGAAGAGAAGGCCGCCAAACAACCGTCAATGGCCTCGATGCCCGAACCGGCACGCAGGTGCGTCGTCCAGGAGCCCGTTGGCTCAAAGCTCAAGGGAGCCAATTTGTATAAGCAATCGCAATGGAGCGCACACCGCTAGCCCCTCCTCCGGATCGCCCCGAGGGAATCTGGTACATGGAGTTCTTGAGTGGTTCACCCCAGTGGGTGCAAGTAGGTACTTGTAGAACTGATGATCTCTAGACCCGTTACGTGTCCCGGGTTTTTGGATATCGCCCGAGACATGGCTCGGGTTTCGGGATAACTTCCCTCATCAGTAGAGAAAATAGTTAGGGGTGGAAGAGAAGGCCGCCAAACAATCAACAATGGCCTCGATGCCCGAACCGGCACGCAGGTGCATCGTCCAGGAGCCCATCAGATCAAAGCTCAAGGGAGCCAATTTGTATAAGCAATCGCAATGGAGCGCACACCGCTAGCCCCTCCTCCGGATCGCCCCGAGGGAATCTGGTACATGGAGTTCTTGAGTGGTTCACCCCAGTGGGTGCAAGTAGGTACTTGTAGAACTGATGATCTCTAGACCCGATACATGTCCCGGGTTTTTGGATATCGCCCGAGACATGGCTCGGGTTTCGGGATAACTTCCCTCCTCAGTAGAGAAAATAGTTAGGGGTGGAAGAGAAGGCCGCCAAACAACCGTCAATGGCCTCGATGCCCGAACCGGCACGCAGGTGCGTCGTCCAGGAGCCCGTCGGCTCAAAGCTCAAGGGAGCCAATTTGTATAAGCAATCGCAATGGAGCGCACACCGCTAACCCCTCCTCCGGATCGCCCCTAGGGAATCTGGTACATGGAGTTCTTGAGTGGTTCACCCCAGTGGGTGCAAGTAGGTACTTGTAGAATTGATGATCTCTAGACGGGATACATGTCCCGGGTTTTTGGATATCGCCCGAGACATGGCTCGGGTTTCGGGATAACTTCCCTCATCAGTAGAGAAAATAGTTAGGGGTGGAAGAGAAGGCCGCCAAACAACCGTCAATGGCCTCGATGCCCGAACCGGCACGCAGGTGCGTCATCCAGGAGCCCGCGGCTCAAAGCTCAAGGGAGCCAATTTGTATAAGCAATCGCAATGGAGCGCACACCGCTAGCCCCTCCTCCGGATCGCCCCTAGGGAATCTGGTACATGGAGTTCTTGAGTGGTTCACCCCTGTGGTTGCAAGTAGGTACTTGTAGAACTGATGATCTCTAGACCCGATACATGTCCCGGGTTTTTGGATATCGCCCGAGACATGGCTCGGGTATCGGGATAACTTCCCTCACAGGTAGAAAAAATAGTTAGGGGTGGAAGAGAAGGGCGCCAAACAACCGTCAATGGCCTCGATGCCCGAACCGGCACGCAGGTGCATCGTCCAGGAGCCCGTCGGCTCAAAGCTCAAGGGAGCCAATTTGTATAAACAATCGCAATGGAGCGCACACCGCTAGCCCCTCCTCTGGATCGCCCCTTGGGGAATCTGGTACATGGAGTTCTAGAGTGGTTCACCCCAGTGGGTGCAAGTAGGTACTTGTAGAACTGATGATCTCTAGACCCGATACATGTCCCGGGTTTTTGGATATCGTCCGAGACATGGCTCGGGTTTCGGGATAACTTCCCTCATCAGTAGAGAAAATAGTTAGGGGTGGAAGAGAAGGCCGCCAAACAACCGTCAATGGCCTCGATGCCCGAACCGGCACGCAGGTGCGTCGTCCAGGAGCCCGTCGGCTCAAAGCTCAAGGGAGCCAATTTGTATAAGCAATCGCAATGGAGCGCACACTGCTAGCCCCTCCTCCGGATCGCCCCTAGGGAATCTGGTACATGGAGTTCTTGAGTGGTTCACCCCAGTGGGTGCAAGTAGGTACTTGTAGAACTGATGATCTCTAGACCCGATACATGTCCCGGGTTTTTGGATATCGCCCGAGACATGGCTCGGGTTTCGGGATAACTTCCCTCATCAGTAGAGAAAATAGTTAGGGGTGGAAGAGAAGGCCGCCAAACAACCGTCAATGGCCTCGATGCCCGAACCGGCATGCAGGTGCGTCGTCCAGGAGCCCGTCGGCTCAAAGCTCAAGGGAGCCAATTTGTATAAGCAATCGCAATGGCGCGCACACCGCTAACCCCTCATCCGGATCGCACCTAGGGAATCTGGTACATGGAGTTCTTGAGTGGTTCACCCCAGTGGGTGCAAGTAGGTACTTGTAGAACTGATGATCTCTAGACCCGATACATGTCCCGGGTTTTTGGATATCGCCCGAGACATGGCTCGGGTTTCGGGATAACTTCCCTCATCAGTAGAGAAAATAGTTAGGGGTGGAAGAGAAGGCCGCCAAACAACCGTCAATGGCCTCGATGCCCGAACCGGCAGGCAGGTGCGTCGTCCAGCAGCCCGTCGGCTCAAAGCTCGAGGGAGCCAATTTGTATAAGCAATCGCAATGGAGCGCAAACCGCTAGCCCCTCCTCCGGATCGCCCCTAGGGAATCTGGTACATGGATGTTGGACAGGCCACATGAAGGGCTCGCTCCCTCCCCGCAGGACAGGGCCCGGGCCACCGTCAGCACCATTGCCCGGCCCAGCCGCCATCTTGGACACGGCACCACGCGGCCGTGCGGCCTCAGCCCGACCCCAACCCTGGGCCTGGCCAGGCCCCGACATCCAGGCACCACCCTCCACCCAGGAGGTGAACGGCCCACTTGGCAGGTCAATGGGAGTACGAAGTGTCGATGGCTCTCCCCCGCCAGGTGCCCAGCACCCCCAACCTCCTCGGGCGCTGGCTCCACCCCCCTGCTGGGTGTCTGGGCTCCCTCATCCCAGACCCCCCGACCTCCAAGAGCGAGGGTCCGGACATCAAAGGGCGCCAGGCCTATAACTGAGGCAGCCCCAGGACAGGAAGGCAGTTGTATCCTGGAGTCGAGAGACACCGCGACGAACTCATCCGTAACTGGCCTGCTGGCGCTGCCGCGGCCCTCTGCCTCGTGAAACCTTCGTCTTGGCCTGCTGGCGCTGCCGCGGCCCTCTGCCTCGTGAAACCATCGTCTTGGCCTGCTGGCGCTGCCGCGGCCCTCTGCCTCGTGAAACCTTCGTCTTGGCCTGCTGGCGCTGCCGCGGCCCTCTACCTCGTGAAACCATCGTCTTGGCCTGCTGGCGCTGCCGCGGCCCTCTGCCTCGTGAATCCATCGACTTGGCCGGCTGGCGCTGCCGCGGCCCTCTGCTTTGTGAGACTATCATCTTGGCCTGCTGGCGCCGCCGCGGCCCGATCCACAGACACTCCAGCTCGAGGATTGTGAGCTCGCCTCTTAACGCCACCTGTACCGATCCGGTACCAAGACTGTCCCGCTACCCCCTTTTCCCTACAGAGACTAGAAGTGAGAGGACCCCCGGGTCCGAGATATCCTGTATCGCTGATATCCTTGCCTTAAGAACCTTACATAAAGCATTGAACTCGACTTGGTGTGGTGCCTGTTTGTGGGGAGGGAGGTAACTTGTCTGTACGATCGCCGGAGACGGTCCCACTCGGGGATCTCTCCCCCAGTATCCGGCCGACCCTCAGGGTCCCCGTCTAACATTGGTGGCCAGCGACGGGATCCGAACCTACGCATAATCGTACAGAAAGTCACCCGACCCACGACACACGACCACCATGACAACAGAAAGCGGAACAACGGAGAAATTCCAGATGGAAAAATTGGAAGACTACAACCACCGAGAACTGAAGCAATATTGCATGGAACTTGGTCTCCCAACCACGGGTCTGAGTACGAAGGAAGACTTCAAACGAGCCCTAGAAGCCTGGGCGGAAACGGGTACGGCCGTACCCCGAACACAAACAACCGAAACGAGCCCCGCACCAACTAAAGAAAGAGCGGGTCTCTCCCTGGAAGAGATCCGAGAAAGAGAAAAAACCAGACTCCACGAATTAGAACTAGCCCGACTTCGCTTGGATGGAGAACTCAAGCTGGCAGAACAAAAAATAACCCTGGAACACTTACGGGTCAGGGAAGAGCGAGAAGACAAGCAAAGACAGAGGGAGCTAGAGGAAAAGAAACTAGAGTACGAACATGAGCGCAATCTCAAAGCACTGGAAATCCAGAAACAGGATAAAGACCTCGGGCTCCCCGAACGACCGACCCCGTCTGCCTCGACCGAACCCAAGGTTCACATCCCCAAAGATGTCATCCGGGAATACCACAAGAACGATGATATACAGCAGTGGTTTAAAGCCTATGAGGTGGCAATGACCTCCCACCGGATTCCCCGAAGCGATTGGGGAGCCGGATTATGGGGGAGGTTTGTCAACGAAGGGCGGGACGCCCTGCTGCAACTCCCGGACCAGCTGATGACCTCCTACGACCACATGAAGGCCGCCCTCCTCACTCGATACGGGCTCACACCTGAGATGTACCGCCAACGGTTCCGCGACTGCAAACGGATTCCGGGTACAACTTGGGTGGAGTACGTGAACTTTTTTAGCCGAGCCTTCGAGGGGTGGATCAAGGGCAACAAGGTAACCACCTACGAACAACTCTTTGACCTTATCGTATGGGAACACCTGTCGAACAACTGCTTCGTGGAGCTCCGGCAACACCTCCTGGACAGTAAGCTAACCGACCCTCGACAACTCGCCGTCGAAGCCGACCGGTGGGAAAGCACCCGAGTTGGCCGGAACGCACCCAGCGAATTATCCAGATCGTATCGCCCCCGAGGGGGAGGAGGAAGTCAGGGTCGGGGGAGAGACCCCGGCCCCTCGTCACCCCCCAGAAACCCCTCGACCCCGGTTGGCCGAGGAAGCCCTGCCGTCCGGGCCGGTTTCCGGGCCAACATTACGTGCCACAGGTGCCAGCGACCCGGCCACTACGCCAGTGATCCCAACTGCCCAAAGAATCCGAACACTACCCCCCGCCAAGTTGCAGCGGCGGCCCTAGGGGAAGAACTAATCCCGGAGGACCAAGAAGAGTACGAGGCCGATCCCTCTGAATGGGCACCCGCCGCCATGGCACTGGTCTGCTTAGGGGAGAGAGACATGATTCCGCGGGCACCCTTCCCGCCAACACACAGAAGTACGGTCAATGGGTCAACATTAATGGCCGCCGGGCGGAAGCCCTCCGCGACACCGGGGCCAGTGTAACGGCGGTCCGACGCCACCTCGTCACTCCAGACCAAATCTTGCCGAACATTCTTTGCCCTGTCCGATCAGCCGACAACTCTGAAAGCCTATGCCACATGGCCTGCGTCCCCTTCGAGTGGGGGGGAGTAACAGGGATGTTAAAAGTAACTGTCCGCGATGATGCCCCCGTGGACTGCCTCCTAGGAAACGATCTTGAAAGCTCTCCCTGGGCAGCTGTCGAGCGGAGGGAGCACCTGGGGATGCTTGGCCTCCCCGAATGGGTCTGCGTCACGACCCGGTCCATGACCGCCCGCGCGGTCCCCAGCCCGGAAGAGCCCGAGTGGCCAGAACCTCCTCCCGCGCTCATCCCAGAGGAGGCCGCCCCAGAAGCCAGTCCATTGACCCAAACCGAAGAAGGATCCGACCAGCTTCGGGACGTCCCGGACCTGGCACACTGGCGGCAGGAGGGAGGCCCCACGCAGGAACAATTCCGGGCCGAACAGAAAACTTGTCCCTCTCTCGAAGGACTCCGGCAGCAAGCCCTGGCCCAGAGCACCGGGGATACCTCGGGGGCCCACTGGATCTACTGGGACCAAGACCTGCTCTACAGCGAGCAGAAAGTTGCAGAACTAGGGGCCGGTCGGGTGCTGGTGGTGCCCCTTCGCTTCCGAGACTTCCTCCTGAACTTAGCCCACGATGTCCCCCTTGCCGGACACCTGGGGCAGGATAAAACCTACGACCGCCTGGTGACCCATTTTTTCTGGCCCCACATGCGGAAGGATGTCACCAACCACTGCAAGGCCTGCCCCACCTGCCAGGCCAGCGGAAAAAGTGGCCGAAAAATCAAAGCACCGTTACAACCCTTTCCTGTCGTCACCACCCCGTTTGAACGAGTGGGAATAGACATTGTGGGGCCCCTCGACCCGCGAACAGCCCAAGGACATCGGTTCATCCTGGTCCTTGTAGACCACGCCACCCGCTATCCCGAGGCCATCCCTCTTCGGACTGTGACGGCCCCCGTGGTGGGCCGGGCCCTGATGGGGATCTTCTCCCGGGTGGGGTTCCCCCGGGAGGTCGTCAGTGACAGGGGCACGAACTTTATCTCCAGATATATGAAGTCCCTCTGGCAGCAATGCGGGGTCACCTACAAGTTCACGACCCCCTATCACCCGCAAGGAAACGGACTGGTCGAGAGATTCAACCGCACCCTCAAGGGGATGATTAGGGGTCTAGAAGAACCCCTTCGACGCCAGTGGGACGTGCTACTTCCATGCCTCCTGTTTGCCTATCGGGAGGTCCCGCAGAAGTCCCTCGGCTTCAGCCCATTTGAACTCCTGTACGGGCACCCCGTCCGGGGCCCCCTCAGCCTAATCAAGGAAGGTTGGGAGCAGCCTCCCCAGAAAACTCCCCCGGACATCTACAGGTATCTCCTGGCTCTCCGCAACCAGACCCGGCGGTTCCGAGACGCCGCCAAAGCCAACCTCGAGGCCAGTCAGGAGGACATGAAGAGGTGGTACGATCAGCACACGTCCTCCATTGAGTTCGAACCTGGACAACAGGTCTGGGTGATGTCCCCGGTTGAGCCCTGTGCACTCCAAGACAGATGGTCCGGGCCCTTCAAGGTAATCGAACGCAAGGGGCCCGTCACCTATTTAATCGACATGGAGACTGCCCGGAACCCCCTACGGGTCCTCCATGCCAACAGGCTCAAACCCCATTTTGTGCGATCCGAACTCAGCCTCCTGATGGCTACCGATACTGGGACAGAAGAAGACTCCGAACCCCTTCCGGACTTACTGAGGGCCCTCGAGCAGGATGGCTCAGTGGAAGGGGTCCAGCTCTCCGAGGCCCTGTCCCCGGAGCAACGCCAAGACTGCCAAACGCTCCTGAGGCAGTTCGCCTCCCTGTTCTCCCTCACCCCCGGAGTCACCCCCTGGTGCCTCCACGATGTGGACACCGGGGACAGCCCTCCTATTCGACACCGAGCGTACCGCGTACCAGACCGGGTACGAGCCTGCATCCAGACAGAGGTGTCCAAAATGCTGACCCTAGGAGTGATCGAACCCTCAGACAGTCCCTGGGCGAGCCCAGTCGTCCTGGTTCCCAAGGCAGCTGCCCCGGGCGTTGCCCCTGAGCTCCGGTTCTGCGTGGACTATCGGGGGCTGAATGCAGTTACCCGGACCGACGCTCATCCCATCCCCCGGGCAGACGAGCTAATTGACCGGATGGGGGCCGCCCGCTACCTGAGCATCTTCGACCTAACAGCGGGCTACTGGCAGATCGGCCTCACCCCTAGGGCCCAAGAACGATCCGCCTTCTCTACCCCAGACGGGCACTACCACTTTAAAGTCATGCCCTTCGGCATGAAAAACGCCCCGGCAACGTTCCAACGGCTGGTAAACCAGGTACTGGCGGGCCTGGAAGACTTCAGCGCCGCCTACCTGGACGACATTGCTGTGTACAGCCACCAGTGGACTGACCACCTCCGCCACCTGCGGGAGGTTCTACACGCCCTCCAGCAAGCCGGGCTCACCATCAAAGCCAGCAAGTGCCAGGTTGGCCAAGGGTCCGTGACCTACCTAGGACACCAAGTGGGAAGCGGGCTGGTGGCCCCTCTCCAACTCAAGATCGCTGCCATCCAGGCCTGGCAACCCCCTACGATCCAAACGGAGGTCCGAGCCTTCCTGGGGCTCACCGGATACTACCGGCGGTTCGTGAAGGACTATGGCAGCATCGTGGGGCCCCTCACGGAGCTCACCTCCAAAAAGAGCCCCAAAACCGTCAACTGGACCCCGGCCTGCCAATCGGCCTTCGAAAAGCTAAAGACCGCCATGTGCACGGCCCCCGTGCTCCAGGCTCCCGACTACAGCCGGGAGTTCATTGTGCAGACGGACGCCTCCGATCATGGTGTGGGGGCCGTCCTCTCCCAACTCAACGCCGAAGGGGTCGACCATCCGGTGGTCTTCATCAGCCGACGCCTCTTGCCCCGAGAACAGCGCTGGAGCACCATTGAGAGAGAGGCCTTCGCCGTAGTCTGGGCACTCAAGAAGCTCCGGCCCTACCTCTTCGGCACCCACTTCCGGGTGCAAACAGACCACCGACCCCTGCAATGGCTGATGCAAATGCGGGGGGAGAACCCGAAGCTGCTACGTTGGTCCATCTCCCTGCAGGGGATGGACTTCACTGTGGAACATCGACCCGGCCAAGACCACGCCAACGCGGACGGCCTGTCCCGCTTTTTCCGCCTCGACGAGGAAAGTCCCCAAGAAGATGGGTGACTCTCCCCGTCTTCAGCTGGGGGGGACGCATGTTGGACAGGCCACATGAAGGGCTCGCTCCCTCCCCGCAGGACAGGGCCCGGGCCACCGTCAGCACCATTGCCCGGCCCAGCCGCCATCTTGGACACGGCACCACGCGGCCGTGCGGCCTCAGCCCGACCCCAACCCTGGGCCTGGCCAGACCCCGACATCCAGGCACCACCCTCCACCCAGGAGGTGAACGGCCCACTTGGCAGGTCAATGGGAGTACGAAGTGTCGATGGCTCTCCCCCGCCAGGTGCCGAGCACCCCCAACCTCCTCGGGCGCTGGCTCCACCCCCCTGCTGGGTGTCTGGGCTCCCTCATCCCAGACCCCCCGACCTCCAAGAGCGAGGGTCCGGACATCAAAGGGCGCCAGGCCTATAACTGAGGCAGCCCCAGGACAGGAAGGCAGTTGTATCCTGGAGTCGAGAGACACCGCGACGAACTCATCCGTAACTGGCCTGCTGGCCCTGCCGCGGCCCTCTGCCTCGTGAAACCTTCGTCTTGGCCTGCTGGCGCTGCCGCGGCCCTCTGCCTCGTGAAACCATCGTCTTGGCCTGCTGGCGCTGCCGCGGCCCTCTGCCTCGTGAAACCTTCGTCTTGGCCTGCTGGCGCTGCCGCGGCCCTCTACCTCGTGAAACCATCGTCTTGGCCTGCTGGCGCTGCCGCGGCCCTCTGCCTCGTGAATCCATCGACTTGGCCGGCTGGCGCTGCCGCGGCCCTCTGCTTTGTGAGACTATCATCTTGGCCTGCTGGCGCCGCCGCGGCCCGATCCACAGACACTCCAGCTCGAGGATTGTGAGCTCGCCTCTTAACGCCACCTGTACCGATCCGGTACCAAGACTGTCCCGCTACCCCCTTTTCCCTACAGAGACTAGAAGTGAGAGGACCCCCGGGTCCGAGATATCCTGTATCGCTGATATCCTTGCCTTAAGAACCTTACATAAAGCATTGAACTCGACTTGGTGTGGTGCCTGTTTGTGGGGAGGGAGGTAACTTGTCTGTACGATCGCCGGAGACGGTCCCACTCGGGGATCTCTCCCCCAGTATCCGGCCGACCCTCAGGGTCCCCGTCTAACAATGGAGTTCTTGAGTGGTTCAGCCCAGTGGGTGCAAGTAGGTACTTGTAGAACTGATGATCTCTAGACCTGTTACGTGTCCCGGGTTTTTGGATATCGCCCGAGACATGGCTCGGGTTTCGGGATAACTTCCCTCATCAGTAGAGAAAATAGTTAGGGGTGGAAGAGAAGGCCGCCAAACAATCAACAATGGCCTCGATGCCCGAACCGGCACGCAGGTGCATCGTCCAGGAGCCCGTCGGCTCAAAGCTCAAGGGAGCCAATTTGTATAAGCAATCGCAATGGAGCGCACACCGCTAGCCCCTCCTCCGGATCGCCCCAAGGGAATCTGGTACATGGAGTTCTTGAGTGGTTCACCCCAGTGGGTGCAAGTAGGTACTTGTAGAACTGATGATCTCTAGACCCGATACATGTCCCGGCTTTTTGGATATCGCCCGAGACATGGCTCGGGTTTCGGGATAACTTCCCTCATCAGTTGAGAAAATAGTTAGGGGTGGAAGAGAAGGCCGCCAAACAACCGTCAATGGCCTCGATGCCCGAACCGGCACGCAGGTGCGTCGTCCAGAAGCCCGTCGGCTCAAAGCTCAAGGGAGCCAATTTGTATAAGCAATCGCAATGGAGCGCACACTGCTAGCCCCTCCTCCGGATCGCCCCTATGGAATCTGGTACATGGAGTTCTTGAGTGGTTCACCCCAGTGGGTGCAAGTAGGTACTTGTAGAACTGATGATCTCTAGACCCGATACATGTCCCGGGTTTTTGGATATCGCTCGAGACATGGCTCGGGTTTCGGGATAACTTCCCTCATCAGTAGAGAAAATAGTTAGGGGTGGAAGAGAAGGCCGCCAAACAAACGTCAATGGCCTCGATGCCCGAACCGGCACGCAGGTGCGTCGTCCAGGAGCCCGTCGGCTCAAAGCTCAAGGGAGCCAATTTGTATAAGCAATCGCAATGGAGCGCACACCGCTAGACCCTCCTCCGGATCGCCCCTAGGGAATCTGGTACATGGAGTTCTTGAGTGGTTCACCCCAGTGGGTGCAAGTAGGTACTTGTAGAACTGATGATCTCTAGACCCGATACATGTCCCGGGTTTTTGGTAAGCCCGGGCGTAGTGGGGCTCCGCGGAGCTAAGCGGAGTGGGCGAGAAGCTACGCCCACTCCCGCACTCCGTGTAGCCCCACTCCGCAACTCCTTCCCGCTCTCCTCTACATACATTATTTAAGCAAAATACCCTTAATAAAGCAATTTTAAAGCATTTACCGTGTCCGGGGCTCATCTGGGGCTCCCTCTAGGAATCGCGTCGTCATGGATACCAATGCGCATGGGCGGGCGGCCGCGCATGCGCATTTCTCCCAAGAAATGAGCATGCGCGGCCGCCCGCGCATGCGCATTGGTATCTATGTAGGGACGCTATTCCAAGAGGGAGCCCCGGACGAGCCCCGAACACGGTAAATGCTTTAAAATTGCTTTATTAAGAGTATTTTGCTTAAATAATGTATGTAGGGGAGGGCGGGAGGGAGGCGGGTGGCGGCCGACTCGGCTACGCGCACGGAGTGGGCGTAGTGTTGCCGGCTACGCTGTCTACGCAAAATGCGTAGGAGGCAACACTACGCCTACTCCGTGGGCGTAGCCGATTCGGACGCCCAGGGTTAGTTTTTGGATATCGCCCGAGACATGGCTCGGGTTTCGGGATAATTTCCCTCATCAGTAGAGAAAATAGTTAGGGGTGGAAGAGAAGGCTGCCAAACAACCGTCAATGGCCTCGATGCCCGAACCGGCAGGCAGGTGCGTCGTCCAGCAGCCCGTCGGCTCAAAGCTCGAGGGAGCCAATTTGTATAAGCAATCGCAATGGAGCGCACCCCGCTAGCCCCTCCTCCGGATCGCCCCTAGGGAATCTTGTACATGGAGTTCTTGAGTGGTTCAGCCCAGTAGGTGCAAGTAGGTACTTGTAGAACTGATGATCTCTAGACCCGATACGTGTCCCGGGTTTTTGGATATCGCCCGAGACATGGCTCGGGTTTTGGGATAACTTCCCTCATCAGTAGAGAAAATAGTTAGGGGTGGAAGAGAAGGCCGCCAAACAACCGTCAATGGCCTCGATGCCCGAACCGGCACGCAGGTGCGTCGTCCAGGAGCCCGTTGGCTCAAAGCTCAAGGGAGCCAATTTGTATAAGCAATCGCAATGGAGCGCACACCGCTAGCCCCTCCTCCGGATCGCCCCGAGGGAATCTGGTACATGGAGTTCTTGAGTGGTTCACCCCAGTGGGTGCAAGTAGGTACTTGTAGAACTGATGATCTCTAGACCCGATACATGTCCCGGGTTTTTGGATATCGCCCGAGACATGGCTCGGGTTTCGGGATAACTTCCCTCATCAGTAGAGAAAATAGTTAGTGGTGGAAGAGAAGGCCGCCAAACAACCGTCAATGGCCTTGATGCCCGAACCGGCACGCAGGTGTGTCGTCCAGGAGCCCGTCGGCTCAAAGTTCAAGGGAGCCAATTTGTATAAACAATCACAATGGAGCGCACACCGCTAGCCCCTCCTCTGGATCGCCCCTTGGGGAATATGGTACATGGAGTTCTAGAGTGGTTCACCCCAGTGGGTGCAAGTAGGTACTTGTAGAACTGATGATCTCTAGACCCGATACATGTCCCGGGTTTTTGGATATCGTCCGAGACATGGCTCGGGTTTCGGGATAACTTCCCTCATCAGTAGAGAAAATAGTTAGGGGTGGAAGAGAAGGCCGCCAAACAACCATCAATGGCCTCGATGCCCGAACCGGCACGCAGGTGCGTCGTCCAGGAGCCCGTCGGCTCAAAGCTCAAGGGAGCCAATTTGTATAAGCAATCGCAATGGAGCGCACACTGCTAGCCCCTCCTCCGGATCGCCCCTAGGGAATCTGGTACATGGAGTTCTTGAGTGGTTCACCCCAGTGGGTGCAAGTAGGTACTTGTAGAACTGATGATCTCTAGACCCGATACATGTCCCGGGTTTTTGGATATCGCCCGAGACATGGCTCGGGTTTTGGGATAACTTCCCTCATCAGTAGAGAAAATAGTTAGGGGTGGAAGAAAAGGCCGCCAAACAACCGTCAATGGCCTCGATGCCCGAACCGGCACGCAGGTGCGTCGTCCAGGAGCCCGTCGGCTCAAAGCTCAAGGGAGCCAATTTGTATAAGCAATCGCAATGGAGCGCACACCGCTAACCCCTCATCCGGATCGCCCCTAGGGAATCTGGTACATGGAGTTCTTGAGTGGTTCACCCCAGTGGGTGCAAGTAGGTACTTGTAGAACTGATGATCTCTAGACCCGATACATGTCCCGGGTTTTTGGATATCGCCCGAGACATGGCTCGGGTTTCGGGATAACTTCCCTCATCAGTAGAGAAAATAGTTAGGGGTGGAAGAGAAGGCCGCCAAACAACCGTCAATGGCCTCGATGCCCGAACCGGCACGCAGGTGCGTCGTCCAGGAGCCCGTCGGCTCAAAGCTCAAGGGAGCCAATTTGTATAAGCAATCGCAATGGAGCGCACACCGCTAGCCCCTCCTCCGGATCGCCCCTAGGGAATCTGGTACATGGAGTTCTTGAGTGGTTCACCCCAGTGGGTGCAAGTAGGTACTTGTAGAACTGATGATCTCTAGACCCGATACATGTCCCGGGTTTTTGGATATCGCCCGAGACATGGCTCGGGTTTCGGGATAACTTCCCTCATCAGTAGTGTTAGACGGGGACCCTGAGGGTCGGCCGGATACCGAGGGAGAGATCCCCGAGGGGGACCGTCTCCGGCGATCGTACAGACAAGTACCCTCCCTCCCCACAAACAGGCACCACACCAAGTCGAGTTCAAGGCTTTATATAAGGTTCTTAAGGCAAGGATATCAGCGATACAGGATAACTTGGACCCGGGGGTCCTCTCACTTCTAGTCTCTGTAGGGAAAGGGGGTAGCGGGACAGTCTTGGTACCGGATCGGTACAGGTAGTGGTAAAAGGCGAGCTCACAATCCTCGAGCTGGAGGGCCTGTGGATCGGGCCGCGGCAGCGCCAGCAGGCCAAGGTGATAGTCTCATAAAGCAGAGGGCCGCGGCAGCGCCAGCAGGCCAAGTAGATGGTTTCACGAGGCAGAGGGCCGCGGCAGCGCCAGCAGGCCAAGGTGATAGTCTCATAAAGCAGAGGGCCGCGGCAGCGCCAGCAGGCCAAGTAGATGGTTTCACGAGGCAGAGGGCCGCGGCAGCGCCAGCAGGCCAAGACGATGGTTTCACGAGGCAGAGGGCCGCGGCAGCGCCAGCAGGCCAAGACGATGGTTTCACGAGGCAGAGGGCCGCGGCAGCGCCAGCAGGCCAAGACGATGGTTTCACGAGGCAGAGGGCCGCGGCAGCGCCAGCAGGCCAAGACGATGGTTTCACGAGGCAGAGGGCCGCGGCAGCGCCAGCAGGCCAAGTCACGGATGAGTTCTTCTCGGGTCTCTCGACTCCAGGATACAACTGCCTTCCTGGTCTGGTCCTGCCCCAGTTATAGGTCTGGTCCCCTTTGATGTCCGGACCCTCGCGCCTGGGGGCCGGGAGGTCCGGGATGAGGGAGTCCAGACACCCAGCAGGGGGGTGGAGCCAGCGCCCAGGCGGCCTGGGGTGATCGACACCTGGCGGAGGAGAGCCGTTGACGATTCCTTCTCCCATTGACTCGCCAAGTGGTCACTCTGCCTCCTGGGAGGATGGTGGGGCCTCGATGTCGGGGCCGGCCGGGCCCGGGGTTAGGGTCGAGTTGAGGCCACGCGGCCTCGTGCTGCAGTGCCCCAAGATGGCGGCCGGGTCGATGTCGTGGGGTAGATGGTGACCCGGGCCAGCTGGGTCCGGAGCTGGTGTCTTGTAGTGGAGGGATTGCAGGGTACTTCGGGTGGTCGTTGGTGGACTCTGGCTGGGGATGCAGGGAGAGCCAGGGTCCTGGTCCCATTGCGGGGAGGGGGGACAGCTCGAACGTGCGGCCTGTCCAACATGCGTCCCCCCCAGCTGAAGGCGGGGAGAGTCAGCCATCTTCCTGGGGACTCTCCTCGCTGAGGCGGAAAAAGCGTGACAGGCCGTCGGCGTTGGCGTGGTCCTGGCCTGGACGATGTTCCACCGTGAAGTCCATCCCCTGCAGGGAGATGGACCAGCGCAACAGCTTCGGGTTCTCCCCCCGCATTTGCATCAGCCATTGCAGGGGTCGGTGGTCTGTTTGCACCCGGAAGTGGGTGCCGAAGAGGTATGGCCGGAGCTTCTTGAGTGCCCAGACTACGGCGAAGGCCTCCCTCTCAATGGTGCTCCAGCGCTGTTCTCGGGGCAAGAGGCGTCTGCTGATGAAGACCACCGGATGGTCGACCCCTTCGGCGTTGAGTTGGGAGAGGACGGCCCCCACACCATGATCGGAGGCGTCCGTCTGCACAATGAATTCCCGGCTGTAGTCGGGAGCCTGGAGCACGGGGGCCGTGCACATGGCGGTCTTTAGCTTCTCGAAGGCTAATTGGCAGTCCGGGGTCCAGTTGACGGTTTTGGGGCTCTTTTTGGAGGTGAGCTCTGTGAGGGGCCCCACGATGCTGCCATAGTCCTTCACGAACCGCCGGTAGTATCCGGTGAGCCCCAGGAAGGCCCGGACCTCCGTTTGGCTCGTAGGGGGTTGCCAGGCCTGGATGGCAGCAATCTTGAGTTGGAGAGGGGCCACCAGCCCGCTTCCCACTTGGTGTCCCAGGTAGGTCACGGACCCTTGGCCAACTTGGCACTTGCTGGCCTTGATGGTGAGCCCGGCTTGCTGGAGGGCGTGTAGAACCTCCCGCAGGTGGCGGAGGTGGTCGGTCCACTGGTGGCTGTACACAGCAATGTCGTCCAGGTAGGCGGCGCTGAAGTCTTCCAGGCCCGCCAGTACCTGGTTTACCAGCCGTTGGAACGTTGCCGGGGCGTTTTTCATGCCGAAGGGCATG
Source organism: Lissotriton helveticus (assembly GCF_964261635.1). Taxonomy (NCBI): domain Eukaryota; kingdom Metazoa; phylum Chordata; class Amphibia; order Caudata; family Salamandridae; genus Lissotriton; species Lissotriton helveticus. The sequence goes on along the minus strand of NC_136061.1, from coordinate 1,532,521,524 downwards.
ACTTTAAAGTGGTAGTGCCCGTCTGGGGTAGAGAAGGCGGATCGTTCTTGGGCCCTAGGGGTGAGGCCGATCTGCCAGTAGCCCGCTGTTAGGTCGAAGATGCTCAGGTAGCGGGCGGCCCCCATCCGGTCAATTAGCTCGTCTGCCCGGGGGATGGGATGAGCGTCGGTCCGGGTAACTGCATTCAGCCCTCGATAGTCCACGCAGAACCGGAGCTCAGGGGCAACGCCCGGGGCAGCTGCCTTGGGAACCAGGACGACTGGGCTCGCCCAGGGACTGTCTGAGGGTTCGATCACTCCCAGGGTCAGCATCTTGGACACCTCGGTCTGGATGCAGGCTCGTACCCGGTCTGGTACGCGGTATGCTCGGTGTCGAATAGGAGGGCTGTCCCCGGTGTCCACATCGTGGAGGCACCAGGGGGTGACTCCGGGGGTGAGGGAGAACAGGGAGGCGAACTGCCTCAGGAGCGTTTGGCAGTCTTGGCGTTGCTCCGGGGACAGGGCCTCGGAGAGCTGGACCCCTTCCACTGAGCCATCCTGCTCGAGGGCCCTCAGTAAGTCCGGCAGGGGTTCGGAGTCTTCTTCTGTCCCAGTATCGGTAGCCATTAGGAGGCTGAGTTCGGATCGCACAAAATGGGGTTTGAGCCTGTTGGCATGGAGGACCCGTAGGGGGTTCCGGGCAGTCTCCATGTCGATTAAATAGGTGACGGGCCCCTTGCGTTCGATTACCTTGAAGGGCCCGGACCATCTGTCTTGGAGGGCACAGGGCTCAACCGGGGACATCACCCAGACCTGTTGTCCAGGTTCGAACTCAATGGAGGACGTGTGCTGATCGTACCACCTCTTCATGTCCTCCTGACTGGCCTCGAGGTTGGCTTTGGCGGTGTCTCGGAACCGCCGGGTCTGGTTGCGGAGAGCCAGGAGGTACCGGTAGATGTCCGGGGGAGTTTTCTGGGGAGGCTGCTCCCAACCTTCCTTGACTAGGCTGAGGGGGCCCCGGACGGGGTGTCCGTACAGTAGTTCAAAGGGGCTGAAGCCGAGGGACTTCTGCGGGACCTCCCGATAGGCAAACAGGAGGCAGGGCAGCAGTACGTCCCACTGGCGTCGAAGGGGTTCTTCTAGACCCATAATCATCCCCTTGAGGGTGCGGTTGAATCTCTCGACCAGTCCGTTTCCTTGCGGGTGATAGGGGGTCGTGAATTTGTAGGTGACCCCGCATTGCTGCCAGAGGGACTTCATATATCTGGAGATAAAGTTCGTGCCCCTGTCACTGACGACCTCCCGGGGGAACCCCACCCGGGAGAAGATCCCCATCAGGGCCCGGCCCACCACGGGGGCCGTCACAGTCCGAAGAGGGATGGCCTCGGGATAGCGGGTGGCGTGGTCTACAAGGACCAGGATGAACCGGTGTCCTTGGGCTGTTCGAGGGTCGAGGGGCCCCACAATGTCTATTCCCACTCGTTCAAACGGGGTGGTGACGACAGGAAAGGGTTGTAATGGTGCTTTGATTTTTCGGCCACTTTTTCCGCTGGCCTGGCAGGTGGGGCAGGCCTTGCAGTGGTTGGTGACATCCTTCCGCATGTGGGGCCAGAAAAAATGGGTCACCAGGCGGTCGTAGGTTTTATCCTGCCCCAGGTGTCCGGCAAGGGGGACATCGTGGGCTAAGTTCAGGAGGAAGTCTCGGAAGCGAAGGGGCACCACCAGCACCCGACTGGCCCCTAGTTCTGCAATTTTCTGCTCGCTGTAGAGCAGGTCTTGGTCCCAGTAGATCCAGTGGGCCCCCGAGGTATCCCCGGTGCTCTGGGCCAGGGCTTGCTGCCGGAGTCCTTCGAGAGAAGGACAGGTTTTTTGCTCGGCCCGGAATTGTTCCTGCGTGGGGCCTCCCTCCTGCCGCCATTGTGCCAGGTCAGGGACGTCCCGAAGCTGGTCGGGTCCTTCTTCGGTTTGGGTCAAGGGAACGGCTTCTGGGGCGGCCTCCTCTGGGATGAGCGCGGGAGGAGGTTCTGGCCACTCGGGCTCTTCTGGGCTGGGGACCGCGCGGGCGGTCATGGACCGGGTCGTGACGCAGACCCATTCGGGGAGGCCAAGCATCCCCAGGTGCTCCCTCCGTTCGACAGCTGCCCAGGGAGAGCTTTCAAGGTCGTTTCCTAGGAGGCAGTCCACGGGGGCATCATCGCGGACAGTTACTTTTAACATCCCTGTTACTCCTCCCCACTCGAAGGGGACGCAGGCCATGTGGCATAGGCTTTCGGAGTTGTCGGCCGATCGAACAGGGCAAAGAATGTTCGGCAAGATTTGGTCTGGAGTGACGAGGTGGCGTCGGACCGCCGTTACACTGGCCCCGGTGTCGCGGAGGGCTTCCGCCCGGCGGCCATTGATGTTGACCCATTGACCGTACTTCTGTGTGTTGGCGGGAAGGGGGGCCCGCGGAATCATGTCTCTCTCCCCTAAGCAGACCAGTGCCATGGCGGCGGGTGCCCATTCAGAGGGATCGGTCTCGTACTCCTCTTGGTCTTCCGGGATTATTTCTTCCCCTAGGGCCGCCGCTGCAACTTGGCGGGGAGTAGTGTTCGGATTCTTTGGGCAGTTGGGATCACTGGCGTAGTGGCCGGGTCGCTGGCACCTGTGGCACGTAATGTTGGCCCGGAAACCGGCCCGGACGGCAGGGCTCCCCCGGCCAACCGGGGTCGAGGGGTTTCTGGGGGGTGACGGGGGGCCGGGGTCTCTCCCCCGACCCTGACTTCCTCCTCCCCCTCGGGGGCGATACGATCTGGATACTTCGCTGGGTGCGCTCCGGCCAACTCGGGTGCTTTCCCACCGGTCGGCTTCGGCGGCGAGTTGTCGAGGGTCGGTTAGTTTGCTGTCCAGGAGGTGTTGCCGGAGCTCCACGAAGCAGTTGTTCGACAGGTGTTCCCATACGATAAGGTCAAAGAGTTGTTCGTAGGTGGTTACTTTGTTACCCTTGATCCACCCCTCGAAGGCTCGGCTAAAAAAGTTCACGTACTCCACCCAAGTTGTACCCGGAATCCGTTTGCAGTCGCGGAACCGTTGGCGGTACATCTCAGGTGTGAGCCCGTATCGAGTGAGGAGGGCGGCCTTCATGTGGTCGTAGGAGGTCATCAGCTGGTCCGGGAGTTGCAGCAGGGCGTCCCGCCCTTCGTTGACAAACCTCCCCCATAATCCGGCTCCCCAATCGCTTCGGGGAATCCGGTGGGAGGTCATTGCCACCTCATAGGCTTTAAACCACTGCTGGATATCATCGTTCTTGTGGTATTCCCGGATGACATCTTTGGGGATGTGAACCTTGGGTTCGGTCGAGGCAGACAGGGTCGGTCGTTCGGGGAGCCCGAGGTCTTTATTCTGTTTCTGGACCTCCAGTGCTTTGAGATTGCGCTCATGTTCGTACTCTAGTCTCTTTTCCTCTAGCTCCCTCTGTCTTTGCTTGTCTTCCCGCTCTTCCCTGAGCCGTAAGTGTTCCAGGGTTAATTTTTGTTCTGCCAGCTTGAGTTCCCCATCCAAGCGAAGTCGGGCAAGTTCTAATTCGTGGAGTCTGGTTTTTTCTCTTTCTCGGATCTCTTCCAGGGAGAGATCCGCTCTTTCTTTAGTTGGTGCGGGGCTCGTTTCGGTTGTTTGTGTTCGGGGTACGGCCGTACCCGTTTCTGCCCAAGCTTCTAGGGCTCGTTTGAAGTCTTCCTTTGTGCTAAGACCTGTGGTTGGAAGTCCAAGTTCTATGCAATATTGCTTCAGTTCCCGGTGGTTGTAGTCTTCCAATTTTTCCATCTGAAATTTTTCCGTTGTTCCGCTCTCTATTGACATGGTTGTTGTGTGTGGTGGGGCGAGTGACTTTCTGTACGATTATGCGTAGGTTCGGATCCCGTCGCTGGCCACCAATGTTAGACGGGGACCCTGAGGGTCGGCCGGATACCGAGGGAGAGATCCCCGAGGGGGACCGTCTCCGGCGATCGTACAGACAAGTACCCTCCCTCCCCACAAACAGGCACCACACCAAGTCGAGTTCAAGGCTTTATATAAGGTTCTTAAGGCAAGGATATCAGCGATACAGGATAACTTGGACCCGGGGGTCCTCTCACTTCTAGTCTCTGTAGGGAAAGGGGGTAGCGGGACAGTCTTGGTACCGGATCGGTACAGGTAGTGGTAAAAGGCGAGCTCACAATCCTCGAGCTGGAGGGCCTGTGGATCGGGCCGCGGCAGCGCCAGCAGGCCAAGGTGATAGTCTCATAAAGCAGAGGGCCGCGGCAGCGCCAGCAGGCCAAGTCGATGGTTTCACGAGGCAGAGGGCCGCGGCAGCGCCAGCAGGCCAAGACGATGGTTTCACGAGGCAGAGGGCCGCGGCAGCGCCAGCAGGCCAAGACGATGGTTTCACGAGGCAGAGGGCCGCGGCAGCGCCAGCAGGCCAAGACGATGGTTTCACGAGGCAGAGGGCCGCGGCAGCGCCAGCAGGCCAAGTCACGGATGAGTTCTTCTCGGGTCTCTCGACTCCAGGATACAACTGCCTTCCTGGTCTGGTCCTGCCCCAGTTATAGGTCTGGTCCCCTTTGATGTCCGGACCCTCGCGCCTGGGGGCCGGGAGGTCCGGAATGAGGGAGTCCAGACACCCAGCAGGGGGGTGGAGCCAGCGCCCAGGCGGCCTGGGGTGATCGACACCTGGCGGAGGAGAGCCGTTGACGATTCCTTCTCCCATTGACTCGCCAAGTGGTCACTCTGCCTCCTGGGAGGATGGTGGGGCCTCGATGTCGGGGCCGGCCGGGCCCGGGGTTAGGGTCGAGTTGAGGCCACGCGGCCTCGTGCTGCAGTGCCCCAAGATGGCGGCCGGGTCGATGTCGTGGGGTAGATGGTGACCCGGGCCAGCTGGGTCCGGAGCTGGTGTCTTGTAGTGGAGGGATTGCAGGGTACTTCGGGTGGTCGTTGGTGGACTCTGGCTGGGGATGCAGGGAGAGCCAGGGTCCTGGTCCCATTGCGGGGAGGGGGGACAGCTCGAACGTGCGGCCTGTCCAACAAGTAGAGAAAATAGTTAGGGGTGGAAGAGAAGGCCGCCAAACAACCGTCAATGGCCTCGATGCCCGAACCGGCAGGCAGGTGCGTCGTCCAGCAGCCCGTCGGCTCAAAGCTCGAGGGAGCCAATTTGTATAAGCAATCGCAATGGAGCGCAAACCGCTAGCCCCTCCTCCGGATCGCCCCTAGGGAATCTGGTACATGGAGTTCTTGAATGGTTCAGCCCAGTGGGTGCAAGTAGGTACTTGTAGAACTGATGATCTCTAGACCTGTTACGTGTCCCGGGTTTTTGGATATCGCCCGAGACATGGCTCGGGTTTCGGGATAACTTCCCTCATCAGTAGAGAAAATAGTTAGGGGTGGAAGAGAAGGCCGCCAAACAATCAACAATGGCCTCGATGCCCGAACCGGCACGCAGGTGCATCGTCCAGGAGCCCGTCGGCTCAAAGCTCAAGGGAGCCAATTTGTATAAGCAATCGCAATGGAGCGCACACCGCTAGCCCCTCCTCCGGATCGCCCCTAGGGAATCTGGTACATGGAGTTCTTGAGTGGTTCACCCCTGTGGTTGCAAGTAGGTACTTGTAGAACTGATGATCTCTGTTAGACGGACCGGGAGGGTCGGCCGAGGATAAGGGGAGAGGTCTCCGGGAAGAGCCGTCTCCAGCGAATCGTACAGACAAGTAACTTCCCCCCCCCACAGACGGACACCACACAAGGATAAAGTTCAACGATACTTTATAGGGAATTCTTCAAGTACGGTAGAATGGTACAAGGAGGTCTGGACTCAGGGGTGCCCTCTATTCTGGTCTCTGTTTGGGAAGAGGGTAGCGGGACAGTCTTGTTACCAAAAAGATGGCAATAGCTCTCAATCCTCGAGCTCGGGGGTGTAGATGAACGGGCCGCGGCGGAGCCAGCAGGTCCCGAGATGGATGAAGGAAGACGACGGTCCGCGGCAGAGCCAGCAGGTCCCGATGAAGGTGGTGGTTACAACGGTCCGCGGCCACGCCAGCAGGTCCCGACGACGATGAAGGATAGGGTAGTTCCAAAAGCCGCGGCAGCGCCAGCAGGCAAGACGAAGGTGCACAAGACAGAGCTACGGCAGCGCCAGTAGTCCGTCAAGGATGAGTTCTTCTTTGCGTCTCTCGACTCCAAGATACAACTCCCGTCCTCCTCTGGAGCTGCCCCAGTTATAGGGCTGGTGTGCTTTGATGTCCGGACCCTCGCACTTGGAGGTCGGGAGGTCCGGGATGAGGGGGTTCAGACACCCAGCAGGGGGGTGGAGCCAGCGCCCGGGGAGGCGATGGGCGAGCGGTACTTGGCGGGGGAGAGCCATCGACACCTCTTGCTCCCATTGACTGACCAAGTAGCCCGCTCACCTCCTGGGTGGATGTTGGTGCCGGAATGTCTGAGGCCTGGCCAGGCCCAGGGTTGAGGTCGATCGGGGGCCAGGCGGCCTCGTGGTGGAGTGTCCAAGATGGCGCCCAGGATGGGCGCGCAGGCCGGTAGTGGGTCGGCCTACGCGGTCAACAGGTTCGAGTGTAGGGGTCCCTGCGGGGACGGTGGACGTGCAATGGTGGTGTGGGGTACTTGCGTGGCTGGTTCGGGCCTGGTTGGGCCGGGGGAGAGCGGCCCTTCATGTGGCCTGTCCAACATGCGTCCCCCCCAGCTGAAGGCGGGGAGAGTTACCCATTCCCTTGGGGACTCTTCTCGTCGAGGCGGAAGAACCGGGACAGGCCATCTGCGTTGGCGTGATCTGGCCCAGGCCGATGCTCAACTGTGAAGTCCATCCCTTGTAGGGAGATGGACCAGCGTAGTAACTTCGGGTTTTCCCCCCGCATCTGCATCAGCCACTGCAGGGGTCGGTGGTCGGTCTGTACCCGAAAGGGTGTGCCAAAAAGGTAGGGCCGGAGCTTCTTGAGGGCCCATACCACCGCGAAGGCCTCCCTCTCTATGGTGCTCCAGCGTTGTTCCCGTGGTAGGAGTCGCCGGCTGATGAAGGCCACCGGCTGATCACGGCCTTCGGTGTTCACTTGAGACAGGACTGCCCCAATGCCATGGTCGGAGGCATCCGTCTGGACGATGAACTCCCGGCTGTAGTCGGGGGCCTGGAGCACAGGGGCGGAGCACATGGCGGCTTTCAATTGTTCAAATGCAGCTTGACACTCTGGGGTCCAGTTGACTTTCTGGGGCTGATTTTTTGACGTGAGCTCTGTGAGGGGCCTCACGATAGTACCATAGTCTTTCACGAACCTTCGGTAATAGCCCGTGAGGCCCAGGAAGGCTCGTACCTCGGTCTGGGTAATGGGGGGCTGCCAGGACTGGATGGCGGCAATTTTTAGCTGCAGAGGGGCCACCAGGCCGCTTCCCACCTGGTGCCCGAGGTAGGTTACAGACCCTTGCCCAATTTGACATTTGCTGGCCTTGATCGTGAGGCCAGCTTGCTGAAGGGCGTGCAGCACTGCTCGGAGGTGGTGGAGGTGCTCGGACCACTGGTTGCGGTATACAGCGATGTCGTCTAAGTAGGCGGCGCTGAATCCTTCGAGCCCCGCCAGGACCTGATTGACGAGCCGTTGGAAGGTTGCTGGGGCATTCTTCATGCCGAAGGGCATGACTGTGAAATGGTAATGGCCATCGGGAGTGGAAAAGGCAGAACGTTCTTGTGCCCGGGGTGTGAGGCCGATTTGCCAGTAGCCCGCCGTCAGGTCGAAGATACTGAGGTAGCGGGCAGCTCCCATGCGGTCGATTAGTTCATCTGCCCGGGGGATGGGATGTGCGTCTGTCCTGGTGACCGCATTCAAGCCCCGGTAGTCGACGCAGAACCGGAGTTCTGGTGTGGTGCCGGGGGCAGCTGCTTTGGGGACCAGTACTACAGGGCTGGCCCAGGGGCTGTCTGAGGGCTCGATGACCCCGAGCGTGAGCATTTTGGCTACTTCCTCCTGGATGCAGGCCCGTACCCGATCTGGCACGCGGTAGGCCCGGTGGCGGATAGGGGGGCTGTCCCCCGTGTCCACATCGTGCGTACACCAGGAAGTGACACCTGGGGTGAGGGAGAACAGGCTGGCGAATTGTGACAGGAGAACTTGGCACTCCTGGTGTTGCTCTCGGGTGAGGGCCTCTGAGAGTCGGACCCCATCTACGGAACCGTCTTTCTCCCGCGTTCGTAGGAGGTCCGGGAGGGGCTCGGAGTCCTCTTCAGCCCCATTGTCTGTGGCCATCAGGAGGCTGAGTTCTGTCCGTACAAAGTGCGGTTTCAGTCTGTTAGCGTGGAGGACCCGGAGGGGGTTCCGGGAAGATTCCAAGTCGATGAGATAGGTAGCCGGACCCTTGCGCTCGACCACTTTGAAGGGCCCTGTCCACTTGTCTTGTAGGGCGCAGGGTTCGGTGGGGGACATCACCCATACCTGTTGCCCAGGTTCAAATTCGATGGAGGAGGCATTCCGGTCATACCACCTTTTCATGTCCTCTTGACTGGCCTCTAGGTTGGCTTTTGCTAGTTCTCGGAATCGCCGGGTCTGGTTGCGGAGTGTTAGGAGGTAGCGGAAAACATCTGGTGGGTTCTTTAGAGGGGGCATCTCCCAGCCTTCCTTAACTAGGCTGAGCGGCCCGCGCACGGGGTGTCCATATAGCAGTTCAAATGGGCTGAAGCCCAGGGACTTCTGGGGAACCTCTCGATATGCGAAGAGGAGGCACGGCAGCAGCACATCCCACTGGCGACGGAGGGGCTCTTCCAACCCCCCGATCATCCCTTTGAGCGTGCGGTTGAACCGCTCAACGAGGCCGTTTCCTTGAGGGTGATAGGGGGTCGTGAACCGGTAGGTAACCCCGCACTGTTGCCAGAGAGATTTCATATATTTCGAAATAAAGTTCGTGCCTCTGTCACTGACGACCTCCCGGGGGAAGCCCACCCGGGAGAAGATCCCCATCAGAGCCCGGCCGACTACCGGGGCTGTCACAGTCCGCAGGGGAACAGCCTCCGGGTAGCGGGTGGCGTGGTCCACTAGCACCAGGATGAATCGATGGCCTTGTTTTGTGCGCGGGTCCAGGGGCCCTACGATATCGATTCCGACCCTCTCGAACGGGGTGGTGACCACGGGAAAAGGTTGCAGGGGGGCTTTCAGTTTGCGGCCGCTCTTCCCACTGGCTTGGCACGTGGGGCAAGATCGGCAATGCTGGTGTACATTGTCCCTCATTTTGGGCCAGAAGAAGTGGGTCACCAGGCGGCTATAGGTTTTGTCTTGACCCAAGTGTCCTGCCAGGGGGACATCGTGGGCCAGGTTTAGCAGAAAGTCTCTAAAACGGAGGGGTACCACTAGGACTCGGCTGGCCCCCAGCTCCGCGATTCTTTGCTCACTGTACAGCAGATCATTGTCCCAGTAGACCCAGTGAGTTCCGGAGGTATCCCCTGCGCTTTGGGCTAGCGCTTGCTGGCGGAGTCCCTCGAGGGAGGGACAGGTCTTTTGTTCCTGGCGAAATTGTTCTTGCGCGGGCCCCCCCTCTTGAGGCCACTGGTCGAGGTTAGCGAGATCTGGAGGTTGAGCTGGTTCGGGGGGGACGTCACGGTCGGTTGTTTCGGCGGGGGCGACCGGAGGCGGTGGCGCCGGCCATTCGAGTTCCTCTGGGCGGGTGTTGGCACGGGCGGTCATGGACCGGGTGGTGACGCACGCCCAGTCCGGGACGCCCAGCATCCCCAGGTGCTCTTTTCGTTCGACTGCTGCCCATGGAGAGCTTTCCAGGTCATTACCCAGGAGGCAGTCTACGGGGGCATCATCTCGGACCGTCACCTTCAACATGCCGGAGACCCCTCCCCATTCGAAGGGGACGCAGGCCATCCGACACAGACTTTCTGAGTTATCGGCTGAACGTACAGGGCAGAGAATGTTTGGTAAGTATTGTTCGGGGGTCACCAGGTGACAGCGGACGGCTGTTACACTGGCCCCAGTGTCACGAAGGGCTTCAGCCCGGCGTCCATTGATGCTCACCCATTGGCTGTACTTCTGGGTATTAGCGGGTAGGGGGACCCGCGGGACCATGTCTCTCCCCCCTAGGCAGGCGAGAGCCATGGCGGCTGGCTCCCATTCTTGGTGTTCCTGTTCATATTCTTCTTGTTCCTCTGAGATCTGTTCCTCCCCCAGAGCAGCAGCGGCTACTTGGCGGGGTCTTGGGCTCTGGTACTGGGGGCAGTTTGGGTCGTTTGCATAGTGTCCGACTCGTTGGCATCGATGGCAGGTAACATTGGCTCGATGTCCCGGTCGCGCTGGGGTGCTGCCCCGGTTGGCCGGGGGGGTGGGGCTGGTAGTGGGGGTGACCGGAGCGTTGCTTCTTCCGCGTCCTTGGCCTCCACCTCCTCGGGGACGGTGCTGACCATTGTTGTTCCGGTTCTGTTCGGAGGACCCATTTCGACTCACTCTGGTGATCTCCCACCGGTCTGCTTCGGCTGCGAGCTGCCGGGGATCCGTTAACTTGCTGTCGAGGAGGTGCTGGCGAAGTTCAATGAAGCAATTGTTCGACAGATGCTCCCATACCATAAGATTGAACAGTTGTTCGTAGGTTGTGACCTTGCTTCCTTTGATCCAGCCCTCGAAGGCTCGGCTGAAGTAATTGACATAGTCCACCCAAGTTGTACCTGGGATGCGGGTGCAGTCTCGGAACCTCTGACGGTACATCTCGGGTGTGAGGCCATAGCGGGTGAGGAGTGCAGCTTTCATATGGTCATAGGAGGTCATCTGGTGGTCCGGGAGTTGCAGCAGGGCGTCGCGGCCCTCATTGAGGAATCTCCCCCACAGACCGGCCCCCCAATCGCTTCTATCGATCCGGTGTGCAGTCATAGCGATTTCATAGGCCTTAAACCATTGCTGGATGTCGTCCTCTCGGAAGTATTCTCGAACGACATCCTTGGGGATGTGTACCTTCTTCTCTGTTGCCCCTGGAGTGTGGGGTTGCTCGGCCACCCCTGCTTCTTTATTCTGTTTGCGTAGGTCGATTTCAGCTAATTTCCGCTCATGTTCATATGCCAGTTTCTTTTCCTCGAGCTCCCTTTGTCTCTGTTTCTCCTCTCTTTCTTCTCGGAGACGCAGGTGCTCTAAGTTGATTTTCTGTTCGGCCAACTTTAGTTCAATGTCCATTTTGAGCCGGGCCATTTCCAGCTCGTGTAGTCGGGTTCTTTCTCGTTCCTGGATCTCGTCTGGCGAGAGACCCGTTCTTCGTTCTTCAGGGGCCATGGGGGTTTGTGCTGCGATGTCTTGATCGGGGGTTCCGGCAGCCCCGGTTTCTGCCCAAGATTCCAGGGCCTGCTTAAAGTCCTCTTTGGTATTTAGTCCGGTGGTAGCGATACCTAATTCGATACAGAACTGTTTAAGTTCACGATGGCTGTACTCGTCCAATTTCTCCATCTGGAATTTCTCCGTTGATCCGCTGTCTTTAGTTGACATCGTGGTTCGCCGTGGGGTGAGCTACTCTCTGTACGGTTTATGCGGTGATTCGGATCCCGTCGCTGGCCACCAATGTTAGACGGACCGGGAGGGTCGGCCGAGGATAAGGGGAGAGGTCTCCGGGAAGAGCCGTCTCCAGCGAATCGTACAGACAAGTAACTTCCCCCCCCCACAGACGGACACCACACAAGGATAAAGTTCAACGATACTTTATAGGGAATTCTTCAAGTACGGTAGAATGGTACAAGGAGGTCTGGACTCAGGGGTCCCCTCTATTCTGGTCTCTGTTTGGGAAGAGGGTAGCGGGACAGTCTTGTTACCAAAAAGATGGCAATAGCTCTCAATCCTCGAGCTCGGGGGTGTAGATGAACGGGCCGCGGCGGAGCCAGCAGGTCCCGAGATGGATGAAGGAAGACGACGGTCCGCGGCAGAGCCAGCAGGTCCCGATGAAGGTGGTGGTTACAACGGTCCGCGGCCACGCCAGCAGGTCCCGACGACGATGAAGGATAGGGTAGTTCCAAAAGCCGCGGCAGCGCCAGCAGGCAAGACGAAGGTGCACAAGACAGAGCTACGGCAGCGCCAGTAGTCCGTCAAGGATGAGTTCTTCTTTGCGTCTCTCGACTCCAAGATACAACTCCCGTCCTCCTCTGGAGCTGCCCCAGTTATAGGGCTGGTGTGCTTTGATGTCCGGACCCTCGCACTTGGAGGTCGGGAGGTCCGGGATGAGGGGGTTCAGACACCCAGCAGGGGGGTGGAGCCAGCGCCCGGGGAGGCGATGGGCGAGCGGTACTTGGCGGGGGAGAGCCATCGACACCTCTTGCTCCCATTGACTGACCAAGTAGCCCGCTCACCTCCTGGGTGGATGTTGGTGCCGGAATGTCTGAGGCCTGGCCAGGCCCAGGGTTGAGGTCGATCGGGGGCCAGGCGGCCTCGTGGTGGAGTGTCCAAGATGGCGCCCAGGATGGGCGCGCAGGCCGGTAGTGGGTCGGCCTACGCGGTCAACAGGTTCGAGTGTAGGGGTCCCTGCGGGGACGGTGGACGTGCAATGGTGGTGTGGGGTACTTGCGTGGCTGGTTCGGGCCTGGTTGGGCCGGGGGAGAGCGGCCCTTCATGTGGCCTGTCCAACAATCTCTAGACCCGATACATGTCCCGGGTTTTTGGATATCGCCCGAGACATGGCTCGGGTTTCGGGATAACTTCCCTCACAGGTAGAAAAAATAGTTAGGGGTGGAAGAGAAGGTCGCCAAACAACCGTCAATGGCCTCGATGCCCGAACCGGCACGCAGGTGCATCGTCCAGGAGCCCGTCGGCTCAAAGCTCAAGGGAGCCAATTTGTATAAACAATCGCAATGGAGCGCACACTGCTAGCCCCTCCTCTGGATCGCCCCTTGGGGAATCTGGTACATGGAGTTCTAGAGTGGTTCACCCCAGTGGGTGCAAGTAGGTACTTGTAGAACTGATGATCTCTAGACCCGATACATGTCCCGGGTTTTTGGATATCGTCCGAGACATGGCTCGGGTTTCGGGATAACTTCCCTCATCAGTAGAGAAAATAGATAGGGGTGGAAGAGAAGGCCGCCAAACAACCGTCAATGGCCTCGATGCCCGAACCGGCACGCAGGTGCGTCGTCCAGGAGCCCGTCGGCTCAAAGCTCAAGGGAGCCAATTTGTATAAGCAATCGCAATGGAGCGCACACTGCTAGCCCCTCCTCCGGATCGCCCCTAGGGAATCTGGTACATGGAGTTCTTGAGTGGTTCACCCCAGTGGGTGCAAGTAGGTACTTGTAGAACTGATGATCTCTAGACCCGATACATGTCCCGGGTTTTTGGATATCGCCCGAGACATGGCTCGGGTTTCGGGATAACTTCCCTCATCAGTAGAGAAAATAGTTAGGGGTGGAAGAGAAGGCCGCCAAACAACCGTCAATGGCCTCGATGCCCGAACCGGCACGCAGGTGCGTCGTCCAGGAGCCCGTCGGCTCAAAGCTCAAGGGAGCCAATTTGTATAAGCAATCGCAATGGAGCGCACACCGCTAACCCCTCATCCGGATCGCCCCTAGGGAATCTGGTACATGGAGTTCTTGAGTGGTTCACCCCAGTGGGTGCAAGTAGGTACTTGTAGAACTGATGATCTCCAGACCCGATACATGTCCCGGGTTTTTGGATATCGCCCGAGACATGGCTCGGGTTTCGGGATAACTTCCCTCATCAGTAGAGAAAATAGTTAGGGGTGGAAGAGAAGGCCGCCAAACAACCGTCAATGGCCTCGATGCCCGAACCGGCACGCAGGTGCGTCGTCCAGGAGCCCGTCGGCTCAAAGCTCAAGGGAGCCAATTTGTATAAGCAATCGCAATGGAGCGCACACCGCTAGCCCCTCCTCCGGATCGCCCCTAGGGAATCTGGTACATGGAGTTCTTGAGTGGTTCACCCCAGTGGGTGCAAGTAGGTACTTGTAGAACTGATGATCTCTAGACCCGATACATGTCCCGGGTTTTTGGATATCGCCCGAGACATGGCTCGGGTTTCGGGATAACTTCCCTCATCAGTAGAGAAAATAGTCAGGGGTGGAAGAGAAGGCCGCCAAACAACCGTCAATGGCCTCGATGCCCGAACCGGCAGGCAGGTGCATCGTCCAGCAGCCCGTCGGCTCAAAGCTCGAGGGAGCCAATTTGTATAAGCAAGCGCAATGGAGCGCAAACCGCTAGCCCCTCCTCCGGATCGCCCCTAGGGAATCTGGTACATGGAGTTCTTGAGTGGTTCAGCCCAGTGGGTGCAAGTAGGTACTTGTAGAACTGATGATCTCTAGACCTGTTACGTGTCCCGGGTTTTTGGATATCGCCCGAGACATGGCTCGGGTTTCGGGATAACTTCCCTCATCAGTATAGAAAATAGTTAGGGGTGGAAGAGAAGGCCGCCAAACAATCAACAATGGCCTCGATGCCCGAACCGGCACGCAGGTGCATCGTCCAGGAGCCCGTCGGCTCAAAGCTCAAGGGAGCCAATTTGTATAAGCAATCGCAATGGAGCGCACACCGCTAGCCCCTCCTCCGGATCGCCCCAAGGGAATCTGGTACATGGAGTTCTTGAGTGGTTCACCCCAGTGGGTGCAAGTAGGTACTTGTAGAACTGATGATCTCTAGACCCGATACATGTCCCGGGTTTTTGGATATCGCCCGAGACATGGCTCGGGTTTCGGGATAACTTCCCTCATCAGTTGAGAAAATAGTTAGGGGTGGAAGAGAAGGCCGCCAAACAACCGTCAATGGCCTCGATGCCCAAACCGGCACGCAGGTGCGTCGTCCAGGAGCCCGTCGGCTCAAAGCTCAAGGGAGCCAATTTGTATAAGCAATCGCAATGGAGCGCACACTGCTAGCCCCTCCTCCGGATCGCCCCTATGGAATCTGGTACATGGAGTTCTTGAGTGGTTCACCCCAGTGGGTGCAAGTAGGTACTTGTAGAACTGATGATCTCTAGACCCGATACATGTCCCGGGTTTTTGGATATCGCCCGAGACATGGCTCGGGTTTCGGGATAACTTCCCTCATCAGTAGAGAAAATAGTTAGGGGTGGAAGAGAAGGCCGCCAAACAACCGTCAATGGCCTCGATGCCCGAACCGGCACACAGGTGCGTCGTCCAGGAGCCCGTCGGCTCAAAGCTCAAGGGAGCCAATTTGTATGAGCAATCGCAATGGAGCGCACACCGCTAACCCCTCCTCCGGATCGCCCCTAGGGAATCTGGTACATGGAGTTCTTGAGTGGTTCACCCCAGTGGGTGCAAGTAGGTACTTGTAGAATTGATGATCTCCAGACCGGATACATGTCCCGGGTTTTTGGATATCGCCCGAGACATGACTCGGGTTTCGGGATAACTTCCCTCATCAGTAGAGAAAATAGTTAGGGGTGGAAGAGAAGGCCGCCAAACAACCGTCAATGGCCTCGATGCCCGAACCGGCACGCAGGTGCGTCGTCCAGGAGCCCGTCGGCTCAAAGCTCAAGGGAGCCAATTTGTATAAGCAATCGCAATGGAGCGCACACCGCTAGCCCCTCCTCCGGATCGCCCCTAGGGAATCTGGTACATGGAGTTCTTGAGTGGTTCACCCCAGTGGGTGCAAGTAGGTACTTGTAGAACTGATGATCTCTAGACCCGATACATCTCCCGGGTTTTTGGATATCGCCCGAGACATGGCTCGGGTTTCGGGATAACTTCCCTCATCAGTAGAGAAAATAGTTAGGGGTGGAAGAGAAGGCCGCCAAACAACCGTCAATGGCCTCGATGCCCGAACCAGCACGCAGGTGCGTCGTCCAGGAGCCCGTCCGCTCAAAGCAGCCAATTTGTATAAGCAATCGCAATGGAGCGTACACCGCTAGCCCCTCCTCCGGATCGCCCCTAGGGAATGTGGTACATGGAGTTCTTGAGTGGTTCACCCCAGTGGGTGCAAGTAGGTACTTGTAGACTGATGATCTCTAGACCCGATACATGTCCCGGGTTTTTGGATATCGCCCGAGACATGGCTCGGGTTTCGGATAACTTCCCTCATCAGTAGAGAAAATAGTTAGGGGTGGAAGAGAAGGCCGCCAAACAACCGTCAATGGCCTCGATGCCCGAACCGGCACGCAGGTGCGTCGTCCAGGAGCCCGTCGGCTCAAAGCTCAAGGGAGCCAATTTGTATAAGCAATCGCAATGGAGCGCACACCGCTAGCCCCTCCTCCGGATCGCCCCTAGGGAATCTGGTACATGGAGTTCTTGAGTGGTTCACCCCAGTGGGTGCAAGTAGGTACTTGTAGAACTGATGATCTCTAGACCCGAAACATGTCCCGGGTTTTTGGATATCGCGCGAGACATGGCTCGGGTTTCGGGATAACTTCCCTCATCAGTAGAGAAAATAGTTAGGGGTGGAAGAGAAGGGCGCCAAACAACCGTCAATGGCCTCGATGCCCGAACCGGCACGCAGGTGCATCGTCCAGGAGCCCGTCGGCTCAAAGCTCAAGGGAGCCAATTTGTATAAACAATCGCAATGGAGCGCACACCGCTAGCCCCTCCTCTGGATCGCCCCTTGGGGAATCTGGTACATGGAGTTCTAGAGTGGTTCACCCCAGTGGGTGCAAGTAGGTACTTGTAGAACTGATGATCTCTAGACCCGATACATGTCCCGGGTTTTTGGATATCGTCCGAGACATGGCTCGGGTTTCGGGATAACTTCCCTCATCAGTAGAGAAAATAGTTAGGGGTGGAAGAGAAGGCCGCCAAACAACCGTCAATGGCCTCGATGCCCGAACCGGCACGCAGGTGCGTCGTCCAGGAGCCCGTCGGCTCAAAGCTCAAGGGAGCCAATTTGTATAAGCAATCGCAATGGAGCGCACACTGCTAGCCCCTCCTCCGGATCGCCCCTAGGGAATCTGGTACATGGAGTTCTTGAGTGGTTCACCCCAGTGGGTGCAAGTAGGTACTTGTAGAACTGATGATCTCTAGACCCGATACATGTCCCGGGTTTTTGGATATCGCCCGAGACATGGCTCGGGTTTCGGGATAACTTCCCTCATCAGTAGAGAAAATAGTTAGGGGTGGAAGAGAAGGCCGCCAAACAACCGTCAATGGCCTCGATGCCCGAACCGGCACGCAGGTGCGTCGTCCAGGAGCCCGTCGGCTCAAAGCTCAAGGGAGCCAATTTGTATAAGCAATCGCAATGGAGCGCACACCGCTAACCCCTCATCCGGATCGCACCTAGGGAATCTGGTACATGGAGTTCTTGAGTGGTTCACCCCAGTGGGTGCAAGTAGGTACTTGTAGAACTGATGATCTCTAGACCCGATACATGTCCCGGGTTTTTGGATATCGCCCGAGACATGGCTCGGGTTTCGCAATAACTTCCCTCATCAGTAGAGAAAATAGTTAGGGGTGGAAGAGAAGGCCGCCAAACAACCGTCAATGGCCTCGATGCCCGAACCGGCAGGCAGGTGCGTCGTCCAGCAGCCCGTCGGCTCAAAGCTCGAGGGAGCCAATTTGTATAAGCAATCGCAATGGAGCGCAAACCGCTAGCCCCTCCTCCGGATCGCCCCTAGGGAATCTGGTACATGGAGTTCTTGAGTGGTTCAGCCCAGTGGGTGCAAGTAGGTACTTGTAGAACTGATGATCTCTAGACCTGTTACGTGTCCCGGGTTTTTGGATATCGCCCGAGACATGGCTCGGGTTTCGGGATAACTTCCCTCATCAGTAGAGAAAATAGTTAGGGGTGGAAGAGAAGGCCGCCAAACAATCAACAATGGCCTCGATGCCCGAACCGGCACGCAGGTGCATCGTCCAGGAGCCCGTCGGCTCAAAGCTCAAGGGAGCCAATTTGTATAAGCAATCGCAATGGAGCGCACACCGCTAGCCCCTCCTCCGGATCGCCCCAAGGGAATCTGGTACATGGAGTTCTTGAGTGGTTCACCCCAGTGGGTGCAAGTAGGTACTTGTAGAACTGATGATCTCTAGACCCGATACATGTCCCGGCTTTTTGGATATCGCCCGAGACATGGCTCGGGTTTCGGGATAACTTCCCTCATCAGTTGAGAAAATAGTTAGGGGTGGAAGAGAAGGCCGCCAAACAACCGTCAATGGCCTCGATGCCCGAACCGGCACGCAGGTGCGTCGTCCAGGAGCCCGTCGGCTCAAAGCTCAAGGGAGCCAATTTGTATAAGCAATCGCAATGGAGCGCACACTGCTAGCCCCTCCTCCGGATCGCCCCTATGGAATCTGGTACATGGAGTTCTTGAGTGGTTCACCCCAGTGGGTGCAAGTAGGTACTTGTAGAACTGATGATCTCTAGACCCGATACATGTCCCGGGTTTTTGGATATCGCTCGAGACATGGCTCGGGTTTCGGGATAACTTCCCTCATCAGTAGAGAAAATAGTTAGGGGTGGAAGAGAAGGCCGCCAAACAAACGTCAATGGCCTCGATGCCCGAACCGGCACGCAGGTGCGTCGTCCAGGAGCCCGTCGGCTCAAAGCTCAAGGGAGCCAATTTGTATAAGCAATCGCAATGGAGCGCACACCGCTAGACCCTCCTCCGGATCGCCCCTAGGGAATCTGGTACATGGAGTTCTTGAGTGGTTCACCCCAGTGGGTGCAAGTAGGTACTTGTAGAACTGATGATCTCTAGACCCGATACATGTCCCGGGTTTTTGGTAAGCCCGGGCGTAGTGGGGCTCCGCGGAGCTAAGCGGAGTGGGCGAGAAGCTACGCCCACTCCCGCACTCCGTGTAGCCCCACTCCGCAACTCCTTCCCGCTCTCCTCTACATACATTATTTAAGCAAAATACCCTTAATAAAGCAATTTTAAAGCATTTACCGTGTCCGGGGCTCATCTGGGGCTCCCTCTAGGAATCGCGTCGTCATGGATACCAATGCGCATGGGCGGGCGGCCGCGCATGCGCATTTCTCCCAAGAAATGCGCATGCGCGGCCGCCCGCGCATGCGCATTGGTATCTATGTAGGGACGCTATTCCAAGAGGGAGCCCCGGACGAGCCCCGAACACGGTAAATGCTTTAAAATTGCTTTATTAAGAGTATTTTGCTTAAATAATGTATGTAGGGGAGGGCGGGAGGGAGGCGGGTGGCGGCCGACTCGGCTACGCGCACGGAGTGGGCGTAGTGTTGCCGGCTACGCTGTCTACGCAAAATGCGTAGGAGGCAACACTACGCCTACTCCGTGGGCGTAGCCGATTCGGACGCCCAGGGTTAGTTTTTGGATATCGCCCGAGACATGGCTCGGGTTTCGGGATAATTTCCCTCATCAGTAGAGAAAATAGTTAGGGGTGGAAGAGAAGGCTGCCAAACAACCGTCAATGGCCTCGATGCCCGAACCGGCAGGCAGGTGCGTCGTCCAGCAGCCCGTCGGCTCAAAGCTCGAGGGAGCCAATTTGTATAAGCAATCGCAATGGAGCGCACCCCGCTAGCCCCTCCTCCGGATCGCCCCTAGGGAATCTTGTACATGGAGTTCTTGAGTGGTTCAGCCCAGTAGGTGCAAGTAGGTACTTGTAGAACTGATGATCTCTAGACCCGATACGTGTCCCGGGTTTTTGGATATCGCCCGAGACATGGCTCGGGTTTTGGGATAACTTCCCTCATCAGTAGAGAAAATAGTTAGGGGTGGAAGAGAAGGCCGCCAAACAACCGTCAATGGCCTCGATGCCCGAACCGGCACGCAGGTGCGTCGTCCAGGAGCCCGTTGGCTCAAAGCTCAAGGGAGCCAATTTGTATAAGCAATCGCAATGGAGCGCACACCGCTAGCCCCTCCTCCGGATCGCCCCGAGGGAATCTGGTACATGGAGTTCTTGAGTGGTTCACCCCAGTGGGTGCAAGTAGGTACTTGTAGAACTGATGATCTCTAGACCCGATACATGTCCCGGGTTTTTGGATATCGCCCGAGACATGGCTCGGGTTTCGGGATAACTTCCCTCATCAGTAGAGAAAATAGTTAGTGGTGGAAGAGAAGGCCGCCAAACAACCGTCAATGGCCTTGATGCCCGAACCGGCACGCAGGTGTGTCGTCCAGGAGCCCGTCGGCTCAAAGTTCAAGGGAGCCAATTTGTATAAACAATCACAATGGAGCGCACACCGCTAGCCCCTCCTCTGGATCGCCCCTTGGGGAATCTGGTACATGGAGTTCTAGAGTGGTTCACCCCAGTGGGTGCAAGTAGGTACTTGTAGAACTGATGATCTCTAGACCCGATACATGTCCCGGGTTTTTGGATATCGTCCGAGACATGGCTCGGGTTTCGGGATAACTTCCCTCATCAGTAGAGAAAATAGTTAGGGGTGGAAGAGAAGGCCGCCAAACAACCATCAATGGCCTCGATGCCCGAACCGGCACGCAGGTGCGTCGTCCTGGAGCCCGTCGGCTCAAAGCTCAAGGGAGCCAATTTGTATAAGCAATCGCAATGGAGCGCACACTGCTAGCCCCTCCTCCGGATCGCCCCTAGGGAATCTGGTACATGGAGTTCTTGAGTGGTTCACCCCAGTGGGTGCAAGTAGGTACTTGTAGAACTGATGATCTCTAGACCCGATACATGTCCCGGGTTTTTGGATATCGCCCGAGACATGGCTCGGGTTTTGGGATAACTTCCCTCATCAGTAGAGAAAATAGTTAGGGGTGGAAGAAAAGGCCGCCAAACAACCGTCAATGGCCTCGATGCCCGAACCGGCACGCAGGTGCGTCGTCCAGGAGCCCGTCGGCTCAAAGCTCAAGGGAGCCAATTTGTATAAGCAATCGCAATGGAGCGCACACTGCTAGCCCCTCCTCCGGATCGCCCCTAGGGAATCTGGTACATGGAGTTCTTGAGTGGTTCACCCCAGTGGGTGCAAGTAGGTACTTGTAGAACTGATGATCTCTAGACCCGATACATGTCCCGGGTTTTTGGATATCGCCCGAGACATGGCTCGGGTTTTGGGATAACTTCCCTCATCAGTAGAGAAAATAGTTAGGGGTGGAAGAAAAGGCCGCCAAACAACCGTCAATGGCCTCGATGCCCGAACCGGCACGCAGGTGCGTCGTCCAGGAGCCCGTCGGCTCAAAGCTCAAGGGAGCCAATTTGTATAAGCAATCGCAATGGAGCGCACACCGCTAACCCCTCATCCGGATCGCCCCTAGGGAATCTGGTACATGGAGTTCTTGAGTGGTTCACCCCAGTGGGTGCAAGTAGGTACTTGTAGAACTGATGATCTCTAGACCAGATACATGTCCCGGGTTTTTGGATATCGCCCGAGACATGGCTCGGGTTTCGGGATAACTTCCCTCATCAGTAGAGAAAATAGTTAGGGGTGGAAGAGAAGGCCGCCAAACAACCGTCAATGGCCTCGATGCCCGAACCGGCACGCAGGTGCGTCGTCCAGGAGCCCGTCGGCTCAAAGCTCAAGGGAGCCAATTTGTATAAGCAATCGCAATGGAGCGCACACCGCTAGCCCCTCCTCCGGATCGCCCCTAGGGAATCTGGTACATGGAGTTCTTGAGTGGTTCACCCCAGTGGGTGCAAGTAGGTACTTGTAGAACTGATGATCTCTAGACCCGATACATGTCCCGGGTTTTTGGATATCGCCCGAGACATGGCTCGGGTTTCGGGATAACTTCCCTCATCAGTAGAGAAAATAGTTAGGGGTGGAAGAGAAGGCCGCCAAACAACCGTCAATGGCCTCGATGCCCGAACCGGCAGGCAGGTGCGTCGTCCAGCAGCCCGTCGGCTCAAAGCTCGAGGGAGCCAATTTGTATAAGCAATCGCAATGGAGCGCAAACCGCTAGCCCCTCCTCCGGATCGCCCCTAGGGAATCTGGTACATGGAGTTCTTGAGTGGTTCAGCCCAGTGGGTGCAAGTAGGTACTTGTAGAACTGATGATCTCTAGACCTGTTACGTGTCCCGGGTTTTTGGATATCGCCCGAGACATGGCTCGGGTTTCGGGATAACTTCCCTCATCAGTAGAGAAAATAGTTAGGGGTGGAAGAGAAGGCCGCCAAACAATCAACAATGGCCTCGATGCCCGAACCGGCACGCAGGTGCATCGTCCAGGAGCCCGTCGGCTCAAAGCTCAAGGGAGCCAATTTGTATAAGCAATCGCAATGGAGCGCACACCGCTAGCCCCTCCTCCGGATCGCCCCGAGGGAATCTGGTACATGGAGTTCTTGAGTGGTTCACCCCAGTGGGTGCAAGTAGGTACTTGTAGAACTGATGATCTCTAGAGCCGATACATGTCCCGGGTTTTTGGATATCGCCCGAGACATGGCTCGGGTTTCGGGATAACTTCCCTCATCAGTTGAGAAAATAGTGAGGGGTGGAAGAGAAGGCCGCCAAACAACCGTCAATGGCCTCGATGCCCGAACCGGCACGCAGGTGCGTCGTCCAGGAGCCCGTCGGCTCAAAGCTCAAGGGAGCCAATTTGTATAAGCAATCGCAATGGAGCGCACACTGCTAGCCCCTCCTCCGGATCGCCCCTATGGAATCTGGTACATGGAGTTCTTGAGTGGTTCACCCCAGTGGGTGCAAGTAGGTACTTGTAGAACTGATGATCTCTAGACCCGATACATGTCCCGGGTTTTTGGATATCGCCCGAGACATGGCTCGGGTTTCGGGATAACTTCCCTCATCAGTAGAGAAAATAGTTAGGGGTGGAAGAGAAGGCCGCCAAACAACCGTCAATGGCCTCGATGCCCGAACCGGCACGCAGGTGCGTCGTCCAGGAGCCCGTCGGCTCAAAGCTCAAGGGAGCCAATTTGTATAAGCAATCGCAATGGAGCGCACACCGCTAACCCCTCCTCCGGATCGCCCCCAGGGAATCTGGTACATGGAGTTCTTGAGTGGTTCACCCCAGTGGGTGCAAGTAGGTACTTGTAGAATTGATGATCTCTAGACGGGATACATGTCCCGGGTTTTTGGATATCGCCCGAGACATGGCTCGGGTTTCGGGATAACTTCCCTCATCAGTAGAGAAAATAGTTAGGGGTGGAAGAGAAGGCCGCCAAACAACCGTCAATGGCCTCGATGCCCGAACCGGCACGCAGGTGCGTCATCCAGGAGCCCGTCGGCTCAAAGCTCAAGGGAGCCAATTTGTATAAGCAATCGCAATGGAGCGCACACCGCTAGCCCCTCCTCCGGATCGCCCCTAGGGAATCTGGTACATGGAGTTCTTGAGTGGTTCACCCCTGTGGTTGCAAGTAGGTACTTGTAGAACTGATGATCTCTAGACCCGATACATGTCCCGGGTTTTTGGATATCGCCCGAGACATGGCTCGGGTTTCAGGATAACTTCCCTCATCAGTAGAGAAAATAGTTAGGGGTGGAAGAGAAGGCCGCCAAACAACCGTCAATGGCCTCGATGCCCGAACCGGCAGGCAGGTGCGTCGTCCAGCAGCCCGTCGGCTCAAAGCTCGAGGGAGCCAATTTGTATAAGCAATCGCAATGGAGCGCAAACCGCTAGCCCCTCCTCCGGATCGCCCCTAGGGAATCTGGTACATGGAGTTCTTGAGTGGTTCAGCCCAGTGGGTGCAAGTAGGTACTTGTAGAACTGATGATCTCTAGACCTGTTACGTGTCCCGGGTTTTTGGATATCGCCCGAGACATGGCTCGGGTTTCGGGATAACTTCCCTCATCAGTAGAGAAAATAGTTAGGGGTGGAAGAGAAGGCCGCCAAACAATCAACAATGGCCTCGATGCCCGAACCGGCACGCAGGTGCATCGTCCAGGAGCCCGTCGGCTCAAAGCTCAAGGGAGCCAATTTGTATAAGCAATCGCAATGGAGCGCACACCGCTAGCCCCTCCTCCGGATCGCCCCAAGGGAATCTGGTACATGGAGTTCTTGAGTGGTTCACCCCAGTGGGTGCAAGTAGGTACTTGTAGAACTGATGATCTCTAGACCCGATACATGTCCCGGCTTTTTGGATATCGCCCGAGACATGGCTCGGGTTTCGGGATAACTTCCCTCATCAGTTGAGAAAATAGTTAGGGGTGGAAGAGAAGGCCGCCAAACAACCGTCAATGGCCTCGATGCCCGAACCGGCACGCAGGTGCGTCGTCCAGGAGCCCGTCGGCTCAAAGCTCAAGGGAGCCAATTTGTATAAGCAATCGCAATGGAGCGCACACTGCTAGCCCCTCCTCCGGATCGCCCCTATGGAATCTGGTACATGGAGTTCTTGAGTGGTTCACCCCAGTGGGTGCAAGCAGGTACTTGTAGAACTGATGATCTCTAGACCCGATACATGTCCCGGGTTTTTGGATATCGCTCGAGACATGGCTCGGGTTTCGGGATAACTTCCCTCATCAGTAGAGAAAATAGTTAGGGGTGGAAGAGAAGGCCGCCAAACAAACGTCAATGGCCTCGATGCCCGAACCGGCACGCAGGTGCGTCGTCCAGGAGCCCGTCGGCTCAAAGCTCAAGGGAGCCAATTTGTATAAGCAATCGCAATGGAGCGCACACCGCTAGACCCTCCTCCGGATCGCCCCTAGGGAATCTGGTACATGGAGTTCTTGAGTGGTTCACCCCAGTGGGTGCAAGTAGGTACTTGTAGAACTGATGATCTCTAGACCCGATACATGTCCCGGGTTTTTGGTAAGCCCGGGCGTAGTGGGGCTCCGCGGAGCTAAGCGGAGTGGGCGAGAAGCTACGCCCACTCCCGCACTCCGTGTAGCCCCACTCCGCAACTCCTTCCCGCTCTCCTCTACATACATTATTTAAGCAAAATACCCTTAATAAAGCAATTTAAAGCATTTACCGTGTCCGGGGCTCATCTGGGGCTCCCTCTAGGAATCGCGTCGTCATGGATACCAATGCGCATGGGCGGGCGGCCGCGCATGCGCATTTCTCCCAAGAAATGCGCATGCGCGGCCGCCCGCGCATGCGCATTGGTATCTATGTAGGGACGCTATTCCAAGAGGGAGCCCCGGACGAGCCCCGAACACGGTAAATGCTTTAAAATTGCTTTATTAAGAGTATTTTGCTTAAATAATGTATGTAGGGGAGGGCGGGAGGGAGGCGGGTGGCGGCCGACTCGGCTACGCGCACGGAGTGGGCGTAGTGTTGCCGGCTACGCTGTCTACGCAAAATGCGTAGGAGGCAACACTACGCCTACTCCGTGGGCGTAGCCGATTCGGACGCCCAGGGTTAGTTTTTGGATATCGCCCGAGACATGGCTCGGGTTTCGGGATAATTTCCCTCATCAGTAGAGAAAATAGTTAGGGGTGGAAGAGAAGGCTGCAAAACAACCGTCAATGGCCTCGATGCCCGAACCGGCAGGCAGGTGCGTCGTCCAGCAGCCCGTCGGCTCAAAGCTCGAGGGAGCCAATTTGTATAAGCAATCGCAATGGAGCGCACCCCGCTAGCCCCTCCTCCGGATCGCCCCTAGGGAATCTTGTACATGGAGTTCTTGAGTGGTTCAGCCCAGTAGGTGCAAGTAGGTACTTGTAGAACTGATGATCTCTAGACCCGATACGTGTCCCGGGTTTTTGGATATCGCCCGAGACATGGCTCGGGTTTTGGGATAACTTCCCTCATCAGTAGAGAAAATAGTTAGGGGTGGAAGAGAAGGCCGCCAAACAACCGTCAATGGCCTCGATGCCCGAACCGGCACGCAGGTGCGTCGTCCAGGAGCCCGTTGGCTCAAAGCTCAAGGGAGCCAATTTGTATAAGCAATCGCAATGGAGCGCACACCGCTAGCCCCTCCTCCGGATCGCCCCGAGGGAATCTGGTACATGGAGTTCTTGAGTGGTTCACCCCAGTGGGTGCAAGTAGGTACTTGTAGAACTGATGATCTCTAGACCCGATACATGTCCCGGGTTTTTGGATATCGCCCGAGACATGGCTCGGGTTTCGGGATAACTTCCCTCATCAGTAGAGAAAATAGTTAGTGGTGGAAGAGAAGGCCGCCAAACAACCGTCAATGGCCTTGATGCCCGAACCGGCACGCAGGTGTGTCGTCCAGGAGCCCGTCGGCTCAAAGTTCAAGGGAGCCAATTTGTATAAACAATCACAATGGAGCGCACACCGCTAGCCCCTCCTCTGGATCGCCCCTTGGGGAATCTGGTACATGGAGTTCTAGAGTGGTTCACCCCAGTGGGTGCAAGTAGGTACTTGTAGAACTGATGATCTCTAGACCCGATACATGTCCCGGGTTTTTGGATATCGTCCGAGACATGGCTCGGGTTTCGGGATAACTTCCCTCATCAGTAGAGAAAATAGTTAGGGGTGGAAGAGAAGGCCGCCAAACAACCATCAATGGCCTCGATGCCCGAACCGGCACGCAGGTGCGTCGTCCAGGAGCCCGTCGGCTCAAAGCTCAAGGGAGCCAATTTGTATAAGCAATCGCAATGGAGCGCACACTGCTAGCCCCTCCTCCGGATCGCCCCTAGGGAATCTGGTACATGGAGTTCTTGAGTGGTTCACCCCAGTGGGTGCAAGTAGGTACTTGTAGAACTGATGATCTCTAGACCCGATACATGTCCCGGGTTTTTGGATATCGCCCGAGACATGGCTCGGGTTTTGGGATAACTTCCCTCATCAGTAGAGAAAATAGTTAGGGGTGGAAGAAAAGGCCGCCAAACAACCGTCAATGGCCTCGATGCCCGAACCGGCACGCAGGTGCGTCGTCCAGGAGCCCGTCGGCTCAAAGCTCAAGGGAGCCAATTTGTATAAGCAATCGCAATGGAGCGCACACCGCTAACCCCTCATCCGGATCGCCCCTAGGGAATCTGGTACATGGAGTTCTTGAGTGGTTCACCCCAGTGGGTGCAAGTAGGTACTTGTAGAACTGATGATCTCTAGACCCGATACATGTCCCGGGTTTTTGGATATCGCCCGAGACATGGCTCGGGTTTCGGGATAACTTCCCTCATCAGTAGAGAAAATAGTTAGGGGTGGAAGAGAAGGCCGCCAAACAACCGTCAATGGCCTTGATGCCCGAACCGGCACGCAGGTGCGTCGTCCAGGAGCCCGTCGGCTCAAAGCTCAAGGGAGCCAATTTGTATAAGCAATCGCAATGGAGCGCACACCGCTAGCCCCTCCTCCGGATCGCCCCTAGGGAATCTGGTACATGGAGTTCTTGAGTGGTTCACCCCAGTGGGTGCAAGTAGGTACTTGTAGAACTGATGATCTCTAGACCCGATACATGTCCCGGGTTTTTGGATATCGCCCGAGACATGGCTCGGGTTTCGGGATAACTTCCCTCATCAGTAGAGAAAATAGTTAGGGGTGGAAGAGAAGGCCGCCAAACAACCGTCAATGGCCTCGATGCCCGAACCGGCAGGCAGGTGCGTCGTCCAGCAGCCCGTCGGCTCAAAGCTCGAGGGAGCCAATTTGTATAAGCAATCGCAATGGAGCGCAAACCGCTAGCCCCTCCTCCGGATCGCCCCTAGGGAATCTGGTACATGGAGTTCTTGAGTGGTTCAGCCCAGTGGGTGCAAGTAGGTACTTGTAGAACTGATGATCTCTAGACCTGTTACGTGTCCCGGGTTTTTGGATATCGCCCGAGACATGGCTCGGGTTTCGGGATAACTTCCCTCATCAGTAGAGAAAATAGTTAGGGGTGGAAGAGAAGGCCGCCAAACAATCAACAATGGCCTCGATGCCCGAACCGGCACGCAGGTGCATCGTCCAGGAGCCCGTCGGCTCAAAGCTCAAGGGAGCCAATTTGTATAAGCAATCGCAATGGAGCGCACACCGCTAGCCCCTCCTCCGGATCGCTCCGAGGGAATCTGGTACATGGAGTTCTTGAGTGGTTCACCCCAGTGGGTGCAAGTAGGTACTTGTAGAACTGATGATCTCTAGAGCCGATACATGTCCCGGGTTTTTGGATATCGCCCGAGACATGGCTCGGGTTTCGGGATAACTTCCCTCATCAGTTGAGAAAATAGTGAGGGGTGGAAGAGAAGGCCGCCAAACAACCGTCAATGGCCTCGATGCCCGAACCGGCACGCAGGTGCGTCGTCCAGGAGCCCGTCGGCTCAAAGCTCAAGGGAGCCAATTTGTATAAGCAATCGCAATGGAGCGCACACTGCTAGCCCCTCCTCCGGATCGCCCCTATGGAATCTGGTACATGGAGTTCTTGAGTGGTTCACCCCAGTGGGTGCAAGTAGGTACTTGTAGAACTGATGATCTCTAGACCCGATACATGTCCCGGGTTTTTGGATATCGCCCGAGACATGGCTCGGGTTTCGGGATAACTTCCCTCATCAGTAGAGAAAATAGTTAGGGGTGGAAGAGAAGGCCGCCAAACAACCGTCAATGGCCTCGATGCCCGAACCGGCACGCAGGTGCGTCGTCCAGGAGCCCGTCGGCTCAAAGCTCAAGGGAGCCAATTTGTATAAGCAATCGCAATGGAGCGCACACCGCTAACCCCTCCTCCGGATCGCCCCTAGGGAATCTGGTACATGGAGTTCTTGAGTGGTTCACCCCAGTGGGTGCAAGTAGGTACTTGTAGAATTGATGATCTCTAGATGGGATACATGTCCCGGGTTTTTGGATATCGCCCGAGACATGGCTCGGGTTTCGGGATAACTTCCCTCATCAGTAGAGAAAATAGTTAGGGGTGGAAGAGAAGGCCGCCAAACAACCGTCAATGGCCTCGATGCCCGAACCGGCACGCAGGTGCGTCATCCAGGAGCCCGTCGGCTCAAAGCTCAAGGGAGCCAATTTGTATAAGCAATCGCAATGGAGCGCACACCGCTAGCCCCTCCTCCGGATCGCCCCTAGGGAATCTGGTACATGGAGTTCTTGAGTGGTTCACCCCTGTGGTTGCAAGTAGGTACTTGTAGAACTGATGATCTCTAGACCCGATACATGTCCCGGGTTTTTGGATATCGCCCGAGACATGGCTCGGGTTTCGGGATAACTTCCCTCACAGGTAGAAAAAATAGTTAGGGGTGGAAGAGAAGGTCGCCAAACAACCGTCAATGGCCTCGATGCCCGAACCGGCACGCAGGTGCATCGTCCAGGAGCCCGTCGGCTCAAAGCTCAAGGGAGCCAATTTGTATAAACAATCGCAATGGAGCGCACACCGCTAGCCCCTCCTCTGGATCGCCCCTTGGGGAATCTGGTACATGGAGTTCTAGAGTGGTTCACCCCAGTGGGTGCAAGTAGGTACTTGTAGAACTGATGATCTCTAGACCCGATACATGTCCCGGGTTTTTGGATATCGTCCGAGACATGGCTCGGGTTTCGGGATAACTTCCCTCATCAGTAGAGAAAATAGTTAGGGGTGGAAGAGAAGGCCGCCAAACAACCGTCAATGGCCTCGATGCCCGAACCGGCACGCAGGTGCGTCGTCCAGGAGCCCGTCGGCTCAAAGCTCAAGGGAGCCAATTTGTATAAGCAATCGCAATGGAGCGCACACTGCTAGCCCCTCCTCTGGATCGCCCCTAGGGAATCTGGTACATGGAGTTCTTGAGTGGTTCACCCCAGTGGGTGCAAGTAGGTACTTGTAGAACTGATGATCTCTAGACCCGATACATGTCCCGGGTTTTTGGATATCGCCCGAGACATGGCTCGGGTTTCGGGATAACTTCCCTCATCAGTAGAGAAAATAGTTAGGGGTGGAAGAGAAGGCCGCCAAACAACCGTCAATGGCCTCGATGCCCGAACCGGCACGCAGGTGCGTCGTCCAGGAGCCCGTCGGCTCAAAGCTCAAGGGAGCCAATTTGTATAAGCAATCGCAATGTAGCGCACACCGCTAACCCCTCATCCGGATCGCCCCTAGGGAATCTGGTACATGGAGTTCTTGAGTGGTTCACCCCAGTGGGTGCAAGTAGGTACTTGTAGAACTGATGATCTCTAGACCCGATACATGTCCCGGGTTTTTGGATATCGCCCGAGACATGGCTCGGGTTTCGGGATAACTTCCCTCATCAGTAGAGAAAATAGTTAGGGGTGGAAGAGAAGGCCGCCAAACAACCGTCAATGGCCTCGATGCCCGAACCGGCACGCAGGTGCGTCGTCCAGGAGCCCGTCGGCTCAAAGCTCAAGGGAGCCAATTTGTATAAGCAATCGCAATGGAGCGCACACCGCTAGCCCCTCCTCCGGATCGCCCCTAGGGAATCTGGTACATGGAGTTCTTGAGTGGTTCACCCCAGTGGGTGCAAGTAGGTACTTGTAGAACTGATGATCTCTAGACCCGATACATGTCCCGGGTTTTTGGATATCGCCCGAGACATGGCTCGGGTTTCGGGATAACTTCCCTCATCAGTAGAGAAAATAGTCAGGGGTGGAAGAGAAGGCCGCCAAACAACCGTCAATGGCCTCGATGCCCGAACCGGCAGGCAGGTGCATCGTCCAGCAGCCCGTCGGCTCAAAGCTCGAGGGAGCCAATTTGTATAAGCAATCGCAATGGAGCGCAAACCGCTAGCCCCTCCTCCGGATCGCCCCTAGGGAATCTGGTACATGGAGTTCTTGAGTGGTTCAGCCCAGTGGGTGCAAGTAGGTACTTGTAGAACTGATGATCTCTAGACCTGTTACGTGTCCCGGGTTTTTGGATATCGCCCGAGACATGGCTCGGGTTTCGGGATAACTTCCCTCATCAGTATAGAAAATAGTTAGGGGTGGAAGAGAAGGCCGCCAAACAATCAACAATGGCCTCGATGCCCGAACCGGCACGCAGGTGCATCGTCCAGGAGCCCGTCGGCTCAAAGCTCAAGGGAGCCAATTTGTATAAGCAATCGCAATGGAGCGCACACCGCTAGCCCCTCCTCCGGATCGCCCCAAGGGAATCTGGTACATGGAGTTCTTGAGTGGTTCACCCCAGTGGGTGCAAGTAGGTACTTGTAGAACTGATGATCTCTAGACCCGATACATGTCCCGGGTTTTTGGATATCGCCCGAGACATGGCTCGGGTTTCGGGATAACTTCCCTCATCAGTTGAGAAAATAGTTAGGGGTGGAAGAGAAGGCCGCCAAACAACCGTCAATGGCCTCGATGCCCAAACCGGCACGCAGGTGCGTCGTCCAGGAGCCCGTCGGCTCAAAGCTCAAGGGAGCCAATTTGTATAAGCAATCGCAATGGAGCGCACACTGCTAGCCCCTCCTCCGGATCGCCCCTATGGAATCTGGTACATGGAGTTCTTGAGTGGTTCACCCCAGTGGGTGCAAGTAGGTACTTGTAGAACTGATGATCTCTAGACCCGATACATGTCCCGGGTTTTTGGATATCGCCCGAGACATGGCTCGGGTTTCGGGATAACTTCCCTCATCAGTAGAGAAAATAGTTAGGGGTGGAAGAGAAGGCCGCCAAACAACCGTCAATGGCCTCGATGCCCGAACCGGCACACAGGTGCGTCGTCCAGGAGCCCGTCGGCTCAAAGCTCAAGGGAGCCAATTTGTATGAGCAATCGCAATGGAGCGCACACCGCTAACCCCTCCTCCGGATCGCCCCTAGGGAATCTGGTACATGGAGTTCTTGAGTGGTTCACCCCAGTGGGTGCAAGTAGGTACTTGTAGAATTGATGATCTCCAGACCGGATACATGTCCCGGGTTTTTGGATATCGCCCGAGACATGGCTCGGGTTTCGGGATAACTTCCCTCATCAGTAGAGAAAATAGTTAGGGGTGGAAGAGAAGGCCGCCAAACAACCGTCAATGGCCTCGATGCCCGAACCGGCACGCAGGTGCGTCGTCCAGGAGCCCGTCGGCTCAAAGCTCAAGGGAGCCAATTTGTATAAGCAATCGCAATGGAGCGCACACCGCTAGCCCCTCCTCCGGATCGCCCCTAGGGAATCTGGTACATGGAGTTCTTGAGTGGTTCACCCCAGTGGGTGCAAGTAGGTACTTGTAGAACTGATGATCTCTAGACCCGATACATCTCCCGGGTTTTTGGATATCGCCCGAGACATGGCTCGGGTTTCGGGATAACTTCCCTCATCAGTAGAGAAAATAGTTACGGGTGGAAGAGAAGGCCGCCAAACAACCGTCAATGGCCTCGATGCCCGAACCAGCACGCAGGTGCGTCGTCCAGGAGCCCGTCCGCTCAAAGCAGCCAATTTGTATAAGCAATCGCAATGGAGGGTACACCGCTAGCCCCTCCTCCGGATCGCCCCTAGGGAATGTGGTACATGGAGTTCTTGAGTGGTTCACCCCAGTGGGTGCAAGTAGGTACTTGTAGAACTGATGATCTCTAGACCCGATACATGTCCCGGGTTTTTGGATATCGCCCGAGACATGGCTCGGGTTTCGGGATAACTTCCCTCATCAGTAGAGAAAATAGTTAGGGGTGGAAGAGAAGGCCGCCAAACAACCGTCAATGGCCTCGATGCCCGAACCGGCACGCAGGTGCGTCGTCCAGGAGCCCATCGGCTCAAAGCTCAAGGGAGCAAATTTGTATAAGCAATCGCAATGGAGCGCACACCGCTAGCCCCTCCTCTGGATCGCCCCTAGGGAATCTGGTACATGGAGTTCTTGAGTGGTTCACCCCAGTGGGTGCAAGTAGGTACTTGTAGAACTGATGATCTCTAGACCCGATACATGTCCCGGGTTTTTGGATATCGCCCGAGACATGGCTCGGGTTTCGGATAACTTCCCTCATCAGTAGAGAAAATAGTTAGGGGTGGAAGAGAAGGCCGCCAAACAACCGTCAATGGCCTCGATGCCCGGACCGGCACGCAGGTGCGTCGTCCAGGAGCCCGTCGGCTCAAAGCTCAAGGGAGCCAATTTGTATAAGCAATCGCAATGGAGCGCACACCGCTAGCCCCTCCTCCGGATCGCCCCTAGGGAATCTGGTACATGGAGTTCTTGAGTGGTTCACCCCAGTGGGTGCAAGTAGGTACTTGTAGAACTGATGATCTCTAGACCCGAAACATGTCCCGGGTTTTTGGATATCGCCCGAGACATGGCTCGGGTTTCGGGATAACTTCCCTCATCAGTAGAGAAAATAGTTAGGGGTGGAAGAGACGGCCGCAAAACAACCGTCAATGGCCTCGATGCCCGAACCGGCACGCAGGTGCGTCGTCCAGGAGCCCGTCGGCTTAAAGCTCAAGGGAGCCAATTTGTATAAGCAATCGCAATGGAGCGCACACCGCTAGCCCCTCCTCCGGATCTCCCCTAGGGAATCTGGTACATGGAGTTCTTGAGTGGTTGACCCCAGTGGGTGCATGTAGGTACTTGTAGAACTGATGATCTGTAGACCCGATGCATGTCCCGGATTCTTTAGTGGATCACCCAGGTGGGTGCAAGTCGGTAATTGTTGGACTGATGAATCTAGACCCGATACATGTCCGATTCGGGCATCGAGGCCATTGACGGTTGTTTGGCGGCCTTCTCTTCCACCCCTAACTATTTTCTCTACTGATGAGGGAAGTTATCCCGAAACCCGAGAGATGTCTCGGGCGATATCCTAAAACCCGGGACATGTATCGGGTCTAGAGATTCATCAGTGCAACAAGTACCGACTTGCACCCACCTGGGTGATCCACTAAAGAACGACAAGTACCAGAGTCCCGAGGGGCGATCCGGAGGAGGGGCTAGCGGTGTGCGCTCCATTGATGACTAAACACAATATGGCTCCCTTGAGCTTTGGGCCGACGGGCTCTTGGACGATGCACCTGCGTGCCGGTTCTGGCATCGAGGCCTTTGACTGTTGTGTGGCGGCCTTCTCTTCCACCCCTAACGATCTTTCTCTACTGATGAGGGAAGTTATCCCGAAACCCGAGACATGTCTCGGGCGATATCCTAAAACCCGGGACATGTATCGGGTCTAGAGATTCATCAGTCCAACAAGTACCGACTTGCACCCAGCTGGGTGTTCCACTAAAGAACGACAAGTACCAGAGTCCCGAGGGGCGATCCGGAGGAGGGGCTAGCGGTGTGCGCTCCATTGATGACAAGAAATAGTTGTGTGTTATCTCAGCTCGCCTCTGGCGTCCAGCTGCTGCACCAGCTCCACCAGCTGGCATACGTCCTGGGCCAGGCCCCTCCTTGCTGAGGAATCCGATTCACTGACCTCCACTGGTGTGCCTTTCCTGGTGGCAATGTTGTGCAGCATGGCACATGCTACCACTATCTTGCAACAGGTCTGGGGGCTATATTGTAGTGCCCCTCCGCTCTTGTGGATGCATGTGAATCTGCTCTTCAGTGTCCCAAATGTGCGTTCAATGGTGCCTCTGGTTGCTATGTGTGCTCTGTTGTATCTCCGCTTCCCAGCGTTGGCAGGATTCAGGTAGGGCGTCAGTATGAAATCCCGTACAGCATATGCACTGTGATCTGTGGGGTAGGATGGATATGGTTAAACACTGTTCTGCACATGCTATCCTTAACAAGTGTGGCCTCTGTTCAAATGCATTTACCTAGTAGATATCCCTCGCCAAACTCCCCACTTGTGAGTCTACGGTGTATCCCACTGTGGCGGAAGATGTAAGAGTTGTGCGTGCTGCCAGGATATTCGGCAACAATGTCCATGATGATGTGTTTGGCATCACACACCACCTGTATGTTCAGTGAATGGTAGCATTTGCGGTTTCTGAATAGGTACTCATTCTGGGAGAGGGGGATATTGCAACGTGTGTCCCATCTATACATCTGATGACGTGGGGAAATTGGTCTATTTGATAAAAGTCTTGTTTGGTCTGGTCTAGTGCCTGTGGGGTGCTTGGGAAGTAAATGTGGTGTTGCATCGTCTGTACCATGGCATCAAGGAACGCATGGAAAAAGCGTGATAGTGCACTTTGTGACACCCTCCTGCTGAGGCTATCACCCCCTGAAACTGCCTGATGCCAAGAGTTGTAGTGAGCACAGGACCAGGATTTGAGTGGGGATGGAATGTGTCCTGCATGTGGGGTGTTCTAGGAAGGGTTTGAGTTCCTCAATCAAATCATGGATACTAACTTCATCCAGTCTGTAGTGTGTGTAGATGTCTTCCTCAGTTCGCTGGAAGATTGTAATGCGCGCACGGAATATCCTCTCCTGGCGTATCCTCCTTTGTGCAGCAGCTCTGAGTCGCATCCTCCTGGCTATCACATACAGCCCAGCCACTGTGGAAAAAAGTCTGTTGCATTCTGGGACTCCTTAAATAGTTTGCACCTGGTTACCACCTGCTCCTACTTTTTTTTTTTTAAAGAATTTTATTGATTTCTCCATCCAACATACCATCACTCCATTATCATATTCTAGACCATTGCGCAGACGTCCCTAAATCCAATCTGTAAAATAATGTGACGCAACTTAAAGCATTCTTCTCCTATCTACCCTACCCGCCTCCCTCTCTACCCCCACCCCCCTTGTCAGTGTGCCCTCGCCTACCCCCCCTCGTCTGGGCATGTAATCAGGGATTCTGTTTATCTAACATGATAGAACAAAGAGTAACATCATCCTCAATATCAGTAGACAGTAAGTTCCTCCTAGTGATTCATGTGTGCTCTGGGCTCCGCCCTGATTTCGCAAATCTTCTCAACCTAGAGTGTGTGTTGACTCCTCACGTTAGGTGTTGAGGTGTCCCCTTCCCCACTAGACTCCTCAATGTTCCCCGTGCCGGCCTCCGTGTCCTCAGCCATTCCTGCATCTCCTTCGTCTTCCCCATCCTCTTCCACCGGTGACTGTAGCCCCGCTACCAATGCCCCCCACGCTCTTGCCGCCTCTAGCGCCTTATCATTAGCGGTACGTCTGGCTAACTGCAGACAAAGCGTTCCCTCACAGCCCGCCCAGGCCAAGAAACTCGCCCGCCATCTTTGAAAGTTAGGTCCCGCTCTCGCTTTCCAATGCATGGTAAGCTCCCTTTTCGCCATTATCAACCCCGAATCGTAAAACTTGCTAGTGATTCTAGTGTTAGGTGTGAAAGGGAACCAAAGAAAAAGGCAAGTTCCCATCTCTACCTCCAGTGTACGCTCCGTTGCTCGGTTCAAACACGCTACTACTTCGGACCAGTAGGATCCCAATCCCGTACAGGCCCAAAACATGAGGCCAAAGTCGGCACCCTCCGTATTGCACCTAGGGCACTGCGATTGAGTGCCCCCGAAGTACTGCTGAATTTTAACCGGCGTTAAATAGGCCCTATGTAAAGTAAAAAATTGGATCAGTTGAAACCTGGTGTTGCGCGTGCCCTTCCAGGCCCTCCTCAGCAGCTGCGACCATGTTGTCTCGGGTATGGGTCTGCCGAGGTCCTCCTCCCACTTGCCCTTTAGTCTATCCAGAGGCGAGAGCCCTTCTGTGGACAATCGCCTATATAGGCAGGTGACAGCTTTGAATGTGCCCGCAGCCATAGTAATGTATTGACAGCCCAACGAAGTTGGGGGCTCCGAAACTCCCATCTTCCACTGTTTTTGAATTCCCGCCACAAGGGCGGCGTGCAATAAAAAGTCTCCCCTCGGTAAGTCGAAGGTACTCTGTAAATCGTGGAAGGGTAACAGGATGCCGCCTTTGTACAAATCTCCAATCATGTGGAGCCCGGGCTCTTCCCAACCGGCCAGCGCCGACCAATCTCCTCCATGTGGGAGGGCAGTGCACATGCCCAAGGGGATTTCCGGGGCATACGGGTCAGTAAAACCTGCCTGTTTCTGGCTTCGCAGCCAGCACAGTCGAAGGGTGCGCTCCTCAGGAGTCAGTTGATCCAGCCTAATTCTCTGCGTAAGCACTATGAACGACAACACGTGGCGGAGTATTACTCTGCCCTGTGGTCCGTCTGGGCCTCTAAACTCGCGGTCTATGGCTTGTGTGAGCCATTGCAGCTGTGCTGCTAAATAGTACCACTCAAAGTCTGGGACCGGCAACCCCCCTTCCTCTCTAGGCCTGATCAGTGTGTTCCGCGCTACCCGCCTCCGACCTGAACCCCAGATAAAACCCGTCACCAGTGCTCGGAGCATCTTGAAGAATGACACAGGTATCCATACCGGTAACGTACGAAAGAAGTAGAGCAACCGCGGGAGTGCCACCATATTGAGTAGCGCTATCCTCCCAGCCACCGAAAGAGGTAGGGTGCGCCAAAACACTATGCTCCCTCTCAGTCACCCCTCATTGCACCGCCCACATTTCCTTCCAGAAGGTCAGAGGAAGAGTGGTAGACGCGGACACCCAAGTATGGTAATCACTCAGGTTCCCATCGCAGGTCCCCCATCGTCAGAGGCTGCTGAGCATCCGGTGTCAAGGGAAACAGGCAGGTCTTGTTCCAGTTCACTTTTAATCCTGACAAGCGGCCAAACTCCTGGAGCAGGGCTCGAGCACCCCGTACAGTGTCCTCCGTACTTGCCAGGTACAGTCTCACCACGTAACAAGACACCTTCATAAGATCGCCCCTGCCGTGCATGTGCTGCCAGTGGTTCGATTGCCAGTGCGAACAGCAGTGGTTATAATGAACAGCCCTGACGGGTACCTCTCTCCACTAAGCACGCCGCTGATATTACGCGTCCCGTGCGTACTCTGGCTGTGGCAGAATTGCACAACAGCCGGGTCCAGCATATAAAAAGATCTCCTAGGCCAAATTCCTTCAGTACCCGGAATAAATACGGCCACTCCACACTGTCGAATGCCTTTTCGATATCCGCCGACAGCACCGCCGCACCCGACGATCCCTCGCCTCTCTCCCCCATGATCCGTATCAGCCGCCGTATACACGTAGCTGTATTCCTGGTTGGGATGAAGCCCGACTGGTCTGGGTGTACTAACGTGAACATGTGATCTACTAGTCTCGTGGCTAAAATCCTACTCAGGATCTTATTGTCTACCGTGAACATCGATAGTGGTCGGTACGCCGACCTAGATGTGGGGATTCCGCCCTTCTTCAGTAGCGGCACTATGATCGCTTCTCTGGTGGACAGGGGCAGCCTGTCCAACTCCCATGCCTCACTGTACACCGATTGGAATTGCGGTGCAAGGAGATCTATATATGGTGCGTAAAACTCCCCCGGGAGGCCATCTGCCCCGGCGTCTTTCTCCTGGCCATGTGTTTAACCGCTACCCTGATCTCTCCCAAGGAAATACCTGCTCCCAATTTGGCATCTTGCTCCGGCTCCAGTCGTGGCAGATGTGCTGCTTCTAGGAAGTCATCAGGACCACTTGGCAGTTCCCTCAACCTACTCTGGTAAAGCGACTAATAATAATCCAGAAATTGGTCATTGACCTGCTTCTGTGAATAAACAAGACTCCCTTCCGGCGTGGTCAACGACACTATTGGGGTCCCCCTAGTAGCTGGGTTGGCCAGCCAAGCCAACAACGATCCTACTCTATCTCTCTCAGCGTGAGCGCGGACCATGTATTCCTTGTAATCAAAGCAGCGGAGCCGCTCAACCTGAACGGCCACTTTATACCGCGCCGCCATCACCTCCTCCTGCCTGCCCACGTTCACGTGGCTATCTCTCTCCGCTTGTCGGAGGTGAGTCTCTTCCCGCTCTATGTCGTGTAGCAGCGTCCTACGCGTCCCTGCGGTGGACGAGATGCACATCCCTCTCACCACAGCCTTGAAGGAGTCCCATTCATGGGCTCTACTCGTCGCTGTCCCTGAGTTTTCTAAAAAGTAATGTTCTATGCCCTCCTTGACCTCTGCGCTGAATACTGGGTCCTCTAGAGCCATTGGGTTCAATCGCCATGTCGGAATCGCTTGTCGTTGTCGCGACCAGGTCACTGTTATCAGACAGGGGTTGTGGTCAGAGAGTGTTCGTGCCAGATACTCACTATGATGCGTGAGCTCTTGGGTCCCCTGTAAACACAAGATACTGTCAAGTCGTACATGTAAGTCATGCGGAACTGAATAGAACGAGTAGTCCCTGTCAGTGGGATTATGTGCCCGCCAGGCATCCAGAAGGCCCCACGCTTCCTGCCATTCCCGCCGCGCCTTAGCCGTTCTGTGTGCCACTGATTGAGCCAGTGGGGGGTGGGAACGATCCAACTCCACATCCATGAAGGAGTTAAAATCCCCCCATGAACACCGTGCCAGCTAAAAATGAAGCTAACCTCCCAGAAAGCCTCAAACAATGCGGTTTGTTCCGAGTTCGGGGCGTACACACTGCAGAGCGTTACATCTCGCCCATCTAGGCGACCCAATACCGCCACAAACCTCCCCTCTGGATCCACCACCGTGTCCATGGGTTGGAAAGAAACCCCTGATCGCACCCAAATTAAAGTTCCCCTAGCAAATGCAGAGTAAGTAGTATAGAACAACTGTCCCCTCCATCTCCTCTGAAGTGCCCGTCCCTCAGCTTGATCAACGTGTGTTTCCTGTAAGAAGGCCACCTGGATCCCCCTACGGACTAACTATGCATGCACTTTATAACGCTTTCTCATGGAGTTCAGCCCCCGCACATTCCAGGTAATACATTTTAGCTCAAGTCGGGTCGCTATAGGAGAGTGCACAACACAGCACAACCCAGTACAGCCTAATGGGCACACTGACAAATCCCCAAAATTCAAAACATCCCCAACTAACCCTCATCCCACCCTTCCCCAGAACAGGCCCCAAACCATTGCTACCCATCAAAACCCCTATCCCCACTAGGGGAATACTCTGGGAGCTACCAGAGTCTCACAGGTAATGTGAGGTAGAGGAGGTGACCCTGCACCAACCGAGCCGGACAACGATCACACCATCCCTGCGTGTCAGTAATGCCTCGTACATGGCATCCCCTCCTCTTGACAGTGTCATACCCCAGGTGTGCCCCCCCTCCCATGGACCCCCCCGCCACCTCCCACCCCGGCAGGAAACCAAGCCCCCCGCCAGCACCATCAATGCCACGCCCTTACTCTTCAATAGTACAAGTCAGCACCAGTTGCATGCCCCCTTACTGTATACATAACTATGCCAAGCATTGTCACTCGTCCAGCAGGCCATCGGCAGTTCCCGGGGTAACCTGAGGCAGGTTTCCAGTTTCCTCTTCGGAACCCTCCGATACCACTTCTTCCGACCCCTTTTGGGATCCAGGATCCACCAGCGAAGCTGCATTGGTTACTCCCGATATGGCGGAAACCGCCTGTAATGCTGCCTATCTCTCCAGCTCCGTCTGCGATGTCGGTGGTGATTGTTTGCTCAGCATACGTTTCCTGTTGCGACGGCCCCTGCGTGGTTTCCCTTGAGTCTCGGCCTTCTTTTCGCACTTTCCAGCGCCGTCCGTTCCCGCACGATATTTCTCAAGCCAGTGCCATGCGTCCTCGCCCGTCCATCATCACTTTCAAGCGTGCCGGGAATAAAAGAGAATATTGTATGCTCTCCTCGCGAAGGGCCCGCTTGACTGCCAAGAAGGAAAAGCGGCTCCGTTGAACCTCCTGAGAGTAATCGGGGTAAAGGGAGACCGAGGCATTGTCCACTCGATATGGGCCAGAAGTCCGGGCATTCTGTAATATAAGGTCACGGTCCTTGTAATGCAGCAGGCGTGCAACCACTGATCGCGGGGGACGACCCAGCGCCGGCGGGCGAACCGGTAGACAGTGGGCCCTCTCCAAAGTATAGAACTGTGTCAGGCCATCTGGGACCACCACATCACGCAGCCAGGTTTCTAGATAGGAGACCATGTTGTTCCCCTCGACTTTCTCGGGCAGGCCCACCACCCGAATGTTGTTGCGCCTGTTGCACCCTTCCGCATCTTCGGCCCTCTTCTCCAGCTGCTGCACTCTGCCCAAGTCACCCACCGCTGCATCCATCGTCCTTTGGGCCGGTTCCAGCCTTTCCAACACAAGTTCCGTGCTTTTGACGCGATCTGCCAGCTTTCCATAATCCATCCGCAGTAATCCCAGGCTTGTGGACACCTGTGCTATGTCGTGGCGTAGTGCCTCCTTTGTGTCCGAGATAACCTGGAGGATCTGGTCCATCTGCTGCTGCTGCAGCCCCGCTGCCGAGCCGCCGGTCGAGCCCTGTTCCTGGCTGTCGAGGGAGTCCTCATTATGATCAGGTGGGGCCGCCCCCGGCTGTCATCGCGGTTTCCCCATGGTCCAACCTCAAATTCGATCCTTCAGCGCAGAATGAGAGGTGTAAGTGCCTCCAGCTGTACTCTCTGGGGGTTAAGATGTGTGTTCCAGTCCCACCCTTCCGCTTCCGCTCTCCCTGACGGTCAGCAGCACGCAGGATGACCCCTCCGTCCACTGAAGGCAGAACATAAACCAGAGTCGCTAGTCAGCACCGGTCAGAAAGGCGACCCCGCCCGTCACCGTCCTCGGGGTCCACAAGAGTGGCTCCTCTCGGTTGCGCCAGTTCCCTTTCTGCTGCAACCGCCCCTGTTGTAGACCGGGCAATCCGCTCCCAGAGTTACCCCGGTCCTCCAGTTGCTTTGCCAGTCGTGTGGAGACAATCTCCAACAGGGCTCCCTGCTTGCCACCAGGCGGTTCTTCCAGCCCCCACGCTGCCGAGCCGGGTCGGACCCCGACATGGCGTCCCAGAAGCCAGGGGGAGGGGGGGGGGAACAAAGCAGCTGCTGCCACACCACCTTCAGGATGATATGTGGCCGCCTCCTTTGCTTCAGGGCGTACCCGTCTTTCCTGTTTCTCCGAGGACTGGGTCTCCAATGCCAGTTGAGGTTCCTCCTCTCGGCCTCTCCTCACTGCGGGCCAGGCTCTCCACCCTCCTGGAGTGCAGGGGGGTGGGGGGGGGCAAATGAGTTCTCCCCGAGTCTGGCCCCGCAATGAATGCACTGTTGGACTGCTCCCGCAGCCGCTCGCCCAGTCCACCTCTGCCCGCAGCCACTCCTCAACACCAGGTCCACACTCGAGCCCCCCGCTGATACTGGGAGGGCCCCCGCGGTCCCCGGCGTCAGGCCCCGCCGTCAGGGCGCCAGCGCAGCAGTGCGAGCCGCCGCTCGAAGTCTCCAATGTCCTCCCGCGGGACCGGCCGCCACCCAGACCGGCAGCTCCCAGGCCACCCCGCACTCCTCACCTCTCCGGGAAGCTGCCCTCAGTCCTCGGTGTTTCAGGCACGGCCTAGGTAGGCCCCGACCACTCAGCTCCGCCCGTCTCCGCAGGTGAGTCCCCTCCTCATGCAGCCACCTTCCACGCCTCACCTCGGCTCCAAACTCCACCGCTGGCAGGAGGTCGCTCCCCCTGGCGGCCCCCGGGTACGCGAGGCCGGGGATATCAGGCCCTTCACAGGCCGCAATCAAGATGGCCGGTCCCTCCGTTCCGAGCTGCAGCAATCAGTGGCGAGCAGCCGCCGGAACCCCTGCCTTGAAGCATCAAATAGTGTGTGGGCACCTCACAGCCCTGGGGGGCCCCCTCTGGAATCGCAAACACCGCCTAGGGAGTCACTAGATCAGGATAATTGACGAGGCCGACACGGAGCTCTCAGCTCACGCGTCCATGCCCGATGGTGCTCAAGCCACGCCCCCCACCTGCTCCTACTTGGTGGTTATTGCGATTCTGTAAATTGCGAATTTCCGGAAATCGCAATTTGTGATTTTTTCATACATTCCATTACAATTTCTTGATTTGCGATTTCACGTTTGCGAATTTCGCACACAAAGAAATCACAAAATGAGAAATCGCTAGGAAATTCGCAGAATTTTGATGCTCGCAAAATAAGGAATCGCATTTTTTACGAATTCTCATTTTGCGAGGCACTTTTGCTTCATAAATTCGAAATAGCGAATTTTCATTCGCAAACACTGTTTTTGCAATTCGCAGCGTTTGCAAATGAAAATTGGCTTGATACATATGGCCCTATGTTTCTTAAACATCCCCTAGATTTGCTTTTGCTTGTTTGTGCTGCCTGGGGTGAAAACCTAATGGGGGGAGGACGCGAGGCAGCGGGGGGCTGCAGTGAGTATCTCCTCACATTCAACCAACAGATTGTCATGGCGGTCAAGCACACAATTGCCTCCAGCATGTTTTTTGCAAATTTGTGGTTTTCATTTTTACCAACTCCCACTTCCCCATCCCCTTCAGTGACATTCCTTTTTCCCCATTTGTAGATGACAAGGGGCGTACACCAGAGCTTAAAACAGAGCTATGAAATGGTGGATTTGAACATTTTCAGTGAGGCAGACTGGAAGAATCAAGGCAGCAAGCTTACTTATCAGATCAATGCAAACTGACCCAGTCAAACAGCTTAAGATACTTAGATGTAACTAGGGGTTGCAAGATATGGCAAACAACAGTACATTTTGGTTGGGAAAATAGATGTTAGCGGGAGGTCCAGCCTCCTCCGGGTACGGACGGGCCCGCCCTTGGCCCAGGCTTTGTGAAATAGCGCCGTTGATGAATCCCAGGTGAGGGTCCCAGGGTTGTGAGACTTGGAGTCCCCTATAGGTGGCGGCAATCAGCTGCAGCGGCTCCCCCGTTAGGCAGATGACAGCGTGGGTTCATTTATGAAGCCCCCACTTAGCAGGTCTTCAAGAAGGTCTGTCCACCACCCCCATCAAGCACAAATGGTCCCAAAGGGAAAAGCAATACTCCCTCCTCTTGTGACTCTAGAATTGTCCCCCTTAGGTTAGAGAGTTTTCTGTAACATGATTGAAGTCTCAGACGGAGACACCCTAGTTCAGTAATGTTTGAGCTCAGCTCAATCAGGAGAGAGGAGTTAGCCTAACTGCTAGGGCGGTCGACCTCGAATCTGGGGAACTGGGTTCAAGTCTCAGCAATGACGCTGAACATCCTTTGATTCGGGGCAAATCACTTAATCTCCCCATGCCTAACAAAAAAATGAATGTGTTCTCATGTAATGCAACTGGTGTTATAGGCTGGAGTTCTTCGACAACTGCAGATACTGGTGGTGGGAGCACACTCCAGGCATTGGACCTACTTCTGGGTCACTTGAACAGCAGATGGGTAGCCATTTTGACAGGGACACAGCGGCATGCTAGCAATCACAGTGAGCACTTTGTAAACGCAGCAGTGGTGGCGGTCACAGGCACAAGTCTTAGCTTTGATGGCAAAGATCTCCAGCCATGGCTACCCATCTGCTGCCAGAAGTAGGTCCAATGCCTGCAGAAGAACTCCCCCCTACCAATCGAACAACCCATCCTGTTAACAGCTTACCAAGATCAACGGCCTCTAATGCAACCACCACGTCACATCCCAGAAGTGAGAGGGATAGGAGACACTTGCTGTCAAAAGGACATGTAGACAGTGTTGTGGTGAGACTGTATCAAAGGAGACTGGATCTTTTTTTTTTTACAGAGTTTTATATAGCACAACAAACTTAACCCAAAGCGGGTATCAGAGCGCTTTACATAGCACCAGTTGCATTACATGAGGACATTCATTTTTTGTTAGGCATGGGGAGATTTTGGGCCCGATGTAGGTAAATTAGATTTACCGATTCATAAATACCGAATTTTATCCGTTTGTATTCAAGAATCGGTAAATCTGATGTAGGTCATTTTTCGGTAAAAAATACCGAATCGGTAGGATTCGGTATTTGTCATTGATTCCTATTGGCCTTGAAGCCCATAGGATTCAATGGCAAATACCGATTCGGTAATTACAGAATCGGTAAAATTACCGAATTGCCAAGGGGGACAGGGTGTCACTTTGACACCCTGTTGCACCCCTGTTTGTGGCTTATGTGCCCTAAGGGCATGTATGTGTGCC
The DNA here is from genome assembly GCF_964261635.1 of Lissotriton helveticus. Classification (NCBI taxonomy): domain Eukaryota; kingdom Metazoa; phylum Chordata; class Amphibia; order Caudata; family Salamandridae; genus Lissotriton; species Lissotriton helveticus. The sequence continues at coordinate 1,532,477,158 of NC_136061.1, read as the reverse complement.
ACATGGCACAGGTGTACAGGCACAGATGTGCATGTACACCGGTATTCGTTATTTACCATGCAATAGTATTACATGGTAAATAACGAATCGGTAAGGGCCTGTGGCACTGTTTTCAGTGCCACCTACATATTGATTTACCGATTCGGTAAATTTACAGAATCGGTATTTTACCAAATCGGTAACTTTACCGATTTGGGAAATATACAGATTCTGTAAATTTTAAGGCCCCTACATCTCCATTTGCAAATACCAGTCGGTAACGGCCGAAATCGGCCGTAACCGACCGGTATTTGCCGACCTACATCTGGCCCTTAGTGATTTGCCCAGAATCACAGGATGTTCAGCGTCATTGCTGAAACTCAAACCCAGTTCCCGAGATTCGAGGTCGACTGCCCTAGCCGTTAGGCTAACTCCTCTCTCCTGATTGAGCTGAGCTCAAACATTACTGAACTAGGGTGTCTCCGTCTGAGCCTTGAATCGTGTTACACAAAACTCTCTAACCACATGTCCAGATTCGCAAGAGGAGGGAGTATTGTTGTAACCTTATGGACCATTTCCGCTTGTTAGGGGTGGTGGACAGACCTTCTTGAAGACCTGCTAAGTGGGGGCTTCAGAACTGAACCCACGCTGTCATCTGCCTAACGGGGGAGCCGCTGCAGCTGATTGCCGCCACCTATAGGGACTCCAAGTCCCACAACCCTGGGACCCTCACCTGGGATTCATCAACAGCGCTATTTCACAAAGCCTGGGCCAAGGGCGGGCCCGTCCATACCCGGAGGAGGCTGGACCTCCCCCTAACATCTATTTTCCCAACCAAAATGTACTGTTATTTGCTATATCTTGCAACACCTAGTTGCATCTAAGCATCTTAAGCTGTTTGACTGGGTCAGTTTGCATTGATCTGATAAGTAAGCTTTCTACCTTGATTGTTCTAGTCTGCCTCACTGAATATATTCAAAGCCACCATTTCATAGCTCGGTTTACAGCTCTCGTATATGCCCCTTGTCATCTAAAAATGGGGGGAAAGGAATGACACTAAAGGGGATGGGGGAGGGGGGGGTTGGTAAAAAAGAAAAAACACAAATTTGCAACATGCTAGAGGCAATTGTGTGCTTGACCGCCATGACAATCTGTTGGTTGACTGTGAGGAGATACTCGCTGCAGCCCCCTGCTCCGTCGCGTCCTCTCCCCATTAGTTTTTCACCCCCAGGCAGCACAAACGAGCAAAAGCAAATCCAGGGGATGTTTATGGAACATACTCTTCAGGCCTAGGAGCAACATACTGTGGGTAAAGCACACTCACTGTTAACAACCGCACTTGTGCCAACTTAGCACCAAGAGACCTGTTGGTGTACGTGCGCTTTATAAATCTCCCCTAACATAACATAACATCACTAGTACACTCCAATTCTGTCTAGCAACTACAGTCTACATTTGAGGATGCTTTACCTTGCAGTAACTGCTTTGCCCCATTGGCTGAGATGACGAACGATTAGGATGTCGCTAATAATTTGGTGCGTTCTTCCACGGCACCTGACGCTTCTGCTCCCATCTCCTCTGACCAGGCCTCTTACACTGTTTTTATCTTAGATTTGAAAATGAGGTAGGGGCTTCCAAAATCCATGATTACATCACTGACCAATTCTTTGAAACAGCTTCTAGCTTTTAGCAACAAGCATGCAGTTATTGGACAAATTGATCTACCAGCAACCATTTCCAGACCATCTGCTGCTGTATCCAGTCAGTGACTCCTGTGAATAAGGGTGCCGATCGGATATACAATGATGTTCCACTGCTAATCACCATCAGCAAATTCCCAGTCATGTGCCTTTATGGGCGCTTAACTACAAACGGGTAACTTCCAATACCTCGAGTACTCAAATCTTAGGCGCTCATACTGGGCACTTGAATCTGGATAGTTTTCCCTCTTCTTCTTCCTTTGGGGCCAATCTCGTTCATAAACCTAACAACTCCCTGTGCCCCACTAAAAGTAGACCTGCCAGTGCTGATTCCATCATGATGATCGGTGTTCCTAAGCCAGGCTTCTCCAATGAGTAGCTTGTGAGCTACTGGTAGCTCTCCACCCACCTGTAAGTAGCTCTCCTGTGTGCAGCCCAACCTACTAAATTCGACACTTTTGGTTGGTTGAATTAGTCGTGTTGACCAAAATGTAAAAGTTTCTATTCAATACAAAACTACGTGTATTTTGAAACCTCATAATTTCGCAAATATATTTAAAGCTGATATGTGAGAGATAAATCTTAGCTCTAACGAAATCAGTGGATATCCTGTCCCCCATGGTATCCTGCACAATTCTCTCACATACTCTCCTTATCACTCCGCACTTCTCCGACCTTCATACGCGCTATCACTGCATCTCCCGTTCCTATACTCACCACCCCGCCTGCTAAAGACCCCAATAGAACTTCTCTCCCCCCGCCCATCTCATATCCTCCCACGCATCACTACTCACTATAACCTCCCTCCGCTATAACCCCCACCTCCTTGCCTGCCCCTCCCTGTCCACTCTCCCCTTTTTGTTTTCTTCTCCCCCAATATAGCCTCACAACCATGTCCGACCTCAACACCACCTACACCCCCCCCACTCAGGATCTAACTAACAATCCCTCCTCACTCATCAAACATGGTCCCAACTCCTGGACAATTCCATACCCCCATCCTCTCTAAAAATGCCAAAAAGAACTTCAAACATAAACTCCTCACCCGTCATTCTGAAACCCTCATTGAAGATAACTATCACAGCCTCACATCCCCCATTAAAACGAACTACATTTTCTACACCAAATGCCCATCTAAATGGAAGAGCACCTTCCTACAACACCTTCCATTTTCTAGCTCGATTAAAATCCCTCATAAACTCGCCACTTCCCCCATCTCTCTTTTTCCTGGTGAATTAACCATTTCCATCTACAAAACAGGAAATATCCTGATCCAAGCCTCTGAGAAGCACCTCCTAATCTTCGAACTCCTCTTCAACACTCTGTCCGACCACCTGGCACTTTCTACTCCCCCTCCAACATCCCCTCAGTCCCAATCCCCCTCACTTTCTACTCCCCCTCCAACATCCCCTCAGTCCCAATCACTCTCTGGACCCCCCTCGGCCGCCACTACTCCCAACCTCCTCCAAAATGACAGTCCCCTGGCAAATGCTCCTACCCTGTCAGCCGCACTCGAACCACCCCCTAGTGCTATCCAATTCCACCTCTCCTCACCTGCCCCCCTCCTGACCCCCTGCCAACTCTCCTCTGCACCCCAGAGTCTTACTCCACTCTTCCTTGAAACTCCTGCCCGTAACAACACTCCCCTCACATCCCTCAGCTACCCCCACAATTCACTCCGCCAAACCCCCACATCCCCTAATGACCGACCAATTCCGACACTCCCTATTACTCCTCCTCTCCATCTTACTAGCCCCTCATCGAACAATGCCCCGCATATCTCCTCCCCTGCCTTCGTAAACTGCATGCCCATCCACCTTACCACTCCCACTTCCCCCCTGGCCCGCATACCCTGCCTCCACCTAGCCCCTCTTCCCCCTCTCCCCCTTCCAGTCCAGCACACATCACACCTAACCCCCCCACCACTCCCAGGCTTATACTCCCCTCCCATCCCCTGGCCTTCCCCAATCCTCCTCCCAACGTAGAACCTCTCACATTACCACCCCCTCTTAAAACTACGACTCCATGCCTCCAAACCTCACTACCTAACCACTCCGTCCATAACCCCTCCTTTAGCCCCGACTCCGCCCCCTCCCCAACCTCCTCCAGCTACTTCGCAACCTAGATTTCAATCTTTCGACCCTAGCAGCTGAAATAACACTGCTCAGAAATGACTTCAATCAGATTAAATCCATCAAACCCTATGTGCACCCCCCCTGGCCCCATGCTATTAACACTATTCACAGAAAGCACCCATACTCCAATCTTTGATCTACTACGCCCCTCCTCCCACGCTCTGACAGACCACTTTGCACCACAAATACCTACTCCGCCCCCGATCTATCTGCCCTATGGTACGACTACCTTAACACTTCCCCTCCTATAGACCCCTCCACCATTCACTCCAACATCCCTGTCATTCTGGGGACCTGCAGAAACCCGGAGTCTCTGAGTTCCCCCGGGGCCCCCCAACTCACCAGCAATCTCATCTCCTTCCTGCCTTAACTCCAAACCGAAACCCCTTTCATGCATGCTTGTGAACTGCCGCTCAGCAGTCCGTCATGCGACCGAAATCTCAGAAACCATCCTCAATGAGTATGTGGACATTGCCTTCCTTTCAGAAACCTGGCTCAAAGACCACTCGACACCCATCCTTGACCTTCTGACCCCCCTGGCTACTCTATTATCAGAAAAGATAGACCTGAAAAAATAGGGGGAGGCCTAGCAATTATTTTCAAAGAAGAATTACAACTCACCCAAAGTAACAACCCTGACTATTCTACCTTTGAATACTTAGGAGCCAAACTCAAAATAAAAAACGCCCCCCCCAATATGACTCCATAACATATACCACCCTCTTGGCAATACCCTCCCATTTGCAGAAGAACTTTCTGATCTTATCTCCTCTTCACTACTGCGTTCCAACTCCAACAAACTCTTCCTTGGAGATCTCAACCTCCACTGGAATGAACCCAATGATCCTACTTCCAACCTTCTCAATAACCTTCTCGAGATTAGCGACCTCAAGCAGATTTGCAGTGCCCCCACCCACGCTAAAGGAGCTACCCTTGACGCCATCATCTCCAAACCTGATCTAGCTTCCTTATCCAACATCATCCCGATTGACTGCTCTGACCATCATCTTATCCTGTTAAGTATCTAACCCCAGCACCACCCGCCCCTAAACAAAACATTAAAACTACAACTATGTACGCCTACACGGACTCCGCTTTCTTCATTTATAATTTGTATTTTCGATCTGCAAATGAAAAGCTGACCTTAATTGTTGCAACGAAAAATGTTTAAAATTAACCTTCATTGCTCCTTCGACATGGTATCATGATGATCTACGATGTGGTTTTCAATGCTCGCTTGTGGTAATTATGTATTACTGTGTCGCTATATTGTATGCGCGGGTGCTTTCACAGTTTCTGTGGCCGGCCGGTTGGTTGTGGGCCCGTATTTGTCCCTTTTTAATGCAAAATAAAGGTTTTAAAAAAAAACAAAAAAAAACAAAAAAAAACTACAACTATGTCCAGAAATCTTAGGCAACTCCCCCCTGGAGTGTTAGCGCATGAACTCCAATCCCATCTCGGTCACTCTGCCCCCTCCTCCAACGCAAATGAACTTACCAAGCACTTTAATAAAACTATCCCAGAGGTTCTAGACAAACACGCCCCACTAAAAATAAAGACCCAAAAAAATGGTTCACCCTTGACCTTAATAATGAAAGGCGCTCTCTGAGACTGGCTGAAAGAACATGGAGACAACACCCTTCCCCATCCTATTTTGCTCTCCTCAGAAATGCCCGACCGTCCGACAAGAAATACATATTTTCCGAGAAAGCCTCATTCTTTCGTCTCCAACTCTCTCGTGCCAAAAATAGACCTAGAGAACTGTTCAACATTATTAGAAATCAAACCTCTTCTGCACTGCCTAACCCGGAGGACTCCATTAACAAATGTGAAGAAATCACCAACTTTTTCAGTGAAAAAATTGCTAAAATTGACAGCGCCTTCCCCGACCCTCAACCGCCACCCACCCCAACTCCCTCGCATTTCCACCCCCTATTTCCCTCTCCCTGTGAACACCCCTCTGACTCTTCCTCTCCTCCTCTCATTGCTCAACCCTTCTGATCCTCTCCCCATTATCCCACCGCCTAAAAACAATGCCTCATGACATAATTTCCTCCACGTATCTGAGCAGGAAGTCTTCAGCATCCTTACTAAACTCAAACCATCCTCCCACACTAAAGACCCTCTCCTGTCCGCACTCGTCCTAGATCTCAAACACGTTATTGTCCCCTACTGGACCAGCATCATTACCACCTACCTGTCTACAGGAAATGTTCCTACCTTACTTCAACTCGGACAAATCACACCCATTCCCAAAATCCGAAAGCCGACCCTAAGGTCCCGAACAATCTCCTCCCTATCTCCAATCTTTCTCTCTTCTCCAAAGCCCTCGAAAAATGTGCTCTCCGCCAACTGGACAATCACATTGACACATTCAACCTTCTAGACCCCCTTCAATCTGGCTTCCGCAAAGGATGTAGCACCAAAATCGCACTGCTAAACATAGTAGATGATATTCATTTAGCCCTGGATAAGGGCAGGAGTTACCTCCTTATCCTCCTTGACCTTACCGCCGCATTTGACACAGTCTACCACCCTACCTTACTCAACACACTCAAAGATCGCTTCGGCATTAATGGCACTGTCCTTACCTGGTTCACTTCCCACATCCAACAACGAACTCAACAAATTAAAATTCAAAACAGCCTCTCTAAACCTACTCCTGTCTCTCTAGGTGTCCCTCAAGGATCCATCCTTTCCCCCGCCCTCTTCAACCTCTATATGGAACCCCTTACCATCATACTTAAACAAGCAAAAATCAACTACTACCTTTACGCTGATGACACCCAACTGTACTATAAAATTAGATCACATGCCGATATCCTTCACCTTAACTCTACACTAACCAAGATCCAAGCCTGGTTCCATAACAACCATCTTAAACTCAACCCTAACAAAACCGAGATCATCCTCTTCTCGCCCGAAAGCAACCCTCTCCCCATCCAAGCATGGATAGTGGACCTTAATGCCCTAAACTGCCATCTCTCCCTCACTGATTCTGTCAAATCACTCGGTATCACCATCACCAATAAACTCACACTCAAAAAATCAAACTTTTTATCCCTGACAACGACTTCAAACGAATTATCCAATCTCTCGTCCTATCCAAAATTGATTATGGGAATGCCCTTCTCTCTGGTACTCCCAAAATCCACCTCACCCCCATCAAATCCGTCATCAACCTCGCAGCTAGACTAACAACTAACAGTCAACGTTTTGACCACATCTCCCCTACCCTCAAGATCCTCAAATGGCTCCCCATTGATGGCAGATCCTCTTACAAAATTACCTGTATCACACACAAAGCCCTCTATCAGGACACTCCAACATACCTCTCAACGAATCTCAAAAAAGCTGGCAGCACCAGATTGTTGAGCAGCTCCAACACCCTTCTTCTCATTCCACCTCTTCTCAAAAAAAGCTCATCTAAATCCCGCTTCTTCTCTGGCAAAGCCCCTACCATTTGGAATGCCCTCCCCAAAGACCTCCAATGCAACCCCTCCTATGACCGCTTCAAGAGAGACCCTGAAATTCACCTCCTCACCAAATTCTTGAGGTAACTTAGAGCCTAGTTCCCCCCTCATCATACTACCGCCCCCTCAGGAGACTGTCTTACTTGTCCTCCCTACTTTATTATATAGTTTACTCGTAACAACGACCCACTGATCATAACTATTTGCTCTCTATTACGATTTATGCACGATGATCATTATGTTATTCTATTTATACTTTTATTTTCATGTGATGTTTGTTGTTATTTGCCTCATATATTGTTTATTTTATGTTTCCTCTCATCTCCAATGTTGATGTAAATCGCGCTGATACCCTCGGGTGTAGCCAGCGCTATAAAACCTTTTAAAATAAAAATAAAATAAATAAATCAGGTGGCATTGGGAAGACGTAGTACTAATATTAATACCTTGGTGCCAGCTGCCTTACATCTATAGTTGTTATGTATGATCCATGTAGAGCAGAGGTCTTCAAACATTTTTACTCTGAGCCCCCCTGAGCAAAATGTTTTGAGGTCAGCCCTCCCTGAAGAAGCTGTCTCTGGCCATTTGTAAACATAAAAATAAGTCCCCATACAGTGCTCCCCATTCTGGGCCTTCTCTTTGACAAAATCTATGAATCTAGCTCCTTTCCTCTGTCTCCTAGACCATTACTGTGAGGCCCCAGGGATTGAGAGGATTAGGGCTCTGCTTTTGAATGCAACCCTGCTTGCCTTCTACCTGCCACCCCTTTGACTCATCTTTCACAAAAAACTGCCCCTGAATGTTTAATACTGACTTTGAGGTGCCTCTTCCTGAAAGCGAAGGGTGTGGTGGTAGTGCAGATTGTTAAAAAAAAACAGCCTTCTTACCAGCTATTAATTTAATGAGTCACTTAAAGCCAGGGCCACTGGAATTATGAGTTTCTGCCTCAGCAGTGTTTTCCACATAATTATAGTTTTACTGAATTTGCTCCCTAATCTGCAGATTTGAACTAAAGAAACATGATTCTAGCTCAAACTGAACAAAAGTTACTTAAAGCGTGACAAAGTGTTCCGGAGCATTGGAAGGCCAGTTGCAAAGATTCACTGGTAATCTTTAGTTGCTTACTGCTGTATTTGGGTGTTAAACTGGTAATATTGAGGTGAAATATTTCCCCTAACAGCGTAACCTTGAGTTAAAATGACAAAATAATGAAGTAATGCTAACCACAAAATGTGGCGCATTGTGCCGCATAATTTACCTTTTCTTGCTGCATAATTTAGTCAAACATGCCGCATAATGTGGTCCTCTTCTGCTGAATAATTCCAGTGGCTCTGCTTAAGGCTTCATAATGGCAAAGATGTATTCTTTTTGAGATGTAATGTAAGGGTGTTATCAGCCTTGATCTGGAATAGGGGAGACACTTACAAAAATGTCTGCATTGGATACAGATGCAGCAACCTAGCTCAGAGTATGTAAATATTGTTTTAAAATAATGACTTACATATTCACAGTGCGTTCTGCCACAGGCTGGGACCTCATAGCACTCTAAACAGGGCCACTGGAATTATTCCGCAGGAGAAGGCCAAATTATGCAGCAGGGTTGACTAAATTCTGCAGCAAGTAAAGGCAAATTATGCTGCATAATCTTGCATATTTCGTCATAGCATTACTGCATTATTTTGCAATTTGTACACTTGTTAACACTGCCCTGGGTTTTATTGCCCCTCATAAGTACCACATTAATACCCACATATAGCAATAAGCAACAGAAAGGAGACCAGTCAACCTTTAGAAAGCGTCTTCCACTGTGAGGTAATGTGTTGCTGCATTTTTTGTAACTTTTGAACCATTTGAGCTAGAAACATGTTTTTTTTTAAATCTTCAAATTATGTAGCAGACAATGGATTTTGTGGCAAATGCGGGAAATCCATAACTATGCGCAAAATGCTCAAACCGCACAATTGCAATTTCCAGTGGCCCTGACTATAAACACAAAGGTCACTATTCCTCTGCACCAACTAGGGTTCAATTATGTCTTGCTTAGCTTTAACACACACAGACATCTGCAGTGATGGTAGTCACTAACTGAGGTTTCATAACCTAAAAGAGTGCAGTTATCACCAGTTAGTTTAACTTGCATTTATTATCCAATTAAGTTCTTATTGCATTATTTTATACACACCTGCAAGACTGTGAAAACACAAAACACGTAAGCTTTTTATTTTATTTTTAACAACCTCTTTGACCCTGCCAGCACACCAGGGGCGCTAATAGACCAGAACTTCAGGGGGCTAACACTCCCAGCCAGGGCTGGCCCTAGCACTGGCCGCACACGGTATAACAGTCTTTTTTGGTGCCCCTCCCCCATTTTCTCCTCCATGAATTCCCTCACTACTACTCACCAGCAATGCACCTCATCTCTTTATAGCCCCTTTCAGACAAACATTTCAGTTTTTTGATAGCGCTACTCATAGTTTACTCACACTCAGTTCTGGAATCCACATGGCACCCGTTCTTTGTAGCAGGCACATTAACCCTCTGCGCTGTGTGGGTGGTAGGAGTGCCCATGTGAGTGCACGGTGAGCAATGCGACAGTGTGAGAGTAGGGTAAAAGGAGTGACTGGAGGGTGAGTGAGTTGACCATATGATTTTGGGTGCGGATATAAGTGCAGAATGGGACGAATGAATGCATGGTTAGTGATGGACTTGTTTGAGTGAGATTGCAGATTGAGCAGTGAGGGGGACAGGTGAGTGAAGTTTCACATGAGTGCGGGGTGAGTAGTGTACTCGTGTGACTGTTGGGTGAGGTACTGAGGTACTAGAATCGATTCTTGATCACGTAATATTGATAATCGATATGTCAGGATTAGCATGGTGTCCCTAAACTCACATCGTGGACACGCAACATTAGTATTTGCGATATTTACTTTTACTTAGCTTCACACCACGTTACGCTACATGAATACCATATTTTGGAGTTCTTCAATATCGTGCATGCACAGGCCCTATTCTTATTTGCCTCTAAAAACCCTGCTCCTGGGAAAGAAACCAACTGTTGCAGAAACTGCTGTTTCAGCTCGTTAGACTCGGCAAGGTCGTAGTTAGCTGAGGAAGGGCCGATAAGCACATTCCGGGAGGGGTGCAGGGTGGACTGTCTCTGAGAAGACAGAAGGGAGTCACCCGTCTGACCTTGCTGCCTGAGCGAAGCAAGGAGCTCTTTGTGTGCCTTATATGGGTTTTCCTATTACTGTACTAGCTTGTACCAATTTGTATTTTTCCATGTTAGGCTATGATGATGCCAACGCAACTGTATATATGTGATGTGCTGACAATGTGCCAGCAGTCTTCTTGGCAGACCTCGCGGGTTAGGTCGCAAGGAGCTCCTCTGGCAGAGTTTGTGTTTGTCTAATAAACGCTTGAACCTTCTACACTGCCGACCGACTGCTTATTGGTATTGGTAAGGGGATTTGGTAATGTAATGATAATTGTTGGGAGGCGATAATATAATTTCGGTACTTCAGTTGGCGACTCCGCCGGGACTCCGCGTTGGGGTCGTCCCTGTGTAACCACAGGTGACGTTGAAAGGGGTTCTCTTGATTGGGGGGGGTTGCAGACCGGATACATAAGAATTCGGGGTTTTGCTCTGCCCTCCCGGTCCGGAGGGCTTCAGCTACTAGTAACCCCACGCCGGAGTCCTTCGGGTGTAACCCGAGAACCTGCAACGTTGGTACTAACAAACGTCGGCAGTGGAGAACGTTCTGGCAGACCTGCGTGCACCAGGTGAGTGTTGTGTCCCGTTGTATGTTGGATTGCATATAAGCATTTGGTGGCCTATGGTCACGGAGGAACTCAGAATTTGCATTAGTTACCACAGAGAGAATTTGGACAGAGGTCCGACGGGGGGTACACAGACAAAATATCGAAAAAAAAATATCGGAAAGACAAAATATCGAAGTTAAAATATCGAAGGTAAAAAATATTGGGAAGCAAATATATCGGATACAAAAATATCGTAATAGGTAAGTAAGTAGAAATATCGAAAAAAATAATATCGTATGACAAAATATCGACAATACAAAATATTGTGTAGTAATGGGAAAATATAAATAGTGTAGGAAAAAATATAATAATTGTAAATAAAAATTTGATAAAAAGGTCTATATTAAAAAATTACAATATATTTAATATAAAAATATTTTTAAAAAACATATATAGTTTTAGGAGCGGGTTATTGGGTTTATAGGGGATAAGGGTGGGAAGTAATTTAAAAATAATTAATAAATTAATATATATTTGTAAAAAAAATGTATTAATAATTAATTGGTAAATAATTAATATTAATTAGTTAATTAATTAATATAATTTTGTACATTATTTTATATAATAATTAATTGGTAATTAATGAATATTAATTAGTTAGTTAATTAATATAATATTGTACATAATTGTAAAAAATTAATAATTGGTAATTAATTATTATTAATTAGTTAATTAATTAATTAATATAATTTTGGACATAATTTTAAATAATAAATAATTGGTAATTAAATAATAATAATAATTAATTGGTAATTAATTAATATTAACTAGTTAATTAATTAATATAATTTTGAATATATTTTTAAAGAATAAATAATTGTTAATTAATTATTATTAATGAGTTAATTAATGAATATAATTTTTTACATATTTTTAAATAATAATTAATTGGTAATTAATTATTATAAATTAGTTAATTATATTAATTAGCTTCATTTAGTTTAATATATATTTTTTACTTATTGTAAATTATTTTGGAAAATATAATATTAATAATTAAATTTATTTCTTTACAGCTAATGTGCAAATATATTAACTTTATTGTTATTGTTAATTAATAATTAATTTGTAATTACATAATAATAATTATTTTTGGGTAAAGGAGTATTGTTAGAGTTCAGGGTCAGTTTTCAGTTCTTGGTTAAAGGGGTATTTTTAGGGTTCAGGGTCAGTTTTCAGTTTTTGGGTAAAGGGGTATTTCTTGGGTTCAGGGTCAGTTTTCAGTTTTTGGGTAAAGGGGTATTTCTTGAGTTCAGGGTCAGTTTTCAGTTTTTGGGTAAAGGGGTATTTTTAGGGTTCAGGGTCAGTTTTCAGTTTTTGGGTAAAGGGGTATTTCTTGGGTTCAGGGTCAGTTTTCAGTTTTTGGGTAAAGGGGTATTTTTAGGGTTCAGGGTCAGTTTTCAGTTTTTGGGTAAAGGGGTATTTTTTGGGTTCAGGGTCAGTTTTTAGTTTTTGGGTAAAGGGGTATTTTTAGGGGTCAGGGTCAGTTTTCAGTTTTTTAGGTAAAGGGGTATTTTTTGGGTTCAGGGTCAGTTTTCAGTTTTTGGGTTAAGGGGTATTTTTAGGGTTCAGGGTCAGTTTTGGGTTTTTGGGTAAAGGGGTATTTTTAGGGTTCAGGGTCAGTTTTCAGTTTTTGGGTAAAGGGGTATTTTTTGGGTTCAGGGTCAGTTTTCAGTTTTTGGGTTAAGGGGTATTTTTAGGGTTCAGGGTCAGTTTTGGGTTTTTGGGTAAAGGGGTATTTTTAGGGTTCAGGGTCAGTTTTCAGTTTTTGGGTAAAGGGGTATTTTTAGGGTTCAGGGTCAGTTTTGGGTTTTTGGGTAAAGGGGTATTTTTAGGGTTCAGGGTCAGTTTTCAGTTTTTGGGTAAATGGGTATTTTTAGGGTTCAGGGTCAGTTTTGGTTTTTTGGGTAAAGGGGTATTTTTAGGGTTCAGGGTCAGTTTTCAGTTTTTGGGTACATGGGTATTTTTAGGGTTCAGGGTCAGTTTTGGGTTTTTGGGTAAAGGGGTATTTTTAGGGTTCAGGGTCAGTTTTGGGTTTCTGGGTAAAGGGGTATTTTTAGGGTTCAGGGTCAGTTTTGGGTTTTTGGGTAAAGGCGTATTTTTAGGGTTCAGGGTCAGTTTTCAGTTTTTGGGTAAAGGGGTATTTTTTGGGTTCAGGGTCAGTTTTAATTTAATGTACGCTGGATTTGGTATAGTAATAATTAAATTATTAGAGACCAACATATACTCACATTTAATATACAGTGCAAAATTTCTGATAAGATTGTTACATTATAGTAAGATAATGATACAAATAGTACAACATGATTGTAGAAACATTATTTTTATTTATGTTTCACAAATAAAATGTTATTTCATTACAAAAATCTTTTTATTACATTTGGTTTTATAAACATATTTTATAAACACAATGATAAGCAACTATACAGAAGCATTATTATTTTCATACTTTTTGTACAAAAATGAATATTATTTATTATCTCTTTTACATATTGTAATTTCATAAAGAAATGTAGAAATAACAAAAGTATTTTTTACACTTTATTTCAATACATAAAATATTTATTATGTGAGTCACATATTTTTAACACATTTTTCTATTATTATAGTTTTTGACAATGTAGTTATATTTCTATACATTGTTAATATAAATATTATTCTTTTCATAATATGTATTTATTACATTCATTTACATATTTGTTAATCAAATAATTGTAGGATTAAAGTAAGTATTTCTTTACAATAATAGAAACTTAATGTTCATTTTTGCATATTTAGTGAAGTATATATATTATATTTTATACTTGGGACTATTTTATTGCATTTGGGTGCTTTATTTTGTAACCGGGTTAGGTCGTTTTGGGTTATTTGGAAGAAGGGCTGATCGCGGTTGGGAGACACTTCACGTCGCTTCAGGTAAGGTTTATTTTATATGTTTTATGTGTATTTTAATGATGTTTTGAGATTAGTGACCTTATATTTTGTGTTGTTGAATGTGAGGGAGGTATGTTTTAGATTTCGAAAACAGATAATTACTTATGGTATATACACGTAGTGTTAGTTAGTTAACTCATTATATATAGAGTGAATTTTAGTCTTTTACGGTATATCTACAAGTGAAATCATCTATTTTAATATGTTTGTACCTAATTACTAGCTAATTAATGTGGGTGGGAATGTCTGTTTTCTATGTTTTTGTCATAGGTGTACGCTACATCGGAAGTTCCGTTTTTTTTTAAAGGAAGTGTTTGTTTGTTTAATTCAACACTGCTTTACAAACACTTCTTTACATTTTTCGGTTTTGCTGGAGCGATTCTTTCTATTTTTCAAATTTTTCGGGTTTTTTATGCTTATTCGATGGCTCTGGATAACGTGGATGTCTTAATTTTGGAACAGTTGTATTTTTACATTTTTTTGGGGTTAATTTGGCAATACCTGGATTACTTTGGTGGACAAGGAGGTTATTGGATTGACAACATGATTGGTAAATCCTTGCTTTCTTATTTTGTGTGGGTGGGTAATGTTATTTTTATTATGGAATAGTTTTTTACTTGTTATTTAGTTTTAATGTGTGCATATATTATAATAATATCTCTATATATTGCATACATTAAATACTTTAGAAGCTCACGTTACATATTTTTCCATACTTAGGTGATACTTTTAGTGTTTTATAACATTTTGGGAATTAATTAGAGTAGTGTTTTGGCAATGATATTTAGGTATTCTATGCCTTTTGTACTAGGGTAAAGTTTAACTTGTTCTTCCAGGTACTTGTGCATTTGTTTATTTTGCTTTGATGTTTTAGGGACAAGTTCAGTTACAGATTGGTCCATTCTAAATTCCTGGTAGCTCTGTTCTTTCTGTAGGCATTTAATGAAATGTTCTAGAGTAGGTTTGGTTCTGCCAGTTGATTGTACAAATGCATTGTGCCAACCTTCCACTGCATTGTTAGTTTTTGAATCTCCGTTAAGGGTACTTCTGTAAACGTTCCACCAGGGTATGAGGAATTTGGGATTTCGTCTGTGGCCAGATCTGTGGAGTCTGCCTACCCAGGTGTCTTCAAAGTAGTCGAGAAATGGACTTAATTTAGCTTCATTTTGTTTGTAGAAGGGGCTGTCTATAAGAATGTTGTAGTGTTCAGCTACGTCTGTTTCAGGTACATAAGCAAGTGCAATGAGTTTTTTAATTTGGAAAGCAAAAGATGAGTTTGTAGCATATTCGACACTTAGGGTCGTTTTTTGAAGGTGTCTCCATAAACACTGGTTTAAATGATAATAGCAGCCTTGAATGCAGGTATGGGGGTGGATTTTTATGATAGTTGAGAGCATTGCTTGCTCAAAATCAAGAATGATACTTTCAGGAGAAAAATCATTAGTTTTTTGTTTAATTATATTTATTAATTCCATATATGTGGAATTATTTTTGTTTGGTAATAGTGCATATAGCAAAGGTATGTTGCAGTTGTGGTAGAGGCCATGTATTGTGTATAATTGGAAAAATGGTTTGGGACAGATGTTAAATGTTCCATCCATCATCCAATATTGGCTTTGCTGCAGCTTAACTAAATTCATACTGGTACCAAAAATTATAAGCCTTTTGTCATTGTTTTCGTTGTCGTAAACTATAAATGGTTGTTTATTTAAAGTTATTATTTGGTTAGCAGTTAAATTTATATCCTGATATGTTCTGGGAGATGGTGTTGTAGAAGTAGTAGCTTTTTTAGTTCGTGCTATAGTTCTTTTTAAGGAGAGGATATTTGGCATTTGAGTTGTGGCAGTTTTTGGGATTTTAGGAATGGCTTCTTTTAAAATGACATTTGTTTGCTTTTGGGAACCAGTACTAGCTTCTTTTATATTTTCCAAAGCTGTTCTAACTTCTATTTCAGTAACATTAGGTGGATGATTGTGTTCCCTAGTATACAGTACTGTAGCTTCTTTAGTTGTTGCTCTGCCATAGCACTTGTTAGAATAATATTTACAACATTTCCAATTAACTTGCATGCCATATTGCTTTTCTTGTGTATAAGTGTAACCCATGTAGCATAGTAATAGTTTTCCTTTCTGGCTGGTCACAAATTCGGCTCCTTCGGTCATTTTGTACTTTGTATATCTATAAAATGTATATATAATAGTTAATGTCAAATTAAATGTGATAAATAATCTATGTCAGTGATAAGTAGGAATGTTTATACTTACGTGTTTTTGAATTTACAGCAAAATTAGGAGCTGCTTGCTTCTTTAGTTGGGGATATTTATTTGTGATGTTGTTGTAGCTGTTATGAAAAACATGAAAGTAGTATATTATTAATTAATGTTTCGGTACATTTGCAATGTTAGAGCTCATTTCTACTACAAAAGTGTATCTTCATGATTCACATTGTGAAGATACTTACATATTTTTTTAGGTTGGTCTTTGCCAGTATAGTTGTTTCTTCAGCTTCTGGAGAGTAGTTTGTAGTGTTACCTTAAATAAAAAAGGAACATATGTATTAGAATAATCACCATGTTGGTATGTTTTTTAATAGATTATCTGGTAATTATGTTCTTTAATATACTTACTTTGTGATTATTATCTGTATTATTCAGAATGTGGAGTTCTGTATTATGTCTGTATATCTATTCGTTGTGTTTGCTCTGTAAATAAACAATATATAATAGAACATAATTAGAACAGTTCTAAATGTTTGTATTGTTTTTCCACATTTATTTCAGTTGCATAATACTTACGTAGTAAAATGTATTGGAGAAATAGTACTGATGTCCTTAGTTCATTAGTAGTGCAGTTTTCAGTAGTAGAATCTACAGAAAAAAAGAAATATGTGGGGCAAAAGTCATTATTTCTGTGTGTTTAGATTTATGTGCACATAATGAATCAATGTGAAATTACTTACATAGTTATTAGAATCTGTATTCCTAGGGTTTGTTCACAGTTATTTTGAGTAGAATATTCAGTACTCGTTGTATCTAAAAAAAATAGTTTCATATAAATATTTAGCATGTTAAGTAGTATGAATAGCAAAGGGGCACTGGGTATTTAGCAGGTAAGTAAGTAGTATTAGCAAATAATGCATTTTCTATTTTATTTACTTACTTAGAAGATGTGATAGTAGGTTGATAGTCTGGTTCTTCTAGTTGTTGTGCAGCAATTCGGATAGAGATGAATCTCCTTCAGTGACTTTTGGCAAGTAGTTTGTGCTTAGATTTTAATTGTTTATATAGGGGAGTGTCAGTAGTAATTATTTTGCTATTGGTTCATTAAAAAAATTAGGTTTGTGATTGGTTAGTTAGTATATTTGAATTTCAGTTGTGATTACTTTGTAATAGAAGTGAAAAACAAAAACAAATTATAAAATTATACAAAGTAGTATAGAATATTTTTATATGTGTAGGTGATATAATTATACCAATAGGATATTTTTGACAAATTAATAGTGTGTCTATAGTATTAATTTAAGTATTGTGTGTTTATTTAGATGTGAAAACATATAAAACGTTAATTAATTATGCAAACAGATGCATATAAAAAGTCGATATAGCTGATAATCCGATATTGAAGTGCACGATATTTTTGATGTCGATATTATAGTTAATGTCATTATTTTTTGTAGATAGCGATATTTTTGTTTTCCGATGTTAATGTAGTCGATATAAAAGTAAACGATGTTTTTGTATATCGATATTAAAAAATCGATATTTGTGTATATATCTAGTTAAGTATAGGAACCCGATATTTTTGATTTCGATATTTTTGCTCCGATATTTTTGTACGTCGATATTGTGAATCTCGATATTTTGTCAGACATTCCCGACGGGGGCAGTGTGAAACTGCACGTGCGGACGCTCTGGGTATACTAAAGATAAGGATTACACGCCTAGGGGAACTGAGGTTCCTGCTCGGCCGGACTGTTCTCGGGAAAGCCGATGGTTGAGATTGGGTAGCACCCGGACAAATCTGGAGCGGCGCTTAAACGCGGGCTTACCCAGAATAGTTCGGGAAGTGAACCATGAATGCTGTCGGATGGCCTGTAGACCGGTCTGTGGTTTAAAACCTGTGTGACTATCTTTAGGCAGTCTGAGGATGAGACTGTTGTTGGAAGTGTTCTTTGCAGCCTTGTGAATAGTAGCAGAAGAGTTCTCCACAAGTGGGAGCCGACGGGCTCCACTTTTTGATTGCAACTGTTGGAATTTATGTGTTACGTTTTACGTCCATATTCTTTGTCAAATGTATAATGAGAGACGGATGGGAGAATGATTGATGTCATGGCCATGAGAATGAAAGCACAATGATGACGTGATACTTAATTTTATTGAATTTGTACTAACGGAAAAATTCCTTTTCAGCCAGAAACGAGATAATCCAATATGCCGTGCCTTAGCAAGTTGTGCTTTGGTTGTGTCCGTAGTGAGGAAGGGAGGTTAGACGAGAGTCAGCCGACCCCACCGGAGGGGACGCCTAGTCACGATATGTATTGTAAGCATGGTATTGGCCCCCTTATTTTTAACTCTTTGTGGCATAAATACACTAAGGACAATATAGAATTACAATGGCCGAAAACTGGGTCTTTCGATGAAAAGAAGATTGCGTATTTACAAGAACGCCTTTTTATTAAGCGTAGTCGGCAATCGATGTTCGACACCCTTAACAGATGGCAGAAAGAAGCAAAAAGAAGACGCATTCGATCTGAAAAATTAATGAAGATAGAGCAGGGACAGACTGTTACTCAGAAGGCCATTGCATATGACAAAAGCAAGATAGAACGAAATATCGAAACTGCAGATAGATAATTTAGACTTCAAGTAGACCAATGTTATGTAGCTAGAGAGGGAACGGAAGATGAGATAGAAGAATTGTTAAACGCAAGGCCTCCCCCGCCATATGCCCCGGAGCGTATATATCCCGCAATACCTGTCCAGCCCGAAGCTAGGCCAGGGGCATCCGCACCAGAGGAACCGGACTCCGTTACTCGAGAGCGGAATCACGGTGTTCCCTCTCCTCATGGGGGGGCTTTGATTACGCTTATCCCCGAGTCTGCGCCAATAATCACATCCCCTCAGTCGCAATTGAGTTCCCCAACGCCGGAGATACCTTCCCCTCAGGTATGCATCGCACCTGGCGGGTCTGAACAGACCCCGAGGGGAGCTATAGGGGGGTTAGATAGCAAGCGATTGTTCACTAGATCATCCGTGGAATATGGCGAAAAGGAAGCATTAGAAGATCAGGCAATTAAGTGGATACGGAATGACGTGTACACTATGACTGACATATGGAGTACGGTGAAGGATTTAGAACCGGTCATGCAGCAACATGTGCTATACCAGATGTCTAATTCACTTATTTGGTCTTGGGAAACAAGCTTCAGGGATGGGACGGCCCCTCAGATCCTGTATACTATCAGAGATTGGGCTCATAAATTTAGCCTAGCACCGGAGGAAGTCTTTAAGAATATAGACACTTTGGTACAATATCGAAACAGATTATTCTTGAAGAGTCCGCAGTGGACTACGCAGCACCCTATGCGAGAGGTGCATCCCGTCTATCATCCCGAGATCCCCGAACAACGAGATGGTAATCAGACAGTCATACGGCAAGGGGTGGCGGCTAGGTTCCAGGAACAGTGGGTTTATACACCATGGAAGAGAAGTGAAGTACTGGCGTTGAAATCCCAACTGCCAGATCCCCGAAAGAATCCTACTGCATATTACAAAGAATTGACTGAGGCAGCCGCCTCCGCTGTAATGACTTTAGCCGATGTTGAACTGTTCTTCGGACTACTAGTACCGGTTGATATATGGCGACAGGTGCACGATTCTAATCACGTTGAGTTCGGTGGCACATGGCAGGAGCTAAGGGGCTGGGACCAGGATCGCAAACCAGGGGACAAACCAAGAGCGGAAATAACTTCTCTTCCAGCGAAAATAATAACTTTTATGCATACTCTGATCCCACCCCGAAAAGTCGACTGGGACAAACTGTCCGCCTGTAGACAAAAGAAGGACGAAAGTGTGTCCGACTTCTTTACCAGGTTCGAAGAGGTTTTTATTGATTTTAGCGGGCAAGATTTGGCAACGGAAGGGGGCACGAGGTTGTTCGTTAACAGGTTTGTTACGAACCTGGCCCCGGAAATTTCAGCACGACTGGAGGCGGCAGAGAGTACCTGGACTACCTCTTCCCCGTCTGTAATCCTAAGCATGGCCCAGTACTACGAGCATAGAGAAAATGAAAATAAAGATAAGGTGGATAAAAAGGTTAAGGATCTGAAGACTCGAGTACTGTTACAGCAAGTGGTTCGAGGGCAAGGAGGAGGTAGAGGTAGTCGGGGCCCAATGACAAGAGGGGGGGGGACAGGAAGGGGCTCAGGAGGAGCCCCGTCGATCGGCATCAACCAGTGTTCCTATTGTAGAGAGGAGGGACACTGGAAGGCACAGTGTCCGTACTTGGCCGCCCAGAACGGAACGATTCGGGGACGTGGTAGAGGACGAGGGGGCCCCGACCGAAGTGATATGCACAGAGACGATCAGACAGGCAAGTTGGAAAAGAATCATTTCGATAATCCCCAACACAGACACTACTACCATGGCGACTATGCCGAAGGGAATGACGATGAATACGCCCCAGCATAGGACAGCCAGGGACAGAGCGGGGGCCAGGTGTCGATACCGGTCAATCAAAGGGGACCTTATGTCAAAGGGGAAGTATTGGGGACCTCTGAGGATTTTCTAATTGACACAGGAGCAATGAACAGTTCCGTTGCTCGATCATTGGTTCCAGGGGCAGCTCTGTCCGGGTGGAATAATGTTTCGGTGGGTTTCTCCGGAGTCCCCGTCGTAAGCCCCATCTCCAAACCTCTCCCTTTTACGATCGGTCCAGCCACCGTTGACACTCCTTTCTTATTGACTTCGAATTGTGGAGAGAATCTGTTAGGATTGGATATGCTGAAGAGATTGAATGCAACTATACATTGTTCTGCGGATGGGGTCTATTTAACCATACGCCCCTCTGTAACCCCTGTTAAACAATGTTTTACGAAAAATGAACGACTCCCACCGGAGTTCGATGACATTCCGACTTCCCTTTGGGCGATAGGAGACGCAGATGTGGGTAAACTGGACATCCCCCCAGTTCACATCACGTTGAAACAAGGTGCGAAATTACCACGCATCCCGCAGTACAAAATAGCGCCGGCGGGGGAACGGGCTTTATTGCACATCATTCAGGACCTGATTGACAAAGGGGTTGTAGAAGAAACGAATGCCAATGTTTGCAATAGCCCGATTCTCCCGATTTTGAAAAGGAACCATGATGGAGGGGAGACGGGTGTTGCCTATCGTTTCGTAATCGATTTACGAGCCGTTAACAAGATTGTGGTACCACAGTATCCTGTGGTGACCGATATCACTACCATTCTCACCATGATCCCTCCGACTGCACAGTATTTTTCGGTCATCGACCTGAAAAATGCTTTCTTTAGCATTCCTATCCATCCTGATAGTAGACAGATCTTCGGATTTTCAATATCTGGTCGCAGCTTCCGCTTCTGTCGCGCTCCTCAAGGCTATACTGAAAGTCCGAGTATATATAGCCAGGCTCTCAAGGCTCTGTTGGATGACCTGGACTTGCCGGAAGGCAACGTCCTCTTGCAATATGTGGATGACTTACTCATTGCGTCTGATACGGAAGAAGGATGTAAAGAAGCCACGATTAAATTGTTGCATCATTTGGCTGTTAAGGGGAACAAGGTATCATTATCGAAATTCCAGTACTGTCGAAAGGAGGTGACCTACCTAGGTCATCTCTTATCGAAGGAGGGTAGACGACTAACACCTGAACAAATTACCACCATTTCTAGCATGTCTGTACCTTGCACGCAACGTGAAGTCCGCGCTTTTCTTGGCATCACATCTTACTGTCGCCAATGGATACCTAATTTTTCACTTCTGGCTAAACCCTTGTTGCATTTGACTACTAAAGATGTGCATGAACCCCTACCCTGGACGGATGAATGTCAGCTCTCTTTTGACTCTTTAAAAACTGCTTTATGCTCCGCTCCTGTTCTGGGTACTCCAGACTATCGTAAACCTTTTGTACTATATGTACACGAGGTCGACGGTTGTTCATTGTCTGTTTTAACGCAGGCCTTTGGAGGTAAGCAAAGACCGTGCGCCTATTTGTCAGCGACATTGGATAATGTTGCAAGAGCACTTCCTAGCTGTCTGAGGGCTACGGCTGCAGTGGCAGTGGCAATCCGGCAGTCAGAAGGACTCGTTTTGAATTCCAATTTGACTATAATGGTGCCGCATGCAGTAGACACCTTACTAAATAAAACAAAAACGCAGCATCTTACGAGTGCACGTCTTACTGGGTACGAGCTGACCTTATTTGCACCACATATTACAATTACTCGATGCGCAACTCTGAACCCAGCCACATTATTACCGCTCCCTACGAGTGGACAGGACACTGATTTACATGATTGCATATATCGCACAGAAGATGAGACCAAGGGTAGGATTGACCTCACGGACACACCCTTAGACCACCCCCAGGGAGAGCTATATGTGGATGGTTCCTGTTTTAAACTAACAGATGGCACAACAACAGCTGCATATGCGATCACGACCCTAAAATCGGTTGTTGAAACACTCAGAGTACCCCACCGATCAGCTCAAGCTGCTGAACTTATGGCCTTGTTGCGAGCCTGTGAGCTGAGTGAGGGACTCGAGGTCAATATCTACACAGACAGCCAATACGCCTTTGGTGTAGCCCATAGTTTTGGGCGGCTGTGGAAGGAGAGGGGCTTCCTTACTTCACATGGTCAGAGAATACAGAACGGACAGCTAGTTTTGAGGTTGTTAGATGCTCTCACCCTACCCAAGAAAGTGGCTATTATAAAATGTAGTGCTCACAAAGCAATTGTGGATGAGGTGGGGGAAAGCAATGCTTTTGCAGACCAGGTGGCCAAGCAGATAGCACAGTCACTGATGTCACCCATGTATGTCCATTCCTCTGCCAGATGGGTGGGGGGGGACTCTGGCCTATTTGATAATACTATGGAAAGTGTCAGAATACTACAGAAGGAAGCCACCTCCGCAGAATTAGAGAGATGGGAACGTGAGGTAGGGAGATTGGATGAAAATAATTGTTGGATTGACTTGACCGACAAACAAAGGTGGCTACTGCCCAATGCACTGGTACAGGCCGTGGTAACAATGGCACACGGACCAGCACATATAGGGGCCAAAGGTATCTGTGGGCTTTTAGATCCAGTTTGGAATAACCCAAATATCCAACGGACGGCTGTCCGTTTGGTCCAATATTGCATGGTTTGTTTGCAGCATAATCCCGGAAAGGGAGAAAATGTTTTGAGCGGGAATTTTTCACCACCTACATTGCCCTTTGAAGTGCTCCAGATGGATTATATTCATATGGAACGCGTCAACAATTTGAAGTACGTACTGGTTGTGGTCTGTGCATTTAGTAAATGGGTTGAGGCATACCCTACCAAGGAGAACACAGCATTGGCAACTGCAAAAGCCCTCCTGAAAGAGTTTGTGCCTCGCTTTGGATTGCCTCGCTTGATCTGGTCGGACAACGGGGGACATTTCAATGGAGCCCTTGTTCAGCATATCTGTGAGGGCCTACACATACAACAAAAGTTCCATGCTGCCCGACACCCCCAATCAGCAGGGCTCGTGGAGAAGTACAATGGCATTTTAAAATTGAAAATGGCAAAAATAAAGGAGAGCACGGGGTTGAAATGGCCTGACACTTTACCCCTAGCCCTTATGTCTTTACGTGTCACCCCGCACTCCCGATCGGGTCTCTCTCCCTATGAGATACTGTTTGGGAGGCCTGCTAACGTGTGGGGGGTACCTAGACCTCGTTCTTTTGCAGATATTGAATATCCTATGTTGATTGATTATCTTTATGCTTTGACTAAAGACCTTCGTTCTGTTCATCAGCAGGTAGCTTCTGTACTGCAGCCACTGCCAGAGGGCCCCGGTCATCGCTTGCAGCCCGGCCAGTGGGTCCTGGTAAAAAAGTTCGAGCGGGACACCAGCTTGGCTCCTAGATGGTCTGAGCCACGACAGATTTTGTTGGCCACCCGGACGGCGGTTAAAGTGGATGGTCGTAAGCACTGGATCCATGTTTCGCATCTCAAACGACTACCACTTCCACTCCCTGGTGAGCGGTCACGTCCAGGGGAAATTCTGACGCAGGAAACTGAAAGAGCTGATGCATTCGTGCCCTTTTCTGACGCCTGCGAAATTGAGCGTAGGCCACAGGAGGGATCGGCGAGATCAGATGACTTGGTCTCCACTGAAGTTGCAAGTGAACGTGCAACAGCTTTAAATCCTGTTACAAGTACCCCAGCCGACGAAATCTCACAAGTACGGGGAGCCCCGGGTGTGCTCTTTTCCGACCCTGAAGTGCTGGGTCGCGAGCGATACAATTTCCGGCTCAGGAAGCCGGCACGCGGCGCCTCAGACCCCATTGTTAGGAGATAGGGAAGGACTTCATTGCATAAGATAGGGCTTGCTAGACTACAGGTCTGGACGCTGAGCGAGACACTGGACTGAACTCGTTGAGAGCTGGAACTTTTGATCATTGTGCTCTGTTCAGAAAGAAGATTCTGTTAAAACGAGACGGCTTCTACTTTGGGATAGGGATACGAGTCTGCCTGTGAGACTCTGACGGACGCAGGAAAGAAGAACCCTCTGGCAGGTCGGACTGCTTGGCCTATTTTTGGACTTTTAGCTAGCAATGTACCCTTTTGGTCGTGTTATTATAGAAGAAGAGTTTCCTATTGCGCCTCGATACATACCTTTTTATGAACCGATGTTTTCCACATGGACCACGAAGGTCAAAATAGCATTTGTTGTGACTATAACTGTTATAGTAGCTGTGTTCATGAGCCTGTTCGTATATTTAGAACATAAATACCCATTACAGAAGTTTTTGCCAACTACTGTTGCACCCCCCGAACATTTCCTGTTCACCCTAGCACCAGACAAAGAAAGACATCGCCAGAAATATGCTAAAAATGTATTTATAGAAATGTTACACCAAACACACAATGTTACTAACACTACGGATTGTTGGGTTTGTGGGCTCCTGCCATCTGTAGTACACAATCATGATCTGTTTCTCTCCCGCCCTCTGTCTTATCTAGGTAGTTGTGAAGCTTGGTAGAAACTGTTTCTGGCAATATACCGGCACGGGGGTGAGCATCACAGGGATCTCGATGTCAATGAGCATAATATTATTCTTGATTATGTTCGAGCACACTATGCTTATAATAGAACGGGACATGGGAATCAGGTGATAATTGACCCCCAAGGTTGCATACAGCTGTATTTAGCGGAAATGAACAAAACTTGGTTGCAAGATGAACTGTATGACTTTAAGGACTTTATTGCCACCCAATACTTTCAGATTTTCATTGAACGAAATGTTACCAGAGATCGCACTGTACCTATTCCGATTTTGAATGTCTCTGCAGGATTTTGTGTGCAAGGGATGGGTAGGGTACAAATGGGGAATAGCATCTGCAATTATACCTATCGACTGCGGAAACGTATTAGCCCCCCTTTGATTACTCCCCACAATGTGTATTTTGTGTGTGGGGAGCATGCATACACTTGGCTACCACGAAATTGGGGGGGACGTTGCTATCTATCCTTTCTGTTTCCTCCTGTTTATATGGCCCCCTCCAACTATCACAAAACGCATCAGTTATACCCAATGCGATCCCATCATGGGAATACAGCCGCCCCGGTGACAAGTACACCAGTAGCAAGCTTTGCCGAGGTGACCTCTAGCCATTCCAATATTGCACCCTTACACAGATCACGTAGACAGTTCGATATGACGGAAGTTGATCAAACAGATACCTCCTTGCAGCAATTTACGGATTTTAGTAAGGGTCTACTACCCTTTTGGGGGCCTATTTTCAATAGTAGGGAAATTAGGAGATTGTCTAGAATAGTGGAGAATGTCATTAATATCACCACTGATATTTTAACAAACTTAACGGTGGAACTTCAGGCTACTAGGCTTGTAGCGCTTCAAAATCGAATGGTTCTAGATGTTATCTTAGCTGATAGGGGTGGGGCATGCCGCGTCATCGGCAGTTCTTGCTGCGTGTATATTCCTGACTCCGCCCCCTCGGTCCATCTAGCCATCCAAAAGCTGCACCGCATTGCCTCTGAAATGCATACTGAAAATGGGTCCTGGTCATTGTCAGGTTGGTTTTGGGGACTTCTGTCCACATGGGGATGGAAGTTAATGTTGATCTTAGGAGGTGCAGCTGCCATCATCTTTACGTGCTGTGTCTTGATGCAGTGCGGTCCTGCCTGCTGTTCTTACTGTGCTTCCCGTATCACCACACTGTGTGTTCCATCCCCTATCTCTATTAAAGCCCAAATGCTGCAGAAAGAGGTACATGACATGATGGCCATCGATGAAGAAATATTCGAGGAGTAGTTGTTTGTCATTATTTAGCTCCACCACGCTAAAAGGAGGGTTTGAGGTACTAGAATCGATTCTTGATCACGTAATATTGATAATCGATATGTCAGGATTAGCATGGTGTCCCTAAACTCACATCGTGGACACGCAACATTAGTATTTGCGATATTTACTTTTACTTAGCTTCACACCACGTTACGCTACATGAATACCATATTTTGGAGTTCTTCAATATCGTGCATGCACAGGCCCTATTCTTATTTGCCTCTAAAAACCCTGCTCCTGGGAAAGAAACCAACTGTTGCAGAAACTGCTGTTTCAGCTCGTTAGACTCGGCAAGGTCGTAGTTAGCTGAGGAAGGGCCGATAAGCACATTCCGGGAGGGGTGCAGGGTGGACTGTCTCTGAGAAGACAGAAGGGAGTCACCCGTCTGACCTTGCTGCCTGAGCGAAGCAAGGAGCTCTTTGTGTGCCTTATATGGGTTTTCCTATTACTGTACTAGCTTGTACCAATTTGTATTTTTCCATGTTAGGCTATGATGATGCCAACGCAACTGTATATATGTGATGTGCTGACAATGTGCCAGCAGTCTTCTTGGCAGACCTCGCGGGTTAGGTCGCAAGGAGCTCCTCTGGCAGAGTTTGTGTTTGTCTAATAAACGCTTGAACCTTCTACACTGCCGACCGACTGCTTATTGGTATTGGTAAGGGGATTTGGTAATGTAATGATAATTGTTGGGAGGCGATAATATAATTTCGGTACTTCAGTACAGGGTGAACAGCGCAAGTCCATTGTGAGTGCAGAGTGATCGCTGTGAGTGTAGGGTGAGCGGGTGAATGGTGTGAGTACATGTGATCAGTGTGAGAGCATTGTGATAGCTTTGAGTGCAGGGTGAGCGTGAAAGTGAAGGGGGAGAATGAGGAGTGAGTTGTCTGAATGCAGGGTGCATTCCCAGACACTTGAAGCAACTCAGCATGTTATTGATGACGGCGTAGGGTTCCAGATATAAGTTAAACTATTGCTATTATGGCATTATTCAGGGATCAAGGGTGGAGGAAATAAATAATGTGCTGATCCTGCAAGAAACTTCCAGTCTTAAGATTACGGTTGCCAGCTCATTATTTTGATGTTGCAGACAGTACAAAAATAAACAGGTACGCACTTCGAACAGCAATACAAATAGAAAGCACTTTTAATTGTGTCATACGGCTGCCTGAATGATTCCTGACTGATAATTAAAGGGAACAAAGACAGAAAAGTCACATTACAAATGAATAAATACTTTGTATTTGTAACCCCATTTAGTGTCAAGACGAGGTCTTTGCAGGTTCTTTAAACAACATATGGCTGGCATTTTTCTTTTGGCAACTCTACTTTATATTCCTTTTCATGAAATGCATTCTCACACTAGTAAATGTAAAATACAAATGTAAGGAATAGGGGGTTCTGGAACCAGAAAAAAACAGAGGCATACAACGGTATGTAAATATACAAATGGTCTTTAACGACATGTGAAAAACTCGGGTGTGCCAGAGAAAAGACTCCAGACACTGCCCAGCCAAGCCCACAGCACCACACTCACTGATATCCGGACCTTTGGCACTCTGATCTCACTTCAAGGGTTTCAGAGTAAATGAAGACAGCCTGGAAATGCAGCAAATAAACATCGCTGCACTTCCAGGCCATCTCCATTTACATGAACTTGCAGAGGAATTCGCGCACCTCCAGGGGGGCACGCCCCACAGTTTGAAGACCTGCCTGATGCACTGATGAGATCACTGTTAGTCATCTTGCATATTAAAACCTCTAATGTAATCATGTCTGATATGGCCACTATTATAATACTTATACTATTATTAGCTCAGGATGACCTTCATTGAACATAAGTAGCTATTATTACTGAAACGTTTGGAAGCTCCTGTACTAAGCTGATCCATTAAATTAGCCATGAAGAGGAAAAATATATAAAGAACAAAGTGACACACTGGATACGTTACGTCAGAGGTTGTCATTCACTTATCCGAGATGACATTATCAATGCCAAAAGGATAGTCATCCCTGATTCCAACATAGACATGATAGAACTAATGCTCACGTCCAAAGCAATGGTTGATGTCAGGACAAGCCCCCCTAGTCATTCCAGTATTTAATTTAAATATCTCAGAACAGTACAGTTCCCTGACGAGAGATCCCCTATGTTGTCTGTCATTTCCACCTCACATCTTAGTGATAATGACTGACTCAGGGGGGCCACCTTCTGACTAATCAATCTTGCTTACATTCACTTCTGCTCTCCCTGGCTGTCCAATGGATGCTAGGGGGTCTGACCATCCAACTCATTCCTGTTCCTCCGAGGTGTTGATCATGTCTAATACTAACTTTAAACCATTGCTTGCTAGTGAATATTCCTCTAGTAGTCCTCACAATTATGTTGCTTGTGTGTCCAATAGTGTCATCTCAGTTGAGATGTCTGGGAATGGTGCTCAGGGCCAGACTGGCCGTAGCGGGCACCGGGCATTTACCCAGTGGGCAGCCAGTGTAGGGACCGGTTTTGGACCCCTGGAAGGCCATTTTTGTAACCGGGGAGAGGGGGCAGGATGGGGATTGCAACATAGCTGCAATATTGCCCCACTGTAAGAAAAGCTGCAGAGGTGAGATGGGAGTGGTGCTTCCAAACTAGCACGCCTAGGGGCCGGCCGAGGTGTTTGCCAGGGCCGGTTTCGGTTCCCAGTCCAGCCGTGATGGTGCTATACACAAGGGACCTCTTTCTTCTAAGCCCAGCGAGCTGCTCTTTGTCTCCTGGAAAGGGACAGGACTTAGTAACCCTTCCAGACTGGAACCAATTTATGGACAATTATAATATGTCTAGTACAAGAAGCCTGGCCTCTGGATTAAATCCACAGGCCAGATTATCTTAGTTTTTTCATCTTGCAATTCCTAGCTGGAGGGGTAGAACCTCTGGGTATCTAGTCATATGGGTTGGAGCCTCACTAAACTGTCGAATACGTCAACTTAACATTAATTTTACTGACATCTTGGGTATCCAGTTGAACACTGGAAGAAATCACAGAATAACCATCTTTAATGTCTATGTAGGAGGGGTCAGGGACAGTATGGTTATGCAAATGCTAAAGGTGCTTGAAAACTTTCTTGAACAGCGCTCTTACCAACACTGTCTTATTGTAGCGAGTGACTGTAACATAACATTCGAGCCACTCGACAATGATGACGTTTATTTAACCAGGAATTAGGATTATGCTTGGGCTATTCCTTTGTTAGATATTTCACCAATAAACAAATGGACAAAAGCTGCTCTCCAATTAAAGGTACTGACAGTGAAGCACGGGCTCAGGGCCCTTAATGGTAGAACTAGATCTGATTTAAAAGGTATCCACACATACAACAAGCCACATCACACAAGCCAAATTGATTATATATTAGTCGACTTAAGGCTGTGGCCATCTGTAATCGATATGATTGTTTTAGAAAGATCAGAAAGCAATCACAACCCACTCTCTTTCACCACTCAGGCCTTTTGTGAGAGTATCCCTTCAGATCTTGATCTGCCCTCTTACACCATGGATATTACATTGACTGCTGACAAATGTTACCTGAAATGGCATCAGGTAGCTGCTCTTCCTTATATATTATCTTTCGTAGATATGGACCCTAAAACTGTCCTTGCTCAAATTGAGGTCGACCAGTTTGACACACCAGTCCAATTGATGCATATTCATGAGGCCCTCTTTGAGCGCATTTTAGGTTATTTCACCATCCCTGTTTCACGCAACAGGAAAAGTACTGATAAGAATCGACCCAGGTTTAATAAAGAATGCCGCAAACTCAATCATTCCCTAGTTACAGCCATCCAATCTAAGAATCTGGTCCACATTCCCCTGTAGAGGAAGACCTACAAGATGGCCATTTCTAATGCTAAATGGGACTGGGATGAACAGAGGTGGAGGGCCCTTCTGGACGTTTGTTCAGCCACAAATTATACCAAATTCTGGCAATTCGTCGCATCTGGTGCTCTTCAGCCACATTGGAACCATCAAATAATGCTGCTCCATCTTACTGGGTTGATTACTTTCACACTTTATATTCTGGTGACTCCACCACTCCAACACAGGCTACCACCAAAGTCCTTCCGCCTCCCTCCTGTGTTACACCCATGTTTGCTATCACTGATATCATTGAGTCTCTAAACGCTGTCTCGCAGTGCCGGCATGCAGGACCCAATGGTGTTCCAGCTGGCATATTCTTATGTGATATGGAGGATTGGCCAGCAATTTTTTAGCCATTGCTAAGTCCATCACTGATGAGGCACTCATTCCTGATTCTTGAAAGGGTGCAATAGTTTTACCCATCCATAAAAAAGGCGACTGATCTCAACCGAGCAATTGCAGACCAA
Source organism: Lissotriton helveticus (assembly GCF_964261635.1). Lineage (NCBI taxonomy): Eukaryota > Metazoa > Chordata > Amphibia > Caudata > Salamandridae > Lissotriton > Lissotriton helveticus. The sequence continues at coordinate 1,532,446,170 of NC_136061.1, read as the reverse complement.
TAAGCTTAATAGACTGCCTCCAAAAAGTGTTTTGCCTCTGCTGCCAAAATATCTAGGATTGGATTATGGAACAAGATGTCCTCTGTCCCAGTTAGCAGGAAGGTCCCAACCATCGACCAGGCCTTCCGTTTTGTGTTAATCTATTGGGAGAACCATTGTGATTGGCCAATGCAACCTTTACATTGCCTTTGTCGATCTAAAATTGGCTTTTGACCTGATCCCCTGGCTGGCCTTTGGAAATCACTCGCTGATCTGGCTATGCCTCCTCCCATTCTATCATTACTAATCCGTTTACCTGAGGACCATTACGCGAATATTAGGTGGGGGGCGCAAAGTCAATTGACTGATAGGTTAGCAGTTTGCAAAGGTGTTCGCCAGAGTTGGGTTCGGACCCCCACATTATTCTTGATATTGTTCACTTCCTGTCCCACTTTGATACAGATGCTCCCTCCTTGGCACACATCAAATCTCTGATTCTCCTCTTTGCAGACAACACTTTGTTGGACTTCTGCCACTTTTGACTTGCTTCAACTAGCTTGCCTTGGAGATCAGCACCTCTAAAACCAAAAGTGATGTTGTTTAATCCACATAAATCGTACAAGGGGAGTATAGTCCTGGGGGGGCAGTCCCCCTGGAGAGGGTTGATTATTTTACCTAACTTGGGGTAACATTTTCTTGGGGTATGACCTGGCCCCCCCACATCAATAAGGCAGTCTTGAAACTTAAGCAGACCACTGGTGTGTTACTTAAGGAGTATTCAACTTCATACACCAAACCCATTACGCTAAAACTACAAGGCCATTAGCACTGGGTTCCACCCTATACAGGGTGGAACTGTGGAGCATTTCCAACCATGAAAAATTAACCATAACTGAAAATAAATTATTTAGAAATCTTGACTATCTTCCTCCTAGCACTGCACTCTGTTCATTTTTTATGGACCTGGGAGTAAATAGGGCTGCAGGTAAAATCCTTCTATTGGAGATGCCTATGGACCACCCCTAAACCTGCCCACTATGGGGACGATCTTGAGGATGCCATGAAGGCTGACCGCTTCAGCAAGGTCCCCTGGCTCACGAGAATCAAGAAGGCATTTCACTGACATGGGATGCCTGAGTTGTGGGATCAGCCAGATTCCACTAATTTCCTGCCCAAAGATTTTCTGAAAATGCATTACTGAGCAACACTAATGGCCAATGAATCCAGAAGAGCCTCCTGCTCTAAGCTTACTAATGATTATATCGATTTCAAGCTCACGTGTGGGTTTGAGCTCTTCTGGGATCAGGGGTTTGTTGTACTGGAGAGGAAGCTTTACTTCCAGTCCAGAGTGGGTACCCTCCAACTGACAGTGCTCACTTCCAATTGGATCTTCCCGCCAAACACGAGCCATCATACTGCCAAACATCAGACATCATCCAGCCAAACATGGGGCATCATCCCACCAAACATGGGGCATCATCCCACGAAACATGGGGCATCATCCCAACAAACATGGGGTATCATCCCACCAAACATGAGGCCTTATCCCACCAAACATGGGGTATCATTCCACCAAACATGGGGCATCATCCCACCAAACATGGGGCATCATCCCAACAAACATGGGGTATCATCCCACCAAACATGAGGCTTTATCCACCAAACATGGGGTATCATCCCACCAAACATGAGGCTTTATCCACCAAACATGGGGCATCAGCCCACCAAACATGGGGCATTATCCCACCAAACGTGGGGCATCATTCCTCCAAACATGGGGCATCATCCCACCAAAAATGGGGCATCATCCCACCAAACATGGGGCATCATTCCACCAAACATGGGGCATCATCCCTCCAAACATGGGGTATCATCCCACCAAACATGGGGCATCATCCCTCCAAACATGGGGCATCACCCCATCAAACATGGGGCATCATCCCTCCAAACATGGGGCATCATTCCACCAAATATCTATATATCTATCTATCTATCTATCTATCTATATATATATATATATATTTCCCGGACGAAACGCGTCATGGTGCTACCCATCTTTGGAATAAAGGCACTTTAATTTGCACCATCCCTCGTTGTGGTTTGTACCTGTTTTCATGTTTGCCTTGGTGTGTTCGTGCCTCAGGACTGTGAAGTTCGATATATATATGCCAATAAAACGACTTATACACGGACCCTGGAGTGCGAGTCTTTTGTGTTCCTAAAAATCAGGATTGGGAACCTCTTCCGACATATATATATATATATATATATATATATATATATATATATATATATATATATATATATATATATATATATATATATATATATATATATATATATATATATATATATATATATATATATATATATATATATATATATATATATATATATATATCCATCCACCTTCCTCCGTGAAACGAAAGAAAGGCGAGGCCACAAAAGGGGAACCATGTGGAGTCAGCTTTATTCAGAAAACACCCGTTCTGGCGGATGCATTTCGGCGTGATGCCTTCTTCAGCGCCTGGGGTGTATGTGAGGGAGCGGGCGCCGATGAACAGGTAAAATACCCCGCCCACCCCTCGAGTTCACAGTTCGCTCCTCCTCTCCCAGGTGAAATCCTTCAGCGTGTGCCTCCTGATGGGCGCTTAGTTCACAGCGCCTACAGGTCCCAAAATGCAGTGGGTTTGTGGAATAGGCATTGAGGGGGTGGAGAAAACTGAGAGCATAGTTATTGCTGAATCCCCAAAGTCAGAGTGTCCCCAAATGTCAGCTTACTCCTTAGGTCCCCAACCGCAGCAACCTACAAGCCGTGGGGCCCTTTGCAGCGGGGGCAAGGAATGGATACTCCTCACCGACGAGCAGCCGAATGGTTGCCACACCGCTCCATATCTTCCCGGACTTGTAGGTGGGCCTCAGTGAATCCAGTTCCCTGGAAGCAACAAAAGTTCCGCAGAGCAGAGGCCAGTGAGACTGAGGCCAACTTGATGCCACGGGGACCTCGTGAGCGCAGCACTGGTGATCGGGCTAATATGTCCATCCACCTTCCTCCGTGAAACGAAAGAAAGACGAGACCACAAAAGGGGAACCATGTGGAGTCAGCTTTATTCAGAAAACACCCGTTCTGGCGATGCATTTCGGCGTGATGCTTTCTTCAACGCCTGGGATGTATGTGAGGAAGCGGGCGCCGATGAACAGGTAAAATACCCCGCCCACCCCTCGAGTTCACAGTTCGCTCCTCCTCTCCCAGGTGAAATCCTTCAGCGTGTGCCTCCTGATGGGCGCTTAGTTCACAGCACCTAAAGGTCCCAAAATGCAGTGGGAATAGGCATTGTGGGGATGGAGAAAACTGAGAGCATAGTTATTGCTGAATCCCCAAAGTCAGAGTGTCCCCAAATGTCAGCTTACTCCTTAGGTCCCCAACCGCAGCAACCTACAAGCCGTGGGGCCCTTTGCAGCGGGGGCAAGGAATGGATACTCCTCACCGACGCAGCCGAATGGCTGCCACACCGCTCCATATCTTCCCGGACTTGTAGGTGGGCCTCAGTAAATCCAGTTCCCTGGCAGCAACAAAAGTTCCACAGAGCAGAGGCCAGTGAGACTGAGGCCAACTTGATGCCACGGGGACCTCGTGAGCGCGGCACTGGTGATCGCGCTAATATGTCCATCCACCTTCCTCCGTGAAACGAAAGAAAGACGAGGCCACAAAAGGGGAACCATGTGGAGTCAGCTTTATTCAGAAAACACCCGTTCTGGCTGATGCATTTCGGCGTGATGCCTTCTTCAGCGCCTGGGGTGTATGTGAGGGAGCGGGCGCCGATGAACAGGTAAAATACCCCGCCCACCCCTCGAGTTCACAGTTCGCTCCTCCTCTCCCAGGTGAAATCCTTCAGCGTGTGCCTCCTGATGGGCGCTTAGTTCACAGCGCCTACAGGTCCCAAAATGCAGTGGGTTTGTGGCATAGGCATTGCGGGGGTGGAGAAAACTGAGAGCATAGTTATTGCTGAATCCCCAAAGTCAGAGTGTCCCCAAATGTCAGCTTACTCCTTAGGTCCCCAACCGCAGCAACCTACAAGCCGTGGGGCCCTTTGCAGCGGGGGCAAGGAAGGGATACTCCTCACCGACGAGCAGCCGAATGGCTGCCACACCGCTCCATATCTTCCCGGACTTGTAGGTGGGCCTCAGTGAATCCAGTTCCCTGGAAGCAACAAAAGTTCCGCAGAGCAGAGGCCAGTGAGACTGAGGCCAACTTGATGCCACGGGGACCTCGTGAGCGCGGCACTGGTGATCGCGCTAATATGTCCATCCACCTTCCTCCGTGAAACGAAAGAAAGACGAGGCCACAAAAGGGGAACCATGTGGAGTCATCTTTATTCAGAAAACACCCGTTCTGGCGGATGCATTTCGGCGTGATGCCTTCTTCAGCGCCTGGGGTGTATGTGAGGGAGCGGGCGCCGATGAACAGGTAAACTACCTCGCCCACCCCTCGATATATATATATATATATGCAATCCCAAACAATGGGCAGGAAGGTGGGAATCAATCAATCAATCAATCAATGCATTTGTAAAGCTCACTACTTACCCGTGGGGGTCTCAAGGTGCTGGGGGTGCTACTACTGCTCAAATAGATAGGTCTTGAGTAGTCTTCTGAAGGTTAGCAGGTCCTGGGTCTGCCGTAGGAGGATGGGGAGGGTGTTCCAGGTCTTGGTGGCGAGGTGGGAGAATGATCTGCTGCCAGAGGTCGCTCTTCGGATGCGGGGGACGGTAGCGAGGGAGAGGTCGGCGGAGCGGAGCTGGCGGTTGGGCTGTATCGGGAAAGATGGGGTAATGAAGATTACTGGTAAGTAACCGGAGCATTACCTCCTCGTCCATCTTCCCTGATCCAGTCCTTACCTGTGAGATAATACCCCTTTGCCTAAGGCTACAATCTTCTACATCTTCAGGAGTCCTTGACACAGATGAGACCAAGTTTAACAAATATATTATTAACACCCTTGATTCAGTGGCTCCATTAAAACTTCAGGTAACAAAAAAGGTCCAAGCGTTCAGCCCAGTGGTTCTCTTACACATTAAGGGAAGAGAAGACGTTGGAGAAAATCCTATTGTCCAAAGGCTAAGGATCACTACAAAGTAGGTCTGAGAAATCTTTGCAAATCTTCCCACAAAGCAAAGAGAGAGTTATTTTCCTCTTGAATTTGAGTAGCTTCAAATACCTCAGGAGAGGTATCAAAAATGGTTCATTCTTTTCTCACTCCTGAGACAGTAAATAGTAAAATCAGCCCTTCTTGTGAACTTTGTAATGATCTATCATCAGTTTATTCACTATAAAATTCAGAAAATGCATGCAACCTTTCCCACAAACATAACACTGGAGGTGCCTGTATATTCTGTGATCCTACCCTCAAATGTTCTTTATACTTTCAGAGGAAGTTTAGCTGACAGAGCTTGAGAAATGTAAATCAGGATCCCCAGCAGGTCCTTGTCCGCCTCGAATCTTACAGTTCAACGCCTCTACCATCAGTCTGGTGTACAAATAAATTCTGAACGGCTCCCTAAAGGTTGGCTGTTTTCCTTCTGACTGGAAACACTCTTTTCTCCATCCCTTACTTAAGAAGCCCACTGCAGATCCAGCCACCTTGAGCAACTTTAGCCCATTTCCCTTGTACCAGAAGCAGCCAAAGTCTTGGAGAAATTGGTAAATGGCCGCTCTCCTCCTTTCTAGAATCTAAAGGCCGTTTGAACGACTCATAGGCTGGTGTCTGACAAGGTATGAGAACTGAAACTGCCTTATTGGAAGGGCCTTAAGATAGCAAAGAACATCTTGACACTGCGACTGTGATTATGTTGGACCAATCTGTAGCATTTAATGCGGTTTCCCACGCCATCCTTTTGGATAGATTTAGTTCGACAGACATACAAGGTAGAGCCTTCTCTTGCCTGAAGTTGTTTTTAGAGACTAGATTTCAGCAGGTTTATCATCATCCTTTCTCATCCCACTCTAACAGCCAGATTCATCAATGCAACATTCTGCGAATTTCAAATTGCGAAAATTACCGAATCGCAATTTAGAATTAGCAGAATGGCATTCATGAAGAAATGCGCGCAAAAAATGCGATTCGCAATCGGCCGCAATTGCCGATTGCGATTTTGCCCCAATCGCATATTAATCGCAGAATCGGCCGATTTCTTGGTTGAAATTGCGATTTCGCAATTACCGAAATAGCAATTTGCGATCTTGCTAATTGCGAGATCGCAAAAACGGGAAGTCGCATTTCGAGCCCAATGATGACATCACAACCAGGAAGTAGGCTGTTCCCTCCCTCATTCAGACCACTGAGCCTGATAGTGGAAGCAGGACTGTGAGGAGCTCCACAACAGTGAACTTGCAGCACCACAGCAGGACATCCACAAGCTCCAAAATGTCACAGGAAGCAGCAGGGAGCAGTGGCCATGAGAGGAAGAGGAGGATTAAGTTCTCAGAGCAAGAACTTGAGTTCCTAATTGAGGGGCTCTGTAAGGACCATGCACGCCTGTTTGGCAAGGACTCCAGGAGGGTGCCAGAGGCTGACAAGCGCCGCATCTGGCTGCGCATCCGCGCAAAGGTAAATTCTGTCTGGGTGAACCAGCGGTCAATAGACGATTTGAAAAAGAGGTGGTACGACCTCAGAGGGCGTGCCAAAGAGCGGATTGCGGAGAGGCTGGGGGAGCGTCTTGCCACCGGTGGAGGAGACCCCACCGCCACACCCAACACCCCACTGGAAGACCTCATGGAGGACACCCTGACTCCTGAAGCCTGCGTGGGGGTCACCCAGCTTGACTCGTCCCGACCCACCCAACAATCCCAAGGTAAGTGCCATGCGACTGCGAGCCCGTCCCCTAACAGTGCCCATGACCCCTGAGCTAGCAATTTGAGAACCCCAGTACTGCAGGCCATGCACACCTGAAATGCCCTATTGCATTGTGGGAGTTGTAGTGTAAAAAACATTCCCAGATAGCCCAACCCAGGCAGACCTGTCAATTCAAGGTAATTCCAAAAGCCAGTCAGGGAGAGCAGGCCTGCATGCATGTAGCAACATCTCATGTGCAAGCTACATATCATTAATCATGTACCCATTTACATCACAGGTGCAGCAGAACAGGCCAGCACCGACAGCGAGGCCCTACATATAGATGAGTACCCGGAGGACATCGAGGGTGAGGGCCAACCTGAACCCGGACCATCTCAGCCACCTGCAGCACTACCACCACCACCACCCCATGTGGGCAGGGCCACCCCAGCAGCCACAGGTGGGCAGCAACCACCCCAACCAGCACCCACGGCAGTAGTACAGGCCACAACACCAGCAGCCAGGAGGCAGACGAGGCGCACAGCCGCAGTCAGGTCGCATTCCAGCGGACTGACGCGCCAGCAGCGTGACAACTCAACACGCGCGGGCAGGGCTGTCCATGCACGGGATCCTGGCCTGGCTATTGAACGCCGCATGCATGCGGTACATCAGACGCAGGCGCGTCACCTGGCTGCCATACATCTGCAGCTCACCAATACCGCACAGCATATTGGACAGCTGACCGCAGCTGTGCGAGAGAACAACCAGATCCTGGTCTCCCAGCAGGACATCACCCGCCGCTGCCACCGCCAGCTGCTGACCCACCTGTCAGCCTACACCCAGTCAAATCATATCATTGGCAATGCTACATCCCAACTTTCCCGCCGGTCCCTTGCAATGCAGGTGCAAATGGTCCAGTGTTGCCAGGACGTAGCCAGGGCACTTGATCAGGTGACAGCAGCAGTGCTCAGTCTGCAGCCAACTGCCCATGGAGAACCAGGGGGTGGTGATGGTGCCAGCGAGGGCACGTCAAGCCACAGCAGCATGTCCTTGCCGTCGGTGACTGAACGCCGCCGCAGCAGCAGGCCCACTGCAGTATCACGGGCCAACACTGCTATTGAGGACAGCGAGAGGCGACTGGGTGCTTCTGGACGAAGGCGCCAGTGACACTTTTCACTCAGCCTGCAGGGCCATGCAGTATCTGCAAGCAAGCCCTCTACCCCTGCATGGGGACGTATGACATAATACTGTTCCCATGTGCAATCATGGACAACAAAAGCCACATTATTGTGATTTAACAATAAGAATTTATGGTTCCACTTAAATCCGACTCATGTCATTATTACATTTGTCATGCATGAGTGCAGTGTTGTGTGAGGGGAATGTGGGCACTAGAAACAGTTAATAGTGATGTGGTTGCGGCGCCTGTGTCCTTCTGCAGGATTCTCCCCGCGTGCATGACGCACATGTGCAGGTGGGTGGTTGTCCCCTTCCGACTCACTGCCAGAGATCTCTACAGGTATCCTGCGCTTGGTAGCAATGTTGTGGAGTATTGCACACACGGCCACGATGCGGCAGCAGACCTCAGGCTCGTATTTGATGGCCCCACCAGTCTTGTGAAGTATGCGGAATCTGCTCTTCAAAAGGCCAAATGTCCTCTCAATGCAATTTCTTGTGCATATGTGTGCAGCATTGTAACGCCGTTGCTGTGGTGTTGCAGGGTTGAGGTATAGGGTGAGGAGGTACTCACGGAGACCGTAGGCGCTGTCACCTAAATGAAAGGAGCAGAGTGTGAGTGCCTGTTCTGCGCAGCTACATGATCACAGTGTACTATTTGGGGTCATGTGTATTTACCTAGGAGGTGTCCTTCGCCAAAGTCTCCCCTGGCCAGTCGTGTGTGAATGCTGCTATGCCGAAATATGAATGCGTCATGTGTGCTCCCCGGGTATTGTGCCACTATGTCCGTGATGAAACTCTTAGCGTTGCACACCATCTGGATATTGAGGGAGTGGTAGACTTGCGGTTGCGGTACATGTATTCCGTTTGTGCTGGTGGGCAGATGTGGATGTGGGTGCAGTCAATGCATCCAAATACATGTGGGAATTGCGCAACGTTGTAGAAATGTAGCTTGGTCTCTTTCAAGTCCTGTTGGGTGGTCGGGAATAAGATGTAGTGGTGTAGCCGGGTCAGCATAGCCTCCAGGAAACTCCTTAGGCAGCGGGACATGGTGCTCTGGGAGATCCCCCCTGCAACAGCGACTATCCCCTGGAAGCTTCCGGAGGCCAGTAGGTGCAGGCAGCACAAGACCTGGACATGGGTGGGCACGGCATTGGTCCTCCTTGTTGGGTGCTGCATCAGGGGGTCCAGGTCCCGGATCAGCTTGATGATCATTGGCCCATTCAGGCGGTACTTGGAGTAAATTTGCTCCGCAGTTTGGCCCAGCAGGGTGACCCGCAGGCGGAATATTCGCTCCTGGATCCTGCGTCTGTTCCGTGCTGCAGCCTGGAGCCTTCGCCGCCCGACCACCATGCAGAGTCCTTGCATTGTGAGAGTCCTCATGCTACGACTGTGTTTCCTTAAGTGTGTTTGTTCAGGACTGCACCTGTGGCTCGTTAGTAAAAAAAAAAAAAATCTTTATGGTTACCACCTGCTTTTGGTTCTCCTTAAATTGCGCCTCGCAAATAGCGATTTTCAGCTTTTTCTCAGATTGCGAGTTGTCATAAATTGCGTTTGCAATTATTTAGCGAAATCGCAAAACAAATCGCAGAATCCATGGATTCTCGCTATTTCCGATTCGCTATAGGGGTTCCTCCTAGATTCTGCGATTTATTTTGCGATTTCGCAATTTACTTTTTGCTAATTCGCAATTCCTGTGTTTTGGCATGATGAATTGCTTTTCTGTTAATTGCGATCGCAATAGCTAATTCGCAGCTATTGCGATCGCAATTTTGCTTCATGAATCTGGCTGTTAGCGTCTTATATTGGAGTTCCTTAGGGCTCAGCTTTGAGTCTTACTTTGTTCGATCTTCATCTAGCACCACTGGACCAGTTGATTGAGTCTTGAGGTGTGCAGGTGGGATCTTATGCGGCTGATACCCAACTACTATTGTCCTTCCATCAACACTCAGATTCTGCCCTCAGTAAGCTCAAAGAGTATCTAAAGGGAGCTGCTGGTTGGATGGATGCCAATATTCTCAAATTAAATTTGGCCAAAACTAAAGTTCTTTTGTTTGATCCAAGAGGCTCACCTTCCCCTAGTCTTTGGTGGCCTGAGAAAATAATTCCGCCCGACCCCTGCTTCCACAGCCTAGAAACAGGTTCTGCAGGATGAAGATCAAACCTTGCAGGCAGGGACTGTATCAGGAAAGCCTTGAACTCAGAGTAAGGATGATTACCGGTAAGTAACTGGGACATTATGGGGCATGATGTTGGACCCCATCCCTCAAGATGCAGGGGGAAGAGAATGGGCAGGTGCGATTTTGCCGCTTGCCCTCAATTTTCTGTCACCAGACTATGACTCTGCCCCTTCAAGTTATGCGCCTCACTTTCCATCCTCCTGGCATTGAGACTTTCTCCCTTTGGCTTTAACTCTCCATCACAATTACCTCCTTCTCCACTCCTCCTGCCCGTCCCACCACATTTTTCACAGCTCTACCGCAACTTTGTAAACTTGTTGCTTTGACTTCCCTCACTTAGTACACTAAGGAATTAAAATTATGACAACTCCTACCACAGTCCCAGCAGCTCTGACAATACTTTATAAGAAGTACAAAGAAGCTCCTGAAGACTTGCATGTCTGGTTGGACATACAAAATCGGACTCTACCATTACACGGGCTGCCCAGCGTTGGCCAAAGAACCCTTCCATGCCAATTTCAACGCCACCTGACAAGGAAGGCAGGCGCCTTGAAAATACTGGTAAGCGGGTCTCAACTATGTCAGGCACAACTGAAGGTGCAGCGAATTGGCTGGCAATCCTGGGCACATATGCCTGCTAGATGTTGTCGGACATCGCCACATATCTTGATTGCCTGCTGAAAGATGAGGAAACAGAAACAAGAAGATTCTGCAGGAAGGAGAAATATCTGCATCGGAAATCATAGAGTGTGCTCTGGACATCAGTCCTCAGACAATAAGCTTGGTTAAAGGCCACAACATTTCATCCTGAGGTACAAACTAAGATTGTTAGACGTGCCATATGATGGCGATGCTTTGTTTGGCAAGCACATTGATGATTCTTTACAAGCCGTGAAGGCTGACACTGACACCGCTAGATCTTTGGGCACCTTGAAGTTCCATAAAACACCTTTCAGAGGGGCAGGCGGAAGAGGTGCTTATTCATATGGAGGAGAAAACCAGAGATATCAGTCATGCCAACCTTTTCAGCAGACCTTTTGATCTACCTACCAGCAGCACCAACCATATCAGACACCGCTCGCAGCAGCTTACTCCAAGCAGTCACCAAGGAGGAAGCAGACAGCAGCAGCAAGGGACACTAGCTGGAAGCAAAGACAATATTATAGTGCTGGTTAAGCGCCCTACAGAACATCATCCAGGTAGAGCAAGAATTTCAAAATATCCCCATCAATGGCAGACGATCCCAATGGACAAATGGGTCCTGGACCTCATCACGAATGGCCATACTTTGGAATGCACCCGAATTCCACCTACCGCTCCACCAAAACGAGCACCTCCATCTCATCTTCATCTTCTCCGAAGGGAAGCACTATCTATGCTAAGCAAGGGTGCCATAGAAAAGATCCCAAATGCTCAAAAAAGAATGGGCTTCTATTCTTGTTTCTTCTTGGTCATGAGAAGATCTCAGGGAAACGGAACAAGTACTTGAAGAAGCAATTGTTTCGTATGATCACTCTTCAAGAAATCCTGCACCTCATCAAACACAGAGATTTTATGAAAACGGTATGCTTATGTCCCTTTTTCCAATCCATCCGAATCTCACATTTTTCAGATTCACAGTAGCTTGCACTCACTACCAATTCAAAGTAGTCCCATTTCATCTCAGGTCCACTTCCTGGATAATTACGAAGTGTCTGGCCCCAGTGGCAGCCTAATTAGGACAAAAAGGCCTCTAGGTTTCCCGTATCTCGATGACTGGCTCATAAATGCGCTATTCGCTCGTCAAGTCTCGAAGGATACAATAACCTGTCTGCAAAAATGTTAATCTTTGGGCCTAACCAGTCAATTAGCAAAATTCTCCCCTTCGTCCCACAACAAAGATACATTTCCAAGGTGCGATCGTGGATACATTGCAAGACAAAGCATCCTTGTCACAAGAAAGACAAAAGAAACTCATGAGGTTGGCATAGAATTTATCAAAAAGAAAATCAGTTTCTTTTTGCCTTCTCCAATCACTTCTTGGCATTATGTCATCTGCCATTTTACTAGTGCCTTGTGCCCCTCTATGGATGAGACCCTTTCTGGAAGGATTTGATGAACAATGGGTGCAGACATGAGGAAAATTGAATTTTGCCTTGTCATGTGTGCCTACGTGTTCCCCATCCTATGTTATATGTGCATGATCGATATGCATATATCCCCCTATGATCGATTAAAGACGCAATTATAGTTGTGTCCAACGTTAGTATGCCAGTTTCCAGTTCCTGTGAAAACAACGAGTATTAGGCCTATGTTGTCAACGTTTTACATTGTGCACGTTAATTTATCGAATTGTCCCCGTTACTAGGCCTCAAAGGGCCTGAACACCAGATTCAAGCTCCAGTCTCCTGAAACCACTCCGAGGAGCGATGCAGCCCCCACCCGCATCCCTGACCCTTCGCTTACTTCCTGCCGCGCAGCGCGGTGCCCGGCCTGGCTCTGCCTGCCTGTCTGCCAAGAATATGTTATGCCTCTAGTTATCAGTTCAGCTCTCCGTCTTCACATTCCTAAGCTAACGAACCGCATAAACATCTCCAGTTATAGTCTAGTCTTTCTGTCTCCATGCAAGTGAATTACTGTATTAATATTCATAGAAGATTCATAGCACACGCAATACATGAATAATATATGCATGCACCAGCCTTAGTGTCAAGTAGCCTTTGCTCTGATAACTTTTAGATTCTATCAACATGTACTCCAAACACAAGATATGCTATAGGTACATGTCGTCCTGACATCGCAGACTTTAGTCTCCTCTTCTAGCACAGAAGTCAGAGCCCCCAGCTCCCCCCAGTTACACGTCATGGCCCGTTTGTGCGCACCACTAGGTTAAAGGTTCCAGCTGCCCAGGTAGCCCCCTCCATGTATCCACCCATTTTATGACACTTCTGTGACGTTCTCATCACATGTCTTCGTGCACGCCCTGTGCACGCCTTCTTTTTACGCCCATGTGTTCTTATCTTACGTTTGTCACTTGTTACGCCTACTGTATTCAATGCAATTGTAATGTTTTCCTATATATACTATGTACTGTTAATGAAACATGGCAGCTGCCATTCCATTCCATGCCATTCTATTTCAGGCTGTTCCGATCCTGTCCCTTCCCTTGTGCCTGATTAAAGCCTGTTCAACTCAGATACCCCGGATCCTGCCTCTTATTTATTGAGCTATCTGTTTTCATTAATATATTCAAAAATAGTACCGGTAATTAATTATTTATTTACCACATAATGGCGCCCGAACAGGGACGAGCCCCTTCCCCACGCGCCGGCGATGTAACGCAGGCCCCCTGACCCTTCTTCAGCCGTGACGGAACTCTACCGTGCACGTGCAGATATTTCTGCTTCATCAAGTCTCCCTCAGGCCCACGGAGGAGATGGAGACTGCGGTCCGGCATCCAGACGAGGCGGTGAGGAATGCGGTTCGTCCCGACCAGAGCCCAAGCCGAGAGAGCAAGGTCCGAGGTATCCGGAGGTCCACCTGTAACCGAAGCCCGAAGTTCGAAGCGCATGCGTAGTAACCAGACGTCGTAGCAGTCCAGTCCAGTCCGAGGCCTTCAGTTTCTGCTTCCCGGTGAGTACCGTTGCGGGGGAAGTATCTAGACAGGTTCATTAGTTTGTCCCTGGTCCGATGGGTTTGGGTACACAGATCCAGTCCGAAGTATTCACCTAGGTGGATACGGTATGACGTGTCTCTTTATGAGACCGGTATGTTCTGTACTGTTTTAGCAGTGCATCAAGTAATTCTAGTAAGTCCGTTCTCGAGAAATTCAAGTGTTATGTTTTCAGTGTATCAGGTAGTATTCTGTTCGAACTGTTATTAATGTATTTTTTATGTCGTGGTATGAGTGATTTGTGTTTGCCATTTCTTTACTGTGATTATTGTGTATTGTGTTTAGTTCAAGTACAATTCAGACATGCCTCTGTTTTCAAAGTTACGTCAGATAAAAACCAGAAAAGGGTTACTCGAAGAATCAGTTCCTGTCCCTCCTAGGGACAGTCCTGGACATTTTATGTATCACAAGCATGGCTTAGATGCCATATTATATCTAGATTTATGGGTGGATTATACAAAGAATCTTGAAGAGAAATATAGATGGCCTGTATCAGGTACATGGGATGCCGAGTGCATCATGCGAGTAGAAGAAGCATTATGGAAAAAGAAAGCTAGACAGTCTCAGAAAGATGCCATCGAGTTATGGCGCAAAGAATCTCATAGAAGAACCGAAAAAGAATTCAGAAAAGCAGAGTTAAGTAGGGAATCCTCAGAAAAAGCCCAAGAAAGGGAATTTATCGAAGAAGGTGAACGAGTTAGAGCAGAACAGTCCGATAGACAGAGAAATGCCCTTATTAAAGGTATGTATCCTCTTCTTGCCGAGGGCTTGCCGAAGGCAACTCCTGAAACACCCTGTAATTTACCGCCACCATTGGCCCCGATTAAGCTACGTCATAAACCGACTGCAGCTGAAATTTTCCATTCGTCCTATTTGGACGATACAGTCCCAGAATATGCAAATCGTATTCCGCCTGTTCACCTTCAGCACCCTGTTAATAATGTAATTCCTGTTCCTCCAGCCACTGGCCCCGGGGACCACGTTAATGTGCCAGTACCCCCGGACCAGCCCACATTAGGTGTGCCCGTTTTGCCAGTCACTTTACCAGCACGTACAGTATTAACTGACGATTCCAGTTCAGGAGGAGCGGGGGGAGGTGCTCCTATCACCCCACCTCAAGTAAAACGAATGACGCTGAGAGAAGCAGCGTTACAGCGTACGCCAAAAATGACTACATACGCAGACCTCAAGCGACATCTTACTGACTGCATATATGATTCAGTTCCAGGCAAAGATCACATGATATTATATTCGGTACGTTTAAGACGAGTTGCCAACTTTTTGGCCACCCTGCCTGACATGAAAGAACATCTAGACAGAATATATCATTTTATCCGTACAGGAGAGAATCCAGGAAGTATTCACGAAGCTATGGCGCACAGAAAAGCCGAGATTCAAAATATGATTTTACAGTTCTTGATTAACTGTTTAATAAGAGAACAAGATTATCCAGATAAAGACAAAGACGAGATGAAAGGCCTGACTAGGTGGAGTGACAATATAGCCGAGGGAAAACACAAGACACAAGGTAGTATAGAAAATATGTACAGGAAAATTCGTAAGGAAATTATAAGTATACACCAGAAGGAGGAAGCAAAAAGAGCAACCGAGAAAGAGAATGACTCTTCAAGTGAAGAGGTAGACAGCGAGAATCCCGCCAGAATAGCGTATGTAGGTAGAACTAGATTTTCCGACAGACATTCACGTCTAGATTACAAGAAAGTTTTTCCTTCTCCCGTACCAGAACAGTGTTCTCTAGAACAAGTATTCCAGGCCACCGATAAAATTCTGAAACTACGAATAGGTTATAGTGAGCTTAGTACCATGCATGAACAAGAACTAGCCCGATCAGCAGTTCGATGGACTAGTGATTCTGCCACGTTTCCAGACGAAATAGTGGCCCAAACGTTTCTGAAACTGCCCCCAGCCGAGCAGCATCTGGTGGGTACATATATGATCCAGCACCTCATTACATTGTATGAGGATCAGCATTCTGATCCAGGTCCTCTACATGATGTACTGAACGAGTTACTCCTAAACAGATGGAAAGGTCTAGGTACCGATTTAATTAGTGTCATTTTAGAACAGCGCCACAAATACAGAACGTTCCTGAATCCACATTTTGTCCCTGTTCCACCCCCAGTAAGAAAATCATTCTACATAGACAGACAGAATCCGTTGCGAGAAGTACATCCAGTTAAGGGAGAGGGGGGTGATCTAGAACGAGTATTTGTTTACACCCCTATCACGAAAATAGAACTTCTAGAAATGAAAAAGTTAATACCCTGTCACGATAAAGATCCAGCAGGGTTCCACCGTGAATTAAAAGACATGCTCCGTATGGGAGAATACACGTATCCTGATATCATTAAAATGTTAAAGGTCCTGTTGCCTGCGGGCATATATGAAAAACTCAAAGAAAAAGAATGGGAGGTGGGAGAGAAAAAGATAGATTGGACCGCATTAGAGACTGAGGATAACACACGAGTTCCAGGTACCGGTCTTGGGGAAAAAGCTAAAGCATTGCCCGAACTGTTAATACAGGTCTTGCCAAGATTACTAGCCACGAAAAAGGAAGACTGGGATGCCATCTCAGCCTGCAAACAGAAACAAGACGAAGACACTAGTGATTTTTATTCTAGATTTGAGAAATGTTTCATTATAAATAGTGGTCTGAAAACAAGTAGTGAATCGTATCCACATCTTTTCGTTACCAAACTAGTTGAGAATTCTCTACCACAAGTTAAAAATCGAGTACTGAAAGTCGAAAGTACCTGGCAAGCTAATACTCCGTCACAAATGCTCCAGATGCTCCAGTATCACCAAAACAGAATCAGGGAAGAGCAGGAACATGAGAGAAGGCGTATGAAAGACACGAAAATGAAAGTACTAGTTGCACAGTCTGTTCCACCAGACAGTCAGAAGAGGGGTACGAATCAAGCTAGTCATCCTGCAGCTCCCGTTAAAGGGACATGCAATTACTGTAAACAGCCAGGTCATTACATAAACAAATGTGCAGTTCTGAAACACAACATAGCTACAGGTAAGACGAAAGAGAGACCACGTCCTCCTAGACAAGAACAAGTTCCGCAGAATTCTCAGACACCGCAGAATGCACAACAGACAGTTACTGTACCGCAGCCTATAGCTGCCACACAACACGTTACACAGCAGATGTACCAGTATGCACAGTCAGAATATCCAGACTATCAGCAGTATTCATGAAACAGCCTAGAGAGGGAGGTTGGCTTGCCTCTCATCGAGATTCCTGTAGATCAAGAGGGTCCCTATGTACATAGTCAAGTATTAGGGAAAGACAGAAAGTTTCTGATTGATACAGGGGCAAGTAGGACTACCATCAGTCACGACGAGGTTCCAGGGGCCCCGCTCTCAGGCTCTAGAAATGTTTCCCTTGGATTTTCAGGAAAGCCTATTGTTAATGAAATATCGAAACCAGTTTCCCTAGAAGTTGGTCCATTGTCCCGAACTACAGACTTGTTACTTACGAAATCATGTCCAGAAAATTTACTGGGCATCAAGACATTGAAAGAATTAGGAGCAGTTATATGCTGTTCCCCAGAAGGAGTGCGATTGTTTTTGCGAGATTTTAAAGGTCATTATGTATTACGTGATTTTGATCCAAGATTATTGAATGTACCTCAGCATTTATGGGCGCAAGGTCCAACTGATGTAGGTTGTATGCACATTACACCCTATCGTGTCACTCTGAAGCAAGGTGTTGTATTACCACGAATCCGACAGTACAAATTGCCACCTGAGGCCGTAGCAGCCTTATCGAAAATTATTGACGAGCTCATTGCTCAAGGAGTAGTTGTAGAAACTGACTCCAATGTATGTAATTCTCCTATCATCCCGATTCTAAAACGTACAGATCCCAATGCACTTCCAGTTTATCGATTAGTGATTGACCTTCGAGAACTTAATAAATGTATCATACCCCAGTACCCAGTGGTTCCAGATATTTCTTCCCTATTGACAGCTATTGATTCCGAAGCAGAGTTCTTTACTGTTATTGATCTCAAGAACGCATTCTTTAGTGTCCCCATTCATCCAGACAGCCAGTTTCTTTTCGGATTCTGTTTAAATGGAAGAAGCTATAAATTCACACGAGCTCCTCAAGGTTTTACAGAAAGTCCTAGCATTTACAGTCAAGCACTTAAAAGACAACTAGACAATATTCATATGCCAACTGACACTGCCCTGCTCCAGTATGTCGATGATCTATTGATCACAGCCCGTTCTGAACGTGACTGCGAACGTGCGTCACTTACAGTCTTGTATTTCCTGGCCGAGATGGGGCACAAGGTGTCCCCTTCGAAACTGCAATTCTGTGTCCAGCAAGTGGTCTACCTTGGACACTTACTGTCCAAGAGGGGTAGGCAGTTGACACCAGACCGTATCCAGTTAATAGCACATCTTCCACAGCCCAAGACTCAGAAGGAGGTACGAGCTTTTATCGGCCTCACTTCTTATTGCAGACAATGGATTCCTCAGTACGCATATCTAGCTAAACCACTGATACAGTTAACGACACAGGAGGCAGCCACATTGACTGTCCTCCCTTGGACCCAAGAACATACACTTGTTTTCAATGAATTAAAGAAAGCTTTATGCCAAGCACCTGTTCTAGCGACACCAAACTACAGTAAGCCTTTTACACTTTTTGTTACTGAACGTGATGGTACTGCATTATCTGTTCTCACACAAGATCAAGCAGGACAATACAAGCCCTGTGCTTATTTTTCTAGCACATTAGATCCGGTGGCCCAGGCTCTGCCTGCGTGCCTCAAGTCAGTTGCAGCCACAGCTCTAGCTATCAGACAGAGTGATTCCATAGTGTTAGGACACTCCCTGACAGTACAAGTTCCACACTCCGTGGAAGTTCTTTTAAACCGAACACAGACTCAGCACTTGACAATTGCACGTTTAACAGGATATGAACTGACACTGTTTCAGCCACACATAGAAATCAGACGCTGCAACATTTTAAATCCAGCTACACTGTTACCCTCAGTTACTTCAAATCCTGCCACACATGACTGTGTGGAAGTTGTTAACACCATGACAAAGCCAAGACAAGACTTGACAGACATTGCATTACCTGATCCCGACCTGACACTTTATGTGGATGGTTCATGTATGAGGACAAGTACAGGAGAACTAGTAGCCGCGTATGCAGTGACTACTGAATCTGAAGTTATAGAAACACATCGTATTGACACCCTGTCCGCTCAAGCAGCAGAGCTCGTCGCTCTAACCCAAGCCTGCATACGAGCCAAGAACCTGAAAGTAAACATATACACAGATTCACGTTATGCATTCGGAGTTGTACACGACTTTGGAGTGCTCTGGCAAGAGAGAGGTTTCATGACTTCTCATGGAACCAAGATTCAGCATGGCCCCCTCATTCAAGCTCTGTTAGATGCAATACATTTACCGACAGCTATCGCTATCATGAAGTGCAAGGCACATACGAAAGCCACTGACATTATTTCCCAGGGTAACGACCTGGCAGATCGAACAGCCAAGCTTACAGCTCAGACTCTAGACCTTCCAGTTAACACGACACAGACAGACATTCCAGTCCAGACGACTTGCATGACAGTTAAGGACCCTACACAAGACGTACTAGATATACAGTCACATGCTACTCCCGATGAAATCAAGAAATGGTCCGAACAAGGAGGGGTCCAGACAGATCAGGGATGGTTGACGAAGGGAAAAGCCAGTCTCCCCGACTCTATGGTTCAAGTCATTATTAACACCGCACATAGTCCCGCACACTTAGGAGAAAAAGCCATGTTAGACAGTATTCAGAATCTCTGGTTTAACAAGCATTTACGAGCCGCAGCCAAACAGAAAGTGCGTACCTGCATGATCTGTTGTCAGTTCAATCCAGGTAAAGGTGTCCCGGTGGAACAAGGTGGATTCCATCCTCCTGACCACCCTTTTGAAGTCCTCCAGATGGATTATATTCAGATGGATCGATGTCGAGGTTTCAAGTATGTCCTCGTAGTTGTATGCGCTTTGTCCAGATGGACAGAAGCATATCCAGTCCCAGATTACACTGCCGCGACCACTGCCAGGCAGTTGGTTCGTGAGTATTTCCCCCGCTATGGTTTACCTAGGGTCGTGTATTCAGATAACGGCCAGCCATTCTCATCCGAACTCATGAAACAAGTATCCCTTCTGTTAGGGACCAGTGGAAGTTCCACTGTGTACGACATCCTGAAGCAGCTGGTCTCGTAGAGAGACATAATCAGACCCTGAAAATCCGCATTGCCAAGGTATGCGCAGAGAAAGGCGTAGATTGGATGGTAGCACTGCCAGTCGCCCTTTTTTACATGAGAATGGTCGCTCACTCCCGTTCAGGTCTGTCCCCTTACGAGGTAATTTTCGGTCGTCCCTCAAACATGTGGGGTACACCTAGGCCACGTACAATAACTGATGTTGACAGTAATATGCTGACAGATTACCTGGCTTCCTTGATGTCTGCACTACTCTCTTGTCGTTCACAGGTCGCCGCTGCTTTTCCAGACAACACTCAAGTGAAACCGCACGAGGTCATACCAGGCGACCTCGTATTGATTAGGAACTTTGATCGTTCAAGTCCGCTGGAGCCCCGATGGAAAGAACCAAAACTCGTACTGATGACAACAAGGACTGCAATCAAGGTCGAGGGTCGTAAAGGCTGGTTGCATTCCAGTCACGTGAAGCGATTCCATGGACTCTCTCCAAAGACTTTTTTCAAAGACTGCCCTGTTCTCAAGGACTGCCCAGATACTGACTCTAAACTTCCCCTGTTAGAGAAAACTCCGCAGCAGGAGTATAAAGAAAAATTAAGGTCTAGTAAGTCAGCCAGTTTAATTGTCTAAGTCCCTCTCGGGTGAAACGGTTAGACAGGTTCCTGACATGTATGAGATAGACCAACATAGTGAGAGAGTTAGTCAAAACTCTAAGAGAATACGTTATCAAAAGAATCTTCGAAGTCGATGCATTGTTACTCTTTTAATTTTATTATTTCTGAGTTTTACGATTACAGGCACAAGTTATGTTTTACATGTATATTTTCCTCCTATTGTTTCTCATGTACATTTTCCCTCTAATGTTACAGTAGAGCACACATTTAGTGAACTGCCTCCTCACGAGTTATCCTATCGTCTTGCCATGCGCAATAATACTTTTATCCGTATGTTACACTATGCACACCAGACTAGCAATGCCACAAATTGTTGGGTGTGTGGTCGACTCCCCCCTTTTCAGACACCGAAGGGAGTTCTGCCACTCTTTCCCTATCCGTTTTCACACAATGGTTCGTGTGGAGCATGGTCCACGTTAACGTCATCCTCAAATGATATGTCCCTTCTGAATAGAACATGTTTTCCAGACAAGGAAGGTCTTTCCCATAGAACAGGGTTAGATCTAGAAAATGAAGTATATGATCTAGGTAATTATTCCTCGAATTTCATGGTTTTGAATGTTCAGTCCGAGACTACTCCGGATTTGCCTGCTATTACAGTCCTACCAGTGAAAGGCGAATTATGTGTCAGAAAGAATGGTTCAGTACATCTAGGACACAGTGATTGTACTACTGTGGTCGAGTATAGTGACAGTGGGAAATCTATTTTCAAAGCCTCACGTCATTCGTATTTTGTATGTGGTCAGACCGCATATGTACGTCTGCCCCTCGATTGGGATGGAACATGTTACATTGCCTTCCTACTGCCACCAGTTTTCCTAGCCCCATCCGATTATCACAGAAATACACATTTAGTACACGTCAGACATAGAAGGGAGATTGAGTCCCCAATTGTCGATCAGACTGAAACTGCTTTAGAACAATATCAAGATTTCAATAAAGGTTTCTTTTTCTTTATAGGTCCTGTCCAGAATAGTAAGCTAATACGTAGGCTAACCAGAACCCTTGAAGCAGTAGTGAATGAGACTACTTCCGCTCTAGGTAACTTAACTGAAGAACAATCTGCTATGAGATTTGTCGTGCTTCAAAATCGTCTCGTCCTTGACGTCATACTGGCCGATAGGGGCGGAGCTTGTAGAGTCATCGGATCTAGTTGCTGCGTTTTCATTCCTAATAACGCACCGTCTGTTTATTCAGCTATAACCAGACTTCATAAAATTGCCCATCAGTTACACCAGAATCCAGGCACCTGGACATGGTCCGGTTGGCTCTGGAGTATAATATCTGCCTGGGGATGGAAAGTATTGTCATTCCTGGGTATAGCAGTAATGATCATATTCAGTTGCTGTCTCTGTTTACAATGTGGCCCTGCGATTTGCGGCTTGTGTGCTGCCTCTTGTATTCCTAGTCCTAAGTCCCGTTCCCAGACAATTCGAGACGAGCAAATGATGCTCTATGAACAGATAGATGGTATCATGAATATTGATGTTTCCTGATGGAAACGTAGGGCACAAGGAGGGAATGAGGAAAATTGAATTTTGCCTTGTCATGTGTGCCTACGTGTTCCCCATCCTATGTTATATGTGCATGATCGATATGCATATATCCCCCTATGATCGATTAAAGACGCAATTATAGTTGTGTCCAACGTTAGTATGCCAGTTTCCAGTTCCTGTGAAAACAACGAGTATTAGGCCTATGTTGTCAACGTTTTACATTGTGCACGTTAATTTATCGAATTGTCCCCGTTACTAGGCCTCAAAGGGCCTGAACACCAGATTCAAGCTCCAGTCTCCTGAAACCACTCCGAGGAGCGATGCAGCCCCCACCCGCATCCCTGACCCTTCGCTTACTTCCTGCCGCGCAGCGCGGTGCCCGGCCTGGCTCTGCCTGCCTGTCTGCCAAGAATATGTTATGCCTCTAGTTATCAGTTCAGCTCTCCGTCTTCACATTCCTAAGCTAACGAACCGCATAAACATCTCCAGTTATAGTCTAGTCTTTCTGTCTCCATGCAAGTGATTACTGTATTAATATTCATAGAAGATTCATAGCACACGCAATACATGAAGAATATATGCATGCACCAGCCTTAGTGTCAAGTAGCCTTTGCTCTGATAACTTTTAGATTCTATCAACATGTACTCCAAACACAAGATATGCTATAGGTACATGTCGTCCTGACATCGCAGACTTTAGTCTCCTCTTCTAGCACAGAAGTCAGAGCCCCCAGCTCCCCCCAGTTACACGTCATGGCCCGTTTGCGCGCACCACTAGGTTAAAGGTTCCAGCTGCCCAGGTAGCCCCCTCCATGTATCCACCCATTTTATGACTCTTCTGTGACGTTCTCATCACATGTCTTCGTGCACGCCCTGTGCACGCCTTCTTTTTACGCCCATGTGTTCTTATCTTACGTTTGTCACTTGTTACGCCTACTGTATTCAATGCAATTGTAATGTTTTCCTATATATACTATGTACTGTTAATGAAACATGGTAGCTGCCATTCCATTCCATGCCATTCTATTTCAGGCTGTTCCGATCCTGTCCCTTCCCTTGTGCCTGATTAAAGCCTGTTCAACTCAGATACCCCGGATCCTGCCTCTTATTTATTGAGCTATCTGTTTTCATTAATATATTAAAAAATAGTACCGGTAATTAATTATTTATTTACCACAGACAAACAATTAATTTGAAGATGCCATCAAACTTGCACCATTCATGCTAACAGCTCTTCCTTTGAGGACAAACTCACAAAATCTCTCGTCAGGGCTTGGGTTTTTGTTGGAGATATTGGCATTGTAAATGACAACATTTTTATGTATGTGTTGGTTTTGAAAACCGATAAATAAATGGCACTGTCATTTACAATGCCAATAGCTTAATCTCTCGCAAATGCCACACACAAACACACAGACCCACACGGAGTCCCACACACATACCTACAGAGCCACACACAGAGCCACACACACACACAGAGCCACACACACACATACACAGACGCACATACACATACACATACACACACACACAGCCCCTCCCCAATCCCCCCCCCGTCGGGACGCAC
The DNA here is from genome assembly GCF_964261635.1 of Lissotriton helveticus. Taxonomy (NCBI): domain Eukaryota; kingdom Metazoa; phylum Chordata; class Amphibia; order Caudata; family Salamandridae; genus Lissotriton; species Lissotriton helveticus. The sequence goes on along the minus strand of NC_136061.1, from coordinate 1,532,422,348 downwards.
CCTCCAGGGCCAGCATGGACGGGAAGTCCTTGCAGTTTGAGATGCCGGTGGAGTCGGTGATGCAGTTCTTCCACAAGTTGGACCAGAAGGTGGCCGTGGTGATGACCGTGCCGTCGATGCTCGACACCTTCTAGTAGTCGGTGGGCAGCGTGGAGCAGACCAGCACCCAGCAGACAGGGCCAGCAGGAAGGCCACGATCTCCCCCGCCATTCTGGACATGGTCACCGGCGAGGGTCACAGGGCACAGGTGTCAGAGCTGAGGGCACGGGTGAGGGCAGAGGGCACAGGGGTAAGAGCTGAGGGCAGAGGGGTGAGAGCTGAGGGCACAGGGGTAAGAGCTGAGGGCACAGGTAAGAGCTGAGGGTACAGGAGTCAGAAGCGAGGGCCTAGGAAGAGCTGAGGGCACCGGGCAGGGTAAGAGCTGAGGGCAGAGGGGTAAGATCTGAGGGCACAGGTACGAGCTGAGGGCACAGGAGTCAGAAGCGAGGGCCTAGGAAGAGCTGAGGGCACAGGGCAGGATAAGAGCTGAGGGCAGAGGGGTAAGAGCTGAGGGCACAGGGGTAAGAGCTGAGGGCACAGGGGTAAGAGCTGAGGGCACAGGTAAGAGCTGAGGGTACAGGGGTAAGAAGTGAGTGAGGGCCCGGGGTGAGATCAGATGGCAGAGGATTTAGAGCTGAGGGCACCTGCGAGGGCAGAGAGCAACGCGGTAAAGCACCTTTACCTGCGCTCATATTTACTAAATTATCTTATCTGAATACTTTATAACTCCTATTGCACAGGTGGAATTTGCTCGTCCTTCAAAGTATGCTTAGCAGGGGTCAAATCTGGTAAATGGTTCCGGTGCTGGGTAATTGTGCACAGACATTAGTAGCGGCCAGCGAGTATGAGAATGATATTCACACTGACCTTCCGGTGCAAAAAATACACTCATGACGTGTGTTGTGCAAAAGTCCATTGCACCATTTCAAACCTCCATAGCACTGACGCCATGACCGCAATCAGATCACCAGATGTTTATCACATTGTGTAAGTGCAAGAGACGTCACACCCGTCTCCGCCTCCCTGGGTGGAAGGTACAGATTTAATGTTTCACCTGCTCTGCACTTCACCCTTCCTGGTTGAGGAATGCGACCAGCAAGTGAGATCAGGCGAGGCCACCCTTCGAATGGGTCATATACAGCCAGAGCTCACGTGATGGAAGGGCTGCTTCTAACCAACAGGGGCCTCTCCCACCTTCTCCCACTATTATTCCCCGCAAATATACACATTCATTTCACAAGTATAAGAGACTGGGTAATACACTGGTGCCCGCAGCCACATAAAGCACAATCAATCCGTATGTTTGTAGAGCGCTTATCGTCACCCATGATGGTATCCAGGCGCTACATTTAAAAAGTGCAAAACTATTCAAAAGAAAGTGCTAACTAACCTACAATTGCACACGATTACTGTTCTAGTACATAAAGGTGAGTTTAAGTGAGATAGTGTTACCCCTACCTTTCAGATTTCAACAAAGTTATCGTTGTTTTAAAAAAACAGAATTCCGAAAGAGATCTAAAAGTGAACCGTGTATCTAACTACGACTTAATTTCCTGCTCGAATGGACAAACCAGCAGAAACAAGAGCGGCGCCTATTTCAACCTCACAGCCTATACACACCACCTCATGTTCAGAGCAGACACCGGCTAATTACATACCGTTCCACCCGAAGGACGCCGGGGGCAGGGATTCATCAACCCATTCACCTTGTCTAATGCATCTCTACTTTCTCTGCCAGGTGAGCTCTCCCACCGGCCTCACACCCTGGTCTGCTCGCTCATTGTCCATGTGCTGAGGTCAGTCTGAAAGATTTCCGACCTGATTTCAGGTAAATCTATCAAGATTACCTAAAAGAAGCGGGAGCCAGGCAATGGAGGTATCCTGGTGTAGTAATCCAGGAATCCAGGAGACAGGAGAATAGGTTTAAGTGTGGTTTATTTGATGAAATCTACACAGCTCGTCATCTGCCAGCATCTTCAGTTTCTGCAGTTTCTCAAGTGTTGAATCATAACATTCCACCATGTACAAGATGTAGATGACATCACAAAATGAGTGCTGAGCAAGACCATCAATTTAAAGTGATACAGTACAATTAAAGTGACACGGTACAATTTAACAGAATATAGAATATAACATACCTCCCTTTCTTCTAGAGGAAAGAAATAAATGAACAGAGAAAAGAGAAAATAAATAATTAAACAACAGTATAACAAAAGAGTCTTCTCTCACCCCATGTTTTGCGAAACAGCTACTCGCGAAACCTATGAGGTAAAATGATAGATCTAGTACTTTTCCTACAAGAAGAATTCATATTGTTGACATGCATATCACATTTCTGAGAAACAACAAGATTTTATTTGACTTTTACAACTTTTGAAATGTTCCACCAACACCCTCCCTCAACTTGAACAGCATTTCCACCAATCCTCACAATCTTAATAGGTTCACTGTACTTACTTCTTCCTTTCTTTGTATGTGTAGAGTTCTTTATTCTAATGAAATCCCCTACACACAAAGTGACCATTTTTGCATTTTTCTTTTGATTAAACCAACTTTTCTCCTTATCCTGCGCAACAGTAGAATTAGACGTGACTGTTTCTAAAACAGATTCAAGGTTAACTACAGGACAAGACCATTTCGACATCCAACTGGGTCTAAAACTGGTATTGGCTTTTCTCCCTCTTAAAACTTCAAAAGGGGAGACTTTCGTGGAAGAGTGAGGTGTCGTTCTATAAAACCATATCATACTTTCAAGGGAAGCAAGAACATCATGCCTCCCCTCAACTGCCCACTTGATGCAATCACCCACAACACGATTCATCCTTTCAACAAGACCATTCGTTTGTGGATAATAAAGTGAACTCCTAAGGTGTTTAATTCCACAAGACTTAAGAAACGATTGAAACTCAAAACTAACAAATTGAGTTCCATTGTCTGAGACAATTGATTCAGGAAACCCTTCTCTCAAGAATACTTCCTTGAGAAATTTGACTATAGTAGAAGTACTAACTTCCTTTACAACCTTGAACTCAGGCCACTTCGATGTATAGTCTTTTAAAACAATAATGAATCTCAAGTTCAACGGTAAAACTTCAAAAGGACCCATAATGTCAATCCCAACTTTAACCCAGGGACTGCTGGGACACTCAATGGGAGATAAATGTGGAACAACAATTTTGAGTGACTTTTCAGACACAGAGCACACTGTACAGTTCTCAACAAAAGTATGAATCTCATTGTCCATGCTTGGCCACCAAAAATCTTGTCGCACTCGACGTATAGTTAGAGAAATTCCCAAATGCCCCTCATGAGCCTCCCTCATGATAGTAGGTCTGAGACTATGAGGTGGAATAAGTTTGTCACATCTTACTAATAGACCATCCTCAATTGAAATTTCAGATTCAACCTTCCAATACGGTTGTAATACAGAGGATAGGGACTTCTCCTTGGGCCACCCATTCTTGACAAAATCGAACACTTCTTGTAACACCTTGTCCCTTGACAAAGAGCCTCTCCAATCTTCCTCAGACCCTACAGCTAAGACAGGCACATCTATTGAAGCCACAAAACAATCTTCCTCATCTTCATCATTCAAATCATGAAATCCTGTACCTTCATTTACACCGTCACTCTGAGGAAAACGTGACAAAAAATCTGCACGTGTGTTTTTGCCACCAGAAATGTGCGTGATATCAAACTGATATTGAAGTAATTTAGTCACCATTCTTGTGATCCTAGGTGTACAACATTTGCTTGGACCAGCAGACAAAATAGACACCAATGGCTTGTGGTCAGTGATCAAATTAAAATGTCTACCCCAAACATAAGGTCGATATTTGTCAATAGCCCACACACAGGCTAGCAACTCTTTCTCTATAACAGAGTACTGAACTTCAGCACTCCTAAGTACCCTGGAAGCAAAAGCAATTGTAAATTCTCTTTCACCAGAACGTTGAGTGAGAATGGCTCCCAAATCCACTTTGCTCGCATCAACAGTTATATAACAAGGCAAGTCTGGGTGGAAAGGAGTAAGTGCATCACCCTTCTTTAAAATGTCTTTAACTTCCATAAAAGCACGATCACAATCGCCTGTCCATGAGAACTTCGTGGAAAATTTGAGTAAATTACTAATGGGTCTAACAATAGACGCATACCCAGGTACAAATTTCGAATAATATTCCAAAAGCCCCAATAAAGACTTAACTCCAGACCTGTCTTTTGGTATTGGTGCTTTCATAATGGCATCAATTAAACCTTGTCTAGACTTGATCCCTTCAAATGACAGTAAATGACCAAGGTACTCAATCTCACTGCAGCTAAATTTGCACTTTTCTGTCTTCAAAACAACACCACTCTTCTTAAAAATTCCCAAGACTCTCCTGATAATGTTATCATGTGTCATATTATCTTTGGCATAGATTAATACATCATCTTGAAAAACAAGAACACCCTCAACATTTTTCAATAAGTTCTGCATTACCCTCTGAAAAACAGAGGCTGCAGAGGCCAATCCAAAGGGCATCCTTTTGTAACGGAATGTACCAAGTGGTGAGACAAAAGCTGTTAAAGGTCGTGATTCAGGATGAAGTTCTATTTGATGGTAGGTATTAGCTAAATCTAACTTCGAAAAGATCTTAGCACCTTTGATACTGGTAAAAAGATCTGTAATTTTGGGTAGAGGATGGGAGTCAACCCAGATCTCCTTGTTTAAGGATCTAAGATCCACACAAACTCTGAGTTTTCCATCTCTTTTTCGTGCGACCACAAGAGGGGACAACCATAGTGAAGATTCTGTGGGTTCTATGATTCCCTTTTCACAAAGCATGGTGATTTCTTTATTAAGGTCCTCCTTGATGCTAAAAGGAACACTTCTGAGTTTGTGCTTAACTGGAGTAGCACCATCTTTAATGATTATTTTGTGTTTGAAACCTGTGATCTTCCCTAGTTGATCATTAAACACAGAAGGAAATTCATTAACCCACCTTGTATTTTCCTCTTCACAAGAAACAAGTAAAACTTGCTCTTTCATCCCTGGTCTAAGTTGCATACCAAAAAGCCCTTGATGAAACCATCCTAAAATGTTAAGTCCCTCAACAGCTACATAGACTTTACCTCTGATTCTCCTACCCTTAAATCCTAAATAATCCTCGAAAAATCCTGACAGGGCAATTTTACGTTTTTGATAGGAAATGGGTTTTCTGTCAGGAGGAAAAAGAACTCTCTCACCCCATGTTTCACGAAATAACTCATTGGTAATTATGGTAATTCTAGCACCAGAATCCACTAAAAGATTAAGTTTCTTATCACCAACAAGAATTTCAACAATAGGGTCTATACAGGTGGAGGGATCACCAGTGAGAGATATTGATGTGTCATCAGCCCCCACGTTGTCAGTAACAATAGAAATGGTTTCTGTGTCTGAGTCATCATCTGATTCTAAGACACAAGCTACAGTTTTCTTTTGAAATCTTTTCTTTAACCCCTTCAGCGCTAATGACAAGGGTAACTCGTCATGGACTTTCCATTGATTTCAATGGAAAGTCAATGGGAAGAAGAGGGAGTACCTTAGCAGCCAAGTGGTTAAACAAACAGTAGCATAATGTCCTATTTTTTTGCAATAATTGCATGTAGAATTTATGGCCGGACATTTCGAACCTTTGTTGTGAATAGAGCCTCCACAACGCAAACACACATTGCTTGGTACAGACACACCATCTTTGAATTTTGTAGAAGAACTATCCTTGAGTTTGGGAGAAAAATTGTTAACAGTCTTAAAAGATCTATTTTTGTGTTTTTTGGAACTCCCAACAAAATTGACACTGTCTACTGGTTTATCTTCTAACTCTTTGAGAGAAATATGCGAAGTTTCAATACTTTTTGCAATTTTGATAGTTGCATCAAGAGTAGGATTGTCCATTGTGAGTAACTTTTGTCTAGTTTGTTTGTCTTTACAATGACCAACAAACTGATCACGAATCAATTGTTCAGTAAAGTTTTCAAACAAACAGACAGAAGCTAATTTCCTAAGGGTGGAGAAATAAGAATCAACATCTTCACATTCGGACTGTTTCCTCATAAAGAATTTGTGCCTAAGTACAGTTAAATTAGGCTTCTTATCAAACCTCAATTTAAGTTTAGTGATAGTGGTTTGATACTCATCAATAACTACATATTCTAAAGGAGGTTCAGGTAAGTGTTTGAAAATAGATCTGCCTTCAACACCAAGAGAATGCAATAAAAGATATTTTTTTCGTTCAGGACGATACCTTGAAGCTCCAATAGCACCTAAGTAGGTTTCAAAAGCATCAAACCAAATATCCCATTTCACAGGAGGATCTCCTGGAGTATCAAGAAAAGCAGGAGGAGCATTAATAGATTGTAACGTAGACATTTTGAAGGTAATGCAATGGGAACAATGAAAACTTGTAAAGTGAAAATAAATGAATAAATTAGAGAAATTACAAAATGATAGCAGAACAACAATTCTACTTTGAATAAAATGTCTTTTGAAGAGAGAAAAAGAGTTCTTCTCAAATGTATTTCTGTACTGCCCCACTGTAGAAGTAGATAGAAAATAAAATGATGTCACAGTCCTTTTCTGAATGAAAATAGTGGGAAAAGAACACCGAAAAAAAATGCTGAAGAAAAAGAATCCGTTTTGGAGTGTTTGATTGTTCAGCAACAAGTGATTGTCAAAAGAAGAGGAGAATGTTCAAAACAGAGAACACCGTGGCAAGAACACGTTGCTAGGCGATGGAACTTCTTTGTGTTGTCAACAGGTTGCTAGGCGAGGAAAAGGAATGAATTCGCGTTCATCAGGTTGCTAGGAGATGAAATAAAATGGAGTCGGATCATTTTCCTTCCGAGTAGGTGACGTAGTAGCCTCGCGCGTGTGCTCATGCAAAGCATATGTTTGAATGTCAATAAAGGAGGAACGAGGCCGCCGCTCGAGAAGATCAAGGCTCGCTCACAAAGCGTTAATTCTCATGAGACACAGAGACTTTAAAAGTAAACAAAGGTAAACGAGGGTACTGTTTGTGTTACAAAGCGCTTGCCAACATTCACTTAATTGTTTAAATAGAAAACGTGTATGGAAGTTCTCAGTGTTTAAATCATTAAAAATGAAAAAAACACTTCCAAATGTTTCTACGCTGTGGGCATGTGCGCTAATGTAATGTCGTTGTAGGATAAATTAACTTCCTCGCTCTTGTCAGATAAGGATCTTGTCTCATAGAAAATAAAAGCGGCTCCAAATGCTTTTACGCTGTGAGTATATGCGCTGTTGTAATGTTGTTTTAGAAACGATTAGTCTCTTCGCTCTTGACAGGTAAGAATCTTGCCTCATTGAAAATAAAAGCGGGTCCAAATGCTTTTACGCTGTGAGCATATGTGTTAATGAAATGTTGTTTTAGGAACGATTAGCCTCCTCACTCTTGTCAGATAAGTATCATTAATCTTGCTCTTGTCAATAGACACAGCTTAATGAAGAAGATAAAGTCAAGTAGCAAAGCGCTGCAAGCTTATTGAAAGCAGAGATTAGAACAAATTTAAAAGAGTCACTTATCTGCAGTTGAGTGTCTGGAGCTGGAGTTGAGATTTCATCTTGAAGTAAAAATGATGAATGTTGAAGTAGGCAATGAGGTTCCTTTGAAAAGTTGAGAAGGGTAGATGGCAGATGGTTTGAAATAAGTTTGAGGGTGGTTGCGTGGGTTCAGCTGTGTAGAACCGCGTCGCCAAAAATATGTAGTAATCCAGGAATCCAGGAGACAGGAGAATAGGTTTAAGTGTGGTTTATTTGATGAAATCTACACAGCTCGTCATCTGCCAGCATCTTCAGTTTCTGCAGTTTCTCAAGTGTTGAATCATAACATTCCACCATGTACAAGATGTAGATGACATCACAAACTGAGTGCTGAGCAAGACCATCAATTTAAAGTGATACAGTACAATTAAAGTGACACGGTACAATTTAACAGAATATAGAATATAACACCTGGCCATCCACTGCTTTGATGCCTTTCCTAAGCCCCCAGGTTTGGAGCTTTCACGAGGCGACTTAAGGAAGCAGCCTTAGGGAACCAAATTACAACACAAATAATTGTTTTTTAAAGTCCTATGGGAACGGGCACACGTACAGCGGGAGGGGGGGCAGGTTAACGGGCACACGGACAGCGGGAGGGGGGGCGGGAACGGGCACACGGACAGCGGGAGGGGGGGCGGGAACGGGCACAATCAAAAGGCAGAAAGCAAGAAAAAAAAGGAGCGAAGCAACTCGGTTAAGGCAGCTCCTTCATAGCCCACGGGCCCCCCAAAATCTGGAGGGGCTTCTCCCAGCCTGCAATGGAACCATGATCCCGGAGAGCGAGCTGGATGCGAGCTTGGGGCTCCAAAAAGGGAAGATGGCAGGAACGGGCACACGGACAGCGGGAGGGGGGGGTGGGAACGGGCACACGGACAGCGGGAGGGGGGAACGGGCACACCGACAGCGGGAGGGGGGGCGGGAACGGGCACATGGACAGCGGGAAACGGAAAACAGACAGAAAACAAAGACGACAGCCACGAGCCATGGACAACACTACACGGAGACACCAGACCTAGAAAAAAAAACAGAGACGACAGCAATGAGACACGCAAAGACGTAAAACAAACGACATGAGACGGGGTAGACGTACAAAGTGATAAGAAAATTATAAGAAAATGCTGCTTACCTGATCGCCAATACAAAGTACTTTCTGGCAACTTAAATCTCGCAGCCCACTCCGGCAAAAGACACTTCGCAAAAGACCAAAACATGACGAAAAAAAACCATCCGCCCACCGCCGCAATGACGTTGTTAAAGGGGCGGAGAGCGAAAAAATCGCCGGAACGCCCACGAATCTGCTCGGACAATGACTGACGCATCTCTGTTCCAATGGCTAGCCTCCATTTATGGAGCTAGCCAATGGAACAGAGAGGCAGGTTAAAGCCCCATACTGAAACTCAAAAGATTTCGCCTGCGCGAACACTGCTGCGCAGTGGACGCCAGGCGAAACCTAAAAACACAGCATAGCAAAGCATAAAAAAACACAACAAAGCATAGCATAACAAAACACAACAAAATAGAACAGCATAACAAAGCATAGCACAGCATAACAAAACATAGCATAGTATAACAAAACACAACAAAACATAGCATACCATAACAAAACAAAGCATAGCATAACAGAACACAATAAAACATAGCATAACAAAACATAGCAAAACACAACAAAACATAGCATAACATAACAAAATACAACAAAACATAGCATAGCATAACAAACATAGCATATCAAAGCATAGTATAACAAACAAAACATATCATAGCATAGCAAAACAAAGCATAGCATAATAAAACACAACAAAGCATAGCATAACAAAACACAGCAAAGCATAACAAAACATAGCATAGCATAACAAAACACAACAAAGCATACCATAACAAAACACAACAAAGCATAGCATAACAACACATAGCATAGCATAACAAAACACAATAAAGCATAGCATAACAAAACACAACAAAACAGAATAGCATAACAAAGCATAGCACAGCATAACAAAACACAACAAAACATAGCATAACATAACAAAACAAAGCATAGCATAACAAAATACAATAAAACAGTGCATAACAAAACATAGCACAACTAAACAAAACATAGCATTGCATAACAAAATACAACAAAACATAGCATAACAAACATATCATAGCAAAGCATAGTATAACAAAACAAAACACAACAAAGCATATCATAACAAAACACAACAAAGCATAGCATAACTAAACATAGCATAGCATAACAAAACACAATAAAGCATAGCATAACAAAACACAACAACACAGAACAGCATAACAAAGCATAGCACAGCATAACAAAACATAGCATAGCATAACAAAACACAGCAAAGCTTAGCACAGCATAACAAAACATAGAATAGCATAACAAAACATAGCATAACAAAACACAACAAAACATAGCATAACATAACAAAACAAAGCATAGTATAACAAAACACAATAAAACATAGCATAACAAAACATAGCAAAACACAACAAAACATAGCATAGCATAACAAAATACAACAAACCATAGCATAACAAACATAGCATAGCAAAGCATAGCATAACAAAACAAAACACATCATAGCATAGCAAAACATAGCATAGCATAGTATAAAAAACACAACTAAACATAGCATAGCATAACTAAACATAGCATAACAAAGCATTGCTTAGCATAACAAAACATAGCACAGCAAAACAAAGCATAGCATAATAAAACACAACAAAACAGCATAGCATAACAAAACATAGCATAGATCAACCACACGCACAACCATACAACCACACACACAACCACACACACACACGCACACAACCACACACACACACACACAACCACAACCACACACAACCACAACCACACACACAACCACACACACAACCACACCCACACAACCACACACACACACACAACCACAAACACACACACAACCACATCCACACACACAACCATCACACACACAACCACACACACAACCACACACACAGGCACAACCACACACACATGCACAACCACACACACAACCACACACACACACAACCACACTGTCAGTGCACAGTTTCAACAGACACCATCAGTCGTCAGTGCACGCTTTCACCGGGCACAAACACCACCAGCCGTCAGTGCACGCTTTCACTGGGCACGCACACCACCGCTTACATACTAATTTCTTTCATATTTTTGACTGATATCTTCTGTCTACTTTATCTACCTTTTCATTTTTATCTCAGTTTTTTCCCTACTGTGGTCTCTTCTTGCTTTTCCGGCTCTCTCAACTTGTTCTCTCCTTCCTGTTGAAATGAGCAGAATGACTTCAAGAGCTGCTCCTTTTGAGCTACTGATCCTAAATATCTCTTAATGAGGAGAGTCCCAGAAGAGTGTCTGACAATCCCTGCAACATCTGCTAAGACAGGCACTCTGCAAAGAGGTAGGCCCAAAAAACACTGCAGACACGCCTCATACAGACACACACACACTGAATTCATGTTGGTCACTCCCTCTCTCCTGCTTTGCTTCTCTGAGCCTAACTCCCATCCCACAAGAACTGTATTTTTTGCAACAATCCCCACTTACACAACACCTTACCAACTAGATTAATAATCTTCTTTTCTCAAACACAAAAGATAGCTTCACTGACTGCACACCAGAACACCAAAGTCTTATCAATCCATCAATCAGACGGTATTTGTATAGCGCTGCTTATCACCCTAGGGTGTATCCAGAAGTACTAACTTCCTTTACAACCTTGAACTCAGGCCACTTCGATGTATAGTCTTTTAAAACAATAATGAATCTCAAGTTCAACGGTAAAACTTCAAAAGGACCCATAATGTCAATCCCAACTTTAACCCAGGGACTGCTGGGACACTCAATGGGAGATAAATGTGGAACAACAATTTTGAGTGACTTTTCAGACACAGAGCACACTGTACAGTTCTCAACAAAAGTACGAATCTCATTGTCCATGCTTGGCCACCAAAAATCTTGTCGCACTCGACGTATAGTTAGAGAAATTCCCAAATGCCCCTCATGAGCCTCCCTCATGATAGTAGGTCTGAGACTATGAGGTGGAATAAGTTTGTCACATCTTACTAATAGACCATCCTCAATTGAAATTTCGGATTCAACCTTCCAATACGGTTGTAATACAGAGGATAGGGACTTCTCCTTGGGCCACCCATTCTTGACAAAATCGAACACTTCTTGTAACACCTTGTCCCTTGACAAAGAGCCTCTCCAATCTTCCTCAGACCCTACAGCTAAGACAGGCACATCTATTGAAGCCACAAAACAATCTTCCTCATCTTCATCATTCAAATCATGAAATCCTGTACCTTCATTTACACCGTCACTCTGAGGAAAACGTGACAAAAAATCTGCACGTGTGTTTTTGCCACCAGAAATGTGCGTGATATCAAACTGATATTGAAGTAATTTAGTCACCATTCTTGTGATCCTAGGTGTACAACATTTGCTTGGACCAGCAGACAAAATAGACACCAATGGCTTGTGGTCAGTGATCAAATTAAAATGTCTACCCCAAACATAAGGTCGATATTTGTCAATAGCCCACACACAGGCTAGCAACTCTTTCTCTATAACAGAGTACTTAACTTCAGCACTCCTAAGTACCCTGGAAGCAAAAGCAATTGTAAATTCTCTTTCACCAGAACGTTGAGTGAGAATGGCTCCCAAATCCACTTTGCTCGCATCAACAGTTATATAACAAGGCAAGTCTGGGTGGAAAGGAGTAAGTGCATCACCCTTCTTTAAAATGTCTTTAACTTCCATAAAAGCACGATCACAATCGCCTGTCCATGAGAACTTCGTGGAAAATTTGAGTAAATTACTAATGGGTCTAACAATAGACGCATACCCAGGTACAAATTTCGAATAATATTCCAAAAGCCCCAATAAAGACTTAACTCCAGACCTGTCTTTTGGTATTGGTGCTTTCATAATGGCATCAATTAAACCTTGTCTAGACTTGATCCCTTCAAATGACAGTAAATGACCAAGGTACTCAATCTCACTGCAGCTAAATTTGCACTTTTCTGTCTTCAAAACAACACCACTCTTCTTAAAAATTCCCAAGACTCTCCTGATAATGTTATCATGTGTCATATTATCTTTGGCATAGATTAATACATCATCTTGAAAAACAAGAACACCCTCAACATTTTTCAATAAGTTCTGCATTACCCTCTGAAAAACAGAGGCTGCAGAGGCCAATCCAAAGGGCATCCTTTTGTAACGGAATGTACCAAGTGGTGAGACAAAAGCTGTTAAAGGTCGTGATTCAGGATGAAGTTCTATTTGATGGTAGGTATTAGCTAAATCTAACTTCGAAAAGATCTTAGCACCTTTGATACTGGTAAAAAGATCTGTAATTTTGGGTAGAGGATGGGAGTCAACCCAGATCTCCTTGTTTAAGGATCTAAGATCCACACAAACTCTGAGTTTTCCATCTCTTTTTCGTGCGACCACAAGAGGGGACAACCATAGTGAAGATTCTGTGGGTTCTATGATTCCCTTTTCACAAAGCATGGTGATTTCTTTATTAAGGTCCTCCTTGATGCTAAAAGGAACACTTCTGAGTTTGTGCTTAACTGGAGTAGCACCATCTTTAATGATTATTTTGTGTTTGAAACCTGTGATCTTCCCTAGTTGATCATTAAACACAGAAGGAAATTCATTAACCCACCTTGTATTTTCCTCTTCACAAGAAACAAGTAAAACTTGCTCTTTCATCCCTGGTCTAAGTTGCATACCAAAAAGCCCTTGATGAAACCATCCTAAAATGTTAAGTCCCTCAACAGCTACATAGACTTTACCTCTGATTCTCCTACCCTTAAATCCTAAATAATCCTCGAAAAATCCTGACAGGGCAATTTTACGTTTTTGATAGGAAATGGGTTTTCTGTCAGGAGGAAAAAGAACTCTCTCACCCCATGTTTCACGAAATAACTCATTGGTAATTATGGTAATTCTAGCCCCAGAATCCACTAAAAGATTAAGTTTCTTATCACCAACAAGAATTTCAACAATAGGGTCTATACAGGTGGAGGGATCACCAGTGAGAGATATTGATGTGTCATCAGCCCCCACGTTGTCAGTAACAATAGAAATGGTTCCTGTGTCTGAGTCATCATCTGATTCTAAGACACAAGCTACAGTTTTCTTTTGAAATCTTTTCTTTAAACAAACAGTAGCATAATGTCCTATTTTTTTGCAATAATTGCATGTAGAATTTATGGCCGGACATTTCGAACCTTTGTTGTGAATAGAGCCTCCACAACGCAAACACACATTGCTTGGTACAGACACACCATCTTTGAATTTTGTAGAAGAACTATCCTTGAGTTTGGGAGAAAAATTGTTAACAGTCTTAAAAGATCTATTTTTGTGTTTTTTTGAACTCCCAACAAAATTGACACTGTCTACTGGTTTATCTTCTAACTCTTTGAGAGAAATATGCGAAGTTTCAATACTTTTAGCAATTTTGATAGTTGCATCAAGAGTAGGATTGTCCATTGTGAGTAACTTTTGTCTAGTTTGTTTGTCTTTACAATGACCAACAAACTGATCACGAATCAATTGTTCAGTAAAGTTTTCAAACAAACAGACAGAAGCTAATTTCCTAAGGGTGGAGAAATAAGAATCAACATCTTCACATTCGGACTGTTTCCTCATAAAGAATTTGTGCCTAAGTACAGTTAAATTAGGCTTCTTATCAAACCTCAATTTAAGTTTAGTGATAGTGGTTTGATACTCATCAATAACTACATATTCTAAAGGAGGTTCAGGTAAGTGTTTGAAAATAGATCTGCCTTCAACACCAAGAGAATGCAATAAAAGACATTTTTTTCGTTCAGGACGATACCTTGAAGCTCCAATAGCACCTAAGTAGGTTTCAAAAGCATCAAACCAAATATCCCATTTCACAGGAGGATCTCCTGGAGTATCAAGAAAAGCAGGAGGAGCATTAATAGATTGTAACGTAGACATTTTGAAGGTAATGCAATGGGAACAATGAAAACTTGTAAAGTGAAAATAAATGAATAAATTAGAGAAATTACAAAATGATAGCAGAACAACAATTCTACTTTGAATAAAATGTCTTTTGAAGAGAGAAAAAGAGTTCTTCTCAAATGTATTTCTGTACTGCCCCACTGTAGAAGTAGATAGAAAATAAAATGATGTCACAGTCCTTTTCTGAATGAAAATAGTGGGAAAAGAACACCGAAAAAAAATGCTGAAGAAAAAGAATCCGTTTTGGAGTGTTTGATTGTTCAGCAACAAGTGATTGTCAAAAGAAGAGGAGAATGTTCAAAACAGAGAACACCGTGGCAAGAACACGTTGCTAGGCGATGGAACTTCTTTGTGTTGTCAACAGGTTGCTAGGCGAGGAAAAGGAATGAATTTGCGTTCATCAGGTTGCTAGGAGATGAAATAAAATGGAGTCGGATCATTTTCCTTCCGAGTAGGTGACGTAGTAGCCTCGCGCGTGTGCTCATGCAAAGCATATGTTTGAATGTCAATAAAGGAGGAACGAGGCCGCCGCTCGAGAAGATCAAGGCTCGCTCACAAAGCGTTAATTCTCATGAGACACAGAGACTTTAAAAGTAAACAAAGGTAAACGAGGGTACTGTTTGTGTTACAAAGCGCTTGCCAACATTCACTTAATTGTTTAAATAGAAAACGTGTATGGAAGTTCTCAGTGTTTAAATCATTAAAAATGAAAAAAACACTTCCAAATGTTTCTACGCTGTGGGCATGTGCGCTAATGTAATGTCGTTGTAGGATAAATTAACTTCCTCGCTCTTGTCAGATAAGGATCTTGTCTCATAGAAAATAAAAGCGGCTCCAAATGCTTTTACGCTGTGAGTATATGCGCTGTTGTAATGTTGTTTTAGAAACGATTAGTCTCTTCGCTCTTGACAGGTAAGAATCTTGCCTCATTGAAAATAAAAGCGGGTCCAAATGCTTTTACGCTGTGAGCATATGTGTTAATGAAATGTTGTTTTAGGAACGATTAGCCTCCTCACTCTTGTCAGATAAGTATCATTAATCTTGCTCTTGTCAATAGACACAGCTTAATGAAGAAGATAAAGTCAAGTAGCAAAGCGCTGCAAGCTTATTGAAAGCAGAGATTAGAACAAATTTAAAAGAGTCACTTATCTGCAGCTGAGTGTCTGGAGCTGGAGTTGAGATTTCATCTTGAAGTAAAAATGATGAATGTTGAAGTAGGCAATGAGGTTCCTTTGAAAAGTTGAGAAGGGTAGATGGCAGATGGTTTGAAATAAGTTTGAGGGTGGTTGCGTGGGTTCAGCTGTGTAGAACCGCGTCGCCAAAAATATGTAGTAATCCAGGAATCCAGGAGACAGGAGAATAGGTTTAAGTGTGGTTTATTTGATGAAATCTACACAGCTCGTCATCTGCCAGCATCTTCAGTTTCTGCAGTTTCTCAAGTGTTGAATCATAACATTCCACCATGTACAAGATGTAGATGACATCACAAACTGAGTGCTGAGCAAGACCATCAATTTAAAGTGATACAGTACAATTAAAGTGACACGGTACAATTTAACAGAATATAGAATATAACACCTGGCCATCCACTGCTTTGATGCCTTTCCTAAGCCCCCAGGTTTGGAGCTTTCACGAGGCGACTTAAGGAAGCAGCCTTAGGGAACCAAATTACAACACAAATAATTGTTTTTTAAAGTCCTATGGGAACGGGCACACATACAGCGGGAGGGGGGGCAGGTTAACGGGCACACGGACAGCGGGAGGGGGGGCGGGAACGGGCACACGGACAGCGGGAGGGGGGGCGGGAACGGGCACAATCAAAAGGCAGAAAGCAAGAAAAAAAAGGAGCGAAGCAACTCGGTTAAGGCAGCTCCTTCATAGCCCACGGGCCCCCCAAAATCCGGAGGGGCTTCTCCCAGCCTGCAATGGAACCATGATCCCGGAGAGCGAGCTGGATGCGAGCTTGGGGCTCCAAAAAGGGAAGATGGCAGGAACGGGCACACGGACAGCGGGAGGGGGGGTGGGAACGGGCACACGGACAGCGGGAGGGGGGAACGGGCACACCGACAGCGGGAGGGGGGGCGGGAACGGGCACATGGACAGCGGGAAACGGAAAACAGACAGAAAACAAAGACGACAGCCACGAGCCACGGACAACACTACACGGAGACACCAGACCTAGAAAAAAAAACAGAGACGACAGCAATGAGACACGCAAAGACGTAAAACAAACGACATGAGACGGGGTAGACGTACAAAGTGATAAGAAAATTATAAGAAAATGCTGCTTACCTGATCGCCAATACAAAGTACTTTCTGGCAACTTAAATCTCGCAGCCCACTCCGGCAAAAGACACTTCGCAAAAGACCAAAACATGACGAAAAAAAACCATCCGCCCACCGCCGCAATGACGTTGTTAAAGGGGCGGAGAGCGAAAAAATCGCCGGAACGCCCACGAATCTGCTCGGACAATGGCTGACGCATCTCTGTTCCAATGGCTAGCCTCCATTTATGGAGCTAGCCAATGGAACAGAGAGGCAGGTTAAAGCCCCATACTGAAACTCAAAAGATTTCGCCTGCGCGAACACTGCTGCGCAGTGGACGCCAGGCGAAACCTAAAAACACAGCATAGCAAAGCATAAAAAAACACAACAAAGCATAGCATAACAAAACACAACAAAATAGAACAGCATAACAAAGCATAGCACAGCATAACAAAACATAGCATAGTATAACAAAACACAACAAAACATAGCATACCATAACAAAACAAAGCATAGCATAACAGAACACAATAAAACATAGCATAACAAAACATAGCAAAACACAACAAAACATAGCATAACATAACAAAATACAACAAAACATAGCATAGCATAACAAACATAGCATATCAAAGCATAGTATAACAAACAAAACATATCATAGCATAGCAAAACAAAGCATAGCATAATAAAACACAACAAAGCATAGCATAACAAAACACAGCATAGCATAACAAAACATAGCATAGCATAACAAAACACAACAAAGCATACCATAACAAAACACAACAAAGCATAGCATAACAACACATAGCATAGCATAACAAAACACAATAAAGCATAGCATAACAAAACACAACAAAACAGAATAGCATAACAAAGCATAGCACAGCATAACAAAACACAACAAAACATAGCATAACATAACAAAACAAAGCATAGCATAACAAAATACAATAAAACATAGCATAACAAAACATAGCACAACTAAACAAAACATAGCATTGCATAACAAAATACAACAAAACATAGCATAACAAACATATCATAGCAAAGCATAGTATAACAAAACAAAACACAACAAAGCATATCATAACAAAACACAACAAAGCATAGCATAACTAAACATAGCATAGCATAACAAAACACAATAAAGCATAGCATAACAAAACACAACAACACAGAACAGCATAACAAAGCATAGCACAGCATAACAAAACATAGCATAGCATAACAAAACACAGCAAAGCTTAGCACAGCATAACAAAACATAGAATAGCATAACAAAACATAGCATAACAAAACACAACAAAACATAGCATAACATAACAAAACAAAGCATAGTATAACAAAACACAATAAAACATAGCATAACAAAACATAGCAAAACACAACAAAACATAGCATAGCATAACAAAATACAACAAACCATAGCATAACAAACATAGCATAGCAAAGCGGATCACTGACATAATATCGACGACACAAATATCGAGATACACAAATATCGAGTCAAAAATATCGATTGACAAAATATCGACTCCCTATCTTCAAACAGGTAAGTACCAAAATATCGACTCCAAAATATCGACTTACAAAAATATAGACTGTCAAAATATCGATTTTTTAAAATGTCTTAAAAGTAAGTTAAAACTAATATAGTAATAAATATATTTAATATAAACTTAGAAATAATTATTAAAAAAATATTTTAATAAATAATTTATATAATTAAAAAAATTATATCACCAAAAATTACACACACACATATATATATGATCAAGGTACGTCAGTACCGAAACGCGTAATGGCCGACTGAGTAGCAGCTAATAAACCAACGATTTTTCTACTAACCTGGGTCTGTGCTCCATGTGTCTCTTCGGGAGAAGAGAGCGCCTGCGTCCTTGCTTGCGAAGTGGAGTGGCGGTAATATATATATATATATATATATATATATATATTTAAACATATTATTAAATAAACATATATAACATTTTAGAAAATGTTTAAAATGTATTGTTACAACTATAGTGAGTTCAACATTAGCAAAAGTGTTGGATAGCGTAGAGGTAAAATTTACTACTCCCACTCCAGTGGGTGCAACAGTAGGGAAAGCGCTGGATAGCGTGGAGGTTAAAATTACTATTCCCACTCCAGGGATGTATGACGTTACAACGCATACTTTTACAACGCCTACCATTACAACAAAACTTTTACAACGCAAAAACTTTTACAACGCATACATTTACAACGCAAGATTTTACAACGCATATACCTTTACAACGCATACCATTACAACATAAGTATTGGTAAGTATATAATAATTTTTTGAATATAAATTAATAAAAAATATTATAATATATTTTAATATAATTTAATTTTATTAAATAAATGTAATTTAAATGTAATTTTACTTTATTTTTACAAAGTACCCCTGTACCCCAAAAACCCCAAACTGACCCTGAACCCTAAAAATACCCCTTTACCCATAAACTGAAAACTGACCCTGAACCCTAAAAATACCCCTTTACCCGAAAACTGAAAACTGACCCTGAACCCTAAAAATACCCCTTTACCCAAAAACTGAAAACTGACCCTGAACCCTAAAAATACCCCTTTACCTACAAACTGAAAACTGACCCTGAACCCTAAAAATACCCCTTTACCCAAAAACTGAAAACTGACCCTGAACCCTAAAAATACCCCTTTACCTACAAACTGAAAACTGACCCTGAACCCTAAAAATACCCCTTTACCCCAAAAACTGAAAACTGACCCTGAACCCTAAAAATACCCCTTTACCCAAAAACTGAAAACTGACCCTGAACCCTAAAAATACCCCTTTACCCAAAAACTGAAAACTGACCCTGAACCCTAAAAATACCCCTTTACCCAAAAACTGAAAACTGACCCTGAACCCTAAAAATACCCCTTTACCTACAAACTGAAAACTGACCCTGAACCCTAAAAATACCCCTTTACCCCAAAAACTGAAAACTGACCCTGAACCCTAAAAATTCCCCTTTACCCAAAAACTGAAAACTGACCCTGAACCCTAAAAATACCCCTTTACCCAAAAACTGAAAACTGACCCTGAACCCTAAAATTAAAATATTTATCAATTAATCAATTATAATTAATTACCAATTATATTTTAATTAATTACCAATTAATAATTAATTAACAATTAATTTTTAAAAAATATCAATAAATAAATTAACATATTTAATTAATTATAATTAAATTACTTCCCACCCTATTCCCCTATAAACCCACAACCCGCTACAGAAAATAAATTACTAAAATTAAAATATTTATCAATTAATCAATTATAATTAATTACCAATTATATTTTAATTAATTACCAATTAATAATTAATTAACAATTAATTCTAAATTATTATCAATAAATAAATTAACATATTTAATTAATTATAATTAAATTACTTCCCACCCTATTCCCCTATAAACCCACAACCCGCTACAGACTTATATTACACAAAAAATAAAAATTATTATTAACTTACCTTAAATTCGATATTTTTGTTGTCTATATTATGTCTAGTCGATATTATGTCCATTCTATATTTTTGATTCGATATTATGTCCATTCTATTCGATATTAATTTTCTCTAGTCGATATTTTTGTTGTCTATATTATGTCTAGTCGATATTTTGTCCATTCTATATTTTTTACTCGATATTCTGTCCAGTCGAAATAATTGACTCGATATTATGACTGTACACCTAGCAAAGCATAGCATAACAAAACAAAACACATCATAGCATAGCAAAACATAGCATAGCATAGTATAAAAAACACAACTAAACATAGCATAGCATAACTAAACATAGCATAACAAAGCATTGCTTAGCATAACAAAACATAGCACAGCAAAACAAAGCATAGCATAATAAAACACAACAAAACAGCATAGCATAACAAAACATAGCATAGATCAACCACACGCACAACCATACAACCACACACACAACCACACACACACACGCACACAACCACACACACACACACACAACCACAACCACACACAACCACAACCACACACACAACCACACACACAACCACACCCACACAACCACACACACACACACAACCACAAACACACACACAACCACATCCACACACACAACCATCACACACACAACCACACACACAACCACACACACAGGCACAACCACACACACATGCACAACCACACACACAACCACACACACACACAACCACACTGTCAGTGCACAGTTTCAACAGACACCATCAGTCGTCAGTGCACGCTTTCACCGGGCACAAACACCACCAGCCGTCAGTGCACGCTTTCACTGGGCACGCACACCACCGCTTACATACTAATTTCTTTCATATTTTTGACTGATATCTTCTGTCTACTTTATCTACCTTTTCATTTTTATCTCAGTTTTTTCCCTACTGTGGTCTCTTCTTGCTTTTCCGGCTCTCTCAACTTGTTCTCTCCTTCCTGTTGAAATGAGCAGAATGACTTCAAGAGCTGCTCCTTTTGAGCTACTGATCCTAAATATCTCTTAATGAGGAGAGTCCCAGAAGAGTGTCTGACAATCCCTGCAACATCTGCTAAGACAGGCACTCTGCAAAGAGGTAGGCCCAAAAAACACTGCAGACACGCCTCATACAGACACACACACACTGAATTCATGTTGGTCACTCCCTCTCTCCTGCTTTGCTTCTCTGAGCCTAACTCCCATCCCACAAGAACTGTATTTTTTGCAACAATCCCCACTTACACAACACCTTACCAACTAGATTAATAATCTTCTTTTCTCAAACACAAAAGATAGCTTCACTGACTGCACACCAGAACACCAAAGTCTTATCAATCCATCAATCAGACGGTATTTGTATAGCGCTGCTTATCACCCTAGGGTGTATCCAGGCGCTGTATATAGTTGGCAAAGTGCTGCCAGCTCCACAGCGGTACCCAAGCAACCCATCAACATACGCCTAGGAGGCATTCAGATAATCTTACGTAAATGTACTGCACACATTGTTCAATAACTTTTACCAGACTAGTGATGCTGCCTAGAAAACCATTTCCCTAGCTGGGGGGCCAATGGACAACTGACCCCCCAGCTCAATGAAAAACACCAAAGTGCTTCAGCACACCACAGACACTGACCACTAGGAAGGGCTTTACTAGAATCAGCTCATGCTAGTTTCACGTTAAGGAACAATAAACTTGACTATACAAAGCCTTTAAGAAATCACTACAAAACACAACCAAACAATTAACAATTGATTGATGGAAATCTCCCAATGTACGAAAGGACACACATATGAAAGCACTACAATACCACAGCAGCGGCTCCTTTGCTATGCCAGAGGAACATCACCCCCCCCCCCCCCCCCCCCCACCGGCCTCAAATTGGGACTAAATGAAAATTAAAACGATAATAAACACTTTTTTATTATCATTTTAGTTTTCCATTCCTGGCAAGTGAACCATTTCTGCAATGTCACAACAATGCACAAATTTACCACAATGTAGCACAATTCATTGACTCAATTAAAAGTGCTTTCTATTTATATTTGCTGTTCGAAGTGCGTATCTGTTTATTTTTGTACTGTCTGCAACATCAAAATATTGAGCTGGCAACCCTAATCGTAAGACTGGAAGTTTGTTGCAGGATCAGCACATTATTTATTTCCTCCACCCTCGATCCCTGAATAATGCCATAATAGCAATAGTTTAACTTATATCTGGAACCCTACGCCATCATCAATAACATGCTGAGTTACTTCAAGTGTCTGGGAATGCACCCTGCATTCAGACAACTCACTCCTCATTCTCCCCCTTCACTTTCACGCACACCCTGCACTCACAGCTATCACAATGCTCTCACACTGATCACATGCCCTCACACCATTCACCCACTCACCCTACACTCACAGCGATCACTCTGCACTCACAATGCACGTGCGCTGTTCACCCTGTACCTCACCCAACAGTCACACGAGTACACTACTCACCCCGCACTCATGTGAAACTTCACTCACCTGTTCCCCTCACTGCTCAATCTGCAATCTCACTCAAACAAGTCCATCACTATCCATGCATTCATTCGTCCCACTCTGCACTTACATCCGCACCCAAAATCATATGGTCACCTCACTCACCCTGAAGTCACTCCTTTTACCCTACTCTCACACTGTCGCATCGTTCACCGTGCACTCACATGGGCACTCCTACCACCCACACAGCGCAGAGGGTTAATGTGCCTGCTACAAAGAACGGGTGCCATGTGTATCACATAACCAAGTGTGAGTAAACTATGAGTAGCGCTATTAAAAAATGAAATGCTTGTCTGAAAGGGGCTATAAAGAGATGAGGTGCATTGCTGGTGAGTATTAGTGAGGGAATTCATGGAGGAGAAAATGGGGGAGGGGCACCAAAAAAGACTGTTACAGCGTGTGCGGCCAGTGCTAGGGCCAGCCCTGGCTGGGAGTGTTAGCCCCCGAAGTTCGGGTCTAGTTGCACCCCTGGTGTGCTGGCAGGGTCAAAGAGGTTACTAAAAATAAAATAAAAAGCCTACGTGTTTTGTGTTTTCACAGTATTGCAGGTGTGTATAAAGTAAAGCAATAACAACTTAATTGGATAATAAATGCAAGTTAAACTAACCGGTGATAACTGCACTCTTTTAGGTTATGAAACCTCGGTTAGTGCCTACCAACACTGCAGATGTCTGTGTGTGTTAAAGCTAAGCAACACATAATTGAACCCTAGTTGGTGCAGAGGAATAGTGACCTTTGTATTTATAATCAGAGCCAGTGGAATTATGCAATTTTGCGGTTTGGGCATTTTGCGCATTGTTATGGATTTCCCGCATTTGCCACATAATCCATTGTCTGCTACATAATTTGCAGATTTAAAAAAAACTTGTTTCTAGCTCAAATGGTTCAAAAGTTACTACAAATGCAGCAACACATTTCCTCACAGTGGAAGGCACTTTCTAAAGGTTGACTGGTCTCCTTTCTGTTGCTTATTGCTATATGTGGGTATGATTGTGGTACTTATATGGGGCAATAAAACCCAGGGCGGTGTTAACAAGAGTACACATTTCAAAATAATGCAGTAATGCTATGACGAAATATGCAGCACTTTTGCAGCATAATTTGCCTTTACTTGCTGCAGAATTTAGTCAACCCTGCTGCATAATTTGGCCTTCTCCTGTGGAATAATTCCAGTGGCCCTGTTGATAGTGCTGTGAGGTCCCAGCCTGTGGCAGAACGCACTGTGAATATGTAAGTCATTATTTTAAAACAATATTTACATACTCTAAGCTAGGTTGCTGCATCTGTATCCAATGCAAACATTGTTGTAAGTGTCTCCCCTATTCCAGATCTCGGCTGATAACATCCTTACATTACATCTCAAAAAGAATACATCTTTGACACCATGAAGCCTTAAGCAGAGCCACTGGAATTATTCAGCAGAAGAGGAACACATTATGCGGCATGTTTTACTAAATTATGCAGCAAGAAAAGGTAAATTATGCAGCACAATGCTCCACATTTTGTGGTTAGCATTACTTCATTATTTTGTCATTTTAACTCAAGATAACGCTGTCAGGAGAAATATTTCACCTCATTATAACCAGTGTAACACCCAAATACAGCATTAAGCAACTACAAGATTACCAGTGAATCTTTGCAACGGGCCTTCCAATGCTCCGGAACACTTTGTCACGCTTTAAGTAACTTTTGTTCCGTTTCAGCTAGAATCATGTTTCTTTAGTTCAAATCTGCAGATTAGGGAGCAAATGCAGTAAAACTATAATTATGTGGAAAACACTGCTGATGCAGAAACTCATAATTCCAGTGGCCTTGGCTTTAAGTGACTCAATCAATTAATAGCTGGTAAGAAGGCTGTTTTTTTTTTAACTATCTGCACTACCGCCACACACTTCGCTTTCAGGCAGAGGCACCTCAAAGTCAGTATTAATCATTCAGGGGCAGTTTTTTTGTGAAAGCTGAGTCAAAGGGGTGGCAGGTAGAAGGCAAGCAGGCTTGCATTCAAATGCAGAGCCCTAATCCTCTCGATCCCTAATGGTCTAGGAGACAGAGGAAAGGAGTGAGATTGATAGATTTTGTCAAAGAGAAGGCCCAGAATAGGGAGTACTGTATGGGGACTTACTTTTATGTTTACAAATGGCCAGAGACAGCTTCTTCAGAGATATACCCCAAAGAAGAGGAAAATATAAGAGGTTTTTTGAGGGACATTCATTAGTGAAGCTGGTACTGCTGCCAAGTGTGTAAGTAGACACTGCTGGTTATCATTAAGGAAGAAGATGCATCGGGACTGTGGCCCAGGAATTTGAGAGGCCCACAGCATCTCAGTTATGACTGTCTACCTTTAAAAAAGGGGCATTGGAGATTATTTTCCTTTCAAGCATTAGGACCGAGGTGATGATCCATCATGGTGGGGAAGAGGTAAAAGACGCAGAGGAGATAGCCTGCTACTCGGGACTGTGGTTATCATTAGTGCAGCAGGTAGAGTTGCATTGGGGTCTAAGAGTGTGAGGGGCTCACAACACCCCAATTATGGGGAGCAGTTTATTTGGGATAATGTCTGTTTTTGTTTGATGCATTTGCTGTTTTTAAGTCTCATATGTAGTGTGGTACATAAGCTATAGAAAAAGCATTCTTGAAATCATCTCATAAGCCCCGGGGGGGGGGGGGGCTGACCTCAAAACATTTTGTTTAGGGGGGCTCAGAGTAAAAATGTTTGAAGACCTCTGCTCTACATGGATAAGACATAACAACTATAGATGTAATGCAGCTGGCACCAAGGTATTAATATTAGTACTACGTCTTCCCAATACCACCTGATTTTTATTTATTTATTTTTATTTTAAAAGGTTTTATAGCGCTTGCTACACCCGAGAGTATCAGAGCGATTTACATCAACATTGGAGATGAGAGGAAACATAAAATAAACAATGTATGAGGCAAATAACAACAAACATCACATGAGAATAAAAGTATAAATAGAATAACATAATGATCATCGTGCATAAATCGTAATAGAGAGCAAATAGTTATGATCAGTGGGTCGTTGTTACGAGTAAACTATATAATAAAGGAGGGAGGACAAGTAAGACAGTCTCCTGATGGGGCGGTAGTATGATGAGGTGGGACCTAGGCTCTAAGTTACCCCAAGAATTTGGTGAGGAGGTGAGTTTTAAGGTCTTGCTTGAAGCTGTCATAGGAGGGGTTGCATCGGAGGTCTTTGGGGGGGGCGTTCCAAATGGTAGGGGCCTTGCCAGAGAAGGAGCGGGATTTAGATGAGCTTTTTTTGAGAAGAGGTGGAATGAGAAGAAGGGTGTTGGAGCTGCTCAACAATCTGGTGGTGCCAGATTTTTTGAGTTTTGTTGAGAGGTATGTTAGAGTGTCCTGATAGAGGGCTTTCTGTGTGATACAAGCAATTTTGTAAGACGATCTGCCTTCAATGGGGAGCCATTTGAGGGTCTTGAGGGTAGGGGAGATGAGGTCAAAACGTTGACTGTTAGTTGTTAGTCTAGCTGCGAGGTTGAGGACGGATTTGATGGGGGTGAGGTGGATTTTGGGAGTACCAGAGAGAAGGGCATTCCCATAATCAATTTTGGATAGGAGGAGAGATTGGATAATTAGTTTGAAATCGTTGTCGGGGATAAAAGGTTTGATTTTTTTGAGGTGGCAGAGTGTGAAGAGTGCACTTTTAGCTGAGTTTTTTTACATGGGAATTGAGTGTGAGTTTATTGGTGATGGGGGTACCGAGTAATTTGACAAAATCAGTGAGGGAGAGAGAGCAGTTTAGGGCATTAAGGTCCACGATCCATGCTTGGATGGGGAGAGGGTTGCTTTTGGGCAAGAAGAGGATGATCGCGGGTTTGTTAGGGTTGAGTTTAAGATGGTTGTTATGGAACCAGGCTTGGATCTTGGTTAGTGTAGAGTTAAGGTGAAGGATATCGGCATGTGATCTAATTTTATAGTACAGTTGGGTGTCATCAGCGTAAAGTTGGTAGTTGATTTTTGCTTGTTTAAGTATGATGATAAGGGGTTCCATAAAGAGGTTGAAGAGGGCGGGGAAAAGGATGGATCCTTGAGGGACACCTAGAGAGACAGGAGTAGGTTTAGAGAGGCTGTTTTGAATTATAATTTGTTGAGTTCGATATTGGATGTAGGAAGTGAACCAGGTAAGGACAGTGCCATTAATGCCGAAGTGATCTTTGAGTGTGTTGAGTAAGGTAGGGTGGTAGACTGTGTCAAATGCTGCGGGAAGGTCAAGGAGGATAAGTAGGTAACGCTCTCCCTTATCCAGGGCTAAATGCATATCATTTACTATGTTTAGCAGTGCAGTTTCGGTGCTACATCCTTTGCGGAAGCCATATTGAAGGGAGTCTAGAAGGTTGAATGTGTCAATGTGATTGTCCAGTTGGTGGAGAGCACATTTTTCGAGGGCTTTGGAGAGGAGAGGAAGATTGGAGATAGGGCGGAGATTGTTCGGGACATTAGGTTCGGCTTTGGGATTTTTGGGGATGGGGGTGATTTGTCCGAGTTGAAGTGACAAGGGAACATTTCCTGAAGCGAGGGAGGTGTTAATGATGTTGGTCCAGTAGGGGGCAATAACGTGTTTGAGATCTAGGACGAGTGCGGACGGGAGAGGGTCTTTAGTGTGGGAGGATGGTTCGAGTTTAGTAAGGATGCTGAAGACCTCCTGCTCAGTTACGTGGAGGAAATGATGCCATGAGGCATTGTTTTTAGGCGGTGGGATAATGGGGAGGGGATCAGAAAGGTTGAGCAATGAGAGGAGGAGAGGAGGAGTCAAAGGGGTGTTCACAGGGAGAGGGAAATAGGAGGTAGAAATGCGAGGGAGTTGGGGGGTGGGTGGCGGTTGAGGGTGGAGGAAGGCGCGGTCAATGTTAGCAATTTTTTCACTGAAAAAGTTAGCGATTTCTTCACATTTGTTAATGGAGTCCTACGGGTTAGGCAGTGCAGGAGAGGTTTGATTTCTAATAATGTTGAACAGTTCTCTAGGTCTATTTTTGGCACGAGAGATTTGGAGACGAAAGAATGAGGCTTTCTCGGAAAAGATGTGTTTCTTGTAGGACGATCTGGCATTTCTGAGGAGAGCAAGATGGGATCGGGAAGGGTGTTGTCTCCATGTTCTTTCATATCTTCACAAAAGGAGCCCAGAGGGTGAAAGAGATTGCGGGTTGCACTCCACTCACAAATCACAAACACAAGTAAACCCGTTCTCTAAGGCAAAGTGTTTTCAGATAGAGTATATTAGTCGCTTTGGTTTCATACTCTGCGAAGTGTGTACATCACATCAATCTTTATTTTTTCTAGATAGCAAAAACCCTATTCTGTTTTTGTGGTTATTTACAACACTCTCTTGCCTATTACTTAAGTAATAACCACGAAAACAGAATAGGGTTTTTGCTATCTAGAAAAAATAAAAATTGCTGTGACGAACACACTTTGCAGAGTATGAAACCAAAGCGACTAATATACTCTATCTGAAAACACTTTGCCTTAGAGAAAGGTGTCCATGTTCTTTCAGAGAGCGCCTTTCATTATTAAAGTCAAGAGTGAACCATTTTTTAGAGGGGAAAATTTTTTTGTCTTTATTTTTAGTGGGGCGAGTTTGTCTAGAACCTCTGAGATAGTTTTATTAAAGTGCTTGGTGAGTTCATTTGCGTTGGAGGACGGGGCAGAGTGGCCGAGATGGGATTGGAGTTCATGCGCTAACACTCCAGGGGGGATTTGCCTAAGATTTCTGGACATAGTTGTAGTTTTAATGTTTTGTTTAGGACCGGGTGGCTCTGGGGGGACATAGTAAACAAGATAAGATGATTGTCAAGTTCACGCACATTAAGACTTGATCTTCCACAGGAGCAGATGACTAAACCCCCAAATCCCCACACCCCACTGCAAACGGACCACATCCACTTCCAGTAGAGAGGGGGGAAAGGGGAATGGGATAAAAAGAGAGACTCCACTCCTGGTACCTCTGCTACTTCAGGTGTTGTTACTTCCGTCTTACTAGTGAGGTATCTGTAACACACAAACACAACTATCAACTCTCACTTCCTAACATAAATTCTACACTTTACCCTTCCATACTACCCAACCTCCCAGTTGTGTCTACTCCCTTTTTCCCTGCAGTGATTAGCCACTCCCTTGTGGACCAAATGATGTAGTTGTAAAGAAAGTAGAATCTTGGTCCATAGAATAGCTGACCTACGGATAGGCGACTGGATAGGTGAGGTGGTAGGCAAAAAAAAAGATAATAATTTATATATATATATATATATATATATATATATATATATATATATATATATATATATATATATATATAAATATATATTG
Organism: Lissotriton helveticus; assembly: GCF_964261635.1. Classification (NCBI taxonomy): domain Eukaryota; kingdom Metazoa; phylum Chordata; class Amphibia; order Caudata; family Salamandridae; genus Lissotriton; species Lissotriton helveticus. The sequence continues at coordinate 1,532,393,020 of NC_136061.1, read as the reverse complement.
TTACTTACTAAGTATGTGGCAACTGAGTTAATTGTTAATTCACAAAGTCTCTAGTTGTGTAACTTAAATTACCCTCTAAACTCAAGAGTTTTAATGCCATTCACAGAGTCACTGGTTGTTTAACTAAACAATTCTCTCAAGGCTCCGAGAGTTTAAATGCTGGAAAATAATATTTCCTTCTTATTACTGAAGTCGGCTGTGGCATAGAAGGACTCTGTAAGTTCAACCGCTGTTTCCACGACGAAACTTTGAGCTCTTGGACTGAGCCCCCCAAAACAAAGTGCAAGCTCTCAGACTGCCCAAATTAAATAATACACCTAGGCAGGAGGCGAGCGACAGATTCCCCGCAATACTTATTTGCGAGGACAGAAAAACTGGTACTGTGAATAGAAACAGCTCACCAGATTGCGCTACCAGCTCGGAATTCTTCTAGAATGCCAAAATTCCCGTTGGTGCTGATGCTGCAGAGAGAGTCGAGCGGAGACACGACTTCTAGCCTCCCCAGACCGGTGTTCTCAGAACAAAATGAAGCGCGGACAGAGGAAACGTCCGAACGCCTCAGAAATTCCGTTGAAGTGTGCAATGCTCAAGGAGAGCGAGCGCGAACACCTGTCTTCCTAATAAACACTAGAACGCTGACTGAGCAGAAAGGACGACCAGAAGGGCGACCATTATACCCCCCCAGGGAAACAGGTGACTTAATGAAAATCCCTTAGCTAGAGAATCGGCGCAGCCGACTCCAGGGATAGTTCAAGATCCTCTTCCTAAACCCTTTACCTGACTGATAAAGCAACCGCTGTCTTGGTCTACCATACCTGACAGTACCCCCAACCAAAACCCCTCCTTCCTCCTCCTTGGGTCGGTGTAGGTGAGCCTTATGAAACACTCTGACCAATCTAGGAGCGTGAACATTAGAAGCTGGCTCCCTAGACCTATCCTCCGGCCAAAAAGTATTTCCAATCCACCAAGTCAAAAATCGTACCTTTCCTTAACTTGGAATCAATGATACGCTTAACCTCAAACTCTTCTCCTGACTGAACTGAAATAGGATCGGGTGGGCGCTCCTTCCTTAAATTTGGTGGATTTCTTTTGACTAACGACACATAAAAAACTGGATGTATCTTAGATTTAGCTGGGAGCCGGGTCTTAACACTAAATGGATTCAACATCTTGTCCACGAGATAGGGACCCAAAAACCGGGGCTGAAATTTTCGATTCCACTTCAGTCTCATATTCTTAGTGGAAACCCAAACCTCATCTCCCGGTTCAAACACTGGATTATCTCTTCTTTTCTTATTAGCTTGTTTCTTATGTGCTACTTTTGCTCTTACTAAATTTTGAGTAGCTGTCTGAAAAGCCTCTTGTAACTCCTTGACTACCTCCTCAACTGCTGGAACATCACTTTCAGATTTGCCCGTTAACATGTTTGGATGCCTACCAGAATTTAAATAGAATGGGGAATATCCCGTAGACATTATTATATGCAAACTCAGCCGCCCAAATCAAACCGGGCCACTCCCCTTCCTGATTCATCAAATAGAGAAGCAAATACTGCTCCAAATCTTGATTGACCCTCTCTCTCTGGCTATCAGTCTCAGGGTGGAAACTAGAGGACAACCGAGAGTCCACTCCCAATCTTTCCAGGAAAGCCCTTCAGAATCGTGAGATGAATTGAGGATCTCGATCTGAAACAACAACCTTGGGAATAACATGGGCCTTGACTATGTGTTGAGTGAAAAGGTTAGCCAACTGCACTGCCGTGGGAAGAGACTTGAGGGGGATGAAATGACTCATCTTGGAGAAATGATCTACCACCACCCAAATAGTGGAAAGTCCCTGACCAGAGGGGAGGTCCACTATAAAGTCCATTGAAACTGTATGCCAACGATAGGGAGCAACTGGCAAGGGCAAAAGTAAACCTTGTGGGGCCTGTCTGGAAGCCTTCCCTTTTTACACAGTTCACAGAAGGCCACATATTGTCTCACCTGAGTGTCCAAGTCAGGCCACCAAAATTCACACCTGATCAATTCAATGGTTTTCTTTACCCCCTTGTGTCCCGCCATAGGATCATCATGAAAATGCTTCATTTTTCTCTCTTGTAGATCTCTTCTTGGAACAAACAATTGACCCAGATGGAAGGGTTTGCCATCCTTGATTTCTCTACAGATATCTTCCTGACTCCAAACAAGCATTTCTTCTTTGGACATCGATTCTCTTATCTTGTCATCTAATTCTGGGAACCAGATTGTTGCAACGATCTTTTCGTGGGAATATGTCCTACTTCCCTTCTCTCTTCTTGATCTCCAACATCCAAACGAGACAAGGCCTCCACTTTCCCATTTATGGTACCTGGCTTCTATGTTAACACAAAGTTTTAGTCGGCAAAAAATAGAGACCACCTCAATTGCCGAGGAGTCAGAGTGCGAGCTGATTTTAGAAACTGTAAATTACGATGGTCAGTAAAAACAGTAACCTCATGTCGAGCCCCCAACAGATAATATCTCCATTCCTCAAAGGCGTCCTTTACAACCAGCAACTCCTTATCCGCAATGGAATAGTTGATTTCAGCTGCTGTTAACTTCCGGGACCTGTAAGCGACTGCGTGTAACTGCCCAGTGGTCTTGTGCCTTTGAGACAAGATGCCTCCAATCGCTAAATTGGACGCATCAGCTTCAACAAAGAAAGGTTCTTCTGGGTTTGGATGCTGTAAGATAGGAGCGGAAGTGAACAATTCTTTTAAATCTTGAAAGGCCATTTCCATTTCTGGACTCCAAACAAACTTCTCCTTCTTCTTTAAAAGCCGAGTAATGGGGGCTAAGTTGGCAGAGAAGTTAATGATGAATCATCTATAAAAGTTTGCGAACCCAAGGAAGCTTTGAATTTCTTTCACATCACGTGGCGAAGGCCAATCCTTAATTGCTTTCACCTTGTAATCATCCATTGACACTCCTTTTGGGGATAATACAAATCCCCAAAATTCCGCCAGAGTGGAATGGAAAACACATTTCTCCAACTTCACATACAATTGGTGGTCAATCAGTCTTTGCAAAATGGCCCGCACATGCCGACCGTGGTCTTCTGGATTAGCTGAGAAAATGAGAATATCTTCAATGTAAATCACAGCACATCGATCTAAGAATTCCCGAAACACATCATTCACAAAATGCTGGAAGGCAACTGGGGCATTGCACAGGCCAAATGGCATAACCTGATACTCAAATAGGCCAAACCGTGTTCTAAAGGCAGTTTTCCATTCTTCACCTTCAGCCATTCGCACCAGATGATAGGCGCCTCTGAGGTCCAGTTTTGTATAGACACGAGCATTCTTTACTTGATCCAATAACTCAGAAATCAAAGGTAGCGGGTAACGATTTTTCTTCGTGACTGCATTCAAGGCGCGGTAATCGATGCACGTCCTCAGAGTACCATCCTTCTTCGGAATGAAAAAAAGGGGGGAAGAGACTGGGGACTGGGAGGGTCGAATAAAACCATTGGCCAAATAGTGATCTAAATACTCTTTTAAATGATTATTCTCGTTTTCAGCAAGAGCATACATTCGGCTGCAGGGGAGAAACGCTCCAGCCTCTAATTCGATCTTACAATCATAATCCCGGTGAGGAGGAAGCTTTTACGCCTCGATTTCATCGAATACCGCCTTCAAATCTTGATATTCCACTGGAATCTCTGGAACTTCCACGGCACAAATCACCAAAGGCGAATCCGCCAGCAGAAAGGTTTGAGAAGGGAGACTCGTGGCCAAATGAGAATGGAAACAATGCTCTTTGCAATAAGCCGAATTTAGATCTATTGTTCTCTTTGCCCAGTCAATACAAGGATTATGTTCGGTCAACCAAGGAAGACCCAAAATCAATTGAAACTGCTGAGCATCGATGAGACTGAATTTCAAATAACTTTGATGCAATCCTGGGCCTTCCACAGTTACTTCCACTGTTTCAAATACAATTTCACCAGAAGACAGATTGGTACCATCCACCGCTCGCACAGCTTCTGGCTTGGCTTTCTTGACAAACTGAATGCCAATGGACTGAGCAAACTTCATATCGCAGAAATTTCCAGTCGCCCCGGAGTCAATCATCACTGAGATTTCATCTACACTGCTGTTGCCGAATTTGATTCGACTGGGAATAATCAAATGCGGGGCAGCGGATTGCAAAGTGTTTGCCACCAACTGAGCATCTGGAGTTGTCTTGTCTGACGCACCCACCAGAGCAACTCCCTTTACTGGTGGGGCTTGTCTTTTACCCATGCACTGACTTTTGGTTTCTTCGGACATTCCTTGACAAAATGCCCAGATCCTCTGCAATACATGCACGACTTTCCTGATCTGCGCTTCTCTCTCTCCTCCCTGGTTAACGGACCTCTTACTGATCCAATCTGCATGGGTTCTTCGGTGACCACTGCCTTATTTGACTTTAAAGGTTCAGCTTTCATCCGATCAAAACGTGGTGGAAATGATTTGATTTCCTTGCGACGTTCGCTCTTTCTTTCATTTTGCCGTTGGTCTATTTGCAGAACTAAATCAATTAATTCAGATACCTCAGTCGGTCTCTTTGGAATTTGCGACAATCCATCCTTTAGTTCATCTTTTAGACGCCTATAGAATATTGCTACTCGCTTAGCTTCTGGCCAATGGGTCTCCACGATAAACTTGTTAAATTGCGCAAGGTAGGCTACCAAATCACGATTGCCCTGTCGCAAGTCTAATAACTCATTGTCTGTGGTTTGCGAAATTGACCTTCGATCAAAAATCTGCAGGAACTCCGCCTTGAAATTCTCAAAATTGTACAGGATGGGATCATTACTATTTACTATTGACATAGACCATGCCGCTGCATCACCACTCAGGTAAGACAATAAAAGGCCACTCTAGATTGGTTCTCCTTAAAAATGATGGGCTTACACAAAAAATGTAAGGAGCATTGTGTGCTAAACACTTGGGCCTTATTTGGATCTCCAGTAAATCTTTCAGGGGCAGCTAAGGGAATTGTAGGTGACATGGCATGAATAACCTGAGTGGTTAATGCTGTAGCTGAAGGGGAGGGGGAAAAGGTATGGGGCTTTTGATCTTTGGACATTGGATTGGTCCCTGCAATGAATTCCTCAAAACGCTGCCTGAAAAAACTAGTCTCTTGCCTAGACCTTTAAACCTCCTCCCGCAAACTCTTATTATCTTCCATAGTCTCACTAAGCTGTTTCTGTATCCCTTCCAATAATGCTGCTAAAGTCTTCATATCGAAACCCTCAGCCATCCTGCCCAGGTGGAAGCTTGAAATGGGCACTTCAATCTGTCAAGTACACGCATCTTAAGACTTGATCTTCCATAGGAGAAGATGACTAAACCCCCAAATCCCCACACCCCACTGCAAACGGACCACGTCCACTTCCAGTAGAGAGGGGGAAAAGGGGAATGGGATAAAAAGAGAGACTCAACTGCTGGTGCCTCTGCTACTTCAGGTGTTGTTACTTCTGTCTTACTAGTGAGGTATCTGTAACACACAAACACAACTATTAACTCTCACTTCCTAATATATATTCTACACTTTACCCTTCCATACTACCCAACCTCCCAGTCGTGTCTCCTACCTTTTTCCCTGCAGTGATTAGCCACTCCCTTGTGGACCAAATGATGTAGTTGTATAGAAAGTAGAATCTTGGTCCATAGAATAGCTGACCTACGGATAGGCGACTGGATAGGCGAGGTGGTAGGCAAAATATATATATATATTGTTACTTACTAAGTATGTGGCAACTGAGTTAATTGTTAATTCACAAAGTCTCTAGTTGTGTAATTTAAATTACCCTCCAAACTCGATAGTTTTAATGCCATTCACAGAGTCACTGGTTGTTTAACTAAACAATTCTCTCAAGGCTCCGAGAGTTTAAATGCTGGAAAATAATATTTCCTTCTTATTACTGAAGTCGGCTTTGGCATGGAAGAACTCTGTAAGTTCAACCGCTGTTCCCACGATGAACCTTTGAGCTCTTGGACTGAGCCCCCAAAAACAAAGTGCAAGCTCTCGAACTGCCCAAATTAAATAATACACCTAGGCACGAGGCGAGCGACAGATTCCCCGCAATACTTACTTGCAAGGACAGAAAAGCTGGTACTGCGAATAGAAACAGCTCACCAGATGGCGCTACCAGCTCGGAATTCTTCTAGAATGCCAAAATTCCTGTCTGAAAAACAGGAATGCTGATGCTGCAGAGAGAGTCGGGCGGAGACACGACTTCTAGCCTCCCCAGACCGGTGTTCTCAGAACAAAATGAAGCGCGGACAGAGGAATCGCTCGAACGCCTCAGAAATTCCGTTGAGGTGCGCAATGCTCAAGGAGAGCGAGCGCGAACACCTGTCTTCCTAATCACCACTAGAACGTTGACTGAGCAGAAAGGACGACCAGAAGGGCGACCATTATACCCCCCCAGGGAAACAAGTGACTTAATGAAAATCCCTTAGCTAGAGAATCGGCGCAGCCGAATCCAGGGATAGTTCAAGATCCTCTTCCTAAACCCTTTACCTGACTGATAAAGCAACCGCTGTCTTCGCCTACACAAACCTGACAGTGATGGTCAGACCAGTCAATGGGGATGATGTTGGATAAGGAAGCTAGATCAGGTTTGGAGATGATGGCGTCAAGGGTAGCTTCTTTAGCGTTGGTGGGGGCATTGCAAATCTGCTTGAGGTCGCTAATCTCGAGCAGGTTATTGAGAAGGTTGGTAGTAGGATCATTGGGTTCATTCCAGTGGAGGTTGAGATTTCCAAGGAAAAGTTCATTGGAGTTGGAATGCAGTAGTGAAGAGGAGATAAGATCAGAAAGTTCTTATGCAAATGGGAGATGATCGCCAGGAGGGTAGTATATGTTATGGAGTCGTATTGCTGGGCGTTTTTTATTTTGAGTTCGGCTCCTAAGTATTCAAAGGTAAAATAGTCAGGGTTGTTACTTTGGGCGAGTTGTAATTCTTCTTTGAAAATAATTGCTAGGCCTCCCCCTATTTTTTCAGGTCTATCTTGTCTGAGAATAGAGTAGCCAGGGGGGTCAGAAGGTCAAGGATGGGTGTCAAGTGGTCTTTGAGCCAGGTTTCCGAAAGGAAGGCAATGTCCACAACCTCATTGAGGATGGTTTCTGAGATTTTGGTCGCATGACAGACTGCTGAGCGGCAGTTCACGAGCATGCATGAAAGGGGTTTCGGTTTGGAGTTAAGGGCAGGGAGGAGTTGAATGCTGGTGAGTTGGAGGGGGGCCTGGGGGAACTCAAAGACTCCGGGTTTCTGCAGGTCCCCAGAATGACAGGGATGTTGGAGTGAGGGGGAGGGGTCTATAGGAGGGGAAGTGTCGTACCATAGGGCAGATAGATCGGGGGCGGAGTAGGTATTTGTGTTGCAAAGTGGTCTGTCAGAGCGTGGGAGGAGGGGCGTAGTGGACTAAAGATTGAGGTATGGGTGCTTTCTGTGAATAGTGTTAATAGCATGGGGCCAGGGGGGGCGCACATAGGGTTTGATGAATTTAATCCGATTGAAGTAATTTCTGAGCAGTGTTATTTCAGCTGCTAGGGTCTAAAGATTGAAATCTAGGTTGCGAAGTAGCTAGAGGAGGTTGGGGAGGAGGGGCGGAGTCGGGCTAAAGGAGGGGTTATGGAAGGAGTGGTTAGGTAGTGAGGGTTGGAGGCATGGAGCCGTTGTTTTAAGAGGGGGTGGTAATGTGAGAGGTTCTACGTTGGGAGGAGGATTGGGGAAGGCCAGGGGATGGGAGGCGAGTATAAGCCTGGGAGTGGTGGGGGTGTTAGGTGCGATGTGTGCTGGACTGGAAAGGGGAGAGGGGGAAGGGGGGTAGGTGGAGGCAGGGTATGCGGGGCCAGGGAGGAAGTGGGAGAGTTGAGGTGGTTGGGCATGCAGTTTACAAAGGCAGGGGAGGAGATATGCGGGGCATTGTTCGATCAGGGGCTAGTAAGACGGAGAGGAGGAGTAATAGGGAGTGTCGGAATTGGTCGGTCATTAGGGGATGTGGGGTTTTGGCGGAGTGAATTGTGGATGTGGATGGGGGATGGTTCAGGTGAAGAGGGAAGGGTAAGATTAAAGGTGAGTTGAGTGTTGTTACGGGAAGGAGTTTCAAGGAGGAGTGGAGTAAGACTCTGGGGGGCAGAGGAGAGTTGGTGGGGGTCTGGAGGGGGGCAGGTGAGGAGAGTGGAATTGGATAGCACTAGGGGGTGGTTCGAGTGCGGCTGACAGGGTAGGAGCATTTGCCAGGGGACTGTCATTTTGGAGAGGGTTGGGAGTAGTGGCGGCCGAGGGGGGTCCAGAGAGGGGATTGGGACTGAGGGGATGTTGGAGGGGGAGTAGAAAGTGCCAGGTGGTCGGACAGAGTGTTGAAGAGGAGTTCGAAGATTAGGAGGTGCTTCTCAGAGGCTTGGACGAGGATATTTCCCATTTTGTAGATGGAAATGGTTAATTCACCAGGAAAAAGAGAGGAGGGGGAAGTGGTGAGCTTATGACCATGAGGGATTTTAATCGAGCTAGAAACTGGAAGGTGTTATAGGAAGGTGCTCTTCCATTTAGATGGGCATTTGGTGTAGAAAATGTAGTTAGTTTTATTGGGGGATGTGAGGCTGTGATAGTTATCTTCAATGAGGGTTTCAGGATGACGGGTGAGGAGTTTATGTTTGAAGTTCTTTTTGGCATTTTTAGAGAGGATGGAGGGGTATGGAATTGTCTAGGAGTTGGGACCATGTTTGATGAGTGAGGGGGGATTGTTAGTTAGATCCTGAATGGGGGGAGGTGTGTAGGTGGTGTTGAGGTTGGACATGGTGGTGAGGCTATATTGGGGGAGAAGAAAATAAAAAGGGGAGAGTGGACAGGGCGGGGCAGGCAAGGAGGTGGGGGTAATAGCGGAGGAAGGTTATAGTGAGTAGTGATGCGTGGGAGGATATGAGAGGGGCGGGGGAGGGAAGTTCTATCTGGGTCTTTAGCAGGTGGGGTGGTGAGTATAGGAACGGGAGATGCAGTGATAGCGCGTATGAAGGTCGGAGAAGTGCGGAGTGATAAGGAGAGTACGTGAGAGAATTGTGCAGGATACCAGGGGGGACATGATATCCACTGATTTCGTTAGAGCTAAGATTTATCTCTCAAATATCAGCTTTAAATATATTTGCAAAATTATGAGGTTTCAAAATACACGTAGTTTTGTGTTGAATAGACACCTTTAAGTTTTGGTGAACACGACTAATTCAACCAACCAAAAGTGTCGAATTTAGTAGGTTGGGCTGCACACAGGAGAGCTACTTACAGGTGGGTGAAGAGCTACCAGTAGCTCACGAGCTACTCATTGGAGAAGCCTGGCTTAGGAACACCGATCATCATGATTTAATCAGCACTGGCAGGTCTACTTTTAGTGGGGCACAGGGAGTTGTTAGGTTTATGACCGAGATTTGCCCCAAAGGAAGAAGAAGAGGGAAAACTATCCAGAGTCAAGTGCCCAGTATGAGCGCCTAAGCTTTGAGTACTCGAGGTATTGGAATTTACCCCTTTGTAGCCAAGCGCCCATAAAGGCACATGACTGGGAATTTGCTTATGTTGATTAGCAGTGGGAACATCATCGGATATGGGATTGGCACCCTTATTCACAGGACTCACTGACTAGATACAGCAGCAGATGGTCTGGAAATGGTTCCTGGTAGATCAATTTGTCCAATAACTGCATGCGTGTTGCTAAAAGCTAGAAGCTGTTTCAAAGAATTGATCAGTGATGTAATCATAGATTTTAGAAGCCCCTACCTCAGTTTTCAAATCTAAGATAAAAGCAGTGTAAGAGGCCTGGTCAGAGGAGATGGGAACAGAAGCATCAGGTGCCGTGGAAGAACGCACCAAATTATTAGCGACATCCTAATCGTTCGTCATCTCGGCCAATGGGGCAAAGTGGTTACTGCAAGGTAAAGCATCCTCAAATTTAGACTGTAGTTGCTAGACAGAATTGGAGTGTACTAGTGATGTTAGTTATGTCAGGGGAGATTTATAAAGCTCACATACACCAACAGGTCTCTTGGTGCTAAGTTGGCACAAGTGCGTTTGTTAACAGTGAGTGTGCTTTACCCACAGTATGTTGCTCCTGGGCCTGAAGAGTATGGGCCATATGTATGATTGTACCCATTTGCGATTCTGAATAAGCGATTTTTAGCGAATCGCAAACTCAGAATCGCAAATTGGTATGTATGTAATAAATTGCAATTAAATAGCGATTCGGTAAAAATCACTATTTAATTGCGAGATTCCCAATAGCGATTCCTTAAGCATAAGAAATCGCAATTTTGCTATTTCTTAACGGAAAAAATCGCAATTTTGTGAATTTTTCGAATCTGCTAATCAGAAACTCTGGTGCAGCTTGATGACATCACAACCAGGAAGTGTGACTACCCATGCTGCACCTGGGATGCTGAGTCACAGTCAGAGAGAAGGAGTGGTGGAGAGGGAACTGTGCAGTTTTCTACAGAATGGCTGAAACTGGAGACATGGCCAGCCAGGAAACTCAGCAGCAGCAGCAGAGTGACGGTGCAAGGAAGAGAAAGCAGAAATTCTCAGAGTCAGAGTTGGAGGTATTAATTCAGGAAATGGTGCTCAGCCATGAGCTACTTTTCGGAAAAACATCATTGAGGGTGCTGGAGACCCGCAAGAGGCGCATTTGGGCTGACATCCATCAGAAAGTCAATGCAGTGGGGGTGACACACAGGAGTGTCGATGAAAGGAGAAAGCGATGGAACGATCTGCGCCAGAGATCGAAGGAGAAGTTGGCAGCTAGGCTGGAGAAGTCCAGGAACACCGGTGGAGGGACCTCAACAGTCTCTGACTCTACACCTCTGGAAGAACTGGTGGAGGGGACCCTGCAACCAGAAAGTGTCATGGGCGTGGCTGATCTCGACAGCTCCGAGCAACAAGTACCAGGACCAGGTAAGAAGCATGCCATCCTACCCCTGACACCCCCCAAACACCCCCCAGCAGCGACCTAGGGGCAGGAGTAAATTTGTAGTCCAGAGCAGGTACACAGGCACACAGAGCAATGCATTATGGGAGATGTAGTAACATGAACAGTGAAGTGGTGCCTTGTCACCCAACCAGTCCCCAATTGCATATGCACGTCAGGAAAGAAACGTACATGACACATGTAACCTCAAACAGTGAAATTTATTCATTGCCAAGTGCAAGTGAGAACAGTTAATGAATGTGTGCATTTAAGTCCACAGCACCATCTGGAACACAGCCTACAGGCAGTGGGACACTGGCCGAAAGTCCAAACTTAGGAGACGCAGGGCATGAGAACACATATGGGAAGGACAGCCCCGTCATCCCTCCGAGCCAACGCAGGAGACATGTAGTCAGACCACTACCCCCATTGGAGGGCGAGTCCGAGGACAGCGACGTCAATGTGCACCCAGGGCCAACACAGCCACAGCAACAAGTCAGTGCACGTGCTGACCAACTCCCACAAAGCACAACCAGGCGCAGGCCTTGCACACCCAGCAGTGCTGCAGATCCGGCGGAGGGAACAGTCTTTGCCGGCCTGGAGATGCATATGTTGCAGGTGCAGCGCCTGCAAGCAAAAAACATAAAATCTTTACAGAGAGAAGTGAGGGCAGGCTTCAGGGGCATGACGGGTGAACTGACGGGTGCCCTGCAGGCACTCTGCGAAGAACTAAGAGCAGACCGTGCTGCAAGGCGCCGAGAATTGCAGAGCATGGACCTCTCCACACGGGCCATGAACCGCCTGGCCTCTGCCACCAATGTCCTCTTCAGGCGCAGCATACACATGCAGCACGAGGTGGCACACGGTAGCCAGGACGTAGCTAGGGCACTGGTGCAGGTTACAGCTGCTGTAGACGAGCTGCGGGCAATGCGTACAACTGGGCCAGGAGTCCTAACTCCCACTGAAGAGGACGCACTGTCAGAGCAGAGCAGCAACACCCCCCCACCCATCATGGAGAGGCGCCGTAGTAGCAGAAACAGTCGGCCTACCATGCCTAATGAGGAGGACACTGTGCAACCACCAACAGGGGCTTTATCTCGCCAGCGCCGCATGTGAGGTGCAAAGTTTGTGACCACTGGAAGGGGGCAGCTAGCCACTTGACTTGTACAACTACCTCCTGTTTACACACTTGCACTGTGACTTTAACATGTGCAGGAAATATGGAGTGTGATTGGTTGGCTTTCAGGTTGTGTGACAAGGAAGGAATTAAACACAGTTGCACACATCAGATCTGGCATTGTGTCATACTTTCTTACCTAAAAATAGTTGTGTGTTATCTCAGCTCGTCTCTGGCGTCCAGCTGCTGCACCAGCTACACCAGCTGGCACACGTCCTGGGCCAGGCCCCTCCACGTCTGAGGAATCCGATTCAATGACCTCCACTGGTGTGCCTTTCCTGGTGGCGATGTTGTGCAGCATGGCACATGCTACCACTATCTTGCAACAGGTCTGGGGGCTGTATTGTAGTGCCCCTCCGCTCTTGTGGATGCATCTGAAACTGCTCTTCAGTATCCCAAATGTGCGTTCAATGGTGCCTCTGGTTGCTATGTGTGCTCTGTTGTATCGCCGCTCCCCAGCGTTGGCAGGATTCAGGTAGGGCGTCGGTATGAAATCCCGTACAGCATATGCACTGTCACCTGTGGGGTAGGATGGGTATGGTTAAACACTGTCCTGCACATGCTATCCTTAACAAATGCGGCCTCTGTTCAAATGCATTTACCTAGTAGATATCACTCGCCAAACTCCCCACTTGTGAGTCTACGGTGTATCCCACTGTGGCGGAAGATGTAAGAGTCGTGCGTGCTGCCAGGGTATTTGGCAAAAATGTCCGTGAGGATGTGTTTGGCATCACACACCACCTGTATGTTCAGTGAATGGTAGCATTTGCGGTTTCTGAACACGTACTGATTCTGGGAGGGGGGGATATTGCAACGTGTGTCCCATCTATACATCCGATGACGTTGGGAAATTGGGCATTTCATAAAAGTCCTGTTTGGTCTGGTCTAGTGCCTGTGGGGTGCTTGGGAAGTAAATGTGGTGTTGCATCCTCTGTACCATGGCATCAAGGAACGCATGGAAAAAGCGCGATAGTGCACTTTGTAACACACCTCCTGCTGAGGCTATCACCCTCTGAAAACTGCCTGATGCCAAGAGGTGTAGTGAGCACAGGACCTGGATGTGAGTGGGGATGGAATGTGTCCTGCGTGTGGGGTGTTCTAGGAAGGGTTTGAGTTCCTCAATTAAATCATGGATACTAACTTCATCCAGTCTGTAGTGTGTGTAGATGTCCTCCTCAGTGCGCTGGAAGATTGTAATGCGCGCACGGAATATCCTCTCCTGGCGTCTCCTCATTTGCGCATCAGCTCTGAGTCGCATCCTCCTGCCTATCACGTACAGCCCAGCCGTTGTGGAAAAAAGTCTGTTGCATTCTGGGACTCCTTAAATAGTTTGCACCTGGTTACCACCTGCTCCTACTTGGTGATAATTGCGATTCTGTAAATTGCGAATTTCCGGAAATTGCAATTTGTGATTTTTTTATACATTCTATTGCGATTTCTTGATTTGCGATTTCACGTTTGCGATTTTGCACACGAAGAAATCACAAAATGATAAATCGCTAGGAAATTCGCAGATTTTTGATGCTCGCAAAATAAGGAATCGCATTTTTTGCGAATCCTCATTTTGCGAGGCACTTTTGCTTCATACATTCGAAATAGCGAATTTTCATTTGCAAACGCTGTTTTTTGCGATTCGCAGCGTTTGCGAATGAAAATTGGCTTGATACATATGGCCCTATGTTTCTTAAACATCCCCTAGATTTGCTTTTGCTTGTTTGTACTGCCTGGGGGTGAAACACTAATGGGGGGAGGACGCAAGGCAGCGGGGCGATGCAGCGAGTATCTCCCCACATTCAACCAACAGATTGTCATGGCGGTCAAGCACACAATTGCCTCCAGCATGTTTTTTTGCAAATTTGTGGTTTTCTTTTTTACCAACTCCCTCTCCCCCATCCCCTTCAGTGACATTCCTTTGTCCCCATTTGTAGATGACAAGGGGTGTATACCAGAGCTGAAAACACAGCTATGAAATGGTGGATTTTAACATTTTCAGTGAGGCAGACTAGAACAATCACGGCAGCAAGCTTACTTATCAGATCAATGCAAACTGACCCAGTCAAACAGCTTAAGATACTTAGATGCAACTAGGGGTTGCAAGATATAGCAAACAACAGTACATTTTGGTTGGGAAAATAGATGTTAGCGGGAGGTCCAGCCTCCTCTGAGTATGGACGGGCCCGCCCTTGGCCCAGGCTTTGTGAAATAGCGCTGTTGATGAATCCCAGGTGAGGGTCCCAGGGTTGTGAGACTTGGAGTCCCTATAGGTGGCGGCAATCAGCTGCGACGTCTCCCCCGTTAGGCAGATGAGAGCGTGGGTTCAGTTATGAAGCCTCCACTTAGCAGGTCTTCAAGAAGGTCTGTCCACCACCCCCAACAAGTGCAAATGGTCCCAAAGGGAAAAGCAATACTCCCTCCTCTTGTGACTCTAGAATTGTCCCCCTTAGGTAAGAGAGTTTTGTGTAACATGATTGAAGGCTCAGACGGAGACATCCTAGTTCAGTAATGTTTGAGCTCAGCTCAATCAGGAGAGAGGAGTTAGCCTAACGGCTAGGGCGGTCGACCTCGAATCTGGGGAACTGGGTTCGAGTCTCAGCAATGACGCTGAACATCCTGTGATTCTGGGCAAATCACTTAATCTGCCCATGCCTAACAAAAAATGAATGTGTCCTCAGTTAATGCGACTGGTGCTATGTATAGCGCTCTGATACCCGCTTTGGGTCAAGTTCGTGCTATATAAAACTCTGTAAAAAGAAAATCCAGTCTCCTTTGATACAGTCTCACCACAACACTGTCTACATGTCCTTTTGACAGCAAGTGTCTCCACTCCCTCTCACTTCTGGGATGTGACGTAGTGGTTGCAGAAGAGGCCGTTGATCTTGGTAAGCTGATAACAGGATGGGTAGTTCTATTGGTAGGCTGGAGTTATTCGACAACTGCAGATACTGGTGGTGGGAGCACACTGCAGGCATTGGACCTACTTCTGGGTCACTAGAGCATGAGATGGGTAGCCATTTAGACAGGGACACAGCGGCACGCTAGCAGTCACAGTGAGCACTTTGTAAACGCAGCAGTGGTGGCGGTCACAGGCACAAGTCTTAGCTTTGATGGCAAAGATCTCCATGGTCACAGTTGTTTCACTTTACCAGCGAGGACACTCGCATTCGTTCTTATTGCACTACCGCTAGGTTAAAGGCCAAACCGCAATTTACGTTTGCCACCTCACTTCTGGAGAGACTGTGCCCATGCTATCGGGCTCACAAATCATTCTTGCCGTCTCCATTCCCCTGGTTTGACCCTCAGCACTAGGGTCTGGCTGTTACTCCAACACCTCCTGCAGGGTTGGCAGGATATTTCCCTCTCTCAGTAGGCCAGCTGGCTTCCAGGCACTTAAGGTCAGAGATAAGCTCTTCCAGCAAGACAAGACTCCAGGGAATAACCCCTGTCATCTGGGAAGTTGGTTGTAAGACTGACGCCAGCTCTGGGTGCACAGCAGTCCTCACGGTATGCTGCCGAGCAGAGTGATGCTCCCTGTAGTACGGTAGTCTCCATCCAGGAGTAACCACAACCGAGGCACAAAGAGAGGTGAGCTTTCTATACCTGGCGTATCAACAACCACACTATGCGGTGGTCAGGGGAAATACAAAAGGCTGGCTCACCTAAAAGATCCTTTCCACATTTAAAAGGAGACTTCAGCCCCACCCTTCACTGTCACCACCTTCCAAGTGGCGGCACTACAGGAAGACTAATCAACAGATCCTCTCAGCAAAAGGGCTTCAGTGAATTTCTGAAGGTGTCTTGTCTCCCCCCTCCAGCTTTAGGAATGTCAGCCAAACACTTCCACTGTCTGGGAAAACAATCTCACCTCCATCTTGTGCACAGGAGCAGATTCGGGGCTTCCACAATGGAATCCAGAGGCCTCCATTACACGGGCACATTTGTGTACATATTGCATGTACCACCACACGACACAACATAAACACACACAGCATATATTTGGAATGTTAGCACAAGGGTTAGGATTAGCGCTCTGAAGCAGAACTTCACATCGGTGGGGCCTCCACTCCAGTGACACAGATAAAAAGGCCTGATCATGACTATGCATTCACAAAACACAGTATGCTGTGCCATCGATCTACATGCTTAACCCGTGACAGGCTGGTAGTCCACTATCAGGACAATGAGGGCATGCTTGACATGTCCCTCCAGGTCACAGGATAGTTCCATGACCTCCGTCACGTCAAGGGACAGCAAAGGCTTATATGCA
Source organism: Lissotriton helveticus (assembly GCF_964261635.1). Taxonomy (NCBI): domain Eukaryota; kingdom Metazoa; phylum Chordata; class Amphibia; order Caudata; family Salamandridae; genus Lissotriton; species Lissotriton helveticus. The sequence continues at coordinate 1,532,376,613 of NC_136061.1, read as the reverse complement.
CTAGATTACCACAAGGCTAGGGCCAAAATTAAATAATCTCTGGGACACCGGCTACTCACAGTTGAGTTTTCAGGATAGCAACCTGACATACCTCACAGGGGACATTCCAGTCCCAATAGCACGTTCAGGCAATATTATGTTTTCCTAAATTAATATTGCTTCCTATATGGTCTTTCCACTCTGTAGGTGTAAATGTGATGTTTTGTGGATTCTAAACAAGTGCACATGTGTGTCTTAATGTATAGTCACTGGTCTAACAAACATTATTTCTATGCACACATGCGGTAATAGCCGCTCTGCAGCCTGTAAACGGTAAACAATGTGGAGAGCTGCTGAGTGGCCTGTAAACCTGATGAGGGGCCTGTAATTAATAATAATAATAATAATAATAATAATAAAGGAGGTTTATAAAGCGCCTGGTTACCCCCACCGGCGTGTCCCCGCGCTGTAGCAAGTGAGAGATGGAGAGCCCTATACCCAGACAGAAGTACCTAGGTCCATTAGTGAAGGAACAAGTGTGTTTTAAGCTCTCTTCTGAACCTCAACTCAGAAGGTTCGAGCCGGAGCTCAGTAGGGAGTTGATTCCAACTCCTGGCCGCCAAGAGCCAGAAAGATCTACCACCCATAGGGGTTTTCCTGAATTTAGGAATCATCACCAGGCCAGTCCCGGTAGATCTAAGAAATCGAACAGGCCGGTAACAAGTGATGAGATTCCGCAAGTGCCTTGGCCCAGTGCCTTGAATGATACGGTGGCACGTACAAAGGGCCTTAAACACTATCCGCTTCCTGACAGGAAGCCAATGAAGAGCGTCCAATGCTTTTTCAGAAGCGGCCCTTCTAGGAAGCCTAAGGACCAGCCGAGCCACTGCATTTTGCAGCACCTGAAGTCGATCAAGACTTAACTGTGGCACCTAAATACAATATGTTGCCATAGTCTAGACATGAGGTGACAAGTGTGTGGACCAGCGTCATGCTAGCTTCAGTAGGATGAAGGTCCATGGTCTTACGTAGACCCTTAAGGACGCCGAAGCACATTCCCACCACACGTCTAATCTGGGGTTCAAATGAAAGGTCCGAGTCTACCCATACGCCCAGGTTCTTAGCCTGGGGGCACGGAATAGGGACTGGGCCCAAGCAAGGAGGCCACCATGCCGACGACCACACAGACGGGCCCCCCGCACCACGAGCACCTCAGTCTTGCTACCGTTCAACTTCAGGCAGTTGTTGGCCATCCAGGAGGTGAGCTCCTCCATGCATGCTCTGAAGTTGGATGCAGCAAGATCCGGCGCCCGCGATAGCGAGACAACCAGCTGCGTGTCATCGGCATATGACACAATCCGTATTCCAAAGTCCTCCACTATGCTAGCCACTGGGGACACGTACAAGTTAAAAAGGATGGGACTCAGGGAAGAGCCCTGGGGCTCACCCTGTTCCAGCTTCACAGCTCCAGAATAATGGGCACCTAATCTGACCAGGAAACTGCGTTCCGTCAGAAATTATTGTATCCATTTTAGTGCCGTGCCTGAGACACCGCTCTTATTCAGACACTGCAGCAAGGTGTAATGTGCTACAGTGTCAAAGGCGGCGCTCAGGTCCAAAAGGAAGAGAGCCATTGTCTGCCCCTCATCTACACCCTGCCGGATGGCCTCCGTGGCCATAAGTAAGGCCGACTCTGTGGAGTGGAGTGACCGAAAGTCAAACTGCGTGGGATGGAGAAGATTGGTTTCCTCCACATAGGCGAAGTTTTTAATTTGTCAAATTCATTTATTTTTCTGTTTTTCGGGTAATTATTCCATATTCATCGATAACAGTATCAATTGCACATCTGATTAGCATGAGCTCCTATGCATTTCGGGCAATGGCCCCTCGTCCGGGAACATATCTATAAATGAGAATAATAAAGCTCATTCAGTCTATTACATTCATAGTATTTACAATAGGCAATGGTATCTACAATGGTGAAAAAATGGTGAAAACGTGAAAATGCCAGGTAAACGTGCATTGAGTGTAATCGTGCGGTGAAAAAGTGAAATGAAAAACGGGTTCCGATCAGGGGAACTTACTAGTTCGGCGGATGTGCTGAATCGCGGTGTTGAATATCTAAAGGTAAGGTAAAAAACAGGGTAAGTCTAGCATCCTAGCGAGCTACGAAGTAGCTGCGAGGACAGCCGAAATATCGTACTTACGGGTAAAAAGTAGATCGCAGGTATTCAGGTTTAGATGGCTCGCGGTTAGCGGAGCTTCCTGATGGTGGGCGTATCCGGAAAAAGCATAGGGTGGTGTTACGTGCAGCGGGTAAAAAACTTATGAGTGGAGCTAAAAAACGGACTATTCGGTGTCGATCATCTAAAGACATGAAAGACAGACTATATGGGAACGGACTAAAAAAAGGAAGGTAACCGGGTGAAACTAAAAGATGTGGCTCTAAAAAAGTGGATGAAGTGATGGAATAAAAAATACAAATATATTTATGTATAAAGTCACCATTCTAGAGAAAAATGAAAAGTAAATGAATAACCAATATAATAAGCTTCATCAGGTCAATTGTACAGAACATAACTGCCCATGTGGGCTTACAATTGAAGATAACAAGAAAATTCAATGCGATCATTTAACCCATGGGGTTTAAAGTGTTTAGTCTGTAAATCCAAATGTATTCATAACTTTATTGAACTTTATTGAACATTTTCCTCAGTGTGCCCCATGGGATGCAACCAATTTTCAATTGAATGCACTTCTAATATTTTCAAGCTTTAATCGTCACGTGGACAGGAGACGATACTGTGGGAGCACCTACTTACAATATTGAACATTAATTTAACATTAGGATCATTTGCTGTGCACTAGTTCACCTTCTCAAAGTATTTCCTCCACATAGGCCATAAGTTGTAGGTTTACAGCCTTCTCGGCCACTTTTGCTAAATAAGGTAGCAACGAGATAGGGCAGAGGTTATCCAATTTCTCCATGTTGATGTTGGGCTTCTTCTGAAGTGGAAGAACCACAGCCTGCTTCCAGCCATCAGGCACCTTGTGCGTGCTAAAGGATACATCAAGGATGTGCCCTATATAAGGCTCAAGAATAGCAATACTCTCCCTTAGCAGTTTTGGCGAAGTCGGATCCCTGGGTGAACCAGACTTTATGGAACTGCATATCTTGCTAAGCAGCTCAGGGCGAGGAGTGGTAAAACTATCCAGCCTCCGGTTTCCCCTACCATCTCCCATCACTTCCACATACTCTGCACCTAGCTTCCTGGCTCCCGGAAAGGAAGAGTATATTTTTTCCACTTTCTTTGCAAAGAACCCAGCGATTTGATCGCATGATTCCTCGGAGCTATCCGTAGGAATAGTGGACGATGTCAAAGTAGAAATCTCCTTATAGATCTTAAATAGTTCCTTCGTGGAGTTCCTTGCTGCCCCAATTCTTTCAGTGTAGTAAGCGGCTTTGGCCCGTCTAATTAGACCATGCTAAATATTCCGCTTATTATGATACTCCAACTTAGCCTGACTGAGAAAGGCCACCCTCCACAACCTCTCTAAGCGTTTACATTCTGACCTAGCCAGGCGCAGATCATCGTTGTACCAAGGAGCAGATTTCTGAGATCTTCTCACTGTTATATTCAAACGCAGAGGAGCTACACTATCAAGGGCTTCTACTATGCGTCTTTCTAGATTACGACAAGCTGTTTCCACATTGGGACCCCCCGGCTGCCCTCCTTTGGTCAGGGCTTCATTAAACTTCAACCGAGAAAAGCCAGCCCATTTGCGGCATGGGTGATTTAACACAGGTTGCTCGGGGACTCTGAGTTCTGGGATCTTTATTAGAAAGGGAACCAGAAAATGATCAGTCCAGGGAATAGGGATAGGGAGACTCACTTCAACTTCCCCCCAATTATCAAATACTGGGTCTAGTAGATGACCATGCTGATGGGTGGGGGCCTTGGAATTCAGGCCTAGTTGCAGTGACAGAAGTTCCTGGCATAAGTCAGCAGCCCCCCTGTCGAGGGGATTCTCCAAGTGCATATTGAGGTCCCCCAACAAGAGGAATTTATCTTTCTGTAGGGCAGATTCCGTTATACCTTCCAGCAAGCTGGAAACAAAACGTGCATGTGGGCAAGGAGGTCTGTAGACCAGAAGTCCTTTCACAGTAAGGTGCGAGCTGACCCTAATTGTGAATGCGCCTGCCTCACTGTCCGCTATGGTGACGGTTTCCAGTTGGCAGCTAAGCGGTTGTTTAAACATAATAGCTATCCCGCCACCTCTACCAAATGCCCTGTCCAGCCTAACATTCATGTAACCCGTGGGAAGGGCCTCGACAATTTCAGGCTCGGAATCGGAGTCCAACCAGGTCTCCGTAAGAAATACGAGGTCCAGTTTTTTTTCTACGAGTAGATCGTAGATATCTAGTCTGTGTTTACACATTGATCTAGAATTAAGTAGACCACAGGAGAGCCCTGTTGTCTTTTGCTGTGTCTTGCCTGTCATGCAGTAACTAAAAGGGCAGTGTTCACAGCTCGCCCCAGGGTCTGCCTTCATACTATGGCAACACCCGCTGGCTATCTTAGGACAGAGCTTGTAGAGATCGGCCGGCGCAGACGGGCGCAGACGGGCTTGCCTTTGGCGAGCCTTCGGCGCGCCACCGAACATACATGTGCCCTTAATCCTCTGCTGCCGAGCCTAGAGCGATGACCGCCCCGAAAGTGCCTGCGCTCTCACCTTCCACGCCCTCCGCACAACGGCGCTGTTCGCCGCGTCGGACCAAGGCGGGAAGGAAGGAACAGTCGAGCGAGGCCCCCGGAGCGTAATGTCAGCCCCCCTTCCACTGGCAGCCTCTAGCGCCCAGGTAAGAAGTCCACAGTAATAGTAATGCGCAAATTAAAACAATGCAATGTAAGCAGATTGATTAAAATAACACCAGTCTAGGGTAAGGATCGTAGCAGCAGCTTGTGGGCTCTACCACCGCCCACTTAATTCACAAGCAACAGCCCCTCTAGACGAGTTCAGAACAGAAAGGATCAGCCAACCGCAATCCCTGAAGTGGTAGTACCTAAGGACAGCTTGGTTCCTTGGCAACACACTAAAAAGGCCTTCACACCCCTGGCTGTCTGCAGGACACACCTGAAATAATTCCCACTCACCCGTGTCATAATCAGATTGGGTTTGTCGAATGTGTCAAAACTACAAAATGTGTCACTTCTTTCCCTCATATTGGCTATAAAGATGGCTCTGCCCGCATTGCCTGAAATTCTTGGACGGCACCACTTGCTGGAAGTGTTAGCCCCCCTTCCCTGCCACCCCCCCAACGGTTGGGTCGTGTTGCTCTCCTGACCTGAGCACAGGTTTTTCGCAGAGCTGCCAAGTTTTCCAGGTCCATCCATGTTGTGCTGCTCCAGTCCACGTTTTTTCCTGGAATTCTGGGACTTGTAGTCTTGTTTATTTCATTATAAAACAGGACTACACGTCCAATAATTCAGAGGAAAAAACCTGGACTGGAGCGGCACATCAACAAGGACCGCAGAAACTTGGCAGCTATGATAAGACTCACAGGGAAGGTAGAAGCACCTCGGATCAACACACAGTAAAGATTGCTCTAGAAATTCACACAAGTGAGACCCCATCACGAGCCTGGTGAAGAATGAGAGCTCCTGCTGTGAATGAAACGCCGTCCACGAGGGGAGACCCATCTATCAGCAGGGACGCAACAACTGCTCCCGGGTGTGATTGGTTCGAAGTTATCTCACTGTGACCAATAAAGAGTGGCCCTTATTGGGCTCCCTTGGTAAAGTTCATAATAAATTGTAGCGTTTGACCCCCCTGTGTGAGTGTCTTCGCACGTGCTTGTATGGATGTGTGTGTGTGTGTGCAAGTTGTGACAGCCTTAGGGCCCCGCCTTCCCAGCAGCAGAATCCTGTGGAATGAACACCTGTGACTTGTCAGGCCCTCCACTGTGACGTCACGAGGTCGAGGCCAGCACCAGCAGGCGAATCCTGTGGATGGAACACCTGTGACGTGCCAGGCCCTGCACTGTGATGTCAGGAGGTCGAGGCCAGCACCAGCAGGGGAATCCTGTGGATGGAATACCTGTGACGTGCCAGGCCCTCCACTGTGATGTCACGAGGCGCAGCCTAGCACCAGAAGGGGAATCCTGTGGATGGAGCACCTGTGACGTGCCAGGCCCTCCTCTGTTATGTCACGAGGCGCAGCCTAGCACCAGCAGGGGAATCCTGTGGATGGAGCACCTGTGACGTGCCAGGCCCTCCACTGTGATGTCAGGAGGTCGAGGCTAAGTGCAGAGGGGAGGCCTCCGCCGCAGCAGAGACAAGGAGAGGCCACTGAGGGGGGGAGAAGGTCGGGCAAGATTAGATCGTCTTTGAGGCTCATCGCAGGATCCTTTTGTGACTAAATAGATTTTTGCTTTTTTTTTAGGTAATTGAATTAAAGCCGTGTCTCGGCTGCTATCCCCCCCCTCCCTTACACTGCCACATCTGTCATCGCCCATAAACCGGTGATGCATGATGACAGGTTGAAGGTCTCTATTGTGACGTGTCCGTGGTATACAAGGCTGGTAACCAGGCAGCCGCAGCATTGCACTCATGAGCACCGGACGGAGAGGACCACAGCTGGCGGCCGGAGCCGAGGCCCCGAGAGGCCGAGGGGGCCGGGGCCTCACAGGCTCCAAAAGAACTGGGCGGGGCTGGGTGAAAAGGAAAAGGTGAGTATAGAAACCAAATGAAAACGAACTTGAAACTGAACTGAAACCAAACTTTAAACTGACTTGATACTGGCTTGATACTGGCTTGATACTGACTTGATACTGGCTTGATACTGACTTGATACTGGCTTGAAACTTCCCTTCCCTTTTCCTTTCTCTTTCCCGTTTTTCCTTCTCTACCTTACATTCCTATCTCTCCTCTCATATCCCCTTCCCCCCTTTCTTTTAAGTTCCCTTTTTCTCCATCACTCTTTAATCCTCTCCGCTTCTGTCACTCCCCTCCCCTTCCCATTTAATCCATTCCGGTCCCATCCTGCACTCTCTTCTCTCCTTTTCCATCTCCACCCTTCCCTTCTCTTCCCCTCCATTCCCTCCCATTCACAGCCTCTTTCCCTTCCAATGTGTTCCCATCGCCTCTGCTCCTTTTCTGCTCCCCTTCCACTTACCCATCCTTTCTTCCTTATTCTTCCTTCCTTCACCTCCCTTCCTCTTCACCATTCCCTCCCCTTTCCCCTCACCCATCCCTTCTTCCATACCCTACCCTTTCCCTCACTACCCTTCCCCTCACTTCCCTCTCTCTCGTTACCCTCTCCCCTCCCTTCTCCCTTCCTTTCCCTGCCGTTCTCCCCCTTTCTCTTCTCCTCCGCCTTCTTCCCCTCATTCTTCCTTTCCTTTCCATGCCCTTCCCCCACCGTTCCCTAACACATCCCTTCTTCCCCTTTACCCCACCCTCCCACTACCCATTTCCCTCATTGTTCCCCTCCCCTCTCCCCTTTATTGCCATTACTTTCTTCTTTACCTCTTTATCCTCTCCCCTTCTGTCACTCCCTCTTCCATCCCATTCACCGCCTCACCTCCCATCCCATTCTGTTACCCCACACACAAAACTCCACACACACACACAACCCCACACACACAACCCCACACAAACACCTCCCCACACACAACCCCCCCACACACAAGCCCCCCACACACAACCCCCAACACACACACAAAACCCACACACAACACCCCACACACACAACCCCCCACACACAACACCCCCCACACACACACCCCCACACACACAACTCCCACACACAACCCCACACACAACCCCCGCACACAACCCCCCACACACACAAACCCCCCCCCACACACAACCCCAACCCTACCTACACACACACAACCCCAAACACACACACACAACCCTCCCACACACACAACCCCACACAAACACACACCCCAACACACACACAACTCCACAACCTCACACCCACACACACACACACAACCCCATAACCATACACACAACCCCCCACACACACAACCCCCCACACACAAACCCACACACACAAACCCCCACACACACAACCACACACACATAACCCCGCACAACCACACACAAACACACAACCACACAACCACACACACAACCACACAACCCCCCCACACACACAACCCCACACACACACACGCCCACACACACAACCCTACACACACACAACCCCACACACCACACAAACCCCCGACACACACAACCCCCCACACACAACCCCATACACACAAACCCCACGCACACACATCCCCACACACACAACCCCCACACACACAACCCCCCACACACACAACCCCCCACCCACAACCCCGCACACACAACCCCACATACACAACCCCCCACACACACAACCCCACACACACACACAACCCCACACACACACAACCCCCCACACACAACCCTCCACACACAAGCCCCCCACACACACAACCCCATACACACAACCCCACACACCAAACCCCCATGCACACACAACCCCACACACACACAGCCCCACACACAACCCCACACACACAACCCCACACACACAACCCCACACACACAACCCCCCACACACACAACCCCCCACAGACACAACCCCACACACACACAGCCCCCCCACACACAACCCCACACACACAACCCCACACACACAACCCCCCACACACAACCCCCCACACACAACCCCCAAACACACACAACCCCACACACACACAACCCCACACACTCACTCACACAACCCCGCACACATACACAACCCCGCATACACACAACCCCGCATACACACAACCCCACACACACACAACCCCACACACACAACTCCCCACGCACAACCCCATACACACACAACCCCCCACACACAACCCCACACACACAACCCACACCCACAACCCCACACACACACACCACCCTACACTCAGAACCCCACACACTCACACAACCCCACGCACTCACACACACAACCCCACACACACACACACAAAACCCCCCACACACAGAACCACACACAACCACACAACCCCACACACAAAGCCACACACAACCACACACACAACCCCCCCACACACACAACCCCCACACACCACAACACACAACCCCACACACATACACACTTACTCAACCCCACACACACACAACCCCCACACACATCCCTACACACACAGCCCCCCCACACACAACCCCCCACACACAAACCCCCACACAACACACAACCCCACACACACAACCCTTCAACACACAACCACACACACACAACCACACACACACACACAACCCAATACACAGTCACACAACCCCACACATATAAGCACCCCACACACACAACCCCCCCCACACACACAAACCCCCCACACACACAACCCCAACCCCACACACAGAACCCCAAACACACACGCAATCCCTCACACAACCACACAACCCCCCCCACTCACAACCCCCCACACACAACCCCCCACACACAACCCCACACACAACCCTACACACACACAACCCCCCACACACAACCCCACACACACACACACAACCCCATACACACAACCCCACACACAACCCAATGCATACACAACCCCCCACACACACAACCCCATCCCCACACAACCACCCCAGCACACACAACCCCACAAAACCCACACCACACACAACCCCACACACACAACCCCCCACACGCAACCCCCACACACAACCCCCCACACAACCCCCTGACACACACAACCCCACACACACACAACCCTTTCCACACACACACAACCCCACACACACAACCCCCTACACACACACAACCCCACGCACACACAACCCCACGCACACACAACCCCCATACATAACCCCCCCAAACACACAACCCCACACACACAACCCCATACACACAACCACACACACAACCCCACGCACACAACCCCCTAACACACACAACCCCCCAACACACACAACCCCCCACACACACAACCCCACACCCCACACAACCCCACACACACAACCCCCACACACAACCCCCACACACAACCCCCCACACACACACAACCCCACACACTCACACAACCCTACACACACAACCCCCCACACACACAACCCCCCACACACACAACCCCTCTACACACAACCCCAAGCACACACAGCCCCACAAACAAACAACCCCCAAACACAACCCCCCACACACACAACCCCACACACGACCCCCGCACACGCAAGCCCCGCACACACGCAACCCCAACACACACCCCACTCACACAACCCCCACACTCACAACCCCACACACTCATACACAACCCCACACACCCACACAACCCCCCACACACACACACACACAACCACACACACAACCCCACATACACAACCCCACACACAACCCCACATACACAACCCCACACTCAACCCCACACACACACAGAACCCCACACACTCAGAAACAACCCCCACACACAACCCCCCACACACAACCCAGACTCACAAACACAACCCAGACTCACACACCAACCCCACACAACCCCACACACACACCACCCCACACACAACCCCACACACTCACACACACAACCCCCCACACACAACCCCCCACACACAACCCCACACACACAACCCCCAAACACACACAACCCCCCACACACAACCCCACTCACACAACCCCCCAAACACACCCCCCCCACACACACAACCCCACACACACAACCCCACACACACCCAACCCCACACACACCACCCCCTCACGCAAAGCCCCATACACACACAACCCCCCACACACAACCCACACCAACAACCCCACACACACACACCACCCCACACTCAAAACCCCACACACTCACACAACCCCACGCACTCACACACGCAACCCCACACACAGTCAAACCCGCCCACACACAACCACACAACCCCACACACAAACCCACACATAATACCCCCCACACACACAACCTCCACACACCACAACACACAACCCCACACACATACACACTCACTCAACCCCCCACACACAACACCCCCACACACATCCCTGCACACACACACAGCCCCCCACACACAATCCCCCACACACAACCCCCTCACACACACAACCCCACACACAACCTTACACAACCACACACAACCACACAACCCAACAACACACAACCAACCACATACACAACCCCCACACACACACAACCCCCCCACACACACAACCCCACACAACACACAACCCCACACACACAGCCCACCCCCATACACAACCCCCCAAACACAACCCTTCAACACACAACCACACACATGAACACAACCACACACACACACAACCCAATACACAGACACACAACCCCACACATTCAAGCACCCCACGCACACAACCCCCCCACACAAACAAACCCCACACACACACAACCTCAACCCCACACACAGAACCCCAAACATACACGCAATCCCTCACACAAACACACAACCCCACCTCACACCCACACACACACACACACACACACACAACCCCATACCCCACACACAACCCCCACACACAAACCCACACACACAACCCCACACACACAACCCCCCACACACACACAACCACACACACATAACCACACACAAACATGCAACACAGCCAGCCACACACACACAACACAACCCCCCACACACACACACAACCCTACACACACAAACACACACGACCCCACACACAACCCCATACACACAACCCCCACAAAAGCCCCCCACACACACAACCCCACACACCCCACACCCCACACCCCACACAACCCTACACACACAACCCCCACACAACCCCCCCACACACACACCCCCCCCACACACACACTCATCCCCCCACACACACAACCCCACACACACAACCCCCCACACAAATAACCCCACACACACAGCCCCCCGCACACACAACCCCATGCACACACGACCCCACACACACACACAAGCCCCCTTACACAACCCCCCACCCACACAACCCCCCACACACACAACCCCATACACACAACCGCACACACAGCCCCATGCACACAACCCCCCACACACAACCCCCCCCCCACACACACAACCCCAGACACACAACCCCACACCCCACACAACCCCCCACACAACCCCACACACACAACCCCACACACACAAACCCACACACTCCCCCCCACACACAACCCCACACACACACAACCCCCCACACACAACCCCCTCACACAACCCCATACACACAACCCCCCACACACACAACCCCAAGCACACACAACCCCCACACACCCCACACACACACAACCCCCCCACACACGCAACCCCACTCATACAACCCCCACACTCACAACACCCCACAATCACAACCCCACACACTCACACAACCTACACACACACAACCCAACATATACACAACCCCCCACACACAACCCCCACCCCCCACACAACCCCCCACTCACAACCCCACACAACCCACACCCCACACAACCCTACACACACAACCCCCACACAGAACCCCCACACAACCCCCCCACACACACAACCCTACACACACACACACAACCCCCCCACACACACAACCCCACACACACAACACCCCCACACACAACCAACCCCACACACAACCCCACGCACACACAACCCCATGCACACACAACCCCCCACACACAACCCCCCCCACACACAACCCCATACACACAACCCCACACACAGCCCCATGCACACAACCCCCCACACACAACCCCCCCACACACAACCCCAGACACACAACCCCACACTCCACACAACCCCCCCACACAACCCCACACACTCCCCCACACACACACAACCCCCCCACACAACCCCCCCACACACAACCCCACACACACACAACCCCAAGCACACACAACCCCACAAACAAACAACCCCCCATGCACAACCCCCCACACACACAACCCCACACATACCCCACGCACAACCCCCCACACACAACCCCACTCGCACAACCCCCACACTCACAACACCCAACAATCACAACCCCACACACTCACACGCACAACCCCACACACCCACACCACTCCAAAAACACACCCACACACACACAACCACACACACAACCCCACACATACCCCACACACAACCCCCTACACACACAGAACCCCACACACTCAGAAACAACCCCCCACAAACAACCCCACACACAACCCACACTCACACACACAACCCACACTCACACACCAACCCCACACAACCCCACACACCACCCCACACACAACCCCACACACTCACCCAACCCCACACACTCACACACAACCCCACACACACAACCCCCCTCACACACACAACGACCCACACACCCCAACACACAACCCCACACACATCCCTACACACACACAACCCCCCCACAACCTTACACAACCGCACAACCACACACAAACACACAACCACACACACAACCACACAATCCCACAACCACACACAAACACACAACCAACCAACCACACAACCACTCAACCCCCACCACACACATCCCCACACACACACAAACCCACACACCACACAACACCACACACAACCCTACACACACTACCCCACACACAACCCCCCACACACAACCACACCCACACATAACTCCATACACACACACAACCCCTCACATACACCCCCCCACACACAACCCCCCCCACACACAAACCCCACACACCCCACACACACAACCCCAACCCCACACACACAACCCCACCTACACACAACCCCCCACACACACAACCCCACAACCTCACACACACACAACCCCATAACCACACACACACAACCCCACACATACCCACAGCCACAACCCCCACACACACAACCCCACACAACCACACACACAACCACACAACCCCCCACACACAAAACCCCCACACACAACCCCAGACACACACGCCCACACACACATGCCCACACACACAACCCCCCACACACAACCCCATACACACAACCTTATACACACGACCCCACGCACACACAACCCCACGCACACACAACCCCCCACACACACAACCCCCCCCACACACAACCCCCCACACACACAACCCCCCACACACACACACCCCCACACATAACCCCCCACACACACAACCCCACACCCCACACAACCCCACACCCCACCCCACACACACAACACACAACCCCACACACACAAACCCCCACAAACAACACACACCCCACACACACAAACCCACACACACCACACACACAACCCCACACACACCCCCCACACACACAACCACACACACATACACTTTCTCTTTCCACGACACTCTCACCGAGTCTCACAGACACTCTCTCACAGACTCAGACACACTTTCACACTCTCACAGACACTCTCTCGCAGACAGACTCACACTCTCTCACAGAGTCTGACACACTCTCAAAGACACACTCTCACAGACACTCTCATAATCTCTCACAGACACTCTGTCACAGACTCTCACAGACACTCTCACACCCTCACAGACACTCTCTCACAGACACTCTCACAGACACAGACATTCTCTCAACACTCTCAGACTCTCACAGACACTCTCTCCCAGGCACTCACACAAGCACACTGTCCTGCGATTTTGCCGTGTGGTAGGGGTAGGTGCTTAAAAAGCCCAGTGCCTCGAGCATTGAAGGTAACTACCTTACAGCTCAGGCCCCACAAGGACAGCCAGTGGGGTTCTTCTACCGGGGACTCCGGGGCGGGAAATCACGCGGGATTCGATCCTGCGACCTCTGGCAGGTTGTATAGTTAACTTTCATGATAATGGTTTAATAAACCCTATAAGTTGATGAGCATTTAGGTCCTGAAGAATTGCCCTAGTGGCATGAAACATGTTGACCGCACTATAGGCGAGGGTTGAACGAGGCCATATTACTTTACTTTTTGTGCCTCGGTGCCCCTCCCTTCACCAATTTTAAATGAGGCAGTGAGCCATGTCATTAAAGGTCTTAATGGACTCTACTGACCTGTTTTAACTTCACTCACGCTCACGATTTCACTTTGCACTGGCCCCCCACACACATGCATCTACTGGCTAAGGAATAAAAGATCTCCACTAAAAGAGTAGCACCCTGTGCTACCCGACAGGCATTGCACCGCCAGCCTGCCGTTGGAGCAGGAAGCCAATGATGACACAAAACAATCATCGGGTGGGATGACAGAAGTCGTCCAACCTTTGAATTGTGTGAGGCGTCCTCAATTCCGTCAAGGGATTACCTTAATCCCGCGAACATTGCACACTCTTTAGAGAGAGCCTTTCCCTTTATCAACTTTCTGTGGGGAACTTTGTACACCTTTGTGATTGCACTCACACAAGCACACTCTCACAGACCCTCTCACAGACTCTCAGACTCTCACTCTCTCACAGACTTTCACAGACAATTGAAGACACTCTCAGACTCTCTCACAGTCACACTCTCACACCCTCACAGACACTCTCACAGACTCTCATAGACTCAGACAATCTCACAGCCACTCTCACAGACATTCACAGACACACTCACAGACCCTCTCACCCTCTCACAGACTCTCACACTCTCAAATTCTCAGACCCTCACAGACACTCTCACAAACGCTCACAGACTATCGAACAGAAACTCTCAGAGACTCTCTCAGAGACTCTCTCACAGACACACTCTCACAGACACTCTCACTCTCTCATATTCTCAGACTCTCATAGACAGACTCTCACAGACTCTCACACACTCTCACAAGAACACTATCACAGACTCTCACAGACACTCTTTCACAGACTCTCACAGACACCCTCACACCCTCACAGACACTCTCTTAGACTCTCACAGACATTCTCTCAACTCTCAGACTCTCACAGACACTCTCTCACAGACACTCTCACAGACACTCTCACAGACAGACTCTCACAGACACTCTCACAAGCACACTCTCACAGACACTCTCACAGACTCTCAGACTCTCACTCTCTCACAGACTCTCTCACAGGCACTCAAAAGCACACTCTCAGACTCACTCTTTCACAGAATCTCTCACAGACTATCGAACAGACACTCTCACAGACTCTCTCAGACTCTCTCATAGACACTGTCACAGACACACTCTCACAGACTCACACTCTCATATTCTCAGACTCTCACAGACACTCTCACAGACTCTCTGACTCTCACAGACACTCTCTCACAGACACTCACAGACTCACACTCTCTCACAGACACTCTCACAGACACTATCTCACACACTCTCACAGACTCTCACAGACACTCTCACACAAACTCTCACAGACACTCTCTCACAGACACTCGCAGAGACTCTCACAGACACTCTCTCACAGACAGACTCTCACAGACAGACTCGCACACTCTTTGACAAGCACACTATCACAGACGCTCACAGACACTCCCTCACACTCTCACAGACACTCTCATAATCTCTCACAGACACTCTCACAGACACTCTCACACCCTCACAAACACTCTCTCACAGACACTCTCTCACACTGTCACAGACACTCTCACAGACATTCTCTCAACTCTCAGACTCTCACAGATACTCTCTCACAGACACTCTCACAGACAGACTCTCACAGACAGACTCTCACAAGCACACTCTCACAGACACTCTCACAGACTCTCAGACTCACTCTCTCACAGACTCTCTCACAGACTTTCACAGACACTCTCACAAACTCTCACAGACTATCAAACAGACTCTCTCACAGACTGTCACAGACTCTCACACTCTCTCATATTCTCAGACTCTCACATTCTCTCTCACAGACTCTCACAGACACTCTCATAGACTCTCTCAGACTCTCACAGACACCCTCTCACCTACTCTCACAGACACTCACACTCTCTCAGACACTCTCTCACAATCTCACATACACTCTCTCACAGACACTATCTCACACACTCTCACAGTCTCACAGACACTCTCTCACAGACTCTCACAGACACTCTCACACAGACTCTCACAGACACTCTCTCAGACACTCGCACAGACTCTCACAGACACTCTCTCACAGAGAGACTTTCACAGACACTCTCTCAAAGAGACTTTCACAGACACTCTCACAAACACTCTCACAGACACTCATAGACTCACAGACACTCTCTCAACAGGCTCTCACAGACACTATCACAGACTCTCACACTCTCACAGACACTCTCAGACCCTCACAGACACTCTCACAGAAACTCTCACAGACATCTCTCGGACTCTCACAGACTCTCACAGACACTCTCTCAGACACACTCTCCCAGACACTCTCTCACAGACACACTCTCACAGACTCTCACAGACACTCACACTCTCTCAGACTCTCAGACATTCTCGCACTCTCACAGACTCTCACAAACTTTCACAGACAATCTCTCAGAAACTCTCACAGCCTTTCGAACAGACACTCTCACAGACTCTCTAAGACTCACCGACACTCTCTCACAGACACACTCTCACAGACTCTCACACTCTCATATTCTCAGACTCTCACAGACACTCTCACAGACTCTCACAGACACTCTCACAGACTCTCTCAGACTCTCACAGACACTCTCTCACAGACTCTCACAGACACTCTCACAGACACTCTCACAGACACTCACACTCTCACATACACTCTCTCACAGACACTATCTCACACACTCTCACAGAGTCTCACAGACACTCTCTCACAGACTCTCTCACAGACACTCACACAGACTCTCACAGACACTCTCTCACAGACACTCACACAGACTCTCACAGACACTCTCTCACAGAGAGACTTTCACAGACACTCTCACAGACACTCTCTCACAGACACTCTCTCACAGATACTCTCTCACGGACACTCCCTCACAGACACTATCAAAGATACTCTCACATACACTCATAGACTCACAGACACTCTCTCAACAGGCTCTCACAGACACTCTATCACAGACTCTCACACTCTCACAGACACTCTCTCAGACTCTCACAGACACTCTCACAGAAACTCTCACAGACATTCTCTCAGACTCTCACAGACACTCTCAGACAGACACTCTCTCAGACACACTCTCACAGACACACTCTCACAGACTCTCACAGACATTCTCTCACTCTCACAGACTCACACATTTTCACAGAGACTCTCTCACAAACTCTCTCACAGACACTCCTTCACACTCTCACAGACTCTCTCACAGACACTCTCACACTCTCTAACGGACACTCTCTCACAGACTCTCACAGACTCTCTCACAGACACTGTCTCACACTCTCTCACAGACACACTTTGACAGACAGTGTCTGAGAGAGAGTGTCTGTGAGAGAGTGTCTGTGAGAGTGTCTGTGAGACTGTGTCTGTGAGAGAGTCTGTGCGAGTCTGGGAGAGTGTGTGAGAGTCTCTGTGAGAGACTATGAGTGAGTCTGTGAGAGTTTAAGAGAGTGTGAGACTGTCTGAGACTGTCTGTGAGAGAGTCTCTGTTAGAGTGTGAGAGAGTGTCTGTCAGAGTCTGAGAGATTCTGTGAGAGAGTGTCTGTGAGAGAGTGTGGGAGTATGAGAGTGTCTGTGGGAGTCTGTGAGAGAGGGTCTCTGAGAGTCTGTGAGAGAGTGTCTGTGAGAGTCTGTGAGTCTGTGAGAAAGTGTCTGAGAGAGTGTCTGTGAGAGAATCTGTGAGAGTATCTGTGTGAATGTCCGTGAGTGTCTGAGTGTCTGTGAGAGAGTGTCTGTGAGAGTCTCTCTGAGAGACTATGAGAGAGTCTGTGAGAGTGTCCGAGATTGTCTGTGAGAGAATGTCTGTGAGCAAATGTCTTTGATAAGAATGTCTGTGAGAGAGTGTCTGTGAGAGAGTGTGAGTGTCTGTGAGACTGTGAGAGAATGTCTGTGAGAGTCTCTGACAGAGTGTCTGTGAGAGAGTCTGTGAGAGTCTGTGAGGGAGTGTCTGTGATAGAGTGTCTGTGAGAGTCTGTGAGAGAGTCTTTGAGAGTGTCTGTGAGAGAGTGTCTGTGAGAGTGTTGAGAGAATGTCCGTGAGTGTCTGTGAGAGAGTGTCTGTGAGTCTGAGAGAGTGTCTGTGAGAGCCTGTGAGGGAGTGTCTGTGAGTGTCTGTGATAGTGTCTGTGATAGTGTCTGTGAGAGTCTTTGAGAGTGTCTGTGAGAGAGTGTCTGAGTCTGAGAGAGTGTCTGTGATAGTCTGTGAGAGAGTGTCTGTGAGAGTCTGTGAGAGAGTGTCTGAGAGTCTGTGAGAAAGTGTCTGTGAGAGAGTG
The DNA here is from genome assembly GCF_964261635.1 of Lissotriton helveticus. Lineage (NCBI taxonomy): Eukaryota > Metazoa > Chordata > Amphibia > Caudata > Salamandridae > Lissotriton > Lissotriton helveticus. The sequence continues at coordinate 1,532,357,474 of NC_136061.1, read as the reverse complement.
TCTGTGAGAGTCTGTCTGTGAGAGAGAGTGAGACAGTGTCTGTGAGAGAGTGCCTTTGAGAGTCTGTGAGAGTGTCTGAGCGAGTGTCTATGAGAGTCTGTGAGAGAGTGTCTGTGAGAGACTGAGAGATTGTCTGTGAGAGTGAGCGTGTCTGTGAGAGTGTCTGTGAGAGAGCGTCTGTGAGAGTGTCTGTGAGTGTCTGTGAGAGTGTCTGTGAGAGAGTGTCTGTGAGAGTGTCTGTGAGAGTCTGTGAGAGTGTTGAGAGAATGTCTGTAAGTGTCTGTGAGTCTGAGACAGTGTCTGTGAGAGTCTGTGAGGGAGTGTCTGTGAGTGTATGTGATAGTGTCTGTGAGAGTCTTTGAGAGTGTCTGTGAGAGCGTGTCTGTGAGAGAGTGTCTGTGAGAGTGTGAGAGTGTCTGTGAGAGTCTGTGAGAGTGTCAAGAGAATGTCTGTGAGTGTCTGTGAGAGAGTGTCTGTGAGTCTAAGAGAGTGTCTGAGAGTCTGTGAGAGAGTGTCTGTGAGAGTCTGTGAGAGAGTGTCTGAGAGTCTGTGAGAGAGTGTCTCTGAGAGTCTGTCTGTGAGAGTGTGAGACAGTGTCTGTGAGAGAGTGTCTATGAGAGTCTGTGAGAGAGTGTCTGTGAGAGCCTGTGAGAGAGTGTCTGTGAGAGCCTGTGAGAGAGTGTCTGTCAGACAATATCTGAGAGAGGGTCTGTGAGAGACTGTGAGAGTCTGTCTGACAGAGTGTCTGTGAGAGAGTGTTTGTGAGAGTCTGTGAGAGAGTGTGTGTGAGAGTGTGAGAATGTCTGTGAGAGTCTGTGAGAGAGTGTCTGGAGAGTGTCAGGGAGAGTGTCAGGGAGTGTCTGTGATAGAGTGTGAGTGTCTATGAGAGTTTTTGAGAGAGTGTCTCAGAAACTTTGTGAGAGAGTGTCTGTGAGAGTCTGAAAGTGTCTGTGAGAGAGTGGCTGTGAGTGTAGAGAGAATGTCTGTGAGAGTCTGAGAGAGTGTCTGAGTCTGAGAGTGTCTGTGAGAGAGTGTCTGTGAGAGAGTGTCTGTGGGAGTGTCTGTGAGAGAGTGTCTGTAAGAGTGTCTGTGAGAGTGTCTGTGACAGTCTGTGAGAGTGTCTGTGAGAGTCTGTGAGTGTCTGTGATAGAGTGTATGTGAGAGAGTGTTTGTGAGAGTCTGTGAGAGTGTCTATGAGAGTCTGTGAGAGTGTCTGTGAGAGAGTCTCTGTGAGAGTGTGAGAGAGTGTATGTGAGAGTCTTTGAGAGAATGTCTGAGAGTGTATGTGAGAGAGTGTTTGTGAGAGTCTGAGAGTGTCTATGAGAGTCTGTGAGAGTGTCTGTGAGAGAGTGTCTGTGAGAGTGTGAGAGTGTCTGAGAGTCTGTGAGAGTGTCGAGAGAATGTCTGTGAGTGTCTGTGAGAGAGTGTGAGTCTGAGAGAGTGTCTGTGGGAGTCTGTGAGAGAGTGTCTGAGAGTCTGTGAGAAAATGTGAGTGTGTGAGAGACTGTCTGGGAGAGTGTGTGAGAGACTGTGAGACAGTGTCTGTGAGAGTGTGAGAGAGTGTATGTGAGAGTCTTTGAGAGAATGTCTGAGTGGCTGTGAGAGAGTGTCTTTGAAAGAGTGTCTGTGAGAGAGTGACTGTGAGAGTGTCTGTGAGAGTGTCTATGGGAGAGAGTGTGAGAGAGTGTTTGTGAGAGTCTGAGAGTGTGAGTATGAGAGAGTGTCTGTGGGATTCTGTGAGAGAGGGTCTGTGAGAGTGTCTGCGAGAGAGCGTCTGTGAGAGTCTGTGAGAGAATGTGAGTCTGTGAGAGAGTGTCTTTGAGAGAATATGAGTGAGTGTCTGTGAGAGAGTGACTGTGAGAGAGTGTCTGTGAGAGTGTCTATGAGAGAGAGTGTGAGAGAGTGTGAGAGTCTGAGAGTGTGAGTATGAGAGAGTGTCTTTGAGAGTCTGTGAGAGTGTCTGTTCGAGTGTCTGTGAAAGTCTGAGAGTGTGAGGGAGTGTCTGTGAGAGTTTGTGAGATAGTGTCTGTGAAAGTGTTAGAGAGTCTTTGAGAGTTTGAGTGTCTGTGGGAGAGTGTGAGATTGAGATTGTGAGAGTGTCTGTGAGAGAGTGTGAGAGTGTGATAGTCTGTGATAGTGTGTCTGTGAGGGAGTATCTGTGAGAGAGTGTCTGTGAGAGTGTCTGTGTGAGTCTGTGCGAGAGTCTGTGAGAGTGAGTGTCTGTGATAGAGTGTGAGAGAGTCTGTGAAAGTTTGTGAGTCTGTGAGAGTGTCTGCAAGAGTCTCTGAGAGAGTGTCTGTCTAAGAGTGTCTATGAGAGTGTATGCGAGAGTGTCTGAGAGTGTGAGTCTGTCAGAGAGTGCCTGTGAGAGTGTCCGTGAGAGTGTCTGTTAGAGAGTGTGAGAGTGTCTGTGAGAGAGTCTGTGAGAAAGTACCTTTGAGAGTGTCTCAGTGTCTGTGATAGAGTGTGCGAGTTTGTGAGAATGTGAGACTGAGAATGTCTGAGGGGTTGTGTGGGGGGGGGGTTGTGTGGTGTGTGGGGTTGTGTGTGTGTGTGGGGGGGGGGTTGTGTGTGTGGGGTTAAGTTTGTATGTGTGGGGTTGTGTGTGTGGTTATGGGGTTGTGTATGTGTGGGTGTGAGGTTGTGGGGTTGTGAGTGTGTGTGTTTGTATGGGGTTGTGTGTGGGGGGTTGTGTGTGTGGGGTTGTGTGTGGGGTTGTGTGGTTGTTGCAGGTTGTGTGTGTGGGGGTGTTGTGTGTGGGGGGTTGTGTGTGTGTGGGGTTGAGTGAGTGTGTATGTGTGTGGGGTTGTGTGTTGGGGTGTGGGGGGTTGTGTGTGTGGGGGTGTGTGGCTGTGGGCAGGGTTGTGTGGTTGTGTTTGTTTGTGTGTGGAGGGTTTTGGTTGTGTGGGTTGGTGTTTGTGTGGGTGGGGTTGTGTGGGGTTGTGTGTGGGTTGTGTGTGTGTGTTTTGTGTTTGAGTGTGGGTTGAGTGTGTTTGGGGTTGTGTGGGTTTGTGTGTGTGGGGGGTTGTGTGCGAGTGTGTGGGGTTGTGTGTTTGGAGGGTTGTGTGTGTGCGGTTGTGTGTGTGGGGTTGTGTGGGTGTGCGGTTGTGTGTGAGTGTGTGGGGTTGTGTGTGTGGGGGGTTGTGTGTGGGAGGTTGTGTGTGTGTTGGGTTGTGTGTGTGGGGTTGTGTGTGGGGTTGGGTGTGGGGGGGGTTGTGTGTGTGGGAGGGGTTGTGTGTGTGGGGGGTTGTGTGTGTGAGTGTGGGTTGTGTGATGGGGGTTGTGTGTGTGGGGGGTTGTGTGTGTGGGGTTGTGTGTGGGGGGTTTGAGTGTGTGGGGTTGTGTGTGGGGGTGTTGTGTGTGTGGGGGTTGTGTGTGGGGGTTGTGTGAGTGTGGGTTGTGTGTGGGGTTGTGTCTGTGGGGTGATGTGTGTGTGGGGGTTGTGTGTGTGGGGTTGTGTGTGTGGGGGTTGTGTGTGTGGGGTTGTGTGTGGGGGGTTTGAGTGTGTGGGGTTTGAGTGTGTGGGGTTGTGTGAGTGTGTGGGGTTGTGTGTGGGGGGGTTGTGTGGGGTTGTGTGTGTGAGTATGGGTTGTGTGTGTGAGCGTGGGTTGTGTGTGGGGTTGTGTCTGTGGGGGGATGTGTGTGTGGGGGTTGTGTGTGGGGTTGTGTGTGAGTGTGGGTTGTGTGTGTAGGGTTGTGTGTGTGGGGTTGTGTGTGGGGGGGTTGTGTGTGTGTGGGGTTGTGTGTGGGGGGTTTTGTGTGTGGGGGGGTTGTGTGTGTGGGGTTAAGTTTGTATGTGTGGGGTTGTGTGTGTGGTTATGGGGTTGTGTATGTGTGGGTGTGAGGTTGTGGGGTTGTGAGTGTGTGTGTTTGTATGGGGTTGTGTGTGGGGGGTTGTGTGTGGGGTTGTGTGGTTGTTGCAGGTTGTGTGTGTGGGGGTGTTGTGTGTGGGGGGTTGTGTGTGTGTGGGGTTGAGTGAGTGTGTATGTGTGTGGGGTTGTGTGTTGGGGTGTGGGGGGGTTGTGTGTGTGGGGGTGTGTGGCTGTGGGCAGGGTTGTGTGGTTGTGTTTGTTTGTGTGTGGAGGGTTTTGGTTGTGTGGGTTGGTGTTTGTGTGGGTGGGGTTGTGTGGGGTTGTGTGTGGGTTGTGTGTGTGTGTTTTGTGTTTGAGTGTGGGTTGAGTGTGTTTGGGGTTGTGTGGGTTTGTGTGTGTGGGGGGTTCTGTGCGAGTGTGTGGGGTTGTGTGTTTGGAGGGTTGTGTGTGTGCGGTTGTGTGTGTGGGGTTGTGTGGGTGTGCGGTTGTGTGTGAGTGTGTGGGGTTGTGTGTGTGGGGGGTTGTGTGTGGGAGGTTGTGTGTGTGTTGGGTTGTGTGTGTGGGGTTGTGTGTGGGGTTGGGTGTGGGGGGGGTTGTGTGTGTGGGAGGGGTTGTGTGTGGGGGGGGTTGTGTGTGTGAGTGTGGGTTGTGTGATGGGGGTTGTGTGTGTGGGGGGTTGTGTGTGTGGGGTTGTGTGTGGGGGGTTTGAGTGTGTGGGGTTGTGTGTGGGGGTGTTGTGTGGGGTTGTGTGTGTGAGTATGGGTTGTGTGTGTGAGTGTGGGTTGTGTGTGGGGTTGTGTCTGTGGGGTGATGTGTGTGTGGGGGTTGTGTGTGTGGGGTTGTGTGTGTGGGGGTTGTGTGTGTGGGGTTGTGTGTGGGGGGTTTGAGTGTGTGGGGTTTGAGTGTGTGGGGTTGTGTGAGTGTGTGGGGTTGTGTGTGTGGGGGTTGTGTGGGGTTGTGTGTGTGAGTATGGGTTGTGTGTGTGAGTGTGGGTTGTGTGTGGGGTTGTGTCTGTGGGGGGATGTGTGTGGGGGGGTTGTGTGTGGGGTTGTGTGTGAGTGTGGGTTGTGTGTGTAGGGTTGTGTGTGTGGGGTTGTGTGTGGGGGGGTTGTGTGTGTGTGGGGTTGTGTGTGGGGGGTTTTGTGTGTGGGGGGGTTGTGTGTGGGGGGTTGTGTGTGTGGGGTTGTGTATGTGTGGGGTTGTGTGTGTAGGTGTGTGTGTGGGGGGTTGTGTGTGGTGGGGTTGGGTGTGTGTGTTTGTGTTTGAGTGTGGGCTGAGTGTTTTTGGGGTTGTGTGGGTTTGTGTGTGTGTGTGGGGGGGTTGTGTGCGAGTGTGTGGGGTTGTGTGTTTGGAGGGTTGTGTGTGTGGGGTTCTGTGTGTGGGGTTGTGTGGGTGTGGGGTTGTGTGTGTGAGTGTGTGGGGGGTTGTGTGTGGGGGGTTGTGTGTGTGTGTGTGTTGGGTTGTGGTGTGTGTGGGGTTGGGTGTGTGGGGGGGTTGTGTGTGTGAGTGTGGGTTGTGTGATGGGGGTTGTGTGTGTGTGGGGTTGTGTGTGGGGGGTTGAGTGTGTGGGGCTGTGTGAGTGTGTGGGGTTGTGTGTGGGGGTTGTGTGGGGTTGTGTGTGAGTGTGGGTTGTGTGTGTGAGTGTGGGTTGTGTGTGTGGGGGGATGTGTGTGTGGGGGATGTGTGTGGGGTTGTGTGTGTGGGGGTTGTGTGTGTGGGGGGTTGTGTGTGTGGGGGGCTGTGTGTGTGTGGGGTTATGTGTGTGTGTGGGGTTGTGTGTGTGTGTGTGGGGTTGTGTGTGAGCACGTGGGTTGTGTGAGGGGTTGTATAGGGTTGTGTGTGTGAGTATGGGTTATGTGTGTGAGTGTGGGTTGTGTGTGTAGGGTTTTGTGTGTGGGGTTGTGTGTGGGGGTTGTGTGTGTGGGGTTGTGTGGGGGGGTTGTGTGTGTGGGGGGTTGTGTGTAGGGGGTTGTGTGTGTGGGGGGGTTGTGTGTGGGGGGTTGTGTGGGGGGGTTGTGTGGGGGGTTGTGTGTGTGGGGTTGTGTATGTGTGGGGAGATGTGTGGTGTGGGGAGATGTGTGGTGTGTGGGGTTGTGTGTGTGTAGGGTTGTGTGTGTAGGTGTGTGTGTGTGGGGTTGTGTGTGGGGGGTTGTGTGTGTGGTTGTGTGGGGTTATGTGTGTGTGGTTGTGTGTGGGGGGTTTGTGTGGGGTTGTGTTTGTATGTGTGGGGTAGTTGGTGTGGTTATGGGGTTGTGTGTGTGGGTGTGAGGTTGGGGAGCTGTGTGTGTGGGGGTGTGTGTTTGTGTGGGGTTGTGTGTGTGGGGGGTTGTGTGTGTTTGGGGTTGTGTGTGTGGGGCTGTGTGTGTGTAGGTGGGGTTGTGTGTGGGGTTGGGGTTGGGGTTGTGTGTTTGGGGTTGTGTGTGTGGGGCTGTGTGTGTGTAGGTGGGGTTGTGTGTGGGGTTGGGGTTGTGTGTTTGGGGTTTGTGTGTGGGGGTTGTGTGTGGTGGGTTGTGTGTGGGGGTTGTGTGTGTGTGGGGGGGTTGTGTGTGTATGGGGTTGTGTGTGTGTGTGGTTGTGTGTTTGTGGTTGTGTGTGGGGGGTTGTGTGTGTGGGGGGTTGTGTGTGTGTGGGGATGTGTGTGGTGTTGTGTGGTGTGTGGTGTTGTGTGTGTTGGGGTTGTGTGTGGGGGCTTGTGTGGTTGTGTGTGGTTGGTTGTGTGTGTGTGGTCGTGGGGTTGTGTGTGGTTATGTGGTTGTGTGTTTGTGTGTTGTGTGGTTGTGTAAGGTTGTGTGTGTGGGTTGTGTGTGGGGGGGTTGTGTGTGGGGTGGAGTGAGTGTATATGTGTGTGGGGTTGTGTGTTGGGTGTTGTGTGTGGGGGGTTGTGTGTGTGTATGGTTGCGTGTGTGGTTGTGTGTGGTTGTGTGTGGGGTTGTGTGGTTGTGTGTGTGGGGTTTTTTGGGTGTGTGTGTGAGGGGGTTGTGTGTGGGGATGTGTGTGTGCGTGGGGTTGTGTGAGTGTGTGGGGTTGTGTGAGTGTGTGGGGTGGTGTGTGTGGGGTGGTGTGTGTGGGGGGGATTGTGTGGGGTTGTGTGTGTGGGGGGTTGTGTGTGTGTGGGTTGTGTGTGTGGGGTTGTGTATGTGTGGGGTTGTGTATGTGTGGGGGTTGTGTGTCTGTGGGGGTTGTGTGTGAGTGTGTGGGGTTGTGTGTGTGTGGGGGGGTTGTGTGTGTTGGGTTGTGTGTGTGAGGGATTGTGTGTGTGGGGTTGTGTGTGTTTGGTTGTGTGTGTGGGAAGTTGTGTGTGCATGAGGTTGTATGTGTGGGGTTGTGTGTATGGGTTTGTGTGTGGGGGTTGTGTGTGTGGGGTTGCGTGTGTGAGTGTGTGGGGTTGTGTGTGTGGGTGTGTGTGGGGGTGGGGGGTTGTGTGGGGTTGTGTGGGTGGGGTTCTGTGTATGGGGTTGTGTGTGTGGGGGGTTGTGTGTGCGGGGGGTTGTGTGTGTGAGGTTGTGTGTGTGTGGGGTTGTGTGTGGGGGGGTTGTGTGTGGGGGGGTTGTGTGGTGTGTGAGGTTGTGTGTGTGTAGGGTTGTGTGTGTGGGTGTGTGTGCGGGGTTGCATGTGTGTTTGGTTGTGTGTGTGGGGGGTTGTGTGTGCATGGGGTTGTGTGTGTGGGGTTGTGTGTATGGGGTTGTGTGTGTGTGGGGGATGTGTGTCAGGGGTTGTGTGTGTGGGGTTGTGTGTGGGAGTGTGTGGGGTTGTGTGTGTGGGTGTGTGTGGGGGGGTTGTGTGGGGTTGTGTGGTAGGGGTTGTGTGTATGGGGTTGTGTGTGGGTGGGGGGTTGTGTGTGTGGGGGTTGTGTGTGTGTGGGGTTGTGTGTGGGGGGTTGTGTGGTGCGTGGGGTTGTGTGTGTGTAGGGTTGTGTGTGTGGGTGTGCATGTGTGGTGTTGCGTGTGTGGGGGTTGTGTGGTTGTGTGTGTGCTTGTGTGTTTGTGTGTGGTTGTGTGGGGTTATGTGTGTGTGGTTGTTTGTGTATGTGTGGGTTTGTGTGTGTGGGGGGGTTGTGTGTGGGGAGGTTGTGTGTGTGGGGTTGTGTGTATGTGTGGGGTTGTGTGTGTGGTTATGGTGTTGTGTGTGTGGGTGTGAGGTAGTGGGGTTGTGTGTGTGGGGGTTTGAATTTGTGTGGGGTTGTGTGTGTGGGGTTGGGGTTGTGTGTGTGGGGTTGTGTGTGTGAGTTTTGTGTGTGGGGGGCTTGTATGTGTGGGGGTTGTGTGTGTGGGGGTGTTTGTGTGGGGTTGTGTGTGTGGGGTTGTGTGTGTGGGGTTGTTGTGTGGGGTAACAGAATGGGATGGGAGATGAGGCGGTGAATGGGACGGAGTGGAAGAGGGAGTGACAGAAGGGGAGAGGAGGTAAAGAAGAAAGTAATGGAAATAAAGGGGGGAGGAGGAGGAGAACAAGGAGGGAGAGGGGTAGTGGGAGGGTGGAGTAAAGGGATAGAAGGGATGGTTAGGGAAGGGTGGGGGAAGGGAATGGAAAGGAAAGGAAGAATGAGGGGAAGAAGGCGGAGGTGAAGAGAAAGGAGAAAGGCAGGGAAAGGAAGGGAGGAGGGAGAGGAGACGGCAACGAGAGAGAGGGAAGTGAGGAGAAGGGTAGTGAGGGGAAGGGTAGGGTATGGAAGAAGGGATGGGTGAGGGGAAAGGGGAGGAAATGGTGAAGAGGAAGGGAGGTGAAGGAAGGAGGAACAAGGAAGAAAGAATGGTATGTGGAAGGGGAGCAGAAAAGGAGCAGAGGCGATAGGAACAGATTGGAAGGGAAAGAGGCTCTGAATGGGAGGGGATGGAGGGGAAGAGAAGGGAAGGGTGGAGATGGAAAAGGAGATACGAGAGTGCAGGATGGGACCGGAATTGATTGAATGGGAAGGGGAGGGGAGTGACAGAAGGGGAGAGGATTAAAGAGTGATGGAGAAAAAGGGAACTTAAAAGAAAGGGGGGGAAGGGGATATGAGAGGAGAGAAGTTTTTAAAACACTAAATGAAATTGGTAGAGGTATTTTGTTCACTGACCCAACGGCTATCGAACTAAAGGATAAATTCGAGGTCCAAAAGGCACTTTATGCTTTTTATCGTAATGAACGGCTTGGAAGAGAATCTCAGAAATCCAGGGTCAAGAAATACATAGGAAATGGTCTCTGTATGCAAATTATGCCACCCTACCTCTCCCTTCCCATGTCAAACTGGGAGCGATCTTTATTATTTCGTCTAAGGGCAGGAACTGTGAAATTTTTGCTGTCTTTTCCTTTGGGGTACCAACATTGTATAGATCTTACCCCCTGCCCTTGTGATGGTATAAGTACTCAAGATGATTTGCATTTTCTGTTTTTCTGCAAATTTTACATGGGATATATTAAATGGTTTTTAACCCCATATTTTAGAAAAGTCAGACCTCTCACACTTCAGGAATCCTATATGTTGCTGCTTACCCTGGACACTGATGAACTGACCTTTCGTACCAGTTCTTTTTTAAGATTAGCCATACGTGCTCGCAAGTCAATGGAAAGTCCCTGAAATCAGAATCAGTCATAATGATACTACTGCAAAAACTTTATTAGATAATGAAATTTACTGCTTAATTACTGTATGAACTATCTTGTTATTATGGAATGTTATTTATATAATTGTTTTGTATTATAAGTACATGTGTGTTTTGCTGTGTTCGGTACTTTTATGAATTTTATCAAATTCGAATAAAGGTCTTTTTGAACTTGAACTTGAGAGGAGAGACAGGAATGTAAGGTAGAGAAGGAAAAACGGGAAAGAGAAAGGAAAAGGGAATGGAAGTTTCAAGCCAGTATCAAGTCAGTATCAAGTCAGTATCAAGCCAGTATCAAGTCAATATCAAGTCAGTATCAAGCCAGTATCAAGTCAGTATCAAGTCAGTTTAAAGTTTGGTTTCAGTTCAGTTTCAAGTTCGTTTTTCATTTGGTTTCTATACTCACCTTGTCCCTTTCACCCAGCCCCGCCCAGTTCTTTTGGAGCCTGTGAGGCCCCGGCCCCCTCGGCCTCTCGGGGCCTCGGCTCCGGCCGCCAGCTGTGGTCCTCTCCGTCCGGTGCTCATGAGTGCAATGCTGCGGCTGCCTGGTTACCAGCCTTGTATAGCACGGACACGTCACAATAGAGACCTTCAACCTGTCATCATGCATCACTGGCTTATGGGCGATGACAGATGTGGCAGTGTAAGGGAGGGGGGGAGCAGCCGAGACACGGCTTTAATTCAATTACCTAAAAAAAGGAAAAATCTTTTCCTTTTGCGATGAGCCTCAAAGACGATCTAATCTTGCCCGACCTTCTCCCCCCTCAGTGGCCTCTCCTTGTCTCTGCTGCGGCGGAGGCCTCCCCTCTGCACTTAGCCTCGACCTCCTGACATCACAGTGCGGGGCCTGACACGTCACAGGTGCTCCATCCACAGGATTCCCCTGCTGGTGCTAGCCTGGACCTCGTGACGTCACAGTGGAAGGCCTGGCACGTCACAGGTGTTCCATCCACAGGATTCCCCTGCTGGTGCTAGCCTGGACCTCGTGACGTCACAGTGGAGGGCCTGGCACGTCATAGGTGTTCCATCCACAGGATTCCCCTGCTGGTGCTGGCCTGGACCTCTTAACGTCACAGTGGAGGGCCTGGCACGTCACAGGTGTTCCATCCACAGGATTCCCCTGCTGGTTGTGGCCTGGACCTCGTGACGTCACAGTGGAGGGCCTTGCACGTCACAGGTGTTCATTCCACAGGATTCTGCTGCTGGGAAGGCGCGGCCCTGAGGCTGTCACAACTTGCACACACACCAAAGACAATGGTCTCGGTAACAGTGGTGTCTGATTTAAGAATTCAAAGTGCTGGGCAGTATTATCTAACTCCCCCGATTTTAATAATGCGGCACAACCTCTGTTTGTAAATAATTAAATAGTGACACATACCGAGGCTGATGTTTTGTAACGGAAGGCAAAATACACCATATAAAATCATTTTAATTTCGCCCGGGTACCCAACCACATCCACCCAAGTATTCAGCCATCCAGGCGTGATTTCATGCAGCCAGGCTGTAGGTGAGATCGGGTGCTGGCTGCTTTGGATTTCAGGGCATAGGTCGGAAACCTGAGGCAGCTGGCTCCTATTTTCAACTATTTAGGAGTGATAAAAGGAGAAGGGCGCTGGGTTATGGAAGCAAAAATCAGTAAGTACGAGGGCACCATTGCTGCGGTCAGCGGGGTGACTGACTCCCCTCCTCGCAGGTTGGGGAGTTGCAGAGGAGAGTGCACGGAATGTCAAGCTGAATTCTCTCCTTCAAACAGGTGTGCTTCTTTGAAAGCACGAAATCAAAGTATATCTATTTTTTCGGCAGGTCGCAATCATGGCCATATACTTTTATTGGCGCTGATATGAAAGCACTCCAGAAACACAAGAGAAGGGTTGTCATTAGCCACACCCCTTTAGACTTTCCCTATGCTTGTATGATGTGCATGAGGCTCCTTCTTAACCGAGCAAGAGCCATTTATTTCCCCTCCATAATATTACGTTTTATTTAGCGCTCCATTTCTAAGTGCTCTAAATTCCATTCCTAATTGCTCTAAATGTGGAAATTGGGCATGGACCTCTTGTTCCTTTTTGTTTCCTTTTGGCATCTGAATGAGTGAATGTCCCTCTCTTATTATCCTAACCGTCGCTTTCCCCTCTGTGTACATGTTCTAGATTCTTGAGTAGGGAACCTCTGACGGTCGCCATTTTCTCTTGCTTATCCACCGCGGTACTGCCCTTCACCGCTCTACGTTTTTCTGGATATGTCTTTTCGAGAGGCAAACATTGTACACGTTTGCTCGCCTAATACACGTATTTCCTACTTTCTTGTCAAAAGTCTTGTGACCGTTTTAAAATGTATGGACGTGTTTGTATTTTTACACATGGCTGTGCAGCACGAGTGATGTTGCTGCTTTGCACGGGACAGGACTGGTGTCAGGTCAATTAATCCCTTTCAAGCTACATGGGCCCCAGATCCCTCACGAGCTGCCACATATGAGTGTGGGAGAAGAGGAGGCCGGGGGAGGCAGGGGTGGTTGTAGCCTTCATCTCAAAAGTCCAGGCTGGCTGGCAGCTTTCAGGCTATGCTTTGCTGCCCACTCCTCATGATCACAATCTTCCTTTATATAGGTGGTTGTTGATTGTGGATTTTGCCCTATTTATTTGTTTTAAAGCTATTTTACATCATGGTATTGGTAATTGCTCCTGGAAGGGAAGGGGCTCCAAGAATTGACGTGAAATGGGCCACACTTTATCTGTAGCAGGCCCTTGCACATAATGTGCCAATTGTGCGGGGTATTTGTTTGTGGGGTGCCCTGTGTCACTATTAGATGGGTTGGACATTAGTGAGTTAAGAGGGGGCATGTGAGTTCATGCGAATGTTGGTGGCGTTCATATGTAAGCTAAAGCAGGTAGTGTTAAGTTGCAGGGGTATCACTTTCCAATAAAGGTGAGGTTTTTATTTTTAAAGTGGGTTGTGGGCAATTCGCATGAAGTCAATGGTAATTAAGGCAAACATAAGCGTGTGTTAGGGAAAGTTGTGCTTAGAGTAAAGATGCATGCAGAGGTTGGACAGGAACGTGAGAGTCATTTGGAAGGAAAAGGAAGAGGTGACCCTCAGAAGTGTTTGTTTATGCCCTAAAATGGCTTGCAGCCTACCTAAAGTGGTTTGATGAAATAAAATGCATGCCATGCTTTAGGGCGTAAACAAAAACACCAGGCCTGGTCAGAGAGGGCTTAAGGCATTGACAAAGTGGGCTCAGCTCTGGCCCAGGGTCCCAGAATTTCACGTTTCCCCTTATAGAGCCAGCTCTGCTCTGCAGAGATTCCTGCCCTGATGACATTGAATAATTCTTAAACAAACAGTTTTACATATTATTTAATTTATTTTGAATGTAGGTGGTGTAAGAGGGTATTGTAGACATTTTTCAGAGAAATGCTTTGTTTGTTTCATGCAACATCCATATAAAAAGTTTCTTTTAGACCAAAACAGGACCTCACATGTGAGAAATGTGAGGTAATCAAAGAGATTATTTGCAGTAATATTAGTGAGCATTACTAAATCAAAAAAATAAAATTTAACAATTGCTTCATTAACCTTCTTGCTTTCTCAAATATGCTTGAAAATGCACCATTTGCTTGCTCTTTTTTCAAAACATTTTTTGGCGGAGAACCCTCCCCCGAACCCTCTTTTACCTATCTGGCTGGCTCGCTGAGCTCGCTCGCCATAAGCAACTCATCACAAACTTTTACGCCCCACTACTTTCAAATCTCACCAGCCACCACTGACACACACACACATCCATACAAGCACGTGCGAAGACACTCACACAGGGGGGTCATACGCTACAATTTATTATGAACTTTACCAAGAGAGCCCAATGCGGGCCACTCTTCATTGGTCACAGTGAGATAAGTTCGAACCAGTCACACCCAGGAGCAGTTGTTGCGTCCCTGCTGATAGATGGGTATCCCCTCGTGGACGGTATACTATTCACAGCAGGAGCTCTCATTCTTCACCAAGCTCGTGATGGGGTCTCACTTGTGTGAATTTCTAGAACAATCTTTACTGTGTGTTGCTCCGGGGTGCTTCTACTGTCCCTGTGAGTCTTATCATAGCTGCCAAGTTTCTGCGGTCATTGTGTGATGTGCCGCTCCAGTCCAGGTTTTTTCCTCTGAATTATGGGACGTTTAGTCCTGTTTTATAATGAAATAAACAAGACTACAAGTCCCAGAATTCCGGGAAAAAACGGGGACTGGAGCAACACAACAAGGATGGACCCGGAAAACTTCGCAGCTCTGCGAGAAACCTGTGCTCAGGTCAGTAGAGCAACAAGACCCAACCTTTGGGGGGTGGGGGGGGGGGGGGGGGCTAACACTTCCAGCAAGTGGTGCGGGCCAAGAATTTCAGGCAATGCGGGCAGAGCCATCTTTATAGCCAATATGAGGGAAAGAAGTGACACATTTTGCAGTTTTGACACATTGGACAAATCCAATCTGATTATGATTGAAAGATTCCATGGTTACCCTTATATTCCTCACTAGGGTTGAGTTATGTGGGGGCTAACTACTAAGGCCAAATTGTTCATAGCAGTGTTTGATCCTTTTGCCGCACATGAATATTTCGATTTATGTCATGTTTATTTATTGTTAGAAATTGGTTCTCTACTTGGCAGAGGTAGGTACCTTTGTCCAAATTGGGACTGTTGCTTCTAGTCAGGGTAAGGGGGATACACACTCAAGATAACCCCTGCTCACCCCCTGGGTAGCTTGGCCCGAGCAGACAGACTTTTCCCGAAGGCAAGAGTTTTCAGCTTTGATGAATTCTTCCATGGTTTGGAAGGTTAAAGGTGATTAATTGTAGTTGCTTTCATGTTTTGTTATCTGGTGAACTGAGCTGTGCTGCTAGAATTGTGGTTGAGCAGTGGGAAGGCAAAGGAGGAAGACCGACACGGGTGAGTGGGAATTATTTCAGGTGTGTCCTGCAGACAGCCAGGGGTGTGAAGGCCTTTTTAGTGTGTTGCCAAGGAACCAAGCTGTCCTTAGGTACTAGCACTTCAGGTATTGCGGTTGAAGGAGCCTTCTCTGCTCTGAACTCTTCTAGAGGGGCTGTTGCTTGTGACTTGCAGGCCCCTTGTCAGGTTTACAGGCCACTCGGCTGCTCTCCCTATTCATATCTCCTTTCTTGTGGTCTGGGCTCTCGGCTGCTGTCCACTCTCCAAGCTGCAGCTCACCTCCCCAGGTCAAAGGGCAGGTCTGCCTGAAGCACGGGAGACATCAGGTATCGCTTCAGCCAGCTTTCTTCCCTACCTTCTTCAGAAGAAAATAAAATAAAACATCCTCGTTGTTTACCATTTACAGGCTACAGAGCCATGTGTGCATTTTATTTATGTTATTTTATTCATTTTTATTTATAAAGTTTTATATGGCGCAAACTTGATCCCGAAGGATATCAGAGCGCTTTACAATTTGAGGCAATTAAATAACTTCCCACCCTATTCCAAGCCTGAATACCGAACTAAAGCTGCCGCATATGCATAAAGTTCTTGTAAGTGAGGGGAACATATAGTCACAACAAACACTGCTGCAGGAGGTAACGACCATATATCAATTCCACTGGAGAGCAATGAAGGTATTGAAGTGATACTCACTATCCTATAAAATGCCAGGCATAATGGCATACCTTCAAACATCAGGGTCTAGGCTGCAATGGCACTAGGGATGGGATCAAGAGAATGGCCGTAGGGCCCCGCCCCGAGGAAGCAATTGAGGTGGAAATAATGTATACATAGACCAGTGACTATACACTGAGCCACACATGTGCACTTCTTTAGTATCCACAAAACATCAGATTTACACCTACAGGGTGTAAAAACCATAAGGGAAGCCATATTAATTTAGGAAAACATAATATTGCCTGAACATGCTATTGGGACTGGAATGTTCCCTCTGAGCTACAAGACCATGCTGCCTTATCCTGAAAACTCGACTGTGAGTAGCTGGTGTCCCAGAGATTATTTCATTTTGGCCCTTGCCTTGTGTTAATCTAGCGCATAGAGGCCTATGCTGTCCCTTGACGTGACGGAGGTCATAGACCTATCCTGTGACCTGGAGGGACATGTCAAGCATGCCCTCATTTTCCTGATAGTGGACTACCAGCCTGCCACAGGTTTAGCCTGTAAACCGATGGCGCAGCATACTGTGTTTTGTGAATGCATAGTCATGATCAGGCCTTTTTATCTGTGTCACTGGAGTGGAGGCCCCGCCAATGTAAAGTTCTGCCTCAGTGCGCTACTCCTAACCCTTCTGCTAACATTCCAAATATATGCTGTGTTTGTTTATGTTGTGTCTTGTGTGGTGGTACATGCAATATGTACACAAGTGTGCCCGTGTAATGGAGGCCTCTGGATTCCATTCTGGAAGCCGCAAATCTCTTCCTGTGCACAAGATGGAGGTGAGATTGTTTTCGCAGACAGTGGAAGTGTTTTGCTGACGTTCCTAAAGCTGGAGGGTGGAGACAAGACACCATCAGAAATTCACTGAAGCCCTTTTGCAGAGAGGAACTGCTGATTAGTCTTCCTGTAGCACTGCCACTTGGAAGATGGTGGCGGTGAAGGGTGGGACTGATGTCTTCTTTTCAGTGTGGAAAGGATCTTTTAGGTGAGCCAGCCTTTTGTATTTCCTCTGATCACTGCATAGTGTAGTTGTTGATATGCCAGGTATAGAAAGCTCACCTCTCTTTGTGCCTCTGTTGTGGTTACTCCTAGATGGAGACTACCGTACTACAGGGAGCATTACTCTGATCTGCAGCCTACTGTGATGGCTGCTGTGCACCCAGAGGTGGCGTCTGTCTTACAGCCAACTTCCCAGATAACAGGGGTTATTCCCTGGAGTCCTGTCTTGCTGGAAGAGCTTATCTCTGACCTTAATTGCCTGAAGCCAGCCGGCCTACTGAAAGAGGGAAATATCCTGCCAACCCTGCAGAAGGTGTTGGAGTCCCAGCCAGACCCTAGTGCTGAGGGTCAAACCAGGGGAATGGAGACAGCAAAGACTGATTGGTGAGTTCGATAGCATGAGCACAGTCTCTCCAGAAGTGAGGTGGAAAATGTAAATGGTGGTTTGGCCGTTAACCTTGCGGCAGCGCAATAAGACCGATTGGGGGTGTCCTTGCTGGTAAAGTGAAACAACTGTGACCATGAAGATCTTTGCCATCAAAGCTAAGACTTGTGCCTGTGACCGTCACCACTGCTGCGTTTTCAAAGTGCTCACTGTGACTGCTAGCGTGCCGCTGTGCCCCTGTCTAAATGGCTACCCATCTGCTGCTCAAGTGACCCAGAAGTAGGTCCAGTGCCTGCAGTGTGCTCCCACCACCAGTATCTGCATTTGTCGAAGAACTCCAGGCTACCAATTGAACTACCCATCGTGTTAACAGCTTACCAAGATCAGCTGCCTCTTCTGCAACCACCACGTCTCATCCCAGAAGTGGGAGAGATTGGAGACACTTGTGTCGAAAAGACATGGAGGCTGTGTTGTGGTGAGACTGTATCCAAGGAGACTGGATTGAACTGAGCTCAAACATTACTGAACTAGGGTGTGTGCGTCTGAGCCTTGAATCATGTTTCACAAAACTCTCTAACCTAAGGGGGACATGTTGGGTGTAGTTCGCAGAGTTTTGCTACGTGGACCTCCGTGAAGTTACAAAAAAACTCAGTGAAGTTCCGTGAGTGGCGGAGTGCAGTGCGAACTGCAGTTTGTGCTGGCATTTCTTCTGCACGGGTAAAAATTGTACCCGAGCGGCAGCTCACGCTCGCAAACTTACTGTTCGCGATCGCGAACTTACCATTCGCAATCGCAAGCGGGGGAAAAAAACTCCGCTGCACATCGAAAGTGGAGTTTTCTGCACTCTGCGAGCTCCGCGGAGTGCAGAGACCCCCGCAAACTCTGCGAACGGAGTAAAGTTCACCTCCCAGGCCTAGTCCAGATTCGCAAGAGGAGGGAGCATTGCTGTTCACTTAGGGACCATTTGTGCTTGTTGGGGGTGGTGCACAGACATTCCTGAAGCCCTGCTAAGTGGGGGCTTCATAACTGAACCCACACTGTCGACTCGTCTGCCTAACGGGGGATCCGCCGCAGCTGATTGCCACCACCGCTGGGGATTCCAAGTCCCACATCCCAATGTGGACCCTCACCTGGGATTCATCAACAGCGCTATTTCACAAAGCCTGGGCCAAGGGCGGGCCCGTCCATATCCAGAGGAGGCTGGACCTCCTGCTAACGTCTATTTCCCCCCAAATGTACTGTAGTTTGGTATATCTTCAACCCCTTGTTATATCTAAGCATCTTAAGCTGTATGACTGGGTCAGTTTGCATTGATCTGATAAGTAAGCTTGCTGCCCTGATTGTTCTACTCTAACTCACTGAAAATTTTCTAATTCACCATTTCATAGCTCTGTTTGCAGCTCTGGTATAAGCCTATGTCATTTACAAATGGAGAAAAGGAATGCCACTGAAGGGGATGGGTGAGGAAGAAAAACAAAAATTAGCAAAAACATGCTGGAGGCAATTGTGTGCTTGACAGCCATGACAATCTGTTGGTTGAATGTGGGAGATACTCGCTCCAGCACCCACTGCCTCGCTTCCTCGCTTCCTCGCTTCCTCACACCATTCATTTCCCACCCCCATGCAGCACAAACAAGCAAATGCAAATCTAGGGGATGTTTAACCACTTGGATGCTAAGGCCTATTCCATCGTTGCCATGTAATTTCCATTGAAATAAATGGCATTTCCATGACGAGCTAAGCTCGTCATGTGCGTCCAAGGGGTTAAGGAACATACTCTTCAGGCCGAGGAGCAACATACTGTGGGTAAAGCACACTCACTGTTAACAACCGCACTAGTACACCCCAATTCTGGTCAGCGACAACAGTCAACAATTGAGGATGCTTTACCTTGTAGTAACCGCTTTGCCCCATTGGCCAAGATGACAAACGACCAGGATGTCCCTAATAATTTGGTGCCTTCTTTCTCTGCACCTGATGTTTCTGTTCCTATCTTCCCTGACCAGACCTCTTACACAGCTTCTATCTTAGATTATTGTTTTTGGGTGGCCAACGCTTGTTTTAAAAATAAATATATTTTATTAACTTTTCTGATAACAATTTACATCCATATCTGTGAATTATATAATTTTGCTAACGTTTACGTTTGTCACGACATTACATATATATCTATTATCAATAAATGTATTAAAAACTGTTAAAGGTTATTCACCACCCCCTCCTTGCTTTCATCTCAGATTTGAAAACTGAGGTGGGGGGTCTAAAATCCATGATTACATCACTGACCAATTCTTTGAAACAGCTTCTAGCTTTTAGCAACAAGCATGCAGTTATTGGGCAAATTGATCTACCAGCAACCATTTCCAGACCATCTGCTGCTGTAACCAGACGGTGACTCCTGTGAATAAGGGTGCCGATCCCATATCCGATGATGTTCCCACTGCTAATCACGATCAGCAAATTCCCAGTCATGTGCCTTTGTGGCCGCTTAACTGCAACGGGGTAACTTCCAATACCTCGAGTACTCAAAGCTTAGGCGCTCATACTGGGCACTTTACTCTGGATAGTTTTCCCTCTTCTTCTTCCTTTGGGGCCAATCTCGGTCATAAACCTAACAACTCCCTGTGCCCCACTAAAAGTAGACTTGCCAGTGCTGAATCCATCATGATGATCGGTTTTCCTAAGCCAGGCTTCTCCAATGAGTAGCTTGTGAGCTACTGGTAGCTCTCCACCCACCTGTAAGTAGCTCTCCTGTGTGCAGCCCAACCTACTAAATTCGACACTTTTGGTTGGTTGAATTAGTTGTGTTGACCAAAATTTAAAAGTCTCTATTCAACACAATAATATGTGTATTTTGAAACCTCATAATTTCGCAAATATATTTAAATCTGATATTTGAGTGCTAAATCACGTGGCATTGGGGAGACGTAGTACTAATATTAATACCTTGGTGCCAGCTGCATTACATCTACGGTTGTTACGTCTTATCCATGTAGAGCAGAGGTCTTCAAACATTTTTACTCTGAACCCTCCTAAGCAAAACGTTTTGAGGTCAGGCCCCCCTGGGGCTTATGAGATGATTTCAAGAAGGCTTTTTCTATAGCTTATAAATCACACTAAATATGAGACATATAAAACAGCAAATGCATCAAACAAAAACAGACATTATCCCAAACAAACTGCTCCCCATGATTGGGGTGTTGTGAGCCCCTCACACTCTTTGACCCCAATGCAACTATACCTGCTGCACTAATGATAACTGCAGTCCTGAGAGCAGGATATCTCCTCTGTATCTTTTACCTCTTCCCCACCATGATGGATCATCACCTCGGTCCTAATGCTTGAAAGGAAAATAAGCTCCAATGCCCCTTTATTAAAGGATAGACAGTCATAACTGAGATGCAGTGGGCCCCCCAAATTCCTGGGCCACAGTCCTGATTCATCTGCTTCCTTAATGATAACCAGCAGTGTCTACTTACACACTTGGCAGCAGTACCAGCTTCACTAATTAATGTCCCTAAAAAAACTCTTATATTGTCCCCTTCTTTGGGGTATATCTCTGAAGAAGCTGTCTCTGGCCATTTGTAAACATAAAACTAAGTCCCCATACAGTGCTCCCTATTCTTGGCCTTCTCTTTGACAAAATCTATGAATCTCACTCCTTTCCTCTGTCTCCTAGACCATTACTGTGAGGTCCCAGGGATCGAGAGGATTAGGGCTCTGCATTTGAATGCAACCCTGCTTGCCTTCTACCTGCCACCCCTTTGACTCAGCTTTCACAAAAAAGCTGCCCCTGAATTGTTAATACTGACTTTGAGGTGCCTCTGCCTGAAAGCGAAGGGTGTGGTGGTAGTGCAGATAGTTTAAAAAAAACAGCCTTCTTACCTGCTATTAATTGATTGAGTCACTTAAAGCCAGGGCCACTGGAATTATGAGTTTCTGCATCAGCAGAGTTTTCCACATAATTATAGTTTTACTGCATTTGCCCCCTAATCTGCAGATTTGAACTAAAGAAACATGATTCAAGCTCAAACTGAACAAAAGTTATTTAAAGCATGACAAAGTGTTCCGAGCATTGAAAGGCCCGTTGCAAAGATTCACTGGTAATCTTGTAGTTGCTTACTGCTGTATTTGGGGGTTACACTGGTAATAATGAGGTAAAATATTTCCCCTGACAGCGTTACCTTGAGTTAAAATGACAAAATAATGAAGTAATGCTAACCACAAAATGTGGAGCATTGTGCTGCATAATATACCTTTTCTTGCTGCATAATTTAGTCAAACATGCCGCTTAATGTGGTCCTCTTCTGCTGAATAATTCCAGTGGCTCTGCTTAAGGCTTCATGGTGGCAAAGATGTATTATTTTTGAGATGTAATGTAGGGGTGTTATCAGCCGAGATCTGGAATAGGGGAGACACTTACAAAAATGTCTGCATTGGATACAGATGCAGCAACCTAGCTTAGAGTATGTAAATATTGATTTAACATAATGACTTACATATTCACAGTGCTTTCTGCCACAGGCTGGGACCTCATAGCACTATAAACAGGGCCACTGGAATTATTCCGCAGGAGAAGGCCAAATTATGCAGCAGGGTTGACTAAATTCTGCAGCAAGTAAAGGCAAATTATGCTGCATAATGCTGCATATTTTGTCATAGCATTACTGCATTATTTTGCAATTTGTACACTTGTTAACACTGCCCTGGGTTTTATTGCCCCTCCTAAGTACCACATTAATATTCACATATAGCAATAAGCAACAGAAAGGAGATCAGTCAACCTTTAGAAAGGGCCTTTCACTCTGAGGTAAAGTGTTGCTGCATTTGTAGTAACTTTTGAACCATTTGAGCTAGAAACAAGTTTTTTTTTTAAATCTGCAAATTATGTAGCAGACAATGGATTATGTGGCAAATGTGGGAAATCCATAACTATGCGCAAAATGCTCAAACCGCACAATTGCATAATTCCAGTGGCCCTGACTATAAATACAAAGGTCACTATTCCTCTGCACCAACTAGGGTTCAATTATGTGTTGCTTAGCTTTAACACACAAAGACATCTGCAGTGATGGTAGTCACTAACTGAGGTTTCATAACCTAAAAGAGTGCAGTTATCACCGGTTAGTTTAACTTGCATTTATTATTCAATTAAGTTTTTATTGCATTATTTTATACACACCTGCAATACTGTGAAAACAGAAAATGTGTAGGTTTTTCGTTTTATTTTTAGCAACCTCTTTGACCCTGCCAGCACACCAGAGGCGCAACTAGACCTGAACTTGGGGGGGATAACACTCCCAGCCAGGGCTGGCCCTAGCACTGGCCGCACACGGTGTAACAGTCTTTTTTGGTACCCCTCCCCCATTTTCCCCTCCATGAATTCCCTCACTACTACTCACCAGCAATGCACCTCATCTCTTTATAGCCCCTTTCAGACAAGCATTTCAGTTTTTTGATAGCGCTACTCATAGTTTACTCACACTCAGTTCTGTGATCCACATGGCACCCCGTTCTTTGTAGCAGGCACATTAACCCTCTGCGCTGTGTGGGTGGTAGGAGTGCCCATGTCAGTGCAGGGTGAGCGATGCAACAGTGTGAGAGTAGGGTAAAAGGAGTGACTGCAGGGTGAGTGAGGTGACCATATGATTTTGGGTACGGATGTAAGTGCAGAGTGGGACGAATGAATGGATGGTTAGTGATGGACTTGTTTGAGTGAGATTGCAGATTGAGCAGTGAGGGGGACAGGTGAGTGAAGTTTCACATGAGTGCGCGGTGAATAGTGTACTCGTGTGACTGTTGGGTGAGGTACAGGGTGAACAGCGCAAGTGCATTGTGAGTGCAGAGTGACCGCTGTGAGTGTAGCGGGTGAATAGTGTGAGTGCATGTGATCGCTGTGAGTGCAGGGTGAGCGTGAAAGTAAAGGGGGAGAATGAGAAGTGAGTTTTCTGAATGCAGGGTGCATTCCCAAACACTTGAAGTAACTCAGCATGTTCTTGATGGCGGAGTAAGGTTCCAGATATAAGTTAAACTTTTGCTATTATGGCATTATTCAGGGATCGAGGGTGGAGGAAATAATAATGTGCTGATCCTGCAACAAACTTCCAGTCTTAAGATTAGGGTTGCCAGCTCATTATTTTGATGTTGCAGACAGTACAAAAATAAACAGGTACGCACTTCGAACAGCAAATATAAATAGAAAGCACTTTTAATTGTGTCCTACGGCTGCCTGAATGATTCCTGACTGATAATTAAAGGGAACAAAGACAGAAAAGTCACATTACAAATGAATAGATAGTTATTATTTATAACCCTATTTAGTGTCAAGACGAGGTCTTTGCAGGTTCTTTAAACAACATATGGCTGGCATTTTTCTTTTGGCAACTCTACTTTATATTCCTTTTCATGAAATGCATTCTCACACTAGTAAATGTAAAATACAAATGTAAGGAATAGGGGGTTCTGGAACCATAAAAAAAACAGAGGCATACAACGGTATGTAAATATACAAATGGTTTTTAACGACCTGTGAAAAACTCGGGTGTGCCAGAGATAAGACTCCAGACACTGCTCAGCCAAGCCCACAGCACCCCACTCACTGACATATGGCCCCACGGCACTCTGATCTCACTTCAAGGGTTTTAGAGTAAATGAAGCAAATAAACATCACTGCACTTCCAGGCCATCTTCATTTACATGTACTTGCAGAGGAATTTGCGCCCAGGATGACCTTCATCGAACATAAGTAGCTATTATTACTGAAAAGTTTGGAGGCCCCTGTCCTAAGCTGACCCATTAAATTAGCCATGAAGAGGAAAAATATATAAAGAACAAAGTGACACACTGGATACGTTACGTCAGTGGTTGTCATTCACTTATCCGAGATAACATTATCAGTGCCAAAACGATAGTCATCCCTGATTCCAACATAAACATGATAGAACTAATTCTCACGTCCAAAGAAATGGTTGATGTCAGGACAACTCCCCCTAGTCATTCCAGTATTTAATTTAAATATCAAAGACAGTACAGTTCCCTGACGAGAGATCCACTATGGTGTCTGTCAATTCCAGCTCACATCTTAGTGATAATGACTGACTTAGGGGGGGCGGCTGTTCCGCCTTCTGACCCATCAATCTTGCTTACATTCAATTCTGCTCTGCCTGGCTGTCCAATGGATGCTAGGGGGTCTGACCATCCAACTCATTCATGTTCCTCCGAGGTGTTGATCATGTCTAACACTAACTTTAATCCATCGTTTCCTAGTGAATATTCCTCTAGTGGTCCTAACAATTACGTCCCTTCCGTGTCCAATAGTGTCATCGCAGCTGAGATGTCTGGGAATGGGGCTCAGGGCCAGAATGGCTGTAGTGGGCACCGGGCATTTACCCACTGGGATGCTGGGGTGGGGACCGGTTTTGGACCCTGGGAGGCTGTTTTTGTTACTGTGGGTGGTTTTGTAACATAGCTGCAATATCGGCCCACTGTAAGAAAAGCTGCAGCGGTGAGATGGGAGTGGTGCTTCCAAATTAGCATGCCTAGGGGCCGTCCGAGGTGTTTGTCAGGACCAGTTTCGGTTCCCAGTCCAGCCGTGATGGTGCTATACACAAGGGACCTCCATCTTCTAAGCCCAGCGAGCTGCTCTTTGTCTCCTGGAATGTGACAGGACCTAGATCCAAAGTAACCCTTCCAGACAGGAACCAATGTATGGACAATTATGATATATATCTAGTACAAGAAGCCTGGCCTCTGAATTCAATCCACAGGCCAGGCTATCTTAGTTTTTTCATTCTTGCAATTCCTAGCCAGAGGGGTAGAGCCTCTGGGGTCTAGGCATATGGGTTAGAGCCTCACTAAACTGTTGAATATGTCAACTTAACATTATTTCTCTTAACATCTTGGGTATCCAGTTGAACACTGGAAGTAACCACGGAATAACCATCTTTAATGTCTATGTAGGAGGGGTCAGGGACAGTATGGTTTTACAAACGCAACAGGTGCTTGAAAACTTTCTTGAACCGCGCTTTTACTAATACTGTCTTGTTGTAGCGAGTGACTTGAACATAACATTCGAGCCACTCGACAATGATGACGTTTATTTAACCAGGGATGAAGATTATGCTTGGGCTATTCCTTTGTTAGATATTCCACCAATAAACAGATGTACAAAAGCCGCTCTCCAATTAAAGGCACTGACAGTGGAGCACGGGCTCAGGGCCCTTAATGGTAGAACTAAATCTGATTTAAAAGGTGTACACACTTACAACAAGCCATATCACTTGAGCCGAATGGATTACATATTAGTCGACTCAAGGCTGTGGCCATCTGTAATCGATATGATTGTTTTAGAAAGATCAGAAAGCAATCACAACCCACTCTCTTTCACCACTCAGGCCTTTTGTGAGAGCATCCCTTCAGATCTTGATCTGCCCTCTTACACTATGGATATTACCTTCACTGATGACAAACATCACCTGAAATGACATCAGGTAGCTGCTCTTCCTCTTCCTGATATATTATCTGTCGTAGATATGGACCTTAAAACAGTCCTCGCTCAAATTGAGGTCGACCAGTTTGACACACCAGTCCAATTGAATGCATATTCATAAGGCCCCCTTTGAGCGCATTTTAGGTAATTTCACCATCCCTGTTTCACGCAACAGGAAAAGTACTGATAAGAATCAATCCTGGTTCAATAAAGAATGTCTTCCCTAGTAACAGCCATCAAATCTAAGGATCTGGTCCACATTCCCCTGTAGAGGAAGGCCTACAAGAAGACCTTTTCTAAATCTAAATGGGACTGGGATGAAAAGAGGTGGAGGGCCCTTCTGGACATATGTTCAGCCACAAATTCGAACAAATTCTGGCAATTAGTCGCATCTGGTGCTCTTCAGCCAAATTGGAGCCATCAAATAACACTGCTCCCTCTGACTTGGTGACTCTACCACTCCAACACAGGCTACCACCGAAGTCCTTCCACCTCCCTCCTGTGTTATGCCCACGTTTGCTATCACTGATATCATCGAGTTCCTAAACGATGTCTTGCGGTGCCGAGCGCAGGACCCGATGGTGTTCCAGCTGACATATTCTTATCTGATTTGGAGGATTGGCCAGCTATATGTTAGCCATTGCTAATGCCATGACTGATGGGGCACCCATTCCTGATTCTTGGAAGGGCGTAGTAGTTTTTACCCATCCATAAAAAAGGCAACCTGTCTCAACCAAGCAATTGCAGACCAATAATCTTAATAGACTGCCTCCAAAAAGTGTTGTGCCTCTTTCTTCTACCAAAAATCTAGGATTGGATTATGGAACAAAATGTCCTCAGTCCGAGTTCGCGGGAAGGTCTCAACCGTCGACCAGGCCTTCTGTTTTGTGTTAATCTATTGAGAGAACCATTGTGATTGGCCAGAGCAACCTTTACATTGCCTTTGTCAATCTAAAATTGGCTTTTGACTTGAACCCCCGGCTGGCCTTTGGAAATCACTCGTTGATCTAGCTATGCCTCCTCACATTCTATCATTACTAATCCGTTTACCTGAGGACCATTACGCGAATTTTAGGTGGGGGGCGCAAAGACAATTGACTGATAGGTTAGCAGTTCGTAAAGGTGTTTGCCAGAGTTGTGTTCTGGACCCCACATGATTTTTGTTATTTATAATTGATTTTGTTCACTTCCTGTCCCACTTTGATACAGATGCTCCCTCCTTGGCACAAATCAAATCTCCGATTCTCCTCTTAGCAGACAACACTTTGTTGGGCTTCAGACACTTTTGACTTGCTTCAACTAGTTTCCCTTGGAGATCAGCACCTCTAAAACCAAAAAGGATGTTGTTTAATCCACAATCAATTGTACAAGGGGAGCCCCCTTGGAGAGGGTTGATTATTTTACCTATCTTGAGGTAACGTTTTATGGGGGTATGACCTGGCACTCCCACATCGATAAGGCAGCCTTGAAACTTAAGCAGCCCACTGGTGTGTTACTAAAGGAATATTCAACTTCATACACCAAACCCATTACTCCAGCTCTACAAGGCCATTAGCACTTGGTTCCACCCTATACAGGGTGGAACTGTGGGGTTTTTCTAACCATGAAGAATTAACCATAACTGAAAATAAATTCTTTAGAAATCTTGAATATCTTCCTCCTAGCACAGCACTCTGTTCACTTTTTATGGACCTGGGAGTAAATAGGGCTGCGGGTAAAATCCTTCTATGCCCCCTATTTTATTGGAGATGCCTATGGACCACCCCTAAACCTGCCCTCTATGTGGATGGTCTTCAGGATGTCATGAAGGTAATGATTATATCGATTTCAAGGTCACGTGTGGGTTTGAGCACTTCTGGGATCAGGTGTCTGTTGTTCTGGAGAGGAAGCTTTACTTCCAGTTCTGAGTGGGTACCCTCCCACTGACAGTGCTCACTTCCAATGGGATCATCCCACCAAACACGAGCCATCATACTGCCAAAAATCAGTCATCATCCAGCCAAACATGGGGCATCATCCCACCAAACATGGAGCATCATTCCACCAAAAAAAAAAAAAAAAAAAAAATATATATATATATATATATATATATATATATATATATGCACGACAGTCTTTCCCGAACAGAAAAGGCGGAGGCCACACAGGAACAGGTAGGAAGCCTTTATTTAACAAAATTCCACTAAGGCGTATGCATTTCGGCGTCTTGTTGCCATCATCAGCGCCGTGGAAAATGAAGGGAAGAAGGAAGCGGGTCCGCACCTATAGGTGTCCTGCTGCCGTTGGATTGGCTGCCTTAACTCCTCCCCCGTGAGGGGCTCCACAGCAGGTAGTTCGTCCAGTCGGTAACAGAACTACCGGACCCAGAATGCACAGTGTTATTCCAAGGTCCCGCGGCAGTGATGAAAACAGGAAGGGCCATTGAGCAGGGCGGTGCACTCCCGCTGTCCAGTGTTTCCCGGCTTGTCAAAGAAAAGAGCCTCCTTCCGTCCCCACCGCACCACCACACTTCCCAGATGTCTCTTACGCGGGGGCATGCGGCGGGTGCAGCTAGCCCAGGTCAAAGAACAGTGTCCTCAACACCGCGTCCATTTCACCCGGATGATGTGGTGGGCCTGACAGTGTCCACAAGACCAAGTCCCTTGCCGAAGCATTGCCAGAAACTCGTCAGGCCACTTGATGTGCGGGGGCCTCCGAACACGCCACTGGCAGGCGCGTAATTGATGCACGACAGTCTTTCCCGAACAGAAAAGGCGGAGGCCACACAGGAACAGGTAGGAAGCCTTTATTTAACAAAATTCCACTAAGGCGTATGCATTTCGGCGTCTTGTTGCCATCATCAGCGCCGTGGAAAATGAAGGGAAGAAGGAAGCGGGTCCGCACCTATAGGTGTCCTGCTGCCGTTGGATTGGCTGCCTTAACTCCTCCCCCGTATATATAATCCCAAACAACAGGCAGGGAGGTGGGAATCAATCAATCATCAATCAATAAATCGATCAATGCATTTGTTAAGCTCACTACTTACCCATGGGGGTCTCAAAGCGCTGGGGGTGCTGCTACTGCTCGAATAGATAGGTCTTGAGTAGTCTTCTGAAGGTTAGCAGGCCTTGGGTCTGCCGTAGGAGGATGGGGAGGGTGTTCCAGGTCTTGGCGGCGAGGTGGGAGAATGATCTGCTGCCGGAGGTCGCTCTTCGGATGCGGGGGATGGTGGCGAGGGAGAGGTCGGCGGACCCGAGCTGGCGGTTGGACTGTATCTGGAAAGACGGGGTAATGAAGATTACTGGTAAGTAACCGGAGCATTACCTCCTCGTCCATCTTCCCTGATCCAGTCCTTACCTGCGAACTAATAACCCTTTGCCTAAAGCTACAATCTTCTACAGCTTTGAGTCTTACTTTGTTCGATCTTCATCTAGCACCACTGGGCCAGTTGATTGAGTCTTGAGGTGTGCAGGTGGGATCTTATGTGGATGATACCCAACTACTATTGTCCTTCCAGCAACACTCAGATTCTGCCCTCAGTAAGCTCAAAGAGTATCTAAAGGGAGTTGCTGGTTGGATGGATGCCAATATTCTCAAATTAAATTTGGCCAAAACTAAAGTTATTTTCTTTGATCCAAGAGGCTCACCTTCCCCTAGTCTTTGGTGGCCTGAGAAAATGATTCCGCCCGACCCCTGCTTCCACAGCCTAGAAACAGGTTCGGCAGGATGAAGATCAAACCTTGCAGGCAAGGACTGTATCAGGAAAGCCTTGAACTCAGAGTAAGGATGATTGCCGGTAAGTACCTGGGACATTATGGGGCATGATGTTGGACCCCATCCCTCAAGATGCAGGGGGAAGGGAATGGGCAGGTATTATTTTGCCGCTTGCCCTCATTTTTCTGTCACCAGACTATGACTCTGCCCTTTCAAGTTATGCGCCTCACTTTCCATCCTCCTGGCATTGAAACTTTCTCCCTTTGGCGTTCACTCTCCCTCGCAATTACCTCCTTCTCCACTCCTCCTGCCCGTCTCACCACATTTTTCACAGCTCTACCTCAACTTTGTAAACTTGTTGCTTTGACTTCCCTTACTACCCAACCTCATGCCCACTTTTAGTACACTAAGGAATTAAAATTATGACAACTGCTACCACAGTCCCAGCAGCTCTATCAATAATCGATAATAAGTACAAAGAAGCTCCTGAAGACTCGCATCCAAAATCGGACTCTACAATTACACGGACTGCCCAGCGTTGGCCAAAGAACCCTTCCATGCCAATTCCAACGTCTCCTGACAAGGAAGGCAGGCGCCTTGAAAATACTGGTAATCGGGTCTCTACAATGTCAGGCACAACTGAAGGTGCAGCGAATTGACTGGCAATCCTGGGCACATATGACTGCTAGATGTTGTCGGATATCGCCACATATCTTGATTGCCTGCTGAAAGATGAGGAAACAGAAACAAGATGATTCTGCAGGAAGGAGAAATATCTGCACCGGAAATCATAGATTGTGCTCTGGACATCAGTCCTCAGACAATAATCTTGGTTAAAGGCCACAACATTTCATCCTGAGGTACAAACTAAGATTTTTAGACGTGCCATATGATGGCGATGCTTTGTTTGGCAAGCACATTGATGATTCCTTACAAGCAGTGAAGGCTGACACTGACACCGCTAGATCTTTGGGCACCTTGAAGTTCCATAAAATACCTTTTAGAGGGGCAGGCGGAAGAGGTGCTTATTCATATCGAGGAGAACACCAGAGATATCAGTCATGCCAACCTTTTCAGCAGCCCTTTCGATCTACCTACCAGCAGTACCAACCATATCAGACACCGCTCGCAGCAGCTTACTCCAAGCAGTCACCAAGGAGGAAGCAGACAGCAGCAGCAAGAGACACTAGCAGGAAACAAAGACAATATTATAGTGCTAGTTACACGCCCTACAGAACACCATCCTGTGAGAGCAAGAATTTCAAAATATACCCATCAATGGCAGACGATCCCATTGGACAAATGGGTCCTGGACCTCAACACAAATGGCCATACTTTGGAATTCACCCGAATTCCACCTACCGCTCCACCACAACGAGCACCTCCATCTCATCTTCATCTTCTCCGAAAGGAAGCACTATCTATGCTAAGCAAGGGTGCCATAGAAAAGATCCCAAACTCTCAAAAAAGAATGGCCTTCTATTCTTGTTTCTTCTTGGTCATGAAGATCTCAGGAAACGGAACAAGTACTTGAAGAAACAATTGTTTCGTATGATCACTCTTCCAGAAATCCTGCACCTCATCAAACACAGAGATTTCATGAAAACAGTATGCTTATTTCCCTTTTTCCTATCCATCCGAATCTCACATTTTTCAGATTCAGAGTAGCTGGCACTCACTACCAATTCAAAGTAGTCCCATTTCATCTCAGGTCCACTTCCTGGATAATTATGAAGTGTCTGGCCCCAGTGGCAGCCTACTTAGGACAAAAAGGCCTCTAGGTTTCCAGTATCTCAATGACTGGCTCATAAATGCGCTATTCGCTCGTCAAGCCTCGAAGGATACAATAACCTGTCTGCAAAAATGTTAATCTTTGGGCCTGACCAGTCAATTAGCAAAATTCTCTCCTTCGTTCTACAACAAAGATACATTTCCAAGGAGCGATCGTGGATACATTGCAAGACAAAGCATCCTTGTCACAAGAAAGACAAAAGAAACTCATGATGTTGGCACAGAATTTATCAAAAAGAAAATCAGTTTCTTGTTGCCTTCTCCAATCACTTCTTGGCATTATGTCATCTGCCATTTTACTAGTGCCTTGTGCCCCTCTATGGATGAGACCCTTTCTGGAAGGATTTGATGAACAATGGGTGCAGACAAACAATTAATTTGAAGATGCCATCAAACGCGCACCATTCATGCTAACAGCTCTTCCTTGGAGGAAAAACTCACACAATCTCTTGTCAGGGCTCAGGTTTTTGTCCCAGATCCCCAAATATACCATTACAACACAAAAAACACAGCATAGGATAGCATAACAAAACACAACAAAGCGTAGCATAACAAAACACAACAAGGCATAGCATAACAAAACACAACAAAACAGAACAGCATAACAAAGCGTAACACAGCATAACAAAACATAGCATAGCATAACAAAACATAACATAGCATTACAAAACAAGTCAAGTCAAGTCATACTTTATTCGATTAATTAAAATCATAAAAGCAATTCCAATACATTAAAAACAATTCATATGTTAAAAACAATTTAAATCAATTCATTGTCATATATATACATGAGATATGGATAAAACAACACTACATACAAAAGGATAAAAATTGGCTAAGTTAAGATCACACCTCAGGGACATTCAACAACAGTCTTTGAGACTTGATGCGCATAGCAGCAACCAAAAAGCTTGCGACCCCAAGGATTACCCTGGTACTGCCCAACAGTTGTAGGTACAGGAGTGCAGGCCGTACTTGTAAAAAACGCGCTTCTCTCAGTATAGGGACCAAGAACTGTTTTCTGATGTCGACAAAGTGGCCACAAAACATAATAAAGTGCATTAATGATTGATCCGAAAAATTATCACAACTACAGGGGATGGACAGATCTGATTTTCCCCATGCAGGATAATGCCCCAGGGAAAACTGGATGATGTTAAATCTAAATCTGACAAGAAGATGCCGAAGGAACGGCAGGGTAACAATTTTCAGGTAGGGTTCAATTTGTGGAGTGGTCAGAAGCATATAATTTGCTCTGACACTGGGTTTTAACACCTCTACTGCCTCCCGTTCCTGCACAGCTAAACCCAGAAAACTATCCTTAATCCATTTAACATCACCCTTCTGCAGCAAATTTGGGAATGTGTATAGGTCTGGCCTACCTAATTTACTCAGAGTATCTTTGATATATGATAACCAAGGGATTTTGTTTGCTCTATCAAGTGCCATACAGTCTTTAAGAATAGTGTGGTTCAGTGTGATTTCAGTGTTGAGCCAAGTTTTGGCCCAACAGATCAGTGGAGCCAGTTGTAACTGAACTGTGATGTACCCGAGTCCCAGCTCAGAATGAACCAAGAGTACTGGGGTAGATTGGGGGACCGCTGGCAGGGATCTGAGGAATTTGTTCTCTACAGTCTGCAGTTTACCTTGAGGTAAAAAAACCCATAAGGAAGCGCCATACATTGCTATTGACAGGCATTTGGTATTGTACACTGTTAGCAGAGCCACTATTGGAAGTGAGCCCAGACGTTTTGCAAAGCCCAGTAGGGCTGAAGTTGATCTGGTAACAGCGATGCCTTTCGCATTTAGTTGAGGACGCCAAGTGTCCCTTTCGTCAAAAATGACACCTAAATATGTGAATACTGGAACCCTGGATACCTCCTCACCGTTGCAGGCAACACGTTTTATTTTAGCGGCTTTAGGCCGTTTACCCGCAACCATCACATGCGATTTTTTGTTGTTAACCTGGAGATCTAAAGATTGCATAAATTCCCCAAAGGCATCCAGGAGATTCTGGAGCCCTATCCCTGTGCGGGCCAGCAACACTGCGTCATCCGCGTAAAGGAGTACTGGTACCGCAGAGTCCCCTACTCGCGGTATATCTGCTGTAATACCCTCCAAGGATTTTTCGAGTGAGTTTATATAAAGGGTGAACAGGAGGGGCGCCAATATGCAGCCCTGCCTGACACCTCGTTTGGATCTAAAAAATCTGGTGCATCCACCCTCCTTGTTGGTTCTAATGGAGGCTGAAAGTCCTTGGTGCAAGACGGCTAGGAAGTTCACCAATGACGGGTCTATCCCTATATCAGACAGGGTGGTCCAGAGCTTAGCTCGATTGACCAGGTCGAAGGCCGATGACAGGTCCATAAAAGCCATATATAAGATGCCCTCCTTGGCTTGGGTGTATTTACTTATTATCATGTGGAGATTGAGGCATTGATCGAGGGTGCCTCTTTTAGCCCTAAACCCATATTGGAGTTTAGAGAGGACCCCCCTCTCCTTCAGGTGTTCTCCGAGTCTCCGCAGAATGACTCTGCCCAGGATCTTAAAGGCAGAGTCAATCAGCGAGTTCGGCCTGTAACAGGCAGGGTCACTCCTCGCACCTTTTCTAAATACGGGTATTATTGTGGAAGTAGCCCAAGAGAGGGGGAACCCTGATGTAGCTGTGGAATTAAAGACATTTGTTAAGGTCTTTACCCAGAAGTTTAATGGGGTCCTATATAAATCTGCGGGGACACCATCTGGACCAGGTGCCTTGTTTCTCGTAATCTCCTCTATGGCCCTATGAACCTCAGCCTCATTAAAACATAAAGGGGGAACTAAGTACAAATGTACAAAGCCCAGCTCTTCTGTGATTCCCTCCTCACTGTCATATATCATGCTAAAATGGGCGACCCATTTCTCGTCTGGGATCACACAATCCATAACCGAGTTGTCTACACCTGAGAAGTAGGAATGATTAATCGTAGCCCAAAATTTACTGCGGTCTCTGAGGACATCAGTCGACACGAGATTTTACCAGGCCTTCCTCTTTTTAAATGACCTTTTTGCGGGTAGCCATGGCCAATTTATAATTTTTTCTTCGCCCAGCAACAAGCTTACGGTTTCTGGGTATTTGTTTTAGTGCTTGCATTAGTTCTTTGTGAGCATTTGAACACTTCTCGTCAAACCACCGTGGTTGGTTTACTCCTACCCACTTCTTGCTACACTTCAGGTCGTGGCTAAGTTGTGTGCAAATGGCCACATAGGAATCAATGATGTCTTTACCATCTGCCATGCTATCTAAGCAAACCGCCATTTCCACATGTACCTTGGTCGCAAGATCCTGCATAAAAGTATCTGGGACCACCTTGACCCAGTTTAGTCTCCTACCCTGGTCCTTAGAAATCAAGGTACCAATGCAACCTGCTAGTTGCTCCTCCTGTCTAGCCATTGCACCCCCGAGGATCAGTGACAATACCAGGGGATTGTGATTGCTAAAGGCTGAGACTACGACTTCGTAGGAGGAGACCACATTAACTATTCCAACTGAGACAAAAATAAAATCGATCACTGTGTCAGCCTCTCTGCCTATGAATGTCGGCGCCCTAACCTCCCCCCTAGCCCCGTCAATCTCAAACAGATTCATGTTAGCGAGTAAATCTTCCAACATTTCCCCTTGTGGTGTATGTTCGAAGTGGGTAGAAATGGATCCAGGGGGCCTCGTTTGGTGATCTGCCAGGCAGTCCCATCCGCATGGATGTATATTTAAATCGCCCATTAAAATTACTTCGAATAAAGCATTATGTGTTGACTTGTATTCGTCTAAAAAACCTGCCAAAGAATTTAGGTGAAAATTCCGCGT
This sequence comes from Lissotriton helveticus, assembly GCF_964261635.1. Taxonomy (NCBI): domain Eukaryota; kingdom Metazoa; phylum Chordata; class Amphibia; order Caudata; family Salamandridae; genus Lissotriton; species Lissotriton helveticus. The sequence continues at coordinate 1,532,323,233 of NC_136061.1, read as the reverse complement.
GTCCTTTTCAGGAGCATTATAAAAGTTTACTACAAAAAATAGTTGAGTAGTTAAGACTGACCCACTCTAGACACAGGATGTTAACTGAAGCTGTCTCCAGCTTTCTGAAGGAGCTGGCCAGTTTGAGTGATGTAAGCATGTACAGTCCTCCTTTAGGTCTCCCACCAAGCCCAGGGACCGCCTTCACAGAAAAGCTACAGTACCCATCTAAACAGTAATTATCACTTGTATCCCATGTCTCCTGCAGGGCTATGGTATCGTGTTGAGAAACAAAGTGTGTCCACCTTTCATCAGCAACTTTGTTTCTCAGCCCCGCCAAATTTCAACTAAGTAAATTGTGGGTGGGACAGCATTTATCCTGCCTGTTCTGCTCTCAACCTTCCGACTGTATGTGTGATAGTCAATCATTAGTGTCTAAACTAGAAAGGGGAGAGAACCTATTAGCCACAATAATTCCAGAGTGATTTCCTAAGCTAAGTTGAGCTGGTGAGTTCTGGGAGACTGTGGCCAGTCCCGCTACCCTCAGTGTAGCCTGATGTGTTTGGTAAGAGTTATTCTTCGTGTCAGGAACTCTCACAAGGGGGCGAGGGGGCAGTGGTACTTTCGGGATATAAGATTTGGACTGTAAGTGGGAGGGTGGGGGATAAAAATAACCCAGGGGAAGCGGCCTAATGCCGGAACCATCAAGCTCCGATCCATCCCACAACAGTGTATCAACGATGTTTGGCCTATTAAAGTTAACAACCACACAGTCACCAGGTATACATTTCTCTCTCTTCCCCACCCACCCAACCCGTCTGACCATAATAATGTTAGATGCAACATCAACATTCCCGCTACTAAACTGGGAACACCACCTTTTTGTCCTCATCAGGAGGTCACCCTCCGTTTCCTCTGAGCCATTTATTAGGCTTGGTACCCCGGTTAGGACTGCCACTAGAGGTGCAGCACCTGGGGGGAGGTTTAGTGTGCGTAAAATTGTAGTACGAGGCCTAGTAATAGGACGTTCAAGACCATTGGGCTTTGCTGGCCTACCCTCAGAAGGTTTAGTCTGCTGCCCCTCAAGATTCGACTTAACCCTGGTCCCTTGAAATGTGTGACTCATTGGCTGAGTATGAGAGGTGACAGAAGGGGGAGGGTTCTATAACTGCCTTATGGCCACCTGTCAGCATTTGGCTCACGTGTTCAACCCTTCTGTACTTGGGGTCAGAATGTTGTGCCCTAAATTCCCTCATAAACTCATCAATATGTTCACATTTCTTTATGAAATTTGCAACACAAGAGTTCAGGGAGTCCACTATGTCCTTAGCGATGCTCGCAAGTGCCGGCTCCAAACGAGGTTCAAATAAGCCTTCAACGAGGCCCGCCAAATTGGCAGGGAGACTAGAGATGGATGTTGTATCAAGTCTAGCTTTGGGCTGCTTGCGAGATCTTTTTCCATAGTTACGTTTTCCTTTACGATTTACAAGAACACTGTCCTCTGGCTGCCCCATGCTGCCCCGCTCTAGGGCTTCCGTATGGTCGTGTGCAATAGGGAGTACCTGCGGAGGAATCGTTAATACTCTGTCTGGTTCAAGTGGGATAGGGGGAGCAGAATACAATAACGGTAGGCGATCCGGGTCAGATTGTGTGACGGGAGGCAAGTCAAGTCCCAGTTCTTTCTCAGCATTAGCGATTTGGACATTAAGGGCCCCCACAGCAGATGTTAGGTATGATATAATTGTCTCGGATTTTCGGGGCACTTTGGCCTTCTTACCTTCTCCATCCTTGGAGATCAATTTGCGCTTCCCCATCTTCAGGGCCAAGGGGAGGGGCCCGACGCGACCTCTGCTGACCCCGGATGGCCCCAGATGGCCCGCCCTCTGCCCGGGCGCCGCCCGCCGCCCGCGCGCGTCCTGCGACGCGGGAGGAAGTGCTGGCGTTCATGCGCCTCCGGGCGGAAATGTCTCCTGTCAGGCGGGGTCCCCCGTCAGGCAGGGGACGCTGGGAATTATAGTCCGTCCGTCACCCCTGCCCCACTCAGCGGCCGCGGATGTGCTGCGGCAGCGGGGGCGAGCAACACTGGATGTAGACCTCCTGCGAGGCGGTAAGTGGAGTGGCAATGTCCCTCTGGACTACAACAAAGCTTAGCATAGCATAACAAAACAAAGCATAGCATAACAAAACACAATAAAACAGCATAACAAAACATAGCAAAACACAACAAAACATAGCAAAACATAACAAAACATAGCATAGCATCAAAAAATACAACAAAACATAGCATAGCATAACAAACATAGCATAGCAAAGCATGGTATAACAAAACAAAACATATTATAGCATAGCATAGTATAAAAAAACACAACAAAACATATCATAGCATAACTAAACATAGCATAACAAAGCATAGCATAGAATAACAAAACATAGCATAGCAAAACAAAGCATAGCATAATAAAACACAACAAAGCATAGCATAACAAAACACAACAAAGCATAGCATAACAAAACATAGCATAGCATAACAAAACACAATAAAGCATAGCATAACAAAACACAACAAAGCATAGCATAACAAAACATAGCATAGCATAACAAAACACAATAAAGCATAGCATAACAAAACACAACAGAACAGAACAGCATAACAAAGCATAGCACAGCATAACAAAACATAGCATAGCATAACAAAACATAGCATAGCATAACAAAACATAGCATAGCAGCCGTCAGTGCAAGCTTTCAGTGGGCACACACACCACCGCTTACATACTAATTTCTTTCATATTTTTGACTGATATCTTTTATCTACTTTATCTACCTTTTCATTTTCATCGCCGTTTTTTCCCTACTCTGGTCTCTTCTTGCTTTTCTGGCTCTCTCAACTTGTTCTCTCCTTCCTATTGAAATGGGCAGAATGACTTCAAGAGCTGCTCCTTTTGAGCTACTGATTCTAAATATCTCTCAATGAGGAGAGTCCCAGAAGAGTGTCTGACAACCCCTGGAACATCTGCTAAGACAGGCACTCTGCAAAGAGGTAGGCCCAAAAAACACTGCAGACACGCCTCATACAGACACACACACACTGAATTCATGTTGGTCACTCCCTCTCTCCTGCTTTGCTTCTCTGATCCTAACTCCCATCCCACCAGAACTTTATTTTTTAGAACAATCCCCACTTACACAACACCTTGCCAACTAGATTAATTATCTTCTTTTCTCAAACACAAAAGATGGCTTCACTGACTGCACACCAGAACACCAAAGTCGTATCCATCCATCAATCAGACGGTATTTGTATAGCGCTGCTTATCACCCTAGGGGGTATCCAGGCGCTGTATATAGTTGGCAAAGTGCTGCCAGCTCCACAGCTGTACCCAAGCAACCCATCAACATACGCCTTGGAGGCATTCAGATAATCTTACGTAAATGTACTGCACACATTTTTCAATAACTTTTACCAGACTAGTGATGCTGCCTAGAAAACCATCTCCCTAGCTGGGGGGTCAAATGGACAACTGACCCCCCAGCTCAATGAAAAACACCAAAGTGTTTCAGCACACCACAGACACTGACCACTAGGAAGGGCTTTACTAGAATCAGCTCATGTTAGTTTCACGTTAAGGAACAATAAACTTGACTATACAAAGCCTTTAAGAAATCACTACAAAACACAACAAAACAATTAACAATTGATTGATGGAAATCTCCCAATGTACGAAAGGACACACATATGAAAGCACTACAATACCACAGCGGTGGCTCCTTTGCTATGCCAGAGGAGCATCACTCTCCCCCCAAGGGCCTCAAAATGGGACGAAATGAGACTTTTTTATTATCATTTCATTTTTCCTTTCCTGACAAGTCTTTGGGGGCAGGCCAGGGGGGAATACAGGCACTGAGGGGGAGTGGTGGGCCATGCCTTCAGTGAACAATATGGCTTGGCCGGCCAAATTGTCATGCGCACTGAAGCTGTCTCTAACCCGAGCTGCATAGCCAGATTGGAGAAAGCAGGAACAGGCTCCCAGTCTCACTGGGAGCGTAAATTCACAGAACTCAGGCCAATCCTGACACTGCTTTCATGCTGCCACCAGCAGCATGAGAGCAGTGTCAGGATTGGCTGCTGTGGAGTCTGGGAGCCTGTGCTAGGAGGGGAGGAGAAGAGCAAAAGAGCGTGAAGTGGCCGGTCGAAGGTACGTTTTATTTCCGTCTCCATGCCCTGCCATTTTTGGTCAACACTAACCGCTATTGCAATACCATAATAACGGTACAAGCCTAACAGAACAGATAAAATGACAACATAACATTACTTTAGAAAAACAGTTACCCACACATTAACCCTTCACTGCCCAGTCTCATGCCCCGTGACATACACTACTAACTCAGCATTGCACATATTTGCCCATTTTCCACAACCCAAGAGAAATGTACTCACTTGCCCCATTTCCACAATGTCACAACAATGCACAAATTTACCACAATGTAGCACATTTCATTGACACAATTAAAAGTGCTTTTTATTTATATTTGCTGTTCGAAGTGCGTACCTGTTTATTTTTGTACTGTCTGCGACATCAAAATAATGAGCTGGCAACCCTAATCGTAAGACTGGAAGTTTGTTGCAGGATCAGCACATTATTTATTTCCTCCACCCTCGATCCCTAAATAATGCCATAATAGCAATAGTTTACCTTATATCTGGAACCCCACGCCATTATCAATAACATGCTGAGTTACTTCAAGTGTCTGCAAATGCAACCTGCATTCAGTCACTCCTCATTCTCCCTTTCTCACTTTCACGCTCACCCTGCACTCACAGCGATCACAATGCTCTCACATTGATCACATGCACTCACACTATTCACCCGCTACACTCACAGCGGTCACTCTGCACTCACAATGCACTTGCGCTGTTCACCCTGTACCTCACCCAACAGTCACACGAGTACACTACTCACCCCGCACTTATGTGACACTTTACTCACCTGTCCCCCTCACTGCTTAATCTGCAATCTCACTCAAACAAGTCCATCACTAACCATGCATTCATTCGTCCCACTCTGCACTTACATCCGCACCCAAAATCATATGGTCACCTAACTCACCCTGCAGTCACTTATTTTACCCTACTCTCACACTTTCGCATCGCTCACCGTGCACTCACATGGGCTCTCCTACCACCCACACAGCGCAGATGGTTAATGTGCCTGCTACAAAGAACGGGTGCCATGTGGATCACAGAACCAAGTGTGAGTAAACTATGAGTAGCGCTATTAAAAAATGAAATGTTTGTCTGAAAGGGGCTATAAAGAGATGAGGTGCATTGCTGGTGAGTATTAGTGAGGGAATTCATGGAGGAGAAAATGGGGGAGGGGCGCCAAAAAAGACTTTTACAGCGTGTGCGGCCAGTGCTAGGGCCAGCCCTGGCTGGGAGTGTTAGCCCCCCGAAGTTCGGGTCTAGTTGCATCCCTGGTGTGCTGGCAGGGTCAAAAAGGTTGCTAAAATTTTTTTAAAAGCCTACGTGTTTTGTGTTTTCACTGTCTCGCAGGTGTGTATAAAATAATGCAATAACAACTTAATTGGATATTAAATGCAAGTTAAACTAACCGGTGATAACTGCACTCTTTTAGGTTATGAAACCTCAGTTAGTGACTACCATCACTGCAGATGTTTGTGTGTGTTAAAGCTAAGCAACACATAATTGAACCCTAGTTGGTGCAGAGGAATAGTGACCTTTGTATTTATAGTCAGGGCCAGTAGAATTATGCAATTGTGCGGTTTGGGCATTTTGCGCATAGTTAAGGATTTCCTGCATTTGCCACATAATCCATTGTCTGCTACATAATTTCCAGATAAAAAAAAAACTTGTTTCTAGCTCAAATGGTTCAAAAGTTACTACAAATGCAGCAACACATTTCCTCACAGTGGAAGGCACTTCCTAAATAGTTGACTGGTCTCCTTTGTGTTGCTTATTGCTATATGTGGGTATTAATGTGGTACTTATGAGCGGCAATAAAACCCAGGACAGTGTTAACAAGTGTACAAATTGCAAAATAATGCAGGAATGCTATGACGAAATATGCAGCACTTTTGCAGCATAATTTGCCTTTACTTGCTGCATAATTTAGTCAACCCTGCTGCATAATTTGGCCTTCTCCTGCGGAATAATTCCAGTGGCCCTGTTTATAGTGCTATGAGGTCCCAGCCTGTGGCAGAAAACACTGTGAATATGTAAGTCATTATTTTAAAACAATATTTACAAACTCTAAGCTAGGTTGCTGTATCTGTATCCAATGCAGACATTTTTGTAAGTGTCTCCCCTATTCCAGATCTCGGCTGATAACATCTTTACATTACATCTCAAAAAGAATATTGCTTTGGCAACATGAAGCCTTAAGCAGAGCCACTGGAATTATTCAGCAGAAGAGGAACACATTATGCGGCATGTTTGACTAAATTATGCAGCAAGAAAAGGTAAATTATGCGGCACAATGCGCCACATTTTGTGGTTAGCATTACTTCATTTTTTTGTCATTTTAACTCAAGATAACGCTGTCAGGGGAAATATTTCACCTCCTTATTACCAGTGTAACACCCAAATACAGCATTAAGCAACTACAAGATTACCAGTGAATCTTTGCAATGGGCCTTCCAATGCTCCGGAACACTTTGTCATGCTTTAAGTAACTTTTGTTCCGTTTGAGCTAGAATCATGTTTCTTTAGTTCAAATCTGCAGATTAGGGAGCAAATGCAGTAAAACTATAATTATGTGGAAAACACTGCTGATGCAGAAACTCATAATTCCAGTGGCCTTGGCTTTAAGTGACTCAATCAATTAATAGCTGGTAAGAAGGCTGTTTTTTTAACTATCCGCACTACCACCACACCCTTCGCTTTCAGGCAGAGGCACCTCAAAGTCAGTATTCACCATTCAGGGGCAGCTTTTTTGTGAAAGCTGAGTCAAAGGGGTGGCAGGTAGAAGGCAAGCAGGGTTGCATTCAAATGCAGAGCCCTAATCCTCTCGATCCCTGGGACCACACAGTAATGGTCTAGGAGACAGAGGAAAGGAGCGAGATTCATAGATTTTGTCAAAGAGAAGGCCCAGAATAGGGAGCACTGTCTGGGGACTTATTTTTATGTTTACAAATGGCCAGAGACAGCTTCTTCAGAGATATACCCCAAAAAAGGGGACAATAAAAGAGGTTTTTTTAGGGACATTCATTAGTGAAGCTGGTACTACTGCCAAATGTGTAAGTAGACACTGCTGGTTATCATTAAGGAAGCAGATGCATCAGGACTGGGGCCCAGGGATTTGAGGGGCCCACTGCATCTCAGTTATGACTGTCTACCTTTAAAAAAGGGGCATTGGAGCTTATTTTCCTTTCAAGCATTAGGACCGAGGTGATGATCCATCATGGTGGGGAAGAGGTAAAAGATGCAGAGGAGCTAGCCTGCTACTCAGGACTGCGGTTATCATTAGTGCAGCAGGTAGAGTTGCATTGGGGTCAAAGAGTGTGAGGGGCTGAAAACACCCCAATTATGAGGAGCAGTTTATTTGGGATAATGTCTGTTTTTGTTTGATGCATTTGCTGTTTTATAAGTCTCATATTTAGTGTGGTTCATAAGCTATAGAAAAAGCATTCTTGAAATCATTTCATAAGCCGGGGGGGGGGAGGGGTGACCGCCCCGGCATTTTGTTTAGCGGGGCTCAGAGTGAAAATGTTTGAAGACCTCTGCTCTACATGGATAATACATAACAATTATAGATGTAATGCAGCTGGCACCAAGGTATTAATATTAGTACTACGTCTTCCCAATGCCACCTGATTTATTTATTTGTATTTTATTTTAAAAGGTTTTATATAGCGCTGGCTACACCCGAGGGTAACAGAGCATTTCACATCAACATTGGAGATGAGAGGAAACATAAAATAAATAATATATGAGGCAAATAACAACAAACATCACATGAGAATAAAAGTATAAATAGAATAACATAATGATCATCGTGCATAAATCGTAATAGAGAGCAAATAGTTATGATCAGTGGGTCGTTGTTACGAGTAAACTATATAATAAAGTAGGGAGGACAAGTAAGACAGTCTCCTGAGGGGGCGGTAGTATGATGAGGGGGGACCAAGGCTCTAAGTTACCCCAAGAATTCGGTGAGGAGGTGAATTTTAAGGTCTCGCTTGAAGCTGTCATAGGAGGGGTTGCATCGGAGGTCTTTGGGGAGGGCGTTCCAAATGTTAGGGGCCTTGCCAGAGAAGAAGCGGGATTTAGATGAGCTTTTTTTGAGAAGAGGAGGAATGAGAAGAAGGGTGTTGGAGCTGCTCAACAATCTGGTGCTGCCAGATTTTTTGAGTTTCGTTGAGAGGTATGTTAGAGTGTCCTGATAGAGGGCGTTCTCTGTGATACAGGCAATTTTGTAAGAGGATCTGCCTTCAATGGGGAGCCATTTGAGGGTCTTGAGGGTAGGGGAGATGTGGTCAAAACGTTGACTGTTAGTTGTTAGTCTAGCTGCGAGGTTGAGGACGGATTTGATGGGGGTGAGGTGGATTTTGGGATTTCCTAGAGAGAAGGGCATTCCCATAATCAATTTTGGATAGGACGAGAGATTGGATAATTAGTTTGAAGTAGTTGTCTGGGATAAAAGGTTTGATTTTTTTGAGGTGGCGGAGTGTGAAGAGTGCACTTTTAGCTGAGTTTTTTTACATGGGAGTTGAGTGTGAGTTTATTGCTGATGGGGATACCGAGTGATTTGACAGAATCAGTGAGGGAGAGAGATTAGTTTAGGGCGTTAAGGTCCGCGATCCATGCTTGGAAGGGGAGAGGGTTGCTTTTGGGCGAGAAGAGAAGGATCTCGGTTTTGTTAGGGTTGAGTTTAAGATGGTTGTTATGGAACCAGGCTTGGATCTTGGTTAGTGTAGAGTTAAGGTGAAGGATTTCGGCATGTGATCTCATTTTATAGTACAGTTGGGTGTCATCAGCGTAAAGGTGGTAGTTGATTTTTGCTTGTTTAAGTATGATTATAAGGGGTTCCATAAAAAGGTTGAAGAGGGCGGGGGAAAGGATGGATCCTTGAGGGACACCTAGAGAGACAGGAGTAGGTTTAGAGAGGCTGTTTTGAATTTTAATTTGTTGAGTTCGATGTTGGATGTCGGAAGTGAACCAGGTAAGGATAGTGCCATTAATGCCGAAGTGAAATTTGAGTGTGTTGAGTAAGGTAGGGTGGTAGACTGTGTCAAATGCGGCGGTAAGGTCAAGGAGGATAAGTAGGTAACTCTCGCCCTTATCCAGGGCTAAATGAATATCATCTACTATGTTTAGCAGTGCGGTTTCAGTGCTACATCCTTTGCGGAAGCCAGATTGAAGGGGGTCTAGAAGGTTGAATGTGTCAATGTGGAGAGGGGTTGGCCTAACGGCTAAGGCGCTCGACCTCGGACCTGGGGAACTGGGTTTGAGTCTCGGTAACGACGCCAAAAACCCCCTGTGATTCTGGGCAAATCACTTAATCTGCCCGTGCCTAAAAATGAAAGTGTGTCCTCATGTAACGTAACTGGTGCTATGTAAAGCGCTCTGATAACTGATTCGGTTCGGTTCTAGTTCGCGCTATATAAAACTTAGCAAAAAAATAAAATAAATGTGATTGTCCAGTTGGTGGAGAGCACATTTTTCGAGGGCTTTGGAGAGGAGAGGAAGATTGGAGATAGGGCGGAGATTGTTCGGGACATTAGGGTCGGCTTTGGGATTTTTGGGGATGGGGGTGATTTGTCCAAGTTGTAGTGAGGTGGAAACATTTCCTGTAGCGAGGGAGGTGTTAATGATGTTGGTCCAGTAGGGGACAATAACGTGTTTGAGATCTAGGACGAGTGCGGACGGGAGAGGGTCTTTAGTGTGGGAGTATGGTTTGAGTTTAGTAAGGATGCTGAAGACTTCCTGCTCAGATACGTGGAGGAAATTATGCCATGAGGTATTGTTTTTAGGCGGTGGGATAATGGGGAGAGGATCAGAAGGGTTGAGCAATGAGAGGAGGAGAGGAGGAGTCGGAGGGGTGTTCACAGGGAAAGGGAAATAGGGGGTGGAAATGGGAGGGAGTTGGGGGGTGGGTGACGGTTGAGGGTGGAGGGTGGAGGAAGGCGCGGTCAATTTTAACAATGTTTTCACTGAAAAAGTTGGCGATTTCTTCACATTTGTTAATGGAGTCTTCCGGGTTAGGCAGTGCAGGAGAGGTTTGATTTCTAATAATGTTGAACAGTTCTCTAGGTCTATTTTTGGCACGAGAGAGTTGGAGACAAAAGAATGAGGCTTTCTCGGAAAAGATGTTTTTCTTGTAGGATGATCTGGCATTTCTGAGGAAAGCAAGATGGGATGGGGAAGGGTGTTGTCTCCATGTTCTTTCATATCTTCAAAAATGGAGCCCAGAGGGTGAAAGAGATTGCGGGTTGCCCTCCACTCACAAATCACAAACACAAGTAAACCCTTTCTCTAAGACAAAGTGTTTTCAAATAGAGTATATTATTCGCATTGGTTTCATACTCTGCGAAGTGTGTACATCACATCAAGTTTTTTTACTTAAGTAATAGGCAAGAGAGTGTTGTAAATAACCACAAAAACAGAATAGGGTTTTTGCTATCTAGAAAAAATAAAATTGATGTGATGTACACACTTCGCAGAGTATGAAACCAAAGCCACTAATACACTCTATCTAAAAACACTTTGCCTTAGAGAACGGTGTCCATTTGCTTTCAGCCAGTCTCAGAGAGTGCCTTTCATTATTAGGGTCAAGGGTGAACCATTTTTTAGAGGAGACATTTTTTTCGGTCTTTATTTTTAGTGGAGTGAGTTTGTCTAGAACCTCAGAGATAGTTTTATTAAAGTGCTCGGTGAGTTCATTGCGTTGGAGGACGGGGCAGAGTGACCGAGATGGGATTGGAGTTTATGCGCTAACACTCCAGGGAGGATTTGCCTAAGATTTCTGGACATAGTTGTAGTTTTAATGTTTTGTTTAGGGGCGGGTGGCGCTGCGGGGAGATAGTAAACAGGATAAGATGATTGTCAAGTACACGTACCTTAGGACTTGATCTTCCACAGGAGCAGATGACTAAACCCCCAAATCCCCACACCCCACTGCAAACGGACCACATCCACTTCCAGTAGAGAGGGGGAAAAGGGGAATGGGATAAAAAGAGAGACTCCACTGCTGGTACATCTGCTACTTCAGGTGTTGTTACTTCCGTCTTACTAGTGAGGTATCTGTAACACACAAACACAACTATTAACTCTCACTTCCTAATATATATTCTACACTTTACCCTTCCATACTACCCAACCTCCCAGTCGTGTCTCCTACCTTTTTCCCTGCAGTGATTAGCCAATCCCTTGTGGACCAAATGATGTAGTTGTATAGAAAGTAGAATCTTGGTCCATAGAATAGCTGACCTACGGATAGGCGACTGGATAGGTGAGGTGGTAGGCAAAATGTATATATTATATATATATATATATATATATATATATATATATATATATATATATATATATATATATATATATATATATATATATATATATATATATATATATATATTTTCCAACAAAGTTGCCTGTCAGACGAGAAGACCACTCACGGGTAAGTTTCTTGTTGCATCTCTTTAATGGTAAGAAGGCACTCACAGTGTCAAAATGCTTTGGCTCAAATAACTGTCCATTTCTCCCGACGCGTTTCGTGACACCGCACTTCTTCATGGGGCTTTGGACTGACAGAAGGTGAAACCAGGCAGTGTTCCAGTACTACTATTTCAATTCGCTACTTCCCCGCCCATTAGGCGTGGCCATCCATGTGGCCTGCTGGGACATGTAGTACTTGTATATTCCTGCAGTGAGTCGCCGAGTTTCACTTCCTTACTCCGTCAAATATTGCCCAGGTGGGTTGGCAAAAGCAGTTCTGTACCCTATAGGGCCGCTTGCTTCTTTCAATCGCACGCACCCGCCCCAGCGCTAGTACGTCCTGTGGCGTCCCAGCAGGGCTGCGCTGAGCACAGCGGGGTTCCTCTCACGGCACAGGCGGGCCGCAAACAATTCCAACAAAGTTGCCTGTCAGACGAGAAGACCACTCACGGGTAAGTTTCTTGTTGCATCTCTTTAATGGAAAGAAGGCACTCACAGTGTCAAAATGCTTTGGCTCAAATAACTGTCCATTTCTCCCGACGCGTTTTGTGACACCGCACTTCTTCATGGGGCTTTGGACTGACAGAAGGTGAAACCAGTCAGTGTTCCAGTACTACTATTTCAATTCGATACTTCCCCGCCCATTAGGCGTGGCCATCCATGTGGCCTGCTGGGACATGTAGTACTTGTATATTCCTGCAGTGAGTCGACGAGTTTCACTTCCTTACTCCGTCAAATATTGCCCAGGTGGGTTGGCAAAAGCAGTTCTGTACCCCGGAGTGCCACTTGCTTCTTTCAATCGCACTCACCCGCGCCAGCGCTAGTACGTCATGTGGCGTCCCAGCAGGGCTGCGCTGAGCACAGCGGGGTTCCTCTCACGGCACAGGCGGGCCGCAAACAATTCCAACAAAGTTGCCTGTCAGACGAGAAGACCACTCACGGGTAAGTTTCTTGTTGCATCTCTTTAATGGAAAGAAGGGACTCACAGTGTCAAAATGCTTTGGCTCAAATAACTGTCCATTTCTCCCGACGCGTTTCATGACACCGCACTTCTTCATGGGGCTTTGGACTGACAGAAGGTGAAACCAGGCAGTGTTCCAGTACTACTATTTCAATTCGATACTTCCCCGCCCATTAGGCGTGGCCATCCATGTGGCCTGCTGGGACATGTAGTACTTGTATATTCCTGCAGTGAGTCGCCGAGATTCACTTCCTTACTCCGTCAAATATTGCCCGTGAGTGGTCTTCTCGTCTGACTGGCAACTTTGTTGGAATTGTTTGCGGCCCGCCTGTGCCGTGAGAGGAACCCCGCTGTGCTCAGCGCAGCCCTGCTGGGACGCCACATGACGTACTAGCGCTGGGGCGGGTGAGTGCGATTGAAAGAAGCAAGTGGCACTCCGGGGGTACAGAACTGCTTTTGCCAACCCACCTGGGCAATATTTGACGGAGTAAGGAAGTGAAACTCGGCGACTCACTGCAGGAATATACAAGTACTACATGTCCCAGCAGGCCACATGGATGGCCATGCCTAATGGGCGGGGAAGTATCAAATTGAAATAGTAGTACTGGAACACTGCCTGGTATCACCTTCTGTCAGTCCAAAGCCCCATGAAGAAGTGCGGTGTCACGAAACGCGTCGGGAGAAATGGACAGTTATTTGAGCCAAAGCATTTTGACACTGTGAGTGCCTTCTTTCCATTAAAGAGATGCAACAAGAAAATTACCCGTGAGTGGTATTCTCGTCTGACAGGCAACTTTGTTGGAATTGTTTGCGGCCCGCCTGTGCCGTGAGAGGAACCCCGCTGTGCTCAGCGCAGCCCTGCTGGGACGCCACATGACGTACTAGCGCTGGGGCGGGTGAGTGCGATTGAAAGAAGCAAGTGGCACTCCGGGGTACAGAACTGCTTTTGCCAACCCACCTGGGCAATATTTGACGGAGTAAGGAAGTGAAACTCGGCGACTCACTGTAGGAATATACAAGTACTACATGTCCCAGCAGGCCACATGGATGGCCACGCCTAATGGGCGGGGAAGTATCGAATTGAAATAGTAGTACTGGAACACTGCCTGGTTTCACCTTCTGTCAGTCCAAAGCCCCATGAAGAAGTGCGGTGTCACGAAACGCGTCAGGAGAAATGGACAGTTATTTGAGCCAAAGCATTTTGACACTGTGAGTGCCTTCTTTCCATTAAAGGGATGCAACAAGAAACTTACCCGTGAGTGGTCTTCTCGTCTGACAGGCAACTTTGTTGGAATTGTTTGGGGCCCGCCTGTGCCGTGAGAGGAACCCCGCTGTGCTCAGGGCAGCCCTGCTGGGACGCCACATGACGTACTAGTGCTGGGGCGGGTGAGTGCGATTGAAAGAAGCAAGTGGCACTCCGGGGTACAGAACTGCTTTTGCCAACCCACCTGGGCAATATTTGACGGAGTAAGGAAGTGAAACTCGGCGACTCACTGCAGGAATATACAAGTACTACATGTCCCAGCAGGCCACATGGATGGCCACGCCAAATGGGCGGGGAAGTATCGAATTGAAATAGTAGTACTGGAACACTGCCTGGTTTCACCTTCTGTCAGTCCAAAGCCCCATGAAGAAGTGCGGTGTCACGAAACGCGTTGGGAGAAATGGACAGTTATTTGAGCCAAAGCATTTTGACACTGTGAGTGCCTTCTTTCCATTAAAGAGATGCAACAAGAAACTTACCCATGAGTGGTCTTCTCGTCTGACAGGCAACTTTGTTGGAATTGTTTGCGGCCCGCCTGTGCTGTGAGAGGAACCCCGCTGTGCTCAGCGCAGCCCTGCTGGGACGCCACATGACGTACTAGCGCTGGGGCGGGTGAGTGCGATTGAAAGAAGCAAGTGGCACTCCGGGGTACAGAACTGCTTTTGCCAACCCACCTGGGCAATATTTGATGGAGTAAGGAAGTGAAACTCGGCGACTCACTGCAGGAATATACAAGTACTACATGACCCAGCAGGCCACATGGATGGCCACGCCTAATGGGCGGGGAAGTATCGAATGAAATAGTAGTACTGGAACACTGCCTGGTTTCACCTTCTGTCAGTCCAAAGTCCCATGAAGAAGTGCGGTGTCACGAAACGCGTCGGGAGAAATGGACAGTTATTTGAGCCAAAGCATTTTGACACTGTGAGTGCCTTCTTTCCATTAAAGAGATGCAACAAGAAACTTACCCGTGAGTGGTCTTCTCGTCTGACAGGCAACTTTGTTGGAATTGTTTGCGGCCCGCCTGTGCCGTGAGAGGAACCCCGCTGTGCTCAGCGCAGCCCTGCTGGGACGCCACATGACGTACTAGCGCTGGGGCGGGTGAGTGCTATTGAAAGAAGCAAGTGGCACTCCGGGGTACAGAACTGCTTTTGCCAACCCACCTGGGCAATATTTGACGGAGTAAGGAAGTGAAACTCGGCGACTCACTGCAGGAATATACAAGTACTACATGTCCCAGCAGGCCACATGGATGGCCACGCCTAAGGGCGGGAAAGTATCGAATTGAAATAGTAGTACTGGAACACTGCCTGGTTTCACCTTCTGTCAGTCCAAAGCCCCATGAAGAAGTGCGGTGTCACGAAACGCGTCGGGAGAAATGGACAGTTATTTGAGCCAAAGCATTTTGACACTGTGAGTGCCTTCTTTCCATTAAAGGGATGCAACAAGAAACTTACCCGTGAGTGGTCTTCTCGTCTGACAGGCAACTTTGTTGGAATTGTTTGCGGCCCGCCTGTGCAATGAGAGGAACCCCGCTGTGCTCAGGGCAGCCCTGCTGGGATGCCACATGACGTACTAGAGCTGGGGCGGGTGAGTGCGATTGAAAGAAGCAAGTGGCACGCCGGGGTACAGAACTGCTTTTGCCAACCCACCTGGGCAATATTTGACGGAGTAAGGAAGTGAAACTCGGCGACTCACTGCAGGAATATACAAGTACTACATGTCCCAGCAGGCCACATGGATGGCCACGCCAAATGGGCGGGGAAGTATCGAATTGAAATAGTAGTACTGGAACACTGCCTGGTTTCACCTTCTGTCAGTCCAAAGCCCCATGAAGAAGTGCGGTGTCACGAAACGCGTCCGGAGAAATGGACAGTTATTGGAGCCAAAGCATTTTGACACTGTGAGTGCCTTCTTTCCATTAAAGAGATGCAACAAGAAACTTACCCATGAGTGGTCTTCTCGTCTGACAGGCAACTTTGTTGGATTTGTTTGCGGCCCGCCTGTGCCGTGAGAGGAAACTCCGCTGTGCTCAGCGCAGCCCTGCTGGGACGCCACATGACGTACTAGCGCTGGGGCGGGTGAGTGCGATGGAAAGAAGCAAGTGGCACTCCGGGGTGCAGAACTGCTTTTGCCAACCCACCTGGGCAATATTTGACGGAGTAAGGAAGTGAAACTCGGCGACTTACTGCAGGAATATACAAGTACTACTTGTCCCAGCAGGCCACATGGATGGCCACGCCTAATGGGCGGGGAAGTATCGAATTGAAATAGTAGTACTGGAACACTGCCTGGTTTCACCTTCTGTCAGTCCAAAGCCCCTTGAAGAAGTGCGGTGTCACGAAACGCGTTGGGAGAAATGGACAGTTATTTGAGCCAAAGCATTTTGACACTGTGAGTGCCTTCTTTCCATTAAAGAGATGCAACAAGAAACTTACCCGTGAGTGGTCTTCTCGTCTGACAGGGAACTTTGTTGGAATTGTTTGCGGCCCGCCTGTGCTGTGAGAGGAACCCCGCTGTGCTCAGCGCAGCCCTGCTGGGACGCCACATGACGTACTAGCGCTGGGGCGGGTGAGTGCGATTGAAAGAAGCAAGTGGCACTCCGGGGTACAGAACTGCTTTTGCCAACCCACCTGGGCAATATTTGATGGAGTAAGGAAGTGAAACTCGGCGACTCACTGCAGGAATATACAAGTACTACATGTCCCAGCAGGCCACATGGATGGCCACGCCTAATGGGCGGAGAAGTATCGAATGAAATAGTAGTACTGGAACACTGCCTGGTTTCACCTTCTGTCAGTCCAAAGCCCCATGAAGAAGTGCGGTGTCACGAAACGCGTCGGGAGAAATGGACAGTTATTTGAGCCAAAGCATTTTGACACTGTGAGTGCCTTCTTTCCATTAAAGAGATGCAACAAGAAACTTACCCGTGAGTGGTCTTCTCGTCTGACAGGGAACTTTGTTGGAATTGTTTGCGGCCCGCCTGTGCCTTGAGAGGAACCCCGCTGTGCTCAGCGCAGCCCTGTTGGGACGCCACATGACGTACTAGCGCTGGGGCGGGTGAGTGCGATTGAAAGAAGCAAGTGGCACTCCGGGGTACAGAACTGCTTTTGCCAACCCACCTGGGCAATATTTGACGGTAAGGAAGTGAAACTCGGCGACTCACTGCAGGAATATACAAGTACTACATGTCCCAGCAGGCCACATGGATGGCCACGCCTAAGGGCGGGGAAGTATCGAATTGAAATAGTAGTACTGGAACACTGCCTGGTTTCACCTTCTGTCAGTCCAAAGCCCCATGAAGAAGTGCGGTGTCACGAAACGCGTTGGGAGAAATGGAGTTATTTGAGCCAAAGCATTTTGACACTGTGAGTGCCTTCTTTCCATTAAAGAGATGCAACAAGAAGCTTACCCGTGAGTGGTCTTCTCCTCTGACAGGCAACTTTGTTGGATATATATATATATATATATATATATATATATATATATATATATATATATATATATATATATATATATATATATATATATATATATATATATATATATATATATATATATATATATATATATATATATATATATATATATATATATATATATATATCCAACCAAACTCCAGGAACCCAACTTGGAATGGCCACTCAGAAGCTTTGTAAGAAAACGTTTCTTTATTGCAACATGCCAGTGAGCAGACATCAGGGAAACATTTCAAAGTAAAGTTCGCCAGACGCGTTTCGAGAGACACAGGCTCTCTTCTTCAGTGGCTGAGTGAAATGAAACGAAGTTGCTTGCAGTCAATTCTTAAAACACCTGCCCGTCAATGTGTGTGTGTGTATATATTGTTACTTACTCAGTGTGTGGCAACTGAGTTAATTGTTAATTCACAGAGTCTCTAGTTGTGTAACTTAAATTACCCTCTAAACTCAAGAGTTTTAATGCCATTTACAGAGTCACTGGTTGTTTAACTAAACAATTCTCTCAAGGCTCCGAGAGTTTAAATGCTGGAAAATAATCTTTCCTTCTTATTACTGAAGTCGGCTGTGGCATAGAAGGACTCTGTAAGTTCAACCGCTGTTCCCACGACGAACCTTTGAGCTCTTGGACTGAGCCCTCAAAAACAAAGTACAAGTTCTCAGACTGCCCAAATTAAATAATACACCTAGGCAAGAGGTGTGCGACAGATTCCCCGCAATACTTACTTGCGAGGACAGAAAAGCTGGTACTGCGAATAGAAACAGCTCACCAGATGGCGCTACCAGCTCGGAATTCTTCTGGAATGCCAAAATTCCCATTGGAGAAACAGGAGTGCTGATGCTGCAGAGAGAGTCGGGCGGAGACATGACTTCTAGCCTCCCCAGACCGGTGTTCTCAGAACAAAATTAAGCGCGGACAGAGGAAGCGTTCGAACGCCTCAGAAATTCCGTTGAAGTGCTCAATGCTCAAGGAGTGCGAGCGCGAACACCTGTCTTCCTAATAACCACTAGAACGTTGACTGAGCAGAAAGGACGACCAGAAGGGCGACCATTATACCCCCCTAGGGAAACAGGTGACTTAATGAAAATCCCTTAGCTAGACAATCGGCGCAGCCGACTCCATGGATTGTTCAAGATCCTCTTCCTAAACCCTTTACCTGACTGATAAAGCAACCGCTGTCTTGGTCTACCCAAACCTGACAGTGATGGTCAGACCAGTCAATGGGGATGATGTTGGATAAGGAAGCTAGATCAGGTTTGGAGATGATGGCATCAAGGGTATCTCCTTTATCGTGGGTGGAGGCATTGCAAATCTACTTGAGGTCGCTAATCTCGAGAAGGTTATTGAGAAGGTTGGTAGTAGGATCATTGGGTTCATTCCAGTGGAGGTTGAGATCTCCGAGGAAGAGTTTGTTGGGGTTGGAACGCAGTAGTGAAGAGGAGATAAGATCAGAAAGTTCTTTTGCAAATAGGAGGTGATCGCCAGGAGGGTGGTATATGTAATGGAGTCGTATTGGGGGGGGGGGGAGTTTTTTATTTTGAGTTTGGCTCCTAAGTATTCAAAGGTAGAATAGTCAGGGTTGTTACTTTGGGCGAGTTGTAATTCTTCTTTGAAAATAATTGCTAGGCCTCCCCCTATTTTTTCAGGTCTATCTTTTCTGAGAATAGAGTAGCCGGGGGGGTCAGAAGGTCAAGGATGGGTGTCGAGTGGTCTTTGAGCCAGGTTTCCGAAAGGAAGGCAAAGTCCACATCCTCATTGAGGATGGTTTCTGAGATTTCGGTCGTATGACGGACTGCTGAGCGGCAGTTCACGAGCATGCATGAAAGGGGTTTCGGTTTGGAGTTAAGGGAAGGGAGGAGTTGTATGCTGGTGAATTGAAGGGGGGGCTGGGGGAACTCAGAGACCCCGGGTTTCTGCAGTTCGCCAGAATGACAGGGATGTTGGAGTGAGGGGGGAGGGGTCTATAGGAGGGAAAGTGTTAAGGTAGGCGTACCATAGGGCAGATAGATCGGGGGCGGAGTAGGTATTTGTGGTGCGAAGTGGTCTGTCAGAGCGTGGGAGGAGGGGCATAGAGGACCAAAGATTGGGGTATGGGTGTTTTCTGTGAATAGTGTTAATAGCATGGGGCCAGGTGGGGCGCACATAGGGTTTGATGGATTTAATCCAATTGAAGTAATTTCTGAGCAGTGTTATTTCAGCTGCTAGGGTCGAAAGATTGAAATCTAGGTTGCGAAGTAGCTGGAGGAGGTTGGGGAGGAGGGGCGGAGTCGGGCTAAAGGAGGGGTTATGGACGGAGTGGTTAGTTAGTGAGGGTTGGAGGCATGGAGTCGTTGTTTTAAGAGGGGGTGGTAATGTGAGAGGTTCTACGTTGGGAGGAGGATTGGGGACGACCAGGGGATGGGAGGGAAGTATAAGCCTGGGAGTGGTGGGGGTGTTAGGTGCGATATGTGCTGGACTGGAAGGGGGAGAGGGGGAAGGGGGGTAGGTGGAGGCAGGGTATGCGGGGCCAGGGGGGAAGTGGGAGTGGTGAGGTGGATGGGCATGCAGTTTACGAAGGCTGGGGAGGAGCTATGCGGGGCATTGTTTGATGAGGGGCTAGTAAGATGGAGAGGAGGAGTAATAGGGAATGTCGTAATTGGTCGGTCATTAGGGGATGTGGGGTTTTGGCGGAGTGAATTGTGGGGGTGGCTGGGGGATGGTTCAGGTGAAGAGGGAAGGGTAGGATTAAAGGTGAGTTGAGTGTTGTTACGGGCAGGAGTTTCAAGGAGGAGTGGAGTAAGACTCTGGGGGGCAGAGGAGAGTTGGCGGGGGTCTGGATGGGGGCAGGTGAGGAGAGTTGGAATTGGATAGCACTAGGGGGTGGTTCGAGTGCGGCTGACAGGGTAGGAGCATTTGCCAGGCGACTGTCATTTTGGAGAAGGTTGGGAGTAGTGGCGGCCGAGGTGGGTCCAGAGGGGGATTGGGACTGAGTGGATGTTGGAGGGGGAGTAGAAAGTGAGGGGGATTGGGACTGAGGGGATGTTGGAGGGGGAGTAGAAAGTGCCAGGTGGTCGGACAGAGTGTTGAAGAGGAGTTCGAAGATTAGGAGGTGCTTCTCAGAGGCTTGGATCAGGATATTTCCTGTTTTGTAGATGGAAATGGTTAATTCACCAGGAAAAAGGGAGGAGGGGGTAGTGGCGAGCTAATGACCATGAGGGATTTTAATCGAGCTAGAAACTGGAAGGTGTTGTAGGAAGGTGCTCTTCCATTTAGATGGGCGTTTGGTGTAGAAAATGTAGTTAGTTTTAATGGGGGATGTGAGGCTGTGATAGGTATCTTCAATGAGGGCTTCAGGATGACGGGTGAGGAGTTTATGTTTGAAGTTCTTTTTGGCATTTTTAGAGAGGATGGAGGGGTATGGAATTGCCCAGGAATTGGGACCATGTTTGATGAGTGAGGGGGGATTGTTAGTTAGATCCTGAGTGGGGGGAGGTGTGTAGGTGGTGTTGAGGTCGGACATGGTGGGGAGGCTATATTGGGGGAGAAGAAAATAAAAAGGGGAGAGTGGACAGGGAGGGGCAGGCAAGGAGGTGGGGGTAATAGCGGAGGGAGGTTATAGTGTGTAGTGATGCATGGGAAGATATGAGAGGGACAGGGGAGGGAAGTTCTATCTGGGTCTTTATCAGGCGGGGTGGTGAGTATAGGAATGGGAAATGCAGTGATAGCACGTATGAAGGTCGGAGAAGTGCGGAGTGATAAGGAGAGTATGTGAGAGAATTGTGCAGGATACCAGGGGGGACAGGATATCCACTGATTTTGTTAGAGCTAAGATTTATCTCTCAAATGTCAGCTTTAAATATATTTGCAAAATTATGAGGTTTCAAAATACACGTAGTTTTGTGTTGAATAGACACTTTTAAATTTTGGTGAACACGACTAATTCAACCAACCAAAAATGTTGAATTTATGAGGTTGGGCTCCACACAGGAGAGCTACTTACAGGTGGGTGAAGAGCTACCAGTAGCTCAGGAGCTACTCATTGGAGAAGCCTGGCTAAGGTACACCGATCATCATGATTTAATCAGCATGGCAGGTCTACTTTTAATGGGGCACAGGGAGTTGTTAGGTTTATGACCAAGATGGCCTCAATGGAAGAAGAAGAGGGAAAACTATCCAGAGTCAAGTGCCCAGTATGAGCGCCTAAGCTTTGAGTACTCGAGATATTGGAATTTACCCATTTGTAGTTAAGCGCCCATAAAGGCACATGACTGGGAATTTGCTTATGGTGATTAGCAGTGGGAACATCATCAGATATGGGATTGGCACCCGTATTCACAGGAGTCACTGACTAGATACAGCAGCAGATGGTCTGGAAATGGTTGCTGGTGGATGAATGTGTCCAATAACTGCAATTGTGTTGCTAAAAGCTAGAAGCTGTTTCAAAGAATTGGTCAGTGATGTAATCATGGATTTGAGAAGCCCCTACCTCAGTTTTCAAATCTAAGAAAAAAGCAGTGTAAGAGGCCTGCTAAGAGGAGATGGGAACAGAAACATCAGGTGCCGTGGAAGAACGCACCAAATTATTTGCGACATCCTAATCGTTCGCCATCTCGGCCAATGGGGCAAAGCGGTTACTGCAAGGTAAAGCATCCTCAAATTTAGACTGTAGTTGCTAGACAGAATTGGAGTGTACTAGTGATGTTCGGGGAGATTTATAAAGCGCACGTACACCAACAGGTCTTTTGGTGCTAAGTTGGCTCAAGTGCGTTTGTTAACAGTGAGTGCGCTTTACCCACAGTTTGTTGTTCCTGGGCCTGAAGAGTATGGGCCATATGTATGAAGGTACCCATTTGCAATTCTGAATTACCGATTTTTAGTGAATCGCAAACTCAGAATCGCAAATTGGTATGTATGTAATAAATTGCAATTAAATAGCGATTTGGTAAAAATCGCTATTTAATTGCGAGATTCTCAATAGCGATTCCTTAAGCATAAGAAATCGCAATTTTGCGATTTATTAACGCAAAAAATCGCAATTTTGCCAATTTTTCAAATCTGCCTATTGGAAGCTCAGGTGCAGCTTGATGACATCACAACCAGGAAGTGTGACTACCCATGCTGCACCTGAGATGCTGAGTCACAGTCAGAGAGAAGGAGTGGTGTAGAGGGAACTGTGCAGTTTTCTACAGAATGGCTGAAACTGGAGACATGGCCATCCAGGAAACTCAGCAGCAGCAGAGTGACGGTGCAAGGAAGAGAAAGCAGAAATTCTCAGAGTCAGAGTTGGAGGTATTAATTCAGGAAATGGTGCTCAGCCATGAGCTACTATTTGGAAACAAATCATTGAGGGTGCAGGAGTCTCGCAAGAGGCGCATTTGGGCTGACATCCAGCAGAAAGTCAATGCAGTGGGGGTGACACACAGGAGTGTCGATGAACGGAGAAAGCGATGGTACGATCTGCGCCAGTGCTCAAAGGAGAAGTTGGCTGCCAGGCTAGAGCAGTCCAGGAACACCGGTGGAGGGACCTCAACAGTCTCTCACTCTACACCTCTGGAGGAACTGGTGGAGGGGACCCTGCAACCAGAAAGTGTCATGGGCGTGGCTGATCTCGACAGCTCTGAGCAACAAGTACCAGGACCAGGTAACAAGCATGCCATCCCACCCCTGACACCCCCCAAACACCCCCCAGCAGCGACCTAGGGGCAGGAGTAAGTTTGTAGTCCAGAGCAGGTACACCGGCACACACAGCAATGCATTATGGGAGATGTAGTAACATGAACAGTGAAGTGGTGCCTTGTCACCCAGCCAGTCCCCAATTGCATGTGCACGTCAGGAAAGAAAAGTACATGACACATGTAACCCCAAACAGTGAAATGTATTAATTGACAAGTGCAAGAGAGAACAGTTAATGAATGTGTGCATTTAAGTCCACAGCACCATCTGCAGCACAGCCTACAGGCAGTGGGACACTGACCGAAAGTCCAAACTTAGGAGACGCAGGGCATGAGGAGAACACAGATGGGGAGGACAGCCCCGTCATCCCTCCGAGCCAACGCAGGAGACATGTAGTCAGACCACTACCCCCATTGGAGGGGGAGGCCGAGGACAGCGACGTCAATGGCACCCAGAGCCAACATCGCCACAGCAACAAGTCCGTGCACATGCTGACCAACTCCCACAAAGCACAACCAGGTGCAGGCCTCACACACCCAGAAGTGCTGCAGATCCAGCGGAGGGAACAGTCTTTGCCGGCCTGGAGATGCATATGTTGAAGGTGCAGCGCCTGCAAGCAAAAAACTTTAAATATTTACAGAGAGAAGTGAGGGCAGGCTTCAGGGGCATGACGGGTGAACTGACGGGTGCCCTGCAGGCACTCTGTGAAGAACTAAGAGCAGACCGTGCTGCAAGGCGCCGAGAATTGCAGAGCATGGACCTCTACACACGGGCCATGAACCGCCTGGCCTCTGCCACCAAGGTCCTCTCCAGGTGCAGCATACACATGCAGCGCGATGTGGCACACGGTAGCCAGGACGTAGCTAGGGCACTGGTGCAGGTTACAGCTGCTGTAGACGAGCTGCGGGCAATGCGTACAATTGTGCCAGGAATCCTAACTCCCACTGAAGCAGACACACTGTCAGGGCGGAGCAGCAACACCCCCCACCCATCATGGAGAGGCACCGTAGTAGCAGAAACAGTCGGCCTACCATGCCTAATGAGGAGGACACTGTGCAACCACCAACAGGGGCTTCTTCTCACCAGCGCCGCATGTGAGGTGCAAAGTTAGCCACTTGACTTGTACACTATCTCCTGTTTACACACTTGCACTGTGACTTTAACATGTGCAGGAAATATGGAGTGTGATTGGTTGGCTTTCAGGCTCTGTGACAAAATTGATCCTGCAGTTAAGGAATTAAACATAGTCGCAGGCATGAGATCTGGCATTGTGTCATACTTTCTTACCTAGAAATAGTTGTGTGTTATCTCAACTCCCCTCTGGCGTCCAGCTGCTGCACCAGCTACACCAGCTGGCATACGTCCTGGGCCAGGCCCCTCCACGTCTGAAGAATCCGATTCACTGACCTCCACTGGTGTGCCTTTCCTGGTGGCGTTGTTGTGCAGCATGGCACATGCTACCACTATCTTGCAACAGGTCTGGGGGCTATATGGTAGTGCCCCTCCGCTCTTGTGGATGCATGTGAATCTGCTCTTCAGTGTCCCAAATGTGCGTTCAATGGTGCCTCTGGTTGCTATGTGTGCTCTGTTGTATCACCGCTCCCCAGCGTTGGCAGGATTCAGGTAGGGTGTCAGTATGAAATCCCGTACAGCATATGCACTGTCACCTGTGGGGTAGGATGGATATGGTTAAACACTGTCCTGCACATGCTATCCTTAACAAATGCGGCCTCTGTTCAAATGCATTTACCTAGTAGATATCCCTCGCCAAACTCCCCACTTGTGAGTCTACGGTGTATCCCACTGTGGCGGAAGATGTAAGAGTCGTGCGTGCTGCCAGGGTATTTGGCAACAAGGTCCGTGATGATGTGTTTGGCATCACAAACCACCTGTATGTTCAGTGAATGGTAGCATTTGCGGTTTCTGAACAGGTATTCATTCTGGGAGAGGGGGATATTGCAACGTGTGTCCCAGCTATACATCCGATGGCGTGGAGAAATTGGGCTATTTGATAAAAGTCCTGTTTGGTCTGGTCTAGTGCCTGTGGGGTGCTTGGGAAGTAAATGTGGTGTTGCATCCTCTGTACCATGGCATCAAGGAACGCATGGAAAAAGCGTGATAGTGCACTTTGTGACACCCCTCCTGCTGAGGCTATCACCCCCTGAAAACTGCCTGATGCCAAGAGGTGTAGTGAGCACAGGACCAGGATTTGAGTGGGGATGGAATGTGTCCTGCATGTGGGGTGTTCTAGGAAGGGTTTGAGTTCCTCAATTAAATCATGGATACTAACTTCATCCAGTCTGTAGTGTGTGTAGATGTCCTCCTCAGTGCGCTGGAAGATTGTAATGCGCGCACGGAATATCCTCTCCTGGCGTCTCCTCCTTTGTGCAGCAGCTCTGAGTCGCATCCTCCTGGCTATCACGTACAGCCCAGCCACTGTGGAAAAAAGTCTGTTGCATTCTGGGACTCCTTAAATAGTTTGCACCTGGTTACCACCTGCTCCTACTTTATTTTTTTTTAAAGAATTGTATTGATTTCTCCATCCAACATACCATCACTCCATTATCATATTCTAGACCATTGCGCAGATGGCCCTAAATCCAATCTGTAAAATAACGTGACGCAACTTACAACATTCTTCTCCTATCTACCCTACCCGCCTCCCTCTCTACCCCCGCCCCCCTTGTCAGTGTGCCCTCGCCTACCCCCCTCGTCTAGGCATGTAATCAGGGATTCTGTTTATCTAACATGATAGAACAAAGAGTAACATCATCCTCAATCGCAGTAGACAGTAAGTTCCTCCTAGTGATTCATGTGTGCTCTGGGCTCCGCCCTGATTTCGCAAATCTTCTCAACCTAGAGTGTGTGTTGACTCCTCACGTTAGGTGTTGAGGTGTCCCCTTCCCCACTAGACTCCTCAATGTTCCCCGTGCCGGCCTCCATGTCCTGAGCCATTCCTGCATCTCCTTCGCCTTCCCTATCCTCTTCCACCGGTCACTGTAACCCCTCTACCAATGCCCCCCACGCTCTTGCCGTCTCTAGCGCCTTATCATTAGCGGTACGTCTGGCTAACTGCAGACGAAGCGTTCCCTCATGGCCCGCCCAGGCCAAGAAACTCTCCCGCCATCTTTGAAAGTTAGGTCCCGCTCTTGCTTTCCAATGCATGGTAAGCTCCCTTTTCGCCATTATCAACCGCAAATCGTAAAACTTGCTAGTGCTTCTAGTGTTAGGTGTGAGCGGGAACCAAAGGAAAAGGCAAGTTCCCATCTCTCCCTCCAGTGTACGCTCCGTTGTTCGGTTCAAACACGCTAATACTTCGGACCAGTAGGATCCCAATCCCGCACAGGCCCAAAACATGTGGCCAAAGTCGGACCCTCCATATTGCACCTAGGGCACTGCAATTGAGTGCCCCCGAAGTACTGCTGAATTTTAACTAGCGTTAAATAGGCCCTATGTAAAGTAAAAAATTGGGTCAGTTGAAACCTGGTGTTGCACGTGCCCTTCCAAGCCCTCCTCAGCAGCTGCGACCATGTCGTCTCGGGTATGGATCTGCCGAGGTCCTCCTCCCACTTGCCCTTTAGTCTATCCAGAGGCGAGAGCCCTTCTGTGGACAATCGCCTATATAGGTAGATGACAGCTTTGAATGTGCCCGCAGCCATAGTAATGTATTGACAGCCCAATGAAGTCGGGGGCTCCGACACTCCCATCTTCCACTGTTTTTGAATTCCTGCCACAAGGGCGGCGTGCAATAAAAAGTCTCCCCTCGGTAAGTCGAAGGTACTCTGCAAATCGTGGAAGGGTAAGAGGATTCCGTCTTTGTACAAATCTCCAATCATGTGGAGCCCGGGCTCTTCCCAACCGGCCAGCGCCGACCAATCTCCTCCATGTGGGAGGGCGGTGCACATGCCCAAGGGGATTTCCGGGGCATACGGGTCAGTAAAACCTGCCCGTTTCTGGCTTCGCAGCCAGCACAGTCGAAGGGTGCGCTCCTCAAGAGTCAGTTGATCCAGCCTAATTCTCTGCGTAAGCACTATGAACGACAACACGTGGCGGGGTATTACTCTGCCCTGTGGTCCGTCTGGGCCTCAAAGTCTGGGACCGCCAACCCCCCTTCCTCTCTAGGCCTGATCAGTGTGTTCAGCGCTACCCGCCTCTGACCTGAACCCCAGATAAAACCTGGCACCAGTGCTCGGAGCGTCTTGAAGAACGGCACAGGTATCCATACCGGTAACGTACGAAAGAAGTAGAGCAACCGCGGGAGTGCCACCATCTTGAGTAGCGCTATCCTCCCAGCCACCGAAAGAGGCAGGGTGTGCCTAAACCCTATGCTCCCTCTCAGTCCCCTCATTGCACCGCCCACATTTCCTTCCAGAAGGTCAGAGGAAGAGTGGTAGACGCGGACACCCAAGTATGGTAAGCACTCAGGTTCCCATCGCAGGTCCCCCATCGTCAGAGGCTGCTGAGCATCCGGTGTCAAGGGAAACAGGCAGGTCTTGTTCCAGTTCACTTTTAATCCTGACAAGCGGCCAAACTCCTGGAGCAGAGCTCGAGCACCCCATACAGTGTCCTCCGCACTTGCCAGGTACAGCAAAAGGTCATCTGCATACAGGGATATGTAATGAGTCTCACCGCGTAACAAGACACCTTCATAAGATCGCCCCTGCCGTGCATGCGCTGCCAGTGGTTCGATTGCCAGTGCGAACAGCAGTGGTGATAATAAACAGCCCTGACGGGTACCTCTCTCCACTAAGCACGCCGCTGATATTACGCGTCCCGTGCGTACTCTGACTGTGGAAGAATTGTACAACAGCCGGGTCCAGCATATAAAAAGATCTCCTAGGCCAAATTCCTTCAGTACCCGGAATAAATATGGCCACTCCACACTGTCGAATGCCTTTTCGATATCCACCGACAGTACCGCCGCTCCCGACGATCCCTCGCCTCTCTCCCCCATGATCCGTATCAGCTGCCGTATACACGTAGCTGTATTCTTGGTTGGGATGAAGCCCGACTGGTCTGGGTGTACTAATGTGCACATGTCATCTACTAGTCTCGTGGCTAAAATCCTACTCAGGATCTTATAGTCTACTGTGAACATCGATAGTGGTCGGTAAGCCTTCTTCAGTAGCGGCACTATGATCGCTTCTCTGGTGGACAGGGGCAGCCTGCCCAACTCCCATGCCTCACTGTACACCGATTGCAATTGCGGTGCAAGGAGATCTATATATGGTGCGTAAAACTCCACCAGGAGGCCATCTGCCCCGGCGTCTTTCTCCTGGCCATGTGTTTAACCGCTACCCTGATCTCTCCCAAGGAAATACCTGCTCCCAATTTGGCACCTTGCTCCGGCTCCAGTCGTGGCAGATGTGCTGCTTCTAGGAAGTCATCAGGACCACTTGGCAGTTATGTTATGTTATGTTATGCAGGGGTTTTGTATAGCGTACGGCTACTCGGAAGAGTGTCCCGACGCTTTGGATTGCACACTAATCTCATAACACAACAGGGAAAATAAAAAACAGAGATAGAAGAAACCTAATAGAGACCGAAACTAAGAGGAGAAGAGCCAAGTTTTAAGCCCTTTCCGAAAGGCCAACAAATTAGGAATGCTGCGCAGGAACACAGGCAGTTTATTCCATAACTGAGGCGCTAGTAGTTTAAAAGAGCGGCCTCCGATGCGGGCTCTCTTCACACGAGGAATCGCCACAAGAAACAAGGCTTCAGACCTGAGCGACCTGGCAGGCAAATAAAAGGCCAGCCTCTTCTGCAGGTATTTTGCTCCGGAGGCGTGCAAGGCTTTGTGCGCCAGAGTAAGAGTTTTAAAAATTATCCGCTTCCGGACAGGGAGCCAGTGCAGAGCCTCCAGAAGACCCGAGGCTCTGGCACGGCGAGATAGTCCAAAGATGGCCCGTGCTGCCGAATTCTGGACAACCTGTAACCGTTGGAGCAGATACTCTGGCAAGCCGAGATAGAGGACGTTGGAGTAGTCAATTCTCGAGCCTATAATCGCCTGCACCGTGATCTTCCTATGTTCCTCCGATAACAGGGGAAGGAACTTACGTAGCATCCGGAGTAGGCCAAAGCAGGTCCCAGTGAGCCCGATTACCTGAGAACGTAGTGTGAGGCCATTATCGATCTTAATCCCGAGGTTTTTAGCCACCTGGGACGAACTTGCTGGTGGGAACATGTTCTCAGGCCACCACACTTTCCAGTCCGGATCCGAACTGCACCCAAAGAAGAGGACCTCAGATTTATCCGAGTTGCACTTGAGGCTGTTATGATGGAACCATTGAAACACAGCCTCAAGGCAACCCTGGATCCTACCTCCATCGAAGTCCGCACCCTTCTCACAGGTGAAGAGGAGCTGGGTGTCATCAGCATATGAAACGATCTGGGCCCCGAAAGACTCCGCCAATGCCGCCAGAGGGGTCATAAAGATGTTGAATAGAGTTGGACTCAGGACAGAGCCCTGAGGAACTCCGACCCCCAATGGCGACATCTCGGCGGAGCAAGCAGAAGCCCAGACCGTTTGTCGACGGCCTGCCAGGAAAGATCGAAACCACTGGAGCACCGTCCCTCGGAGACCAACCTCTGAGAGTCTTGCAAGAAGACCCTCATGAGGGACGGTGTCGAAGGCCGCCGACAGATCTAGCATCACCAGCATCGCTCTCCCGCCCGAATCCAGGACCTCCTTAATCGCCTCCGAGACTTCCAGGAGGGCTGTTTCGGTGCTAAGATTGGCGCGGAAACCCGACTGGGTAGGGTGCAGTAGGTCGTGGGACTCCAGGTAATCGGCAAGCACCTTATGGACGTGCTTTTCAATGACCTTCGCAAAAGCCGGCAGGAGCGAAATAGGTCTATAATTCGCCAACACCTCCGCATCCAGGCCAGGCTTTTTAAGCAGGGGAATGATCATGGCCTGCTTCCAGGCCTGGGGAACCACACCCTGTGCAAGAGAACAATTCAACAGGGGGTTCACGAGGGGATTAACGACAGCTGCCATTTTAGCCAAAAATTTTGCCGGACAGGCATCCCGAGGGGAACCTGATTTAAGCCCAGCCATCAGGTCAAATGAGGCGGTCAGCGAGAGAGGAGGGAAGGCTGCCAAGGCCACACCTGCGTTAAGTCGAGAAGCAGCGGTATTCTCCACCCGACCCGGTATCTCAGGCTCCAGCACATGGAAGGAGTCCTGGATCCGCTGGATCTTAGAGGTGAAAAAGTCCGCAATCGCCCTGACCCAAGGCGCAGGAGGGGGAGTCTGGGTTGAAACTGCGCGCGACGTAGTAAACTCCCGCACAACGGCGAAAAGCTCCTTACAGGAATTAGAGGCAGCTTCAATTTTTCTCGCGAAATAAGCCTTCTTCTCCGCGAGGATGTTCCGATGGTAAGCTTTCGCCACAGACCTGTAGGCGAGTTTCGCCGTCGCATCGTAGTTTGCGCGCCATGCTCTTTCCGCTACCTTGCATTGGCGCCGAGAGGCCGCCAATGCTTCCGTAAACCAAGGGGCAGAAGCACCTTTTTCAGGTTTGCGGAGGGGTCTCAGAGGAGCCAGATCATTAAGTCTCTCAGAGAACCAGGCCTGCAGTCGCTCCACATCCTCCTCTAAGTTCCCTGCTGACACGAAGGGGTGGGCCGCACAAGCCTGTGCCAGCAGTTCCGGAGTAATCCGGTGAAGTGCCCTGAATCCCACGGAAGACTGCCGGGGGGCACCGGAAGGCTTCCTAACTTCCGAGAGGTAAAATTTCACCAGCCTATGGTCGGACCAGAGAACCTGGCTAGGAGCCAGCATCTCTATAGGGGTCGTAGAGAAGGTCAGATCTAAAGTATGCCCCTTCTCATGGGTCGGTCCGATATGATATGGAACCAGGCCCAGAGGGGCTGTGACCTCCAACATTTTTATCGCATCCGCGTCCGTTTCCACGTCCATGTGGACGTTAAAGTCCCCGGCCACAATACAATGCTCTGCCGTAAGTAACAGAGAAGAAGTCACCGACTGGAACTCTTCAAAAAAAGAGCCCATGGGCCCTGGCGGCCGATAAACTAGGAGACCCTTCATCGATTGGTGCGGTGAAAGACAAATAGCAAAGGCAAGGGATTCGCAATCCTTGATCGCGTCCGAGGGGATGATAGTACAGGTGGCTATTTTATTTACTATTAGTGCAACCCCCCCTCCACGCCCCTTCGACCTATCCTGCCTGAAGATGTTATACTCGGGCGGGAGAGCAGTAGCAATGTCTGGGTTGGACGCCTCCCCGAGCCATGTCTCGGTGAGCATCAGAAACAAGGGTTTCTCTGAGTCCAACAGATCAAATATGTCCAGAGCATGCCGGCCCAGAGACCTAGTATTGAGCAATAAGCCCAGATGTTTAGCGCTAACCGCCACCTTCTGCGGCGCCCCGCCAAGATGTTTCTGCGGGCGCCAGCCACACTCAGGGCAACAACACTTGCCCTTGTGGCGAGCAGGAAACACCGTACGGCAGGAGCCATTGATGTGTTGCAAAGACCGAAGTTCCGAGCCCGAGTAGTGAGGCATAATGCTCACATGCACAGGCTACATGCGAAATACAGTTGCCCAGGACTGTCCGTCGCCTCGTACGCCTCCGGGACGCTGACGGGCGCAGACGGGCAGGACTCTGGCACGACTCAGGCTAAGAGACGGCGTCCCACTGCGCGATCCCGCTGCGCGGGAGAGGACGACTTTAAATAGGCGTCTCCCACATCCCCTCGAGCGTCGAGACACTCCAAGATGGCGCCCGCGCACACACACACTCAGCCCAACCAAAGATGGCGCCCACAAATGAAAACAGCCCCGGAACCCGGACCCGCCAAATGGCGGTGTATTTTCCACAAATTAAGTGCAGGTAAGGGGACAGAAGCCCAGTGGAGCGGCAATAAAATCAGGGGTTAAAAGAACCTAGGTGAACAAAGATAGGCAAAGGGAGTTTTAAAATCACCAGTTGTCCGAGCTAGGTGTCAGCGCGACCTGCGCTCGTGTAGCAATCAATCAGAATGCCTGAAAGTTGAGTCTGCCTTAAATAGGCGTCTCCCACATCCCCTCGAGCGTCGAGACACTCCAAGATGGCGCCCGCGCACACACACACTCAGCCCAACCAAAGATGGCGCCCACAAATGAAAACAGCCCCGGAACCCGGACCCGCCAAATGGCGGTGTATTTTCCACAAATTAAGTGCAGGTAAGGGGACAGAAGCCCAGTGGAGCGGCAATAAAATCAGGGGTTAAAAGAACCTAGGTGAACAAAGATAGGCAAAGGGAGTTTTAAAATCACCAGTTGTCCGAGCTAGGTGTCAGCGCGACCTGCGCTCGTGTAGCAATCAATCAGAATGCCTGAAAGTTGAGTCCGCCTTAAATAGGCGTCTCCCACATCCCCTCGAGCGTCGAGACACTCCAAGATGGCGCCCGCGCACACACACACTCAGCCCAACCAAAGATGGCGCCCACAAATGAAAACAGCCCCGGAACCCGGACCCGCCAAATGGCGGTGTATTTTCCACAAATTAAGTGCAGGTAAGGGGACAGAAGCCCAGTGGAGCGGCAATAAAATCAGGGGTTAAAAGAACCTAGGTGAACAAAGATAGGCAAAGGGAGTTTTAAAATCACCAGTTGTCCGAGCTAGGTGTCAGCGCGACCTGCGCTCGTGTAGCAATCAATCAGAATGCCTGAAAGTTGAGTCCGCCTTAAATAGGCGTCTCCCACATCCCCTCGAGCGTCGAGACACTCCAAGATGGCGCCCGCGCACACACACACTCAGCCCAACCAAAGATGGCGCCCACAAATGAAAACAGCCCCGGAACCCGGACCCGCCAAATGGCGGTGTATTTTCCACAAATTAAGTGCAGGTAAGGGGACAGAAGCCCAGTGGAGCGGCAATAAAATCAGGGGTTAAAAGAACCTAGGTGAACAAAGATAGGCAAAGGGAGTTTTAAAATCACCAGTTGTCCGAGCTAGGTGTCAGCGCGACCTGCGCTCGTGTAGCAATCAATCAGTTCCCTCAACCTACTCTGGTAAAGCGACTTATAATAATCCAGAAATTGGTCATTGACCTCCTTCTGTGAATAAACCAGACTCCCTTCCGGCGTGGTCAACGAAACTATTGGGGTCCCCCTAGTAGCTGGGTTGGCCAGCCAAGCCAACAGCGATCCTACTCTATCTCTCTCAGCGTGAGCGCGGACCATGTATTCCTTGTAATCAAAGCAGCGGAGCCGCTCAACCTGAACGGCCACTTTTTCCCGCGCCGCCATCACCTCCTCCTGCCTGCCCACGTTCACGTGGCTATCTCTCTCCGCTTGTCGGAGGTGAGTCTCTTCCCGCTCTTTGTCGTGTAGAAGCGTCCTACGCATCCCTGCGGTGGACGAGATGCACACCCCTCTCACCACAGCCTTGAAGGCGTCCCATTCATGGGCTCTACTTGTCGCTGTCCCTGAGTTTTCTAAAAAGTAATGTTCTATGCCCTCCTTGACCTCTGCGCTGAATACTGAGTCCTCTAGAGCCATTGGGTTCAATCGCCATATCGGAATCGCTTGTCGTTGTCGCGACCAGGTCATTGTTATCAGACAGGGGTTGTGGTCAGAGAGTGTTCGTGCCAGATACTCACTATGATGCGTGACGTCTTGGGCCCCCTGTGAACACAAGATACAGTCAAGTCGTACATGTAAGTCATGCGGAACTGAATAGAACGAGTAGTCCCTGTCAGTGGGATTATGTGCCCGCCAGGCATCCAGAAGGCCCCACGCTTCCTGCCATTCCCGCCGTGCCGTAGCCATTCGATGTGCCACTGATTGAGCCAGTGGGGGGTGGGAACGATCCAACTCCACATCCATAAAGGAGTTAAAATCCCCCCCATGAACACCGTGCCAGCTAAAAATGAAGCTAACCTCCCAGAAAGCCTCGAAAAGAATGTGGTTTGTTCTGAGTTCGGGGCGTACACACTGCAGAGCGTTACATCTCGCCCATCTAGGCGACTCAATACCGCCACAAACCTCCCCTCTGGATCCACCACTGTGTCCATGGGTTGGAAAGAAACCCCTGATCGCACCCAAATTAAAGTTCCCCTAGCAAATGCAGAGTAAGTAGTATAGAACAACTGTCCCCTCCATCTCCTCTGAAGTGCCCGTCCCTCAGCTTGATCAACGTGTGTTTCCTGTAAGAAGGCCACCTGGATCCTCCTACGGACTAAATATGCATGCACTTTATAACGCTTTCTCATGGAGTTCAGCCCCCGCACATTCCAGGTAATACATTTTAGCTCAAGTCGGGTTGCCATAGGAGAGCGCACAACACAGCACAACCCAGTACAGCCTAATGGGCACACTGACAAATCCCCAAAATTCAAAACATCCCCAACTAACCCCCATCCCACCCTTCCCCAGAACAGACGCCAAACCATTGCTACCCATCCAAACCCCTATCCCCACTAGGGGAATACTCTGGGAGCTACCAGAGTCTCACAGGTAATGTGAGGCAGAGGAGGTGACCCTGCACCAACCGAGCCGGACAACGATCACACCGTCCCTGCGTGTCGGTAATGCCTCGTACATGGCATCCCCTCCTCTTGACAGTGTCATACCCCAGGTGTGCCCCTCTCCCGTGGACCCCCCCGCCACCTCCCACCCCGGGAGAAAACCAAGCCCCCCGCCAGCACATCAATGCCACGCCCTTCCTCCTCAATAGTACAAGTCAGCACCAGTTGCATGCCCCCTTACTGTATACATAACTATGCCAAGCATAGTCACTCGTCCAGCAGGCCATCGGCAGTTCCCGGGGTAACCTGAGGCAGGTTTCCAGTTTCCTCTTCGGAACCCTCCGATACCACCTCTTCCGACCCCTGTTGGGATCCAGGATCCACCAGCGAAGCTGCATTGGCCGCTCCCGATATGGCGGAAACCGCCTGTAATGCTGCCTGTCTCTCCAGCTCCGTCTGCGATGTCGGTGGTGATTGTTTGCTCAGCATACGTTTCCTGTTGCGACGGCCCCTGCATGGT
This sequence comes from Lissotriton helveticus, assembly GCF_964261635.1. NCBI lineage: Eukaryota > Metazoa > Chordata > Amphibia > Caudata > Salamandridae > Lissotriton > Lissotriton helveticus. The sequence continues at coordinate 1,532,288,230 of NC_136061.1, read as the reverse complement.
TTCCCTTGAGTCTCGGCCTTCTTTTCGCACTTTCCAGCGCCGTCCGTTCCCGCACGATATTTCTCAAGCCAGTGCCATGCGTCCTCCGGCGTGTCGAAGAAGGTCGTCTTCCCGTCCATCATCACTTTCAAGCTTGCCGGGAATAAAAGAGAATATTGTATGCTCTCTTCCCGAAGGGCCCGCTTGACTGCCAAGAAGGAGAAGCGGCTCCGTTGAACCTCCTGAGTGTAATCGGGGTAAAGTGAGACCGAGGCATTGTCCACTCAATATGGGCCAGAAGTCCGGGCATTCAGTAATATAAGGTCTCGGTCCTTGTAATGCAGCAGGTGTGCAACCACAGGTCGCGGGGGACGACCCAGCGCCGGCGGGCGGGCTGGTACACAGTGGGCCCTCTCCAATGTATAGAACTGTGTCAGGCCCTCTGGGACCACCACATCACGCAGCCAGGTTTCTAGATAGGAGACCATGTTGTTCCCCTCGACTTTTTTGGGCAGTCCCACCACCCGCATGTTGTTGCGCCTGTTGCACCCTTCCGCATCTTTGGCCCTCTTCTCCAGCTGCTGCACTGACGCGATCTGCCAGCTTTCCATGATCCGTCCGCAGTAATCCCAGGCTTGTGGACACCTGTGCTATGTCGTGGCGTAGTGCCTCCTTCGTGTCCGAAATAGCCTGGAGGATCTGGTCCATCTGCTGCTGCTGCAGCCCCGCTGCCGAGCCGCCGGTCGAGCCCTGTTCCTGGCTGTCGAGGGAGTCCTCATTATGATCATGTGGTGCCGCCCCCGGCTGTGATCGCAGTTTCCTCATGGTCCAACCTCAAATTCGATCCTTCAGCACAGAATGAGAGGTGTAAGTGCCCCCAGCTGTACTCGCTGGGGGTTAGGATGTGTGTTCCAGTCCCCCCCTTCCGCTTCCGCATTCCCTGATGGTCAGCAGCACGCAGGATGACCCCTCCGTCCACTGAAGGCAGAACATAAGCCAGAGTCGCTAGTCAGCACCGGTCAGAAAGGCGACCCCGCCCGTCACCGTCCTCGGGGTCCCCAAGAGTGGCTCCTCTCGGTTGCGCCAGTTCCCTTTCTGCTGCAACCGCCCCTGTTGTAGACCGGGCAATTCGCTCCCAGATGTTACCCCGGTCCTCCAGTTGCTATGCCAGTCGTGTGGAGGCAATCTCCATCAGGGCTCCCTGCTTGCCACCAGGCGGTTCTTCCAGCCCCCACGCTGCCGAGCCGGGTCGGACCCTGACATGGTGTCCCATAAGCCAGGGGGAGGGGTGGGGGGGGAAACAAAGCAGCCGCTGCCACACCACCTTCAGGATGATATGTGGCTGCCTCCTTCGCTTCAGGGCGTCCCCGTCTTTCCTGTTTCTCCGAGGACTGGGCCTCCAATGCCAGTTGAGGTTCCTCCTCTCCGCCTCTCCTCAATGCGGGCCAGGCTCTTCACCCTCCTGGAGCGCAGGGGGGCGGGGGGGGGGCAAGTGAGTTCTCCCTGAGTCTGTCCCCCGCAATGAATGCACTGTTGGACTGCCCCCGCAGCCGCTCGCCCAGTCCACCTCTGCCCGCAGCCACTCCTCAACACCAGGTCCACACTCGAGCCCCCCGCTGATACTGGGAGGGCCCACGTGGTCCCTGGCGTCAGGCCCCGCCGTCAGGGCGCCAGTGCAGCAGTGCGAGCCGCCGCTCGAAGTCTCCAATGTCCTCCCACGGGACCGGCCGCCACCCAGGCCGGCAGCTCCCAGGCCGTCCCGCACTCCTCACCTCTCCGGGACGCCGCCCTCGGTCCTCGGTGTTTCAGGCACGGCCTAGGTAGGCCCCGACCACTCAGCTCCGCCCGTTTCCGCAGGTGAGTCCCCTCCTCATGCAGCCACCTTCCACGCCCCACCTCGGCTCCAAACTCCACCGCTGGCAGGAGGTCGCTCCCCCTGGCGGCCCCCGGGTACACGAGGCCGGGGATATCAGGCCCTTCACAAGCCGCAATCAAGATGGCCGGTCACTCCGTTCCGAGCTGCAGCAATCAGTGGCGAGCAGCCGCCGGAACCCCTGCCTTGAAGCATCAAATAGTGTGCGGGCACCTCACAGCCCTGGGGGGCCCCCTCTGGAATAGCAAACACCGCCTAGGGAGTCACTAGATCAGGATAATTGACGAGGCCGACACGGAGCTCTCAGCTCACGCGTCCATGCCCGATGGTGCTCAAGCCACGCCCCCCACCTGCTCCTACTAGGTGGTAATTGCGATTCTGTAAATTGCGAATTTCAGGAAATCGCAATTTGTGATTTTTTCATACATTCCATTACAGTTTCTTGATTTGCGATTTCACGTTTGCGAATTTCGCACACGAAGAAATCACAAAATGAGAAATCTTTAGGAAATTCGCAGATTTTTGATGCTCGCAAAATAAGGAATCACATTTTTTACAAATTCTCATTTTGCGAGGCACTTTTGCATCATAAATTCGAAATAGCGAATTTTCATTCGCAAAGACTGTTTTTGCAATTCGCAGCATTTGCGAATGAAAATTGGCTTGATACATATGGCCCTATGTTTCTTAAACATCCCCTAGATTTGCTTTTGCTTGTTTGTGCTGCCTGGGGTTGAAAAACTAATGGGGGGAGGACGGGAGGCAGCGGGGGGCTGCAGCGAGTATCTCCTCACATTCAACCAACAGATTGTCATGGCGGTCAAGCACACAATTGCCTCCAGCATGTTTTTTTGCAAATTTGTGGTTTTCTTTTTTACCAACTCCCACTCCCCCATCTCCTTCAGTGACATTCCTTTTTCCCCATTTGTAGATGACAAGGGGCGTATACCAGAGCTGAAAACAGAGCTATGAAATGGTGGATTTGAACATTTTTTTAGTGAGGCAGACTAGAAGAATCAAGGCAGCAAGCTTACTTATCAGATCAATGCAAACTGACCCAGTCAACCAGCTTAAGATACATAGATGCAACTAGGGGTTGCAAGATATAGCAAACAACAGTACATTTTGGTTGGGAAAATAGATGTTAGCGGGAGGTCCAGCCTCCTCCGGGTATAGACGGGCCCGCCCTTGGCCCAGGCTTTGTGAAATAGCGCTGTTGGTGAATCCTAGGTGAGGGTCCCAGGGTTGTGAGACTTGGAGTCCCTATAGGTGGCGGCAATCAGCTGCGGCGGCTCCCCCGTTAGGCAGATGAGAGCGTGGGTTCAGTTATGAAGCCCCCACTTAGCAGGTCTTCAAGAAGGTCTGTCCACCACCCCCAACAAGTGCAAATGGTCCCAAAGGGAAAAGCAATACTCCCTCCTCTTGTGACTCTAGAATTTTATGGCACGACACGGAGGCCATATTATGCAAATCTCCTTTATTACCACAGCTCAGTAGCAACAATAGAAGAATGTAGAACATCAATAACATTCTGAGAAGGAATAAAGTCACTTAGAAACCATGTCTCAGCCTTCTTTGTTGCTGCTGCTCAGAAAGATAAGTAGCTCTTCCTTATTCTCTCGCTTACTTGGCGATTTTGTAACTAGAGGCTTGCTCCTCCTGTTGTACTATTAATAGCGATATTTATTATAATAGCCTTGTACAGTTTACGACATGTTTGCACTGTTTTCTTACTGATTTTGGGCTTTATCTCTTAATTTAACGTTAGTTGATGTGGGTATGTACCCCTACTGCGCTTTACCCTCGTGGTACCCTGTACCTTTGTCACCTTTCGCTATGACCCCCTCCGGTTCTATTTCGGACCGGTTTCATGCCCCCTGCCGCTTTACAATTCTTGTTGTCGCTTGAATACACTCGCGCGCCACTCGCAACGAGTAAATCCGGAGTGCAGAGGCTCACCTTCGAGCTCACCCTTGTGTTTCCTCCAGCGCCCTTCCCGGGTGCACACCTACCTCGCCTCCGCCTCCGCTCACAGACCGCTCCGCATTTTCGGTGAACTTTGCCGGCCCCCTCGCCAACGTTACTCGAGAGGGGCCGGATTAGAGGAATTCACCCTGCAACGGCGGACGCACGCGTAAAACGTGCGTGGCGGCCATTTTGGGACCTTGGGCAAGTCCTATTCGTTTACATTAAGCGGCCATTTTATGGCGTTGGTCTGCCCTGCTGTCGGCGAAATGACAGTTACCGGCACACATAACGTGCCCCCCTCACAACGAACAGCGCTTTCTCATCACGAGAGATCCTTTCACGCTCTGCCCTAATATTTAACCCTTACTCCACCACAACAGTTTTAAGTACCCCCTTCCTTGGGTAAACATGTCAGAACCTATCCCAAACATCGAGGGTCATTTAGAAAAATTAGTCAATAAGGCCTTTGAAAAGGTCCTTGACTCAATCGACATTAATATCAATAAAAGGCTTGAGGCCTTACATTCCCCCCTCCCATCTACCAGTGGGACTCAATCCGGAGCAAAAGGTAAGGCTCCCAAAAAGAGGGCATTAGGAGGTACAGATCACGAAGACCCTAAGAAGCATAAGGCAACCTCCGCCCCTTCACGCCCTCGGGGTGGTGACAAGAATGGTGCCCCGGGCACCCCATATGGGCGAAATGAAGGCCCAGAGCCCCCTACTAATATGGATATCGAGGATATCTCAGAACCTGAAATAGACCTGTCCTGTTCATCTGAATTCGACACCGATGAAGATGACTACCAAAAAAGAAGAACGGGGAGCTCAGAGGGGACACTTAAGGTCCCGGAGAAAAACATAGCCCTACTAGACCCCTTTGGAGACCCTATGTTCGACCCACTCCTAATTAAACACCCCTTGTCACCCGAGTGGACCCCCTCCCAACACGTCGCCGACTACTTAACCTTTTGGCTTCGGAGGGAGATTCCACAGGAAGTCAGGGCAAGACTTCGATCTGAATGCCCTAGACCCTCCCTACCCAATAAAGTAACCACTACCCCCGAACTTGATCCCAAAGTGGTGGCCTTTATCTCTAAAACATCCAGAGACCCTAGAAAAGGACTAGATAAGGGCCTTAGATCTTGCCAGGATCGCCTACTAGATTCTATTGGTCCTATAACAAAGATTTTTGAGATGGCAGAAACAGCCTATCTCGAGGACCGACAGGTCGACCCTAAGGAACTGAGGGAATGGGTTCAAAGGGCTATATGTTTAATTGGAAATGCCAATACCGCCTTATCCATTGAGAGAAAAAAGGGAGTCCTGTTTAAAATCGACCCCAAATTAATCGAACTAGCTAAGAACGATGGAGGTCAAGCTACTCAAGGCTTCCTCTTTGGGGAGGAATTCATCAAAGATATGGCTAGATATGTAGGAGCCTTTAACTCCATCCAAAAATCCCAAAAAGACATCAAAAGAGTATTCCAAGATCGGGTTTTTACCCGGGCCGGGAGAATGCGGGGTCGTTTTCCCGGCCGAGGAAACTCAAACTCAAGACCCTTCATGTCTCGTGGTGGTGGCAGATTCAACTTCAACAATTCCAACAACTTTGGACAATTTTATCCCCAAAGGCAAAGACCTCGTGGTAGAAACTTCAGAGGCGAGAGGAGACAACGCTCCTTTTCCACAGGTAAGAACCTTACCAGACCCTTCAGATACCCCTCCAAAGGTGGGAGGGAGACTACTCCAGTTCGCTGGAAACTGGGAATTGGTAACAAAAGACCCGTGGGTACTCAACACAGTAAAGGGCTACAAAATAGACTTCATAGCCACTCTCCGTCAAAAAAGAACCCCCAGAGAAATAACGTTCTCGGCCAAGGACCAAATGTTAGTCTCTCAAGAAGTCCAAGAACTCCTAAAAAAAAGGCGCAATAGTCGAATCCTTTTCCCCGGGGTTCCTCAGCAACATATTTCTGGTGGAAAAGAAAAACAAAGAGCAGAGACCAGTGATAAACCTCAAGGAACTAAATCAATGGGTAGTTTATCAACACTTCAAAATGGAGGGAATTCACCTCCTAAGGGACGTGTTAAGGAAAGGAGACTGGTTGACAAGACTCGACCTGAAAGACGCCTACCTGACGATACCTATCTGGGAACCTCATCAAAGGTTTCTACAATTCACATGGCAAGGCCACCTATACCAATTTTGCAGCCTGCCCTTCGGCCTCTCGTCCTCCCCTTGGTGCTTCACCAAAGTACTTCGACCCATCGCATCCTGGTTGAGACAAAGGGGAATCAGGATGATCATTTACCTCGACGATATCCTTATAATGGCACAGTCAAGAGAGACTGTTTCCTCTCATACAGACCTCACGATACGTCTTCTACAACACCTAGGGTTTATCATAAACCTAAAAAAGTCTTGTACGACCCCCTCTCAACAGACCCAATTCCTAGGGTTCCTGGTAGATACTATAAAGACAGAACTCCGTCTCCCCAGCGACAAAGTGAGAAAAGTCAGGAAAGAACTGAGGAGAACACTTCTTATGAAAGTCTTTCCCCTGAGATACCTAGCCAAAATCCTGGGCCTTCTTTCCTCCACAATTCAAGCTATATTCCCGGGCCCCCTCCATTACCGGGCTCTACAGAGACTGAAATCGAGACATCTGAGAGCCAACGGCTCGTACTCCCAACTAATCTCACTAGATCAAGAATCCAAAACCGAGCTACTCTGGTGGCTCAGAAATCTAGAAGCTTGGAATGGCAGAGCCATCTTTGGAGATCTCCCAGATCTAATAATAGAATCCGATGCGAGTTTAGAAGGCTGGGGTGCAAGATGCGGGAACTTATCCACTGGGGGTCGCTGGACCCAACAAGAAAAAGAATTGCATATCAATTGCTTAGAGTTACTAGCAGGCTCGTTTGCGGTTCGCTGTTTTACTCAGGACTCAATGAAATGCTGCGTAACTTTACGAATGGACAACGTGTCTGCAGTTCGCTATGTCAGCAAGCTGGGCGGCCCTCATTCCAAAGACCTGACAGACCTGGCGAAAGGCCTATGGAACTACTGTTTGAACAAAGGTATTTCAGTTGTAGCGGAACACATTCCCGGACTGAAAAACGAAGTTGCCGATTGGTGTTCCAGAAATTTCAAGGACTCCAGCAACTGGAAATTGAACAGAGATGTATTTCTGTCCGTTCAAACGAAATGGGGTCCATTCAAAACAGATCTGTTTGCAGACCGTATAAACACCCAGCTGAAACAATTCTTCAGTTGGAGGCCGGACCCTCAAGCCATGAAAGTAGATGCCTTCCTACAGGATTGGACAAACCTAGCACCTTATGCCTTTCCCCCTTTCTCAATGCTCCCTCGTCTCCTTCTCCACGCTCGACGTTACAGTCAGAGCATGGTAGTGATAGCCCCTCTCTGGAGGTCCCAAGCATGGTTTCCCATCATCCTAGAAATGAGCATAGATTTCCCAATTTTAATCCCTTCCTTCTCGGAAATCCTTCTAGATCCAGAAGGTCATACACATCCCCTGATAGAGCAGGGCCTTCTAATTCTGACGGCATGGAAGATTTCAGGAGACAATGGAATGTCCCTGGACTTTCGTCAAATGCTTTCAGACTCATTTCAGAGTCTTGGGCACCCGGAACAAGGAAAGCTTATAGACTGGCATGGAACAAATGGGTTCGCTGGTGCCTTCAACGGCGTTACGATCCCGTTTCAACTGATCTAGTCAATGTTATCAACTACCTTTCGGACCTCTTTACTTCAGGTCTCTCTTACAGAACTGTTAACGTTTATAGATCCGCAATTTCAGCCGGTCATTCTTTAATTAACGAAACATCAGTTGGACAAAATCTTCTTACTAAAAAGATAATGAGAAGCATGAGGGTTTTAAACCCTCCTGGCCCTAAATATACCACCCTGTGGGACGTCACTCTTGTTCTTAGGACTTTAGCGTCTTGGGGAGATAACTCTTCTCTATCGCTCAAACGCATCTCTTTTAAAATTACTGTCTTATTGTGTCTGGTGTCCTTTCGTAGAACTTCTGACGTTAAGGCCTTAGACATTTCTAGTAGGGCCTTTCAACCCGAAGGAGTTTGTTTCTTCCTCAAGAAAAGAACGAAGACCTTATCATCTTCAATCTTCTATCCCTTTTTCCCTGAAAATGATAGACTTTGTGTGGTTAAATGTTTAAAGGAGTATGAAAAAAGAACTAAAAATCTTAGAATGAATGAATCACAACTAATAATTTCTTATAGATCTCCTCATAAAGGAGTCTCGTCTCCCACTTTAGCCAGGTGGGTTAAAAATGTCATGTATGAAAGTGGTGTTGACATTTCTGTTTTTGGTGCTCACTCTTTAAGAGGTGCTTCAGCCTCTAAAGCCTTCTGCTTAGGAGGAGGATTACAAGACATCCTTAGGGCTGCAGATTGGTCTAATGATACTATGTTTAGAGCATGTTATTTCAAACCAATTTCTAATGTGATTGATAATGTTCTTAATGCACTTTAAACTTGCATAATATGGCCTCCGTGTCGTGCCATAAAATTTAGATTTTTCACAGCCTGCTGGGCAGAAAATCTGGATTTTATTAAGGACACGGAGGCTAATATTATCCCACCTCTTTCTTCATACCCTCCCTTTTGTATTACATTACGATGTATACCTTTTTCTTTCAGAATAACCTGATATTGGATTCTTATCTATGGAGTTTTTTGGATCTTCGAGTTTTGGATCCTCAAGTTTACCTCATGCTGATCTTTCTTCGCAGTTCTTGAACAAAGAAGGCTGAGACATGGTTTCTAAGTGACTTTATTCCTTCTCAGAATGTTATTGATGTTCTACATTCTTCTATTGTTGCTACTGAGCTGTGGTAATAAAGGAGATTTGCATAATATTAGCCTCCGTGTCCTTAATAAAATCCAGATTTTCTGCCCAGCAGGCTGTGAAAAATCTAAATTGTCCCCCTTAGGTAAGAGAGTTTTGTGTAACATGATTGAAGGCTCAGACGGAGACACCCTAGTTCAGTAATGTTTGAGCTCAGCTCAATCAGGAGAGAGGAGTTAGCCTAACGGCTAGGACGGTCGACCTCGAATCTGGGGAACTGGGTTCGAGTCTCAGCAATGACGCTGAACATCCTGTGATTCTGGGCAAATCACTTAATCTCCCCATGCCTAACAAAAAATGAATGTGTTCTCATGTAATGCAACTGGTGTTATGTAAAGCACTCTGATACCTGCTCTGGGTCAGGTTCGTGCTATATAAAACTCTGTAAAAAAAAAAATCCAGTCTCCTTTGATACAGTCTCACCACAACACTGTCTACATGTCCTTTTGACAGCAAGTGTCTCCACTCCCTCTCACTTCTGGGATGTGACGTGGTGGTTGCAGAAGAGGCCGTTGATCTTGGTAAGCTGTTAACAGGATGGGTAGTTCGATTGGTAGGCTGGAGTTCTTCGACAACTGCAGATACTGGTGGTGGGAGCACACTCCAGGCATTGGACCTACTTCTGGGTCACTTGAGCAGCAGATGGGTAGCCATTTAGACAGGGACACAGCGGCATGCTAGCAGTCACAGTGAGCACTTTGTAAACGCAGCAGTGGTGGCGGTCACAGGCACAAGTCTTAGCTTTGATGGCAAAGATCTCCATGGTCACAGTTGTTTCACTTTACCAGCGAGGACACTCGCATTCGTTCTTATTGCACTGCCGCGAGGTTAACGGCCAATCCGCAATTTACGTTTGCCACCTCACTTCAGGAGAGACTGTGCCCATGCTATCAGGCTCACCAATCAGTTTTTGCCGTCTCCATGATTCCCTTGGTTTGACCCTCAGCACTAGGGTCTGGGTTTGCTACTCCAACACCTCCTGCAGGGTTGGCAGGATATTTCCCTCTCTCAGTAGGCCGGCTGGCTTCCAGACCCTTAAGGTCAGAGATACAGCTCTCCCAGCAAGACAAGACTCCAGGGAATAACCCCTGCCATCTGGGAAGTTGGCTGTAAGACAGACACCAGCTCTGGGTGCACAGCAGTCCTCACGTTATGCTGCAGAGCAGAGTGATGCTACCTGTAGTACGGTAGTCTCCATCCAGGAGTAATCACAACAGAGGCACAAAGAGAGATGAGCTTTCTATACCTGGCGTATCAACAACCACACTATGCAGTGAACAGTGGAAATACAAAAGGCTGGCTCACCTAAAAGATCCTTTCCACACTGAAAAGGAGACCTCAGTCCCACCCTTCACCCCACCATCTTCCAAGTGGCGGCACTACAGGAAGACTAATCAGCAGCTCCTCTCAGCAAACGGGCTTCAGTGAATTTCTGAAGGTGTCTTGTCTCCACCCTCCAGCTTTAGGAATGTCAGCAAAACACTTCCACTGTCTGGGAAAACAATCTCACCTCCATCTTGTGCACATGAGCAGATTTGGGGCTTCCAGAATGGAATCCAGAGACATCCATTACACAGGCACACTTGTGTACATATTGCATGTACCAAAACAAGACACACATAAACACACACAGCATATATTTGGAATGTTATCACAAGGGTTAGGATTAGCGCACTGAAGCAGAACTTTACATTGGTGGGGCCTCCACTCCAGTGACACAGATAAAAAGGCCTGATCATGACTATGCATTCACAAAACACAGTATGCTGCACCATTGATCTACATGCTTAACCCATGGCTGGCTGGTAGTCCACTATCAGGACAATGTGGGCATACTTGACATGTCCCTCCGGGTCACAGGATAGGTCCATGACCTCCATCATGTCAAGGGATAGCATAGGCCTCTATGCACTAGATTACCACAAGGCTAGGGCCAACATTAAATAATCTCTGGGCCACCAGCTACTCACAGTTGAGTTTTCAGGATAGGCAACCTGACATACCTCACAGGGGACATTCCAGTCCCAATAACATGTTCAGGCAATATTATGTTTTCCTAAATTAATATTGCTTCCTGTATGGTCTTTCCACTCTGTAGGTGTAAATCTGATATTTTGTGGATTCTCCCCCCTCCATTCTAAAGCTGGAGGGGGGAGACAAGACACCTTCAGAAATTCACTGAAGCCCTTTTGCTGAGAGGAGCTGTTGATTAGTCTTCCTGTAATGCCGCCACTTGGAAGATGGTGGCGGTGAAGGGTGGGACTGAAGTCTCCTTTTCAGTGTGGAAAGGATCTTTTAGGTGAGCCAGCCTTTTGTATTTCCACTGACAACTGCATAGTGTGGTTGTTGATACGCCAGGTATAGAAAGCTCACCTCTCTTTGTGCCTCTGTTGTGGTTACTCCTGGATGGAGACTACCGTACTACAGGGAGCATCACTCTGCTCTGCAGCATAACGTGAGGACTGCTGTGCACCCAGAGCTGGTGTCTGTCTTACAGCCAACTTCCCAGATGATAGGGGTTATTCCCTGGAGTCTTGTCTTACTGGGAGAGCTGTATCTCTGACCTTAAGTGCCTGGAAGCCAGCGGCCTACTGAGAGAGGGAAATATCATGTCAACCCTGCAGGAGGTGTTGGAGTACCAGCCAGACCCTGGTGCTGAGGGTCAAACCAGGGGAATGGAGACAGCAAAGACTGATTGGTGAGTCCGATAGCATGAGCACAGTCTCTCCAAAAGTGAGGTGGGAAAAGTAAATTGTGGATTGGCTGCTAACCTTGGGGCAGTGCAATAAGAACGATTGGGGGTGTATTTGCTGGTAAAATGAAACAACTGTGACCATGGATGTGATGACCTATCTCCCTGGGTGTTCTGGTTCCATGTTGGAACCTAGAGCTTGGAACCATATCACACCAATGTTCCTCTACTTGTAAATTCCATAAGTGTCAGTTGTTAGCTGACTGTTGGTTGGGGCTAAATAAATATTACTTGGATGAACATAATCTTATGGAAATCCTACTTTGTTACACTGGCGACGTTGGAGGGTAGGATCTACTGGTGCAAGTTAGCCTCAACAACAGGTGAATAGCTGAACGTTAAGAAAAGAACTCACATGACTGCTGTTTCGAGGAAGGAGGTTTGATTCCCATCTTCAAGGGTCAGCTGTGGCTCAGCGAAGGAAACGCGGTGAAGAAAGTCAACAAAAGCGAAAACGCGACGAAAATCGGCAAAGGTAGTCATTTTCAAAGTTTTTAGAAAGAAAATAGAGAAAAAACGGAGTTTGAAAGTGACGTTGATTTTCGAGGGAAATTTCCCTAAGAAAAAAGACTTTTTGTTTGATGAAAAGTTGGCTGACATCTTTGATTGGGAGCTTTTCCATTAAGAGAAAAACAAGCTCGAATTGTCAAAGAAAGAAACAATTTGGTTTTGTGGCGGCCATTTTGACTTGGTTAAAAAAAAAAGAGAAGCTCAATCCGCTTTGGAAACAAGTCTGAATGTTTGTGATGGATTAGTGGCGGCCATTTTGAGTTTTTTCCTCGTTTTTTTTTTCGTTTTCTTATAATTTCAAGAAGACTAGAACGGGTGAAGCGGCAGTTTGGAGCGTGATATCGTAAGAACACCAATTCTAATGATAAAGGAGGACTGAGAGACTTGTAAAAAAAAAAAAAAAAAAAAGAGTGAAAACGGGAGGAAGAGCAATGTTGGAGGAACTTGTTGGATATAGTAAGTGACACAATTGAAGAAGTGACGTGCGGTGTTGAAAAGGAAAACCAGACTCGATTTTTAATCCTACATTGAGACCCTGGAGCCTGTCAACGGTGATGGGCACACCATTTTGAGGGAAGGGAGGAAGAACATTGTTATTAAGAGTTCAAAGGCACATCATTTTGAGGGAAGGGAGGAAGAACATTGTTATTAAGAGTTCAGAGGTGAATAAGGTTATTGTGTGTTAAGTAGAATAAGAACAGCATAATGCAGAATGTAACTGCACCTCCTTTCTTTCTGATGGAACCTGGCGAACCACTGATTAGGTGGAAGAAATGGAAGAACATTTTTGAAAATTACGCGAGGGTGTGTGGTGCAAATTTGAGTGGTGAGAGGAAACATGCCTTATTGATGCACTGTTTGGGCGGAGAAGGCCAGGAGATTTTAGAGACTCTTCCAGTTATTCCACAAGCAGAACAAAGAGGATTGAATGAGTATGAGGTATGTGCTAGGCAGTTAGATTTACATTATCTTCCTAAAGTGAGTACCATCATGGAAAGGTATTATTTTGGGTTACGAGAGCAGGGTAAGGAAGAGAGTGTTGAGGAGTACATTACTGCATTAAGAAAGTTGGCATCTAGTTGCAAGTTTGGGGGTTTGGTGGAAGAATGAATTAGGGATCAGTTTGTTTTGAGATGTGTGAGTGATAAAATAAGGGAAGAGTTATGGCTAAAGGACGAACCTGCACTTGAAGAAGTGGTAGGTATTGCAAAAAGGGTTGAACACATGTTAAAATGCGTTGGAGAACTGAGCAAGGAAAAAAAGGATGAAAAGCCTAGTAATTCCTCAACACAAGAAGTGGTGTGTCAGGCTGTAAAGAAAGTTGATGAGAGAAAGAAAAAAGAGGGGTGCGAGGGTGAAAAATTGAAAGAGGAGGTTGACGGTGGTATTCCTAAAATACAGTCAAGTAAGAAATTCACAACACCTTTTCAAGGAACTTGTTATAGATGTGGGAAATATGGACATATGGCAAATGCGAGAGAGTGTCCTGCCCTTAGGTTCAATTGTAATGTATGTGGTAGAAAGGGGCACATTGGTAGAAATTGTAGAACAAGAGTTGGGAGAGATACAAGGACTGAAACTAAGTTAGTTAGTTTTCAGATTAATGATGATGTTGTAGAACATCCGTCTGATTATGTGTTGATTGGGGAAAAAAGTGTGTTGATGAAATTTGATTCATGCTCACATGTTACTTTCATTTCAAACGAATTGTTTGAAAATATGTTTGGAAAAGAAAAGACTTTGTGTAAACCGGATATAAGACCAACAGGTTATCAAGATCATCCCATAAAAATAATGGGTTACTTTTTTGACTGCATTGAATATAAAGGGAGGTATGCGGAAGCAAAGATTTATGTGGTAAACAGGGGAGACAACTTGTTGAGTTGGACTCATCAGGCAAGATTGGGAGTGAGTCTCAATCCAAATGCTCATCCAGTTATTCAAGTGCAGGCTGTAGACAATGGTGAGAACAAGTTCATAAAGAATTTTAAAGAGTTGTTCAGTGAAAAATTGGGATGTATAAAGGGTTACAATCACAACATCAAACTGAAGTTGGGTGCGGTGCCTGTTGTTGCTAAAGTGAGGCGCATTCCAATTTGTGTAAAGGATGCTGTGGGTAAAGAGATTGAGAAGTTGTTGTCGACTGGGGTCATACAACCAGTAGAAGCTACTGAATGGCTCGCACCAATTGTGGTCGCGAGGAAGCCTAACAATGAGATTCGGCTGTGTGTTGACCTCCGCGCTTTAAATAAAGAGGTAATAGTCGACAAGTACCCTTTGCCAAACATAGAGGAGTTGGTTTCTACATTAGATGGGGCATGCTATTTCACCACCTTAGATATGGCTTCGGCCTATCACCAGGTTCCGCTAAAAGAAGAATGTCAAGAGCTCACTAGTTTTGTCACACCAATGGGTGCATTCAAGTTTTTAAGAATGCCTTTTGGACTGGTTTCGGCAGCCTCGGTATTCCAGAGAATTATGGAAGATCTGTTCAAAGGAATACCGGGGGTAAGATGTTACCAGGATGATGTTCTTATTTCTGGTAAGAATGAACAAGAACATGATGAGAGGGTTTGTCTTGTGTTGAAGAAAATGATGGATGTTGGATTAACTCTACGACAAAGCAAGTGCAAGTTTGGTGTCAATGAGCTAGATTATTTGGGCCACCACATTTCAAGAAAGGGCATTTGTCCAAAGAAGGATCTGGTGGAAACAATTGAAAAGTTGAAGGAGCCATGTTCAAAAGAAGAGGTGTCATCATTTCTGGGCATGGCAGAGTTCTATAATAAGTTTGTCAGAAATTTCACAGATAAGACTGTAAATCTTAGGAAAATCATGTGTAAAAGTTCTGTGTTTAATTGGACTGAGGAGTGTAGCAGAGAGTTTAGTCAGGTGAAGATGGATCTGAGGAATGCACCAAATTTGCAGGCGTTTGTTCCAGGCGATCCGACGTTTATTGTTACGGATGCTAGCAGTAAGGGTCTGGGTGCTTTGTTGTTACAAGTGAGGAAAGACAAAGAGGTCCTAATAGCTTGTGCTTCGAGATGCTTGAAGGGGGCGGAGTTGAATTACTCTGTCATAGAGAAAGAGGCGCTAGGTATATATTGGGCTGTGAATAAATTCAGGAAGTTTGTTTGGGGTTCATCCTTTACCGTAAGATCTGATCACAAGCCTCTTAAAGAAGTGTTTGAAAAGAAGGGGTTAGACTCAATCTCAGCGAGAATTAGGAGATGGGTAATTTCTTTGCAGGAGTTTGTATTCAGGTTTGAGTATATTCCAGGTAAAACTAATGTCTCGGCTGATTGTCTATCTAGGCTGGTGGATGTTGTAGAGAATGGTAAGGAAGCTTTGGCTGATGATTTTGAGGGTCAGTTAAAGGTGTGTGACGTTACTTTGGGGGCGGTGAAGGAAGATGCTTGGAGAGAAGAGCTGAGTAAGGATGAAGATTTAAAGGAAGTCATTAGGTTGTTGGAAGGTGGTAGGTCTCGTTCTTTAAAGAAACCTTGGTCTTTGATTGCTGATGAGTTGGCGGTAGTAGATGGTTTACTCATGAGAGGTACTAGGCTAGTCCCTCCTATTAATCTCAGGAGTGTTTTGGTGGACATGTCTCATGAGGGACACTTGGGTATCTCAAAGACGAAAGAACGTTTACGAATGGACTTCTGGTGGCCAGGTATTGATTTGTTGGTAGAACGCACCGTTAGGGATTGTTCTTCTTGTCAGGCAAGTGATAAAGTTTTGAGAACGAGGTCTTCTCCAATGGTTTGCAGGAAGTTGCCAAGGTCCCCCTGGGATGAAATTGCAGTTGATATTGTGGGGCCTTTACATGGTGAGCATCAAACTCCATTTATGTTGGTTTTATTGGATTTGTATTCTAGGTGGGTTGAGGTTAGTTTGGTAAGGGAGATCACAAGTGAGTCTGTTATTTCCTTTTTGGAGTCTGTATTTAAACGCGAGAGTTTTCCGAACTCCATTCTTTCTGACAATGGGCCTCAATTTTGTTCAGGGAAAGTTGAGGAGTATCTCAGTAAGTGTGGCATAATTCACAAGAGGATTTCTTTGTATCATCCTGAGGCAAATGGTGCTTTGGAGAGACTCAACAAAACTTTGAAGGAAAGCATTCAGTTGGCAAGGGTTAACAATTTGGACTGGAGAAAGGAGTTACAGAACAGAATTTCAGCATATCGTTTCTCTCCTCACTCAACTACAGGAAAAACTCAGTTTGAGCTTTTCAAGGGAAGAGCTCCTAACACTTGTTTATGTCCTGCTTGGATGGCTGCAGACAAGGGTGTAAAAAATAATGATCTGGGTGCATGGAGAGAAAGGGAATTGAAGCTACAGAGGAAAAGGAAAATATATGTAGATAGGAGAAACTCTGCAAAGGATTCCAAATTCATGGTGGGGGAAGTAGTAAAGATCAGGGCTCCTGTGGGCTGTCAAAACTGGTCGAAGTTCTCTGTTCCTAGAACCATTGTGAAAATTTCACAAATGCTGTAAAGACGGAGGATGGTCGTATCTGGAACAATAGTCGTGTTTCTCACTTTGGGGGAAAAGGGAAATGTGATGACTTTGTTGTTGTTCCTGATCTGTGTTCTAAATATACTCGCAAGAGTGTGAGAGTACGCAGGTCTCCTGTTCACTTGCGTGATTATGTCTAGGTAGTTTCTTCTTTGTTTTTCCTTATCTTTCTGTTGCTCATTTTATTGCTGGACATGTAAACCTGTTTAGTGATTAAGAGGGAGAAGTATGATGACCTATCTCCCTGGGTGTTCTGGTTCCATGTTGGAACCTAGAGCTTGGAACCATATCACACCAATGTTCCTCTACTTGTAAATTCCATAAGTGTCAGTTGTTAGCCGACTGTTGGTTGGGGCTAAATAAATATTACTTGATGAACATAATCTTATGGAAATCCTACTTTGTTACAATGGAGATCTTTGCCATCAAAGCTAAGACTTGTACATGTGACTGTCACCACTGCTGCATTTACAATGTGCTCACTGTGACTGCTAGCATGCTGCTGTGTCCCTGTCAAAATGGCTACCCATCTGCTGCCAGAAGTGGGTCCAATGCCTGCAGTGTGCTCCCACCACCAGTATCTGCAGTTGTCGAAGAACTCCAGCCTACCAATCGAATGACCCATCCTGTTAACAGCTTACCAAGATCAACGGCCTCTTCTGCAACCACCACGTCACATCCCAGAAGTGAGAGGGATAGGAGACACTTGCTGTCAAAAGGACATGTAGACAGTGTTGTGGTGAGACTGTATCAAAGGAGTTTTATATAGCACAAACTTGACCCAAAGCGGGTATCAGAGCGCTTTACATAGCACCAGTTGCATTACATGAGGACATTCATTTTTTGTTAGGCATGGGGAGATTTTGGGCCCGATGTAGGTAAATTAGATTTACCGATTCATAAATACCGAATTTTACAGATCGGTATTCATGAATCTGTAAATCTAATGTAGGTAATTTTTCGGTAAAAAATACCGAATCGGTAGGATTCGGTATTTACCGATTCTGTAATTACAGAATCGGTATTTGTCATTGATTCCTATGGGCCTTGAAGCCCATAGGATTCAATGGCAAATACTGATTCGGTAATTACAGAATCGGTAAAATTACCGAATTGCCAAGGGGGACAGGGTGTCACTTTGACACCCTGTTGCACCCCTGTTTGTGGCTTGTGTGCCCTAAGGGCATGTATGTGTGCCACATGGCACAGGTGTACAGGCACAGATGTGCATGTACACAGGTATTCGTTATTTACCATGCAATAGTATTACATGGTAAATAACGAATCGGTAAGGGCCTGTGGCACTGTTTTCAGTGGCACCTACATATTGATTTACCGATTCGGAAAATTTACAGAATCAGTATTTTACCAAATCGCTAACTTTACCGATTCGGGAAATATACTGATTCTGTAAATTTTAAGGCCCCTACATCTCCATTTGCAAATACCAGTCGGTAACGGCCGAAATTGGCCGTAACCGACCAGTATTTGCCGACCTACATCTGGCCCTTAGTGATTTGCCCAGAATCACAGGATGTTCAGCGTCATTGCTGAGACTCGAACCCAGTTCCCAAGATTCGAGGTCGACCGCCCTAGCCGTTAGGCTAACTCCTCTCTCCTGATTGAGCTGAGCTCAAACATTACTGAACTATGGTGTCTCCGTCTGAGCCTTGAACGTGTTACACAAAACTCTCTAACCACATGCCCAGATTCGCAAGAGGAGGGAGTATTGTTGTACCTTTAGGGACCATTTCCGCTTGTTAGGGGTGGTGGACAGACCTTCTTGAAGACCTGCTAAGTGGGGGCTTCAGAACTGAACTCACGCTGTCATCTGCCTAACGGGGGAGCCGCTGCAGCTGATTGCCGCCACCTATAGGGACTCCAAGTCCCACAACCCTGGGACCCTCACCTGGGATTCATCAACAGCGCTATTTCACAAAGCCTGGGCCAAGGGCGGGCCCGTCCATACCCGGAGGAGGCTGGACCTCCCCCTAACATCTATTTTCCCAACCAAAATGTACTGTTGTTTGCTATATCTTGCAACCCCTAGTTGCATCTAAGCATCTTAAGCTGTTTGACTGGGTCAGTTTGCATTGATCTAATAAGTAAGTTTTCTACCTTGATTGTTCTAGTCTGCCTCACTGAATATATATTCAAATCCACCATTTCATAGCTCGGTTTACAGCTCACACTGAAGGGGATGGGGGAGGGGGGGGGGGGGGGGTTGGTAAAAAAGAAAAACACAAATTTGCAAAAAACATGCTAGAGGCAATTGTGTGCTTGACCGCCATGACAATCTGTTGGTTGACTGTGAGGAGATACTCGCTGCAACCCCCTGCTCCCTCGCGTCCTCTCCCCATTAGTTTTTCACCCCCAGGCAGCACAAACGAGCAAAAGCAAATCCAGGGGATGTGTATGAAACATACTCTTCAGGCCCAGGAGCAACATACTGTGGGTAAAGCACACTCACTGTTAACAACCACACTTGTGCCAACTTAGCACCAAGAGACCTGTTGGTGTACGTGCGCTTTATAAATCTCCCCTAACATAACATAACATCACTAGTACACTCCAATTCTGTCTAGCAACTACAGTCTACATTTGAGGATGCTTTACCTTGCAGTAACCGCTTTGCCCCATTGGCTGAGATGACGAACGATTAGGATGTCGCTAATAATTTGGTGCGTTCTTCCACGGCACCTGATGCTTCTGCTCCCATCTCCTCTGACCAGGCCTCTTACACTGTTTTTATCTTAGATTTGAAAATGAGGTAGGGGCTTCCAAAATCCATGATTACATCACTGACCAATTCTTTGAAACAGCTTCTAGCTTTTAGCAACAAGCATGCAGTTATTGGACAAAGTGATCTACCAGCAACCATTTCCAGACCATCTGCTGCTGTATCTAGTCAGTGACTCCTGTGAATAAAGGTGCCGATCGGATATACGATGATGTTCCCACTGCTAATCACCATCAGCAAATTCCCAGTCATGTGCCTTTATGGGCGCTTAACTACAAACGGGTAACTTCCAATACCTCGAGTACTCAAATCGGTCATAAACCTAACAACTCCCTGTGCCCCACTTAAAGTAGACCTGCCAGTGCTGATTCCATCATGATGATCGGTGTTCCTAAGCCAGGCTTCTCCAATGAGTAGCTTGTGAGCTACTGGTAGCTCTCCACCCACCTGTAAGTAGCTCTCCTGTGTGCAGCCCAACCTACTAAATTCGACACTTTTGGTTGGTTGAATTAGTCGTGTTCACCAAAATGTAAAAGTGTCTATTCAATACAAAACTACGTGTATTTTGAAACCTCATAATTTCGCAAATATATTTAAAGCTGATATGTGAGAGATAAATCTTAGCTCTAACGAAATCAGTGGATATCCTCTCCCCCCTGGTATCCTGCACAATTCTCTCACATACTCTCCTTATCACTCCGCACTTCTCCGACCTTCATACGCGCTATCACTGCATCTCCCGTTCCTATACTCACCACCCCGCCTGCTAAAGACCCCAATAGAACTTCCCTCCCCCCGCCCCTCTCATATCCTCCCACGCATCACTACTCACTATAACCTCGCTCCGCTATAACCCCCACCTCCTTGCCTGCCCCTCCCTGTCCACTCTCCCCTTTTTGTTTTCTTCTCCCCAATATAGCCTCACAACCATGTCCGACCTCAACACCACCTACACACCTCCCCCCACTCAGGATCTAACTAACAATCCCCCCTCACTCATCAAACATGGTCCCAACTCCTGGACAATTCCATACCCCCATCCTCTCTAAAAATGCCAAAAAGAACTTCAAACATAAACTCCTCACCCGTCATTCTGAAACCCTCATTGAAGATAACTATCACAGCCTCACATCCCCCATTAAAACGAACTACATTTTCTACACCAAACGCCCATCTAAATGGAAGAGCACCTTCCTACAACACCTTCCAGTTTCTAGCTCGATTAAAATGCCTCATGGTCATAAACTCGCCACTTCCCCCTCCTCTCTTTTTCCTGGTGAATTAACCATTTCTATCTACAAAACAGGAAATATCCTGATCCAAGCCTCTGAGAAGCACCTCCTAATCTTCGAACTCCTCTTCAACAGTCTGTCCGACCACCTGGCACTTTCAACTCCCCCTCCAACATCCCCTCAGTCCCAATCCCCCTCACTTTCTACTCCCCCTCCAACATCCCCTCAGTCCCAATCACTCTCTGGACCCCCCTCGGCCGCCACTACTCTCAACCCCCTCCAAACTGACAGTCCCCTGGCAAATGCTCCTACCCTGTCAGCCGCACTCGAACCACCCCCTAGTGCTATCCAATTCCACCTCTCCTCACCTGCCCCCCTCCTGACCCCCTGCCAACTCTCCTCTGCCCCCCAGAGTCTTACTCCACTCCTCCTTGAAACTCCTGCCCATAACAACACTCCCCTCACATCCCTCAGCTACCCCCACAATTCACTCCGCCAAACCCCCACATCCCCTAATGACCGACCAATTCCGACACTCCCTATTACTCCTCCTCTCCGTCTTACTAGCCCCTCATCGAACAATGCCCCGCATATCTCCTCCCCTGCCTTCGTAAACTGCATGCCCATCCACCTTACCACTCCCACTTCCCCCCTGGCCAGCATACCCTGCCTCCACCTAGCCCCTCTTCCCCCTCTCCCCCTTCCAGTCCTGCACACATCGCACCTAACCCCCCCACCACTCCCAGGCTTATACTCCCCTCCCATCCCCTGGCCTTCCCCAATCCTCCTCCCAACGTAGAACCTCTCACATTACCACCCCCTCTTAAAACTACGACTCCATGCCTCCAAACCTCACTACCTAACCACTCCGTCCATAACCCCTCCTTTATCCCCGACTCTGCACCCCCTCCCCAACCTCCTCCAGCTACTTCGCAACCTAGATTTCAATCTTTCGACCCTAGCAGCTGAAATAACACTGCTCAGAAATTACTTCAATCGGATTAAATCCATCAAACCATATGTGCACCCCCACTGGCCCAATGCTATTAACACTATTCACAGAAAGCACCCATACCCCAATCTTTGGTCTACTACGCCCCTCCTCCCACGCTCTGACAGACCACTTTGCACCACAAATACCTACTCTGCCCCCGATCTATCTGCCCTATGGTACGCCTACCTTAACACTTCCCCTCCTATAGACCCCTCCACCCCTCACTCCAACATCCCTGTCATTCTGGGGACCTGCAGAAACCGGAGTCTCTGAGTTCCCCCAGGGCTCCCCCAACTCACCAGCAATCTCATCTCCTTCCTGCCTTAACTCCAAACCGAAACCCCTTTCATGCATGCTTGTGAACTGCCGCTCAGCAGTCCGTCATGCGACCGAAATCTCAGAACCCATCCTCAATGAGGATGTGGACATTGCCTTCCTTTCAGAAACCTGGCTCAAAGACCACTCGACACCCATCCTTGACCTTCTGACCCCCCTGGCTACTCTATTCTCAGAAAAGAGAGACCTGAAAAAATAGGGGGAGGCCTAGCAATTATTTTCAAAGAAGAATTACAACTCACCCAAAGTAACAACACTGACTATTCTACCTTTGAATACTTAGGAGCCAAACTCAAAATAAAAAACGGCCCCCCAATATGACTCCATAACATATACCACCCTCCTGGCAATCACCTCCCATTTGCAGAAGAACTTTCTGGTCTTATCTCCTCTTCACTACTGCGTTCCAACTCCAACAAACTCTTCCTTGGAGTTCTCAACCTCCACTGGAATGATCCCAAGGATCCTACTTCCAACCTTCTCAATAACCTTCTCGAGATTAGCGACCTCAAGCAGATTTGCAGTGCCCCCACCCAACCTAAAGGAGCTACCCTTGACGCCATCATCTCCAAACCTGATCTAGCTTCCTTATCCAACATCATCCCCATTGACTGCTCTGACCATCATCTTATCCTGTTAACTATCTAACCCCAGCACCACCCGCCCCTAAACAAAACATTAAAACTACAACTATGTCCAGAAATCTTAGGCAACTCCCCCCTGGAGTGTTAGCGCATGAACTCCAATCCCATCTCGGTCACTCTGCCCCTCCTCCAACGCAAATGAACTCACCGAGCCCTTTAATAAAACTATCCCAGAGGTTCTAGACAAATTCGCCCCACTAAAAATAAAGACCTAAAAAAATGGTTCACCCTTGACCTTAATAATGAAAGGCGCTCTCTGAGACTGGCTGAAAGAACATGGAGACAACACCCTTCCCCATCCTATTTTGCTCTCCTCAGAAATGCCAGACCGTCCGACAAGAAATACATATTTTCCAAGAAAGCCTCATTCTTTTGTCTCCAACTCTCTCGTGCCAAAAATAGACCTAGAGAACTGTTCAACATTATTAGAAATCAAACCTCTCCTGCACTGCCTAACCCGGAGGACTCCATTAACAAATGTGAAGAAATTGCCAACTTTTTCAGTGAAAAAATTGTTAAAATTGACAGCGCCTTCCTCGACCCTCAACCGCCACCCACCCCAACTCCCTCGCATTTCCACCCCCTATTTCCCTCTCCCTGTGAACACCCCTCTGACTCTTCCTCTCCTCCTCTCATTGCTCAACCCTTCTGATCCTCTCCCCATTATTCCACCGCCTAAAAACAATGCCTCATGGCATAATTTCCTCCACGATCTGAGCAGGAAGTCTTCAGCATCCTTACTAAACTCAAACCATCCTCCCACACTAAAGACCCTCTCCCGTCCGCACTCGTCCTAGATCTCAAACACGTTATTGTCCCCTACTGGACCAACATCATTAACACCTCCCTCGCTACAGGAAATGTTTCCACCTCACTACAACTTGGACAAATCACCCCCATCCCCAAAAATCCCAAAGCCGACCCTAATGTCCCGAACAATCTCCGCCCTATCTCCAATCTTCCTCTCCTCTCCAAATCCCTCGAAAAATTTGCTCTCCGCCAACTGGACAATCTCATTGACACATTCAACCTTCTAGACCCCCTTCAATCTTGCTTCCGCAAAGGATGTAGCACCAAAACCGCACTGCTAAACATAGTAGTTGATATTCATTTAGACCTGGATAAGGGCAAGAGTTACCTCCTCATCCTCCTTGACCTTACCGCCGCATTTGACACAGTCTACCACCCTACCTTACTCAACACACTCAAAGATCGCTTCGGCATTAATGGCACTGTCCTTACCTGGTTCACTTCCCACATCCAACATCGAACTCAACAAATTAAAATTCAAAACAGCCTCTCTAAACCTACTCCTGTCTCTCTAGGTGTCCCTCAAGGATCCATCCTTTCCCCCCGCCCTCTTCAACCTCTTTATGGAACCCCTTACCATCATACTTAAACAAGCAAAAATCAACTACTACCTTTACGCTGATGACACCCAACTGTACTATAAAATTAGATCACATGCCGATATCCTTCACCTTAACTCTACACTAACCAAGATCCAAGCCTGGTTCCCTAACAACCATCTTAAACTCAACCCTAACAAAACCGAGATCATCTTCTTCTCGCCCGAAAGCAACCCTCTCCCCATCCAAGCATGGATCGTGGACCTTAATGCCCTAAACTTCCATCTCTCCCTCACTGATTCTGTCAAATCACTCGGTATCACCATCACCAATAAACTCACACTCCTATGTAAAAAACTCAGCTAAAAGTGCACTCTTCAAACTCCGTCACCTAAAAAAAATCAAACTTTTTATCCCTGACAACGACTTCAAACGAATTATCCAATCTCTCGTCCTATCCAAAATTGATTATGGGAATGCCCTTCTCTCTGGTACTCCCAAAATCCACCTCACCCCCATCAAATCCGTCATCAACCTCGCAGCTAGACTAACAACTAACAGTCAACGTTTTGACCACATCTCCCCTACCCTCAAGACCCTCAAATGGCTCCCCATTGAAGACAGATCCTCTTACAAAATGACCTGTATCACACACAAAGCCCTCTATCAGGACACTCCAACATACCTCTCAACGAATCTCAAAAAAGCTGGCAGCACCAGATTGTTGAGGAGCTCCAACACCCTTCTTCTCATTCCACCTCTTCTCAAAAAAAGCTCATCTAAATCCTGCTTCTTCTCTGGCAAAGCCCCTACCATTTGGAACGCCCTCCCCAAAGACCTCCGATGCAACCCCTCCTATGACATCTTCAAGAGAGACCCTGAAATTCACCTTCCTCACCAAATTCTTGAGGTAACTTAGAGCCTAGTTCCCCCCTCATCATACTACCGCCCCCTCAGGAGACTGTCTTACTTGTCCTCCCTACTTTATTATATAGTTTACTCGTAACAACGACCCACTGATCATAACTATTTGCTCTCTATTACGATTTATGCACGATAATCATTATGTTATTCTATTTATACTTTTATTCTCATGTGATGTTTGTTATTTGCCTCATATATTGTTTATTTTATGTTTCCTCTCATCTCCAATGTTGATGTAAATCGCGCTGATACCCTCGGGTGTAGCCAGCGCTATATAAAACCTTTTAAAATAAAATAAAAATAAATAAATCAGGTGGCATTGGGAAGGCGTAGTACTAATATTAATACCTTGGTGCCAGCTGCCTTACATCTATAGTTGTTATGTATTATCCATGTAGAGCAGAGGTCTTCAAACATTTTTACTCTGAGCCCCCCTGAGCAAAATGTTTTGAGGTCAGCCCTCCCTGAAGAAGCTGTCTCTGGCCATTTGTAAACATAAAAATAAGTCCCCATACAGTGCTCCCCATTCTGGGCCTTCTCTTTGACAAAATCTATGAATCTCGCTCCTTTCCTCTGTCTCCTAGACCATTACTGTGAGGTCCCAGGGTTCGAGAGGATTAGGGCTCTGCATTTGAATGCAACCCTGCTTGCCTTCTACCTGCCACCCCAGTGACTCGTCTTTCACAAAAAAACTGCCCCTGAATGGTTAATACTGACTTTGAGGTGCCTCTTCCTGAAAGCGAAGGGTGTGGTGGTAGTGCAGATTGTTAAAAAAAACAGCCTTCTTACCAGCTATTAATTTAATGAGTCACTTAAAGCCAGGGCCACTGGAATTATGAGTTTCTGCCTCAGCAGTGTTTTCCACATAATTATAGTTTTACTGCATTTGCTCCCTAATCTGCAGATTAGAACGAAAGAAACATGATTCTAGCTCAAACGGAACAAAAGATACTTGAAGCATGACAAAGTGTTCCGAGCATTGAAAGGCCCGTTGCAAAGATTCACTGGTAATCTTTAGTTGCTTACTGCTGTATTTGGGTGTTAAACTGGTAATAATGAGGTGAAATATTTCCCCTAACAGCGTTACCTTGAGTTAAAATGACAAAATAATGAAGTAATGCTAACCACAAAATGTGGCGCATTGTGCCGCATAATTTACCTTTTCTTGCTGCATAATTTAGTCAAACATGACGCATAATGTGGTCCTCTTCTGCTGAATAATTCCAGTGGCTCTGCTTAAGGCTTCATGATGGCAAAGATGTATTCTTTTTGAGATGTAATGTAAGGGTATTATCAGCCGAGATCTGGAATAGGGGAGACACTTACAAAAATGTCTGCATTGGATACAGATGCAGCAACCTAGCTTAGAGTATGTAAATATTGTTTTAACATAATGACTTACATATTCACAGTGCTTTCTGCCACAGGTTGGGACCTCATAGCACTATTGTTGGAACTGGGGTCACCAGTCCCCTAGGGTAGCATGGCACGAGCGGGTAGGCATCCGAAAGCACATGTGTTAAGCGATCATGCAGCACACACTCACACTGAGACAGAAACCTGGGCACGCAATAAATGACTCCACTCCAAAGCTTGTATAAAAACAAGTAATCTGTATTAAGATAAATAATCAGATAGATAGAGCAGGATCAGGGAAATCATAAATTCATTTAAAATACATGTGTCTCAAAACTTGCGATCAATATTAGATGAATAAATATCCGTTCTGCAATAAATATTAAATATTGGATCAATAAATAGTTAAATAAATTTTTAGTGGGACACAGGCCCGACCTACGCCTTGCTTCTTGGTCAGTACCTGAAAGGAATACATCTCAAAGTCATAAGAACAACACTGCATTAAGCATCAATATCCATTTCCTCAGGTAAACAAAGGGACAGTTCCATAACAGAAACATCTCCCCGCTGTAGGAATAAACAATTCGTTAAGTGTAGTTCAAACATTTCCTTAAATATGAAACATTTCATTTGCCACAAAAGTATGTGGACGTAACTCTCCTCCTGTAATAGGAATTAAACATTTCATTAAGAATAATTATTCCATATAACAAGGTTGGGCATCCCTTTGGGAGAACTTCTCATTGGGCCCAGCTAACCATTGCATTAGCCAGCACTAACTAGGAGAAAACATTGCAATCTAGGTAACCATCCCCTTGTGCAGGTTTAACTGTATCAGGGCTACACCAACATTCCTTCAGGGAAGTAGAAATCCCTACATTGAGCAGGTGTAAGTAGATCTCTGTTATAGCAGGGGTATGAGACCCTTCCCTGGGCAGGAGTAAACATTGCCTCAAATGAGGTCAACACCTTTCATTAGGCATAAAGTATTTCTTTAGGCATCACACACCATCCTATTACCTGATGCCTGAACAGGCAGGGCCTTCCCCCTATTAATCAGGAGCTTACAGGTAAAACATTTCCTGCAATAGAGATAATCAGTTTAGCAGAAGTAAAACACTTCACTGAGGGTAAAACATTTCATTAACCATTTCCTTAGGCAGGAATGAAACTCCTATGGCAGGAATAAAAACACGCCACTGCGGATAAAACATCTCATTAGGCAGTGTAACTATATCCTTATAGCATTAACGTTCCCCTACTCAGCAATCAACAGTTAACAACTCTTCAAGGCAGAGATAACCATTTTTAATAGGCAAGCCTGAGCTTAGAAGACTTGGTTTATGCATGTAAAGCCTTTTAGTAAATGTAAACATTTCTTTTAAAGCAAGGAGCACCTCACTCCATAACTGTGGGCATGTGCTCCACCTTTCAACCAACATGAATAAATGTTTCATTAGTCAGCAGACACAGTTCATTATGCAGCTGTTGGCGTTTCCACCCCCAGGCCAGGATCAACATTCTAATTCCTACATTAAGCAGGCATAAACCTTTCAGCACCCAAGAGTAATCCTGTAAATAAGTAGAGGTTATAACACTGGGGCAGGGGTGTAATAAAACTTCTATAGTTCAGAATAATCCTGGTTCCAAGCAGGAATAACCACTTCAAAACTCTTCCCCAATCATAGGTAACATCCCCCTAATCAGGAGTAAACATTACAGGGAAGGAATTAGGCATAGGCATTTCATTAAGTAACTTATAAATAGAACATTACTCATTGCTAGAGAGCAACATCTCATTAAGTAAGCACAGGCCTTGCTTTAGATTAGTAAAACATTTCTGTTAATTAAGGTGAACATTTCAATAAGCAATTCAGTAAAGCATTCTCAATGAGCATTTTACTATGCCTTGGACTCCCCTATGCAGGGCTAAGCCATCGCAGATGAACTCAGTATGTCTTTAGGCCTACGCCGGAACCAGGGCCCAAACAGTTCATGAATGGCAAGCCTGTCCTCAGGCATAAACAGTAACTTAATGGCCTCCACGTCACTAGAGGCACATAGGGGCCAACAGGTGAGCACTTAAGGTCAAAAATACAGGGTTTCTCTGGGGCCTACAAGAGAGCGCTTGGAGGCACAATTACAGCGCTTCTATGGGACATTCAAGAAAGCGCTTGGAGTGAAATTACAGCGCTTCCCTGGGCACTACCTCAGTTCCTTACATGACAGCGCTTGGCCACAGGCAATGCTGGGGACAGCGCTTCAGCAGGCAATCAGGTTTAGATAATAGCACCCTGCAGGTACAGCACTTCACAAGGCAGCAACCCCCTTCAGTACCTCAGCACTCTTCACAGGGACAGCAAAGGAGCGTTGGGGGAGCAGGGAGTCAGCGCTTCAGAAGGCAGCAACTTCTAGAGCCACAGAAGTTCTTGGTGACACAGCACTTCAGGGGGATAGCGCTTTTCAGGATTCACAGCGCTACGATATAGCAGGCAATTCACAGCAGAGGTAGCGCTCGGCAGACAGTTCATTCCAGGTAGCGCTGCTGAAGAGCACCACAGAATATAGCGCTTCAGGCAGGAATCACGCCCAGGATTCTAGCGCTTCACAGACAGCAGGGTGCAGGGCTATAGCGCTTTGGCCCACACGAGGTGGGGGCAAGACCAGCAGGTCTAATAACATTCAGTTCAGGATGCTGCAGTTCAGGCAAATATAGCGCTTCAGAAGGCAGCAACCCCCTCCATTACTTCAGCGCTCTTCACAGGGTCAGCAAGGGCAGCGCTAGATATACAGGACAGGTGACACCCCAGTAGCAGGTTAGCAAGGGAGACCCCAGGTGACATCAGGAAACGCAGGGTCAGTACCGCGCCAATACCTGTTTGCATCTTCAAAAGTCCTGTGATGATTTAATTTCTTCTTAGCGCTTTAGGTTTCTTGCGCCCTTGTAAATAGAGGCTTAGTTTCTTGTTGGCGTGATGTTTCTTGCACCCTTGTAAATAGAAGCTTAGTTTCTTGTTGGCGTGATGTTCCTTACGCCCTTAGGTTTGTTGCTTGGTTTCTTGTTCCTTGAAGGGGGGGATAGTTTGGTGGCTGGTGTTCCAAGTTCTTCTCAGCCAATCCCTTCAAGTGGTCCCTGGGGGTTCCCTGCCGCGGGGTTAGGTCAGTGGGGGGGGTACAGGATGCCTCAATACTTGTAAAGCAGCACACTAGGCCCTGTCATTCCAGCATCATAAGACCCTGCCCTGACCCCCACTGCCTATCCTCCTGCGTAGGTACTTCCCCAGGTCTCCCCTTAGTCCCTCTGACAGGAAAGTTTACCTTCCTTTCCTTATACAGTGCCAGTTGACAGTTGGCAGTGGCAGTTGGTGTCACCTCACCTGTTCCAGAAGGTTCCAGGGGGTTCTAGGAGGTTCCACCATTCTACCTGTGGGCAGGCTGGCAGGCTAAGTTGATACATTGTTTGGAGGGTTCCAGCCAGGCCCTAGCCACTAGAATGCGCCCACTAAACCCCGCTGCAGCAGCAGTGGTCAGTGGCAGCCATGTTAGGGGTATAAGACACCTGCATCTTAACATCAGTTTCACAGTACACAGGGCTTTCCTCACTACACAAGGCCTATACATTGTTGTTACCATGAGGGCATTCTGATTTAAAAGGGAAATAAAAAGGCGAAAAATTTTGGGGAAAGGGCCAAGTCTCACACATCTCCCCCCCAGCCAAAAGCCAGGGTAGACCGATCATTCCCTTGATGGGCTTCCCTGCTTGGGGCGGAAAAAGGTGGACGCAGGCCCAATACCACCATGACATTCTCGCTAATCCAACCACCCCACTGGTGTTCCTAGTGGGATGCGGCCAGGACAGACCTCCAATCCAGATGTCTCTGGCCCTTACTCTCTCTCAGAGTGGGGGGCAGTCGCCCCAGGCCCGTGGTACCTTTTTCCACTCTCCTCCTCAACCTAGGGTCTAAACCCTTAAGTTGACCTGGTGACAGGGGCGAGACCTACCTCTCCCTGCACCCCCTCCCAGGGTTCCGCACCCTCCCTCCTGGATGACACATCGGGACAGCCTAGTCTCCCAACCTGGGGTTCTCTTAAAGAACACTCCAGGCCCAGTGACCACAGCTGGGGCACCCCTGAGAGTCACAACCGGGGGAACTCTGAATACAGAGATTCCTCCCGCCAGGTCAGGCAACCCCTGAACCTGGCCACCCAACCCAGGATCTTTAACCCCGTGGCTGGACCGGTGCCAGAGGAGAGTCCTTCCTCCCTCTGCACCCCCTTCCAGGGTTCCGCACCCTCCTCCCCGGATAGGTACCCCTGGAAGTCACAACCGGGGGAACTCTGAATACAGAGATTCCTCCCGCCAGGTCAGGCAACCCCTGAACCTGGCCACCCAACCCAGGATCTTTAACCCCGTGGCTGGACCAGTGCCAGAGGAGAGTCCTTCCTCCCTCTGCACCCCCTTCCAGGGTTCCGCACCCTCCTCCCCGGATAGGTACCCCTGGAAGTCACACTGGTAGGGTCCATAGTTACTGGTACCCCACCCTCCAGGTCAGGCAATCCCTGCGCCTGAAACCCCAGTCCAGGTTCTACACCCCGTGACTGGTCCAAACCCCGAACCTCGGGTACGCTGCCACCATGGAAGTACCTGGCACACATGATTTCAAGGTCTTCAGCTCTGTCTCTGTTAGCTGAAGCCTGTGCACCAGCTTCCCTTCCTTCATTGCAAGGCTCACACTCTCCCTTTTCTGCTCTAACCTCTTTGACGACACCCCCCCCCCTTCCAAGGTTCTCTGGTGTGACCGCCTCCCTGGGTGTGACCTGCCCCTCCTGTCCCCATCCCCTCTCCCCTCTGGGTGGGCTCCTACCCGTGCCCCCAAAGTGGTACGGAGTTCCTTCTTCCCTCCGCCCAACAGGCACCCCCATCCCCTGACACAACACTCCAGTGCCAGGTGAGGACTCAGATAATTCAGGAAAAGGTTCTAGGATGTGGGTGACAGTATAGGTCAAACAGGCCCTGATACACTCACAGGCTAGACAGTGGAGGGGTCAAATACTAAGGCTTGCACACACAATAATTGTGCAGCCCAATTGCTGTGCACCCTGTCCCAATGGAGGGTGCTGCATGGTCACAGGTCCTGGATCCCACCGCTCGACACCAATATGTTGGAACTGGGGTCACCAGTCCCCTAGGGTAGCATGGCACGAGCGGGTAGGCATCCGAAAGCACATGTGTTAAGCGATCATGCAGCACACACTCACACTGAGACAGAAACCTGGGCACGCAATAAATGACTCCACTCCAAAGCTTGTATAAAAACAAGTAATCTGTATTAAGATAAATAATCAGATAGATAGAGCAGGATCAGGGAAATCATAAATTCATTTAAAATACATGTGTCTCAAAACTTGCGATCAATATTAGATGAATAAATATCCGTTCTGCAATAAATATTAAATATTGGATCAATAAATAGTTAAATATATTTTTAGTGGGACACAGGCCCGACCTACGCCTTGCTTCTTGGTCAGTACCTGAAAGGAATACATCTCAAAGTCATAAGAACAACACTGCATTAAGCATCAATATCCATTTCCTCAGGTAAACAAAGGGACAGTTCCATAACAGAAACATCTCCCCGCTGTAGGAATAAACAATTTGTTAAGTGTAGTTCAAACATTTCCTTAAATATGAAACATTTCATTTGCCACAAAAGTATGTGGACGTAACTCTCCTCCTGTAATAGGAATTAAACATTTCATTAAGAATAATTATTCCATATAACAAGGTTGGGCATCCCTTTGGGAGAACTTCTCATTGGGCCCAGCTAACCATTGCATTAGCCAGCACTAACTAGGAGAAAACATTGCAATCTAGGTAACCATCCCCTTGTGCAGGTTTAACTGTATCAGGGCTACACCAACATTCCTTCAGGGAAGTAGAAATCCCTACATTGAGCAGGTGTAAGTAGATCTCTGTTATAGCAGGGGTATGAGACCCTTCCCTGGGCAGGAGTAAACATTGCCTCAAATGAGGTCAACACCTTTCATTAGGCATAAAGTATTTCTTTAGGCATCACACACCATCCTATTACCTGATGCCTGAACAGGCAGGGCCTTCCCCCTATTAATCAGGAGCTTACAGGTAAAACATTTCCTGCAATAGAGATAATCAGTTTAGCAGAAGTAAAACACTTCACTGAGGGTAAAACATTTCATTAACCATTTCCTTAGGCAGGAATGAAACTCCTATGGCAGGAATAAAAACACGCCACTGCGGATAAAACATCTCATTAGGCAGTGTAACTATATCCTTATAGCATTAACGTTCCCCTACTCAGCAATCAACAGTTAACAACTCTTCAAGGCAGAGATAACCATTTTTAATAGGCAAGCCTGAGCTTAGAAGACTTGGTTTATGCATGTAAAGCCTTTTAGTAAATGTAAACATTTCTTTTAAAGCAAGGAGCACCTCACTCCATAACTGTGGGCATGTGCTCCACCTTTCAACCAACATGAATAAATGTTTCATTAGTCAGCAGACACAGTTCATTATGCAGCTGTTGGCGTTTCCACCCCCAGGCCAGGATCAACATTCTAATTCCTACATTAAGCAGGCATAAACCTTTCAGCACCCAAGAGTAATCCTGTAAATAAGTAGAGGTTATAACACTGGGGCAGGGGTGTAATAAAACTTCTATAGTTCAGAATAATCCTGGTTCCAAGCAGGAATAACCACTTCAAAACTCTTCCCCAATCATAGGTAACATCCCCCTAATCAGGAGTAAACATTACAGGGAAGGAATTAGGCATAGGCATTTCATTAAGTAACTTATAAATAGAACATTACTCATTGCTAGAGAGCAACATCTCATTAAGTAAGCACAGGCCTTGCTTTAGATTAGTAAAACATTTCTGTTAATTAAGGTGAACATTTCAATAAGCAATTCAGTAAAGCATTCTCAATGAGCATTTTACTATGCCTTGGACTCCCCTATGCAGGGCTAAGCCATCGCAGATGAACTCAGTATGTCTTTAGGCCTATGCCGGAACCAGGGCCCAAACAGTTCATGAATGGCAAGCCTGTCCTCAGGCATAAACAGTAACTTAATGGCCTCCACGTCACTAGAGGCACATAGGGGCCAACAGGTGAGCACTTAAGGTCAAAAATACAGGGTTTCTCTGGGGCCTACAAGAGAGCGCTTGGAGGCACAATTACAGCGCTTCTATGGGACATTCAAGAAAGCGCTTGGAGTGAAATTACAGCGCTTCCCTGGGCACTACCTCAGTTCCTCACATGACAGCGCTTGGCCACAGGCAATGCTGGGGACAGCGCTTCAGCAGGCAATCAGGTTTAGATAATAGCACCCTGCAGGTACAGCACTTCACAAGGCAGCAACCCCCTTCAGTACCTCAGCACTCTTCACAGGGACAGCAAAGGAGCGTTGGGGGAGCAGGGAGTCAGCGCTTCAGAAGGCAGCAACTTCTAGAGCCACAGAAGTTCTTGGTGACACAGCACTTCAGGGGGATAGCGCTTTTCAGGATTCACAGCGCTACGATATAGCAGGCAATTCACAGCAGAGGTAGCGCTCGGCAGACAGTTCATTCCAGGTAGCGCTGCTGAAGAGCACCACAGAATATAGCGCTTCAGGCAGGAATCACGCCCAGGATTCTAGCGCTTCACAGACAGCAGGGTGCAGGGCTATAGCGCTTTGGCCCACACGAGGTGGGGGCAAGACCAGCAGGTCTAATAACATTCAGTTCAGGGTGCTGCAGTTCAGGCAAATATAGCGCTTCAGAAGGCAGCAACCCCCTCCATTACTTCAGCGCTCTTCACAGGGTCAGCAAGGGCAGCGCTAGATATACAGGACAGGTGACACCCCAGTAGCAGGTTAGCAAGGGAGACCCCAGGTGACATCAGGAAACGCAGGGTCAGTACCGCGCCAATACCTGTTTGCTTCTTCAAAAGTCCTGTGATGATTTAATTTCTTCTTAGCGCTTTAGGTTTCTTGCGCCCTTGTAAATAGAGGCTTAGTTTCTTGTTGGCGTGATGTTTCTTGCGCCCTTGTAAATAGAAGCTTAGTTTCTTGTTGGCGTGATGTTCCTTACGCCCTTAGTTTTGTTGCTTGGTTTCTTGTTCCTTGAAGGGGGGAATAGTTTGGTGGCTGGTGTTCCAAGTTCTTCTCAGCCAATCCCTTCAAGTGGTCCCTGGGGGTTCCCTGCCGCGGGGTTAGGTCAGTGGGGGGGGGGGGTACAGGATGCCTCAATACTTGTAAAGCAGCACACTAGGCCCTGTCATTCCAGCATCATAAGACCCTGCCCTGACCCCCACTGCCTATCCTCCTGCGTAGGTACTTCCCCAGGTCTCCCCTTAGTCCCTCTGACAGGAAAGTTTACCTTCCTTTCCTTATACAGTGCCAGTTGACAGTTGGCAGTGGCAGTTGGTGTCACCTCACCTGTTCCAGAAGGTTCCAGGGGGTTCTAGGAGGTTCCACCATTCTACCTGTGGGCAGGCTGGCAGGCTAAGTTGATACATTGTTTGGAGGGTTCCAGCCAGGCCCTAGCCACTAGAATGCGCCCACTAAACCCCGCTGCAGCAGCAGTGGTCAGTGGCAGCCATGTTAGGGGTATAAGACACCTGCATCTTAACATCAGTTTCACAGTACACAGGGCTTTCCTCACTACACAAGGCCTATACATTGTTGTTACCATGAGGGCATTCTGATTTAAAAGGGAAATAAAAAGGCGAAACATTTTGGGGAAAGGGCCAAGTCTCACAACTATAAACAGGGCCACTGGACTTATTTTGCAGGAGAAGGCCAAATTATGCAGCAGGGTTGACTAAATTCTGCAGCAAGTAAAGGCGAATTATGCTGCATAATCCTGCATATTTCGTCATAGCATTACTGCATTATTTTGCAATTTGTACACTTGTTAACACTGCCCTGGGTTTTATTGCCCCTCATAAGTACCACATTAATACCCACACATAGCAATAAGCAACAGAAAGGAGACCAGTCAACCTTTAGAAAGCGCCTTCCACTGTGAGGTAATGTGTTGCTGCATTTTTAGTAACTTTTGAACCATTTGAGCTAGAAACAAGTTTTTTTTAATTCTGCAAATTATGTAGCAGACAATGGATTTTGTGGCAAATGCGGGAAATCCATAACTATGCGCAAAATACCCAAACAGCACAATTGCAATTTCCAGTGGCACTGACTATAAACACAAAGGTCATTATTCCTGTGCACCAACTAGGGTTCGATGATGTGTTGCTTAGCTTTAACACACACAGACATCTGCAGTGATGGTAGTCACTAACTGAGGTTTCATAACCTAAAAGAGTGCAGTTATCACCGGTTAGTTTAACTTGCATTTATTATCCAATTAAGTTCTTATTGCATTATTTTATATACACCTGCAAGACTGTGAAAACACGTACGCTTTTTATTTTATTTTTAACAACCTCTTTGACCCTGCCAGCACACCAGGGTTGCAACTAGACCCGAACTTCGGGGGCTAACACTCCCAGCCAGGGCTGGCCCTAGCACTGGCTGCACACGGTATAACAGTCTTTTTTGGTGCCCCTCCCCCATTTTCTCCTCCATGAATTCCATCACTACTACTCACCAGAAATGCACCTCATCTCTTTATAGCCCCTTTCAGACACACATTTCAGTTTTTTGATAGCGCTACTCATAGTTTACTCACACTTGGTTCTGTGATCCACATGGCACCCGTTCTTTGTAGCAGGCACATTAACCCTCTGCGCTGTGTGGGTGAAAGGAGTGCCCATGTCAGTGCACGGTGAGCGATGTGACAGTGTGAGAGTAGGGTAAAAGGAGTGACTGCAGGGTGAGTGAGGTGACCATATGATTTTGGGTGCGGATGTAAGTCCAGAATGGGACGAATGAATGCATGGTTAGTGATGGACTTGTTTGAGTGAGGTGGCAGATTGAGCAGTGAGGGGGACAGGTGAGTGAAATTTCACATGAGTGCGGGGTGAGTAGTGTACTCGTGTGACTGTTGGGTGAGGTACAGGATGAACAGCGCAAGTGCATTGTGAGTGCAGAGTAATCACCATCAGATAGATTCATGAAGCCAAATTGCGATCGCAATAGCTGCTATATAGCAATTGCGATCGCAAAATGAGTAAAAGGAATTCTTGATAGTGAAAATGGCAAAATAGCGAAATCGCTAAATCAAAATTGCGAGTTCGCAAAGAAATTTGCAGAATCCTGGAACAAGCCCATTTGCGATTTTAAAATAGCGAGAATCCATGGATTCTGCGAAATCATTTGCGAACTCGCAAAATATTCGCAATCGCCATTCAAGAAAAATCGCAGATAGCGAAAAACAAGATAATCGCTATTTGCGACGCGCAATTTAAGGAGAACCAAACCAGGTGGTAACCAGCAAAGAAAAAAAAAAAACTTCAGCTAACTACAAACAGGTGCAGGCCTGCCCAAACACACTTAAGGACATGCAGCTGGAGCCTGAGGACTCTCACAATGCCAGGACTCTACATGGTGGTCAGGTGGCGTAGGCTACAGCGAGCAGCACGGAACAGACGTAGGATCCAGGAGCGGATATTCCGTCAGCGGGTCACCATTCTGGGCAAAACCAGGGAGCAAATCTATGCTAAGTACCGCCTAAATGGGCCAATGATCATTAAGCTGATCCAGGACCTAGACCCCCTGATGCAGCACCCAACAAGGAGGACCAATGCCGTTCCCACCCATGTGCAGGTATTGTGCAGCCTGCACCTACTGGCCTCCGGAAGCTTCCAGGGGATGGTTGCTGTTGCAGGGGGGATATCCCAGCCCACCATGTCCCGCTGCCTAAGGAGTTTCCTGGATGCAATGCTGACCCGGCTACACCACTACATATCATTCCCCACCACCCAACAGGAATTGAATGACACCAAGCTGAAATCCTACAACATCGCACATTTCCCGCATGTAAATGGATGCATTGACTGTACCCACATCCACATCTGCCCACCAGCACAAACGGAATACATGTACCGCAACCGCAAGTCCTACCACTCCCTCAATATCCAGATGGTTTGCAACGCCAAGAATTACATCACGGACATAGTGGCACAATATCCGGGCAGCACACATGACTCCTTCATCTTCAGGCACAGCGGCATTCACACACGACTGGCCAGGGGAGACTTTGGCAATGGACACCTACTAGGTAAGTACACATGCCCCCAAATAGTACACTGTGATCATGTATCTGCGCAGAACAGGCACTCACCCTGTGCTTTTTACCCTCAGGTGACAGCGCCTACGGACTACGTGAGTACCTCCTCACCCCATACCTCAACCCTGCCACACCACAGCAACGGCGTTACAATGCTGCACACATACAAACAAGAAATTGCATTGAGAGGACATTTGGCTTATTGAAGAGCCATTTCCGCATACTGCACAAGACTGGTGGGGCCATCAAATACACACCTGAGGTCTGCTGCCGCATCGTGGCCGTGTGTGCAATACTCCACAACATTGCTACCAAGCGCAGGATACCAGTGGAGATATCTGTCAGTGAGTCGGAAGGGGACAACCGCCCGCCTCCACATGTGCGTCATGCACGCCGAGAAAATCCTGCTGAAGGACACTGGCGCCGCAACCACATCACTATCAACGGTTTCTAGTGCACCCATTCCCCTCACAAAACACTGCACTCACGCATGACAAATATAATAATGACATGAGTGTGAATCAAGTCAGACCATTAATCTTTATTGTTCATGCACAATAAATTGGCCTTTACTAATATTGGTGTCTCATGAAGAGAGTATTACTCCATACCTCCCCATGCTGGGGTAGTGGGCTTGCAGGGGTGTACTACATGGCCTCCCTGAGAGTGTCTGAGTTCTCACTGTCGGTTAGGACGAGACGCCCCAAGTCGTCTAACTGTGTCCT
Organism: Lissotriton helveticus; assembly: GCF_964261635.1. NCBI lineage: Eukaryota > Metazoa > Chordata > Amphibia > Caudata > Salamandridae > Lissotriton > Lissotriton helveticus. The sequence continues at coordinate 1,532,250,222 of NC_136061.1, read as the reverse complement.
GAGGGACGGTGTTGGCCCTAGTTGATGCTGTTGGCCTGCTGCTGCGGCGACGTACAGGCATTGGTGGCAAGGATGCACTGCTGTTAGTTGACGCTACCTCGCTCACGTCGTCAGGCCCCTCTGCTTCTCCATGGGCAGTGGACTGGCTGCCGAGCACTGCTGCTGTAAGCAGATCTAGTGACCTGGCCACATCTTGGCAACACTGCACCATCTGGCCCTGCATAGCAAGTGACGTGCGTGCCAGCTGTGATGTTGCATTCCCAACTATATGGTTTGATCTTGTGTAGGCCGATAGGTGGGCCAGTAGTTGGCGGTGGCGGCGGCGGGTCATGTCCTGCTGGGCAACCTGCAGCTGGCTGTTCTCTCTGACAGCAGCGGTCATCTGGGCAATATTTTGGCCTGTCGCCTGCAGCTAGGTGTGAATTGTTGCCAGGTGATGCGCCTGTGTACGGTGCACCGCCAGCATGCGGCGTTCAATCGCCAGGCCTGGGTCTGGTAGTAGGAGTGCCCTGTCCGTGCCTGCTGAGCCCTAACGCTGCTGGCGCCTCAGTGCGCTGGTGTGTTATCTGGCTACAGCTGTGCGCCTCGTCTGCCTCCTAGGCGCTGGTGGTGGGGCCTGTACCACTGCTGTGGCTGTTTGTTGGGGTGTTGGCTGCACACCTGTGGCTGCAGGGGTGGCCCTGTCCGCACGGGGTGGTGGTGGTGGAAGAACTGCTGGTAGCTGTGATGGACCGGGTCGTTGGTTGGACTGGCCCTCACCCTCAGTGTCCTCCTGGGTCTCGGCGATGTGCAGGGCCTCGCTATCTGTGCTGGGTTGCTCTTTTGCACCTGTAATGTGAAAGGGTGCATGATTAATGTTATGTATCTTGCACATGCAATGTTGATACATGCATGCAGGCTTGCTTTCCCTGACTGGCTTTTGGATTCACTTTGAATTTACAGCTCTGGCTGTGTTCAGCTAACTGGGGGGATATGATCTCACTACGACTACCACAATGCAATGGGGCATTTCAGGTGTGCATGGGCTGCATTGTTGGGCATGTCATATTGCTAGCTCAGGAGTCATGGGCATTGTTGGGGGACAGGGTCGCAGTCGCATGGCACTTACCTTCAGATTGTTGTCTGGGTCGAGACGAGTCCAGCTGCATGACCCCCACGCAAGCTTCTGGTGCAATGGTGTCCTCTATCAGGTCCTCCAATGGGGTGTTCGGTGTGGCTACAGGTTCCCCTCCACCGGTGGCCAGTCGATCCCCAAGCCTCTCGGCAATACGCTCCTTAGACCGACCTCTCAGGTCGTACCAGCGCTTTTTAAGGTCTTCAATTGAGCGCTGGGTCCCCCCAACCGAATTAAATTTAGCGCGGATGCGCTGCCAGATCCTGCGCTTGTCAGCCTCTGGCACCCTCCCGGAGTCTTTGCCAAAGAGCCGTGCATAGTCCTTGGTGACCCCCTCAATCAGATGCTCCAGTTCATGTTCTGAAAACTTGAGTTTTCGCTTCCTCTCCTGCCCACTGCTCCCTGCTGCATCCTGGGACATCTTGGTGAATTTTGTCCTGCTGGGGTGCTGCACAGTCTAAGGTTTGGAGCTCCTCAGTATCCTGCTCCCACTCTCTGGCTCTGTGTTCTGTTTGTGGGTGGGGTAAGCCTACTTCCTGGTTGTGATGTCATCAGTGGGCTCGAAATGCGACTTCCTGTTTTTGCGATCTCGCAGTTAGCGAGATCGCTAATAGCGATATCGCTAATTGCGAGGTCGCAATTTCTACTAGGAAAAATGCCGAATCTGCGATTAATTAGCGATTGTGGCAAGATCGCAATCGGCAATTGCGATCGATTGCGAATCGCTTTTTTGCATCGCATTTCTACATGAATGCCATTCTGCGATTTTGAAATTGCGATTCGCTATTTTTCCGCAATTTGCTAATCGCAGTATATGAGTGTAGGGTGAGCAGGTGAATGTGTGAGTGCATGTGATCAGTGTGAGAGCATTGTGATCGCTGTGAGTGCAGGGTGAGCGTGAAAGTGAAGGGGGAGACTGAGGAGTGAGTTGTCTGAATGCAGGGTGCATTCCCAGACACTTGAAGTAACTCAGCAGTAGGGTTCCAGATATAAGTTAAACTATTGCTATTATGGCATTATTCAAGGATCGAGGGTGGATGAAATAAATAATGTGCTGATCCTACAACAAACTTCCAGTCTTAAGATTAGGGTTGCCAGCTCAGTCCAAAAATAAACAGGTACGCACTTCGAACAGCAAATATAAATAGAAAGCACTTTTAATTGTGTCATACGGCTGCCTGAATGATTCCTGACTGATAATTAAAGGGAACAAAGACAGAAAAGTCACATTGCAAATGAATAGATACTTTTTATTTATAACCCCATTTAGTGTCAAGACGAGGTCTTTGCAGGTTCTTTAAACAACATATGGCTGGCATTTTTCTTTTGGCAACTCTACTTTATATTCCTTTTCATGAAATGCATTCTCACACTAGTAAATGTAAAATACAAATGTAAGGAATAGGGGGTTCAGGAACCAGAAAAATAACAGAGGCATACAACGGTATGTAAATATACAAATGTCGTTAACGACATGTGAAAAACTCGGGTGTGCCAGAGATAAGACTCCAGACACTGCCCAGCCAATCCCACAGCACCCCACTCACTGACATCCGGCCCCTTGGCACTCTGATCTCACTTCAAGGGTTTCAGAGTAAATGAAGACAGCCTGGAAATGCAGCAAATAAACATCGCTGCACTTCCAGGCCATCTCCATTTACATGAACTTGCAGAGGAATTCGCGCACCTCCAGGGGGGCACGCCCCACAGTTTGAAGACCTGCCTGATGCACTGATGAGATCACTGTTAGTCATCTTGCATATTAAGACCACTAATGTAATCATGTCTGATATGGTCACTATTATAATACTTATACTATTATTCGCTCAGGATGACCTTCATTGAACATAAGTAGCTATTATTACTGAGAAGTTTGGAGGCTCCTGTACTAAGCTGACCCATTAAATTAGCCATGAAGAGGAAAAATATATAAAGAACAAAGTGACACACTGGATACGTTACGTCAGAGGTTGTCATTCACTTATCCGAGATGACATTATCAATGCCAAAAGGATAGTCATCCCTGATTCCAACATAGACATGATAGAACTAATGCTCATGTCCAAAGCAATGGTTGATGTCAGGACAAGCCCCCCTAGTCATTCCAGTATTTAATTTAAATATCTCAGGACATTTCAGTTCCCTGACGAGAGATCCCCTATGTTGTCTGTCATTTCCACCTCACATCTTAGTGATAATGACTGACTCAGGGGGGCGGCTGTTCCACCTTCTGACCAATCAATCTTGCTTACATTCGATTCTGCTCTCCCTGGCTGCCCAATGGATGCTAGGGGGTCTGACCATCCAACTCATTCCTGTTCCTCCGAGGTTTTGATTGTGTCTAATACTAACTTTAAACCATTGCTTGCTAGTGAATATTCCTCTAGTGGTCCTCACAATTATGTTGCTTGTGTGTCCAATAGTGTCATCTCAGTTGAGATGTCTGGGAATGGTGCTCAGGGCCAGACTGGCCGTAGCGGGCACCGGGCATTTACCCAGTGGGCAGCCAGTGTAGGGACCGGTTTTGGACCCCTGGAAGGCCATTTTTGTTACCGGGGGGAGGGGGCAGGATGGGGATTGCATCATAGCTGCAATATCGGCCCACTGTAAGAAAAGCTGCAGGGGTGAGATGAGAGTGGTGCTTTCAAATTAGCACGCCTAGGGGCCAGCCGAGGTGTTTGCCAGGGCCGATTTCAGTTCCCAGTCCAGCCGTGATGGTGCTATACACAAGGGACCTCCATCTTCTAAGCCCAGCGAGCTGCTCTTTGTCTCCTGGAAAGAACAGGACTTAGTAACCCTTCCAGACTGGAACCAATTTATGGACAATTATAATATATGTCTAGTACAAGAAGCCTGGCCTCTGGATTAAATCCACAGGCCAGATTATCTTAGTTTTTTCATCTTGCAATTCCTAGCTGGAGGGGTAGAACCTCTGGGCATCTAGTCATATGGGTTGGAGCCTCACTAAACTGTCGAATACGTCAACTTAACAGTCATTTTACTGACATCTTGGGAATCCAGTTGGACACTGGAAGAAATCACAGAATAACCATCTTTAATGTCTATGTAGGAGGGATCAGGGACAGTATGGTTATGCAAATGCTAAAGGTGCTTGAAAACTTTCTTGAACAGCGCTCTTACCAACACTGTCTTATTGTAGCGAGTGACTGTAACATAACATTCGAGCCACTCGACAATGATGACGTTTATTTATTATTATTATGCGTTCTTATATAGCGCTCGATTACCCATAGGCATCTCGGCGCTTGCCTTGGGAACCCGTCCTGGCTTCCCCAAGGTGAAAGCCAGGCATCCCGCCGCGGGGGGGCCGTAGTGGAGATTAAGCAGGCTAATGCCCAGAGCTGCAGAGTGTGAACCCGTGATTCGAGTAGGCACCGAAACGAGAATTATCGAGTCCATGGATATTTGGGCTCAAGACCCTGCCGCGTCGGGAATTGAACCCTGGTCCCGGGTCTGACCTCTGCTTCAGGGTCTGCCTCCTCTAACCAGTGAGCCACACTTTAACCAGGGATGAAGATTATGCTTGGGCTATTCCTTTGTTAGATATTTCACCAATAAACAAATGGACAAAAGCTGCTCTCCAATTAAAGGCACTTACAGTGGAGCACGGGCTCAGGGCCCTTAATGGTAGAACTAGATCTGATTTAAAAGGTGTCCACACTTACAACAAGCCACATCACATGAGCCAAATTATATATTAGTCGACTCAAGGCTGTGGCCATCTGTAATCGATATGATTGTGTTAGAAAGATCAGAAAGCAATCACAACCCACTCTCTTTCACCACTCAGGCCTTTTGTGAGAGTATCCCTTCAGATCTTGATCTGCCCTCTTACACCATGGATATTACATTGACTGCTGACAAATGTTACCTGAAATGGCATCAGGTAGCTGCTCTTCCTTATATATTATCTTTCGTAGATATGGACCCTAAAACTGTCCTTGCTCAAATTGAGGTCGACCAGTTTGACACACCAGACCAATTGATGCATATTCATGAGGCCCTCTTTGAGCGCATTTTAGATTATTTCACCATCCCTGTTTCACGCAACAGGCAAAGTACTGATAAGAATCGACCCAGGTTTAATAAAGAATGCCGCAAACTCAATCATTCCCTAGTTACAGCCATCCAATCTAAGAATCTGGTCCACATTCCCCTATAGAGGAAGATCTACAAGATGGCAATTTCTAATGCTAAATGGGACTGGGATGAACAGAGGTGGAGGGCCCTTCTGGACGTATGTTCAGCCACAAATTATACCAAATTCTGGCAATTCGTCGCATGTGGTGCTCTTCAGCCACATTGAAACCATCAAAGAATGCTGCTCCATCTGACTGGGTTGATTACTTTCACACTTTATATTCTGGTGACTCCACCACTCCAACACAGGCTACCACCAAAGTCCTTCCGCCTCCCTCCTGTGTTACACCCATGTTTGCTATCACTGATATCATTGAGTCTCTAAACGCTGTCTCGCGGTGCCGGCATGCAGGACCCAATGGTGTTCCAGCGGGCATATTCTTATGTGATATGGAGGATTGGCCAGCTATTTTTTAGCCATTGCTAAGTCCATCACTGATGAGGCACTCATTCCTGATTCTTGAAAGGGTGCAATAGTTTTACCCATCCATAAAAAAGGCGACTGATCTCAACCGAGCAATTGCAGACCTATAAGCTTAATAGACTGCCTCCAAAAAGTGTTTTGCCTCTGCTGCCAAAATATCTAGGATTGGATTATGGAACAAGATGTCCTCAGTCCCAGTTAGGAGGAAGGTCTCAACCATCAACCAGGCCTTCCGTTTTGTGTTAATCTATTGGGAGAACCATTGTGATTGGCCAATGCAACCTTTACATTGCCTTTGTCGATCTAAAATTGGCTTTTGACCTGATCCCCCGGCTGGCCTTTGGAAATCACTCGCTGATCTGGCTATGCCTCCTCACATTCTATCATTACTAATCCGTTTACCTGAGGACCATTACGCGAATATTAGGTGGGGGGCGCAAAGTCAATTGACTGATAGGTTAGCAGTTTGCAAAGGTGTTCGCCAGAGTTGGGTTCGGACCCCCACATTATTCTTGATATTGTTCACTTCCTGTCCCACTTTGATACAGATGCTCCCTCCTTGGCATACATCAAATCTCTGATTCTCCTCTTTGCAGACAACACTTTGTTGGACTTCTGCCACTTTTGACTTGCTTCAACTAGCTTGCCTTGGAGATCAGCACCTCTAAAACCAAAAGTGATGTTGTTTAATCCACATAAATCGTACAAGGGGAGTATAGTCCTGGGGGGGGGAGTCCCCCTGGAGAGGGTTGATTATTTTACCTTACTTGGGGTAACATTTTCTTGGGGTATGACCTGGCCCCCCCACATCAATAAGGCAGTCTTGAAACTTAAGCAGACCACTGGTGTGTTACTTAAGTAGTATTCAACTTCATACACCAAACCCATTACGCCAGCTCTACAAGGCCATTAGCACTGGGTTCCACCCTACTGTGGAGCATTTCCAACCATGAAAAATTAACCATAACTGAAAATAAATTATTTAGAAATCTTGACTATCTTCCTCCTAGCACTGCACTCTGTTCATTTTTTATGGACCTGGGAGTAAATAGGGCTGCAGGTAAAATCCTTCTATTGGAGATGCCTATGGACCACCCCTAAACCTGCCCACTATGGGGACGATCTTGAGGATGCCATGAAGGCTGACCGTTTCAGCAAGGTCCCCTGGCTCACGAGAATCAAGAAGGCATTTCACTGACATGGGATGCCTGAGTTGTGGGATCAGCCAGATTCCACTAATTTCCCGCCCAAAGATTTTCTGAAAATGCATTACTGAGCAACACTAATGGCTAATGAATCCAGAAGAGCCTCCTGCTCTAAGCTTACTAATGATTATATCGATTTCAAGCTCACGTGTGGGTTCGAGCTCTTCTGGGATCAGGTGTTTGTTGTACTGGAGAGGAAGCTTTACTTCCAGTCCAGAGTGGGTACCCTCCCACTGACAGTGCTCACTTCCAATTGGATCTTCCCGCCAAACACGAGCCATCATACTGCCAAACATCAGACATCATCCAGCCAAACATGGGGCATCATCCCACCAAACATGGGGCATTATCCCACCAAACATGGGGCATCATCCCACGAAACATGGGGCATCATCCCAACAAACATGCGGTATCATCCCACCAAACATGAGGCATTATCCCACCAAACATGGGGTATCATTCCACCAAACATGGGGCATCATCCCTCCAAACATGGGGCATCAGCCCACCAAACATGGGACATCATCCTACCAAACATGGGGCATCATCCCAACAAACATGGGGTATCATCCCACCAAACATGAGGCTTTATCCACCAAACATGGGGTATCATCCCACCAAACATGAGGCTTTATCCACCAAACATGGGGCATCAGCCCACCAAACATGGGGCATTATCCCACCAAACGTGGGGCATCATTCCTCCAAACATGGGGCATCATCCCACCAAAAATGGGGCATCATCCCACCAAACATGGGGCATCATTCCACCAAACATGGGGCATCATCCCTCCAAACATGGGGTATCATCCCACCAAACATGGGGCATCATCCCTCCAAACATGGGGCATCACCCCATCAAACATGGGGCATCATCCCTCCAAACATGGGGCATCATTCCACCAAATATCTATATATCTATCTATCTATCTATATATATATATATATATATTTCCCGGACGAAACGCGTCATGCTGCTACCCATCTTTGGAATAAAGGCACTTTAATTTGCACCATCCCTCGTTGTGGTTTGTACCTGTTTTCATGTTTGCCTTGGTGTGTTCGTGCCTCAGGACTGTGAAGTTCGATATATATATATATATATATATATATATATCCATCCACCTTCCTCCGTGAAACGAAAGAAAGACGAGGCCACAAAAGGGGAACCATGTGGAGTCAGCTTTATTCAGAAAACACCCGTTCTGGCGGATGCATTTCGGCGTGATGCCTTCTTCAGCGCCTGGGGTGTATGTGAGGGAGCGGGCGCCGATGAACAGGTAAAATACCCCGCCCACCCCTCGAGTTCACAGTTCGCTCCTCCTCTCCCAGGTGAAATCCTTCAGCGTGTGCCTCCTGATGGGCGCTTAGTTCACAGCGCCTACAGGTCCCAAAATGCAGTGGGTTTGTGGAATAGGCATTGAGGGGGTGGAGAAAACTGAGAGCATAGTTATTGCTGAATCCCCAAAGTCAGAGTGTCCCCAAATGTCAGCTTACTCCTTAGGTCCCCAACCGCAGCAACCTACAAGCCGTGGGGCCCTTTGCAGCGGGGGCAAGGAAGGGATACTCCTCACCGACGAGCAGCCGAATGGCTGCCACACCGCTCCATATCTTCCCGGACTTGTAGGTGGGCCTCAGTGAATCCAGTTCCCTGGAAGCAACAAAAGTTCTGCAGAGCAGAGGCCAGTGAGAATGAGGCCAACTTGATGCCACAGGGACCTCGTGAGCGCAGCACTGGTGATCGCGCTAATATGTCCATCCACCTTCCTCCGTGAAACGAAAGAAAGACGAGACCACAAAAGGGGAACCATGTCGAGTCAGCTTTATTCAGAAAACACCCGTTCTGGCTGATGCATTTCGGCTTGATGCCTTCTTCAGCGCCTGGGGTGTATGTGAGGGAGCGGGCGCCGATGAACAGGTAAAATACCCCGCCCACCCCTCGAGTTCACAGTTCGCTCCTCCTCTCCCAGGTGAAATCCTTCAGCGTGTGCCTCCTGATGGGCGCTTAGTTCACAGCGCCTACAGGTCCCAAAATGCAGTGGGTTTGTGGCATAGGCATTGCGGGGGTGGAGAAAACTGAGAGCATAGTTATTGCTGAATCCCCAAAGTCAGAGTGTCCCCAAATGTCAGCTTACTCCTTAGGTCCCCAACCGCAGCAACCTACAAGCCGTGGGGCCCTTTGCAGCGGGGGCAAGGGAGGGATACTCCTCACCGACGAGCTGCCGAATGGCTGCCACACCGCTCCATATCTTCCCGGACTTGTAGGTGGGCCTCAGTGAATCCAGTTCCCTGGAAGCAACAAAAGTTCCGCAGAGCAGAGGCCAGTGAGACTGAGGCCAACTTGATGCCACGGGGACCTCGTGAGCGCGGCACTGGTGATCGCGCTAATATGTCCATCCACCTTCCTCCGTGAAATGAAAGAAAGACGAGGCCACAAAAGGGGAACCATGTGGAGTCATCTTTATTCAGAAAACACCCGTTCTGGCGGATGCATTTCGGCGTGATGCCTTCTTCAGCGCCTGGGGTGTATGTGAGGGAGCGGGCGCCGATGAACAGGTAAACTACCTCGCCCACCCCTCGATATATATATATATATATATATATGCAATCCCAAACAACGGGCAGGAAGGTGGGAATCAATCAATCAATCAATCAATGCATTTGTAAAGCTCACTACTTACCCGTGGGGGTCTCAAGGTGCTGGGGGTGCTACTACTGCTCAAATAGATAGGTCTTGAGTAGTCTTCTGAAGGTTAGCAGGTCCTGGGTCTGCCGTAGGAGGATGGGGAGGGTGTTCCAGGTCTTGGCGGCGAGGTGGGAGAATGATCTGCTGCCAGAGGTCGCTCTTCGGATGCGGGGGACGGTAGCGAGGGAGAGGTCGGCGGAGCGGAGCTGGCGGTTGGGCTGTATCGGAAAAGATGGGGTAATGAAGATTACTGGTAAGTAACCGGAGCATTACCTCCTCGTCCATCTTCCCTGATCCAGTCCTTACCTGTGAGATAATACCCCTTTGCCTAAGGCTACAATCTTCTACATCTTCAGGAGTCCTTGACACAGATGAGACCAAGTTTAACAAATATATTATTAACACCCTTGATTCAGTGGCTCCATTAAAACTTCAGGTAACAAAAAAGGTCCAAGCCTTCAGCCCAGTGGTTCTCTTACACATTAAGGGAAGAGAAGACGTTGGAGAAAATCCTATTGTCCAAAGGCTAAGGATCACTACAAAGTAGGTCTGAGAAATCTTTGCAAATCTTCCCAGAAAGCAAAGAGAGAGTTATTTTCCTCTTGAATTTGAGTAGCTTCAAATACCTCAGGAGAGGTATCAAAAATGGTTCATTCTTTTCTCACTCCTGAGACAGTAAATAGTAAAATCAGCCCTTCTTGTGAACTTTGTAAAGATCTATCATCAGTTTATTCACTATAAAATTCAGAAAATGCATGCAACCTTTCCCACAAACATAACACTGGAGGTGCCTGTATATTCTGTGATCCTACCCTCAAATGTTCTTTATAATTTCAGAGGAAGTTTAGCTGACAGAGCTTGAGAAATGTAAATCAGGATCCCCAGCAGGTCCTTGTCCACCTCAAATCTGACAGTTCAACGCCTCTACCATCAGTCTGGTGTACAAATAAATTCTGAACGGCTCCCTAAAGGTTGGCTGTTTTCCTTCTGACTGGAAACACTCTTTTCTCCATCCCTTACTTAAGAAGCCCACTGCAGATCCAGCCACCTTGAGCAACTTTAGCCCATCTCCCTTGTACCAGAAGCAGCCAAAGTCTTGGAGAAATTGGTAAATGGCCGCTCTCCTCCTTTCTAGAATCTAAAGGCCGTTTGAACGACTCATAGGCTGGTGTCTGACAAGGTATGAGAACTGAAACTGCCTTATTGGAAGGGACTTAAGATAGCAAAGAACATCTTGACACTGCGACTGTGATTATGTTGGACCAATCTGTAGCATTTAATGCGGTTTCCCACGCCATCCTTTTGGATAGATTTAGTTCGACAGACATACAAGGTAGAGCCTTCTCTTGCCTGAAGTTGTTTTTAGAGACTAGATTTCAGCAGGTTTATCTTCATCCTTTCTCATCCCACTCTAACAGCCAGATTCATCAATGCAACATTCTGCGAATTTCAAATTGCGAAAATTACCGAATCACAATTTAGAATTAGCAGAATGGCATTCATGAAGAAATGCGCGCAAAAAATGTGATTCGCAATCGGCCGCAATTGCCGATTGCGATTTTGCCCCAATCGCATATTAATCGCAGAATCGGCCGATTTCTTGGTTGAAACTGCGATTTTGCAATTACCGAAATAGCAATTTGCGATCTCGCTAACTGCGAGATCGCAAAAACGGGAAGTTGCATTTCGAGCCCAATGATGACATCACAACCAGGAAGTAGGCTGTTCCCTCCCTCATTCAGACCACTGAGCCTGATAGTGGAAGCAGGACTGTGAGGAGCTCCACAACAGTGAACTTGCAGCACCACAGCAGGACATCCACAGGCTCCAAAATGTCACAGGAAGCAGCAGGGAGCAGTGGCCATGAGAGGAAGAGGAAGATTAAGTTCTCAGAGCAAGAACTTGAGTTCCTAATTGAGGGGATCTGTAAGGACCATGCACGCCTGTTTGGCAAGGACTCCAGGAGGGTGCCAGAGGCTGACAAGCGCCGCATCTGGCTGCGCATCTGCGCAAAGGTAAATTCTGTCGGGGTGACCCAGCGGTCAATAGACGATTTGAAAAAGAGGTGGTACGACCTCAGAGGGCGTGCCAAAGAGCGGATTGCGGAGAGGCTGGGGGAGCGTCTTGCCACCGGTGGAGGAGACCCCACCGCCACACCCAACACCCCACTGGAAGACCTCGTGGAGGACACCCTGACTCCTGAAGCCTGCGTGGGGGTCACCCAGCTTGACTCGTCCCGACCCACCCAACAATCCCAAGGTAGGTGCCATGCGACTGCGAGCCCGTCCCCTAACAGTGCCCATGACCCCTAAGCTAGCAATTTGAGAACCCCAGTACTGCAGGCCATGCACACCTGAAATGCCCTATTGCATTGTGGGAGTTGTAGTGTAAAAAACATTCCCAGATAGCCCAACCCAGGCAGACCTGTCAATTCAAGGTAATTCCAAAAGCCAGTCAGGGAGAGCAGGCCTGCATGCATGTAGCAACATCTCATGTGCAAGCTACATATCATTAATCATGCACCCATTTACATCACAGGTGCAGCAGAACAGGCCAGCACCGACAGCGAGGCCCTACATATAGATGAGTACCTGGAGGACATCGAGGGTGAGGGCCAACCTGAACCCGGACCATCTCAGCCACCTGCAGCACTACCACCACCACCACCCCATGTGGGCAGGGCCACCCCAGCAGCCACAGGTGGGCAGCAACCACCCCAACCAGCACCCACGGCAGTAGTACAGGCCACAACACCAGCAGCCAGGAGGCAGACGAGGCGCACAGCCGCAGTCAGGTCGCATTCCAACGGACTGACGCGCCAGCAGCGTGCCAACTCAACACGCGCGGGCAGGGCTGTCCATGCACGGGATCCTGGCCTAGCTATTGAACGCCGCATGCATGCGGTACATCAGACGCAGGCGCGTCACCTGGCTGCCATACATCTGCAGCTCACCAATACCGCGCAGCATGTTGGACAGCTGACCGCAGCTGTGCGAGAGAACAACCAGATCCTGGTCTCCCAGCAGGACATCACCCGCCGCCGCCACCGCCAGCTGCTGACCCGCCTGTCAGCCTACACCCGGTCAAATCATATCATTGGCAATGCTACATCCCAACTTTCCCGCCGGTCCCTTGCAATGCAGGTGCAAATGGTCCAGTGTTGCCAGGACGTAGCCAGGGCACTTGATCAGGTGACAGCAGCAGTGCTCAGTCTGCAGCCAACTGCCCATGGAGAACCAGGGGGTGGTGATGATGCCAGCGAGGGCACGTCAGGCCACAGCAGCATGTCCTTGCCGCCGGTGACTGAACGCCGCCGCAGCAGCAGGCCCACTGCAGTATCACGGGCCAACACTGCTATTGAGGACAGCGAGAGGCGATTGGGTGCGTCTGGACGGAGGCGCCAGTGACACTTTTCACTCAGCCTGCAGGGCCATGCAGTATCTGCAAGCAAGCCCTCTACCCCTGCATGGGGACATATGACATAATACTGTTCCCATGTGCAATCATGGACAACAAAAGCCACATTATTGTGATTTAACAATACTAATTTATGGTTCCACTTAAATCCGACTCATGTCATTATTACATTTGTCATGCATGAGTGCAGTGTTGTGTGAGGTGAATGTGGGCACTAGAAACAGTTAATAGTGATGTGGTTGCGGCGCCTGTGTCCTTCTGCAGGATTCTCCCCGCGTGCATGACGCACATGTGCAGGTGGGTGGTTGTCCCCTTCCGACTCACTGCCAGAGATCTCGACAGGTATCCTGCGCTTGGTAGCAATGTTGTGGAGTATTGCACACACGGCCACGATGCGGCAGCAGACCTCAGGCTCGTATTTGTTGGCCCCACCAGTCTTGTGAAGTATGCGGAATCTGCTCTTCAAAAGGCCAAATGTCCTCTCAATGCAATTTCTTGTGCGTATGTGTGCAACATTGTAACGCCGTTGCTGTGGTGTTGCAGGGTTGAGGTATGGGGTGAGGAGGTACTCACGGAGACCGTAGGCGCTGTCACCTAAATGAAAGGAGCAGAGGGTGAGTGCCTGTTCTGCGCAGCTACATGATCACAGTGTACTATTTGGGGTCATGTGTACTTACCTAGGAGGTGTCCTTTGCCAAAGTCTCCCCTGGCCAGTCGTGTGTGAATGCTGCTGTGCCGGAATATGAATGCGTCATGTGTGCTCCCCGGGTATTGTGCCACTATGTCCGTGATGAAACTCTTAGCGTTGCACACCATCTGGATATTGAGGGAGTGGTAGGACTTGCGGTTGCGGTACATGTATTCCGTTTGTGCTGGGGGGCAGATGTGGATGTGGGTGCAGTCAATGCATCCAATTACATGTGGGAATTGCGCAACGTTGTAGAAATGTAGCTTGTTCTCATTCAAGTCCTGTTGGGTGGTCGGGAATAAGATGTAGTGGTGTAGCCGGGTCAGCATAGCCTCCAGGAAACTCCTTAGGCAGCGGGACATGGTGCTCTGGGAGATCCCCCCTGCAACAGCGTCTATCCCCTGGAAGCTTCCGGAGGCCAGTAGGTGCAGGCAGCACAAGACCTGGACATGGGTGGGCACGGCATTGGTCCTCCTTGTTGGGTGCTGCATCAGGGGGTCCAGGTCCCGGATCAGCTTGATGATCATTGGCCCATTCAGGCAGTACTTGGAGTAAATTTGCTCCGCAGTTTGGCCCAGCAGGGTGACCCGCAGGCGGAATATTCGCTCCTGGATCCTGCGTCTGTTCCGTGCTGCAGCCTGGAGCCTTCGCCGCCTGACCACCATGTAGAGTCCTTGCATTGTGAGAGTCCTCATGCTACTACTGTGTTTCCGTAAGTGTGTTTGTTCAGGACTGCACCTGTGGCTCGTTAGTAATTTTTTTTTTCTTTATGGTTACCACCTGCTTTTGGTTCTCCTGTAAATAGCGATTTTCAGCTTTTTCTCAAATTGCGAGTTGTCATGAATTGGGTTTGCGATTATTTAGCAAAATCGCAAAACAAATCGCAGAATCCATGGATTCTCGCTATTTCCGATTCGCTATAGGGGTTCCTCCTAGATTCTGCGATTTATTTTGCGATTTCGCAATTTACTTTTTGCTAATTCGCAATTCTTGTGTTTTGGCATGATGAATTGCTTTTCTGTTAATTGCGATCGCAATAGCTAATTCTCAGCTATTGCGGTCGCAATTTTGCTACATGAATATGGCTGTTAGCCTCTTATACTGGAGTTCCTTAGGGCTCAGCTTTGAGTCTTACTTTGTTCGATCTTCATCTAGCACCACTGGACCAGTTGATTGAGTCTTGAGGTGTGCAGGTGGGATCTTATGCGGATGATACCCAACTACTATTGTCTTTCCAGCAACACTCAGATTCTGCCCTCAGTAAGCTCAAAGAGTATCTACAGGGAGCTGCTGGTTGGATGGATGCCAATATTCTCAAATTAAATTTGGCCAAAACAAAAGTTATTTTCTTTGATCCAAGAGGCTCACCTTCCCTTAGTCTTTGGTGGCCTGAAAAAATGATTCCGCCCGACCCCTGCTTCCACAGCCTAGAAAACAGGTTCGGCAGGATGAAGATCAAACCTTGCAGGCAAGGACTGTATCAGGAAAGCCTTGAACTCAGAGTAAGGATGATTACCGGTAAGTACCTGGGACATTATGGGGCATGATGTTGGACCTCAACCCTCAAGATGCAGGGGGAAGGGAATGGGCAGGTGTGATTTTGCCGCTTGCCCTCATTTTTCTGTCACCAGACTATGACTCTGCCCTTTCAGGTTATGCGCCTCACTTTCCATCCTCCTGGCATTGAAACTTTCTCCCTTTGGCTTTCACCCTCCATCGCAATTACCTCCTTCTCCACTCCTCCTGCCCATCTCACCACATTTTTCACAGCTCTACCGCAACTTTGTAAACTTGTTGCTTTGACTTCCCTCACTACCAAACCTCATACCCACTTTTAGTACACTAAGGAATTAAAATTATGACAACTGCTACCACATTCCCAGGAGCTCTATCAATAATCGATAAGAAGTACAAAGAAGCTCCTGAAGACTCGCCGGCATGTCTGGTTGGACATCCAAAATCGGACTCTACCATTACACATGCTGCCCATCGTTGGCCAAAGAACCCTTCCATCCCAATTTCAACCACACCTGATAAGGAAGGCAGGCGCCTTGAAAATACTGGTAAGCGGGTCTCAACTATGTCAGGCACAACTGAAGGTGCAGCGAATTGGCTGGCAATCCTGGGCACATATGACTGCTAGATGTTGTCGGACATCGCCACATATCTTGACTGCCGGTTGAAAGATGAGGAAACAGAAACAAGAAGATTCTGCAGGAAGGAGAAATATCTGCATGGGAAATCATAGATTGTGCTCTGGACATCAGTCCTCGGACAATAATCTTGGTTAAAGGCCACAACATTTCATCCTGAGGTACAAACTAAGATTTTTAGACGTGCCATATGATGGCGATG
Organism: Lissotriton helveticus; assembly: GCF_964261635.1. Lineage (NCBI taxonomy): Eukaryota > Metazoa > Chordata > Amphibia > Caudata > Salamandridae > Lissotriton > Lissotriton helveticus. Next base: position 1,532,234,172 of record NC_136061.1, on the reverse strand, counting down.
CTTTGTTTGGCAAGCACATTGATGATTCCTTACAAGCAGTGAAGGCTGACACTGACACCGCTAGATCTTTGGGCACCTTGAAGTTCCATAAAACACCTTTTAGAGGGGCAGGCGGAAGAGGTGCTTATTCATATCGAGGAGAACACCAGAGATATCAGTCATGCCAACCTTTTCAGCAGCCCTTTCGATCTACCTACCAGCAGCACCAACCATATCAGACACCGCTCGCAGCAGCTTACTCCAAGCAGTCACCAAGGAGGAAGCAGACAGCAGCAGCAAGAGACACTAGAAGGAAGCAAAGACAATACTATAGTGCTGGTAACGCGCCCTACAGAACACCATCCTGTGAGAGCAAGAATTTCAAAATATCTCCATCAATGGCAGACGATCCCAATGGACAAATGGGTCCTGGACCTCAACACAAACGGCCATACTTTGGAATTCACTCGAATTCCACCTACCGCTCCACCAAAACGAGCACCTCCATCTCATCTTCATCTTCTCCGAAAGGAAGCACTATCTATGCTAAGCAAGGGTGCCATAGAAAAGATCTCAAACTCTCAAAAAAGAATGGGCTTCTCTTCTTGTTTCTTCTTGGTCAGGAAGATCTCAGGAAACGGAACAAGTACTTGAAGAAACAATCGTTTCGTATGATCACTCTTCAAGAAATCCTGCACCTCATCAAACACAGAGATTTCATGAAAACAGTATGCTTATTTCCCTTTTTCCTATCCATCCGAATCTCACATTTTTCAGATTCACAGTAGCTGGCACTCACTACCAATTCAAAGTAGTCCCATTTCATCTCAGGTCCACTTCCTGGATAATTACGAAGTGTCTGGCCTCAGTGGCAGCCTACTTAGGACAAAAAGGCCTCTAGGTTTCCCGTATCTCGATGACTGGCTCATAAATGCGCTATTCGCTCGCCAAGCCTCGAAGGATACAATAATCTGTCTGCAAAAATTTTAATCTATGGGCCTCACCAGTCAATTAGCAAAATTCTCTCCTTGGTCCCACAACAAAGATACATTTCCAAGGAGCGATCGTGGATACATTGCAAGACAAAGCATCCTTGTCACAAGAAAGACAAAAGAAACTCATGATGTTGGCACAGAATTTATCAAAAAGAAAATCAGTTCCTTTTTGCCTTCTCCAATCACTTCTTGGCATTATGTCATCTGCCATTTTACTAGTGCCATGTGCCCCTCTATGGATGAGACCCTTTCTGGAAGGATTTGATGAACAATGGGTGCAGACAAACAATTAATTTGAAGATGCCATCAAACTTGCACCATTCATGCTAACAGCTCTTCCTTTGAGGACAAACTCACAAAATCTCTCGTCAGGGCTCGGGTTTTTGTCCCAGATCCCCAAATATACCATTACAACACAAAAAACACAGCATAGCATAGCATAACAAAACACAACAAAGCATAGCATAACAAAACACAACAAAATAGAAAAGCATAACAAAGCATAGCACAGCATAACAAAACATAGCATATCATAACAAAACACAACAAAGCTAAGCATAGCTTAACAAAACATAGCATAGCATAACAAAACACAACAAAACATAGCATAACATAACAAAACAAAGCATAGCATAACAAAACATAGCAAAACACAACAATACATAGCATAGCATAACAAAATACAACAAAATATAGCATAGCATAACAAACATAATATAGCAAAGCATAGTATAACAAAACAAAACATATCATAGTATAGCAAAGCATAGCATAGCATAGTATAAAAACACAACAAAACATAGCATAGCATAACTTAACATAGCATAACAAAGCATAGCAAAGAATAACAAAACATAGCATAGCAAAACAAAGCATAGCATAATAAAACACAACAAAGCATAGCATAGCAAAACAAAACATAGCATAATAAAACACAACAAAGCATAGCATAACAAAACACAACAAAGCATAGCATAACAAAACACAACAAAGCATAGCATAACAAAACATAGCATAGGATAACAAAACACAATAAAGCATAGCATAACAAAACACAACAAAACAGAACAGCATAACAAAGCATAGCACAGCTTAACAAAACATAGCATAGCATAACAAAACACAGCAAAGCTTAGCATAGCATAACAAAACATAGCTTAGCATAATAAAACATAGCATAGCATAACAAAACACAACAAAACATAGCATAGCATAACATAACGAAACAAAGCATAGCATAACAAAACACAATAAAACATAGCATAACAAGAGTCATTGACCCCTCTAACGCCCGACTCCCATCTCTTCTTGATGTGCCCGTGCACACGCCCAGATGCTCCCTCCCCGAGTTCTATCCCCCAGTTACTTGGCAACACCGCTGTACGGACTCTGCAGACCCAATCCAATGATCCCCATGATGGTGACTCACATGCTTGCGCTTGTTTTCCTTTCTCTTTGATTTTTATCCTGCGTTTTCTAGCTTATGTGATTACTTATATGGTCTGTACTGTTCAGATAACGAAATGCCAACAAGTTAAAAAAAAACATGGCAGAACAAAACATAGCAAAACACAACAAAACATAGCATAGCATAACAAAATACGACCAAACATAGCATAACAAACATAGCATAGCAAAGCATAGTATAACAAAACAAAACACATCATAGCACAGCAAAACATAGCATTGCATAGTATAAAAAAACACAACAAAACATAGCATAGCATAACTAAACATAGCATAACAAAGCATAGCGAAGCATAACAAAACATAGCATAGCAAAATAAAGCATAGCATAATAAAACACAACAAAACAGCATAGCATAACAAAACATAGCATAGAACAACCACACACACAACCACACAACCACACACACAACCTCACACAACCACAACCACACACACAACCACACAAACCCAAACACAACCACACACACACAACCACACACACACACAACTACAAACACACACACAACCACAACCACACGCGCAATCACACACACATGCACAACCACACACACAACTACACACACACACACAACCACACTGTCAGTGCACAGTTTCAACAGACACCATCAGTCGTCAGTGCACGCTTTCACCGGGTACAAACACCACCAGCCATCAGTGCACGCTTTCACTGGGCACACACACCACCGCTTACATACTAATTTCTTTCATATTTTTGACTGATATCTTTTGTCTACTTTATCTACCTTTTCATTTTTATCTCCGTTTTTTCCCCTACTCTGGTCTCTTCTTGCTTTTCCGGCTCTCTCAACTTGTTCTCTCCTTCCTGTTAAAATGAGCAGAATGACTTCAAGAGCTATTCCTTTTGAGCTACTGATCCCAAATATATCTCAATGCGGAGAGTCCCAGAAGAGTGTCTGACAACCCCTGGAACATCTGCTAAGACAGGCACTCTGCAAAGAGGTAGGCCCAAAAAGCACTGCAGACACGCCTCATACAGACACACACACACTGAATTCATGTTGGTCACTCCCTCTCTCCTGCTTTGCTTCTCTGATCCTAACTCCCATCCCACAAGAACATTATTTTTTGCAACAATACCCACTTACACAACACCTTGCCAACTAGATTAGTTATCTTATTTTCTCAAACACAAAAGATAGCTTCACTGACTGCACACCAGAACACCAAAGTCATATCCATCCATCAATCAGACGGTATTTGTATAGCACTGCTTATCACCCCCTGGGGGTATCCAGGCGCTGTATATAGTTGGCAAAGTGCTGCCAGCTCCACAGCTGTACCCAAGCAACCCATCAACATACGCCTTGGAGGCACTCAGATAATCTTACGTAAATGTACTGCACACATTGTTCAATAACTTTTACCAGACTTGTGATGCTGCCTAGAAAACCATCTACCTAGCTGGGGGGCCAATGGACAACTGACCCCCCAGCTCAATGAAAAACACCAAAGTGCTTCAGCACACCACAGACACTGACCACTAGGAAGGGCTTTACTAGAATCAGCTCATGTTAGTTTCACGTTAAGGAACAATAAACTTGACTATACAAAGCCTTTAAGAAATCACTACAAAACACAACAAAACAATTAACAATTGATTGATGGAAATCTCCGAATGTACGAAATGACACACATATGAAAGCACTACAATACCACAGCGGCGGCTCCTTTGCTACGCCAGAGGAGCATCACCCCCCCCCCCCAAAATGGCACGAAATGAAAATTACATTGATAATAAACACTTTTTTATTATCATTTCATTTTTCCTTTCCTGACAAGTCTTTGGGGGCAGGCCAGGGGGGAATACAGGCACTGAGGGGGAGTGGTGGGCCCTGCCTTCAGTGAACAAGATGGTTTGGCCGGCCAAACCGTCATGCGCACTGAAGCTGTCTCTAACCCGAGCTGCATTGCCAGGTTGGACAAAGCAGGAACAGGCTCCCAGTCTCACTGGGAGCGTAAATTCACAGAACTCAGGCCAATCCTGACACTGCTTTCATGCTGCCATTCAAGCAAGCCGGGCTGAAGACGGCTGGAATGCCAGAAACCGGTCCTCGGAAGCTTGTTTCCGGTCCAGGGAAGACATGGCTTGGCAGTTCGGGCTGGACTGTTCCCATGAGGCACAGGGTCAGACTGATTTGCATATGGCCATGTCTGAACTGGGGTGGCAGAGTGGGCTAAAGAACGGTGATGGATTTAACCCAGATCTTTTGACTGGGTGTGAGTGTTTGATTGATTCAGATGCTCCGTCCATCACCACCCCCTTTTGTACCGTTCATGCTGCCACCAGCAGCATGAGAGCAGTGTCAGGATTGGCTGCTGTGGAGTCTGGGAGCCTGGGCTTGGAGGGGAGGAGAGGAGCAAAAGAGCGTGAAGCAGCCGGTCGAAGATGCGTTTTTTTTCCGTCACCACGCCCTGCCATTTTTGGTCAACACTAACCGCTATTGCAATACCATACTAATGGTACAAGCCTAACAGAACAGATAAAATGACAACATAACATTACTTTAGAAAACCAGATACCCACACATTACACACATTAACCCTTCACTGCCCAGTCTAATGCCCCTTGACATACACTACTAACTCAGCATTGCACATATTTGCCCATTTTCCACAACCCAAGAGAAATGTACTCACTTGCCCCATTTCCACAATGTCACAACAATGCACAAATTTACCACAATGTAGCACAATTCATTGACACAATTAAAAGTGCTTTCTTTTTATATTTGCTGTTCGAAGTGCGTACCTGTTTATTTTTGTACTGTCTGCGACATCAAAATAATGAGCTGGCAACCCTAATCGTAAGACTGGAAGTTTGTTGCAAGATCAGCACATTATTTATTTCCTCCACCCTCGATCCCTGAATAATGCCATAATAGCAATAGTTTAACTTATATCTGGAACCCTACGCCGTCATCAATAACATGTTGAGTTACTTCAAGTGTTTGGGAATGCACTCTGCATTCAGACAACTCACTCCTCATTCTCCCCCTTCACTTTCACGCTCACCCTGCACTCACAGCTATCACAATGCTCTCACACTGATCACATGCCCTCACACCATTCACCCGCTCACCCTACACTCACAGCGATCACTCTGCACTCACAATGCACTTGCGCTGTTCACCCTGTACCTCACCCAACAGTCACACGAGTACACTACTCACCCCGCACTCATGTGAAACTTCACTCACCTGTCCCCCTCACTGCTCAATCTGCAATCTCACTCAAACAAGTCCATCACTAACCGTGCATTCATTCGTCCCACTCTGCACTTACATCCGCACCCAAAATCATATGGTCACCTCACTCACCCTGAAGTCACTCCTTTTACCCTACTCTCACAATGTCGCATCGCTCACCGTGCACTCACATGGGCACTCCTACCACCCACACAGTGCAGAGGGTTAATGTGCCTGCTACAAAGAACGGGTGCCATGTGGATCACAGAACAAAGTGTGAGTAAACTATGAGTAGCGCCAATAAAAACTGAAATGCTTGTCTGAAAGGGGCTATAAAGAGATGAGGTGCATTGCTGGTGAGTATTAGTGAGGGAATTCATGGAGGAGAAAATGGGGGAGGGTCGCCAAAAAAGACTGTTACAGCGTGTGCGGCCAGTGCTCGGGCCAACCCTGGCTGGGAGTGTTAGCCATTAACACAACAAGGAGCACAGAGGGAAAACCAGGACACAGGTCGCCCTCCACTCATAAAGTCATTCAAACTATAATGACCTGGTTCTACTCAGGCAATGTTCTTTAGTCTCTTTTATACGAATGTACTGCTCGTTGCAAATCTTTACAACTCTCTCCCCTATCTTCAAAGTTCATGAGGTAGAAAGTACACCGTTATCATGCCAGATATTATTAAAAAACCTTAATCCCTTACTAGACAGTCATGCTGAATGAACAACACACAACAATGTATACTGTGAAAATAATTTGAGAAAGCGAGATGACCCCTCACGGGCGAACCACCAACGGGGAACCTGGTCAGTACTCACCAGTGTTGCCCTGTTCTCATCATCGGCAGTCATCAAGCTTGAAAAGAAATGTGTCCAAACAAACATAGAGGTGTATGTGCAAAAAGGAAGTGCAGTGAAAAGAATAATGAAAGACACATACAAAAAACGAATAATGTGCTGTAGACAGACAGGAAATGCACGCTTATACGACCTTTATTCCATTCCTTCGTGCTGCCTATCTACTTAAAAAGCATAACACCCAAATACAGCATTAAGCAACTACAAGATTACCAGTAAATCTTTGCAACGGGCCTTCCAATGCTCTGGAACACTTTGTCACGCTTTAAGTAACTTTTGTTCCGTTTGAGCTAGAATCATGTTTCTTTAGTTCAAATCTGCAGATTAGGGAGAAAATGCAGTAAAACTATAATTATGTGGAAAACACTGCTGATGCAGAAACTCATAATTCCAGTGGCCCTGGCTTTAAGTGACTCAATCAATTAATAGCTGGTAAGAAGGCTGGTTTTTTTAACTATCTGCACTACCACCACACCCTTCGCTTTCAGGCAGAGGCACCTCAAAGTCAGTATTAACCATTCAGGGGCAGTTTTTTGTGAAAGCTGAGTCAAAGGGGTGGCAGGTAGAAGGCAAGCAGGGTTGCATTCAAATGCAGAGCCCTAATCCTCTTGATCCCTGGGACCTCACATTAATGGTCTAGGAGACAGAGGAAAGGAGCGAGATTCATAGATTTGTCAAAGAGAAGGCCCAGAATAGGGAGCACTGTGTGGGGACTTATTTTTATGTTTACAAATAGCCAGAGACAGCTTCTTCAGAGATATACCCCAAAGAAGGGGACAATATAAGAGGTTTTTTTAGGAACATTCATTAGTGAAGCTGGTACTGCTGCCAAGTGTGTAAGTAGACACTGCTGGTTATCATTAAGGACGCAGATGCAGCAGGACTGGGGCCCAGGGATTTGAGGGGCCCACTGCATCTCCGTTATGACTGTCTACCTTTAAAAAAGGGGCATTGGAGCTTATTTTCCTTTCAAGCATTAGGACCGAGGTGATGATCCATCATGGTGGGGAAGAGGTAAAAGATGCAGAGGAGATAGCCTGCTACTCAGGACTGCGGTTATTATTAGTGCAGCAGGTAGAGTTTCATTGGGTTCAAAGAGTGTGAGGGGCTCACAACACCCCCATTATGGGGAGCAGTTTATTTGGGATAATGTCTGTTTTTGTTTGATGCATTTGCTGTTTCATAAGTCTTATATTCAGTGTGGTTCATAAGCTATAGAAAAAACATTCTTGAAATCATCTCATAAGCCCCGGGGGTGGGGCAGGCTGACCTCAAAACATTTTGTTTAGGGGGCTCAGAGTAAAAATGTTTGAAGACCTCTGCTCTACATGGATAAGACATAACAACTATAGATGTAATGCAGCTGGCACCAAGGTATTAATATTAGTACTACGTCTTTCCAATGCCACCTGATTTATTTATTTATTTATTTTAAAGGTTTTATATAGCGCTGGCTGCACTTGAGGGTATCAGAACATTTTACATCAACATTGGAGATGATAGGAAACATAAAATAAACAATATATGAGGCAAATAACAACAAACATCACATGAGAATAAAAGTATAAATAGAATAACATGATGATCATCGTGCATAAATCGTAATAGAGAGAAAATAGTTATGATCAGTGGGTCGTTGTTACGAGTAAACTATATAATAAAGTAGGGAGGACAAGTAAGACAGTCTCCTGAGGGGGCGGTAGTATGATGAGGGGGGACCTAGGCTCTAAGTTACCCCAAGAATTTGGTGAGGAGTTGAATTTTAAGGTCTCGCTTGAAGCTGTCATAGGAGGGGTTGCATCGGAGGTCTTTGGGGAGGGCGTTCCAAAGGGTAGGATTTAGATGAGCTTTTTTTGAGATGATGTGGAATGAGAAGAAGGGTGTGGGAGCTGCTCAACAATCTGGTGCTGCCAGATCTTGCCTATTACTTAATTACTTAAGTAATAGGCAAGAGAGTGTTGTAAATAACCATGAAAACAGAATAGGGTTTTTGCTATCTAGAAAAAAGAAATTGCTGTGATGTACACACTTCGCAGAGTATGAAACCAAAGCGACTAATATACTCTATCTGAAAACTCTTTGCCTTAGAGAACGGTGTTCATGTTCTTTCAGCCAGTCTCAGAGAGCGCCTTTCATTATTAAGGTCAAAGGTGAGCCATTTTTTAGAGGGGACAATTTTTTGGATCTTTATTTTTAGTGGGGCGAGCTTGTCTAGAACCTCTGAGATATTTTTATTAAAGTGCTCGGTGAGTTCATTTGCATTGGAGGAGGGGGCAGAGTGACCGAGATGGGATTGGAGTTCATGCGCTAACACTCCAGGGAGGATTTGCCTAAGATTTCTGGACATAGTTGTAGTTTTAATGTTTTGTTTAGGGGCGGGTGGCGCTGGGGTGAGATAGTACACAGGATAAGATGATTGTCAAGTACACGCACCTTAAGACTTGATCTTCCACAGGAGCAGATGACTAAACCCCCAAATCCCCACACCCCACTGCAAAAGGACCACCTCCACTTCCAGTAGAGAGGGGTAAAAGGGGAATGGGATAAAAAGAGAGACTCCACTGCTGGTACCTCTGCTACTTCAGGTGTTGTTACTTCCGTTTTACTAGTGAGGAATCTGTAACACACAAACACAACTATTAACTCTCACTTTCTAATATATATTCTACACTTTACCCTTCCATTCTACCCAACCTCCCAGTCGTGTCTCCGACCTTTTTCCCTGCAGTGATTAGCCACTCCCTTTTGGACCAAATGATGTAGTTGTATAGAAAGTAGAATCTTGGTCCATAGAATAGGTGACTTGCGGATAGGCCACTTGATAGGTGAGGTGGTAGACAAAACATATATATATATATATATATATATATATCCCACTCGACTGGCCCGGGCGGAGGCTTCCGAGCCCTCTCTTGGCGGTGCGAGGGAGATTGCAGCAGGGCCCCGCTGCTGAAAATTACATCGGTTTCTGCAAGGCGAAACGCGTCGAGGAGTATGCTGATTACGAGCTGTAGAAATAAATGAAAATTTAAACGACCAAAATCGTGTTGCAGTCGTACTTGAATACCGGGAGTGCGGGAGAACCTCTGCCTTGCAGAAACCGATGTAATATATATATATATATATATATATATATATATATATATATATATATATATATATATATATATATATATATATTGTTACTTACTAAGTATGTGGCAACTGAGTTAATTGTTAATTCACAAAGTCTCTAGTTGTGTAACTTAAATTACCCTCTAAACTCAAGAGTTTTAATGCCATTCACAGAGTCACTGGTTGTTTAACTAAACAATTCTCTCAAGGCTCCGAGAGTTTAAATGCTGGAAAATAATCTTTCCTTCTTATTACTGAAGTCGGCTGTGGCATGGAAAGACTCTGTAAGTTCAACCGCTGTTCCCATGACGAACCTTTGAGCTCTTGGACTGAGCCCCCAAAAACAAAGTGCAAGCTCTTAGACTGTCCAAATTAAATAATACACCTAGGCAGGAGGCGAGCGACAGATTCCCCGCAATACTTACTTGCGAGGACAGAAAAGCTGGTACTGTGAATAGAAAGAGCTCACCAGATGGCGCTACCAGCTTGGAGATCTTCTGGAATGCCAAAATTCCCGTCGGAAAAACAGGAGTGCTGATGCTGCAGAGAGAGTCAGGCGGAGACACGACTTCTAGCCTCCCCAGACTGGTGTTCTCAGAACAAAATGAAGCGCAGACAGAAGAAAAATCCGAACGCCTCAGAAATTCCGTTGAAGTGCGAAATGCTCAAGGAGAGCGAGCGCGAACACCTGTCTTCCTAATAACCACTAGAATGCTGACTGAGCAGAAAGGACACTCAAGCCTCCCTTGAATATTTGTTGGTTATTGTGTCTTAAATTGGTTGATGTCCTTAAAAATGAATGTGCCCAAAGGGAAGTTCTATTTGACATATGAGCAGAAAGGACAACCAGAATGGCGACCATTATACCCCCCAGGGAAACCGGTGACTTAATGAAAATCCCTTAGCTAGAGAATCGGCGCAGCCGACTCCAGGGATAGTTCAAGATCCTCTTCCTAAACCCTTTACCTGACTGATAAAGCAACCGCTGTCTTGGCCTACCATACCTGACAGTACCCCCCACCAAAACCCCCCCTTCCTCCTCCTTGGGTCGGTGTGGGTGAGCCTTATGAAACTCTCTGACCAATCTAGGAGCGTGAACATTAGAAGCTGGCTCCCAAGACCTATCCTCCGGCCCAAAACCTTTCCAATCCACCAAGTAAAAAATCTTACCTTTCCTTAACTTAGAATCAATGATACGCTTAACCTCAAACTCTTCTCCTGACTGAACTGAAATAGGATCGGGTGGGAGCTTCTTCCTCAAATTTGGTGGATTTCTCTTGATCAGCGACACATGAAAAACTGGATGTATCTTAGATTTAGCTGGGATCTTAACACTGGATGTATCTTAGATTTAGCTGGGATCTTAACACTAACTGGATTCAACATCTTGTCCACGAGATAGGGACCCACAAAACGGGGCTGAAATTTTCGATTCCCCTTCAGTCTCATATTCTTGGTGGAAACCCAAACCTCATATCCCGGTTCAAACACTGGATTATCTCTTCTTTTCTTATCAGCTTGTTTCTTATGTGCTTCCTTTGCTCTTACTAAATTTTGAGTAGCTATCTGAAAAGCCTCTTGTAACTCCTTGACTACCTCCTCAACTGCTAAAACATCACTTTCAGATTTGCCTATTAACATGTTTGGATGCCTATCAGAATCTAAATAGAATGGGGGAATATCACGTAGATGAGTGGACGGCATTATTATATGCAAACTCGGCCGCCCAAATCAAATCGGGCCACTCCCCTTCCTGATTCATCAAATAGAGATGCAAATACTGCTTCAAATCTTGATTAACCCTCTCTGTCTGGCCATCAGTCTCAGGGTGGAAACTAGAGGAAAACCGAGAGTCCACTTACAATCTTTCCAGGAAAGCCCTCCAGAAGCGTGAGATGAATTGAAGATCTCGATCTGAAATGACAATCTTGGGAATACCATGGGCCTTGACTACGTGTTTAGTGAAAAGGTTAGCCAACTGCACTGCCGTGGGAAGAGACTTGAGGGGGATGAAATGACTCATCTTGGAGAAATGATCTACCACCACCCAAATAGTGGAAAGTCCCTGACCAGAGATGAGGTCCACTATAAAATCCATTGAAACTGTATGCCAAGGATAGGGAGCAACTGGCAAGGGCAAAAGTAAACCTTGTGGGGCCTGTCTGGAAGCCTTCCCTTTAACACACAGTTCACAGGAGGCCACATATTGTCTCACCTGAGTGTCCTAGTCAGGCCACCAAAATTCACGCCTGATCAATTCAATGGTTTGCTTTACCCCCTTGTGTCCTGCCATAGGATCATCATGAAAATGATCCATTATTCTCTCTTGTAGATCTCTTCTTGCAACAAACAATTGACCCAGATGGAAGGGTTTGCCATCCTTGATTTCTCTACAGACATCTTCCTGACTCCAAACAAGCATTTCTTCTTTGGACATCGATTCTCTTATCTTGTCCTATAATTCGGGGAACCAGATTGTTGCAACGATCTTTTCCGTGGGAATGATATGTCCTACTTCCCTTCTCTCTTCTTGATCTCCAACATCCAAACGAGACAAGGCATCCGCTTTCCCATTTATGGTACCTGGCTTGTAGGTTAACACAAAGTTGTAGTCGGCAAAAAATAGAGACCACCTCAATTGCCGAGGAGTCAGAGTGCGAGCTGATTTTAGAAACTGTAAATTACCATGGTCAGTAAAAACAGTAACGTCATGTGGAGCCCCCAACACATAATGACTCCATTCCTGAAAGGCGTCCTTTACAGCCAGGAACTCCTTATCTGCAATGGAATAGTTGATTTCAGCTGCTGTTAACTTCTGGGACCTGTAAGCGACTGGGTGTAACTGCCCAGTGGTCTTGTGCCTTTAAGACAAGATGCCTCCAATCGCTAAATTGGACGCATCAGCTTCAACAAAGAAAGGTTCTTCTGGGTTTGGATGCTGTAAGATAGGAGGGGAAGTGAACAATTCTTTTAAATCTTGAAAGGCCTTTTCCGTTTCTATACTCCAAACAAACTTCTCCTTCTGCTTTAAAAGCCGAGTAATGGGGGCTACCTTGGCAGAGAAGTTAATGATGAATCGTCTATAAAAGTTTGCGAACCCAAGGAACTTTGAATTTCTTTCACATTACATGGCGAAGGACAATCCTTAATCGCTTTCCCCTTGGAATCATCCATTGACACTCCTTCTGGGGATAATACAAATCCCAAAAATTCCACCTGAGTGGAATGGAAAACACATTTCTCCAACTTCACAAACAATTGGTGATCAATCAGTCTTTGCAAAATGGCCCGCACATGCCGAACGTGGTCTTCTGGATTAGCTGAGAAAATGAGAATATCATCAATGTAAATCACAGCACATCGATCTAAGATTTCCCGAAGCACATCATTCACAAAATGCTGGAAGGCAGCTGGGGCATTGCACAGGCCAAATGGCATGACCTGGTACTCAAGTAGGCCAAACCGTGTTCTAAAGGCAGTTTTCCATTCTTCACCTTCAGCCATTCGCACCAGATGATAGGCGCCTCTGAGATCCAGTTTTGTATAGACACGAGCATTCTTTACTTGATCCAATAACTCATAAATCAAAGGTAGCGGGTAACGATTTTTCTTCGTGACTGCATTCAAGGCGCGGTAATCGATGCACGTCCTCAGAGTACCATCCTTCTTCGGAATGAAAAAAAGTGGGGAAGAGACTGGGGACTGGGAGGGTCGAATAAAACCATTGGCCAAATAGCGATCTAAATACTATTTTATACTATTATTCTCATTTTCTGAAAGAGCATAAATTCTGCTGCAGGGGAGAAACGCTCCAGCCTCTAATTCGATCTTACAATCATAATCCTGGTGAGGAGGAAGCTTTTCCGCCTCGATTTCGTCAAATACCGCCGTCAAATCTTGATATTCCACTGGAATCTCTGGAACTACCACGGCACAAATCACCAAAAGCGAATCCGCCAGCAGAAAGGTTTGAGAAGGGAGACTCGTGCCCAAACGATAATGGAAACAATGCTCTTTGCAATAAGCCGAATTTAGATCTATGGTTCTCTTTGCCCAGTCAATACAAGGATTATGTTCGGTCAACCAAGGAAGACCCAAAATCAATCGAAACTGCGGAGCATCGATGAGACTGAATTTCAAATAACTTTGATGCAATTCTGGGCCTTCCACACTTACTTCCTCTGTTTCAAATGCAATGGGACCAGAAGACAGATTGGTACCATCCACCGCTCGCACAGCTTCTGGCTTGGCTTTCTTGACAAACTGAATGCCAATGGACTGAGCAAACTTCATATAGCAGAAATTTCCAGTCGCCCCGGAGTCAATCATCACTGAGATTTCATCTACACTGCTGTTGCCGAACTTGATTCGACTGGGAATAATCAAATGCGGGGCAGCGGATTGCAAAGTGTTTGCCACCAACTGAGCATCTGGAGTTGTCTTGTCTGACGCACCCACCAGAGCAACTCCCTTTACTGGTGGGGCTTGTCTTTTACCCATGCCTTGACTTTTGGTTTCTTCGGACATTCCTTGACAAAATGCCCAGATCCTCTGCAATACATGCACAACTTTCCTGATCTGTGCTTCTCTCTCTCCTCTCCTCCAATCTGCATGGGCTCTTCGGTGACCACTGTAGGAGAGTAGGGTCTGCTTCCTATGGTCACCCCCACGTTTTGCTCCGATACACTGTTTTTTTTAACTCTAGTGTGGCTGTGGGCCTGCTAATCAGACCCACAGCCCAGCTGTTCTCTCTCTAAATTCATACCATGTACTTTAGGTACATATCCAATTGGTTATTGGGTCACCTTTGTGAGCCCCTGTATAGTGTACCATAGGTACTCAGGGCATAGGTGCATCCAAGGCCTACCAGGGGCTGCAGCATATATTATGCCACCCCTGGCTGGCCATCCAAACTGACACAACTGGCTGATCACTCAGCTGGGGCAAGGTCGTGTAATCACCCCTTGCTTAGGTATAGTATTCCTATACCTACCATTATATATAGACACATATACACCTATAAGTCACTCCTATGGCAGGACTTAACAATCCTGGAGGCTGAGTGCTTGGTTTTATGTGAGATGGTGCTCTAGCATGAGCTCAGCCTGTCTGCAGCTTTCGGAACCATGTCCTTATAGCTGTTCTATGATATAGCCATACCATATACTCTTAAGTGCATTATAATCCTCGCGGTTAATGCTAACTTTGGTTTGGCTTTATCAAAACATGTCGTGTAAGGTGTCATACGCTTTGGAATACTACCCCCACCCCGCTAGTTCTGGCGGCGGGGTTAGCATTCCACCCTTCTAGAGGGAGAAGACATGTAGTTGTATTGTAGCTTTACCCGGTTAAAGTTAAACCTGCTGCCACAGACACAAGTCTGACCTCCTGCAGCTGGGAGCCCTTCCAGTAAGGGAGGCCTGGACAATAGGTTTCCTGCCTTGGGAGGTGCTAGCACCTCCCCAGACAGGCTATAGTGTATTGGGGCAGGGTGGGTTGAAAGGAATGAGACACTGCCTGGGGCACACAAGGTGCTCCATGCATAGTCCGGTTCAAACTAGTTGCTGGGGCACTCCGGCCCCAGCTCTGGTGCGAAACTGGACAAAGGGAAAGGGGTGTAACCACCCCCTTCCCTGGTCCCACCCATAGGAGGGACCTAGCAGGTAATCCAGCCCCTCAAATCAGTATATAGGTAGGAGCTGAGTCTAGAGACTTTAGATTATCCTGAACTGAAACTCTGAAACGAAACTCTGGACCTTCGACATTCTACTGCAACTAGAAGACTAAAGAATCTCCCTTGTGGTCAAGGAGAGACCACCCTGTACAAACAGGCACCACCAGTAACTTGCCTGTTTGCTTTGTCAAAGCTCCCGCCGGAACCCGAAGACTTAGCGATGAAGCATCTAGACTTCCAGACTTCTCTGATCCCCATCCACATCCACAGCAAAGCTGAGACCCGTGGCAGACACGAGAGACGTGGAACCGGACAATCTGCAGTACCTGCTTTTTGCTAACTGTGCAGCTTCTGAGGTGTCCTCGAAGTTGTGCATTGGACACTGAGAAGTCCAAACCCCGAGCAGTAAGTGCACCGAAGGTCAGCCCTTCACACTCCACGAGTGCCGCGTGGGGCCTGTGCCAGCATTTCTTCTTGATGGATCTTCACGGTTGCTAGCCCATTGGCTAGTGGCCATCTTGAAGACTTTATTTTGAAACAACGCTGCTTGCCAGGTTGCTCTGTGCTTGCTCCTGCTTTCATGTAAAAGGGAAGCTCCACAGACCTTGCTGGTCTGTACAAGAAGCCGATCTTTGTATCCTGCGTGGGTTGCCTTTGCCAAGGCTTGTTGACTCCGATCTGGAAGCCAACACCGCCAACAGTGAGAGCCTTTGTGGGACAGTCCGCATCCAGCTCCTGGTTGTCGTCAACACCTCCTGGTTCACGTGGCTGCAGAGACAAGCTTCACTTCTTCACCTGATCGCAGCTCGACATCACCTGGTTCCATCCTGGTCACTGGCTAGTGACCCAGACTCTGTCCCCTCTGCTTTCAGGTTCTTCACTTCTCCGATCCGCCCTTGGATCCATCCGGACATCTTCCTCCTGGTCGCCTGCAGCATCTTCTTGCAGCTCTCCATAGGAATCGACGACGAAACCCGACACGACTTCACACCTATGCACCCGGCTTCCCTGGGTGAGGTAACTCGAGTACTCCGGTGCTCCCGTGGGTAATAACTATCCAAGTGTCCTAATTTAACTGGGTTTCCTCGAAGTCCACCCGGACTGTCTGCAATCAACTAGTTTCTAAACTTTACGTTCCCATTCTAAGTCTATGAGAACCCGCGTGTGTGTTTAAGCACTGCATACGCATCCTGTGGGACTGCTGCTTCCTAACCTGGGGTTATTCAGTGTAGCCCCACCGATTTCCTAGGCCCTAGGCCTATTCACTATTCCTGCAGTGGTACTTATACTACTTCTTTAGTATATGGTTTGTGAGGCCCTATGGCAGAATTGTATTTGTGCAACTTAACGTATGCTTATTAAGTCACTTTTGCTGTATCTCAAACTCTGATCTCATAAAGAGTGCAGAGGGGTTGTGTTAGAAATAAATACATATATATTTTATATATACCTTGTGTGGTGTCCTTTGATTGGTATTCAAGGGATTGTTGCTGGTAAAACAATTGGCGTCACATGCTCTCTAGAGTGTTAGCCTATGACTGCTCTGTCCATGCTACCACTAGGATAGCTGGTCTATAAGGTTGACTTTACAACCATCACCATAAGGGCTGTTTGGACTGGTGCAAGGTGCTCACTAAAATAGTGAATATCATATACCAGGTCAACTTCTCACGTTGGTGGCAGTGGTGGGATAAGAGCTTGCTGGTTGTTTTACCACAATATTTTGAGATATCATTTGAAAGATCACATTAAGGTACCTAGAGGTACATATAAATCAAGTCTTAAATACTTAGGTTCTACTGAACTTAGTTGTTGTAGAGTAAAGGGCCTAGCACACCCTGACTACAACTCCTAGAGAGGTTTAGTAGGTAACACTTAGTGCAGGTAGGTGCACACACCACACCTCACTAGATCATGTCTCTGAGAGCAGAACCGAGTGGATCTCTCCCAGTGGAGGTAGATCCTTTTAGGATACCTTCCAGATATGATACCCTAACCTTCCATGATCTAAGGCACTTGTGCACAACTAGGAGGTTAAAACAGGGTTCCAACCACCCTACCCTCAAGCACCTGATTGAGTTCATGGAAGAATATGATGTTCAGAAAGCCTCGAATACAGGCCTGTCAGTTAATGCATATGAGGGACAGCCCTCAGCAGAGGATTCCCCTGATCCTACTCTAATTTACGATGAGGAGGTTGAGGAGGACTCTGATGGAGATGCTAATAGCCAGGTCAGAGTAGCACAACTTAACCAGACTAACCTAAACCTACATGGGAATGGAGAGGGCCTAGTACCTTCCATAACCCCAAGCAGGCTTAACATTGAGCCCAGGAGGAGGACATCCCTATCTAGGGAATCTCACCATTCTGGTGCCACTGTATGGTCAGATGTTGTTAGAAGAATAACTTCCTCTGAGAGAAGAGAACATCAGGCCAGAATGAAAGAAGTCAATCTGAGGATTGAGAGGCAAGAACTTGCCCTAGCCAAAGAGAGACTTGCTCTTGCAAGAGAGCAGAAGTTAAATGGGTTAGGACCCACTGGTGGCAGCAATATCCCCAAGTATAAAGATAGGTCCTATGATAATAGAAACCTAAGCAAGATTGTCCCACCCTACAAAGTTGGGGATGATATCCACAAATTGATAACTGCTTTGGAGAGGGCTTTCAAAGTACAGCAGGTACCCCAAAGTCAGTGGGCAGCAATCTTATGGCTCTCCTTTTCAGAAAAAGGTAGAGACAAGCTCCTCACAGTTAGCGATGAGGATGCTAACTACTACACAGTCCTGAAGAGTGCTCTGATTGATGGGTTTGGCCTAACCATTGAACAGTATAGGTTGCTGTTCAGGGATACCCAGAAGACACAGACTCAGGACTAGACTGATTTTGTAGATTGTGCCACTAAGGCTCTGGAAGGCTGGTAGCTGGGCAGTAAAGTTAAGGACTATACAGGATTGTATAATTTGATCATGAGAGAGCAAATACTTAATAATTGTCAGAACCAGTTGTTACATCAGCACCTGATTGACTCTGATCGGACCTCTCTCCAAGAATTGGGAAAGAAGTCAGACAAATGGGTCAGAACCAGGGTAAAGCAGAAAAACCAGAACCAAGGTGGTGATCAGAAGAAGCAAGACCAAAAGGGTGGGGAGCAGAAAGTAAAAGACCAGAAGTCTTCAACAGGTCCCCAAAAAGCTTCTACTGAGGGTGGGTCCACAAAACCCAAGAAGAAAGATGGCCAAAGAAAACCCTGGTGCAATATCTGTAAAAGTAATACTCACTGGACCAGTGATTGCACCAAAAAGGAGACGGCTCCAACCACCATTGCCCCTAAAGCAACTGTTCCCCGTAGTACAGCTAATAGTGGTGGTTCTCAACAGTAGGGTGTAGTAGGGTTAACCCTGGAAACTGAGAATGACTCTGGCCTAGTCAGAGTACCACCTCAAGCTGTCCTTGTCTGTGATGTGGACATAGCTATGTCCTCTACTGTGAGCCCCAGTAACCTGGGCAGGTACAGACATACACCTTTAATTAATAATAAAGTGGCTCAGGCCTACAGGGACACATGTGCCAGTGTCACCATGGTGACGCCTTACTTTGTGGACCCTGGACAGATCATAGTAGGAAAGAATTTCCTAGTGACCAATGCTAGCAATGCCACTATCACTCATAGTATGGCAATTGTTAATTTCTCCTGGGGAGGGTTAACTGGCCTCAAAAGGGTTTTTGTAAGTTCAAACCTCCCTGTAGAATGTCTGTTGGGCAATGATCTAGAATCGTCAGTCTGGTCTGAAGTGGAGTATAGGACTCATGAAGAAATACTGGGCTTGTCAGCACATGTTATGTTATGTTATGTTGCATTTATAAAGCGCTCAGCTACTCAAGAGTATGTCCTTGCTGTGACCAGGTCACAGGCCAAAACGTGCCAAACTGAACAGGTACTGGATCCTGAAACTATGGACCAGTTACCTTTCAAGAAGAAGAGCAAACGGGTTAAGGCAGTGCCTTCCCCCTTGCCTCAGGATGAGGTTCAGTCTTCGCAGGAAGCTGAGTGTGAGACCCTAGAAGGAACTGCCCTAGAAGAACTTGAACCTGATCAGGTTGAGTTTCTTGGGACAGGGGGGCCTTCGAGGGCAGACCTGAGGCAGGTGCAATTGGATTGCTCCTCTTTTCAACCCCTCAGACAGCAAGCTGCTGCTGAGGCTGCTGGGAATGCTACAGGTACCCACAGAGTGTATTGGGATGAAGGGCTCCTTTATTCAGAGGCTAGAGACCCCAATCCTGGTGCTTCCAGGAGGTTGGTCATACCTTTGGCATTCAGGGGCTTCCTTCTTACCTTAGCCCATGATATTTCCCTAGCAGGACATCTTGGCCAGAACAAGACTTTGGACAGGCTTGTCCTTCACTTTCACTGGCCCCATATGTGAGAAGATACCAAGGAGTTGTGTCACTCCTGTGAAACTTGCCAAGCCAGTGGCAAGTCAGGTGGAACAACAAAGGCCCCCCTTATATCACTACCTGTGGTGGGGGTTCCCTTTGAGAGAGTTGGGATAGACATTGTTGGACCAATGGATCCCCAAACAGCCTCTGGGCACAGATTTATACTGGTGGTAGTGGATCATGCCACCAGGTATCCAGAAGCTATTCCCCTGAGGACCACAGCAGCACCTGTTGTGGCAAGAGCCCTCCTTGGAGTTTTCTCCAGAGTGGGGTCCCCGAAAGAGGTTGTCTCAGATAGAGGTGCAAACTTCATGTCTGGGTATTTGACTGCTATATGGAAGGAGTGTGCTGTAAACTATAAGTTCACCACACCCTAGCATCCACAATGCAATGGCCTTGTGGAAAGATTCAACAAGACCATGAAGGGCATGATCAAGGGACTCCCTGAAAAGCTTAGGCGAAGATGGGATATCTTGCTGCCCTGCCTTTTATTAGCTTATAGAGAGGTCCGACAAAAGGGGTTGGCTACAGCCCTTTTGAACTTTTGTTTGGGCACCCTGTAAGCGGACCCCTGTGTCTTGTGAAGGGAGGATGGGAGTTACCTCTCAAAAAGCCTAAGCAAGACATAGTGGACTATGTACTTGGTCTCCGCTCCATGATGGCTGAGTATATGAAAAAGGCTTCTAAAAACCTTGAGGCTAGCCAGGAACTTCAAAAAGCCTGGCATGACCAAAAGGCTGTGCTGACTGTGTACCAGCCAGGACAGAAAGTGTGGGTGCTGGAGCCAGTGGCCCCAGCAGCACTCCAAGACAAATGGTCTTGACCCCACACTATTGTTGAGCAAAAGGGAGAGGTAACCTACTTGGTTGATCTTGGGACTCCCAGAAGCCCCCGCAGGGTGCTTCATGTCAACAGACTGAAGGCATATGTTGACAGGGCAGACTTGGGCTTGCTCATGGCTACAGATGAGGGACAGGAGGAGGAGAGTGACCCTCTCCCAGACCTGCTTTCTCAGAACTCTGATGATGGTTTAGTTGATGAGGTGGCCTTGGCAGGCAGCCTCACTGACCAGCAGCAACAGGACTGCAGACAAGTTCTACAGGCCTACAGGCATATGTTTTCCCTGACCCCATGTCAGACAAACTGGTACACCCATGAGGTGGACACCGGTTACAGTCTGCCTGTCAAGAGTAAAATCTACAGGCAACCTGACCACGTCAGGGACTGTATCAGGACAGAGGTCCAAAAGATGTTGGAACTGGGAGTTATTGAACCCTCATAGAGCCCCTGGGCCAGTCCAGTAGTCCTTGTGCCAAAGCCTCACACCCAAGATGGTAAGAAAGAGATGAGGTTGTGTGTGGACTACAGAGGTCTCAATGCTGTCACTAGGACAGATGCCCATCCAATTCCCAGGGCAGATGAGCTCATTGACAGATTGGCTTCTGCCAAGTTTTGGAGCACATTTGACCTGACAGCAGGCTACTGGCAGATCAGACTAGCTAATGATGCAAAAGCCAAAACAGCATTTTCAACCCCAGGAGGTCATTACCAATTTGTGGTGATGCCCTTTGGTTTGAAGAATGCACTTGCCACTTTCCAAAGGTTGGTGAACCAAGTCCTCTCAGGTCTGGATGACTTTTGTGCAGCTTATCTAGATGATATTGCTGTCTTCAGCTCCACCTGGGAAGATCACCTGATCCACCTGAAGAAAGTTTTGGAGGCCCTGCAGATGGCATGCCTAACTATCAAGGCTACAAAGTGCCAGATAGGGCAGAGTAAGGTTGTGTACCTGGGCCACCTTGTAGGTGGAGGTCAGGTTCAACCACTGGAAAGCAAGTTCCAGACCATAAAGGACTGGACTCCTCCAACCGCCCAGAGACAGGTCAGAACTTTCTTGGGCCTGTCTGGTTATTACCGAAAGTTTGTTAGGAATTATGGGTCCATTGTGACACCACTTAATAACTTAACCTCAAAGAAAATGTCAAAGAAAGTTCAGTGGACAGTAAGCTGTCAGAAGGGATTTGATGACCTGAAGCAGGCCATGTGCTCTGCACCTATTCTGAAAAGTCCAGATTACTCCAAAGAATTCATTGTCCAAACAGATGCTTCTGAGTTGGGTGTGGGAGCTGTTCTTTCACAACTGAATATAGATGGTCAAGACCAGCCCATTGCTTTTATTAGCAGAAGGCTGACCCCTGGAGAGAAACGTTGGTCAGCTATTGAGAGGGAGGCCTTTGCTGTGGTTTGGGCCCTGAAGAAGCTGAGGCCATACTTGTTTGGTACTCACTTCAAGATTCAGACAGACTACAAGCCCCTCTTGTGGCTAAATCAGATGAAGGGTGAAAATCCCAAACTGCTCAGGTGGTCCATTTCCCTACAGGGTATGGACTTTACAGTGGAACATAGACCTGGAACTGATCATGGCAATGCAGATGGACTCTCCAGATATTTCCACTTAGAACATGAAGACTCAACTGGTCAAGGTTAGTTTAATGTCCCTGCTTTGGGGGGGGGGGGGGGGTTGTGTAGGAGAGTAGGGTCTGCTTCCTATGGTCACCCCCACTTTTTGCTCTGATACACTATTTTTTTTGACTAGTGTGGCTGTGGGCCTGCTAATCAGACCCACAGCCCAGCTGTTCTCTCTCTAAATTCATACCATGTATTTTAGGTACATATCCAATTGGGTATTGGGTCACCTTTGTGAGCCCCTGTATGGTGTACCATAGGTACCCAGAGCATAGGTGCATCCAAGGCCTACCATGGGCTGCAGCATATATTATGCCACCCCTGGCTGGCCATCCAAACTGACACAACTGTCTGATCACTCAGCTGGGGCAAGGTTGTGTAATCACCCCTTACTTAGGTATAGTATTCCTATGCCTACCATTATAGATAGACACACATATACCTATAAGTCACTCCTATGGCAGGCATAAACAATCCTGGAGGCAGAGTGCTTGGTTTTATGTGAGATAGTGCTCAAGCATGAGCTGAGCCTGTCTGCAGCTTTCGGAACCATGTCCTTATAGCTGTTCTATGATGTAGCCATACCATATACTCTTAAGTGCATTATAATCCTCGCGGTTAATGCTAACTTTGGTTTGGCTTCATCAAAACATGTCCTGTAAGGTGTCATATGCTTTGGAACTGGCGGGGGTAGCATACCACCCTTCTAGAGAGAAAAGACATGTAGTTGTAGCTTTACCCGGTTAAAGTTAAACAGAGCCTCAGCATCACAAAATGGATGCTGCTGCCACAGACACAAGTCTGACCTCCTGCAGCTGGGAGCCCTTCCAGCAAGGGAGGCCTGGACAATAGGTTTCCTGCCTTGGGAGGTGCTGGCACCTCCCCAGACAGGCTATAGTGTATTGGGGCAGGGTGGGTTGAAAGGAATGAGACACTGCCTGGGGCACACAAGGTGCTCCATGCATAGTCCGGTCCAAACCAGTTGCTGGGGCACTCCAGTCCCAGCTCTGGCGCGAAACTGGACAAAGGGAAAGGGGTGAAACCACCCCCTTCCCTGGTCCCACCCATAGGAGGGACCTAGCAGGTAATCCAGCCCCTCAAATCAGTATATAGGTAGGAGCTGAGTCTAGAGACTTTAGATTTTCCTTAACTGAAACTCTGAAACGAAACTCTGGACCTACGACATTCTACTGCAACTAGAAGACTGAAGAATCTCCATTGTGGTCAAGGAGTGACCACCCTGTACAAACAGGCACCACCAGTAACTTGCCGGTTTGCTTTGTCGACGCTCCCGCCGGAACCCGAAGACTTAGCGACACAGCCTCTGGACTTCCAGACTTCTCTGACCCCGACCCACATCCACAGCAAAGCTGAAACCCGTGGCGGACACGAGAGATGTGGGACCGAACAACCTGCATTACCTGCCTTTTGCTAACTGGGCAGCTTCTGAGGCGTCCTCGAAGTTGTGCATTGGACCCTGAGAAGTCCTAACCCCGAGCAGTAAGTGCACCGAAGCTCAACATCCACACTCCACGAGTGCCGTGTGGGGCCTGTGCCTGCATTTATTCTCGATGCATCTTCACGTTTGCTAGCCTGTTGGCTAGTGGCCATCTTGAAGACTTCATTTTGAAACAATGCTGCTTGCCAGGTTGCTCTGGGCTTGCTCCTGCTTTCCTGTAAAAGGGAAGCTCCACAGACCTTGCTGGTCTGTACAAGAAGCCGATCTTCGTATCCTGCATGGGTTGCCTTTGCCAAGGCTTGTTGACTCTGATCCGGACGCCGACACAGCCAACAGCGAGAGCCTTTGTGGGACAGTATCCAGCTCCTGGTTGTCGTTGACGCCTCCTGGTCCACGTGGCTTCAGTGACAAGCTTCACTTCTTCACCTGATCGGAGGTCGACATCACCTGGTTCCGTCCTGGTTCCATCCTGGTCACAGGCTGGTGACCCAGATTCTGTTCCCTCTGCTTTCAGGTTCTTCACTTCTCCGATCCGCCCTTGGATCCATCCGGACATCTTCCTTCTGGTCGCATGCAGCATCTTCTTGCAGCTCTCCATAGGAATCAAGGACGAAACCCAACACGACTTTTCACCTATGCACTCGGCTTCCCTGGGTGAGGTAACTCGAGTACTCCGGTGCTTCTGTGGGTAATAACTATCCAAGTGTCCTAATTTAACTGGGTTTCCTCGAAGTCCACCCGGACTGTCCGAAATCAACTAGTTTCTAAACTTTACGTTCCCATTCTAAGTCTATGAGAACCCACGTGTGTGTTAAAGCACTGCACACGCATCCTGTGGGACTCCAGCTTCCTAACCTGTGGTTATTCAGTGTAGCCTCACCAATTTCCTAGGCCCTAGGCCTATTCACTATTCCTGCAGTGGTACTTATACCACTTCTTTAGTATATGGTTCGTGAGGCCCCTAGGGCAGAATTGTATTTGTGCAACTTAACGTATGCTTATTAAGTCACTTGTGCTGTATCTCCAAATCTGACCTCATAAAGATTGCAGAGGGGTTGTGTTAGAAATAAATACATATATATTTTATATATACCTTGTGTGGTGACCTTTCATTTGGTATTCAAGGGATTGTTGCTGGTAAAACAATTGGCTTCACATGCTCTCTAGAGTGTAAGCCTAAGACTGCTCTGTCCATGCTACCATTAGGATAGCTGGTCTATAAGGTTGACTTTACAACCATCACCATAAGGGTTGTTTGGACTGGTGCAAGGTGCTCACTAGAATAGTGAACATCATATACCAGGCCAACTTCTCACAACCACCGCCTCCTTTGACTTTAAGGGTTCAGCCTTCATCTGATCAAAATGTGGCGGAAATGATTTGATTTCCTTGCGACGTTCGCTCTTTCTTTCATTTTGCCGTTGGTCTATTTGCAGAACTAAATCAATTAATTCAGATACCTCAGTTGGTCTCTTTGGAATTTGCGACATCCATCCTTTAGTTCATCTTTTAGATGCCTATAGAATATTGCTGCTCGCTTAGCTTAGCCAGTGGGTCTCCACGATCAACTTGTTAAATTGCGCAAGGTAGGCTACCAAATCATGATTGCGCTGTCGCAAGTCTAATAACTCATTGTCTGTGGTTTGCGAAATTGACCTTCGATCAAAAATCCGCGGGAACTCCGCCTTGAAATTCTCGAAATTGTACAGGATGGGATCATTACTATTTACTATTGACATAGACCATGCCGCTGCATCGCCCCTCAGGTAAGACAATAAAAAGGCCACTCTAGATTGGTCCTCCTTAAAAATGATGGGCTTACACAAAAAATGTAAGGAGCATTGTGTGATAAACACTTGGGCCTTATCTGGATCTCCAGTAAATCTTTCTGGGGCAGCTAAGGGAATTGTAGGTGACATGGCATGAATAACCTGAGTGGTTAATTCTGTAGCTGGAGGGGAGGGGGGAAAGGTATGGGGCTTTTGATCTTTGGACATAGGATTGGTTCCTGCAATGAATTCCTCAAAGCGCTGCCTGAAAAAACTAGTCTCTTGACTAGACCTTTTAACCTTCTCCCGCAAACTCTTATTAACTTCCATAGTCTCACTAAGCTGTTTCTGCAGGTAAACATCGTTTACCACGAAGTTTTTACAACGCGGTACCTTTAGCACGCATCCCTTACAACGCAAGTCGTTACCACGACTTGCGCTGGAGGGCGCTAAAGGATTAAAAATAGTAAATTTATTATCCAAACACCTTCCCTAGGGTCCACGGGGACTGGTGTTAGAATAGTAAATTATACTATTCTAAATCCGCGCCCCCCAACGCAAGTCGTGGTAACGACTTGCGTTGTAAGGGATGCGTGGTAAAGGGATGCGTTGTGACGGTACGCGTTGTACCGTCATACATCCGTTTCTGCATCCCTTCCAATACTGCTGCTAAAGTCTTTATATCGAAACCCTCAGCCATCCTGCCCAGGTGGAAGCTTTAAGTGGGCACTTCAATCTGTCAAGTACACGCACCTTAAGACTTGATCTTCCACAGGAGCAGATGACTAAACCCCCAAATCCCCACACCCCACTGCAAACGGACCACGTCCACTTCCAGTAGAGAGGTGGAAAAGGGGAATGGGATAAAAAGAGACTCCACTGCTGGTGCCTCTGCTACTTCAGGTGTTGTTACTTCCGTCTTACTAGTGAGGTATCTGTAACACACAAACACAACTATTAACTCTCACTTCCTAATATATATTCTACACTTTACCCTTCCATACTACCCAACCTCCCAGTCGTGTCTCCTACCTTTTTCCCTGCAGTGATTAGCCACTCCCTTTTGGACCAAATGATGTAGTTGTATAGAAAGTAGAATCTTGGGCCATAGAATAGCTGACCTACGGATAGGTGACTGGATAGGTGAGGTGGTAGGCAAAATATATATATATATATATATATATATATATATATATATATATATATATATATTACTCTCCTCCTGCTTCTCCACGCTGCTCGCACGGCACGCAGAACACAAGGACCACCACACAGCTCGTCCAGTACAAAGGTTCAGTTTATTATCCCCTTGTTTCTCACTGGCCTGACGCGTTTCGGGTATGGACTACCCTTGTTCACATAACGGATCAGTGGTACCAGAGACCTTTTATCAAGCACACCACGTGATTCATAGAAAGTGAAGACATACTTATAAAACACAGGATGAGTGGCTTTTACAATGCTGGTAAGGCACATTTAAAACATTTAACCCTCTGAGTTTATCTTTATAGTATTATCAATTTATAGCAGCATAAATGCGTTAATGGTAAACATAGACTCAATTTGTGCAAATTTACAAGAATAAATTAATATGGCATATATATATATATATATATATATATATATATATATATATATATATATATATATATATATGAAAGCTCCATGGACACGGCACCCAGCTGGGTAGCAACACCGCACTACAGGTCCCAGAATCCTGTGAGGGACTATAGATCACCTGTTTATTTTCAACAGCCTATCAGAAGGCAGTATTTTTTTAATAAAGGGTGTGGTTAAAACGCTGTGTGTTTGGTGAACTATGCCTTTGAAGAAGGGAACCAACCCGAAACGCGTCAGGCTGCTCCTGCCTTGCGCCTGATCTACTGGAGATTCGCTGCAGCTCGTGTGCTCCCTCGCCTGTGGGTGACTTTGTAGCTTATATATATATATATATATATATATATATATATATATATATATATATATATTGTTACTTACGTATGTGGCAACTGAGTTAATTGTTAATTCACAAAGTCTCTAGTTGTGTAACTTAAATTACCCTCTAAACTCAAGAGTTTTAATGCCATTCATAGAGTCACTGGTTGTTTAACTTAACAATTCTCTCAAGGTTCCGAGAGTTTAAATGCTGGAAAATAATCTTTCCTTCTTATTACTGAAGTCGGCAGTGGCATAGAAGGACTCTGTAAGTTTAACCGCTGTTCCCACGACAAACCTTTGAGCTCTTGGACTGAGCCCCCAAAAAACAAAGTGCAAGCTCTCAGACTGCCCAAATTAAATATTACACCTAGGCAGGAGGTGAGCGACAGATTCCTCGCAATACTTACTTGCGAGGACAGAAAAGCTGGTACTGCTAAAAGAAATAGCTCACCAGATGGCACTACCAGCTCAGAATTCTTCTAGAATGCCAAAATTCCCGTCGGAAAAACAGGAGTGCTGATGCTGCAGAGAGAGTTGGCGGAGACACGACTTCTAGCCTCCCCAGACCGGTGTTCTCAGAACAAAATGAAGTGCCGACAGAAGGAAACGTCCGAACGCCTCAGAAATTCAGTTGAAGTGCGCAATGCTCAAGGAGAGCGAGCGCGAACACCTGCCTTCCTAATAACCACTAGAACGCTGACTGAGCAGAAAGGACGCCCAGAAGGGCGACCATTATACCCCACCGGGGAAACAGGTGACTTAATGAAAATCCCTTAGCTAGAGAATCGGCGCAGACGACTCCAGGGATAGTTCAAGATCCTCTTCCTAAACCCTTTACCTGACTGATAAAGCAACCGCTGTCTTGGCCTACCAAACCTGACAGTGATGGTCAGACCAGTCAATGGGAATGATTTTGGATAAGGAAGCTAGATCAGGTTTGGAGATGATGGCGTCAAGGGTAGCTCCTTTAGCGTGGGTGGGGGCATTGCAAATCTGCTTGAGGTCGCTAATCTCGAGAAGGTTATTGACAAGGTTGGTAGTAGGATCATTGGGTTCATTCCAGTGGAGGTTGAGATCGCCAAAGAAGAGTTCGTTGGAGTTGGAACGCAGTAGTGAAGAGGATATAAGATCAGAAAGTTCTTCTGCAAATGGGAGGTGATCGCCAGGAGGGTGGTATATGTTATGGAGCCGGATTGGGGGGCGTTTTTTATTTAGAGTTCGGCTCCTAAGTATTCAATGGTAGAATAGTCAGGGTTGTTACTTTGGGCGAGTTGTAATTCTTCTTTGAAAATAATTGCTAGGCCTCCCCCTATCTTTTTCAGGTCTATTTTTTCTGATAATAGAGTAGCCAGGGGGGTCAGAAGGTTAAGGATGGGTGTCGAGTGGTCTTTGAGCCAGGTTTCCGAAAGGAAGGCAATGTCCACATACTCATTGAGGATGGTTTCTGAGATTTCGGTCGCATGACGGACTGCTGAGCAGCAGATCACGAGCATGCATGAAAGGGGTTTTGGTTTGGAGTTAAGGGCAGGGAGGAGTTGAATGCTGGTGAGTTGGAGGGGGGTCTGGGGGAACTCAGAGACTCCGGGTTTCTGCAGGTCCCCAGAATGACAGGGATGTTGGAGTGAGGGGGGGGAGGGGTCTATAGGAGAAGTGTTAAGGTAGTCGTACCATAGGGCAGATAGATCGTGGGCGGAGTAGGTATTTGTGGTGCTCAGTGGTCTGTCAGAGCGTGGGAGTAGGGGCGTAGTGGACCAAAGATTGGGGTATGGGTGCTTTCTGCGAATAGTGGTAATAGCATGGGGCCAGGGGGGGTGTACATAGGGTTTGATGGATTTAATCCGATTGAAGTAATTTCTGAGCAGTGTTATTTGAGCTGCTAGGGTCGAAAGATTGAAATCTAGGTTGCGAAGTAGCTGGAGGAGGTTGGGGAGGTGGGGCGGAGTCGGGGCTAAAGGAGGGGTTATGGACGTGAGGGTTGGAGGCATGGAGTCGTAGTTTTAAGAGGGGGTAGTAATGTGAGAGGTTCTATGTTGGGAGGAGGATTGGGGAAGGCCAGGGGATGGGAGGGGAGTATAAGCCTGGGATTGGTGGGGGTGTTAGGTGCGATGTGTACTGGACTGGAAGGGGGAGAGGGGGAGGGGGGGTAGGTGGGGGCAGGGTATGCGGGGCCAGGGGGGAAGTGGGAGCGGTGAGGTGGATGGGCATGCAGTTTACGAAGGTAGGGGAGGAGATATGCGGGGCATTGTTCTATGAGGGGGTAGTAAGACGGAGAGGAAGAGTAATAGGGAGTGTGGGAATTGGTCGGTCATTAGGGGATGTGGGGTTTAGGCGGAGTGAATTGCGGGGGTGGCTGGGGGATGGTTCACGTGAAGAGGGAAGGGTAGGATTAAAGGTGAGGGGAGTGTTGATACGGGCAGGAGTTTCAAGGAAGAGTGGAGTAAGACTCTGGGGGGCAGAGGAGAGTTGGCGGGGGTCTGGAGGGGGGCAGGTGAGGAGAGTTGGAATTGGATAGCACTAGGGGGTGGTTCGAGTGCAGCTGACAGGGTAGGAGCACGTTAGAAGGGGCGATCCAAGGGGGACAGGATATGCTCTCCCGACCACCCCGTGACCCACCTCTCCTAGGAACGCTGCCGAGCACTGGCGGGAGGCCCTCGCAGGGGAGGGCTTCGTATCTAGGATCGTACACACTGAGCTTCCACCACACTAATAAACGGACGCCACACCGTAGAGTTCAGTATACAAGGTTCTTTATCAACAGTAGATATGAGGTAAAATGAGTACGTATTTACAAGGCGATCTAGGGATCGGAAAGAGTCTCGGTTGTGAGGAATAGGCATGCGGGACAGTCACAGTACTGGGACCAGTATGAAGCGTACCCTGCACACAGCTCTCAATCCTCGAGCAGGGGAATACGGTAGATGGGGGCCGTACTGCTGCTCCACTCACTTCTTCTCGAGCCAGGTCGTACAGGTAGCGTCGATGGTCCAGCCGGACCAGAGTACTCCTCGAGCCGCGACATAGTCAGCAGGGCTCGATCCGGAGTAAACGGAGTGTCGGTGAGTTCTTGGGGAGCTGCGACCATGTCAGCAGGGCTCAAGATGTTCCACGAATGTCCTTTTCCGCAAGGATGAGCCGCGACGTCGTCAGCAGGGCTCGCACAAGTTACAAAGTTCCAGGATCGATCTTCTTTCTCAAAATGGCTGAGCCGCGACCAGGTCCGCAGGGCTCTCTTCTCCAGGATTCAACTGCCCGCTAGTTCTAGAGCGGCCCTTGTTATAGTCCGGTTCCCCTTTGAAGTCCGGACCCTCGCAGGCGGGGATCTGATGCCTCGAGGCTGATCGTCGGGGTTTCCTGCCGGCTGGCTCTTTGATCCTTTGAGGATGCGTCCGGGGATTTCCCGACGCCTATCAGAGCCTGGAGCCAGCTCTTGGGGAGGCCAGAAGTGTGATCGAAACCAGTCCCCAGGGGGAGGCCCGAGGTGTGAGGGAAACCAGTCTCCCAGGGGAGGCCGGAGGTGTAATCGAAACCATTTGGCCCTATCTCCCTCAGAGGAAACCTTCTACCCCCCAGCCGGCCATGGCGCGTTTGAAGCCTAAGTTTCGCTGGGGCCGGGGTCATGCAGGGGGCTATGGAGTCAGGGATCTCGGGAAGGGGGAAACATCCTTTACCACGCAACTTTGACCACGCAGTGCCTTTACAACGCAGGTTTTACAACGAAAACGATTACAACGCATTGCACTGGGGGGCGCTCTAGGATAGGGAATAGTTTTAATTTACTATCCAACACCTTCCCTACTATCCATGGGGACTGGAGTTGGAATAGTAAATTAAACTATTCACTAACCAGCACCCCCCCAAAGCAATGTGTTGTAAAGGCTTGCGTTGTAAAACTTGCGTTGTAACAGCATGCGTGGTAAAAGCATGCGTTGTAACAACGTACATCCCGGGAAGGGTGATGGCTACCGGGGGCCCTCAGGGGTGATTGCGGGTTCTGGGCGCCCTGTACCAGGAGGATAGATGGCGGGATGCGGGGATGGTCGTCCGTTTGGTAGGGTCCTGTAGGGAACGGGGCGGACAGGGGACGGGACGACCAGGGGTTTCTGCTGCACAGGGATAACTGTCGGGGCGCTGAGGATCCGGGGGAGCCACGCCACGAGGCCAGGTCCACCAGAGCATTTGCCAGGGGACTGTCATTTTGGAGAGGGTTGGGAGCAGTGCCGGCCGAGGGGGGTCCAGAGGGGGATTGGGACTGAGGGGATGTTGGAGGGGGAGTAGAAAGTGAAGGGGATTGGGACTGAGGGGATGTTGGAGGGGGAATAGAAAGTGCCAGATGGTCGGACAGAGTGTTGAAGAGACGTTCGACGATTAGGAGGTGCTTCTCAGAGGCTTGGCTCAGGATATTTCCCGTTTTGTAGATGGAAATGGTTAATTCACCAGGAAAAAGAGAGGAGGGGGAAGTGGAGAGCTTATGAGCATGAGGGATTTTAATCGAGCTAGAAACTGGAAGGTGTTGTAGGAAGGTGCTCTTCCATTTAGATGGGCGTTTGGTATAGAAAATGAAGTTAGTTTTAATGGGCGATGTGAGGCTGTGATAGTAATCTTCAATGAGGGTTTCAGGATGATGGGTGAGTAGTTTTTTTGAAGTTCTTTTTGGCATTTTTAGAGAGGGTGGAGGGGTATGGAATTGTCCAGGAGTTGGGACCATGTTTGATGAGTGTGGGGGGATTGTTAGTTAGATCCTCAGTGGGGGGAGGTGTGTAGGTGGTGTTGAGGTCGGACATGAGGGTGAGGCTATATTGGGGAGAAGAAAATAAAAAGGGGAGAGTGGACAGGGAGGGGCAGGCAAGGACGTGGGGGTAATAGCGGAGGGAGGTTATAGTGAGTAGTGATGCGTGGGAGGATATGAGAGGGGCGAGGGAGGGAAGTTCTATATGGGTCTTTAGCAGGCGGGGTGGTGAGTATAGGAACGTGAGATGCAGTGATAGCATGTATGAAGGTCGGAGAAGTGCGGAGTGATAAGGAGAGTACGTGAGAGAATTGTGCAGGATACCAGGGGGGACAGGATATCCACTTGTTTTGTTACAGCTAAGATTTATCTCTCAAATATCAGCTTTAAATATATTTGCAAAATTATGAGGTTTCTAAATACACGTAGTTTTGTGTTGAATAGATACTTTTAAATTTTGGTGAACACGACTAATTCAACCAACCAAAAGTGTCAAATTTAGTAGTTTGGGCTGCACACAGGAGAGCTACTTACAGGTGGGTGAAGAGCTACCAGTAGCTCACGAGCTACTCATTGGAGAAGCTTGGCTTAGGAACACCGATCATCATGATGTAATCAGCACTGGCAGGTCTACTTTTAGTGGGGCACAGGGAGTTGTTAGGTTTATGACCGAGATTGGCCCCAAAGGAAGAAGAAGAGGGAAAACTATCCAGAGTCAAGTGCCCAGTATGAGCGCCGAAGCTTTGAGTACTCGAGGTATTGGAAGTTACCCCTTTGTAGTTAAGCGCCCATAAAGGCACATGACTGGGAAATTGCTTATGATGATTAGCAGTGGGAACATCATCGGATATGGGATTGGCACCCGTATTCACAGGAGTCACTGACTAGATACAGCAGCAGATGGTCTGGAAATGGTTGTTGGTAGATCAATTTGTCCAATAACTTCATGCGTGTTGCTAAAAGCTAGAAGCTGTTTCAAAGAATTGGTCAGTGATGTAATCATGGATTTTAGAAGCCCCTACCTCAGTTTTCAAATCTAAGATAAAAGCAGTGTAAGAGGCCTGGTCAGAGGAGATGGGAACAGAAACATCAGGTGCCGTGGACATCCTAATCGTTCGTCATCTTGGCCAATGGGGCAAAGCGGTTACTGCAAGGTAAAGCATCCTCAAATTTAGACTGTAGTTGCTAGACAGAATTAAAGTGTACTAGTGATGTTAGGTTATGTTAGGGGAGATTTATAAAGCGCATGTACACCAACAGGTCTCTTGGTGCTAAGTTGGCACAAGTGCGCTTGTTAAAAGTAAGTGTGCTTTACCCACAGTATGTTGCTCCTGGGCCTGAAGAGTATGGGCCATGTGTATGAAGGTACCCATTGGCGATTCTGAATTAGCGATTTTTAGCGATCGCAAACTCAGAATCGCAAATTGGTATGTATGTAATAAAGCGCACTTAAATAGCGATTCGGTAAAAATCGCTATTTCATTGCGAGATTCCCAATAGCGATACCTTAACCATAAGAAATCGCAATTTTGCGATTTCTTAACGGAAAAAAAACGCAATTTTGCGAATTTTTCAAATCTGCCAATCGGAAACTCAGGTGCAGCTTGATGACATCACAACCAGGAAGTATGACTACCCATGCTGCACCTGGGTTGCTGAGTCACAGTCAGAGAGAAGGAGTGGTGGAGAGGGAACTGTGCAGTTTTCTACAGAATGGCTGAAACTGGAGACACGGCCAGCCAGGAAACTCAGCAGCAGCAGCAGCAGATTGACGGTGCAAGGAAGAGTGTGTCCCATCTATACATCCGATGACGTGGGGAAATTGGGCATTTCATAAAAGTCCTGTTTGGTCTGGTCTAGTGCCTGTGGGGTGCTTGGAAAGTAAATGTGGTGTTGCATCCTTTGTACCATGGCATCAAGGAACGCATGGAAAAAGCGTGATAGTGCACTTTGTGACACCCCTCCTGCTGAGGCTATCACCCCCTGAAAATTGCCTGATGCCAAGAAGTTTAGTGAGCACAGGACCTGGATGTGAGTGAGGATGGAATGTGTCCTGCATGTGGGGTGTTCTAGGAAGGGTTTGAGTTCCTCAATTAAATCATGGATACTAACTTCATCCAGTCTGTAGTGTGTGTAGATGTCCTCCTCAGTGCGCTGGAAGATTGTAATGCGCGCACGGAATATCCTCTCCTGGAGTCTCCTCATTTGTGCATCAGCTCTAAGTCGCATCCTCCTGTCTATCACGTACAGCCCAGCCATTGTGGAAAAAAGTCTGTTGCATTCTGGGACTCCTTAAATAGTTTGCACCTGGTTACCACCTGCTCCTACTTGGTGGTAATTGCAATTCTGTAAATTGCGAATTTCCGGAAATTGCAATTTGCGATTTTTTCATACATTCCGTTGCGATGTCTTGATTTGTGATTTCACGTTTGCGAATTTGCACACGAAGAAATCACAAAATGAGAAATCGCTAGGAAATTTGCAGATTTTTGCTTCATACATTCGAAATAGCGAATTTTCATTCGCAAACACTGTTTTTTGCGATTGGCAAATTGGCTTGATACATATGGCCCTATGTTTCTTAAACATCCCCTGGATTTGCTTTTGCTTGTTTGTGCTGCCTGGGGGTGAAACACTGATGGGGGGAGGACGTGAGGCAGCGGGGGGATGCAGCGAGTATCTCCCCACATTCAACCAACAGATTGTCATGGCGGTCAAGCACACTATTGCCTCCAGCATGTTTTTTGCAAATTTGTGGTTTTCTTTTTTACCAACTCCCACTCCCCCATCCCCTTCAGTGACATTCCTTTTTCCCCATTTGTGGATGACAAGGGGGGTACACCAGAGCTGAAAACAGAGCTATGAAATGGTGGATTTGAACATTTTCAGTGAGACAGACTAGAACAATCAAGGCAGCAAGCTTACTTATCAGATCAATGCAAACTGACCCAGTCAAACAGCTTAAGATGCTTAGATGCAACTAGGGGTTGCAAGATATAGCAAAAAACAGTACATTTTGGTTGGGAAAATAGATGTTAGCGGGAGGTCCAGCCTCCTCCGGGATTGGACGGGCACGCCCTTGGCCCAGGCTTTGTGAAATAGCGCTGTTGATGAATCCCAGGTGAAGGTCCCAGGGTTGTGAGACTTGGAGTCCCTATAGGTAGCGGCAATCAGCTGCGGCAGCTCCCCCGTTAGGCGGATGACAGCGTGGGTTCAGTTATGAAGCCCCCACTTAGCAGGTCTTCAAGAAGGTCTGTCCACCACCCCCAACAAGTGCAAATGGTCCCAAAGGGAAAAGCAATACTCCCTCCTCTTGTGACTCTAGAATTGTCCCCCTTAGGTTAGAGAGTTTTGTGTAACACGGTTGAAGGCTCAGACGGAGACACCCTAGTTCAGTAATGTTTGAGCTCAGCTCAATCAGGAGAGAGGACTTAGCCTAACTGCTAGGGCGGTCGACCTCGAATCTGGGGAACTGGGTTCGAGTCTCAGCAATGACACTGAACATCCTGTGATTCTGGGCAAATCACTTAATCTCCCCATGCCTAACAAAAAATGAATGTGTCCTGAGTTAATGCGACTGGTGCTATGTATAGCGCTCTGATACCCGCTTTGGGTCAAGTTCGTGCTATATAAAACTCTGTAAAAAAAAACAGTCTCCTTTGATACAGTCTCACCACAACACTGTCTACATGTCCTTTTGACAGCAAGTGTCTCCACTCCCTCTCACTTCTGGGATGTGACGTAGTGGTGTAGTGGTTGCAGAAGAGGCAGTTGATCTTGGTAAGCTGTTAACAGGATGGGTCGTTCAATTGGTAGGCTGGAGTTCTTCGACAACTGCAGATACTGGTGGTGGGAGCACACTGCAGGCATTGGACCTACTTCTGGGTCACTTGAGCAGCAGATGGGTAGCCATTTTGACAGGGACACAGCGGCACGCTAGCAGTCACAGTGAGCACTTTGTAAACGCAGCAGTGGTGGCGGTCACAGGCACAAGTCTTAGCTTTGATGGCAAAGATCTCCATGGTCACAGTTGTTTCACTTTACCAGCGAGGAAACTCGCATTCGTTCTTATTGCACTGCCGCGAGGTTAACGGTCAATCCGCAATTTACGTTTGCCACCTCACTTCTGGAGAGACTGTGCCCATGCTATCGGGCTCACCAATCAGTCTTTGCCGTCTCCACTCTCCTGGTTTGACCCTCAGCACTAGGGTCTGGCTGTTACTCCAACATCTCCTGCAGGGAATAACCCCCGTCATCTGGGAAGTTGGCTGTAAGACAGACGCCACCTCTGGGTGCACAGCAGTCCTCACGGTATGCTGCAGAGCAGAGTGATGCTCCATGTAGTACGGAAGTCTCCATCCAGGAGCAACCTCAACTGAGGCACAAAGAGGCGTGAGCTTCCTATACCTGGCATATCAACAACCACACTATGCAGTGATCAGGGGAAATACAAAAGGCTGGCTCACCTAAAAGATCCTTTCCACATTGAAAAGGAGACTTCAGCCCCACCCTTAACTGCAGCCATCTTCTAAGGGGCAGTGCTACAGGAAGACTAATCAACAGATCCTCTCAGCAAAAGGGATTCAGTGAATTTCTGAAGGTGTCTTGTCTCCTCCCTCCAGCTTTAGGGATGTCAGCAAAACACTTCCACTGTCTGGGAAAACAATCTCACCTCCATCTTGTGCACAGGAGCAGATTCGGGGCTTCCAGAATGGAATCCAGAGGCCTCTATTACATGGGCACATTTGTGTACATATTGCATGTACCACCACACAAGACACAACATAAACAGAGCTGCTGAGTGGCCTGTAAACATGATGAGGGGCCTGTAATTAATAAAAATAATAATAATAATAAAGGAGGTTTATAAAGCGCCTGGTTACCCCCACCGGCGTGTCCCCGCGCTGTAGCAAGTGAGAGATGGAGAGCCCTATACCCAGACAGAAGTACCTAGGTCCATTAGTGAAGGAACAAGTGTGTTTTAAGCTCTCTTCTGAACCTCAACTCAGAAGGTTCGAGCTGGAGCTCAGTATGGAGTTGATTCCAACTCCTGGCCGCCAAGAACCGGAAAGATCTACCACCCATAGGGGCTTTCCTGACTTTAGGAATCATCACCAGGCCAGTCCCGGTAGATCTAAGAAATCGAACAGGCCGGTAACAAGTGATGAGATTCCGCAAGTGCCTTGGCCCAGTGCCTTGAATGATATGGTGGCACATACAAAGGGCCTTAAACACTATCCGCTTCCTGACAGGAAGCCAATGAAGAGCGTCCAAGGCTTTTTTAGAAGCGGCCCTTCTAGGAAGCCTAAGGACCAGCCGAGCCACCGCATTTTGCAGCACCTCAAGTCGATCAAGACTCTTAACTGTGGCACCTAAATACAATATGTTGCCATAGTCTAGACGTGAGGTGACAAGTGCGTGGACCAGCGTCCTCCTAGCTTCAGTAGGAAGAAGGTCCATGGTCTTGCGTAGACCCTTAAGGACGCCGAAGCACATTCCACCACACGTCTAATCTGGGGTTCAAATGAAAGGTCCGAGTCTACCCATACGCCCAGGTTCTTAACCTGGGGGCACGGAATAGGGACTGGGCCCAAGCAAGGAGGCCACCATGCTGACCACCACACAGACGGGCCCCCCCACCACGAGCACCTCAGTCTTGCTACCGTTCAACTTCAGGCAGTTGTTGGCCATCCAGTGTGGTTCTGAAAATCTGGATTCATATAATAGTACTGGACTCGAGAATAAAAACTTCGTCGAAATAGGACGAATTTGGTATCAAAAGACCGAGAATGACGAGTACATCAAGTACATATATTTTCGGCGTATTCGAGTGACGATTTCACCTCGAAATCGTCATTTACATTCTAAACCCTTAGCTACATGTTGCCCTTTACATAGGCCTTAATCCAGTTGAATTTGATTCCACAAGGACACATACTCCTTAATCGACTTCTCCCTGACCCCAGTACAAGTTAGAACCATTGCCCCAGGCCGAACTCGTTAGGTCAGTTCCCTCCCAGTGGCCGAGCAAGATAGCATCTAGGCTCAACCAGCCATAAAACCATTTGAGCACGCACACCTGCCATATCTCGCTCACATCTTTTCTCCACTCCTTTTCTTTACTTGCTTTACGATGGGGAGGTGACCGTTTTTATTAGGGGTCCAGCGATATCTGATGAAATGTTGGGCCTTGCCGGATGATTTGTTATGGGCAGCACCACGTGAAATATGTACATGTCATCATGACTCTGCTTTTCTTTTGTAATCAGTAACTATAAATGAAATACCACGAATCCAAGGAATGTTTTGCCCAAGGCTGAAAATAATGTATAAGAAGAGAAGCCTGACTTCGTGAAAGTGTGCAGTCTCCTGAGAATATACCCGTGTTGTACTTCTAGGACCCTGTTACCTTGGTTGCAGCCAATAAACTAATCTTTGACCTCACCTAGAAGACTCCGAGTTTCTGTAGGTCTGACTCAGGAGAACCCGAGGTCTCTGGGTGTTGATCCCCTGGCACCGCTGGGTTACCGGTTCTGTGCCGGTTCTTAAAAACCCAGTACCTCAATTGGCGCCCAACGTTTGGGGCGA
This sequence comes from Lissotriton helveticus, assembly GCF_964261635.1. Classification (NCBI taxonomy): domain Eukaryota; kingdom Metazoa; phylum Chordata; class Amphibia; order Caudata; family Salamandridae; genus Lissotriton; species Lissotriton helveticus. The sequence goes on along the minus strand of NC_136061.1, from coordinate 1,532,195,493 downwards.
TTCCAGTGGTACCAATCAGCCTGAAGATCGTGAGGAGCTTCGTGTGGAAATTCCGGAGGAGGGCCCACCACCTCATCGACCCCTGCATGTCGACGTGGTCCGAAGGTCTTTGCTGCGAGGTTCCTCGCTTCCCGACGGCTACGAGGACTGCTGCCCTGGCTATCGCCCTGATGTTGGACCCTTGAAGTTTTCGGTAGAGCGAAACGCTGAGACGAGTCTTCTGGTGACGCCATCGATATTTTTCAGTTAAGTATAAGTGGAGCGTCTCCCAGTCCTTAGTTGGACTTACTTTGTGGTATCTTGGAGATACAAAAAGGTTTTTATTGGTTCTTGCAAGCACCATAACCGAAGGACTCGTGTATTCACGAGAAATATCGTAATCGATAAATCCTTTGAAGTTTTGGAACTAGACTAGAGAGCGAGGATGCCTAGTCTTAGACTTGGAAATTGGTTTTGTATTGGTAGTAATAATAGGGACTCCCGATTGGAGGACTCATGTCCGGTTCCTCCAGTTGGAACTCCGACTTACGAGCTATATGTTAAACATGGGGTAGGCCCCATCGTTTACAACGAAGTATGGATTAAATACACTAGGAAAGATGGTGTTTTAAAATGGCCCCAATATGGTAGCTTTGATTCTGAAATCTTAGACAACCTTGAAGTTAAACTCTTCAAAAAGAAAGCCCGGCCGGCGATGTTTGACTCTTTCCGCTTATGGCGCAAAGAAGCCAAACAAAAAGAAATTAAATTAGCTAAGAAAAATAAGAGAGAAGGGGGACTTTCAGTAATGCAAGCTGCTGTGCAGTTTAAAGATAATGAGGAAGAACAGATAAATGAGCAGTTGCACAGGCAACGTAAAATGGCTATAGATAAGTGTTATCCAGTTTTGCCATCTTTTCAGCAAGAGGCAGCAAAAGAGCGTGAAAAAGACCAATTAATGACGCAATTATTAACTTCACCACCCCCCTATGCGCAGAATGCCACAGCACCCCCGCAACCTTTAGTTGCACAAGCTGCGCCTCCTGCTCCTCCACAGCACCCACCAGCTGTTCTTCAGCTGGCTCCTACTTCTTCGGTGCAGCCTCCTCCAGGCCCACCGACCACTTCTGTTTCATCTGTGTTTTCTACGATTTTGCCTACTATACTTTCTACATCTCCTAATGCCCCCTCTACGATTTTGCCTAGTACCACATCTATTATTCCTGATACCTCTTCTGCCATCTCTACACCCGCCTTATCTCACCCCGTTTTTCCGTCTGTTTGTCCTTCAGTTTCACCTTCCATTCGGCAGAAAATGGCCAGCACTGTCACTAATCTTCTTTTACCTCTTTTCGGGTCGCCTGCTACGACCCCTAACATAGGAAGAAGACAGTTGCGAAGTCAACTGCCTGATTATCAAGAGAGAGATTCCCTGAATAGTTTAGCTCGGAAATGGGTCTTGGACACTGCAAAATATGATGTACAGTCTGTCATGGAAGTCTTCCATCAATGGGAAGCAGCGACACAGAGATATGTTTTCGAACAGATGTGTGTCTTTCTTGGCGAGGATTTAGAAGACAATGATCAAGAATGCATCCCACAAGAGATGTGTCGCGTACGATTTAAGTTCGGAGAGGGTATGATTGTAGGTCCCGATGTGGAAAAGGCAGTTGAAATGCTATTATCATATCGAAGTAAGGGAAGCAGTTCTGGGTCACCATCGGAATTTAGTGCATCTAGTAGGAAAAAGGCACGACAATACCCTATGAGAGAAGTTCCCCCACAGTGGAGAGAGGGTGACGCGACAGCTGTCCCACCTGTCCTGCCGCACTTTCACCGTGTATGGGTACATGTCCCATGGAAGCGAGCCGAAGTTTTAGCACTCAAACAAACACTACCAGATCCACGTAAAAATCCTGCAGGGTACTATAAAGAATTGTCGCAAACTGCTGGGTCATGTATAATGAATTTGGCCGATATCGATATGTTATTCGGGAACGTTGTTCCACAGCCTTTATGGGGTAAAATTCGTCATGTAGATCATGACCAGGAATTAGGTGACACGTGGGCTAATATTACTGCTGCAGATGCACGCCAAGTTGGTGGTGCCAAGCCTGAGCCTCCGATAGCGGAACTACCTGGTAGAATAGTAGATTACATGAAAACGATAATGCCTGCAATACGCGTAAATTGGGATAAGTTATCTGCATGCAAGCAAAAGAAAGAAGAAACTGTTTCAGATTTCTTCACCAGATTTGAAGAAACATTCATTGACCACAGCGGTCAAGATATGACCACAGAAGGTGGTCAGAGATTGTTCGTCGATAAATTTGTGCACAATCTGCTTCCAGATTTGTGTAGGAAATTAAAAGATTCGGAAAGTTCTTGGGCAGTCTCATCTTCAGCCCAGATATTAGCTACCGCACAGTACTACGAGAATAGAGACAAAGATGAGAAAGATAAAGTAGAAAAGAAAACTAGAGAACTCAAAACGAAGGTTTTGTTACAGCAAGCCTATCCGCCACGTGGTGGTGGTAATCAAAATAATAATGGTCAGAATCACTACCAGAACACTTTTCAGCAGCCTCAACAATATCAGAGAAACTTGCAAAGATTCGATTACACTCAACACCGCGTAGGTCCCAACCAGTGTTTATATTGCAAACAAGAGGGTCATTACAAATATAACTGTCCTGCCCTACCACAACGTGCAAATGGAATTTCCGGTGTAAGAGGTCGTGGCAGTCAGCAAGCGCCTAGAGGTAGAGGGCGTGGAAACGCCCCTCAGGACGCACGTCCCCTTCCACCACAAAACTCTATGAACAGGTTTGACCAGCAAAATAACGTGTCTGACAGGACAGCTCAATACTACGTTGATGAGTATTACACAGAAAATGAGCAGTGGGAAAATGAGGATTGCTAGGACAGCCATAGACGAAGAGAGGGAGTCGTTTCAGTTCCAGTAGATCTGAGTGGACCTTACGTTGAGGTGACTACATCAGGTGTGTCAGAACCTTTTCTGTTGGATACTGGTGCTACAAAGAGTTCTATTATGCACTCCAAACTCCCTGGCGCACCTTTGTCTGGCGAAATGAACGTTTCCCTAGGTTTTTCTGGCGCCCCGGTTAGAAATCCGATTTCTGACCCTTTATCTCTTTCTGTTGGTCCTTGTGAATTCGAAGCACCCCTTATTTTGACAACAGGTTGTGGTGAAAATTTGCTAGGATTAGATTTGCTAAAAAGATTGTATGCGACTTTGTACTGTTCTCCTTCAGGAGTACAACTTACTTTAGGTAAGAAAGTGGTTTCTCCCATGTATTTGTCGAGAAATGCACTTCCAACACAATTGGCACTTCTCCCAGATATTCTTTGGGCTACTGGTCCAAATGATGTAGGCCTTTTAGAAATTCCGCCATATGTTGTAACATTAAAATCGAATGTCAAAATGCCACGAATTCCCCAATACAGAATATCCAATGAGGGTGAAAAAGCTTTGCTAGCGATTGTTTACGAGCTGATTGAAAAAGACGTGATTGAAGAAACACGAGGCAATGTTTGCAATAGTCCTGTTCTGCCTGTTTTAAAACGAACTGACCCTTCTCAGCCACCTGTGTATAGATTCGTGATTGATCTTAGAGAAGTAAATAAGATAGTGGTGCCACAATTCCCAGTTGTCCCCGACATTACAACATTATTGACTATGATTCCAGCCTCTGCCTCCTGGTTTTCGGTGATTGACCTGAAGAATGCTTTCTTCAGTATCCCGATTGCTGAGGAAAGCAGGGATATTTTTTCCTTTAGTTTAGGAGGTCGAAGCTTCTGCTTCAAACGCGCTCCTCAGGGCTACTGTGAAAGCCCCTCAATATACAGTCAAGCTCTGAAAACACAGCTTGACACAATTGTTTTGCCTACAGGTGCCACTCTCGTACAGTACGTGGACGATTTGCTCATCGCTGCGGATACTGAGAAAATTTGTAAAATGGCCACGTTGTCATTATTGCGTCATCTATGTGATTTGCATCACAAGGTGTCACTTTCCAAGCTTCAATATTGCCGACAAGAAGTGACCTACTTAGGTCATCTCTTATCGAAGGAGGGAAGGAAACTGACCCCAGAAAGAATTCAGGCAATAGCGAAATTGAGTGTGCCAAGAACACAGAGAGAAGTACGTGCTTTCTTGGGCATTACATCATACTGTAGACAGTGGATTCCAAATTTTCCGTTATTAGCCAAACCCTTGTTGGCACTAACGTGTAAAAATACACCCAATCCCATTCACTGGTCTGAAGAGTGTCAGAAAAGTTTCCTCGAATTACGCCCAGCATTATGTTCGGCCCCTGTGTTAGGTAACCCCAACTACAGTAAGCCTTTCACATTATATGTCCACGAGAAGGAGGGCTGTGCATTGTCTGTGCTGACCCAGTTATACGGAGATAGACAGCGGCCATGCGCCTATTTTTCGTCACCTTTGGATCCGGTAGCACGAGCATTGCCAAGTTGTTTAAGGGCCACAGCAGCAGCAGCTGTTTCCATTCGACAGTCTGCTGGTCTAGTAATGAATAATACACTAATCGTGATGGTCCCGCATGCAGTAGACACATTGTTAAATAGGACCAAGACACAGCACTTAACTAGTGCTCGACTGTCCAGTTATGAATTGACGCTACTAGCGAGCCACGTGCACATAAAAAGGTGCAGTACCTTGAACCTAGCCACATTGTTACCAATTGCAGAGGAATCGGATGCTTCAGAACAGCACGATTGTTTCCTTCGAACAGAGGAAGAGACGAAAGGGAGAGTTGATCTGTTCGACACTCCTCTTGCTGAATGTGATGGTACATTATGGGTGGATGGTTCATGCTTTAAACTCCCAAATGGTAACGTGACTAAGCATGGGCGGATCTAGCGGATCTCGCGTACGCGAAATTGCGGATTTACGGATTCGCAATCCGCGAAGATACGCGAACTCTAGCGGATTTGCGGATTTTCCCGTTTTTTGTGTTGGCGCGTGTTCGCGCCGATTTTGGGACAAGTTCGCAATTGCGAACTTACTTTTCGTCTCGCAACGGCCGCGACTATGTTGTTTCTACGTCTGGTTTATCATCACAGGTTCACAGCACCCTCTGTTTCACCACTGCCACCCTCTGGGACACCCATGCCACCCTCTGGTACATCCTCACTGCCACCCATTAGGTTTATTTATCACTGTAGATTATGGTGGTTGAAAAAAGCAAGCACACCTGCCCTTCTTCAACTGCCATCAATTAATTTGTGGGTCATTAATGTGTCAGTAATTTTGAAACTTCCAGTCTGGCTGGCACCTGCTTCCTTCCTTATCTGTAATTTGCTTTTTGTTGCAGTGAATTTTTTTTTCACAGGACCTTTATGGTCTACTTGTAGCTATTCTATGAGCCTGCTGTTTGGGTCATAGCAGGGTCATAGAATAGTTGCAAACTCTGGAGGGGCCCCTCAGGAAGCACTACCTTGAATGTTACTAATGTTAAGTTTGAACTTTTGCACCTGCTCATTGCTTTCAGTTTAGCTAAAATCGTTTTTTCTGCAATTTCGCGTGTTTTTTGGGGCTCGAATCCGTGCGAGATCGATTTCGGAAGCCGCGAATACGTGCGAATACAAAATTGTTTTTTGTGCGACGTGTATGTTCGCGTGATCTTGCGCGTGTTCGCAAGGCGCTTCTAGCTATACGTTTGCCAAGTTACCCTATCGGTCGTACACGGGCGCGGCCATCTTGTTTGCGTGACGTAATTCCGTTTCCGGCCGCTATGTGTAATCTCGCAAAGTGTGCTGCTCGCTAGTACAATTTCGCGCGTGCTCGCAAGGAAAATCTCGCGCGAACTTACCCACGCGGTCGTGAACGGGCGCGGCCATCTTGTTTCTTATTCATTGCTATGGTTCTGGGCATGCTTTCTCTATCCTCTCTCAATCTCTGCCATCCTTTGCTTGTTTGAAGTTTATTTGATCTAATTTTACTTATTATCTATCCCTCTATTTTTCTAGCTCTATATTTTTGTGTTTTCTGCTGCTTTTAGTTACTTTTAAACTACTTTTTTAAACTCTTTTCTTTTCTTCTTCACTATTCTATTTCTTGTTTATCATTTAACTGTATTTCTGCCCAGACCATGGTAAAGGGAGCCGGGAAGCACCCTGAGAAGGCGTGCGTTTGAGGGGGGAGCAAGTGGTCCCGCGGGAGATCTTCAGCGCGGAGGAAGTGGCGGCACTGATCTTCCACGTCCAGCGCCGCCTCCCCAAGACGATCCTGGGAGGCGGCAAGATCGCGACTGGCTATGGCATCCGGGAGCGCCGCAAGCGGTGGGAGAAGGTGTGCCGGGCCATGTATAAGATCTCTGGGGTCCGGCGCACATATAACCAGGCCACCCACCGCTGGACCGATGTCATGGACCGGGAGCGGGACTTGCTGGACGCGCTCGGCGTAGAGGTCCCCGGGCTTGGTGAGTAGTAGTAGCTATTCATTTACTACTCTGTTTTATCCGGCTCTGTTATTTGCAAATCTTTGTTCTTTACCAAGAGCAATAATGCTGCCGATTACATTGAGGTAAATTATATTTCAAAATCTTCTATGCATTTCAGGTGCACTGCTCTCCTTCTCAGTAGCCTTGCTTGCTACTATGCTTCTTTGTTTTGTATGTTGTGTTCAGAAGCATTTCATTGGCCTGAGAAATTATGTATGAGTGTAGTGTAAAGATAAGAACTGCGTAATGCTAGACAGTAAGGGTCATATTTTCAATTACCGGCGCATCCCTGCAAAGTAGCAGGGATGCGGCAGTAATTGTGTGCCATGCCACCACCACCCATTGGCCCAAAACGTCACAGAAGCCTTACGCATCTGTGCCGTAAAGGCAGCGCATTGCTGGAGTTGCGTGCCAACGATGGCGCAGCTCCAGCAATGCTCTGGGGTCCCTATCTCCCCAATGCTGCATCAAGCCGTACGTCGGCTTCAAGCGCGCAGGGTTTGAGTCATGCATCATTGTCCTAAAAGTGACTGATTGACATCTTGTAGATTTCCCTCAGCCACTTTTAGGATTCGTTCCTGCGCAGGTACGCCCTCCCTTGCGCCGGAACGCCCCCTGATGGCGCAGGGCTTTACAACGTGATGCATCGCCCATATGCCCATATGTGTTTTTTTTTAATATATACGCCGCACCAACACCATGGCGAGTCTTTTGTTCTGCCGCTGCGTCACAAAAGGCACGCAACAATGGAGGAAAATGAGCCGCAAGGGACTTCTAAATCAGCCCCAACAGACTGAAGTCCAGTCCTTCCTTTAGACACATGGCTATAAGAGGAAATAGTGGCGGTGGTGGGTGGATTGATAGTTTGAGTATTCACTGATCTGCAAGCAGGATGGACTTTGTCTGTCACTTCGCGTGCTGCGGACTGCTGCCTGCAGTGCCAGGCCTAGGCAAACCTCTTTAGTAGTCTGTTTATTGAGTTACATAGGAACTTTCTAAGTCAACGTTCCGCAAATCAGGCAATACGAATAACGTAGTATACCACATGAGATAGATCCCGTGGAATAGTTGTCTATCTATTTGCTATTTCTCCAAAATATTTTGTTATTGTTCTTTTGAAATGTTTGATTTGGTTGAAAAATCTCATCCATGTTTTCTGGTTTTTCTTTCTTTCATGTTGTACATCAGCTCCCCCCAAGGGCAAGAGGACACAGGAGGAGGGTGCTGAGGATGCAGGCCAGGATCGGGCAGGCGAGGGCTCCTTTGCTGGCCCCAGTAAGTTTACATTTTAATAAACAGTACCTATTTTTTCCTAGCGTTCCTCATTCGATTTTTTCTAAATCGTCTTTGATCTTCTTGTAGACTGGATATAAATTCTTATCCTGCCTCGAATATGACTCCCTGTGGTATTACTATTCTTATTAGTCTGTCTGTGTAGCTAACTAAGATTGGACATTTGGCAATTCCATTGGACTCCCATTCTATTCAGCAATAGCTCTATGCACTGTCTCCTTACTGACTAGATAGTGTGGCAGAGTCATTCAGCTCCCGAAGTCACCGATTATTGATCCCCAATGATCTCTAGATTATCGTACGCAGGACAAGAGAGTACGGAGTCACAGCACAGTCAAGAAGTGTCAGAGGTACTCATGCTTGCAAAAATTCCAAAACCTTTAGCTCATCCACTCTAGTCTGGAGGAACAAAAACCACAGAGTCTATTTAAGTTTAAAAGCTTTATTAAAAGTAAACACATTTATTAAAATCTACTTTGTCATAAAACTATTTAACTGAAAACGGAAAAGTGGTTAGTGCTGACGATTAATTGGACACATTTCTTGTGGTCGAGCCGAGCTCTCACCTGGTTTGAACTTGATCCTGGTCGTGTTCTTAGGAGTCAAGCTTCTGTCTGTTAGGAGAAAAAGTGGTGCGTGTTAAAAATCAAAAGCAAGCATTCATCAGTTGTGCATAAAAGTGCAGCAAGACAACAGCCTTCCCTGGAAAATGGGACATTTTTACTATGGAGTAGACAGTCACAAATTATTACATTGTATTCAGTTTTTTTAACATTTCTCCTAGACCAAATATTATATAGTAGTGAGTGGTGTATTCTAACATTTTAAATGTACTTTGTAGGTGTAACATCTGGTGACGGGGCCAGCGCGGAGGTGGCTGTGTTGGGCGAGGACTCGGAGGACTCTGGGGAGGAAGCGGTGCAAGAGCCGGCGGACGGTCCTGTGGGGGTTCCCACGGTGGTGGCGGGAACAGGTAAGCTATATATTCCTTACTTATGGAGATTGAAGACTGCATAGTGTGCTTTCTGCACGGGTGTATTACAATTACAAATCAACCAGCTAGTAGCCTCCTCGAAATGTACTTCGACTTAGCTGTGAAGTTTTTGGTGAGAAGAATCCCAATAAGTTCTTAGACGAACGTGATGGATGGGATGAACGAAAAGCGAAAGAAGGGTGTAAGTAAGTGGGACGCGAACTTGTATGATGGCTGGCAAAGAAGAACGATATGTGTTTGCTTGGCCCCCGAGGTGGCTGGGAAGGAAAGAATATGGTATGGTGCAGGCTGGGTCAATGATGAAGCAAGGATGGGTGGAAGGAAAGCAGCCTGGGTGGGTGAAACAGAAACTGTATGTGTGCGTATACTTTGACTGAATGGATGCCTGGAGCATGGTATTCTCTGACTCTTAGATAGCACATGTGTATCTAGAGAGAGTAGATGGTCGCCAGATGAAGTAAGTGTTACCTTGAAGAGCATGTACCACCGCACCCGCACGTCCGTTCCAGTGCAGGGAAGGCAAGGAAAAGAAATTGTAAATGTGTCCAATACTACCATGAATAGTAGCAGTACTTTGTATTGCGTCTGCAATCACAGCATATATCTGGTTATTACGGTGGACACTCCGTACCTCTCTTAATAACTTTAGTTTACTTGTAGTACGTCATTCATGTGTGGGTGCGTGTATCACTGTTCACTCTATATTAAGCAAAGCACCTAAAGTCATCCCATATGTCATCAAATACGTCCCATGTGAAGTGATAGATAATCAAATTAGTTAGCTTCTTCATTTTCCTTTTCTAGTACTCATTTGCACTGTAGGGTGAAAGGTAAATTAATTAAGCAGTAGCCCTTGTAACAGAGTATTCTCAGTGCCACCCGTAATAGAAAAGTAATAGCTTCACCACCTGCATGTACTGGACCGGTACAGTAACGCAAGTCTGTCATCATGGTGTGCAACTTTTTTTCTCGGGTGCAAGTTCACTGTGCTGTCCATGTCATTCTGCCGGCTTGCATAAGATAACGTACCAATTTCCCTAAACAAGAGAGAAGAAGAAGAATAAGACTGGTGTACTGTCATAGTCGACTGTAATGGAAGTCCATAGTGGTCGTAGAATTTGTTCATTAAACTACCACTAATGTTAGAGCAAGGATGCAGAAGTGGGAGGTTACATAGATACTGTTCTCAATAGTTATGTACTGTGCTTTCAATTTGCTACTTGTACTGTGACCCAACTTTCGGCTCAATCACTTTGTGTTATTAATGCTAAGGAGCATTGGTTACAGACTATGTCTTTCTTTCTTCATATAGTTGCTCCTTCCAAATCAACAACACGGAGGGAGCAGGCTAGACTGGCCCGGCAACGGAGGCTGGAGGCCACTGTCGCCGAATATCGGCGGCTGGTGGCCCTGGAGGAGGAGGAGGACACGCAGTCGAGCGGGGCAACAACAACATCCTCGACTGTGACCACTGCATCCTCCTCCGTGACTAAGCCAGCGGGACCGAGCCGGGCTAACAAAGACAACCGCCACCGCCAAGCAACAGAAATACCAGCTGCCCCCCACAGGAGCTGCAAGGAACGCCAACGCCGCCTACGAGTCCGAATGTCCAACCTGGAGCAGGAGGTCCTGAAGTATAAGAACTTGGTTAAGGGCCTCCGCTCCGAGCTTGCCACCCTCCGCAAGGAGTATGATGCCCATGCCGCAAAATGCACCAGCACCAGCACCCTCCAGTAGTGGAGTGTCCCTTGCCCTTTTTTTATAGACTTTTGGGGGGTGGGATTTGGGAGTTGGGATCGTTTTGGGACGTTTCAAAGACAATCGTTGGGGTTAGGGTGGGTGAGGGAGATTATTTTGTTAGGGCTACATAAATATATTTTTAAACTTTATCTGACCATACCTGTTTTTTACTGCTTTTCAGTCTGGTGGGTGGGGGGCGGGGGTGTAACAGTAACTTTGTTTTCCTGAACAGTCGTAGGACTTTAGTAGTACAACCGTCAATCTCTTGTCTACTCCGAAATAATACTCCATTATACTACCTCCCACCAAACGCTTATTTTACCTGTAATTTGTGTTAGAAATTAGGGCTAGGCCCAGGGCTGGCTCCACGTGAAATGGGGATTAACGTTGTCAATCCTGGGCGGGTGACATTTCCTCATTGCGGTGGTACTAGTGGTGTGACACAGTGGCAGTTGCATGCCTATGGAAAAAAAGAAAACGAAACCTTGTTTGTCCTTACTGTAGCATTACAACGGTTACGGTACGATCGAGAATATAGCAGGTGACAGACAGAACAGTGCCATAATGTAGCCTAACAAATGGTAAAGTATTTGCTTGCAAGTATAACTAGTACTTGCATTGAATTTATTTGACATTGGCTACTACTACTAGAAGATATAGTACTGAAGCTGAGTAAGTCTAGAAGATATCCTCGTATTCCTTCACCAGCCTGTTGCTATGACCTTATCCTCCCCAGCATGTGTGTGGAATTATTGATGTCATTTTAGTCAGACATCAAGCAAAACAACACAGCCCGGGGGAAGAGGGTTAGGGTTTGGAAAATGGATGGGAATGGGGGTTTCTTTTTGGGTAGGTTTTGTTGAGAGAAGAAAAAAAAAGCAGAGCATGGACAAACAATAATTGAAGATAAAGACAATCTTTGGTTACAAACTAAAGCTAAGCACATGCAGTCACACTCATAGAATAATACAATGGATACTGTATCTGCATTGCGTATGTTTTTGGTGTTGTCCTTGAATTTGGTAAGTAAGTTGCATGCAGCAAACAATTCCTCTTATTGGCGGCACTCCTCCATTCCAGCTGACGCTTCGTCCATCAATGTTGGTGACCACTGACAGAAGACACCCTGTCCACTGCCTGCCTGGCGGATGTTGACTGAAACCCGGCCTGTAATTATTGAACGGAAAACAGGAAGTGCTATTACAATACCACTGATAAATAAATAAAAGGTATGTACGCTGTGTGGTTCAAAATGTGACACTTTGATTTCCCTAATAGACAGTACAATATTTTTGAAATTGCGTGCTCTGTCGGACTCACCTTTTTAAAGATAAATAAGTATGGCCAAAATATTATAGCGGATCTTTCCCCTCAATTAAGGTGTACTATAAACTGTGTTTTAGAACAAAATTTGACCTTCCCAGCAATGCTCCCACCAAGACCCTTACTAAAGCCAGTCGCAAAAATGTAGAAGAACCCCAATCAGATCTCCAAAAACGATGCCTAGCAGAAAAATGGTTACAAAACGTACTTTGAAAGTAACAGTAGGCCCAAATACAGACCGTGGATTGTATTCCAACCACTTGCAAGCAAGCAAAAGTATCCATAGCCAGCATCGCTCCAACAGTGCTCTACAACACCAGAACTGCGTTGCAATAGAACCCCCCGAAACACATGCAATCGTGCTGGTAGGGCTAACCCTAACGAACCCTAACTTACAAAAAGTGCCAAAACTGGTGTTTCCTTCAGGATTTTGTCCAAAACACTTCTATCCGGTATTGGACCTACCCAGGAATGCCCCAGGCAAGACCCGCCAACCCACCCGGAAAAAACCACCCGACAACACCCCCAAACAGCGAAAAAGCTAAATCTCATACTTACAATATCTCTCGGCCTTCGGTCCAAAGGCGGCGCTGTGCAGCTAGGTCATCATTCATCATCATCAATCATCATAACTCCTGTTTTCCACCACGGATTTCCTGAAAAGCAAATGCAATCAAGATTAGATTGTCGCAGCAGTGCTTCGACAGAGACCCCGGCCGCAACCCACCCACGAACAGCAGGAAGCCCCCCAAAACGCTACATTGAGCAAGATGACAGAAGAAATAGCAAAAAAAAGGCTGTTCCTTCAGGATTTTGTCCAAAACACTTCTATCCGGTATTAGACCTTCCCAGGAATGCCCCAGGCAAGACCCGCCAACCCACCCGGAAAAAACCACCCGACAACACCCCCAAACAGCGAAAAAGCTAAATCTCATACTTACAATATCTCTCGGCCTTCGGTCCAAAGGCGGCGCTGTGCAGCTAGGTCATCATTCATCATCATCAATCATCATAACTCCTGTTTTCCACCACGGATTTCCTGAAAAGCAAATGCAATCAAGATTAGATTGTCGCAGCAGTGCTTCGACAGAGACCCCGGCCGCAACCCACCCACGAACAGCAGGAAGCCCCCCAAAACGCTACATTGAGCAAGATGACAGAAGAAATAGCAAAAAAAAGGCTGTTCCTTCAGGATTTTGTCCAAAACACTTCTATCCGGTATTAGACCTTCCCAGGAATGCCCCAGGCAAGACCCGCCAACCCACCCGGAAAAAACCACCCGACAACACCCCCAAACAGCGAAAAAGCTAAATCTCATACTTACAATATCTCTCGGCCTTCGGTCCAAAGGCGGCGCTGTGCAGCTAGGTCATCATTCATCATCATCAATCATCATAACACCTGTTTTCCACCACGGATTTCCTGAAAAGCAAATGCAATCAAGATTAGATTGTCGCAGCAGTGCTTCGACAGAGACCCCGGCCGCAACCCACCCACGAACAGCAGGAAGCCCCCCAAAACGCTACATTGAGCAAGATGACAGAAGAAATAGCAAAAAAAAGGCTGTTCCTTCAGGATTTTGTCCAAAACACTTCTATCCGGTATTAGACCTTCCCAGGAATGCCCCAGGCAAGACCCGCCAACCCACCCGGAAAAAACCACCCGACAACACCCCCAAACAGCGAAAAAGCTAAATCTCATACTTACAATATCTCTCGGCCTTCGGTCCAAACGCGGCGCTGTGCAGCTAGGTCATCATCATCATCAATCATCATAACTCCTGTTTTCCACCACGGATTTCCTGAAAAGCAAATGCAATCAAGATTAGACTGTCGCAACAGTGCTCCCAGACACCAAAAATTACCCACAAACACCCGGAACCCCGCCAAAGAGCACCTCAAAGGCAAGCAAGTCAGCAAAAACGGCAAGAAATTTCCACCTCATATTTGGTCCAAAACACTTTTGTCCATTATTAGAGCTTCACAGCAATGGGCCCAAATCCGTCAACTCACCCGCAAAGAAGTACAACACCCCCACAAGTGCTAAGTCTTTCTTCATTGGGCGTAATCCAGCACTCTGCTTTGAGGGAAATCGCAGTCTGGAGGAGGAGGATAGAGGAGCATGTTCTTCAGAACTTGTGAACCTGAGGAATGTAGACTGCGGCACCTTCAAATCAATAAGCAAACAAGTGAAGACAGTTCTGATGATGGTCTTGTTTTTGGGATTAGGTGATTAAAGTTTGAATTAAATTAACTGTGCAAAACAAAGAAAGAGAGACACAAAGCACACAGGAATAAAAGTGAATAAGGACGAAAAAGAAAGTTCTTGATTGATTGTCTCATTTTCAGGGCTCGGTGTCAGGGAATAAGAACAAGATTTCGTCATCATACTCTGCGAATTCAGGCTGGATGAGGTCAGTGCCACCGAACAGAGAACAAATCCCCTCATCTACGTTGCCGTCCTCCTCGTCTTCATGCGGCGTGCTTTCTCGTACTTTGTAATCTGGTGGTATGAGGTGCTGATTCATCTTGATCATTGTCAGCCGCTCCACATTTTTGGGCGAGAGGCGGCTCCGTTTGGGAGTTACAATGCCACCAGCAGCACTGAAAACACGTTCAGAAGACACACTTGCGAGTGGGCAAGACAAATAGTTTATAGCCAGGTTGAAGAGCTGTGGCCACAATTGTTTTTTGCCATGCCAATACTGCAATGGCTCATCATTAAGAAAGACCTCTGTTGAGTCATTCAGATAGTCCTGCACCATCGACTCAAGGTCATCAACGGTTCCTCCACTTTGCTTACTTTTTGCTGTGGCAGTGACATTTTTTCGAGAACCATACCCAAGCAAACTTAGCCAATCCTCTACAACAGCCACTGTTTTTGTTGTGTGTGGTGCAGATGATCCAGTTGCCGGTGTCTTTAACGGCTGAGAGGTCACTTGTGCCCCAGCCACAGGTGCAGAAGTGGATTCTTGTGACTGGGGATGGCCTGCTGATGCTGATGCTGATGTACTGGCTTCTCCTTCAATAACCTGCCGTTCTTTTTCAAACCTCTTGGCTGACCAGGCTAACCAATGTTTGTACTTTTGAACATCTGCATCAGCAAAAGGAAAGAATGCTTCGCCTGCCAGCGCCTTTTTGTAGCGTGGATCCAGAATAGTAGCACAAATGTAATGCTGATCTGACTTGATCTTTTGAAGACGTTCATCACCACGTAGGCGCTCTAATAATTTCTCAGACAAAATAAAATGGTCTTTTTTTTGTACATCTTTTTCAAACTCAGAAGACACCGCCATCAATTGGTGCTCCAGCATGCACAACAATGGGATAGCTTTTCCCAAATTACAGTCCTCCTGGCTGACTGCACGCGTGAAGAACTCAAAAGGACGAAGCATGTCTGTCAGGCTTTTAACTATGTCCCATTGCGCCGCACTCATCCGCAGGTCCTCCTTCTGAGATGTACCCTCTGTGAAGAAATAGTGATCGAGTACCGTATACTGCTCATACAGACGCTCAAGCATGTAGAAGGTTGAGTTCCAACGTGTTGCCACCTCTTTATGAGTGCTTTCACTGGCATTCCACGTTGAAGTAGCAGTCTCCGCAGATGCTTCCGGGCCTTAAAAGAATGGCTGAAATGGTTGCACATTTTGCGGCAGGTGGCCATTACCTCGAACGCTGGACTCTGTTTATCAATCAAGAATTTTTGAACTACCAGGTTGATACAGTGCGCCAAACACGGCACTCTAACATGGTCACCCTGCAACATGGCCTTAACTACATTGGCGCCATTATCCGTGGAAACATAACCAATCTTGCGTTTTAGGGGGGATAGCATTTTCAAGACCTTTTTGTTAAACTCTTCCAAAAGGTTTTCTGCTGTGTGACTTTTCTCCAAGCCAAACATGGCTAGTGTTGCATGTTTCCGAGCAGCTTTGAAAACTTTGTCCGGGTCAACACCTGCGTTTAGCTTTGCTTTAACACCTGAAAAAGAGACCCAGTGTGCAGTGATGCACATGTAATCAGCGCCTGCGCCACTGGTCCACATGTCTGTTGTCAGATGTATTGTGTGAACAGCACTCTTCTGCAAAGCTGCCCCAATCGCCTCCAGCACATCTTCATGTAGTGCTGGAACCGCAACTCTGGCAAAATAGAACCGGCTCGGAACCTTCCATTTAGGGCAGAGCGTTGCCACTAATTCAAGAAAACCTACCGCTTCTACAAAAGAAAAAGGTAGAAGGTCCACAGCTAGCATTTTAGCCAGCTTAGTGTTATACAGACGCATCAGTGGGTGGTTGCGTTCATATGGCACGTCTGAAGTAAGCATTGTTCTAATGTTGCCCTGGACCAAGCATTTACGGGCTGATAATGACTTCGTTGACCCAATTTTGCTCGCTGGTGAACTTTTGTGCGTTGGTGTCTCACTCGCTCCAACACTCTTAGTGTGCCTCACATTGGGTGTGCTGCTGACAGGGGTACTGGGTGTAAGGGAAGTGTTTGACACGTCTTCTTCCTGCTCGTCATCATCAGATGAAACATCAATGTTTCCTTGAATTTGGCCTTTCTTGATCGCATCTAGGTGCGCAAACCATTTGACAGTGTGCTGTCTCCTAAGATGACCTCTCTGGCCTCCGGTACCATAGTTGGTACCTGGCTTACCACGACTAACTGCTTGCTTACAAATGGTACAAATGGCAAACTTTGGATTTTTTGGACAAACAGTAAAGAAGTCCCAAACTGGGGACTTGAAGTGTCTGTGGGACATGGAGGAGGCGGCGATACTGGTGGTGGTGGTCATGAAGCTAATGCCAGATGAAGTGGAGGATCTGGATTGCCCAACTTTTGTACGTTTTGCACTTTCACCGCCACTAATTAAGGTCGAGGTTGACGGAGGTCTCTTCTTGCCAGAAAGAAATATGGAAGCGGGACGAGTTGGTGTACTACTTAACTCCAATGATTGTGGTGTTTCCACTGCCTCCTCATCGACAACATCATCATCATCATCACGCTCAGCAGCTCTTCGGGCTAGGGTCAAAATGTCTGTTTGCTGCATGCCCGCTGGGGCTGCAGTGACCTTTATGATGACTGGGTCGTCGTTGGCAGAGTCTTCATCCGCAGCAGTATCCGCCACTTCTTGTTGAGACTCATCACACTCCATAACTCTGAGACTTTGGACGAGCTTCCTTTTACGCTTAACTACCTTTGTCGGATCATGGTGTGCCTCACTCTCAGACGGCTGTGGTGCTGGTTCCCAAGTTTGATCCGTATCATCAGAAGGAGGTGTGCTTGAAGAAGATGTACACACCACCCTTGATCTCTTCCTTGCTAGGGGTGTGGAAGACAATGAAGGATCATCAGGAGGAGTGGCTTCCTCAAATGATACCTCGCCTTGATTGTCGATTTCCTGATGTGCCCCTACTTCGGGAAGAACAACTATTGTGGGCACTTGTGACCCTCCATGCACCTCTGCTTGCGCATCTCCTTGCGCTGCCTCTCCTTCCACATGTACTTGGGCTTGTACTTGCACATGTGATTGTTGTTGCGGCGGCTGTGGTTGTTCAACACTCGTCAGATGAGCTACAACAACCTGTGTTGATTGAGGGACATTGCTGCTGCTTTCTTGCGATGAGCCAACATCACTGGTCGATGGTGATTGAACAAGTAGATTGGCTGCCTCTGCAGCACTCAAGGGCTTGGACTTAAGTTGGCGTGGTGGTGGTGGTGGCACTGAGCCCAATGGAGCGGGGGTGCTGCCAGCTTGGTCCCCAGCAGATCCCGCTGCTGCTGCAGGCATACTTTTTTTTTTACTCCCAAAAAAAGGGGCGGGCGGCACACCAGTCTCCTTGGTAACTTGCTTCTTCTGCTCCTTACTGGCACCTTTCTTGCTAGAGGAGCTACGGGTAACTTTTTTTGGGGCCATCTTCTTCAGAGCAGGTCAGAACAGCAGGCAGCAGTTGCACGAGTTGCAGAGTTGTCTGTGTCCAGACGTGACGTCGCGTGACGTTATGCTGCACACACACACCGCTGCAGGACTTCTTCCTGGCACTGGTGGTTCTCTTGAGTCTTGTGCACCTAAAAGCAATGGAAGACAGAGGAACATCAGTTCAGTTATACACCCCAAAAAATCGACAAAACACAGAAAAATCAGCACAATCCCATGCCATCCATGATGTTTACATTGAAGACACCCCACAGAAAGACTAGGGCCATGCAAGTATGCAACACTCACTACCCCTGAGCATAATGGATGAAAAGTAGGCAAAATAAGTGCAGGCCTCAGACACTGCCTCTCTTCAAAATGGCCCCTTACACCCCAAGCACATGTTGCCTGTACCAGCCAGCACTCAAGATGGCCACCACCACCACCCACATGGCCAGTCCACATCAACAGCACACCCCCAAAAAACAGAAAAACAGCCAGAAATCACCACAATCCAATGCCATCCATGATGTTTACATTAAAGAGAGTGAGACCACACCACAGGCACACTCAGTCCATGCACCACCACCCCTGGGCAAAAGGCCACACCAGCAGCCCCCCAAAAACGACAAAAAACAATAAAATAAGCACAATCCCAGCCCATCCATGGCCTCAATTATGTTTAAATTCAAGAAGACACCCCACAGAAAGACTAGGCCCATGCAACACTCACCACCCCTGGGCAAAGGGCCCCACCAGCAGGCCCAAAAAAACGACAAAAAACAATAAAATCGGCACAATCCCAGCCCATCCATGGCCTCAATGGTGTTTAAATTCAAGAAGACACCCCTCAGACACACTAGGCCCATGCAACACTCACTACCCCTGGGCATAATGGATGAAAAGTAGGCAAAATAAGTGCAGGCCTCAGACACTTCCTCTCCTCAAAATGGCCCCTTACACCCCAAGCACATGTTGCCTGTACCAGCCAGCACTCAAGATGGCCACCACCACCACCCACATGGCCAGTCCACATCAACAGTACACCCCCAAAAAACAGAAAAACAGCCAGAAATCACCACAATCCAATGCCATCCATGATGTTTACATTAAAGAGAGTGAGACCACACCACAGGCACACTCAGTCCATGCACCACCACCCCTGGGCAAAAGGCCACACCAGCAGCCCCCCAAAAACGACAAAAAACAATAAAATAAGCACAATCCCAGCCCATCCATGGCCTCAATTATGTTTAAATTCAAGAAGACACCCCACAGAAAGACTAGGCCCATGCAACACTCACCACCCCTGGGCAAAGGGCCCCACCAGCAGGCCCAAAAAAACGACAAAAAACAATAAAATCAGCACAATCCCAGCCCATCCATGGCCTCAATGGTGTTTAAATTCAAGAAGACACCCCTCAGAAACACTAGGCCCATGCAACACTCACTACCCCTGGGCATAATGGATGAAAAGTAGGCAAAATAAGTGCAGGCCTCAGACACTGCCTCTCCTCAAAATGGTCCCTTACACCCCAAGCACATGTTGCCTGTACCAGCCAGCACTCAAGATGGCCACCACCACCACCCACATTGCCAGTCCACATCAACAGTACACCCCCAAAAAACAGAAAAACAGCCAGAAATCACCACAATCCAATGCCATCCATGATGTTTACATTAAAGAGAGTGAGACCACACCACAGGCACACTCAGTCCATGCACCACCACCCCTGGGCAAAAGGCCACACCAGCAGCCCCCCAAAAACGACAAAAAACAATAAAATAAGCACAATCCCAGCCCATCCATGGCCTCAATTATGTTTAAATTCAAGAAGACACCCCACAGAAAGACTAGGCCCATGCAACACTCACCACCCCTGGGCAAAGGGCCCCACCAGCAGGCCCAAAAAAACGACAAAAAACAATAAAATCAGCACAATCCCAGCCCATCCATGGCCTCAATGGTGTTTAAATTCAAGAAGACACCCCTCAGAAACACTAGGCCCATGCAACACTCACTACCCCTGGGCATAATGGATGAAAAGTAGGCAAAATAAGTGCAGGCCTCAGACACTGCCTCTCCTCAAAATGGCCCCTTACACCCCAAGCACATGTTGCCTGTACCAGCCAGCACTCAAGATGGCCACCACCACCACCCACATGGCCAGTCCACATCAACAGTACACCCCCAAAAAACAGAAAAACAGCCAGAAATCACCACACTCCAATGCCATCCATGATGTTTACATTAAAGAGAGTGAGACCACACCACAGGCACACTCAGTCCATGCACCACCACCCCTGGCCAAAAGGCCACACCAGCAGCCCCCCAAAAACGACAAAAAACAATAAAATCAGCACAATCCCAGCCCATCCATGGCCTCAATGGTGTTTAAATTCAAGAAGACACCCCTCAGAAACACTAGGCCCATGCAACACTCACTACCCCTGGGCATAATGGATGAAAAGTAGGCAAAATAAGTGCAGGCCTCAGACACTACCTCTCCTCAAAATGGCCCCTTACACCCCAAGCACATGTTGCCTGTACCAGCCAGCACTCAAGATGGCCACCACCACCACCCACATGGCCAGTCCACATCAACAGTACACCCCCAAAAAACAGAAAAACAGCCAGAAATCACCACAATCCAATGCCATCCATGATGTTTACATTAAAGAGAGTGAGACCACACCACAGGCACACTCAGTCCATGCACCACCACCCCTGAGCAAAAGGCCACACCAGCACCCCCCCAAAAACGACAAAAAACAATAAAATAAGCACAATCCCAGCCCATCCATGGCCTCAATTATGTTTAAATTCAAGAAGACACCCCACAGAAAGACTAGGCCCATGCAACACTCACCACCCCTGGGCAAAGGGCCACACCAGCAGGCCCAAAAAAAGGACAAACATCAGCACAATCCCAGCCCATCCATGGCCTCAATGGTGTTTAAATTCAACAAAACAGTTGTATCATGCACCCCTAACCAACCCTGGTCCTACTGGATACTGTGGCTACCCACAATATAATTTATTTAATGTTCTGAAAAAGTTCCAACATTTTACTTGCAGCAACTGTAATGCCCCAAACAAACTTACTTGTGAAAGTTGATTTCTAATCCAAAAGTGATCCAAAGACAGTCAAAAAGGCCTCAAATCCAAATATCCAGCAGCACCCACAAAAAGTAATCCTTCCAGCTCCAGATCCAAATGAAAGTGACCAGGAGATGGACAAAGCACTGGGAGGAGCCTGCTGGACAGGAACAGGAAGTTGGAGACTGTGGGGCACTTCCTTCCTCCCCCCCCCCCCCAAAATGGACTCCTTGAAAAAAAAAAGGCCATGCAAATGTCAACCTGAGGAGTGATTCTGATAAAAATCATAATTTTCTGAAGGTTTATCCTGTTTGCTGGTGATTTTCTTGTGCGAAATTGCAAAATCTCTATTTCGCAAGTGCGAGATTGTTCCTTTCCGCCGCAACTACGTGTTCGCAATTGCGAACTCTCGCGAGGTGTGCTGTGCAAGGTGGCAAGCCGCGAGTACGTATTCGCGGGCGCCAAACTCCCGCGGGAACACGCAGCAAGATCTAAAATGGCGCGTCACTCGCAAAGAAAAACAACTCGGCAAACGCTAAATGACGGAAAGTGAACGCCGTGCACCACGCCGCGCGCCGCAACCAAGCAAAAAATCCGCCGCGAGCGGATTCACGGATTTTCGACAAATTCGCGAGCGTTCGCGGATTGCGAATTTGCCGAAAATCCGAAAAATCCGTGAGCGGAGCGGATTTTACGCCCATGCTTAAACGTGACTACAGCATATGCTGTCACAACTTTGCACACAGTCATTGAAACTGCGCGAATACCACATGGTTCAGCTCAAGCCGCTGAAATCGTGGCACTGACGAGAGCATGTGTGTTATCTAAAGGAATGAAAGTGACTGTCTATACCGACAGCCAGTACGCTTTTGGAGTGGCTCACAGTTTTGGACGATTGTGGAGAGAACGTGGGTTCCTGACTTCGCATGGAGCTAAGATTCAGCATGGTCAGTTGGTGAATGAGCTTCTTGAATCACTGACGTTGCCCCGGCAAATAGCGATCGTAAAATGTAGTGCTCACAAGAAAGTGACTGATGATGTTGGTCGTGGAAATGCATTCGCTGATGAAACTGCTAAGGAAACTGCAAAGAATGTGATGAGCCGAATGTACGTTGCGAGCCCAGAAAGATGCACTGGTGATGTTGGAATATGTGAAGACACGATAGAAAGTGTGAAGTCCATCCAAACTGAGGCCACGGAGAAAGAGTTAAGCATGTGGAGAGAAAGTACAGGGAGAATGGATGCAAATGGTTGTTGGATTGAATCGACAGAGCAACAGAGATGGTTGTTACCCGATGCATATATGCTTGCAGCGGTTACAATGGCTCATGGGATGGCCCATATCACCGCAAAAGGGATTTGTGAGTAGTTGGCCCCAGTGTGGAAGAATTCAGGGATTCCCAAGTGTGCAGAGAATGTTGTCAAGAATTGCATGGTATGCCTGAAGCACAATCCTGGTAGGGGAACCCCAACTCCAGCTGGTCATTTTGCACCTCCTACGTATCCGTTCGAGGTTTTGCAGCTAGATTTCATACACATGGAGAGGTGCAACAACTTAAAATACGTGCTCGTGGTTGTTTGTGCCTTCTCAAGATGGGTAGAAGCCTATCCCCTAAGGGACAATACTGCCTTGTCCACAGCGAAAGCCCTTGTAAAAGAGTACTTCCCCAGGTTCGGAATGCCTAGAATGGTCTGGTCTGACAACGGAAGTGAATTTGTGGGTCGTGTGATGAAAAGAGTGTGTGAAGGGCTAGGCATTAGGCAGAAGTTCCACGCTGCAAATCACCCCCAATCAGCTGGATTAGTGGAATGTTACAATGGCACGCTTAAACTTAAATTGGCCAAAATCCAAGCGAGCACAGGTCTTAAATGGCCTGACGCTCTACCCTTAGCACTCCTATCCACCAGAATGACTGTGCATTCGCGAGTGAAACTCAGCCCCTATGAAATAGTCTTTGGTCGGCCAGCCAACATATGAGGAGTGCCTAGGCCCACGAAGTTTAGCGAGCTGCAACACCCTATTTTGCTTGACTATTTGTATGAATTGACGGCTAAATTGCGTGTTTTATATCAACAGGTCCACAACACCTTGCCTCCGGTCTCTGAGACTCCGGGTCACTCCATTGAACCCGGTTCATGGATCCTAGTCCGCAACTTTCAAAGAACAAGAAACGACCAGCCCAGATGGACCGGGCCTCACCTCGTCCTTCTGTCTACAAGGTCGGCTGTTAGGGTGGAGGGGAAGGCCAATTGGGTCCACGGGATCCATTGTAAGAAGATACCCTTCCCTCTGCCACATGACCAATGGGTCCGGAAAAGAGGCACTGACTCAGAGCGCACAACTTATGAACGTGTAAAAGAAGCTAATCCTGATTGTGAAAGTGAGAACATTTTTCAAGAAACTGTGCCACCACCAGAACAATTGAACTCTGTGGAACCTGAACTACTATTTTCTGGACCAGACAGTACCCGGAAAAAGACGCTACAATTTACGTCCAAGAAAAACAGACTAAAAGTAAAAGTAATTTCTTTTATGATCTGAGAGAAAAACCTGTGGACTAATAAAGAAAAAATGTGTGTTTCCCCAAATCCTATTTTTGAAAGTGCATATTCTCCCATCTAGGTAACTTGCTTATTTTTGTTTTTTTCGAACCGCCATCCGGGTTCCGCTGCTAGGGTCGCGGTTGATTAAAGACTTTTGGGTGCAGCTGACGACGTTAGGTCGCTGGTTCCGATTGGTCCAAGGGAGCTGCCCTAGACTGACGGAAGCATCCTTTAGCAGAAACAACCTACCACCGCGGGCAGCACCTCAGAGAGGATGGAGTTTCCTGATGTGGAGAGGCCTGTCAAACAAATGAACTTTAAGCAGAGACTTTTTTTCACGATGACGAAGAAAAGTTTTATAATAGTGTGTATTTTTATGCTATTCAGCGTAATGGTCTTTTTGATAAGCTATGTTTATTTCTCTTTTCATGTGACATTTGCGCCCACTACATCACCCATACCTTCTCCTACTGTTTCCTCTCATTCTTTCCACCCTTTGCCTGACCACGAATCAAATAGGAGATTAGAGTTCATTAATAACTCCTTCGTTCAGTTATTACACCAACACCAACTTGTAATGAACACAACTAACTGTTGGGTGTGTGGTCTCATGCCCCACACCACGGATAGAGGTATCCCCTATTTGGTCCTGCCATTTAGTCACAATGGGTCAGTATGGGTCTATAGGACAATGTTCATATATGCACGAGAAATCCAACCCCTACGTTCTGTAAAAGACAACCTCAAGACTAGCGCCCTAGTCAAAGGTATAGTTGACATGATCAAGGAAGTAACTTCTTACGAAGATACCCCGGATGATGAGATACTCGCATATGTAGGTTGGAATGTGACCGGATATGGCACTACATTAAGTGAGAAACAGCAAGCCAAAAGATCGTCCCCTATCTGGATCGTACCCCATCAAGGTCACCTATGTCTGCAAGGTATTGGCAAGAATCCCAGAGCTCAGCTAGGGAAGAGTGTCTGTACAGAAACGTATGTTTTTGGATCTCAGACTTCCCCTGCGTTTTTAGCCGCTAAGGGTACTTATTTCATCTGCCATGATAGAGCCTATACATGGTTGCCCCCTGACTTCTCGGGCTCATGTTTTGTTTCATTCCTGTTAACTCCCACCTACACAGCAGCGGCGGATTACCATCGGACAAGGGTAGTTAGATGTGTTTTGAGTAAAGAAGACACTGCAGGTCAAGAATTTGGTGACTTTGCAATGGGTTTTCTGCCGTTCTGGGGAGCCATGGCTAACAGCAGGAACATAAGGCAATTGACAAGGGTAGTTGAATCCACCGTGATTGAAACTGCTGGTGCCCTTAGTAACCTGACTGCTGAGCTCCAGTCGGATCGACTTATGACCCTTCAGAACCGGGTCGCTTTGGATGTAATACTTGCGGACCGAGGTGGAGTATGCAAATTGATCCAGTCCAGTTGTTGCATTTTCATTCCAGATAATGCTCCAACAGTGTACAAGGCCATCTCCAAACTACATAAGATTTCCGAATCTATTCATGTGGATAAAGGAGATTGGTCGTTAATGGGATGGTTCTGGGAACTAATATCTGCCTGGGGATGGAAAATTCTGATGGTCATTGGGATGGTCTTAGCCATTCTTTTCCTGTTCTGTCTATGCATACAGTGTGCTCCTGCAATATGTGGCCTCTGTGCTACATCATGTGTAAGGAAGCCTGTGTCAAGAAATGAACTAAGCACTAGAATGATGTTACAGCAACATCTCAATGACTTTAGGAATATAGATCTGGACTCAGACTAACATGAGGATAGATTAATTGCCTATGAAAGGGCAAAAGGAGGGTCTGTGGTTCTGAAAATCTGGATTCATATAATAGTACTGGACTCGAGAATCAAAACTTCGTCGAAATAGGACGAATTTGGTATCAAAAGACCGAGAATGACGAGTACATCAAGTACATATATTTTCGGCGTATTCGAGTGACGATTTCACCTCGAAATCGTCATTTACATTCTAAACCCTTAGCTACATGTTGCCCTTTACATAGGCCTTAATCCAGTTGAATTTGATTCCACAAGGACACATACTCCTTAATCGACTTCTCCCTGACCCCAGTACAAGTTAGAACCATTGCCCCAGGCCGAACTTGTTAGGTCAGTTCCCTCCCAGTGGCCGAGCAAGATAGCATCTAGGCTCAACCAGCCATAAAACCATTTGAGCACGCACACCTGCCATATCTCGCTCACATCTTTTCTCCACTCCTTTTCTTTACTTGCTTTACGATGGGGAGGTGACCGTTTTTATTAGGGGTCCAGCGATATCTGATGAAATGTTGGGCCTTGCCGGATGATTTGTTATGGGCAGCACGACGTGAAATATGTACATGTCATCATGACTCTGCTTTTCTTTTGTAATCAGTAACTATAAATGAAATACCACGAATCCAAGGAATGTTTTGCCCAAGGCTGAAAATAATGTATAAGAAGAGAAGCCTGACTTCGTGAAAGTGTGCAGTCTCCTGAGAATATACCCGTGTTGTACTTCTAGGACCCTGTTACCTTGGTTGCAGCCAATAAACTAATCTTTGACCTCACCTAGAAGACTCCGAGTTTCTGTAGGTCTGACTCAGGAGAACCCGAGGTCTCTGGGTGTTGATCCCCTGGCACCGCTGGGTTACCGGTTCTGTGCCGGTTCTTAAAAACCCAGTACCTCACCAGGAGGCGAGCTCCTGCATGCATGCTCTGAAGTTGGATGCAGCAAGATCCGGCGCCCGCGATAGCGAGACAACCAGCTGTGTGTCATCGGCATATGACACAATCCGTATTCAAAAGTCCTCCACTATGCTAGCCACTGGGGACACGTACAAGTTAAAAAGGGTGGGACTCAGGGCAGAGCCCTGGGGAACACCCTGGTCCAGCTTCACAGCTCCAGAATAATGGGCACCTAATCTGACCTGGAAACTGCGTTCCGTCAGAAATGATTGTATCCATTTTAGTGCCCCGCCTGAGACACCACCCTTATTCAGACACTGCAGCAAGGTGTAATGTGCTACAGTGTCAAAGGTGGCGCTCAGGTCCAAAAGGATGAGAGCCATTGTCTGCCCCTCATCTACACCCTGCTGGATGGCCTCCGTGGCCATAAGTAAGGCCGACTCTGTGGAGTGGAGTCACCGAAAGCCAAACTGCGTTGGATGGAGAAGATTGGTTTCCTCCACATAGGCCATAAGTTGTAGGTTTACAGCCTTCTCGGCCACTTTTGCTAAATGAGGTAGCAACGAGATAGGGCGGAGGTTATCCAATTTCTCCATGTTGATGTTGGGCTTCTTCTGAAGTGGAAGAACCACAGCCTGCTTCTAGCCATCAGGCACCTTGTGCGTGCTAAAGGATGCATCAAGTATGTGCCTGATATAAGGCTCAAGAATAGCAATACTCTCCCTTAGCAGTTTTCGTGAAGCCGGGTCCCAGGGTGAACAAGACTTTATGGAACTGCATATCTTGCTAAGCCGCTCAGGGGGAGGAGTGGTAAAACTATCCAGCCTGCGGTTTCCCCCACCATCTCCCATCACTTCCACA
This sequence comes from Lissotriton helveticus, assembly GCF_964261635.1. NCBI lineage: Eukaryota > Metazoa > Chordata > Amphibia > Caudata > Salamandridae > Lissotriton > Lissotriton helveticus. Next base: position 1,532,168,558 of record NC_136061.1, on the reverse strand, counting down.
TACTCTGCACCTAGCTTCCTGGCTCGCGGAAAGGAAGAGTATATTTTTTCCACTTTCTTTGCAAAGAACCCAGCGATACGATCGCATGATTCCTCGGAGCTATCCCTAGGAATAGTGGACGATGTCAAAGTAGAAATCTCCTTATAGATCTTGAATAGTTCCTTCGTGGAGTTCCCTGCTGCCCCAATTCTTTCAGTGTAGTAAGCGGCTTTGGCCCGTCTAATTAGCCCATGATAAATATTCCGCTTATTATGATACTCCAACTTGGCCTGACTGAGAAAGGCCACCCTCCACAACCTCTCTAAGCGTTTACATTCTAACCTAGCCAGGCGCAGATCACCGTTGTACCAAGGAGCAGATTTCTGAGATCTTCTCACTGTCATATTCGAACGCAGAGGAGCTACACTATCAAGGGCTTCTACTATGCGTCTTTCTAGATTACGACAAGCTGTTTCCACACCGGCACCCCCCGGCTGCCCTACTTTGGTCAGGGCTTCGTTAAACTTCAACCGAGAAAAGCCAGCCCATTTGCGGCATGGGTGATTTAACACAGGTTGGTCCGGGACTCTGTGTTCTGGGATCTTTATTAGAAGGGGAACCAGAAAATGATCAGTCCAGGGGATAGGGATAGGGAGACTCACTTCAACTTCCCCCCAATTATCAAATACTGGGTCTTGGAATTCAGGCCTAGTTGCAGTGCCAGACGTTCCTGGCATAAGTCAGCAGCCCCCCTGTCAAGGGGATTCTCCAAGTGCATATTGAGGTCCCCCAACAAGAGGAATTTATCTTTCCGTAGGGCAGATTCCGTTATACCTTCCAGCAAGCTGGAAACAAAACGTGCATGTGGGCAAGGAGGTCTGTAGACCAGAAGTCCTTTCACAGTAAGGTGCGAGCTGACCCTAATTGTGAATGCGCCTGCCTCACTGTCCGCTATGGTGACAGTTTCCAGTTGGCAGCTAAGCGGTTGTTTAAACACAATAGCTATCCCGCCACCTCTACCAGATGCCCTGTCCAGCCTAACAATCATGTAACCCGTGGGAAGGGCCTTGACAATTTCAGGCTCGGAATCGGAGTCCAACCAGGCCTCCGTAAGAAATAGTAGGTCCAGTTTTTTTCCTACGAGTAGATCGTAGATATCTAGTCTGTGTTTACACATTGATCTAGAATTAAGTAGACCACAGGAGAGCCCTGTTGTCTTTTGCTGTGTCTTGCCTGTCATGCAGTAACTAATAGGGCAGTGTTCACAGCTCGCCCCAGGGTCTGCCTTCATACTATGGCAACACATGCTGGCTATCTTAGGACAGAGCTTGTAGAGTTGATTAAAGGTCCACTGGATTCTAGCCGAATTTTGGCCAGGGGTTGTGGCCCCAGTCCCCGATCGGCCGCGGACATTCCCTAACTATCGAGGCGTGAGGAAGTATAACGCGAGTGCTCCCACATTTAAGTGATTAAGGAAACATCGAGTGTTTCATTCGGAACTATATTCTCCCGATTAATACGCAGGATTGAGTCGAGTATTTTATATATTTTGTGCAACTGGTCCTGAGGATGGTCCTATGGAATTAACCGAAGAAGGACCGAAACGTCAACGCCTGACGCCGCTTTGCTTATACTAATATCATTCATGTCAAAAAAGAATGTATGACTTTGAAAAGTTCTTTTGTACATGGTATTTTGGTTTATCCGTGTAAAGAGCATAAGGTGTTATATGCTACTAAAATCATTCAATTGTAGTAGTATCATGTTGCCATGCCTGAATTTTGATAACATTTTCTAACAAAAAACTTTTGAGAAATAATTAAAAAAAACAGTAAAAATACTGTATCTACCTTGCTTCTGGTAAATAATTGATCACTTCTGGTGACGACATTAATTAATGGAGTTTGTTTAAACGATTCCTTTGAGGACAATTGTAAATCTGTTATTGATTATACCCAGTCCTCACAGGATTATTGGGTGTCTCTGTCTTTACTATGGCAACACATGCTGGCTATCTTAGGACAGAGCTTGTAGAGTTGATTAAAGGTCCACTGGATTCTAGCCGAATTTTGGCCAGGGGTTGTGGCCCCAGTCCCCGATCGGCCGAGGACGGGCGCAGACGGGCTTGCCTTCGGCGCGCCCGCTGCGCGGCCGATCATACATGTGCCCTTTATCCTCTGCTGCCGAGCCTAGAGGGCTGACCGCCCCCGGAAGTGCCTGCACTCTCACCTTCCACGCCCTCCGCACAACGGCGCTGTTCGCCGCGTCTGACCAAGGCGGGAAGGAAGGAACAGTCGAGGGAGGCCCCCAGCGTAATGTCAGCCCCCCCCTCCCACTGGCAGCCTCTAGCGCCCAGGTAAGAAGTCCACAGTAAAAGTAATGCGCAAATTAAAACAATGCAATGCAATGTAAGCAGATTGATTAAAAAAACACCAGTTTGAGGGTAACGATTGTAGCAGCAGCTTGTGGGCTCTACCACCGCCCACTTACCAAACGCGACCACTCTCCTCTGCTCCCTTTATCCTCTGCTGCCGAGCCTAGAGCGCTGACCGCCCCCGGAAATGCCTGCGCTCTCACCTTCCACGCCCTCCGCACGACGGCGCTGTTCTCCGCGTCGGACCAAGGCGGGAAGGAAGAAACAGTCGAGCGAGGCCCCCGGAGCGTAATGTCAGCCGCCCCCTCCCACTGGCAGCCTCTAGCACCCAGGTAAGAAGTCCACAGTAAAAGTAATGCGCAAATTAAAACAATGCAATGCAATGTAAGCAGATTGATTAAAAAAACACCAGTCTGAGGGTAACGATCGTAGCAGCAGCTTGTGGGCTCTACCACCGCCCACTTAATTCACAAGCAACAGCCCCTCTAGACGAGTTTAGAACAGAAAGGATCAGCCAACCGCAATACCTGAAGTGGTAGTACGTAAGGACAGCTTGGTTCCTTGGCAACACACTAAAAAGGCCTTCACACCCCTGGCTGTCTGCAGGACACACCTGAAATAATTCCCACTCACCCGTGTCGGTCTTCCTCTTTTGCCTTCCCACTGCTCAACCACAATTCTAGCAGCACAGCTCAGTTCACCAGATAACAAAACATGAAAGCAACTACAATTAATCACCTTTAACCTCCCTAACCATGGAAGAATTCATCAAAGCTGAAAACTCTTACCTTCGGGATAAGTCTGTCTGCTCGGGCCAAGCTACCCAGGGGGTGAGCAGGGGTCATCTAGAGTGTGTATCCCCCTTACCCTAACTAGAAGCAACGGTCCCAATTTGGACAAAGGTACCTACCTCTGCCAAGTAGAGAACCCATTTCTAACAATAAAGTAACATGTCATAAATCGAAATATTCATGTGCGGCAAAAGGATCAAACACTGCTATGAACAATTTGGCCTTAGTAGCTAGCCCCCCACATAACTCTAGTGAGGAATACAAGGGTAACCATGGAATCTTTCAATCATAATCAGATTGGGTTTGTCGAATGTGTCAAAACTACAAAATGTGTCACTTCTTTCCCTCATATTGGCTATAAAGATGGCTCTGCCCGCATTGCCTGAAATTCTTGGACCGCACCACTTGCTGGAAGTGTTAGCCCCCCCAACGGTTGGGTCTTGTTGCTCTCCTGACCTGAGCACAGGTTTCTCGCAGAGCTGCCAAGTTTTCCAGGTCCATATATGCTGTGCTGCTCCAGTCCACGTTTTTTCCTGGAATTCTGGGACTAGTAGTCTTGTTTATTTCATTATAAAACAGGACTACACGTCCAATAATTCAGAGGAAAAAACCTGGACTGGAGCGGCACATCACACAATGACCGCAGAAACTTGGCAGCTATGATAAGACTCACAGGGAAAGTAGAAGCACCCCGGAGCAACACACAGTAAAGATTGCTCTAGAAATTCACACAAGTGAGACCCCATCACGAGCCTGGTGAAGAATGAGAGCTCCTGCTGTGAATGATACAACGTCCACGAGGGGAGACCCATCTATCAGCAGGGACGCAACAACTGCTCCCGGGTGTGATTGGTTCGAAGTTATCTCACTGTAACCAAGAAAGAGTGGCCCTCATTGGGCTCTCTTGGTAAAGTTCATTATAAATTGTAGCGTATTACCCCCCTGTGTGAGTGTCTTTGCACGTGCTTGTATGGATGTCTGTGTGTGCAAGTTGTGACAGCCTTAGGGCCGCGCCTTCCCAGCAGCAGAATCCTGAGGAATGAACACCTGTGACGTGTCAGGCCCTCCACTGTGACGTCACGAGGTCGAAGCCAGCACCAGCAGGGGAATCCTGTGGATGGAACACCTGTGACGTGCCAGGCCCTGCACTGTGACGTTACGAGGTCCAGGCCAGCACCAGCAGGGGAATCCTGTGGATGGAGCACCTGTGACGTGCCAGGCCCTCCACTGTGACGTCACGCGGTCGAGGCCAGCACCAGCAGCAGAATCCTGTGGAATGAACACTTGTGACGTGCCAGGCCCTCCAGTGTGACGTTACGAGGTCCAGGCCAGCACCAGCAGGGGAATCCTGTGGATGGAACACCTGTGACGTGCCAGGCCCTGCACTGTGACGATACGAGGTCCAGGCCAGCACCAGCAGGGGAATCCTGTGGATGGAGCACCTGTGACGTGCCAGGCCCTGCACTGTGATGTCAGGAGGTCGAGGCTAAGTGCAGAGGGGAGGCCTCCGCCGCAGCAGACACAAGGAGAGGCCACTGAGGGGGGAGAAGGTCGGGCAAGATTAGATCGTTTTTGAGGTTCATCGTAGGATCCTTTTGTGACTAAATAGATTTTTGCCTTTTTTTAGGTAATTGAATTAAAGCCGTGTCTCGGCTGCTCCCCCCCCCTTACACTGCCACACCTGTCATCGCCCATAAGCCAGTGATGCATGATGACAGGTTGAAGGTCTCTATTGTGACGTCTGCGTAGTATACAAGGCTGGTAACCAGGCAGCCGCAGCATTGCACTCATGAGCACCGGACGGAGAGGACCACAGCTGGCGGCCGGAGCCGAGGCACCCGAGAGGCCGAGGGGGCCGGGGCCTCACAGGCTCCAAAAGAACTGGGCGGGGCTGGGTGAAAAGGAAAAGGTGAGTATAGAAACCAAATGAAAACGAACTTGAAACTGAACTGAAACCAAACTTTAAACTGGCTTGATACTGGCTTGATACTGACTTGATACTGACTTGATACTGGCTTGATACTGGCTTGATACTGGCTTGATACTGACTTGATACTGACTTGATACTGGCTTGAAACTTCCCTTCCCTTTTCCTTTCTCTTTCCCGATTTTCCTTCTCTACCTTACATTCCTATCTCTCCTCTCATATCCTCATCTCCCCCTTTCTTTTAAGTTCCCTTTTTCTCAACACTCTTTAATCCTCTACCCTTCTGTCACTCCCCTCCCCTTCCCATTTAATCCATTCCGGTCCCATCCTGCACTCTCGTATCTCCTTTTCCATCTCCACCCCTTCCCTTCTCTTCCCCTCCATCCCCTCCCATTCACAGCCTCTTTCACTTCCAATCTGTTCCCATCGTCTCTGCTCCTTTTCTGCTCCCCTTCCACTTACCCATCCTTTCTTCCTTATTCTTCCTTCACCTCCCTTCCTCTTCACCATTCCCTCCCCTTTCCCCTCACCCATCCCTTCTTCCATACCCTACCCTTCCCCTCACTTCCCTCTCTCTCGTTGCCCTCTCCCCTCCCTTCTCCCTTCCTTTCCCTGCCTTTCTCCTCCTTTCTCTTCTCCTCCGCCTTCTTCCCCTCATTCTTCCTTTCCTTTCCTTTCCATTCCATTCCCCTACCGTTCCCTAACACATCCCTTCTTCCCCTTTACCCCACCCTCCCACTACCCCTCTCCCTCCTTATTTACCTCCCCCTCCCCCTTTATTTCCATTACTTTCTTCTTTAACTTTTTATCCTCTCCCCTTCTGTCACTCCCTCTTCCCTTCCATCCCATTCACCGCCTCACCTCTCATCCCATTCTGTTACCCCACACACACAACTCCACACACACACAACCCCACACACACAACCCCACACAAACACCCCCCACACACACAACCCCCCACACACAAGCCCCCTACACACAAGCCCCCTACACACAAGCCCCCACACACAACCCCAAACCCACACACACAACCCCACACACACAACCTCACACACAACACCCCACACACAACACCCACACACATACAACCCCACACACACAACCCCACACACAACCCCCCACCCACAACCCCCACACACACAACCCCAACCCCACCTACACACACACAACCCCACAGACACAACCCTCCCACACACACAACCCCACACAAACACACACCCCAACACACACAACTCCACAACCTCACCCACACACACACAACCCCATAACCACACACACAATCCCACACAAACACACACAACCCCACACACACAACCCCCCCACACACAACCCCCACACACAAACCCCCCCTCACACACCCCACACACACAACCACATACACATAACCCCACACAATTACACACAACCCCCCACACACAAAACCCCACACACACAGCCCCAGACACACGCCCAAACACACATGGCCACACACACACATGGCCACACACACAACCCCACACACCACACAACCCCACACACCACACAACCCCCAACACACACAACCCCCCACACACAACCCCATACACACAAACCCCAATACACACACAACCCCCCACACACACAACCCCCACACACACAACCCCCCACACACAACCCCACACACACACACAACCCCCCCCACACACACAACCCTGCCACACACACAAGCCCACACACTCGCGCACACAACCCCCCACACACACACAATACAACCCCCACACACAACCCCACACACAACCCCCCATACACACAACCCCACACACCAAACCCCACGCACACACAGCCCCACACACACAACCCCACACACACACACAACACACATACAACCCCACACACACAATCCCCCCACACACAACCCCCCAAACACAACCTCACACACACAACCCCCAAACACACACAACCCCCACACACAACCGCCCAAACACAACCCCCCAAACACACACAACCCCCCCGCACACACACAACCCCACACACTCACACACACAACCCCGCACACACACATCCCTGCACACACACAACCCCACATACACAACCCCACACACACCCAACCCTGCACACACAACCCTCACACACACAACCCCATACACACACAACCCCACACACATAACCCCACACACACAACCCACACCCATAACCCCCCACACTCACACCACCCCACACTCATAACCCCACACACTCACACAACCCCACGCACTCACACACACAACCCCACACAAACACACCCAAAACCCCCCACACACACAACCACACAACCCCACACACAACCCCACACACAACCCCACACAAACACCCCCCACACACACAACCCCCCACACACAAGCCCCCCACACACAACCCCAACACACACACAACCCACACACAACCCCACACACAACCCCACACACACAACCTCACACACATACAACCCCACACACAACCCCCCACACACAACCCCCCACACACAAGCCCCCCACACCCCCACACACAACCCCCCCACACACAACCCCAACCCCACCTACACACACACAACCCCACACACACAACCCCAAACACACACACACACACCCCTCCCACACACACAACCCCACACAAACACACACCCCAACACACACAACTCCACAACCTCACACCCACACACACACAACCCCATAACCACACACACAATCCCACACAAACACACACAACCCCACACACAAACCCCCCACACACAACCCCCACACACAATTCCCCCACACACACACCCCACACACACAACCACACACACAACCCCACACAACTACACACAACCCCCCACACACAAATCCCCAGACACACAGCCCCAGACACACGCCCACACACACACACACACACACAACCCCCCCACACACACAACCCTGCCACACACACAAGCCCACACACTCGCACACACAACCCCCCCCACACACACAACACAACCCCCCACACACAACCCCACACACAACCCCCCATACAACCCCATACACACAACCCCACACACCAAACCCCATGCACACACAGCGCCACACACACACAACCCCACACACACACAATCCCCCACACACAACCCCCCAAACACAACCCCACACACACAACCCCCCACACACAACCCCATACACACAAACCCCACACACACAACCCCACACACACACACACAAACCCCCCACACACACAACCCTGCCACACACACAAGCCCACACACTCGCACACACAACCCCCCACACACACACAACACAACCCCCCACACACAACCCCCCATACAACCTCATACACACAACCCCACACACCAAACCCCATGCCCACACAGCCCCACACACACACACACACAACCCCACACACACACAATCCCCCACACACAACCCCCCAAACACAACCCCACACACACAACCCCCAAACACACACAACTCCCACACACAACCGCCCACACACAACCCCCCAAACACACACAACCCCCCCGCACACACACAACCCCCCACACACACACACAACCCCGCACACACACATCCCTGCACACACACAACCCCACATACACAACCCCACACACACCCAACCCCGCACACACAACCCTCACACACACAACCCCACACACACACAACCCCACACACAACCCCACACACACAACCCCACACACACAACCCACACCCATAACCCCCCACACACACCACCCCACACTCATAACCCCACACACTCACACAACCCCACGCACTCACACACACAACCCCACACAAACACACCCAAAAACCCCCACACACACAACCACACAACCCCACACACAACCACACCCCACACCCAACCCCACACACATACACACTCACTCAACCCCCCACACACACAACCCCCACACACATCCCTATACACATACAGCCCCCCACACACAACCCCCACACACACAACCCCCTCACACACAACCCCACACACACAACCTTACACAACCACACACAAACACACAACCACACACATACACAACCCCCCACACACAACCCCACACACCACTCAACCCCACACACCACGCAACCCCACACACAACCCCACACACAGCCCACCCCCACACACACAACCCCCCACACACACAACCCTTCAAGACACAACCACACACACACAACCACACACACAACCCAATACACACACACACAACACCGCCACACACACAACCCCACACATACAAGCACCCCACACACACAACCCCCCACAAACACACACAAACCCCACACACACACAGCCCCAACCCCACACACAGAACCCCAAACACACACGCAATCCCTCAAACAAACACACACCCCCACACACCCCACCTCACACCCACACACACACAACCCCATAACCACACACACAACCCCACCCATACACAACCCCACACACAACCCCCACACACAACCCCCCACACACAACCCAACACACACACAACCACATACACATAGCCACACACAAACCTGCAACACAACCACACACACACAACCACACACACAACCCCACACACACCCGCCCACACACAACCCTACACACACAACCCCCCCACACACACAAACCCACACACACACAACCCCCCACACACATGCAACCCCACCCCCACGGAACCCCCCCCCCACACAACTCCACACACAACCCCACGCACACACAACCCCACGCACACACAACCCCCATACACAACCCCTCACACGCACAACCCCACATACACTTTTGCCCCATACACACAACCCCACGCGCACACAACGCCCCACACACAACCCGCCGACACACACAACCCCAGACACACAACCCCACACACACAACCCCCACACACAACCCCACACACACAACCCCACACACAACCCCACACACTCACACAACCCCACACACACAACCCCCCCAAACACAACCCCCCACACACAACCCCAAGCACACACAACCCCACAAACACACAACCCCCATACACAACCCCCCACACACACAACCCCACACACAACCCCACAAACAACTCCCCACACACAACCCCCACACACAACCCCACACTCACAACCCCACACACACAACCCCACACACTCACACAACCACACACACACACCCACACTCACAACCCCACACACTCACACAACCACACACACTCACACAACCACACACACAACCCCCCACACACACAACCCCACACACACACAACCCCACACACACACAACCCCCTACACATACAGAACCCGACACACTCCGAAACAACCCCCCACACACACAACCCCCCACACACACAACCCCACACACACAACCCCACACACACAACCCAGACTCACACACACCAACCCACACACATACCACCCCACACACACAACCCCACACACACAACCCACACTCACACACACAACCCAGACTCACATACACAACCCCACGCAAACCCACACACACCACCCCACACACAACCCCACACACTCACACAACCCCACACAAACAACCCCCCTCACAACCCCACACACCACACAACCCCACACACCAGGCAACCCCACACACAACCCCACACACAGCCCACCCCCACACACACAACCCCCCACACACAACCCTTCAAGACACAACCACACACACAACCCAATACACACACACACAACACCGCCCCACACATACAAGCACCCCACACACACAACCCCCCACAAACACACACAGAACCCCAAACACACACGCAATCCCTCACACACACCCCCCCACACACACACACAACCCCATAACCACACACACAATCTCACACATACACAACCCCACATACAACCCCCCCACACACAACCCCCCACACACACAACCCAACACACATACAACCACATACACATAACCACACACAAACATGCAACACAACCACACACACAATCACACACACAACCCCACACACACACACGCCCACACACAACCCTACACACACAACCCCACACAACCCCCCACACACACAACCCCCCACACAACCCCCCCACACACACAAACCCACACACACACAACCCCCCACACACACGCAACCCCACCCCCACGGAACCCCCACACACACACAACTCCACACACAATCCCACGCACACACAACCCCATGCACACACAACCCCACACACACAACCCCCATACACAACCCCTCACACGCACAACCCCACACACACTTTTAACCCCATACACACAACTCCACACACAACCCCACGTGCACACAACGCCCCACACAACCCCATGCACACACAACGCCCCACACACAACCCGCCAACACACACAACCCCAGACACACAACCCCACACAACCCCACACATACAACCCCCCACACACAACCCCACACACAACCCCACACACTCACACACAACACCCCACACTCACACACAACCCCACACACTCACACAACCCCACACACACAACCCCCCATACACAACCCCCACACACACAACCCCCACACACAACCCCATGCACACGCAACCCCAAGCACACACAACCCCCCCACACACAACCCCCATACACAACCCCCCACACACACAACCCCACACACAACCCCACACACAACCCCACACACAACCCCCACACACAACCCCCACACACAACCCCACACTCACAACCCCACACACTCACACAACCCCACACACTCACACAACCACACACACAACCCCACACTCACACAACCCCCACACTCACAACCCCACACACTCACACAACCACACACACAACCCCACACACACACAACCCCACACACACGACCCCCTACACACACAGAACCCGACACACTCCGAAACAACCCCCCACACACACAACCCCACACACACACAACCCCACACACACAACCCAGACTCACACACACAACCCCACACACACACCACCCCACACACACACCACCCCACACACACACCACCCCACACACACACAACCCACACTCACACACACAACCCAGACTCACATACACAACCCCACACAAACCCACACACACACACCACCCCACACACAACCCCACACACTCACACAACCCCACACAAACAACCCCCCTCACACACACACCCCCAAAACCTCACACACAACCACACACAACCACACACAACCCCCCCACACACCCAACGCCCCACACACCCCAAAACACAACCCCACACACATACACACTCACTCAACACCACACACACACAACCCCCTACACATCCCTACACACAACCCCCCACACACACAACCCCACAACCCCCCACACACACAACCCCACAATCCCACAACACACACAACCTTACACAACCACACAACCACAAACAAACACACAACCACACAACCACCCCACACACAACCCCACACACCACACATCCCCACACACAACCCCCCCACACACACACAACCCCCCCACACACACACACAACCCCACACACAACTGCACGCACACGCAACCCCACGCACACACAACCCCACACACACACCCCCCATACACAACCCCCCCACACACACAACCCCACACACACAACCCCACACACAACCACACGCACACACAACCCATCAAACACACAACCCCCCACACACAACCACAGACACACAACCCCACTCAACTCCACACCCCACACAACCCCCACACACAACTGCCCACACACAACCCCCACACACACAACCCCACACACACAACCCCACACACACAACCCCATGCACATACAACCCAACAAACACAACCCCACACACAAACCCCCACACACAACCCCACTCACACAACCCCCACACTCACAACCCCACACACGCACACACAACCCCACACACTCACACAACCCCACACTCACACACAACCACACACACAACCCCACACACACACAACCACACACACAACCCCCTACACACAGAGAACCCCACACACTCGGAAACAACCCCCCACACACACAACCCCCCACACACACAACCCCACACACAACCCCCCCCACACACACAACCCACACTCACACACACAACCCAGACTCACACACACAGCCCCACACAACCCCACACACACCCCACCCCACACACAACCCCACACACTCACACAACCCCACACACTCACACACACAACCCCACTTACACAACCCCCCTCACACACACACACACCCAAAACCTCACACACACAACCACACACAACCACACTCAACCCCCACACACACAGTGCCCCAAACACCCCAACACACAGCCCACACACATACACACTCACTCAACTACACATACACAACCCCCACACACATCCCTACACACACATAACCCCCCCACACACACAACCCCACAAACTCACATTACACACAACCCCACACAACCACACACAAACACACAAGCACACAATCCCACAACCACACACAAACACACAATCAACCACACACACAACCACACAACCCCCACACACACATCCCCACACAACCCCACACACCACACAAGCCCACACACAACACCACACACACTACCCCATACACAACCCCACACACACAACCCCCCACACACAACCACACCCACACATAACCCCATTCACACGCACAACCCCCACACACAAGCCCCCCACACACACAACCCCCCACACACAATCCACACACACCACACACAACCCCAACCCCACACACACAACCCCACCTACAGACACAACCCCACACACACAACCCCCCACAACCTCCTCACACACACAACCCCACATAAACACACAGCACCACACACACAGCCCCACAACCTCACACCCACATACACAACCCCATAACCACACACACACAACCCCCCACACACAACCCCCCACACACAAACCCACACACCCAACACCCCCCCCACACACAACACCACACACACTACCCCATACACAACCCCACACACACAACCCCCCACACACAACCACACCCACACATAACCCCATTCACACGCACAACCCCCACACACAAGCCCCCCACACACACAACCCCCCACACACAATCCACACACACCCCACACACACAACCCCAACCCCACACACACAACCCCACCTACAGACACAACCCCACACACACAACCCCCCACAACCTCCTCACACACACAACCCCACATAAACACACAGCACCACACACACAGCCCCACAACCTCACACCCACATACACAACCCCATAACCACACACACACAACCCCCCACACACAACACCCCCACACACACCCCACACAACCCCACACACAACACCATACACACACAACCCCACACAACCTCCCCCCACACACAACCACACAACCACATACACTTTCTCTTTCCACGACACTCTCACAGACTCTCACAGACACTCTCGGAGACAGACTCTCACACTCTCTCACAGACTCTCACACACTCTCACAAACAGACTTTCAAAGACACTCTCTCACAGACACAGACACTCCCATAATCTCTCACAGACACTCTCACACCCTCACAGACACTCTCTCACAGACACTGTCACAGACACTCTCTCAGACTATCACAGACATTCTCTCAACACTCAGACTCACAGACTCTCACAGACACACTCTCACAGACAAACTCTCACAGACACTCTCTCCCAGGCACTCACACAAGCACACTCACAGACCCTCTCACAGACTCTCAGACTCTCACTGACTTTCACAGACAATCGAACAGACACTCTCACAGACTCCCTCAGACTCTCTCACAGACACTCTCACAGACTCTCTCAGAATCACACACTCTCACAGACTCTCTCAGACTCTCTCACAGACACTCTCACAGACCCTCTCACCCTCTCACAGACTCTCACACTCTCTCATATTCTCAGACTCTCACAGACACTCTCTCACAAACTCTCACAGACTATCGAACAGACACTCTCAGAGACTCTCTCAGACTCTCTCACAGACACTCTCTCATAGACACTCTCACCCTCTCACACTCTCATATTCTCGGACTCTCACAGACACTCTCTAACAGACTCTCACAGACACTGTCTCACAGACACTCTCTCACAGACAGATTCTCACAGACAGACTCACAGACTCTCACATACACTCTCTCACAGACACTCTCTCACAGACACTCTCTCACAGACAGACTCTCACAGACAGACTCTCACACACTCTCACAAGCACACTATCACAGACTCTCACAGACACTCCCTCACACTCTCATAATCTCTCATAGACACTCTCTCACAGACTCACAGACACTCTCACACCCTCATAGACAATCTCACAGACACTCTCTCACACTGTCATAGACACTCTCAGAGACACTCTCTCAGACTCTCACAGACATTCTCTCAACTCTCAGACTCTCACAGACACTCTCTCACGGACACTCTCACAGACAGACTCTCACAGACACTCTCTCACAGGCACTCTCACAAGCACACTCTCACAGACACTCTCACAGACTCTCAGACTCTCACTCTCTCACAGATTTTCACTCTCTCACAGACTTTCAAAGACACTCTCTCATAAACTCTCACAGACTATCGAACAGACACTCTCACAGACTCTCTCAGACTCTCACAGACACTCTCTCACAGACACACTCTCACTGACTCACACTCTCTCATATTCTCAGACTCTCACATACACTCTCTCACAGACTCTCACAGACACTCTCACAGACTCTCACAGACACTCTCACAGACTCTCACAGACTCTCTCACTCACAGACTCACACTCTCTCGCAGACACTCTCATATACACTCTCTCACAGACACTATCTCACACACTCTCAGTCTCACAGACTCTCACAGACACTCTCACACACAGACTCTCACAGACACTCTCAAAGACACTCGCACAGACTCTCACAGACACTCTCTCACAGACACTCTCACAGACACTCTCACAGACACTCTCACAGACACTCTCACAGACACTCTCTCACAGACACTCTATCACAGATACTCTCTCACGGACACTCCCTCACAGACACTATCAAAGATACTCTCACAGACACTCTCATAGACTCACAGACACTCTCAACAGGCTCTCACAGACACTCTATCACAGACTCACACTCTCACACTCTCACACTCTCTCAGACTCTCACAGACACTCTCACATTCTCTCAAACTCTCACAGACACTCAGACAGACACTCTCTCAGACACACTCTCTCAGACATACTCTCACAGACTCTCACAGACATTCTCTCAGTCACATTTTCTCACTCTCACAGACTCTCACAAACTTTCACAGACACTCTCACAAACTCTCTTACAGACACTCTCTCACAGACACTCCTTCACTCTCTCACAGACACTAACAGACACTCTCTCACAGACACTCTCACACTCTCTAACAGACACTCTTTCACGGACACTATTTCACAGACTCTCACAGGCACTCTCACAGACACTCTCTCACAGACACTCTCACAGTGTCTGTGAGAGAGTAGTGTCTGTGAGACTGTGTGAGAGTCTGTACGAGTCTGTGAGAGTGTGTGAGAGAGTCTCTGTGAGAGACTGAGTGAGTCTGTGAGAGTTTAAGAGAGTGTCTGAGATTGTCTGTGAGAGAGTCTCTGTTAGAGAGTGTGAGAGAGTGTCTGTCAGAGTCTGAGAGTGCCTGTGAGAGAGTGTCTGTGAGAGAGTGTGGGAGTATGAGAGTGTCTGTGAGAATCTGTGAGAGGGTCTCTGAGAGTCTGTGAGAGAGTGTCTGTGAGAGTCTGTGAGAGTCTGTGAGAGTGTCTATGAGAAAGTGTCTGAGAGAGTGTCTGTGAGAGAATAAGTGAGAGTATCTGTGAGAGTGTCCCTGAGTGTCTATGAGAGAGTGTCTATGAGAGTGTCTGTGAGAGTCTCTGTGAGAGACTATGAGAGAGTCTGTGAGAGAGTGTCTGAGATTGTCTGTGAGAGAATGTCTGTGAGAAAGTGTCTTTGATTATGTCTGTGAGAGAGTGTCTGTGAGAGAGTGTCTGTGAGAGTGTCTGTGAGACTGAGAGAGCGTCTGTGAGAGTGTGTGAGTGTGAGAGAGTCTGTGAGTCTGTGAGGGAGAGTCTGAGTGTCTGTGAGAGTCTTTGAGATTGTCTGTGAGTGTCTATGAGAGAGTGCCTGTGAGAGTGTGAGAGTGTCTGTGAGAGTCTGTGAGAGTGTCAAGAGAATGTCTGTGAGTGTCTGTGAGAGAGTGTCTGTGAGTCTGAGAGAGTGTCTGAGAGTCTGTGAGGGAGTGTCTGTGAGTGTCTGTGATAGTGTCTGTGAGAGAGTCTGTGAGTCTTTGAGAGTGTCTGTGAGAGTGTGAGAGTGTCGAGAGAATGTCTGTGAGTGTCTGTGAGAGAGTCTTTGAGAGTGTCTGTGAGAGAGTGTCTGTGAGAGTGTGAGAGTGTCTGTGAGAGTGTGAGTGTCGAGAGAATGTCACAGACAAACTCTCACAGACACTCTCTCCCAGGCACTCACACAAGCACACTCACAGACCCTCTCACAGACTCTCAGACTCTCACTCTCTCACAGACTTTCACAGACAATCAAACAGACACTCTCACAGACTCCCTCAGACTCTCTCACAGACACTCTCACAGACTCTCTCAGAATCTCACACACTCTCACAGACTCTCTCAGACTCTCTCACAGACACTCTCACAGACCCTCTCACCCTCTCACAGACTCTCACACTCTCTCATATTCTCAGACTCTCACAGACACTCTCTCACAAAACTCTCACAGACTATCGAACAGACACTCTCAGAGACTCTCTCAGACTCTCTCACAGACACTCTCTCATAGACACTCTCACCCTCTCACACTCTCATATTCTCAGACTCTCACAGACACTCTCTCACAGACTCTCACAGACACTGTCTCACAGACACTGTCTCACAGACAGATTCTCACAGACAGACTCACAGACTCTCACAGACACTCTCACATACACTCTCTCACAGACACTCTCTCACAGACAGACTCTCACAGACAGACTCTCACACACTCTCTCACAAGCACACTATCACAGACTCTCACAGACACTCCCTCACACTCTCACAGACACTCTCATAATCTCTCATAGACACTCTCTCACAGACTCACAGACACTCTCACACCCTCATAGACAATCTCACAGACACTCTCTCACACTGTCATAGACACTCTCAGAGACACTCTCTCAGACTCTCACAGACATTCTCTCAACTCTCAGACTCTCACAGACACTCTCTCACGGACACTCTCACAGACAGACTCTCACAGACACTCTCTCACAGGCACTCTCACAAGCACACTCTCACAGACACTCTCACAGACTCTCACAGACACTCTCACAGACTCTCACAGACTCTCTCACTCACAGACTCACACTCTCTCGCAGACACTCTCATATACACTCTCTCACAGACACTATCTCACACACTCTCACAGTCTCACAGACTCTCACAGACACTCTCACACACAGACTCTCACAGACACTCTCAAAGACACTCGCACAGACTCTCACAGACACTCTCTCACAGACACTCTCACAGACACTCTCACAGACACTCTCACAGATACTCTCTCACAGATACTCTCTCACAGACACTCTCTCACAGATACTCTCTCACGGACACTCCCTCACAGACACTATCAAAGATACTCTCACAGACACTCTCATAGACTCACAGACACTCTCAACAGGCTCTCACAGACACTCTATCACAGACTCACACTCTCACACTCTCACACTCTCTCACACTCTCTCAGACTCTCACAGACACTCTCACAGACATTCTCTCAGACTCTCACAGACACTCAGACAGACACTCTCTCAGACACACTCTCTCAGACACACTCTCACAGACTCTCAGACATTCTCTCACTTACATTTTCTCACTCTCACAGACTCTCACAAACTTTCACAGACACTCTCACAAACTCTCTTACAGACACTCTCTCACAGACACTCCTTCACTCTCTCACAGACACTAACAGACACTCTCTCACAGACACTCTCACACTCTCTAACAGACACTCTCTCACGGACACTATTTCACAGACTCTCACAGGCACTCTCACAGACACTCTCTCACAGACACTCTCACAGTGTCTGTGAGAGAGTGTCTGTGAGACTGTGTGAGAGTCTGTACGAGTCTGTGAGAGTGTGTGAGAGAGTCTCTGTGAGAGACTGAGTGAGTCTGTGAGAGTTTAAGAGAGTGTGAGAGTGTCTGAGATTGTCTGTGAGAGAGTCTCTGTTAGAGAGTGTGAGAGAGTGTCTGTCAGAGTCTGAGAGTGCCTGTGAGAGAGTGTCTGTGAGAGAGTGTGGGAGTATGAGAGTGTCTGTGAGAATCTGTGAGAGGGTCTCTGAGAGTCTGTGAGAGAGTGTCTGTGAGAGTCTGTGAGAGTCTGTGAGAGTGTCTATGAGAAAGTGTCTGAGAGAGTGTCTGTGAGAGAATATGTGAGAGTATCTGTGAGAGTGTCCCTGAGTGTCTATGAGAGAGTGTCTATGAGAGACTATGAGAGAGTCTGTGAGAGAGTGTCTGAGATTGTCTGTGAGAGAATGTCTGTGAGAAAGTGTCTTTGATTATGTCTGTGAGAGAGTGTCTGTGAGAGAGTGTCTGTGAGAGTGTCTGTGAGACTGAGAGAGCATCTGTGAGAGTGTGTGAGTGTGAGAGAGTCTGTGAGAGTCTGTGAGGGAGAGTCTGAGTGTCTGTGAGAGTCTTTGAGAGTGTCTGTGAGTGTCTGTGAGAGAGTGCCTGTGATAGTGTGAGAGTGTCTGTGAGAGTCTGTGAGAGTGTCAAGAGAATGTCTGTGAGTGTCTGTGAGAGAGTGTCTGTGAGTCTGAGAGTGTCTGAGAGTCTGTGAGGGAGTGTCTGTGAGTGTCTGTGATAGTGTCTGTGAGAGAGTCTGTGAGTCTTTGAGAGTGTCTGTGAGAGAGTGTCTGTGAGAGTGTGAGAGTGTCTGAGTGTCTGTGAGAGTGTGGAGAGAATGTCTGTGAGTGTCTGTGAGAGAGTGAGAGACTATGAGAGAGTCTGTGAGAGAGTGTCTGAGATTGTGAGAGAATGTCTGTGAGAAAGTGTCTGTGAGAGAGTGTCTGTGAGAGAGTGTCTGTGAGAGAGTGTCTGTGAGAGAGTCTGTGAGAGTGTATGTGAGAGTCTGTGAGAGTGTCAAGAGAATGTCTGTGAGTGTCTGTGAGAGAGTGTCTGTGAGTCTGAGAGAGTGCCTGTGAGTGTCTGTGATAGTGTCTGTGAGAGAGTCTTTGAGAGTGTCTGTGAGAGTGTCTGTGAGAGTGTGAGAGTGTCGAGAGAATGTCTGTGAGTGTCTGTGAGAGAGTCTTTGAGAGTGTCTGTGAGAGTGTGAGAGTGTCTGTGAGAGTGTGAGTGTCGAGAGAATGTCTATGAGTGTCTGAGAGAGTGTCTGTGAGTCTGTGAGAGAGTGTTTGTGAGAGTCTGTGAGAGTGTCTGTGAGAGTCTGTCCGTGAGAGAGTGTGAGACAGTGTCTGTGAGAGAGTGCCTTTGAGAGTCTGTGAGAGAGTGTCTGTGAGCGAGTGTCTGTGAAAGTCTGTGAGAGTGTCTGCGAGAGAGTGTCTGTGAGAGTGTGAGAGTGTCTGTGAGAGTCTGTGAGAGTGTCAAGAGAATGTCTGTGAGTGTCTGTGAGAGAGTGTCTGTGAGTCTGAGAGAGTGTCTGAGAGTCTGTGAGGGAGTGTCGGGGGGCCGGGAATGGTGTCTGTGAGAGAGTCTGTGAGAGTCTTTGAGAGTGTCTGTGAGAGAGTGTCTGTGAGAGTGTGAGAGTGTCTGTGAGTGTCTGTGAGAGTGTCGAGAGAATGTCTGTGAGTGTCTGTGAGAGAGTGAGAGACTATGAGAGAGTCTGTGAGAGAGTGTCTGAGATTGTGAGAGAGTCTGTGAGAGAGTCTGTGAGAGTCTGTGAGGGAGTGTCTGTGTCTGTGAGAGAGTGTCTGTGAGAGAGTCTGTGAGAGTGTCTGTGAGAGTGTCGAGAGAATGTCTGTGAGTGTCTGTGAGAGTGTCTCTGAGTCAGAGAGAGTGCCTGTGAGTGTCTGTGATAGTGTCTGTGAGAGAGTGTCTGTGAGACTGTGAGAGAGTCTGTGAGAGAGTCTGTGAGAGTCTGTGAGGGAGTGTCTGTGTCTGTGAGAGAGTCTGTGAGAGAGTCTGTGAGAGTGTCTGTGAGAGTGTCGAGAGAATGTCTGTGAGTGTCTGTGAGAGTGTCTCTGAGTCAGAGAGAGTGCCTGTGAGTGTCTGTGATAGTGTCTGTGAGAGAGTCTTTGATAGAGTGTCTGTGAGAGTGTGAGTGTCTGTGAGTGTCTGTGAGAGAGTGTCTGTGAGTCTGAGAGAGTGCCTGTGAGAGTCTGTGAGAGTGTCTGTGAGAGTCTGTCCGTGAGAGAGTGTGAGACAGTGTCTGTGAGAGAGTGCCTTTGAGAGTCTGTGAGAGAGTGTCTGTGAGCGAGTATCTGTGAAAGTCTGTCTGTGAGAGAGTGTGAGACAGTATCTGTGAGAGAGTGTCTATGAGAGTCTGTGAGAGAGTGTCTGTGAGAGACTGTGAGAGACTATGAGAGATTGTCTGTGAGAGTGTCTGAGAGCGTCTGTGAGAGTGTCTCCGAGACTGTGAGAGAGTGTCTGTGAGAGCCTGTGAGAGAGTGTCTGTGAGACAGTATCTTTGAGAGTGTCTGTGAGAGAGTGTCTGTGACAGTGTCTGTGAGAGACCGTCTGAAAGAGTGTCTGAGACAGTGTCTGTGAGAGAGTGTCTGTGAGAGTGTCTGTGAGAGAGTGTATGTGATAGTCTGTGAGAAAGTGTGTCTGGGAGTGTGAGAAAGTCTGTGAGAGTGTCTGGGAGAGTGTCTGTGAAAGTGTGAGGGAGTGTCTGTGATAGTGTGAGAGTGAGAGTTTTTGAGAGAGCGTCTCTGAAACTTTGTAAGAGGGTGTCTGTGAGAGAGTGTCTGAGTGTAGAGAGAACGTCTGTGAGAGTCTGAGAGTGTCTGAGAAAGTGTCTGTCGGAGTGTCTGAGAGTGTCTGTGACAGTCTGTGAGAGTGTCTGTGAGAGTCTGAAAGAGTCTGTGAGTGTCTGTGATAGAGTGTCTGTGAGAGTGTCTGGAGTCTGTGAGAGTGTGAGTGTGTGTGAGAGAGACTGTGAGACAGTGTCTGTGAGAGTCTGTGAGAGTGTCTGTGAGAGAGTGGCTGTGAGAGAGTGTCTTTGATAGAGTGTCTGTGAGAGAGTGTCTGAGAGAGTGTCTGTGAGAGAGCATCTGTCAGACAGTATCTGTGAGAGAGTGTGAGTTTGTGAGAGTCTGAGACTGTCTGGGAGAGTATGAGAGAGTGTGAGAGTATAAGAGAGTGTCTGTGGGAGTCTGAGAGTGTCTGTGAGAGAGTCTGTCTCTGAGAGAGCATCTGTGAGAGACTGTGAATGTCTGTGAGAGTGTATTTGAGAGAATATGAGTGTGAGTCTGTGAGAGTGTTTGAGAGTCTGTTAGTCTGTGAGTCTATCTGTGAGAGTGTCTTTGAGAGTCTGTGAGAGAGTGCCTCTGAGAGTGTCTCTGAGAGTGTCTGTGAGAGAGTGTCTGTTCGAGTGTGAGAGTGTGAGATTGTGAGTATGTCTGTGAGAGTCTGTGAGAGTGTCTGAGTTTTCGATAGTCTGTGATAGTGTGAGTGTGAGTGAGTGTCTGTGAATGTCTGTGATAGAGTGTGAGAGAGTCTGCAAGTGTCTGAGAGTGTCTGTGAGAGAGTGAGTGTCTGTGAGTGTCTGTGAGAGAGTGTCTGTGAGTCTGAGAGAGTGCCTGTGAGAGTCTGTGAGAGTGTCTGTGAGAGTCTGTCCGTGAGAGAGTGTGAGACAGTGTCTGTGAGAGAGTGCCTTTGAGAGTCTGTGAGAGAGTGTCTGTGAGCGAGTATCTGTGAAAGTCTGTCTGTGAGAGAGTGTGAGACAGTATCTGTGAGAGAGTGTCTATGAGAGTCTGTGAGAGAGTGTCTGTGAGAGACTGTGAGAGACTATGAGAGATTGTCTGTGAGAGTGTCTGAGAGCGTCTGTGAGAGTGTCTCCGAGACTGTGAGAGAGTGTCTGTGAGAGCCTGTGAGAGAGTGTCTGTGAGACAGTATCTTTGAGAGTGTCTGTGAGAGAGTGTCTGTGACAGTGTCTGTGAGAGACCGTCTGAAAGAGTGTCTGAGACAGTGTCTGTGAGAGAGTGTCTGTGAGAGTGTCTGTGAGAGAGTGTATGTGATAGTCTGTGAGAAAGTGTGTCTGGGAGTGTGAGAAAGTCTGTGAGAGTGTCTGGGAGAGTGTCTGTGAAAGTGTGAGGGAGTGTCTGTGATAGTGTGAGAGTGAGAGTTTTTGAGAGAGCGTCTCTGAAACTTTGTAAGAGGGTGTCTGTGAGAGAGTGTCTGAGTGTAGAGAGAACGTCTGTGAGAGTCTGAGAGTGTCTGAGAAAGTGTCTGTCGGAGTGTCTGAGAGTGTCTGTGACAGTCTGTGAGAGTGTCTGTGAGAGTCTGAAAGAGTCTGTGAGTGTCTGTGATAGAGTGTCTGTGAGAGTGTCTGGAGTCTGTGAGAGTGTGAGTGTGTGTGAGAGAGACTGTGAGACAGTGTCTGTGAGAGTCTGTGAGAGTGTCTGTGAGAGAGTGGCTGTGAGAGAGTGTCTTTGATAGAGTGTCTGTGAGAGAGTGTCTGAGAGAGTGTCTGTGAGAGAGCATCTGTCAGACAGTATCTGTGAGAGAGTGTGAGTTTGTGAGAGTCTGAGACTGTCTGGGAGAGTATGAGAGAGTGTGAGAGTATAAGAGAGTGTCTGTGGGAGTCTGAGAGTGTCTGTGAGAGAGTCTGTCTCTGAGAGAGCATCTGTGAGAGACTGTGAATGTCTGTGAGAGTGTATTTGAGAGAATATGAGTGTGAGTCTGTGAGAGTGTTTGAGAGTCTGTTAGTCTGTGAGTCTATCTGTGAGAGTGTCTTTGAGAGTCTGTGAGAGAGTGCCTCTGAGAGTGTCTCTGAGAGTGTCTGTGAGAGAGTGTCTGTTCGAGTGTGAGAGTGTGAGATTGTGAGTATGTCTGTGAGAGTCTGTGAGAGTGTCTGAGTTTTCGATAGTCTGTGATAGTGTGAGTGTGAGTGAGTGTCTGTGAATGTCTGTGATAGAGTGTGAGAGAGTCTGCAAGTGTCTGAGAGTGTCTGTGAGAGAGTGCCTTTGAGTGTCTGTTAGTCTGTGAGAGTGTGAGGGAGTGTATGTGAGAGAGTGTGAGTGTCTGTGAGAGTCTGTGTCTCTGAAAGTTTGAGTGTCGAGAGAATGTGAGAGTGTGAGGGAGTATCTGTGAGACTGAGAATGTCTGGGAGGGGTTATGTGTGTGGGGGTTTGTGGGCATGTGTGTATGTGGGGTTATGTGTGTATGTGGGGTTGTGTGTGGTTGTGTGTGTGATTGTGTGGGGTTATGTGTGTGTGTGGGAGGGGTTGTGTGTGTGGTGTGTGGGGTTGTGTTTACATATGTGGGGTTGTGTGTGTGTGGTTATGGGGTTGTGTGTGTGGGTGTGAGGTTGTGTGTCTGGGGGTATGTGTTTGTGTGGGGGGTTGTGTGTGGGGGGTTGTGTGTGTGGGGTTGTGTGTTTGTGTAAGGTTGTGTGTGGGGATGTTGTGTGTGGGGATGTTGTGTATGTGTGGAGTTGAGGGAGTGTGTATGTGTGTGGGGTTGTGTGTGTGGGGGGGTGGCTGTGTGCAGGGTTGTTTGGTTGTGTGTGTGGAGGGTTTTGGTTGTGTGTGTGAGTGTGTGGGGTTGTGTGTGGGGGTTGGTGTGGTTGTGTGGAGTTGTGTGTGTGGGGGTTGTGTGTGAGTGTGTTTTGTGTGTGTTTGGGGTTGTGTGGGTGTGTGTGTGGGGGGTTGTGTGCGAGTGTGTGGGGTTGTGTGGGTGTGGGGTTGTGTGTGTGAGTGTGTGGGGTTGTGTGTGGGGGGGGGTTGTGTGTGGGGGGTTGTGTGTGTGTGTTGGGTTGTGTGTGTAGGGTTGTGGGGGGGTTGTGTGTGGGGGGGTTGTGTGTGTGTGGGGGTTGTGTGTGTGGGGGGGTTGTGTGTGTGAGGGGGTTGTGTGTGGGGTTGTGTGTGAGTGTGGGTTGTGTGATGGGTTTTGTGTGTGGGGTTGTGTGTGTGAGCATGTGGGGTTGTGTGGGTGTGTGGGTTTGTGTGGGGGGGTTGTGTGTGTGAGTATGGGTTGTGTGTGTGAGTGTGGGGTTGTGTGTGTGAGGTTGTGTGTGTGGAGTTGTGTGTGTGGGGGTTGTGTGTGAGTGTGTTTTATGTGTGTTTGGGGTTGTGTGGGTTTGTGTGTGGGGGGTTGTGTGCGAGTGTGTGGGGTTGTGTGGGTGTGGGGTTGTGTGTGTGAGTGTGTGGGGTTGTGTGTGTGGGGGTTGTGTGTGGGGGGTTGTGTGTGTGTGTTGGGTTGTGTGTGTAGGGTTGTGGGGGTGTTGTGTGTGTGGGGGTTGTGTGTGTGTGGGGGTTGTGTGTGTGAGTGTGGGTTGTGTGATGGGGTTTTGTGTGTGGGGTTGTGTGTGTGAGCATGTGGGGTTGTGTGAGTGTATGGGTTTGTGTGGGGGGGTTGTGTGTGTGAGTATGGGTTGTGTGTGTGAGTGTGGGGTTGTGTGTGTGGGGTTGTGTGTGTGGAGTTGTGTGTGTGGGGGTGTGTGTGAGTGTGTTTTATGTGTGTTTGGGATTGTGTGGGTTTGTGTGTGTGGGGTTGTGTGCGAGTGTGTGGGGTTGTGTGGGTGGGGTTGTGTGGGTGGTGTGTGTGGGGTTCTGTTTATATATGTGGGGTTGTGTGTGGTTATGGGGTTGTGTGTGTGGGTGTGAGGTTGTGTGTCTGGGGGTATGTGTTTGTGTGGGGGGTTGTGTGTGGGGGGTTGTGTGTGTGGGGTTGTGTGTTTGTGTAAGGTTGTGTGTGGGGATGTTGTGTGTGGGGATGTTGTGTATGTGTGGAGTTGAGTGAGTGTGTATGTGTGTGGGGTTGTGTGTGTGTGGGGGGTGGCTGTGTGCAGGGTTATTTGGTTGTGTGTGTGGAGGGTTTTGGTTGTGTGTGTGAGTGTGTGGGGTTGTGTGTGGGGGTTGGTGTGTTTGTGTGGAGTTGTGTGTGTGGGGGTTGTGTGTGAGTGTGTTTTGTGTGTGTTTGGGGTTGTGTGGGTGTGTGTGGGGGGTTGTGTGCGAGTGTGTGGGGTTGTGTGGGAGGGGTTGTGTGGGTGTGGGGTTGTGTGTGTGAGTGTGTGGGGCTGTGTGTGTGGGGGGTTGTGTGTGTGTGTTGGGTTGTGTGTGTAGGGTTGTGGGGGTGTTGTGTGTGTGGGGGTTGTGTGTGTGTGGGGGTTGTGTGTGTGAGGGGGTCGTGTGTGGGGTTGTGTGTGAGTGTGCGTTGTGTGATGGGGTTTTGTGTGTGGGGTTGTGTGTGTGAGCATGTGGGGTTGTGTGAGTGTGTGGGTTTGTGTGGGGGGGTTGTGTGTGTGTGAGTATGGGTTGTGTGTGAGTGTGGGGTTGTGTGTGTGGGGTTGTGTGTGTGGAGTTGTGTGTGGGGGGGTTGTGTGTGAGTGTGTTTTACGTGTGTTTGGGGTTGTGTGGGTTTGTGTGTGGGGGGTTGTGTGCGAGTGTGTGGGGTTGTGTGGGTGGGGTTGTGTGGGTGTGGGGTTGTGTGTGTGAGTGTGTGGGGGTTGTGTGTGTGGGGGGTTGTGTGTGGGGGGTTGTGTGTGTGTGTGTTGGGTTGTGTGTGTAGGGTTGTGGGGGTGTTGTGTGTGTGTGGGGGTTGTGTCTGTGTGTGGGGGGGTTGTGTGTGTGAGGGGGTTGTGTGTGGGGTTGTGTGTGAGTGTGGGTTGTGTGATGGGGTTTTGTGTGTGGGGTTGTGTGTGGGGTTGTGTGAGTGTGTGGGTTTGTGTGTGGGGGGGTTGTGTGTGTGAGTATGGGTTGTGTGTGTGAGTGTGGGGTTGTATGTGCGTGTGGGGTTGTGTGGGTGGGGTTGTGTGTGGGGGGGTTGTGTGTGTGTGGTTGGGTGTGTGGGGGGTTGTATGTGTGGGGGTTGTGTGTGGGGGGTTGTGTGTGTGGGGGTTGTGTGTGTGTGGGGTTGTGTGTGTGGGGTTGTGTATGTGTGAGG
The DNA here is from genome assembly GCF_964261635.1 of Lissotriton helveticus. Lineage (NCBI taxonomy): Eukaryota > Metazoa > Chordata > Amphibia > Caudata > Salamandridae > Lissotriton > Lissotriton helveticus. The sequence continues at coordinate 1,532,141,650 of NC_136061.1, read as the reverse complement.
TTGTGTGGCGTTGTGTGTGTGTAGGGTTGTGTGTAGGCCTGTGTGTGGGGTTGTGGGTGTGGGGTTGTGGGTGTGGGGGTTTGTGTGTGTGGGGGGGTTGTGTTTGTATGTGTGGGGTTGTGTGTTTGGTTATGGGGTTGTGTGTGTGGGTGTGAGGTTGGGGGGAGCTGTGTGTGTAGGGGTGTTTGTGTGGGGTGTTTGTGTGGGGTTGTGTCTGGGGGTTGTGTGTGTTTGGGGTTGTGTGTGTGAGCTGTGTGTAGGTGGGGTTGTGTGTGGGGTTGGGGTTGTGTTGTGTGGGGTTTGTGTGGGGGGGTTGTGTGTGTGTGCATGTGGGGTTGTGTGAGTGTGTGGGTTTTGTGTGTGGGGGGGTTGTGTGTGTGAGTATGGGTTGTGTGTGTGAGTGTGGAGTTGTATGTGTGTGTGGGGTTGTGTGTGTGGGGTTGTGTGTGTGAGCACGTGGGGTTGTGTGAGGGTGGGGGGGTTGTGTGGGGTTGTTTGTGTGAGTATGGATTGTGTGTGTGAGTGTTGGGGTTGTGTGGGTGTGGGGTTGTGTGTGTGTGGGGATGTGTGTGTGTGGGTTGTGTGTGTGGGGGTTGTGTGTGCATGTGGGGTTGTGTGTGATGTGGGGTTGTGTGTGCATGTGGGGTTGTGGTTGTGTGGGGTTGTGTGTGGAGGGGTTGTGTGTGTGGCTGGTTGTGTGTGTGGTTGTGGGGTTTTGTGGGGTTTTGTGTGGTTATGTGGTTGTGTTTGTGTGTGGGTTTGTGGTTGTGTAAGGTTGTGTGTGTGGGATTGTGTGTGTGGGGGGTTGTATGCATGGGGTTGAGTGAGTGTATGTGTGTGGGGTGGGGGTTGTGTGGGGGGTGTGTGGGGTTGGGGGGGTGTGGGGTGGGGGGTGTGTGTGTGTGTGGGGTGTGTGTGTGGGGTTGTGTGTGAGTGCGTGGGGTGGTGTGAGTGTGTGGGGTTGTGTGTGGGGTGGTGTGTGTGTGTGGGGTGTGGGGGGTTGTGTGTGTGTCGGGTTGGTGTGAGTGTGGGTTGTGTGTGAGTGTGGGTTGTGTGTGAGTGTGGGTTGTGTGTGAGTGGGGGGTTGTGTGTGGGGGGTTGTGTGTGGGGGGTTGTGTGTGGGGGGTTGTGTGTGTGGGGGGTTGTGTGTGTGGGGGTTGTGTGTGGGGTGGTGTGTGTGTGAGGTGGTGTGTGTGTGAGGTGGTGTGTGTGTGAGGTGGTTGTGTGTGTGGGGTTGTGTGTGTGTGTGGGGGGGTTGTGTGTGGGGGGGTTGTGTGTGGGGTGTTGTGTGTGTGGCGGTTGTGTGTGTGTGAGTGTGGGGTTGTGTGTGTGTGTGGGGGGGTTGTGTGTGGGGTGTGTGTGTGTGGCGGTGTGTGTGTGTGAGTGTGGGGGTGTGGTGTGTGGGGGGTGAGTGTGTGGGGTTGTGTGTGGGGGGGTGAGTGTGTGGGGGGTGTGTGTGGGGGGTTGCGTGTGTGAGGGATTGTGTGTGTAGGGTTGTGTGTGGGAGGGATGTGTGTGTGGGGGGTTGTATGTGTGTGTGTGTGTGGGGGTGGTGTGTGGGGGGTTGTGTGTGGTTGTGTGTGTGGGGTGTGTGTGTGGGGTCGTGTGTGTGGGGGGTTGTGTGTGGGGGTTGTGTGTGGGGGGTTGTGTGTATGGGGTTGTGTGTGTGTTTGGTTGTGTGTGGGGGGTTGTGTGTGCGTGGGGTTGTGTTGTGGGGTTGTGTGGGTGGGGTTGTGTGGGTGGGGTTGTGTGTGGAGGGTTGTGTGGGTGGGGTTGTGTGTGGGGGTGTGCAGGGTTTTGTGTGTGGGGTGTGTGTGTGTGGGGTGCGTGTGTGGGGGTTGTGTGGTTGTGTGTGTGCTGGTGTGTTTGTGTGTGGTTGTGTGGGGTTATGTGTGTGTGGTTGTGTGTGTGGGTTTGTGTGTTTGTGGTGGGGGTTGTGTGTGTGGGGGTTGTGTGTGGGGGCTGTGTGTATGTGTGGGGTGTGTGTGTGTGGTTATGGGGTTGTGTGTGTGGGTGTGGGTGTGAGGTTGTGGGGTTGTGTGTGTGCGGGGTGTATTTGTGTTGGGTTGTGTGTGTGGGTATGGGTTGTGTGTGTGAGTGTGGAGTTGTATGTGTGTGTGGGGTTGTGTGTGTGGGGTTGTGTGTGTGAGCACGTGGGGTTGTGTGAGGGTGGGGGGGTTGTGTGGGGTTGTTTGTGTGAGTATGGATTGTGTGTGTGAGTGTGGGTTGTGTGGGTGTGGGGTTGTGTGTGTGTGGGGATGTGTGTGTGTGGGTTGTGTGTGTGGGGGTTGTGTGTGCATGTGGGGTTGTGTGTGCATGTGGGGTTGTGTGTGTGGGGTTGTGTGTGGAGGGGTTGTGTGTGTGGCTGGTTGTGTGTGTGTGGTTGTGGGGTTTTGTGGGTTTTGTGTGGTTATGTGGTTGTGTTTGTGTGTGGGTTTGTGGTTGTGTAAGGTTGTGTGTGTGGGATGTGTGTGTGTGGGTTGTATGATGGTTGGATGGGGTTGGAGTGTGGTGTGTGGGGGTGGGTTGTGTGGGGGGTTTGTGTGGGGGTTGTGTGTGTGGGGGGTCTGGGTGTGTGTGTGTGGGGTTGTGTGTGTGGGGTTGTGTGTGAGTGCGTGGGGTTGTGTGAGTGTGTGGGGTTGTGTGTGGGGTGGTGTGTGTGTGGGGTGTGGGGGGTTGTGTGTGTGTGGGGTGTGTGTGTGTCGGGTTGTGTGTGAGTGTGGGTGTGTGTGAGTGTGGGGTTGTGTGTGAGTGTGGGTTGTGTGTGAGTGGGGGGTTGTGTGTGGGGGGTTGTGTGTGGGGGGTTGTGTGTGTGGGGGGTTGTGTGTGGGGGTGGTTGAGTGTGTGGGGGGTTGAGTGTGAGGTGGTTGTGTGTGTGAGGTGGTTGTGTGTGTGGGGTTGTGTGTGTGTGGGGGGGGGTTGTGTGTGGGGGGGTTGTGTGTGGGGTGTTGTGTGTGTGGCGGTTGTGTGTGTGTGAGTGTGGGGGTGTGAGTGTGTGGGGGGTGAGTGTGTGGGGTTGTGTGTGTGGGGTTGTGTGTGGGGGGTTGTGTGTGGGGGGGTTGTGTGTGAGTGTGTGGGGTTGTGTGTGTGGGGGGTTGTGTGTGTGGGGGGTTGCGTGTGTGAGGGATTGTGTGTGTAGGGTTGTGTGTGGGGGGTTGTGTGTGTGGGGGGTTGTATGTGTGTGTGTGTGTGGGGTTGTGTGTGTGGGGTTGTGTGTGTGGGGGTTGTGTATGTGGTTGTGTGTGTGGGGTTGTGTGTGTGGGGTCGTGTGTGTGGGGGGTTGTGTGGGGGGTTGTGTGTGGGGGGTTGTGTGTATGGGGTTGTGTGTGTGTTTGGTTGTGTGTGGGGGGTTGTGTGTGCGTGGGGTTGTGTGTGTGGGGTTGTGTGGGTGGGGTTGTGTGGGTGGGGTTGTGTGTGGAGGGTTGTGTGGGTGGGGTTGTGTGTGGGGGGTGTGCAGGGTTTTGTGTGTGGGGTGTGTGTGTGTGGGGTTGCGTGTGTGGGGGTTGTGTGGTTGTGTGTGTGCTGGTGTGTTTGTGTGTGGTTGTGTGGGGTTATGTGTGTGTGGTTGTGTGTGTGGGTTTGTGTGTGGGGGGCTGTGTGTATGTGTGGGGTTGTGTGTGTGTGGTTATGGGGTTGTGTGTGTGGGTGTGGGTGTGAGGTTGTGGGGTTGTGTGTGTGCGGGGTGTATTTGTGTTGGGTTGTGTGTGTGGGTTTTGTGTGTGTGGGGGGGCTTGTGTGTGGGGGGCGCTTGTGTGTGGGGGGGGGGTTGTTTGTGTGGGGGTGTTTGTGTGGGGTTGTGTGTGTGGGGTTGTGTTTGTGTGGGGTTGTGTGTGTGGGGTAACAGAATGGGATGGGGGTGAGGCGGTGAATGGGATGGAAGGGAAGAGGGAGTGACAGAAGGGGAGAGGATTAAAGAGGTAAAGAAGTAATGGAAATAAAGGGGGGAGGGGAAGGGGAACAAGGAGGGAGAGGGGTAGTGGCAGGGTGGGTAAAGGGATAGAAGGGATGTGTTAGGGAAGGGTGGGGGAAGGGAATGGAAAGGAAAGGAAAGGAAGAATGAGGGGAAGAAGGCGGAAGTGAAGAGAAAGGAGGAGAAAGGCAGGGAAAGGAAGGGAGAAGGGAGGGGAGACGGCAACGAGAGAGAGGGAAGTGAGGGGAAGGGTAGTGAGTGGAAGGGTAGGGTATGGAAGAAGGGATGGGTGAGGGGAAAGGGGAGGGAATGGTTAAGAGGAAGGGAGGTGGAGGAAGGAAGAATAAGGAAGAAAGAATGGGTATGTGGAAGGGGAGCAGAAAAGGAGCAGAGGCGATGGGAACACATTGGAAGGGAAAGAGGCTGTGAATGGGAGGGGATGGAGGGGAAGAGAAGGGAAGGGTGGAGATGGAAAAGGAGATACGAGAGTGCAGAATGGGACCGGAATGGATTGAATGGGAAGGGGAGGGAGTGACAGAAGGGGAGAGGATTAAAGAGTGATGGAGAAAAATGGAACTTAAAAGACAGGGGGAGATGAGGATATGAGAGGAGAGATAGGAATGTAAGGTTGAGAAGGAAAAACGGGAAAGAGAAAGGAAAAGGGAAGGGAAGTTTCAAGCCAGTATCAAGTCAGTATCAAGTCAGTATCAAGTCAGTATCAAGCCAGTATCAAGTCAGTATCAAGCCAGTATCAAGTCAGTATCAAGCCAGTATCAAGTCAGTTTAAAGTTTGGTTTCAGTTCAGTTTCAAGTTCGTTTTCATTTGGTTTCTATACTCACCTTTTCCTTTTCACCCAGCCCCGCCCAGTTCTTTTGAAGCCTGTGAGGCCCCGGCCCCCTCGGCCTCTCGGGGCCTCGGCTCCGGCCGCCAGCTGTGGTCCACTCCGTCCGGTGCTCATGAGTGCAATGCTGCGGCTGCCTGGTTACCAGCCTTGTATACCACGGACACGTCACAATAGAGACCTTCAACCTGTCATCATGCATCACCGGTTTATGGGCGATGACAGGTGTGGCAGTGTAAGGGGGAGGGGGAGGGGGAGCAGGCGAGGCACGGTTTTAATTCAATTACCTACAAAAAAGCAAACATCTATTTAGTCACAAAAGGATCCTGCGGTGAGCGTCAAAGACGATCCAATCTTGCCCGACCTCCTCCCTCCTCAGTGGCCTCTCCTTGTCTCTGCTGCGGCGGAGGCATCCCCTCTGCACTTAGCCTCGACCTCCTGACATCACAGTGCAGGGCCTGGCACGTTACAGGTGTTCCATCCACAGGATTCCCCAGCTGGTGCTAACCTGGACCTCGTGACATCACAGAGGCGGGCCTGGCACGTCACAGGTGTTCCATCCACAGGTTCCCCAGCTGGTGCTAACCTGGACCTCGTGACATCACAGAGGCGGGCCTGGCACGTCACAGGTGTTCCATCCACAGGATTCCCCTGCTGGTGCTGGCCTGGTCCTCGTAACATCACAGAGGAGGGGCTGGCATGTCACAGGTGTTCCATCCACAGGATTCCCCTGCTGGTGCTGGCCTCGACCTCGTGACGTGCACGTCACAGGTGTTCCATCCACAGGATTCCCCTGCTGGTGCTGGCCTCGACCTCGTGACGTCACAGTGCAGGGCCTGGCATGTCACAGGTGTTCCATCCACAGGATTCCCCTTCTGGTGCTGGCCTCGAACTCGTGACATCACAGTGGAGGGCCTGGCACGTCACAGGTGTTCCATCCACAGGATTCCCCTGCTGGTGCTGGCTTCGACCTCGTGACGTCACAGTGGAGGGCCTGGCACGTCACAGGTGTTCCATCCACAGGATTCCCCTGCTGGTGCTGGCTTCGACCTCGTGACGTCACAGTGGAGGGCCTGGCACGTCACAGGTGTTCATTCCACAGGATTCTGCTGCTGGGAAGGCGCGGCCCTAAGGCTGTCACAACTTGCACACACACACATCCATACAAGCACGTGCGAAGACACTCACACAGGGGGTTCATACGCTACAATTTATTATGAACTTTACCAAGAGAGCCCAATGCGGGCCACTCTTCATCGGTCACAGTGAGATAACTTCGAACCAATCACACCGGGCCAGTTGTTGCGTCCCTGCTGATAGATGGGTCTCCCCTCGTGGACGTTGTATCATTCACAGCAGGAGCTCTCATTCTTCACCAGGCTCGTGATGGGGTCTCACTTGTGTGAATTTCTAGAACAATCTTTACTGTGTGTTGCTCCGGGGTGCTTCTACTTTCCCTGTGAGTCTTATCATAGCTGCCAAGTTTCTGCGGTCATTGTTGATGTGCCGCTCCAGTCCAGGTTTTTTCCTCTGAATTATGGGACGTGTAGTCCTGTTTATAATGAACAAGACTACAAGTCCCAGAATTCCAGGAAAAAACGGGGACTGGAGCAGCACAACACGGATGGACCCGGAAAACTTCGCAGCTCTGCGAGAAACCTGTGCTCAGGTCAGGAGATCAATAAGACTCAACCTTTGGGGGGGGGGGCTAACACTTCCAGCAAGTGGTGCGGGCCAAGAATTTCAGGCAATGCGGGCAGAGCCATCTTTATAGCCAATATGAGGGAAAGAAGTGACACATTTTGTAGTTTTGACACATTCGACAAACCCAATCTGATTATGATTGAAAGATTCCATGGTTAACCTTATATTCCTCACTAGAGTTATGTGGGGGGACTAGCTACTGAGGCCAAATTATTCATAGCAGTGTTTGATCCTTTTGCCGCACATGAATATTTCGATTTATGTCATGTTACTTTATTGTTAGAAATTGGTTCTCTACTTGGCAGAGGTAGGTACCTTTGTCCAAATTAGGACCGTTGCTTCTAGTCAGGGTAAGGGGGATACACACTCTAGATAACCCCTGCTCACCCCCTGGGTAGCTTGGCCCGAGCAGACAGACTTTTCCCGAAGGCAAGAGTTTTCAGCTTTGATGAATTCTTCCATGGTTTGGAAGGTTAAAGGTGATTAATCGTTGTTGCTTTCATGTTTTGTTATCTGGTGAACTGAGCTGTGCTGCTAGAATTGTGGTTGAGCAGTGGGAAGGCAAAGGAGGAAGACTGACACGGGTGAGTGGGAATTATTTCAGGTGTGTCCTGCAGACCGCCAGGGTCAGTGGTGTGAAGGCCTTTTTAGTGTGTTGCCAAGGAACCAAGCTGTCCTTAGGTACTAGCACTTCAGGTATTGTGGTTGAAGGAACCTTCTCTGCTCTGAACTCTTCTAGAGGGGCTGTTGCTTGTGAGTTACAGGCCCCTTGTCAGGTTTACAGGCCACTCAGCTGCTCTCCCTATTCAGATCTCCTTTCTTGTGGTCTGGGCTCTCGGCTGCTGTCCACTCTCCAAGCTGCAGCTCACCTCCCCAGGTCAAAGGGCAGGTCTGCCTGAAGCAGGGGAGACATCAGGTATCGCTTCAGCCAGCTTTCTTCACTACCTTCTTCAGAAGAAAGAAAATAAAACATCCTCATTGTTTACCATTTACAGGCTACAGAGCCATGTGTGCATTTTATTTATTTTATTTTATTTATTTTTATTTATAAAGTTTTATATGGCGCAAACTTGATCCCGAAGGATATCAGAGCGCTTTACTATTTGAGGCAATTAAATAACTTCCCACCCTATTCCAAGCCTGAATACCGAACTAAAGCTGCCGCATATGCATCAAGTTCCTGTAAGTGAGGGGAACATATAGTCACAACAAACACTGCTGCAGGAGGTAAGGACCATATATCAATTCCGCTGGACAGCAATGAAGGTATTGAAGTGATACTCACTATCCTATAAAATGCCAGGCACAATGGCATACCTTCAAACATCAGGGTCTAGGCTGCAATGGCTCTAGGGATGGGATCAAGAGAATGGCCGGAGGGCCCCGCCCCGAGGATGCAATTGAGGTGGAAATAATGTATACATAGACCAGTGACTATACACTGAGCCACACATGTGCACTTGTTTAGTATCCACAAAACATCAGATTTACACCTACAGAGTGGAAAGACCATAAGGGAAGCCATATTAATTTAGGAAAACATAATATTGCCTGAACATGCTATTGGGACTGGAATGTCCCCTGTGAGGTACAAGACCATGGTGCCTTATCCTGAAAACTCGACTGTGAGTAGCTGGTGTCCCAGAGATTATTTAATTTTGGCCCTAGCCTTGTGTTAATCTAGCGCATAGAGGCCTATGCTGTCCCTTGACGTGACGGAGGTCATGGACCTATCCTGTGACCTGGAGGGACATGTCAAGCATGCCCTCATTGTCCTGATAGTGGACTACCAGCCTGCCACGGGTTAAGCCTGTAGATCGATGGCACAGCATACTGTGTTTTGTGAATGCATAGTCATGATCAGGACTTTTTATCTGTGTCACTGGAGTGGAGGCCCCACCAATGTGAAGTTCTGCTTCAGTGCGCTAATCCTAACCCTTGTGCTAACATTCCAAATATATGCTGTGTGTGTTTATGTTGTGTCTTGTGTGTTGGTACATGCAATATGTACACACGTGTGCCCGTGTAATGGAGGCCTCTGGATTCCATTCTGGAAGCCCAGAATCTGCTCCTGTGCACAAGATGGAGGTGAGATTGTTTTCGCAGACAGCGGAAGTGTTTTGCTGACATTCCTAAAGCTGGAGGGTGGAGACAAGACACCTTCAGAAATTCACTGAGGCCCTTTTGCTGAGAGAAGCTGTTGATTAGTCGTCCTGTAGTGCCGCCACTTGGAAGATGGTGGCGGTGAAGGGTGGGACTGAAGTCTTCTTTTCAGTGTGGAAAGGATCTTTTAGGTGAGCCAGCCTTTTGTATTTCCCCTGATCACTGCATAGTGTTGTTGTTGATACGCCAGGTATAGGAAGCTCACCTCTCTTTGTGCCTCGGTTGAGGTTACTCCTGGATGGAGACTACCGTACTACAGGGAGAATCACTCTGCTCTGCAGCATACCGTGAGGACTGCTGTGCACCCAGAGCTGGTGTCAGTCTTACAGCCAACTTCCCAGATGACAGGGGTTATTCCCTGGAGTCTTGTCTTGCTGGGAGAGCTGTATCTCTGACCTTAATTGCCTGAAGCCAGCCGGCCTACTGAGAGAGGGAAATATCCTGTCAACCCTGCAGGAGGTGTTGGAGTCCCAGCCAGACCCTAGTGCTGAGGGTCAAACCAGGGGAGTGGATACGGCAAAGACTGATTGGTGAGTCCGATACCATGAGTACAGTCTCTCCAGAAGTGAGGTGGCAAACATAAATAGCGGATTGGCCGCTAACCTTGAGGCAGCGCAATAAGAACGAATGCGAGTGTCCTTGCTGGTAAAGTGAAACAACTGTGACCATGAACATATTTGCCATCAAAGCAAAGACTTATGCCTGTGACCGTCACCACTGCTGCGTTTTCAAAGTGCTCACTGTGACTACTAGCGTGCCGCTGTGTCCCTGTCAAAATGGCTACCCATCTGCTGCTCAAGTGACCCAGAAGTGGGCCCAGTGCCTGCCCTGTGACCCCCACCACCAGTATCTGCATTTGTCGAAAAACTCCAGGCTACCAATTGAACTACCCATCCTGTTAACAGCTTACCAAGATCAGCTGCCTCTTCTGCAACCACCACGTCTCATCCCAGAAGTGGGAGAGATTGGAGACACTTGTGTCGAAAAGACATGGAGGCTGTGTTGTGGTGAGACTGTATCCAAGGAGACTGGATTGAACTGAGCTCAAACATTACTGAACTAGGGTGTCAGCGTCTGAGCCTTGAATCATGTTACACAAAACTCCCTAACCTAAGGGGGACATGTAGGGCGTAGTTCGCAGAGTTTTGCTACGTGGACCTCCGTGAAGTTACAAAAAAACTCAGTGAAGTTCCGTGAGTGGCGGAGTGCAGTGCGAACTGCAGTTTGTGCTGGCATTTCTTCTGCTCGGGTAAAAATTGTACCCGAGCGGCAGCTCACGCTCGCAAACTTACTGTTCGCGATCGCAAACTTTCCGTTCGCAATCGCAAGCGGGGGGAAAAAACTCCGCTGCACATCGAAAGTGGAGTTTTCTGCACTCTGCGAGCTCCGCGGAGTGCAGAGACCCCCGCAAACTCTGCGAACGGAGTAAAGTTCACCGCCCAGGCCTAGTCCAGATTCGCAAGAGGAGGGAGCATTGCTATTCACTTAGGGACCATTTGTGCTTGTTGGGGGTGGTGCACAGACCTTCCTGAAGCCCTGCTAAGTTGGGGCTTCATAACTGAACCCACACTGTCGACTCGTCTGCCTAACGGGGGATCTGCCGCAGCTGATTGCCACCACCGCTGGGGATTCCAAGTCCCACATCCCAATGTGGACCCTCACCTGGGATTCATCAACAGCGCTGTTTCACAAAGCCTGGGCCAAGGGCGGGCCCGTCCATATCCAGAGGAGGCTGGACCTCCCGCTAACGTCTATTTCCCCCCCCAAATGTACTGTAGTTTGGTATATCTTCAACCCCTTGTCATATCTAAGCATCTTAAGCTGTATGACTGGGGCAGTTTGCACTGATCTGATTAGTAAGCTTGCTGCCCTGATTGTTCTACTCTAACTCACTGTAAATGTTTTAATCCACCATTTCATAGATCTGTTTGCAGCTCTGGTATACGCCTGTGTCATTTACAAATGGGGAAAAGGAATGCCACTGAAGGGGATGGGCGAGGGGGTTGGTAAGGAGGAAAAACAAAAATTAGCAAAAACATGCTGGAGGCAATTGTGTGCTTGACAGACATGACAATCTGTTGGTTGAATGTGGAAGATACTCTCTCCAGCACCCACTGCCTCGCTTCCTCACCCCATTCATTTCCCACCCCCATGCAGCTCAAACAAGCAAAAGCAAATCCAGGGGATGTTTAAGGAACATACTCTTCAGGCCGAGGAGCAATATACTGTGGGTAAAGCACACTCACTGTTAACAACCGCACTAGTACACCCCGATTCTGGTCAGCGACTACAGTCAACACTTGAGGATGCTTTACCTTGTAGTAACCGCTTTGCCCCATTGGCCAAGATGACAAATGACCAGGATGTCCCTAATAATTTGGTGCCTTCTTCCACGGCACCTGATGTTTCTGTTCCTATCTTCCCTGACCAGACCTCTTACACAGCTTCTATCTTAGATTATTGTTTTTGGGTGGCCAACGCTTGTTTTTAAAATAAATATATTTTATTAACTTTTCTGATAACAATTTACATCCATATCTGTGAATTATATAATTTTGCTAACGTTTACGTTCACAACATTATATATATACATATCTATTATCAATAAATGTATTAAAACTGTTAAAGGTTATTCACCACCCCCTCCTTGCTTTTATCTTAGATTTGAAAACTGAGGTGGGGGGTCTAAAAACCATGATTACATCACTGACCAATTCTTTGAAACAGCTTCTAGCTTTTAGCAACAAGCATGCAGTCATTGGCCAAATTGATCTACCCGCAACCATTTTCAGACCATCTGCTGCTGTAACCAGACGGTGACTCCTGTGAATAAGGGTGCCGATCTCATATCCAATTATGTTCCCACTGCTAATCACGATCAGCAAATTCCAAGTCATGTGCCTTTGTGGCCGCTTAACTGCAACGGGGTAACTTCCAATACCTCGAGTACTCAAAGCTTAGGCGCTCACACTGGGCACTTGACTCTGGATAGTTTTCCCTCTTCTTCTTCATTTGGGGCCAATCTCGGTCATAAACCTAACAACTCCCTGCGCCCCACTAAAAGTAGACCTGCCAGTGCTGATTAAATCATGATGATCGGTGTTCCTAAGCCAGGCTTCTCCAATGAGTAGCTTGTGAGCTACTTTGTAGCTCCCCACCCACCTGTAAGTAGCTCTCCTGTGTGCAGCCCAACCTACTAAAGTAGACACTTTTGGTTGGTTGAATTAGTCGTGTTCACCAAAATTTAAAAGTCTCTATTCAACACAAAAATACGTGTATTTTGAAACCTCATAATTTTGCAAACATATTTAAAGCTGATATTTGAGTGCTAAATCAGGTGGCATTGGGGAGACGTAGTACTAATATTAATACCTTGGTGCCAGCTGCATTACATCTACGGTTGTTATGTCTTATCCATGTAGAGCAGAGGTCTTCAAACATTTTTACTCTGAGCCCTCCTAAGCAAAATGTTTTGAGGTCAGCCCCCCCCCCCCCCCCCGGCTTATGAGATGATTTCAAGAATGCTTTTTCTATAGCTTATGAACCACACTAAATATGAGACATATAAAACAGCAAATGCATCAAACAAAAACAGACATTATCCCAAATAAACTGCTCCCGATAATTGGGGTGTTGTGAGCCCCTCACACTCTTTGACCCCAATGCAACTCTACCTGCTGCACTAATGATAACCGCAGTCCTGAGTAGAAAGCTATCTCTTCTGCATCTTTTACCTCTTCCCCACCATGATGGATCATCACCTCGGTCCTAATGATTGAAAGGAAAATAAGCTCCAATGCCCCTTTTTTAAAGGTAGACAGTCATAACTGAGATGCAGTGGACCTCTCAAATTCCTGGGCCACAGTCCTGATGCATCTGCTTCCTTAATGATAACCAGCAGTGTCTACTTACACACTTGGCAGCAGTATCAGCTTCACTAATGAATGTTCCTAAAAAAAACTCTTATAGTGTCCCCTTCTTTGGGGTATATCTCTGAAGAAACTGTCTCTGGCTATTTGTAAACATAAAAATAAGTCCCCATACAGTGCTCCCTATTCTGGGCCCTCTCTTTGACAAAATCTATGAATCTCGCTCCTTTCCTCTGTCTCCTAGACCATTACTGTGAGGCCCCAGGGATCGAGAGGATTAGGGCTCTGCATTTGAATGCAACCCTGCTTGCCTTCTACCTGCCACCCCTTTGACTCAGCTTTCACAAAAAACTGCCCCTGAATGTTTAATACTGACTTTGAGGTGCCTCTGCCTGAAAGCGAAGTGTGTGGTGGTAGTGCAGATAGTTAAAAAAAAACAGCCTTCTTACCAGCTATTAATTGATTGAGTCACTTAAAGCCAGGGCCACGGGAATTATGAGTTTCTGCATCAGCAGAGTTTTCCACATAATTATAGTTTTACTGCATTTGCTCCCTAATCTTCAGATTTGAACTAAAGAAACATGATTCAAGCTCAAACTGAACAAAAGTTACTTAAAGCATGACAAAGTGTTCCGAAGCATTGGAAGGCCAGTTGCAAAGATTCACTGGTAATCTTGTAGTTGCTTAATGCTGTATTTGGGTGTTACACTGGTAATAATGAGGTGAAATATTTCCCCTGACAGCGTTACCTTGAGTTAAAATGACAAAATAATGAAGTAATGCTAACCACAAAATGTGGCGCATTGTGCCGCATAATTTACCTTTTCTTGCTGCATAATTTAGTCAAACATGCCGCATAATGTGGTCCTCTTCTGCTGAATAATTCCAGTGGCTCTGCTTAAGGCTTCATGGTGGCAAAGATGTATTCTTTTTGAGATGTAATGTAAGGGTGTTATCAGCCGAGATCTGGAATAGGGGAGACACTTACAAAAATGTTTGCATTGGATACAGATGCAGCAACCTAGCTTAGAGTATGTAAATATTGTTTTAAAATAATGACTTACATATTCACAGTGCTTTCTGCCACAGGCTGGGACCTCATAGCACTATCAACAGGGCCACTGGACTTATTCCGCAGGAGAAGGCCAAATTATGCAGCAGGGTTGACTAAATTATGCAGCAAGTAAAGGCAAATTATGCTGCATAATGCTGCATATTTTGTCATAGCATTACTGCATTATTTTGCAATTTGTACACTTGTTAACACTGCCCTGGGTTTTATTGCCCCTCATAAGTACCACATTAATACCCACATATAGCAATAAACAACAGAAAGGAGATGAGTCAACCTTTAGAAAGCGCCTTTCACTCTGAGGTAATGTGTTGCTGCATTTTTAGTAACTTTTGAACCATTTGAGCTAGAAACAAGTTTTTTTTTAAAATCTGCAAATTATGTAGCAGACAATGGATTATGTGGCAAATGCGGGAAATCCATAACTATGCTCAAAATGCTCAAACCGCACAATTGCATAATTCCAGTGTGTGAGAAGTTGGCCTGATGTATGATGTCCACAGTTCTGTGGGCACCTTGTATCAGTCCAAACAATCCCTTATGGTGGTGGTTGTAAGTCAACCTTATAGACTAGCTATCCTAGGGTAGCATAGACCTAAGCAGTCTTAGGCTTAACTCAAGAGGGCATGTGAAGCCAGCTGTTTTACCATATGCAGTCCTGTAATATCAAATGAAAGGACACCACACAAGTTATATATTATAAAAATATATGTATTTATTACTAGAATAATCCTCTGTACTCTTTATGAGTGCAGAGGCATAAGCGTTTAAACAAAAGCACAGTTAAACATACAAAAGTTGCACAATTATGGATAGGGCCGGTGGCCACTCAAACCATATACTAAATAAGTGGTATAAGTATCACTTTACGAACAATGGTAAGGCCTAGGGCCTTGGGAATCGCTTGGACTACACTGGACTAACAGCAGTTAGGACGGGAGTAGCCCGCGGGATTCGGGTGCAGCGCTAAAAGCACACGCATGCACCAATGCCAATTCAATGATGCGTAAAAGTTACAAAGTTACTGTTTTAGAAGACTTCCGACTGGACTAGAACTTAGCCACTTAAAACTAGGCCACTAGAGGTGTAAACCACTACAGGAGCACCGGCATTCAATCGTTACCTCACCCACAGGAAGCGGGTGCATAGGTGCCAAAGTGTGTTGGGTTTCGTCGTGGAGTTCTATGGAGCCTGGAGATGAAGATGCTGCAGACGGCCAATAGAGAAGAGTCCGGTTGGATCCAAGGTTGGATCGAAGATGTAGAGTACCTGAAAGCAGAGGGGACAGAGTCTGGGTCACTAGCCAGTGACCAGGATGGAACCAGGAAGGAACCAGGCGATGTCGGGCGCAATCAGGTGGTTGTCGAGAAGCTTCTCTCCGCTGCCACGTGGACTCTGGGTCACCAAGGATGACCAGGAGTAATTCACGAGCTGTCCCACAAAGGCTCTCGCTGTTGGCGGTGTTGGCTTCCAAATCGGAGTTAACAGGCCTTGTCAAATGCAACCCATGCAGGATTTGAAGAGCGCTTCTTACTCGGACCAGCAAGGTCAGAGAGGTTGCTCCTTTTCAGGGAAGTGAGGGCTATTCTGGAACAATTAGACTAGCAGAGTATTTTTGAAGGTTCATTGGTACTGGGGCCACTATCCAACGGG
The DNA here is from genome assembly GCF_964261635.1 of Lissotriton helveticus. Classification (NCBI taxonomy): domain Eukaryota; kingdom Metazoa; phylum Chordata; class Amphibia; order Caudata; family Salamandridae; genus Lissotriton; species Lissotriton helveticus. The sequence goes on along the minus strand of NC_136061.1, from coordinate 1,532,126,437 downwards.
CAAGTGACCAGACCAACGCGTCAAGCAGGGAAATGCAAAAGGGCCCCACGCAGCACTCGGTGAGTGTAGAGGGGTGATCTTCGGTGCACGAGCTGCTCGGGGCTGGGGCTTCTCAAACCCCAATGTACAGCCTCGAGGGTGCCTTGGGAGCTGCACGGTCAGCACTTCGCAGTCTTTTCAAGATGGCCGGCCCCACTCTTCACGTCGCCTCCACGGGTCTCAGATTCGCTGGAACTGTGGATCGGGCTGTTAGAAGTCAGGGAAGCTGGGTCTTGTTGACCTCTGTTGCTTGAGTTCTGGAGGGAACTGCAACTAAGCAAACCATTGGGCGCTGGATGGTGCCTGTTTGCACAGGGTGGTCACTCCTTGACCACAAGGGAGATTCTTCAGTCTTCCACGTCGAGTGGGATGTCGAAGAGTCCAGAGTTCTGTATCAAAGTTTCAGTCAGGATAATCTAATGCTCATGGGCACAGCTCCTACCTTTATTCCAAATCAAGGGGCTGGATTACCTGCTAGGTCCCTCCTATGGGTGGGACCAGGGAAGGGGGTGGTTACACCCCTTTCCCTTTGTCCAGTTTCGCGCCAGAGCTGGGGCTGGAGAGCCCCAGAACCGGTTTGACTGGATTTTGCATGGGGCACCTTGTGTGCCCCAGGCAGTGTCTAGTTTCATTCAGCCCTCCCTGCCCCAATCCACTATCTCCTGTCCAGGGTGGTGTAACACCTCCCTGTGACAGGAAACCTTTTGTCCAAGACTAACTACAGGGAGTAAGATGGTCTGATCTCATGTAACAGAGAAACAATCAGTGTGGGAGCAAATACAGTTCACCTATATTGCATAACCTGTCCAATCCCGGGCCTGAGTATGGTTTCTATCAGCCCACCCATTTGACGGAACTTCGTCATCTTGAAAACCGTGAAAGCGGGGTGACTTCTAGCCCAGATGATACCAAGGCTGATGTTCAAGGTAGTAAACCTCCAACTCTCATGAAAATCTCAGCCACTTAATTTGTTCAGGGTATGTAAGGACTGATGAAGTGCAGTGCGAGTGATGATCGTGTGTGGGATAAAAATGACTAGAAAGGCAAAAAATATGTTTATTTGGAATTGCCCTAATGCCATATAATAAAAACCGCCTGATAGTAATGGAAATATTAGTAACTATCTGTTGGCTAGAAGTGGGGTCAACATGTTTCGGCCGTCTTGCTTGTTTGCTCGGCCTTCTTCAGGACCTAGTGAAGTGAACTATGCTACTGCAAAAAACAAAACCATAAGTGAAAAGTATAACTTTGATTGATTCAAATGAAGAGTTCAAAATGAGGTAAGTCAGTGGTCTGACACCACCCTACCCGACATGTGTTCCAGGTGTCTGTAATTATTTCTTCACCCATAAAGACAGAAAACACATTTGTCAAAAATTTGTCAAGAATTTGTGCAACTTAATTAAAAATAGTGAACAAAAATGTATTCGCACACGGAAGTTAAACATATTGCTTGATCACACAAGCATTGTCATTGACTATTTAAATTTTAACACATTGGTTTTATTTTACAAAAATGAAAAATTGTTTAACAATTTGGAGAATACTCCCCCAGCATTTTGTGGGGGTAAGCCTCACCTCACCCGGCAATCGCTCGGTGCTTGAGGCCCCGCTCTAGTGGTGAGAAAACAACAGGGGACAAAGGGTAATCGCATTATCCAACTTATGTGCCCCTCCTGTGCTCACGCTGAAACCTCTATCCACAGACCACACACCGTATCGCTCAGAAACAGAAGGCACAGACTTGCAGCAACTGATATAGTTGCTTAAATCATACTACAATAAAGGTATGTATACTTGTGTCTACTAGATGGTATAGGCACAGTCTTAATAACAGTTTGTTGGAATTTTTGTCATTGCATAAATGACTAGGGTGAAAGGTTTAATAACCATCGTGTAATCTTTTGAATAATCACGATTGAGGTATAAGTACAAAACTACCTACACCATGTGTATCATGTTCAAGATGGTGTTCAATGATTCACAAAATATATTATTCTCTCCATAATGGTCATTCTGATTCTTACATAGATCCTCAAGGCAAAGTAGGCAGAATCTGGTGTAGAGATTATGGGTAGAAAAAGCCACACACACAACCAAACGCTAAATCTCAATTAACGAAGCTTCAAGCAGGACTCACCTATCCGTCGGTACCTCGTCGTAGACTACGAGCGAAGTGGGAGGTACCGAAGGAGGTGGGGAGTCTCTTCTTATACTGTTCCCAATTGGCTAAATTGGCTCAATTGCATCTTATTTAGCAAATTTAACCGGCCGAAGCCCGCGTTTTGTTGTAGCCATGGAAACTTAATGAAAAGTGCAATCCTATTGGTGCCGGGGAGGGAGTTTGCGTAGTCCCGCAATTACTACTCGGTTAGAGCCTGCCCCTTAGTGTGATCGTGCACTGCTCTGCGCATGCGCCTATCTAGCCTGCTGCTTAAGTTGGGTCAACATTAAGGGAGCGAGCGTGTTGACTGGGACACTACTCTAGCGCGCACGCGTGTTCAAAGGGATGCCGCATTTGAGTTTTTCTGTTCTAAAGGCTATAGTGGCAGCGCCAGCACAAGTCGCTACATATATGGAGACAATCTCTCACAAAGGTGTATATGGTTTAAAAGAACCAATTCCGGCTAAATTATGGATCTAATTCCTAATCGGAGCCGCGATCCCTGTGCATACCAATTTGGATAGTATTGGTGTTATGCCAGACCTGGAGTCAGAGTCCTAATATCGAACTCGAGTTAATCAGCACGGTACTAGTGATGTAGGTGACAGGTATAGAATGTTATGTCTGAGAAGCCCTTTGGCACTCTTTCGAAGTCCTACAGGTGTTCGGGCAAATATGTGATATGTGATGTGCTATTATATCGGAATAATCTTTTGGCACTGTTTCGTGGTCACATAGATTTTTGGAGCAAAACTATGCAGTGTTGATTGTCAGTATGCAGGCGTGTTTTTGCAATAGCGATATCGTTTGGGCCGAATACTTATTAAGTGGAATTGTGTGAACGGGACACACAGGGAAGAGGCTTCCTGAGACGGCACACAGGGCGAAGGCTTCCTGGAAGGGCACAATTAGATTTACAGTAAATTGTATCTAAGTAGATAATTCCACAGATGTGGCATATATAGGGCATGAGTCTAAATCATATCTGGACCCACGGAATGGTGTCATTCAAGCCCTCTATGTCGGTTTTTAATTTGAAAATCCATTTTTGCTCCCTGACAAACAAAAATCTCGAAATGTCTGTCACATGTTGGGGGATCATGGGATGTTCTAATATCACCCATCTCATGTCGTCTGCTTGATGTTTGGCGCTCAAAAAGTGATTGGTTAGACATGTCGATTGCTTGTTGCATCGTATTGTACTTTTATCCTCGCTGATACGTAGCTTGATTTTGCGAGTCGTGTGGCCTGCGTATTTTAGCGAGCATGGACATGTGATCATGTAGATCACACGATCCGTGTTGCAATTAGTGTGATTCCGGAGAATCCAAGGGCAGTCGGTCCCAATGTCCACTGACTCAGTCTTCGTTGTCTGGGGACAGACGCTGCAAGAACCACACGGGTAGTGGCCACGTACTGGCGGTAGTCTCCAAAGGGTGTTGGGCTCCTGGGTCGGTTGTTGCTTAGGTCGAGTATGTACTAGGCTGTCCCGCAGGATGGGGCCTCTCTTGAAAGCAAATAAAGGGAGTGGAATCTTTTCTGTAGCGATGTTAAGGATACGCCAATGTCTGCGTACCGTCTTCTGCACCTTGTTGGACAGTGTGGAGAAGGTATTGACAAATGTGAGCCTAGTGGTAGCAGGTTTAGTTGTGCGTTGTTCAAGTAGAGCATCTCGGTTGACATTGGATGCTCTCTTCCATGCTCTCCGTACCAGGAATTTGGGGTACTCACAAGCCTGGAGTTGTGATGAGAGATCCTGGGCATGTTTATTAAAGAGTGCAGATGTAGAGCAGTTTCTGCGTACTCTTAAAAACTGCCCTACAGGAAGATTCTCTCGCAGAGCTCTTGGGTGATGACCCTTGAACGTAAGTAAGGAATTCCTCGACATAGGTTTTTTGAAGAGTTCGCATTGTAGTTGACCATTCTCTTCAAAGATGGAAATATCAAGGAATGACAGGCGAGTTTTGCTGTACTCGATGGTAAATCGCAAAAATGAGTTCTGTTCATTGAGCCACGTATGGAAAACCTTTTGTCCAAGCCTCCCCTGCCAAGTTTCGGTGAGCAGCAGGAGGCCAGACTTGTGTCTGTGGCAGCAGCATCCATTTTGTGATGCTGAGGCTCTGGTTAGATTTAACCGCGTTTAAGTAAAGTAACATGTCTTTTCCCTCTAGAAGGGTGGAATGCTACCCCCGTCGCCAGAACTGGTGAGGGGGTAGTATTCCAAAGTGTATGACACCTTACACGACATGTTTTGATAAAGCCATACCAAAGTTAGCAATAACCGCGAGGATTAAAATGCATTTAAGAGTATATGGTATGGCAATAGCCTGGAACAGCTATAAGGAAATGGTTCCGAAAGCTGCAGACAGGCTCAGCTCATGCTAGAGCACCATCTCACATAAAACCAAGCACTCTGCCTCCAGGATTGTTAAGGCCTGCCATAGGAGTGACTTATAGGTATATATGTGTCCAGATATAGGTTTAGATATAGGTATACTATATCTAAGCAAGGGGTGATTACATAACCTTGCCCCCCAGCTGAGTGATCAGCCAGTTGTGGCTGTTTGTATGGCCAGCCAGGGGTGGCAAAAGATATGCTGCAGCCCCTGGTAGGCCTTGGATGCACCTATGCCCTGGGTACCTATAGTACACTGTACAGGGGCTGATAAGGTGTCCAATACCAAATTGGTGATGTACCTATAGTACATGTCTGTAAATTTAGAGAGAGAACAGCAGGCTGTGGGTCTGATTAGCAGGCCCACAGCCACATTAGGTCGAAAACCAGTGAAGCAAAAAGCAAAAATTGGGGTGACCATGGGAAAGCAGACCCTACTCTCCTACATAACCCCCCCCCAAACGCAGGGACATTAAACTTAACCTTGACCAGATAAGTCTTCATGTTCTCAGTGGAAATACCTGGGGAGACCATTTGCATTGCCATGGTCAGTCCCTGGTCTGTGCTCCACTGTAAAGTCCATCCCCTGTAGGAAATGGACCACCTGAGCAGTTTGGGATTTTCACCCTTCATCTGATTAAGCCACAAGAGGGGTTTATGGTCGGTCTGAATCTTGAAGTGAGTGCCAAACAAGTATGGTCTCAACTTCTTCAGGGCCCAAACCACAGCAAAGGCCTCCCTCTCAATGGCTGACCAACGTTTCTCTCTAGGGGTCAGCCTTCTGCTAATAAAAGCAATGGGCTGGTCTTGACCATCTACATTAAGTTGTGAAAGCACAGCTCCTACCCCCAACTCAGAAGCATCTGTTTGGACAATGAACTCTTTGGAGTAGTCAGGACTCTGTAGGATAGGTGCAGAGCACATGGCCTTCTTCAGGTCATCAAATGCCCTTTGACAGTTTCCTGTCCACTGAACCTTTTTAGGCATCTTCTTGGATGTCAGATCATTCAATGGTGTCACAATGGACCCTAAGTTCTTTACAAATTTTCTGTAGTACCCAGTCAGGCCCAAGAAGGCTCTGACTTGTGTCTGGGTAGCTGGAGGAGCCCAGTCCTGTATGGCCTGTATCTTGCTCTCCAATGGTTGAACCTGGCCCCCACCTACTAGGTGGCCCAAGTACACAACCTTGCTCTGCCCTATCTGGCAATTGGTAGCCTTGATAGTCAGGCCTGCCTTTTGCAGGGCCTCCAGAACTTTCTTCAGGTGGATCAGGTGATCCCCCCAGGTGGAGTTGAAGACAGCAATATCATCTAGATATGCTGCACAAAAGTCATCCAACCCGGCAAGGACTTGATTCACCAACCTTTGGAAAGTGGCAGGTGCATTCTTCAAACCAAAGGGAATTACCACAAATTGATAATGTCCACTGGGGGTTGAGAATGCTGTTTTGGTCTCAGACTCCTCAGCTAACCTGATTTGCCAATAGCCAGCTGTCAGATCAAATGTGCTCAGAAATTTGGCAGAAGCCAACTTATCTATGAGCTCCTCTGCCCTTGGAATAGGATTAGCATCTGTCCTAGTGACAACATTGAGACCTCTATAGTTCACACAAAATCTCATTTCTCTCTTTCCATCTTTGGTATGAGGTTTTGGCACAAGGACTACTGGGCTGGCCCAGGGGCTCTCTGATGGCTCAATAACTCCAAGTTCAAGCATTTTCTGCACCTCAGCCTTTATACAATCCCTAACATGGTCAGGTTGCCTGTAGATTTTATCCTTCACAGGCAGACTGTCACCAGTGTCCACCTCATGGGTGCACCAGTTAGTTTGACTGGGTGTAAGAGAAAACATATGTCTGTGAGCCTGCAGAACCTGTCTGCAGTCCCATTGCTGCTGGTCAGAGAGGCTGCCTGCCAAGGCTACTCCATCCACTGAACCATAATCAGGGTTTTGGGATAACAGGTCTGGGAGAGGGTCACTCTCTTCCTCCTGGACCCCATCTGTTGCCATGAGCAAGCCCATGTCTGCCCTGTCCACATATGCTTTCAATCTGTTTACATGGAGCACCCTGTGGGGGCTCCTAGGGGTGCCGTGGTCCACCAAGTAGGTGACCTCTCCCTTTTTCTCAAGTATGGTGTGGGGTCCAGACCATTTGTCTTGGAGGGCTGCTGGGGCCACTGGCTCCAACACCCACACCTTCTGTCCTGGCTGGTACTCAGTCAGCACAGCCTTTTGGTCATGCCAAGCTTTCTTTAATTCTTGACTGGCCTCAAGGCTTTTGGTTGCCTTCTCCATGTGTTCAGCCATCCTGGAGCGGAGACCAAGTACATAGTCCACAATATCAAGTTTAGAATTTTTGAGAGGTAACTCCCATCCTTCCTTCACAAGACACAATGGACCCCTTACAGGGTGGCCAAACAAAAGTTCAAAAGGGCTGTAGCCAACCCCCTTCTGTGGGACCTCTCTATAAGCAAAGAGTAGGCAGGGTAAAAGGATGTCCCATCTTCGCCTAAGCTTTTCAGGTAACCCTTTTATCATTCCCTTTAGGGTCTTGTTGAACCTTTCAACAAGCCCATTGCACTGTGGATGGTAGGGTGTGGTGAACTTATAGTTCACTACACACTCTTTCCACATTGCTTTCAAATATCCAGACATGAAGTTGGTACCTCTGTCTGAAAGTACCTTCTTTGGAAAGCCCACTCTGGAGAAAACTCCAAGTAGGGCCCTTGCCACAACAGGAGCTGTTGTGATCCTCAGGGGAATTGCCTCTGGATACCTGGTGGCATGATCCACTACCACCAGTATAAATCTGTGCCCAGATGCTGTTTGGGGATCCATTGGTCCAACAATGTCTATCCCAACTCTCTCAAAGGGTACCTCAACCACAGGTAGTGGTATAAGGGGGGCCTTTGTGGTGCCACCTGATTTGTCACTGGCTTGGCAGGTGTCACAGGAGCGACAAAACTCCTTGGTATTCTCTGACATATGAGGCCAGTGAAAGTGAGGGACAAGTCTCTCCCAAGTCTTATTCTGGCCTAAGTGTCCTGCTAGGGGAATGTCATGGACCAAGGTAAGAAGGAAGCCCCTAAATTGCAGAGGTATAACCAACCTCCTGGTAGCACCAGGCTTGGGGTGTCTAGCCTATGAGTAAAGGAGCCCATCATCCCAATACACTCTATGGGTACCTTGAGCATTCCCAGCAGCCTCAGCAGCAGCCTGCTGTCTGAGGGGTTCAAGAGAAGGACAAGTTAACTGAGCCTGCCCCAGATCTGCCCTTGAGGGTCCCCCTGTCCCCAGAAACTCAACCTGATTAGGTTCAAGCTCTTCCAGGACAGTCTCCTCTTGGATCACAGAATCATCCTCCTGGGAGGGCTGATCCTCAACCTGGGGCAAGGTGGAAGGCACTGCCTTAACCCTCTTGCTCTTTCTCTTGGATTGTGGTTGGTCTATAGTTTCAAGATCCACCACAGGTTCAGGTAGGCACTTCTTGGCCTGGGACCTGTTTACAGCAAGGACATGTGCTGAAATACCTAGCATCTCTGCATGAGTCCTATACTCCACTTCTGACCATAAAGAATTCTCTAGATCATTGCCCAAAAGACAGTCAACTGGGAGGTCTGCACTTACAACAACTCCTTTGAGGCCAGTTACCCCTCCCCAGGAGAAGTTAACAACAGCCACACTATGTGTAGTAGTGGCATTGCTAGCATTGGTCACTAGGTAGTTCTCACCTAGTACAATTTGTTCAGGGTCCACAAAGTTAGGTGTCACCATAGTGACACTGGCACATGTGTCCCTGTAGGCCAGAACCATTTTCTCATTGATCAAAGGCGTCTGCCTGTACTTGCCCAAAGTATTGGGACTTATTGTGGTGGACATAGCCATGTCATCAAATAAGTGTGTTCATGAATTATGTACACATCCCTGCGTTGGGCACTCCACTAAGGTTCGTCACGAAAAGACAGACTCCACTGTGCGTTAAAGTGAATTTATTTGTTGTTCATTGAATGTTAACGTTGTGTATTCAATTCATTACTTTCATTTCTTTATTCCTTGTGTTTCAACAATGTGGTATTTTCCAAAATAATGCGCCGATGTATTTCGGTCAGGAATCGCCCTTTCTCAAGGAGCCATGGTCTTGGAGTTCAAAGGATTTCAAGGGAGTGAAATGTCTGAGGGTACGCGAAGTATCCAGATTTCCTCCGTCCGATCGGGATAGCCATGTCCACATCACAGATCGAAACTGCCTGAGTTGGAACCCTGACTAGGCCAGACTCCATCTCAGTACCCAGGGTTAACCCCACTATAGCCTTGGGTTGTGCACTACCACTGCTAACTGTACTAGGGGGTGCAGGTGCCTTAGGGGCTGCAGTGATAGGGACTGTTCCTTTCTTAGTGCATTCACTACCCCAGTGTGAAACTGATTTACAGGTATTGCAACAAGGTTTCTTTGGCCCATCATTCTTCTTCTTTTTATTTCCAGTTTGGGACCCACCCTCCTTAGGAGTATTTTGGGGGCCTGAAGAAGACATCTGGTCTTTTTGTTTTTGATCTCCACCCTTCTGGTCTGCCTTTTTCTGATCACCTCCATGGTTCTGGGGTTTCTGCTTAACCCTTGTTCTGACCCATTTGCCTGCCGTCTTTCCCAATTCTTGGGGAGAGGTCAGATCTGAGTCAATAAGGTGTTGATGCAACTGCTGTTCTGACAATTATTAAGGATCCGTTCTCTCATTATTAGATTGTACAATCCTGTGTAGTCTGAGACTTTCTTTCCCAGCAACCAACCCTCCAGAGCCTTAGTGGCACAATCAACAAAATCAGTCCAGTCCTGAGTCTGAGCTTTTTGGGTATCTCTGAACAACAACCTGTATTGCTCAGTGGTTAGGCCAACCCCATCAATAAGAGCACTCTTCGGGACAGTGTAGTTTTTAGCATCCCCAGGACTAACTGTGAGGAGATTATCTCTCCCTTTCTCAGAAAAGGAGTACCATAAGATTGCTGCCTACTGATCTTGGGGAACCTACTGTACCATGCAGGCCCTCTCCAGAGCAGTCATCCATTTGTGGATGTCATCCCCTTCCTTATAGGGGGGCACAATCTTTGTCAGGTTTCTATTGTCATAGGACCTGTCTTTCTCTCTTGGAATATTGCTGCCACCAGTGGGTATCTCCCCACTCAATCTTTGTTCCCTTGCTAAAGCAAGTTTAGCTTGGGCCAGGGCTATCTCTTCCCTCTCTATCTGGAGTCTGACAGCTCTCATCCTGGCCTTATGCTATTTTCTCTTGAGAGTTCCTTGAGGCATTAGAAAGGTTAGAGTCCCTGGAAAGGGATATATCTCTACTATTGCCTGGGAGTATTCTGCTGTTGGGTCTGGGGAGGTGGTTACCCTCTCCATCCCCATGTAGGCTCAAGTTAGCATGGCTAAGCCTCCTAACTTGGACCTGGATATCCCCCTGATCATCTGAATCATCTCCATCCCCCTCTTCCTCTTCTACCTCTGGGGTGGTGTTCTCATCATCTGGAGGGTTCCCTCCTTCTCCTGGATTACCTGAGGGACCTGCACTAGCCTTCTCAAGATCATCCCTTTCTAGGATACCTATCAGGATGGTAATGGTAGGGTTGTGACCCCTTTTTCAGCCCCCTTGTAGTGCACAAGGCACTCAAGTCTCTGAAGCGTAAAAGTTACAAAGTTACTGTTTTAGAAGTCTTCCGACTGGACTAGAACTTAGCCACTTAAAACTAGGACAGGACACTAGAGGTGTAAACCACTACAGGAGCACCGGCGTTCAATCGTTACCTCACCCGCAGGAACGGGTGCATAGGGGCCAAAGTGTGTCGGGTTTCGTTGTGGAGTTCTATGGAGCCTGGAGATGAAGATGCTGCAGGCGGCCAGGAGAGAAGAGTCCGATTGGATCCAAGGGTGGATCGAAGATGTAGAGTACCTGAAAGCAGAGGGTACAGAGTCTGGGTCACTAGCCAGTGACCAGGATGGAACCAGGAAGGAACCAGGCGATGTCGGGCGCAATCAGGTGGTTGTCGAGAAGCTTGTCTCCGCTGCCACGTGGACTCTGGTGCACCGAGGATGACCAGGAGTGAATCACGAACTGTCCCACAAAGGCTCTCGCTGTCGGCGGTGTCGGCTTCCAAATCGGAGTTAACAGGCCTTGGCAAATGCAACCCACGCAGGATTTGAAGATCGCTTCTTACTCGGACCAGCAAGGTCAGAAAGGTTGCTCCTTTTCAGGGGAGCGAGGTCCAGTCTTGAGCAATCAGACTAGCAGAGTAGTTTTGAAGGTGCGTCGGTACTGGGGCCACTAGCCAACGGGCAAGTGACCGGACCAACACGTCAAGCAGGGAAATGCAAAAGGGCCCCACGCAGCTCTCGGTGAGTGTAGAGGGGTGATCTTTGGTGCACGAACTGCTCGGGGCTGTGGCTTCTCAAACATCAATGTATAGCTTCGAGGGTGCCTCGGGAGCTACACGTTCAGTACTTTGCAGTCTTTTCAAGATGGCCGGCCCCAAGCTTCACGTCACCTCCACGGGTCTCAGATTTGCGGGGACTGTGGATCGGGCTGTTAAAAATTAGGGAAGTTGGGTCGTGTTGATCTCTGTTGCTCGAGTTCCGGTAGGAACTGCAACAAAGCAAACGATTGGGTACTGGATGGTGCCTGTTTGCACAAGGTGGTCACTCCTTGACCACAAGGGAGATTCTTCAGTCTTCCACGTCGAGTGGGATGTCGAAGGGTCCAGAGTTCTGTATCAAAATTTCAATCAGGATAATCTAATGCTCATGGACACAGCTCCTACCTTTATTCCGAATCAAGGGGCTGGATTACCTGCTAGGTCCCTCCTATGGGTGGGACCAGGGAAGGGGGTGGTTACACCCCTTTCCCTTAGTCCAGTTTCGCGCCAGAGCTGGGGCTGGAGTGCCCCAGAACCGGTTTGACTGGATTTTGCATGAGAAGCACTTTGTCCAAGCCTCCCCTGCCAAGTTTCGGTCAGCAGCAGGAGGCCAGACTTGTGTCTGTAGCAGCAGCATCCATTTTGTGATGCTGAGGCTCTGGTTAGATTTAACCGCGTTTAAGTAAAGTAACATGTCTTTTCCCTCTAGAAGGGTGGAATGCTACCCCCGTTGCCAGAACTGGCGAGGGGGTAGTATTCCAAAGTGTATGACACCTTACACGACATGTTTTGATAAAGCCAAACCAAAGTTAGCAATAACCGCAAGGATTATAATGCACTTAAGAGTATATGGTATGGCAATACCCTGGAACAGCTATAAGGAAATGGTTCCGAAAGCTGCAGACAAGCTCAGCTCATGCTAGAGCACCATCTCACATAAAACCAAGCACTCTGCCTCCAGGATCGTTAAGGCCTGCCATAGGAGTGACTTATAGTTATATATGTGTCCAGATATAGGTTTAGATATAGGTATACTATATCTAAGCAAGGGGTGATTACACGACCTTGCCCCAGCTGAGTGATCAACCAGTTGTGTCTGTTTGGATGGCCAGCCAGGGGTGGCAAAATATATGCTGCAGCCCCTGGTAGGCCTTGGATGCACCTATGCCCTGGGTACCTATAGTACACTGTACAGGGGCTGATAAGGTGTCCAATACCAAATTGGTGATGTACCTATAGTACATGTCTGTGAATTTAGAGAGAGAACAGTAGGCTGTGGGTCTGATTAGCAGGCCCACAGCCACATTAAGTCGAAAACCAGTGAAGCAAAAAGCAAAAATTGGGGTGACCATAGGAAAGCAGACCCTACTCTCCTACACAGTGGCCCTGACTATAAATACAAAGGTCATTATTCCTCTGCACCAACTAGGGTTCAATTATGTGTTGCTTAGCTTTAACACACACAGACATCTGCAGTGATGGTAGTCACTAACTGAGGTTTCATACCCTAAAAGAGTGCAGTTATCACCAGTTAGTTTAACTTGCATTTATTATTCAATTAAGTTGGTATTGCATTATTTTATACACACCTGCAATACTGTAAAAACAGAAAATGCGTAGGCTTTTCGTTTTATTTTTAGCAACCTCTTTGACCCTGCCAGCACACCAGGGGCGCAACAAGACCTGAACTTCGGGGGGATATCACTACCAGCCAGGGCTGGCCCTAGCACTGGCCGCACACGGTGTAACAGTCTTTTTTGGCGCCCCTCCCCCATTTTCCCCTCCATGAATTCCCTCACTACTACTCACCAGCAATGCACCTCATCTCTTTATAGCCCCTTTCAGACAAACATTTCATTTTTTAATAGCGCTACTCATAGTTTACTCACATTCAGTTCTGTGATCCACATGACACCCGTTCTTTGTAGCAGGCACATTAACCCTCTGAGCTGTGTGGGTGGTAGGAGTGCCCGTGTGAGTGCAGGGTGAGCAATGTGACAGTGTGAGAGTAGGGTAAAAGGAGTGACTGCAGGGTGAGTGAGGTGACCATATGATTTTGGGTGCTGATGTAAGTGCAGAGTGGGACGAATGAATGCATGGTTAGTGATGGACTTGTTTGAGTGAGATTGCAGATTGAGCAGTGAGGGGGACAGGTGAGTGAAGTTTCACATGAGTGCGGGGTGAGTAGTGTACTCGTGTGACTGTTGGGTGAGGTACAGGGTGAACAGCGCAAGTGCATTGTGAGTGCGTAGTGATCGCTGTGAGTGTAGGGTGAGCGGGTGAATGGTGTGAGGGCATGTGATCAGTGGGAGAGCATTGTGATAGCTTTGAGTGCAGGGTGAGCGTGAAAGTGAAGGGGGAGAATGAGGAGTGAGTTGTCTGAATGCAGGGTGCATTCCCAGACACTTGAAGTAACTCAGCATGTTCTTGATGGCGGCGTAAGGTTCCAGATATAAGTTAAACTTTTGCTATTATGGCATTATTCAGGGATCGAGGGTGGAGGAAATAATAATGTGCTGATCCTGCAACAAACTTCCAGTCTTATGATTAGGGTTGCCAGCTCATTATTTTGATGTCACAGATAGTACAAAAATAAACAAGTACGGACTTCGAACAGCAAATATAAATAGAAAGCACTTTTAATTGTGTCCTATAGCTGCCTGAATGATTCCTGACTGATAATTAGGCTGTGGGGTTTTAGGTTTAAACCTATAATAACTGATAAAACCCCACTGAAAGAAAAATAGCCCTCACCGGTGAAAACATATAAACACTGAAAAAACACCTGCACAACCACAAACTAAATGCCAATCAAAGAAAGGAAAAAGTGAGTGAAACTGTCATTTTTTCTTCCTGAAGAGGTCAATACAATTTAACTTTTTTATACAAGCTAGCAGTAAGAAAGACTGGCTAACATTATTCTGCTTGAGTTTTGTTCTTTAGGGATGCCACTAAAATATTGTTTCTTCCTCCTTTTACTTTTTCCAGTTTTGTGGCCTTTGGTCTAAAGATGCAGGGTTTAGTTTCATATTTTAGGTGTAGTTTAATTATTTTATAAACTGAAGAGAATCAGGAAATATCAAACTCATATTTGATATTTTGGCTGCATTTGATTCTTTCACTGATAGGTAAAATGGCTGGTTTCATAAAAATCTTTCCTAATATGTGTCATCACATTTAACCACAGAGAATGGGTAAAAACCCTTAATACATCAGACCATAGTTTCTAGTAGGTCAGTATTGATAGTAGGTGAATTGCCAATACCTCAGGCTTTAAAGATTCAATGCAAGGTATAGTGACAAGTATATATATATCACCAAGCATCTGGGATAGTGGTGAAAACATGACGCCAGACTCTTGGAAAACATGGAACGCAGTGTCACTTGTAATGCTCTGCAAAAAAAGGTTCTTTCCAAGTTCAACAAAGATTGGAGTGATATTGTTTGTATTTGCAGTGATTCAGCTATGTATATAAAAAAGTTGTGTGATGACCTGTCAAATTGACACCCGAGCTGAAGTGATTCCCTCTAGGAGATCCTTGCCACTTGTTAGATGGTATGCTGAAAGCATCTTTACAGTCTTCAGAGTAAATGAGGAATGCTATTGACTTTTTAGTCCATTCTGGTGCACTGTTTTCTTATGCACAGGAACTAAAACGCAAATATTTATCATTTTGTGCTTTATGTGGCATCAAAGAAAGAGTCATCCCAACTGTGTCCCTTAGCTGATGGTTCTCATCCCAAGGGGCTATGAATGCTGAGAGGGCCTTTTCACAGAAGTTTACATAGGAAGGAAAGAGCGAGCGCACATGACCCAAAGACTTTCTGAAGAAGTATTGTATGGTGTAAAACAATAAGATTAGTTTGCAAAAATCTATTTGGACCTCATATACACTATATGTACACTGTTTATATACCATGTTCTTTCAGTGCAGAAAGCAAGCAATAATAAAAGCAAAACGTTCCATAAACACCAGAAAACACTTTTTCTGTTGTTTTTTGTGGCGCGAAAATGTGTAACCACTGATAACAACTATTTTTTAAGATATTGAAAACACTGAAAAAACCCCACCAGAATTCGCCAAAAATAGAAACTGAAAACAGGAAAGCCTACTGATAATTAAAGGGAACAAAGACCGAAAAGTCACATTACAAATGAATAGATAGTTTTTATTTATAACCCTATTTAGTGTTAAGACGAGGTCTTTGCAAGTTCTTTAAACAACACAGGGCTGGCATTTTTCTTTTGGCAACTCTACTTTATATTCCTTTTCATGAAATGCATTCTCACACTAGTAAATGTAAAATACAAATGTAAGGAATAGGGGGTTCTGGAACCAGAAACAAAAACAGAGGCATACAACGGTATGTAAATATACAAATGGTCTTTAACGACCTGTGAAAAACTCGGGTGTGCCAGAGATAAGACTCCAGACACTGCTCAGCCAAGCTCACAGCACCCCACTCACTGACATATGGCCCCACGGCACTCTGATCTCACTTCAAGGGTTTCAGAGTAAATGAAGACAGCCTGGAAATGCAGCAAATAAGCATCACTGCACTTCCAGGCCATCTTCATTTACATGTACTTGCAGAGGCATTTGCGCCCAGGATGACCTTCATTGAACATAAGTAGCTATTATTACTGAAAAGTTTGGGGGCCCCTGTCCTAAGCTGACCCATTAAATTAGCCATGAAGAGGAAAAATATATAAAGAACAAAGTGACACACTGGATACGTTACGTCAGGGGTTGTCATTCACTTATCCGAGATGACATTATCAGTGCCAAAACGATAGTCATCCCTGATTCCAACTTTGACATGATAGAACTAATTCTCACGTCCAAAGCAATGGTTGATGTCAGAGAAGACTTCTTAGATCCCTTGAAAGAATCCTGGAGGAGCAATCCCTCCACCCATCACCGCAACTAACTCAAGACAGCACGCAGAAACTACTACAAACACATCGAAGAAAAAAAATCTTCTTTCTTCTGTTCCGCTCTAGATAATGCAAAAAATCGCCCCAAAGAGCTCTTCAGCATCATCAAAAGGCAAACCTCCAAACCCATCACATCCGATTCAGTGTCCTCCAAAAAACAATGCGACAATTTTGCCAGCTTTTTTAACGAAAAAATCATCAAGATCGACCTCTCTCTTAGCACAAACCCCTCTTTTCTCAGGGAGACCAAGACTCCACCACTGACTGACCACACCTTATTGACCCCACCCACTCAATAGTCCGTCTTCACACCGATTCAGGAAGCAGAGATCATCACCCTGATCGCCAATGCCAAACCTGCATCCCACTCCCTGGATCAGCTGCCTATAAACCTGGCCAAAGTCCTGAAACACACCCTAGCCCCAATCTGGTGCAAAATCATCAACAGTTCGCTGAGCTCGGGAATTATCCCAGACTGCCTCAAGGTTGGCCAAGTCACGCCGTTACTAAAAAACCAGGGCTGACACGGAAGATATGAACAACTTTAGACCCGTGTCAAACCTTCCTCTCTTATCCAAAACACTGGAAAAATGTGTTCTCCCACAGTTAACCCAACACTTAGAGAACATAAAGCTCCTCGACCCCCACCAATCGGGTTTCAGAAAGGGATGCAGCACTGAAACTGCCATCCTTAACATCATAGACGATCTACATAAATCACTTGACTCAGACCAATGCTGCCTTCTCATTCTCCTTGACCTATCGGCCGCATTTGATACTGTCGATCACACACAGCTCCTAAAAGTCCTTCAAGAAAGAGCAGGCCTGGAACTGACGGTACTGAACTGGTTCTCCTCCTTCCAAACACTATCGCTCGCAAAGAGTAAAAATCAAAAACTTTGAATCCGACCCCCTCCCCGTCACCAGAGGAGTCGCACAAGGGTCAGTACTCTCCCCCCAACTCTTCAATATCTACATGGAACCCCTCACCACAATACTCAGTGTTAGACGGGGACCTGGAGGGTCGGCCGAGCACAGTGATCGCACAGACAGGTAACTTCCCCCCCACAGATGGACACCACACAAAGTTCAGGGTAACACCTTTTATAGGCACTTCTGGGAGTAGAGTGGTACGATACAAGGCAATCAGGACACGATGATCCTCTCAATTCTAGTCTCTAGTAGGGGAAGGGGGTAGCGGGACAGTCTGGGTACCCACGGGTACGGGGGTGTAACGGTGATGGCTCACAATCCTCGAGCTCGGTGTTCGGAGGGGTCAGACCGCGGCAGCGCCGGCAGGTCCCAAAGAGGTCGTAGGTGGCAACGGGCCGCGGCAGCGCCAGCAGGTCCCAACGAGGATGAAGGTTACAACGGGCCGCGGCAGCGCCAGCAGGTCCCACGAGAATGCAGGTTGCAACGGGCCGCGGCAGCGCCAGCAGGTCCCACGAGGATGAAGGTTGCAGAGGGCCGCGGCAGCGCCAGCAGGTCCCACGAGGATGAAGGTTGCAGAGGGCCGCGGCAGCGCCAGCAGGCAGGACAATAGTTCACAAGGCAGGGCTGTGGCAGCGCCAGCAGTCCGTCAAGGATGAGTTCGTCGCGGTGTCTCTCGACTCCAGGATACAACTGCCTTCCTGTCCTGGGGCTGCCTCAGTTATAGGTCTGGCGCCCTTTGATGTCCGGACCCTCGCTCTTGGAGGTCGGGAGGTCTGGGATGAGGGAGTCCAGACACCCAGCAGGGGGGTGGAGCCAGCGCCCGAGGAGGCTGGGGGTGCTCGGCACCTGGCGGGGGAGAGCCATCGACACTTCGTACTCCCATTGACCTGCCAAGTGGGCCGTTCACCTCCTGGGTGGAGGGTGGTGCCGGGATGTCGGGGCCTGGCCAGGCCCAGGGTTGGGGTCGGGCTGAGGCCGCACGGCCGCGTGGTGCCGTGTCCAAGATGGCGGCTGGGCCGGCCAATGGTGCTGACGGTGGCCCGGGCCCTGTCCTGCGGGGAGGGAGCGAGCCCTTCATGTGGCCTGTCCAACATGCGTCCCCCCCAGCTGAAGGCGGGGAGAGTCACCCATCTTCTTGGGGACTTTCCTCGTCGAGGCGGAAAAAGCGGGACAGGCCATCCGCGTTGGCGTGGTCTTGGCCGGGTCGATGTTCCACAGTGAAGTCCATCCCCTGCAGGGAGATGGACCAACGTAGTAGTTTCGGATTTTCCCCCCGCATCTGCATGAGCCATTGCAGGGGTCGATGATCTGTCTGGACCCGGAAGTGGGTGCCGAAGAGATAAGGCCGGAGCTTTTTGAGGGCCCACACCACGGCGAAGGCCTCCCTCTCGATGGTGCTCCAGCGTCGTTCTCGGGCCAGGAGTCGTCTGCTGATGAAAGCCACTGGCTGGTCAAGTCCTTCGGGGTTCAGCTGGGAAAGGACTGCCCCAACGCCATGGTCGGAGGCATCTGTTTGGATGATAAATTCCCGGCTGTAGTCGGGGGCCTGGAGCACCGGGGCGGAGCACATGGCGGCCTTCAGCTTCTCGAAGGCCGCTTGACAGTCTGGGGTCCAGTTGACCTTCTTTGGTTGGTTTTTGGAGGTGAGTTCCGTGAGGGGCCCTACGATGCTGCCATAGTCCCTCACGAACCGCCGGTAGTAGCCTGTGAGTCCCAAGAAGGCGCGGACCTCGGTCTGGGTGATGGGGGACTGCCACGACTGGATGGCAGCGATCTTGAGTTGCAGAGGGGCCACCAGACCGCTTCCCACCTGGTGCCCGAGATAGGTCACGGACCCCTGGCCAATTTGGCATTTGCTGGCCTTGATCGTGAGGCCAGCTCGTTGGAGGGCCTGTAGCACCTCTCGGAGGTGGTGGCGGTGGTCGGACCAGTGGTGGCTGTACACAGCGATATCGTCCAGGTAGGCGGCGCTGAATCCTTCGAGTCCTGCCAGGACCTGGTTTACTAGCCGCTGAAATGTTGCTGGCGCATTCTTCATGCCGAATGGCATGACCTTGAAGTGATAGTGGCCATCAGGGGTAGAGAATGCCGATCGTTCTTGGGCCCGGGGTGTGAGACCGATCTGCCAGTAGCCCGCTGTCAGGTCGAAGATGCTGAGGTAGCGGGCAGCTCCCAGGCGGTCGATTAGTTCATCTGCTCGGGGGATGGGGTGTGCGTCTGTTCTGGTGACCGCATTCAAGCCCCGGTAGTCGACGCAGAACCGGAGCTCCGGCGTGGCGCCGGGGGCGGCCGCTTTGGGGACCAGTACCACTGGGCTGGCCCAGGGGCTGTCTGAGGGCTCGATGATCCCGAGTGTGAGCATCTTGGCCACCTCCTCTTGGATGCAGGCCCGTACCCGATCTGGTACGCGGTAGGCCCGATGGCGGATAGGGGGACTGTCTCCAGTGTCCACGTCGTGTAAGCACCAGGGGGTGACCCCTGGGGTGAGGGAGAACAGGGTGGAGAACTGGAGCAGGAGGACTCGGCAGTCTTGGCGCTGTTCCAGGGTGAGGGCCTCCGAGAGTCGGACCCCATCCACGGAGCCGTCCTTCTCCCGTGACCGTAGGAGGTCAGGAAGGGGTTCGGAGTCCTCCTCGGTTCCATTGTCGGTTGCCATCAGGAGACTGAGTTCGGAGCGTACAAAGTGGGGTTTCAGTCTATTAGCGTGGAGGACCCGGAGAGGGTTTCGGGAAGATTCCATATCGATGAGATAGGTGACAGGGCTCTTGCGCTCGATTACTTTGAAGGGCCCCGTCCATTTGTCTTGCAGGGCGCATGGTTCGGTGGGAGACATTACCCACACTTGTTGGTCGGGTTCAAATTCGATGGAGGATGCATTTTGATCGTACCACCTTTTCATGTCCTCCTGACTGGCCTCCAGGTTTGCTTTTGCCATCTCTCTGAACCTTCTGGTCTGGTTGCGGAGGGTTAGGAGGTACTTGAAAACATCTGGAGGGTTCTTTAGAGGGGGCATTTCCCAGCCTTCTTTGACTAGGCTGAGCGGGCCTCGCACCGGGTGTCCATACAAGAGTTCGAAAGGGCTGAAGCCGAGGGACTTCTGGGGGACTTCTCGGTAGGCAAAGAGAAGGCACGGTAGTAGCACATCCCACTGGCGACGGAGGGGCTCTTCCAACCCCCCAATCATCCCTTTGAGCGTGCGGTTGAACCGCTCAACCAGTCCGTTCCCTTGAGGGTGATAGGGGGTCGTGAATCGGTAGGTGACCCCACACTGTTGCCAGAGGGACTTCATGTATTTTGAGATAAAGTTCGTACCCCTGTCGCTGACGACTTCCCGGGGGAAGCCCACTCGAGAGAAGATCCCCATCAAGGCTCGACCCACTACTGGGGCTGTTATCGTACGAAGGGGAACCGCCTCAGGATAGCGGGTAGCGTGATCCACCAGGACCAGGATGAAGCGATGTCCCTGTGCTGTTCGGGGGTCCAGGGGCCCCACAATGTCTATTCCCACCCTTTCGAACGGGGTGGTCACCACGGGGAATGGTTGTAGGGGTGCCTTGAGTTTGCGGCCGCTCTTCCCACTGGCCTGGCAGGTCGGGCAGGACCGGCAATGGTTGGCTACGTCATTCCTCATTTTGGGCCAGAAAAAGTGAGTCACCAGGCAGTGGTAGGTCTTGTCTTGGCCCAGGTGCCCGGCCAGGGGGACATCATGGGCTAGGTTCAACAGGAAGTCTCTGAAGTGGAGGGGCACCACCAGCACTCGCCCGGCCCCCAGTTCTGCGATTTTCTGTTCGCTGTACAAGAGATCATTGTCCCAATAAACCCAGTGGGCCCCGGTGGTGTCTCCTTGGCTCTGGGCGAGCGCTTGCTGTCGCAATCCCTCGAGGGAGGGGCAGGTCTTTTGCTCCTGCCGGAATTGTTCCTGGGTGGGCCCCCCTTCTTGACGCCACTGAGCCAGGTCGGGAAGCTCGGGGGGCTGTGTGGACCCCTCTGGGGTGGGGTCCGGGTGGTCGGTCTGGAGGAAGTCTTCTTCTGGAGTGATCGAGGGCGGAGGTGCTGCCCATTCTGGTTCTTCTGGTCTAGGGATGGTGCGGGTGGCCATGGACCGGGTGGTTACGCACGCCCAGTCCGGGAGACCCAACATCCCCAGATGCTCTCTTCTTTCCACAGCGGCCCACGGGGAGCTCTCGAGATCGTTCCCCAGGAGGCAGTCTACGGGGGCATCGTCACGGACAGTTACTTTCAGCATGCCGGACACTCCTCCCCATTCGAAGGGGACGCAGGCCATCCGACACAGGCTCTCCGAGTTATCTGCCGATCGGACGGGGCAAAGTACGTTTGGTAGGATTTGTTCTGGGGTCACCAGGTGACAGCGGACGGCCGTCACACTGGCCCCGGTGTCACGCAGGGCCTCGGCCTTGCGCCCATTGATGCTCACCCATTGGCTGTACTTCCGAGTGTTGGCGGGCAGGGGAGTCCGCGGGACCATGTCTCTTCCTCCTAGGCATGCCAGGGTCATGGCGGCGGGTTCCCACTCGAACTGCTCCGACTCATAGGTCTCCGTGTCTTCGGAGACTTGTTCTTCTCCCAGGGCGGCGGCCGCCATCTGGCGGGGCCCGGGGGCCTGGTTCTTCGGGCAGGTCGAGTCACTGGCATAGTGGCCGACTCGCTGGCATCGATGACACGTCACGTTAGCTCGGAACCCCGGGCGCATCGGGGGGTTTCCCCGGCCTGCTGGGGCCGGGGTGGCGTTAGTGGGTGCGGCCGGGGCGGCGTCTCTGCCCCGGCCCGGGCCTCCTCCTCCTCCTCGGGGACGATGGTGACCTTGGTTGGTTCTGTTCTGCTCATTCGGCCCACTCCGGGCCACTCGGGTGCTCTCCCACCGGTCAGCCTCGGTGGCGAGCTGCCGGGGTTCAGTCAATTTACTGTCGAGGAGGTGCTGCCTGAGCTCGACAAAGCAGTTGTTGGAGAGGTGCTCCCACACAATGAGATTGAAGAGTTGTTCGTAAGTGGTTACGTTGTTACCCTTGATCCACCCCTCGAAGGCTCGGCTGAAATAGTTCACGTATTCCAACCACGTCGTACCTGGGATCCTGGTGCAGTTGCGGAACCTCTGGCGGTACATTTCGGGTGTCAGTCCATATCGACTGAGGAGGGCGGCCTTCATGTGGTCATAGGACGTCATTTGATGGTCCGGAAGCTGCAGCAGGGCATCACGACCCTCGTTGACGAATCTCCCCCATAGACCGGCTCCCCAGTCACTTCGAGCGACCCGGTGGGCGGTCATGGCAATCTCATAGGCCTTGAACCACTGCTGTATGTCGTCGTTCCGGTGATATTCTCGGACCACATCCTTGGGGATGTGGACCTTCTGCTCGGTAGGACCCGGGGAGTGCGGTTGCTCGGGCACCCCTAGGTTTTTGTTCAGTTTGCGCATTTCGATCTCCGCTAGTTTGCACTCGTGCTCGTATGCCAGTCTTTTTTCTTCGAGGTCTCTCTGTCTCTGTTTTTCCTCTCGCTCTTCTCTGAGCCGTAAGTGTTCTAAGTTTATTTTTTGTTCCGCCAGTTTCAATTCTCCGTCTAATCTGAGTCGTGCCAAGTCTAACTCGTGTAATCTATTTTTTTCCCGCTCTTGGATCTCTTCATGGGAGGGGCCTGTTCTCCGTTCCTCCGTCCGGGTGGTGTTGACTTCCGGGGCTGCGGGGTCCCGGGGGGTTGCGGTATTTGTCTCTGTCCAGGCCTCTAGGGCGTTTTTGAAGTCTTCTTTTGTGCTTAGCCCGGTGGTAGCAATGCCTAAGTCCATGCAAAATTGTTTGAGCTCTCGGTGGTTGTATTCTTCCAGCTTTTCCATCTGGAACTTCTCCGCCGATCCGCTCTCTTTGGTCGTCATTGTGGTTTTAGTCGTAGGGTGAGTTACTGTCTGTACGGTACGCGTTGGTTCGGATCGCGCCGCTAGCCACCAATGTTAGACGGGGACCTGGAGGGTCGGCCGAGCACAGTGATCGCACAGACAGGTAACTTCCCCCCCACAGATGGACACCACACAAAGTTCAGGGTAACACCTTTTATAGGCACTTCTGGGAGTAGAGTGGTACGATACAAGGCAATCAGGACACGATGATCCTCTCAATTCTAGTCTCTAGTAGGGGAAGGGGGTAGCGGGACAGTCTGGGTACCCACGGGTACGGGGGTGTAACGGTGATGGCTCACAATCCTCGAGCTCGGTGTTCGGAGGGGTCAGACCGCGGCAGCGCCGGCAGGTCCCAAAGAGGTCGTAGGTGGCAACGGGCCGCGGCAGCGCCAGCAGGTCCCAACGAGGATGAAGGTTACAACGGGCCGCGGCAGCGCCAGCAGGTCCCACGAGAATGCAGGTTGCAACGGGCCGCGGCAGCGCCAGCAGGTCCCACGAGGATGAAGGTTACAACGGGCCGCGGCAGCGCCAGCAGGTCCCACGAGGATGAAGGTTGCAGAGGGCCGCGGCAGCGCCAGCAGGTCCCACGAGGATGAAGGTTGCAGAGGGCCGCGGCAGCGCCAGCAGGTCCCACGAGGATGAAGGTTGCAGAGGGCCGCGGCAGCGCCAGCAGGCAGGACAATAGTTCACAAGGCAGGGCTGTGGCAGCGCCAGCAGTCCGTCAAGGATGAGTTCGTCGCGGTGTCTCTCGACTCCAGGATACAACTGCCTTCCTGTCCTGGGGCTGCCTCAGTTATAGGTCTGGCGCCCTTTGATGTCCGGACCCTCGCTCTTGGAGGTCGGGAGGTCTGGGATGAGGGAGTCCAGACACCCAGCAGGGGGGTGGAGCCAGCGCCCGAGGAGGCTGGGGGTGCTCGGCACCTGGCGGGGGAGAGCCATCGACACTTCGTACTCCCATTGACCTGCCAAGTGGGCCGTTCACCTCCTGGGTGGAGGGTGGTGCCGGGATGTCGGGGCCTGGCCAGGCCCAGGGTTGGGGTCGGGCTGAGGCCGCACGGCCGCGTGGTGCCGTGTCCAAGATGGCGGCTGGGCCGGCCAATGGTGCTGACGGTGGCCCGGGCCCTGTCCTGCGGGGAGGGAGCGAGCCCTTCATGTGGCCTGTCCAACACTCAGGAATTCCAACATCCCCTTCCACCTCTATGCTTATGACACGCAGCTCTATCTGGAAACCACCTCTATGGATGACATTCTCAAACTCAATGACACGCTCAAAGACGTTCAACATTGGCTCTCACAAAACCACTTGAAGCTTAATTTAGAAAAAACCGAAGTTCTACTCATCTCCAACTGAGACGAAAACCCCCAAATTGAAGAATGGCTCAAAGCCATCGACGCAGTCAATGGCACCCTCAAACCGAAAGATTCGGTCAAGCCCTAGGTATCACCTTAGACCCCAAATTAGACATGAAAAAGCACATCGCGAACTCCGCCAAAAGCGCTTTCCTCAATCTGAAACTTCTCTACAAAATAAAACCCTTCCTGCCTCCAAAGGACCTTCAACAGGCCACTCAAGCACTGGTGCTTTCCAGAATTGACTATGGAATTGCAGCCCTGACCGGCTCAGCCAAATCACACCTAGGCCCCTTGAAAACCACCCTCAATGCCGCGGCTAGAAAGGTCACAGGAACCAAGAAATTCGACCACATTTCCCCCGCGCTCAAGGATCTGAAATGGCTCCCTATTGAACAACGAGCCAACTTTCGAACAGCATGTCTTAAACACAAAGCCCTCCACACAGGCAAACCAGAATACCTGGCCGCGAAACTGAAAAGGGCTGGCCAATCCAGGAACCTCAGAAGCTCCAACACGCTTCTTCTCATTCCTTTGAAATCGCGGAAACGCAAAAATATAAGTAAATCCTTTGCGGGCAATGCACCCAAGATATGGAACGCCATCCCCCCTCACATCAGAATGACCTCCCATTTCCCGAAATTCAAGACTTTACTCAAAGCCCTCTTCCTTGAGGCCACCTGAACTCTATGGCGATGATCTTAGTACCCTTCACCCTTGTAGACCTTATGATATGTATGACTATGCTATTTGCAATGCCCGCAAGTTCTCCAGTTATCAACCTTCCATCGCCGTTAAGGCACATTGTTGTACCTGCTGTGAAGGGCTCTGATACCCTTGGGTCCAGCTAGCACTATACAAAACTAATAATAAATAAATAAATAAGACATTATCAGTGCCAAAACGATAGTCATCCCTGATTCCAACTTTGACATGATAGAACTAATTCTCACGTCCAAAGCAATGGTTGATGTCAGGACAACCCCCCCCCCTAGTCATTCCAGTATTTAATTTAAATATCCAAGACAGTACAGTTCCCTGACGAGAGATCCACTATGGTGTCTGTCAATTCCACCTCACATCTTAGTCATAATGACTGACTCAGGGGGGCGGCTGTTCCACCTTCTGACCCATCAATCTTGCTTACATTCAATTCTGCTCTGCCTGGCTGTCCAATGGATGCTAGGGGGTCTGACTATCCAACTCATTCCTGTTCCTCCGAGGTGTTGATCATGTCTAACACTAACTTTAATCCATCGCTTGCTAGTGAATATTCCTCTAGTGGTCCTAACAATTACGTCCCTTCCGTGTCCAATAGTGTCATCGCTGCTGAGATGTCTGGGAATGGGGCTCAGGGCCAGACTGGCTGTAGTGGGCACCGGGCATTTACCCAGTGGGATGCTGGGGTGGGGACCGGCTTTGGACCCTGGGAGGCCGTTTTTGTTACTGCGGGTGGTTTTGTAACATAGCTGCAATATCGGCCCACTGTAAGAAAAGCTGCAGCGGTGAGATGGGAGTGGTGCTTCCAAACTAGCATGCCTAGGGGCCTGCCGAGGTGTTTGTCAGGGCCAGTTTCGGTTCCCAGTCCAGCCGTGATGGTGTTATACACAAGGGACCTCCATCTTCTAAGCCCAGCGAGGTGCTCTTTGTCTCCTGGAATGTGACAGGACTTAGATCCAAAGTAACCCATCCAGACTGGAACCAATTTATGGACACTTATGATATATATCTAGTACAAGAAGCCTGGGCTCTGAATTCAATCCACAGGCCAGGCTATCTTAGTTTTTTCATTCTTGCAATTCCTAGCCAGAGGGGTAGAGCCTCTGGGGTCTAGTCATATGGGTTAGAGCCTCACTAAACTGTTGAATACGTCAACTTAACATTATTTCTCTTGACATCTTGGGTATCCAGTTGAACACTGGAAGTAACCACGGAATAACCATCTTTAATGTCTATGTAGGAGGGGTCAGGGACAGTATGGTTTTACAAACGCAACAGGTGCTTGAAAACTTTCTTGAACCGCGCTTTTACTAATACTGTCTTGTTGTAGCGAGTGACTTGAACATAACAATCGAGCCACTCGACAATGATGACGTTTATTTAACCAGGGATGAAGATTATGCTTGGGCTATTCCTTTATTAGATATTCCACCAATAAACAGATGAACAAAAGCCGCTCTCCAATTAAAGGCACTGACAGTGGAGCACGGGCTCAGGGCCCTTAATGGTAGAACTAAATCTGATTTAACAGGTGTCCACACTTACAACAAGCCATATCACGCGAACCGAATGGATTACATATTAGTCGACTCAAGGCTGTGGCCATCTGTAATCGATATGATTGTTCTAGAAAGATCAGAAAGCAATGACAACCCCCTCTCTTTGACCACTCAGGCCTTTCGTGAGAGCATCCCTTCAGATCTTGATCTGCCCTCTTACACCATGGATATCACATTGACTGCTGACAAACTTTACCTGAAATGACATCAGGTAGCTGCTCTTCCTGATATATTATCTGTCGTAGATATGGACCTTAAAACAGTCCTCGCTCAAATTGAGGTCGACCAGTTTGACACACCAGTCCAATTGAATGCATATTCATAAGGCCCCCTTTGAGCGCATTTTAGGTAATTTCACCATCCCTGTTTCACGCAACAGGAAAAGTACTGATAAGAATCGATCCTGCTTCAATAAAGAATGTCTCAAACTCAATCATTCCCTAGTAACAGCCATCAAATCTAAGGATCTGGTCCACATTCCCCTGTAGAGGAAGGCCTACAAGAAGACCATTTCTAATGCTAAATGGGACTGGGATGAACAGAGGTGGAGGGCCCTTCTGGTCATATGTTCAGCGACAAATTCGAACAAATTCTGGCATTTAGTCGCATGTGGTGCTCTTCAGCCACATTGGAGCCATCAAATAACACTGCTCCCTCTGACTTGGTGACTCTACCACTCCAACACAGGCTACCACCGAAGTCCTTCCCCCTCCCTCCTGTGTTATGCCCACGTTTGCTATCACTGATATCATCGAGTTCCTAAACGATGTCTCGCGGTGCCGAGCGCAGGACCCGATGGTGTTCCAGCTGACATATTCTTATCTGATTTGGAGGATTGGCCAGCTATATGTTAGCCATTGCTAATGCCATGACTGATGGGGCACCCATTCCTGATTCTTGGAAGGGCGTAGTAGTTTTTACCCATCCATAAAAAAGGCAACCTGTCTCAACCAAGCAATTGCAGACCAATAATCTAAATAGACTGCCTCCAAAAAGTGTTGTGCCTCTTTCTTCTGCCAAAAATCTAGGATTGGATTATGGAACAAAATGTCCTCAGTCCGAGTTCGCAGGAAGGTCTCAACCGTCGACCAGGCCTTCTGTTTTGTGTTAATCTATTGAGAGAACCATTGTGATTGGCCAGAGCAACCTTTACATTGCCTTTGTCAATCTAAAATTGGCTTTTGACTTGAACCCCCGGCTGGCCTTTGGAAATCACTCGCTGATCTAGCTATGCCTCCTCACATTCTATCATTACTAATCCGTTTACCTGAGTACCATTACGCGAATTTTAGGTGGGGGGCGCAAAGACAATTGACTGATAGGTTAGCAGTTCGCAAAGGTGTTTGCCAGAGTTGTGTTCAGGACCCCACATGATTTTTGTTATTTATAATTGATTTTGTTCACTTCCTGTCCCACTTTGATACAGATGCTCCCTCCTTGGCACAAATCAAATCTCCGATTCTCCTCTTTGCAGACAACACTTTGTTGGGCTTCAGACACTTTTGACTTGCTTCAACTAGTTTGCCTTGGAGATCAGCACCTCTAAAACCAAAGGGATGTTGTTTAATCCACATAAATTGTACAAGGGGAGTCCCCTTGGAGAGGGTTGATTCTTTTACCTATCTTGAGGTAACGTTTTATGGGGGTATGACCTGGCACTCCCACATCGATAAGGCAGCCTTGAAACTTAAGCAGCCCACTGGTGTGTTACTAAAGGAGTATTCAACTTCATACACCAAACCCATTACTCCAGCTCTACAAGGCCATTAGCACTGGGTTCCACCCTATACAGGGTGGAACTGTGGAGCATTTCCAACCATGAAGAATTAACCATAACTGAAAATAAATTCTTTAGAAATCTTGAATATCTTCCTCCTAGCACTGCACTCTGTTCACTTTTTATGGACCTGGGAGTAAATAGGGCTGCGGGTAAAATCCTTCTATGCCCCCTATTTTATTGGAGATGCCTGTGGACCACCCCTAAACCTGCCCACTATGTGGATGGTCTTCAGGATGTCATGAAGGCTGGCCGCTTCAGCGAGGTCCCCTGGCTCACAAGAATCAAGGAGGCATTTCACTGACTTGGGATGCCTGAGTTGTGGGATCAGCCAGATTCCACTAATTTCCCATCCAAAGATTTTCTGAAAATGCATTACTGAGCAACACTAATGGCCAATGAATCCAGAAGAGCCTCCTGCTCTAAGCTTACTAATGATTATATCGATTTCAAGGTCACGTGTGCGTTTGAGCTCTTCTGGGATCAGGTGTCTGTTGTACTGGAGAGGAAGTTTTACTTCCAGTCTGAGTGGGTACCCTCCCACTGACAGTGCTCACTTCCAATTGACGAGCCATCATACTGCCAAAAATCAGTCATCATCCAGCCAAACATGGGGCATCATCCCACCAAACATGGGCATCATCCCACCAAACATGAGGCATCATCCCACCAAACATGGGGTATCATTCCACCAAACATGGGGCATCTTCCCACCAAACATGGGGTATCATTCCACCAAACATGGGGTATCATTCCACCAAACATGGGGCATCACCCCACCAAACATGGGGCATCATTCCACCAAATATATATATATATATATATATATATATATATATATATATATATATATATGTATATATATATATGTATATATATATATGTATATGTATATGTATATATATATATATATGTAAATGTAAATGTACAGGAATTTATATAGCGCAAATCACCAAGCGGTTTCCAAGCGCTTGCTTAGGGAACCCGTCCTGGTATTCCCCTGTGAGATAACCCCGGCAGGGTATCCGCAAGGTGAAAGCCAGGCATCCCGCCGCGTGGGGCCGTTGTGGAGATTAAGCAAGCTATTGCCCAGAGTCGCAGAGTGTGAACCCGTGAATCGAGTAGGCACCGGAGCGAGAATTGTCGAGTCCATGGACATTTTAGGACTCAAGACCCCGCCGAGCCGGGAATTGAACCCTGGTCCCGGGCTGACCTCTGCTTCCAGGTCTGCCTCCTCTAACCAGTGAGCCACACTTCTCCAACATACATACATATATACATGTGGTCAAGGGCTTCAGGGGCCGAAACGCGTCATGGCGGACGGAGTGGTGCACACGATGAAATAAACTCAGCAACTCTACCTCTTTAGGTCCGTTTCGTTTTTCTGCCCCTAAAAACTAAGAGAAAGCTATGAAAACGAAGTTCCAGTAATATATATATATATATATATATATATATATATATATATACAATCCCAAACAACGGGCAGGAAGGTGGGAATCAATCAATCAATCAATCAATCAATCAATGCATTTGTAAAGATCACTACTTACCCATGGGGGTCTCAAAGCGCTTAGGGTGCTGCTACTGCTCGAATAGATAGGTCTTGAGTAGTCTTCTGAAGGTTAGCAGGCTCTGGGTCTGCCGTAGGAGGATGGGGAGGGTGTTCCAGGTCTTGGCGGCGAGGTGGGAGAACGATCTGCTGCCGGAGGTCGCTCTTCGGATGCGGGGGATGGTGGCGAGGGAGAGGTCGGTGGAGCGGAGCTGGCGGTTGGACTGTATCGGGAAAGACGGGGTAATGAAGATTACTGGTAAGTAACCGGAGCATTACCTCCTCGTCCATCTTCCCTGATCCAGTCCTTACCTGCGAGCTAATACCCCTTTGCCTAAAGCTACAATCTTCTACAGCTTTGAGTCTTACTTTGTTCGATCTTCATCTAGCACCACTGGGCCAGTTGATTGAGTCTTGAGGTGGGCAGGTGGTATCTTATGCGGATGATACCCAACTACTATTGTCCTTCCAGCAACACTCAGATTCTGCCCTCAGTAAGCTCAAAGAGTATTTAAAGGGAGTTGCTGGTTGGATGGATGCCAATATTCTCTAATTAAATTTGGCCAAAACTAAAGTTCTTTTCTTTGATCCAAGAGGCTCACCTTCCCCTAGTCTTTGGTGGCCTGAGAAAATGATTCCACCCGACCCCTGCTTCCACAGCCTAGAAACAGGTTCGGCAGGATGAAGATCAAACCTTGCAGGCAAGGACTGTATCAGGAAAGCCTTGAACTCAGAGTAAGGATGATTACCGGTAAGTACCTGGGACATTATGGGGCATGATGTTGGACCTCAACCCTCAAGATGCAGGGGAAAGGAATGGGCAGGTGTGATTTTGCTGCTTGCCCTCATTTTTCTGTCACCAGACTATGACTCTGCCCTTTCAAGTTATGCGCCTCACTTTCCATCCTCCTGGCATTGAAACTTTCTCCTTTTGGCTTTCACCCTCCATCGCAATTACCTCCTTCTCCACTCCTCCTGCCCGTCTCACCACATTTTTCACAGCTCTACCTCAGCTCTACCTCAACTTTGTAAACTTGCTTTGACTTCCCTCACTACCCAACCTCATGCCCACTTTTAGTACCCTAAGGAATTAAAATTATGACAACTGCTACCACAGTCCCAAGAGCTCTATCAATAATCGATAAGAAGTACGAAGAAGCTCCTGAAGACTTGCATGTCTGGTTGGACATCCAAAATCGGACTCTACCATTACACAGGCTGCCCAGCGTTGGTGAAAGAACCCATCTATCCCAATTTCAATGCCACCTGACAAAGAAGGCAGGCGCCTTGAAAATACTGGTAAGCGGGTCTCAACTATGTCAGGCACAACTGAAGGTGCAGCGAATTTACAGGCAATCCTGGGCACATATGACTGCTAGATGTTGTCGGACATCGCCACATATCTTGATTGCCTGCTGAAAGATGAGGAAACAGAAACAAGACGATTCTGCAGGAAGGAGAAATATCTGCACCGGAAATCATAGATTGTGCTCTGGACATCAGTCCTCAGACAATAATCTTGGTTAAAGGCCACAACATTTCATCCTGAGGTACAAACTAAGATTTTTAGACATGCCATATGATGGCGATGCTTTGTTTGGCAAGCACATTGATGATTCCTTACAAGCAGTGAAGGCTGACACTGACACCGCTAGATCTTTGGGCACCTTGAAGTTCCATAAAATACCTTTTAGAGGGGCAGGCGGAAGAGGTGCTTATTCATATCGAGGAGAACACCAGAGATATCAGTCATGCCAACCTTTTCAGCAGCCCTTTCGATCTACCTACCAGCAGCACCAACCATATCAGACACCACTAGCAGCAGCTTACTCCAAGCAGTCACCAAGGAGGAAGCAGACAGCAGCAGCAAGAGACACTAGCAGGAAACAAAGACAATATTATAGTGCTTGTTACGCGCCCTACAGAACACCATCCAGGTAGAGCAAGAATTTCAAAATATACCCATCAATGGCAGACTATCCCAATGGACAAATGGGTCCTGGACCTCATCACGAATGGCCATACTTTGGAATTCACCCGAATTCCACCTACCGCTCCACCAAAACGAGCACCTCCATCTCATCTTCATCTTCTCCGAAAGGAAGCACTATCTGTGCTAAGCAAGGGTGCCATAGAAAAGATCCCAAACTCTCAAAAAAGAATGGCCTTCTATTCTTGTTTCTTCTTGGTCATGAAGATCTCAGGAAACGGAACAAGTACTTGAAGAAACAATCGTTTCGTATGATCACTCTTCAAGAAATCCTGCACCTCATCAAACACAGAGATTTCATGAAAACAGTATGCTTATTTCCCTTTTGCCTATCCATCCGAATCTCACATTTTTTAGATTCACAGTAGCTGGCACTCACTACCAATTCAAAGTAGTCCCATTTCATCTCAGGTCCACTTCCTGGATAATTATGAAGTGTCGGGCCCCAGTGGCAGCCTACTTAGGACAGAAAGGCCTCTAGGTTTCCC
Organism: Lissotriton helveticus; assembly: GCF_964261635.1. Classification (NCBI taxonomy): domain Eukaryota; kingdom Metazoa; phylum Chordata; class Amphibia; order Caudata; family Salamandridae; genus Lissotriton; species Lissotriton helveticus. Next base: position 1,532,094,221 of record NC_136061.1, on the reverse strand, counting down.
GTATCTCGATGACTGGCTCATAAATGCGTTATTCGCTCGTCAAGCCTCGAAGGATACAATAACCTGTCTGCAAAAATGTTAATCTTTGGGCCTGACCAGTCAATTAGCAAAATTCTCTCCTTCGTCCTACAACAAAGATACATTTCCAAGGAGCGATCGTGGATACATTGCAAGACAAAGCATCCTTGTCACAAGAAAGACAAAAGAAACTCATGATGTTGGCACAGAATTTATCAAAAAGAAAATCAGTTCCTTGTTGCCTTCTTCAATCACTTCTTGGCATTATGTCAGCTGCCATTTTACTAGTGCCTTGTGCCCCTCTATGGATGAGACCCTTTCAGGAAGGATTTGATGAACAATGGGTGCAGACAAACAATTAATTTGAAGATGGCATCAAACTTGCACCATTCATGCTAACAGCTCTTCCTTGGAGGACAAACTCACACAATCTCTTGTCAGGGCTCGGGTTTTTGTCCCAGATCCCCAAATATACCATTACAACACAAAAAACACAGCATAGGATAGCATAACAAAACACAACAAAGCATAGCATAACAAAACACAACAAGGCATAGCATAACAAAACACAACAAAACTGAACAGCATAACAAAGCATAGCACAGCATAACAAAACATAGCATAGCATAACAAAACAAGTCAAGTCAAGTCATACTTTATTCGATTAATTAAAATCATAAAATCAATTCCAATACATTAAAAACAATTCATATGTTAAAACAATTTAAATCAATTCATTGTCATAAATATACATGAGATATGGATAAAACAACACCACATACAAAAGGATAAAAATTGGCTAAGTTAAGATCACACCTCAGGGACATTCAACGACAGTCTTTGAGACTTGATGGGCATAGCAGCAACCAAAAAGCTTGCGACCCCAAGGATTACCCTGGTACTGCCCAACAGTTGTAGGTACAGGAGTGCAGGCCGTACTTGTAAAAAACGCGCTTCTCTCAGTATAGGGACCAAGTACTGTTTTCTGATGTCGACAAAGTGGCCACAAAACATGATAAAGTGCGTTAATGATTGATCCGAAAAATTATCACAACTACAGGGGATGGACAGATCTGATTTTCCCCATACAGGATAATGCCCCAGGGAAAACTGGATGATGTTAAATCTGAATCTGACAAGAAGATCCAGATGGAACGGCAGGGTAACAATTTTCAGGTAGGGTTCAATTTGTGGAGTGGTCAGAAGCATATAATTTGCTCTGACACCGGGTTTTAACACCTCTACTGCCTCCCGTTCCTGCACAGCTAAACCCAGAAAACTATCCTTAATCCATTTAACATCACCCTTCTGCAGCAAATATGGGAATGTGTATAGGTCTGGCCTACCCAATTTACTCAGAGTATCTTTGATATATGATAACCAAGGGATTTTGTTTGCTCTATCAAGTGCCATACAGTCTTTAAGAATAGTGTGGTTCAGTGTGATTTCAGTGTTGAGCCCAGTTTTTGCCCAACAGATCAGTGGAGCCAGGTGTAACTGATCTGTGATATACCCGAGTCCCAGCTCAGAATGAACCGAGAGTACTGGGGTAGGTTGGGGGACCGCTAGCAGGGATCTGAGGAATTTGTTCTCTACAGTCTGCAGTTTACCTTGAGGTAAAAAATCCCATAAGGAAGTGCCATACATTGCTATTGACAGGCATTTGGACTTGTACACTGTTAGCAGAGCCACTATTGGACGTGAGCCCAGACGTTTTGCAAAGCCCAGTAGGGCTGAAGTTAATCTGGTAACAGCGATGCCTTTCTCATTTAGTTGAGGACGCCAAGTGCCCCTTTCGTCAAAAAGGACGCCTAAATATGTGAATACCAGAACCCTGGATACCTCCTCACCGTTGCAGGCAACACGTTTTATTTTAGCGGCTTTAGGCCGTTTACCCGCAACCATCACATGCGATTTTTTGTTGTTAACCTGGAGATCTAAAGATTGCATAAATTCCCCAAAGGCATCCAGGAGTTTCTGGAGCCCTATCCCTGTGCGGGCCAGTAACACCGCGTCATCCGCGTAAAGGAGTACTGGTACCGCAGAGTCCCCTACTCGCGGTATATCTGCTGTAATACCCTCCAAGGATTTTTCGAGTGAGTTTATATAAAGGGTGAACAGGAGGGGCGCCAATATGCAGCCCTGCCTGACACCTCGTTTGGATCTAAAAAATCTGGTGCATCCACCCTCCTTGTTGGTTCTAATTGAGGCTGAAAGTCCTTGGTGCAAGACGGCTAGGAAGTTCACCAACGATGGGTCTATCCCTATGTCAGACAGGGTGGTCCAGAGCTTAGCTCGATTGACCAGGTCGAAGGCCGACGACAGGTCCATAAAAGCCATATTTAACACACCCTCCTTGGCTTGGGTGTATTTACTTATTATCATGTGGCGATTGAGGCATTGATCGAGGGTGCCTCTTTTAGCCCTAAACCCATATTGGAGTTCAGACAGGACCCCCCTCTCCTTCAGGTGTTCTCCGAGTCTCTGCAGAATGACTCTGCCCAGGATCTTAACGACAGAGTCAATCAGCGAGATCGGCCTGTAACAGGCAGGGTCACTCCTCGCACCTTTTATAAATACGGGTATTATTGTGGAAGTAGCCCAAGACAGGGGGAACCCTGATGTAGCTGTGGAATTAAAGACATTTGTTAAGGTCTTTACCCAGAAGTTTAATGGGGTTCTATATAAATCTGCAGGGACACCATCTGGACCAGGTGCCTTGTTTCTCGTCATCTCCTCTATGGCCCTATGAACCTCAGCCTCATTAAAACATAAAGGGGGAACTAAGTGCAAATGTACAAAGCCCAGCTCTTCTGTGATTCCCTCCTCACTGTCGTATATCATGCTATAATGGGCGACCCATTTCTCGTCTGGGATCACAGAATCCATAACCGAGTTGTCTACACCTGAGAAGTAGGAATGATTAATCGTAGCCCAGAATTTACTGCTGTCTCTGAGGACATCAGTCGACATGAGATTTTACCAGGCCTCCCTTTTAATGGCCTTTTGGCGGGTAGCCATGGCCCGTTTATAATTTTTTCTTCGCCCAGCAACAAGCTCACGGTTTCTGGGTATTTGTTTTAGTGCTTGCATTAGGTCTTTGTGAGCATTTGAACACTTCTCGTCAAACCACCTTGGTTGGTTTACTCCTACCCACTTCCGGCTACACTTCAGGTCGTGGCTAATTAGTGTGCAAATGGCCACATAGGAATCAATGATGTCTTTACCATCTGCCATGCTATCTAAGCAAACCGCCATTTCCACATGTACCTTGGTCGCAAGATCCTGCATAAAAGTATCTGGGACCACCTTGGCCCAGTTTAGTCTCCTACCCTGGTCCTTAGGAATCAAGGTATTAACGCAACCTGCTAGTTGCTCCTCCCGTCTAGCCATTGCACCCCCGAGGATCAGTGACAATACCGGGGGATTGTGATCGCTAAAGGCTGAGACTACGACTTCGTAGGAGGAGACCACATTAACTATTCCAACTGAGACAAAAATAAAATCGATCACTGTGTCAGCCTCTCTGCCAATGAATGTCGGCGCCCTAACCTCCCCCCTAGCCCCGTCAATCTCAAACAGATTCATGTTAGCTAGTAAATCTTCCAACATTTCCCCTTGTGGTGTATGTTCGAAGTGGGTAGAAATGGATCCAGGGGGCCCCGTTTGGTGATCTGCCAGGCAGTCCCATCCGCATGGATGTATATTAAAATCGCCCATTAAAATTACTTCGAATAAAGCATTATGTGTTGACTTGTATTCATCTAAAAAACCCGCCAAAAAATTTAGGTAATAATTCTGCGTGTCCTTCTCAGGAGCATTATAAAAGTTTACTACTAAAATAGTTGAGTAGTTAAGACTGACCCACTCTAGACAGAAGATGTTAACTGAAGCTGTCTCCAGCTTTCTGAAGGAGCCGGCCAGTTTGAGTGATGTAAGCATGTACAGTCCTCCTTTAGGTCTCCCACCAAGCCCAGGGACCGCCTTCACAGAAAAGCTACAGTACCCATCTAAACAGTAATTATCATTTGTATCCCATGTCTCCGGCAGGGCTATGATATCGTGTTGAGAAACAAAGTGTGTCCACCTTTCATCAGCAACTTTGTTTCTCAGCCCCGCCACATTCCAACTAAGTAAATTGTGGGTGGGACAGCATTTATCCTGCCTGTTCTGCTCTGAACCTTCCGACTGTATGTGTGATAGTCAATCATTAGTGTCTAAACTAGAAAGGGGCGAGAACCTATCAGCCACAATAATTCCAGAGTGATTTCCTAAGCTAAGTTGAGCTGGTGAGTTCTGGGAGACTGTGGCCAGTCCCGCTATCCTCAGTGTAGCCTGATGTGTTTGGTAAGAGTTATTCTTCGTGTCAGGAACTCTCACAAGGGGGGGAGAGGGGCAGTGTTACTTTCGGGATATAAGACTTGGACTGTAAGTGGGAGGGTGGGGGATAAAAATAATCTTTTCCACAGAACGCCTGAGACAGCTTGTTGATGGAGGGCAGACAGCAGCGTTGGTGTTATTAGACCTCAGTGCAGCATTTGACACCGTGCTGCACTCAACGCTGCTGTCGCGCCTCTCAGACATGGGAATAGAGGGCCCAGCCCTGGAGTGGATAAGATCCTTTTTGGAAAACAGGAGTTTTCAGATACATTGCCCTCCGTATAAGTCATCTCCCCGCAAGTTGAGGCATGGGGTTCCACAAGGCTCAAGTTTGAGCCCCACGCTGTTTAATATATATATGGAGCCCTTGGCACATATCGTGGAATCCTATGGTGTGGATATCGTCACATACGCTAACGATACCCAATTAATAATTCAACTTGCCAACAACCAGCCTGAGGAAGCCATTAACTTTTCCAATTGTATGCGGGCAGTGGCTGGATGGATGAACAGCAACTGCCTTCGCCTAAATGGTGATAAAACCGAGTTGCTAGTGGTCGGTAAGTCTCCCTCCACCTGGTCGCAGGACTGGTGGCCGACGTAATTAGGGCCAATCCCTCGCTCAGCAGAGGTTGTAAGAAACTTGGGAATTATGATCGATGCGGAGCTTTCCTTCAAGCAACAAATTAGCAAAATCACTGGAAAATGCTTTGGAATATTAAAAACCCTCCGCAAAGTTCTCGACCTGCTCCCCTTTGGGGCCAGGAAGAAACTTATCCACGCCCTAGTCACGCCACACCTGGATTACGGCAACGCCCTTCTCCTAGGCTTGAGCAAAAAAGGCGTTCAACAACTACAATGTGTCCAAAATGCCGCTGCCCGCCTGGTACTGAACCTTCCACGCAGGGCATCCGGTACGACGGCATTGCGTAAACTTCATTGGCTCCCTATTGTGGAGCGCATCAAATTCAAGGCACTATGTATGGCTCATCGTATTGCCCAGGGAAAAGGTCCAAACTACCTGCAAAGACTCCTTATTATCCATCGCCCTACTCGAAATCTTAGATCCGCTGGAGTGATGCTATTCAAACTTCCCCGTGTTCACAGGTCCAGAATGGGAGGTAGCTCCTTCCGTTTCTTGACTAGTAAACACTGGAATAGCCTCCCCTTGAACCTTCGGATGGAGCCCTCCGAAACAAGATTTAGACAAAACTTGAAAACTTATCTCTTTCCCAAGTAAATAGTATCCTGATATATTCTAGGATTTTAATGAGACTTGGTTTCAGCTTCATCTGGGAGCAGTAGTTTTTCAGCGCGGGGACACACCGTCATAGGTGTAACCAGGCGCTTTAGAAATGGTTTTATTATTATTATTATTATTAACCCAGGGGACGTGGCCTAATGCCGGAACCATCAAGCTCCGATCCATCCCACAACAGGTGTCTCAGAAGAGAAGGGAGGTGTCTCAGAGGAGAAGGAAGGTATCTCAGAGGAGAAGGGAGGTGTCTCAGAAGAGAAGGAAGGTGTCTCAGAGGAGAAGGGAGGTGTCTCAGAAGAGAAGGAAGGTGTCTCAGAAGAGAAGGAAGGTGTCATGCTCTTTTTCGCTTAAGGATTTCGGAGGGGGATACCTACCTGCTGCTTCTTGCCCCTGCTGCAGAGCTCCGCTCCCGCTGCCACTCTGGTCTCCCTCCCGCCGCCGTAGTCAGCCATCCAAACGGCCGCCGAGTGGAGGGAGACTACAGCTACCAGCCTGCTTTGCTGGATACCGGCAGCCACCACTGCGGGTCCCGCGCTCGGAGGCGCTTTAAATTTGTGACAGCCCCGGTGGAGCGGGTGTGATGCTCATTTTCGCTTAAGGATTTCGGAGGGGGAAACCTACCTGCTGCTTCTTGCCCCTGCTGCATAGCTCTGCTCCCGCTGCCACTCTGGTCTCCCTCCCGCCGCCGTAGTCAGCCATCCAAACGGCCGCCGAGTGGAGGGAGACTACAGCTACCAGCCTGCTTTGCTGGACACCGGAAGCCGCCACTGCTGGTCCCTCGCTCGGAGGCGCTTTAAATTTGTGACAGCCCCCGCGTCGCGAATCACGCGCGGATCACGCCGGGCGAAGCCCGGGCAAATAGCGGGCCCGTTTATGCCCGTTAAGGACCGGTTAAGGACGGGACGGGCCACCCCATTAACATCTTTAGTGGAACAAGGTTAGTGCTCTCGAGTGCATTGTTGTGTGGATATAAGGGCCAAAATATTATTCCTGTTACCAAATACAAAGGAAGCCTTGAGAAACTTATCGTCTTACTATGGCCTCCGTTTCCACCTTAGGAGACAATGGTGGGAAAAATGTTGGGGGATCGCTAATGGGTACATTAGACAATTTTCTTATACGGGTGTCTTCTGCCCTGGCTAAGGACATAGAATTGACTGAAAAAAGACTATCATTAGACCCTCTCTTCGACAAGAGATCTTCAATGGGAAGTCTTGCCACTGCTAAATCACCTGCCGCAAGTGGGGTTGACCCAGAAGACACGCTGTGTTCTGTGGAGGATGATGTTGATAGTTCTTCCTCGCAGCTGGATGGCCACACCATATTACCTGTACAACATCGGCCTATAGTACCAGCTGCTAAGACCAAACAAGTCACTCTTCAGGCAAAAGCACCCTCTTCAAGTATCAGAACTAGATCAGCGAACAATGGAAATAAGGGTGTAGCACCCCAGGCAAAGTGTGTGACGTACAAAAACAAATGCCTAGGGGCGCAAGGGCAACCACAAGCTCAGGGAAAAAAAGGAAAAAAAGGAAAAGACCGAGGCGATAAGGAGATTACTCTACCTAGTGCCATAAGCTGCCCCAAAACACCTTGCCCAGCTGGCTCAGGGGTAACTCCCTCGCCACGTATAGAGGGGGAACTTATGGAAAAACCGGGAGCTCAGTTTTGGAGAAAGCTGGAATTTATGTTGGAAAAATCAATCCATCCGCTACATGAGAGACTTGACAGTATCGAGTCAAGGCTGTTTTGCCTGGAACTTTCACTAGCTTCTACCCAGAAGACGAGGGGGAGTCGGGGGAACGGAGTATGTACCGCAAAGCCAAATCTGGGAGGACAATCTGTGGGGGGTGCATCTCCTATTGACGTACCAAGTGGCAATATTAATCTAGTAGTAGATACGTCAGAACCTCCTAGAATAACAACCTCCTCTCTTAGTGCTAAGGGGGTTAGTCAACCTGTTGAGAATTCTAGGGATAGAATAGAGGTGCCTACCAAAATAATAGAGCATTATGCTTTGCCTAGTAATTGTCAAGATCATGTAGTCCCCAAATTTCTGTCTGTAGAACTGCCCCCGGAGGCTGCCCCCTATGTTGTAATTTTGGCGGGTGTCCCACCACTAGCACAGGGCAAGAGGGAATCGCACCTGGAATTAAGAAACAAGTGCATCTACTGGCTTAATGCAAATAGACCTTTGCCACCCCATATACGCGTTGAGATCCTCTCTGTAAGAAGGGTGAATTGGGTGGGCAGAGGTGTAAAAACAGTAGGGTGCGATTGTGTTGTTATTAACTTCAGGGACAGGAGGTGTTTTGAGCATATTTGCGATTGGCCTCACGTAGACTCGAGGTCCCGGATCCAATCACTCCCACTTACTTATTTTTATGCATCTGTACAGGGTCCCCGTAGAGAAGCCTGCTTATGGAATGAGACCGGTAGATACTTGGCTGACCAGGGGTTGAGGTTGTATAATAGGTTCTCAGCCCTATCGGGGTTAGAGGATTGTGATTGATGGCAACCATGGGAGGGGTGTTGTAAAAAGAGCGCAACAAGCTTGTTAATTTCTCATGCAGGGGGGAGGGAGGACCATTTGAAGGTTTCCAAAAGCCCAGTAGTAGTTGGGCCAAGCCATAAGACTGATAATGTTGTTGCTGCCAGTCCACAGAATGGGAGTAATTACATTCATCAGGCAATTGATATTGGCCCTAATCCCCAATTCCCTAGCGCTTCCAACGTCTTACAACATTCTAGTACTGCTGAAGGTACCAATGTAATAGATGGAGGGCCACATCCCATGGTTAATCTGACTTCACTAATATCGTGGAACTTGGCGGGCATGGGACCTAAGTTAGTGTCGCCGTGCTGGACAAGTTTCATTGATGATTTTGATATATGCCTCTTTCAAGAGACTTGGGCTGTCGACCCAGTATTCAGATCTGGCTATCTGAATTTTTATGTCCCTGCGGTGAGAGGGAAAAAGGGTCGACCAATGGGTGGGTTGGTGATCTGGATTAAACAGAAGTTTAGCTGTTGTGTCCAATTGTTGCCAGTCAGTCACTGTGATATCATCGCGGTTAGGCTTAGTTTCCCAGGTAGCCCAAAGCTTGATATTATAAATGTTTATGCTAGGGGCGTACCGGGTGGAAAAAAGTCAGAAGTATTGACCGTACTAGAATCATTGATTGAATCCGTGCCTGAAGGTGTATGGTCGCTAGTAGCGGGTGATTTTAATACAGCTTTTGAGCCTTTGGGATTGGAAAATCTAAAACTGGCAGAAGATGAAGACTCTAGATGGGGTGTACCCCAACTTGAGGTTAACACAGCAGTAAGATGGACGGAAGCTGAATTACATCTAAATGGGCTTTGTTTGGGTAACCAGCTTAGAGCAGCTAATGGTCGGACACCTTCAGACAGGACCGGGAAAAACACATATGACAATGGCATTAGGGCAAGCAAAATAGATTATTTGTTAGTACATCTGGAACTTTGGCACTCTCTTGTGGACATGGAGGTAAAGACCCGTGTAGAGAGTGACCATAACCCCTTGACAGCTCTATTCCATTTGGGTCAGGAGGGACACGTAGAAACGCCTGAAGATCTATTAGCCCCGGATACGATCATGGCCAATAATGAGCGCCACCTTAAGTGGAGTGCAGTGATTAATCAACCAGAGTCGCTGTGCGCCATTAATGATAGTTTAGGGGAGATGCTGGGCAAAATAGGACCAAAAGCCAGAGGAGGAAAGTATAGCCCCTTTGAGGAAGACCATGCAGACTTTTTTCAAATCTCAAAACCTATTTTTGCAAATCCTGTACCTCCAAAACAAATGTTAAGAGAACTCCAGCGAGGTGGTACAACAAGGCATGTAGGGAAGCCAGGGCCGGGTTGGGCCTAGCGCTTAAAGCTAGGAACCGTGAGACAATAAAAGTAGCTAGGTCCTACTATAAAAACACGATCTATGAGGCTAAAAGACAATGGGAAGATCAATTATGGCGAGACCTAAAAGAAGCATGTCAGTCCAAAAATCAGAAGTTATTCTGGGACACTTATAAATTAGAAGGAGGAGGCGGTGCGGCCATTCCGCAAAATAATGTCCCCCAAAATTCCTGGATAGAGTACTTAAAGCCCCAGTATGCAAAAACTGAGGGCAATTTAAGGGATGTGGCTCCTGGCTTCAAATTCTACGAGGGTATTATTTTTAGTATAGAGGATGTGGATACAGCCCTGAGTTCAGGAAAGGAGGGGCGTGCCCAAGGGATGGACTGCGTTCCCGCGGATCTATTCCTAAGTGACAAGAGGTGGCGACTTTACATCGCCCAATTATCTAATGCTATTGCCCAGGGGATGGCTGTCCCGTGCTCTTGGAAGGGAGCAGAGATTGTCCCTGTCTATAAAAAAGGTGATAAGTCCCTGGCAGGCAATTACAGGCCCATTAGCCTGATCGATTCCATTAAAAAAATAGTGGGTCGTCTGGTTCTGGGCAAGATACAGACCTGGATGGACAAAGAAGGTGTCCTGAGCCCACTGCAGGCAGGTTTCCGCCCAAGAACCAGTACGATAGATCAGGTTTTTCGATTTGTCGTCTTATATTGGCGAACTGTTATCCTGGAAAAGGGGTTATTATACGCGGTATTTGTCGACCTTAGGGCGGCGTTCGACCTTGTCCCGCGAGAGAAGCTGTGGCAAGTGTTGGAGGAGCTGGGAATGGCCCCGGAATTGTTGACCCTGGTTGTCCGTCTGCACGAGGATACTTACGCTAGGGTTAGATGGGGCAAACAGGGTGAAGTTACAAAAGCCTTCCCCGTTGAGCGGGGAGTGAGACAGGGTTGCGTTTTGGCACCCACCCTGTTCTCACTCTTCGTGAATGGGGTGGCCGACTACCTTTCCCTGGTTCATACTGATGCCCCTGTGATGGTTGGAGAATGCGTCCCGATCCTAATGTTCGCGGACGATACTCTTATATTGTCTAAAACACCAAGTGGCCTTCAACTGGCCCTTCAGCGATTCACAGACTTCTGCCGGCGGCGTGGGCTTGAAATAAATACTACTAAAATAAAATGTATGGTCCTTTCAGATCCAAAATGCCCGAAATCAAATATGCGGTTCAAGGGAAATATATACTTGGATAATTCCCCGCTAGAACAAGTTAATGCCTTTACTTATTTGGGGGTAAACCTTCAGAGCAATATGTGCTGGAATAGCCAGCTGGACATGACCACATTAAGGCATAAGCAGCTAGCGGGCACTCTTCTCAAGAGATTCAAATCCTCTTTCACGAAGCCTATTAAACCATTACTTGAAATCTACGGGATGAAAGTTTTAAGTTCTGCCCTTTACGGGGCTGAACTATGGGGATTTGCAAATCTAAAACACTTGACATCCCTAGAAAATGAATTCCTAAGGAAAGCTATGTGTGTCCCCCAAAGCACCCCCTTAATTCCCCTGTTCTGGGACCTTGGGAAAAGATCAGTCCAAGACCTGGTAATGCTGCGTCCATTATTGTATTGGCGCAGGCTGTGGACAACAGAGGAACTAGTTCACTATGTTCGGGGCTTTTTGGAAATCATTGAGAAAGATCACTTTCACAAAATTACCTGGTTGAAAGCAATAAGATCTCTGCTAGGGAAATTGGGCTTGATTGCATTGTGGAACAACCCAAAAAACGCTGTATTCCCATCTAAGATGGAAATGAAGAAGCTATATTGGAATATGGTTAATGCAGTGAAGTATTCAGAGAGTTCGTCTTCACATTTGACAGGGCGATTTTTAGAGTTTAAAACATATCCAGCGTTGGAACCCTACTGGGACGCAATCAATAATCCACTGGACCGCAAACTTTATTTTCAATTTAGGGCAGGTACCCTCCCTATTAGGTCTTTTACCGTAAGGTGGGCAGATAAGAATGATGACAAGTGCCCCAAATGTATGGACAAAGAAGAATCGATAAGTCATTTTTTGTTCTTCTGTCCCTTATACAATGATCCCCGGGCCAAATGGGTAAAACCAATATGCCGACTAATGGGCTCACGGAAATATGAAGAGGCTTTGAGAATACTATGTACTGACCCCAGCATTCCTATTGCCATTGCTATGGCAAAATATTTAAAATGGGCATGGGTAATTCGCCTCAAACTGAATTGCTACCTTGAATGGGCAGACGTTAACAAATTGATGATGGGATTGAGACTGAGTTTGTATTGAGTAAATGACTAGGGCAAAAATATGATGCTAATATCCATTATAAATGTATCTTATATTTCCTAATTTAAAATATCGACATTAGTCTTGTCTAGTTTAATTAATTCTTAAGTTTTTTAAATATGTATTGTAATGGTTTAAAAAAAAAATGTTTTATTGCAAAACTATGTATTGTGATGCTTTTATGACTTAATTGTCGAATAAAGTTTTGGAATGGAATGGTATCAACAATGTTTGGCCTATTAAAGTTAACAACCACACAGTCACCAGGTATACATTTCTCTCTCTTCCCCACCCACCCAACCCGTCTGACCATAATAATGTTAGATGCAACATCAACACTCCCGCTACTAAACTGGTAACACCACCTTTTTGTCCTCATCAGGAGGTCACCCTCCATTTCCTCGGAGCCATTTATTAGGCTTTGTACCCCGGTTAGGATTGCCACTAGAGGTGCAGCATCTGGGGGGAGGTTTAGTGTGCGTAAAATTGTAGTACGAGGCCCAGTAATAGGACGTTCAAGACCAGTGGGCTTTGCTGGCCTACCCTCAGAAGGTTTAGTCTGCTGCCCCTCAAGATTTGACTCAACCCTGGTCCCTTGAAATGTGTGACTCATTGGCTGAGTATGAGAGGTGACAGAAGGGGGGGGTTCTATAACTGCCTTATGGCCACCTGTCAGCATTTGGCTCACGTGTTCAACCCTTCTGTACTTGGGGTCAGAATGTTGTACCCTAAATTCCCTCATAAACTCATCAATATGTTCACATTTCTTTATGATATTTGCAACACAAGAGTTCAGGGAGTCCACTATGTCCTTAGCGATGCTCGCAAGTGCCGGCTCCAAACGAGATTCAAATAGGCCTTCAACCAGGCCCGCCAAATTGGCAGGGAGACTAGAGATGGATGTTGTATCAAGTCTAGCTTTGGGCTGCTTGCGAGATCTTTTTCCATAGTTACGTTTTCCTTTAGGATTTACAAGAACACTGTCCTCTGGCTGCCCCATGCTGCCCCGCTCTAGGGCTTCCGTATGGTTGTGTGCAGTAGGGAGTACCTGTGGAGGAATCGTTAATACTATGTCTGGTTCAAGTGGGATAGGGGGAGCAGAATACAATAACGGTAGGCAATCCGGGTCAGATTGTGTGACGGGAGGCAAGTCAAGTCCCTGTTCTTTCTCAGCATTAGCGATTTGGACGTTAAGGGCCCCCACAGCAGATGTTAGGTATGATATAATTGTCTCGGATTTTCGGGGCACTTTGGCCTTCTTACCTTCACCATCCTTGGAGATCAATTTGCGCTTCCCCATCTCCAGGGCCAAGGGGGGTGGCCCGACCCGACCTCTGCTGACCCGGATGGCCACAGATGGCCCGCCCTCTGCCCAGGCACCACCCGCGCGCGTCCCGCGACGCGGTGAGGAAAAGTTGAAAATGACTCACTCTCCCCACCAGGGATCTATCCAGCAGTTTGCATAATAAAGCAGCAAAGGAATTGACAGGCAATCTGTAAAATTAAAAGACATCTTTATTATAATTAATTATGAGGCTTCGTCGTCCAACCGTAGTTTTACAATTGAAAGAGGGAGCCTGTCTGAGCTTTCTCAGGCAGGCTTTTTATACAAAAAGTTTGGCCCTAGGCTCACATTCTTGCTGTGACACACATCATTGTAGGTCGCTCCCATGGTACCATAACAAAGCAGGCTATGATTATGAATTCCATTCTACTTGCCCAAACTGACCAACCCATCTTCCATCATGAACATATGTCAAACTTCACATATTTTCCTGTGCAGGCCGGAGAAGCTCACAATAGAACTGGTTTCCTCCCCATCATATAAACAGTCACCTCCCCATTGTAAAAGCCCAGAAGCAGAGAAACAGAGCCAGGTGTGGAAGATAGAAATGTAGGATAAGGGTGGCTTGTGGGTCATAAACAGGCATGGCTACTGTATTCGGCCTTCTAATCTTGCTCAGGCCAATGTACACAACAAGTTGCTCAGATCTTTAATATAGATTGACTAGAGGGTATGGACTGGTTTGGTGAGGCCAACATCACGTAGGCAGATTCAGCCTGTTCAGGTCAAATGGGAGTCAGGAAGAACTCAAGCTAAGGGGTACGTGTCCTTTCATACTTGCTCTACCAGAATCATTGGCTCATGTATATGCCTATGTAAAGGGCAACACCTAAAATGGACGCTGTTCACAACATGGGTGCCTGTGGGCTCAGAATGAATTTGCCAATAACTCCTGCATGCATCATTGTATTGTGATGAAAATACACACACATATAAAACTTGCCATTTTCGTTTCTCTGATATCAAAATCAAAGCAGAATAATGATATTTTAAACACAGGTTCAGATTTCAAAGAACCTCAGACGCCCCTTTTGCCCTTACATAGGCAATAACCTATACTCACGCTAGTCTGGGTCCAGATCTATATTTTATAAAAATCCTCAAGATGTTACTGAAGCATAATCCTATTACCTAGCGTCTCTCTCTCGGGACAGGTCTCCCTACACACGCGGTAGAACAAAGGCCATATATGGCAGGACAAAAATAGGGAGTGCCTCTATCTGTAGTATGTGGTACAAGGCCACATACCCAACAATAAGTGATGTCCAACTACTAACTGGTGTTGATGAAAACGATACAAAAGGAATTATCAGTAAACTCTGATCTCCTAACTATCCGTGTTCGGGAAACATCTGGAAAGATGCAAAGAAGTAGAAGAAAGACATAGGTGTGGGAGGTGGGTGCAGATGTGAATTGGGCAGAGAAAAAAACAAACAATCCTACCCATAAAAGACAACGCCATGTTTAAAACACACTAGAAAACACGTCATTAGGAACATATAAACAAAGCAGTGACCGCTATTACAAATGAATCATAATTTTCCACAACCCTAAGCAAACGTAAATCCTAAAATTATCTAGTACATTTTAGGTATTCTTATGCATTTCTGTAATTCATCATATGTTCAAGTGAAACAGTGGTGACTCTCATTAATGCTCTGAGGTGAAAAGGGGGTACTCTTTCACAGAAAATGGACGTTATTCTGCTTCAACTCAAGGGAATAGTACTTTAAAATAATGCTAGCAAAGCTGCAAAAATTAGTTTCCAAACTCCAATTCTAGACAAGCTCACAGAAAATACCCAGAGTCCGTCAAAGCCTCTACTGGTAGGCTTCTATTGTCCATCAAATCCGCTTCCAGTGTCTTCTTCGCGTTGGGCCTCTCCATTCAGGCTCTTCATGACTCAGTATCCTGTTGGAGTGCCCTCTTGGCAAACACTCATAGCTCAATTACAAAGTCTCAATGTCTCAAGGCAGTGCACCAGTGTCTCTTCTTCGTGGCAGATACTACAGATGATGCGCCCTTCATTGATCAAGGGCACAAAGCATTTCATGCAGATCCAAGCACTACTGAAAAACAAGCCAGCAAGATCAGCAGCACTTTCAGACTCCAACACTCATTATTTAGTGTCAGAGGACGCTCAAGCTGCTCTCTCACGGGCACCAGAATGTAGTGCCTTTTTCCAAACTCATATTCTCAGGTGCACTGCCTTTCCGCTGGAGCAAAGAAAAAGAGGTGTGTGTGGGGAAAGGCCAAAAACTCAGGCCAAGGGGGGTCAGGGGACCGCGCGCTGTCAGAGGTTCAAGCACATGACAGTTTGAACAAGTTGAACAAAGTAGATGACAGTTCTGCCATCAGAAGCAGGGATCCTCCGCATCTTTGCACTGAACTTCTGAGGCAAAACAGAAAATCAGCTCCTTTTTTTTTTTTCTTCTCTTTTTACAACGCCTTCTGATGAAACAAATGGCTTGCTTAGGAGGTACCACTGAAGGCACGCTGATGATCGCTGTCCATGCTGATGACCGCTGCCCACGCTGCTGATTGCTGTTCACGCAGCTGATTGCTGTCAGGAATTGCAAGGCCAAGAAGTCTGTAGTCGTCTGCCATGTTTACTGATGGGGACCAGACTTTTTCTTGATCACCGGTCTGCAGGGTAACATTCTTCCTTTTTGACTCTGGAAGATTCCCGCAGAACCTAGTGATATAGGAAGTGTAACACAATTGTTAGTTTCCTTCAAGTCAGATATAAAAACAGTTCATGGGTTGGCTTTTTTGGCAAGAGGACTGCAAGCAAGTGGCCTGTAATCTGCAAAGGAGTGGCAATACGTCATGGGAACCTAAATGGATGCCCTCACACAGTGGCATTATCTAATGGGATACATTATTTAATGGGGTAAATACATATTCTCCTTAATGATGAAGCCTAGGTGTTCCTAAACTCCTTATCTAGAACATCTCAAATAGAGAAATGACATAATGCACATTATCAAGGACATGAAGAAAAGTCCCGTTTTAAAACAATGTGCATCAGGTGCGCTATGTAATACAAAGGCTACTGATCAACTGTGCAGTCAAAAGGACAAGAACTAGAGATTCCTGGTATCTGCATGATTAGAACACATCTAATTAAAAAAATTTGAGGCAGCAGAAACAAAACTGGGGATATCTCCTATTGAGATGGAAAACTTGTATTGGGTCAATCAACCAGGCTATCACTATCCTGACAGTCAGACTGAAAAGGCATTTGAAGTAGGCCTAAAGAAAATTCTTGAGAACCAGTCTGGTCACACAAAAGGGAATAGTATGTAGCATAAGGGGGGTTCCTAATACATCACTGCAGTCTAGAAGTGTGAACATGAACAATACACCCATAATAATAAATGGGCTGACTGGTGAAAGGAAGATGGAGAAGGGAAATTGGACGTAGAACACAGCTAAAATCTTCAATAAATAAACATGATGCAACATTGGTCAGGTAAGAAGCAGAAAGAAAAATCTATAGGAAGGACAAGAGTTTGCCTGGGTGGCCTAAGGCGTGTGACGCAGCACCAAGAGCACGGGGATACATGAAAGACCAATGTTACAGAAATTTAACTCTACCGCTGACAATCTATACCCTACACGGTAATTCCAACTAATGTTCAGTTGTCTCTTCAGGGAAAGAGAAAAAAAAAAATGAATCCATAGGCTAATCAAAAAAAATGCGATCAAAAAATGCGATATCGAAATTAGGCCACCTTTAGTCACGGATCTATAATTCCATCCTTAGGCCCAATCAAGGATACATAAATGCAGAGCTGCCTGTCCTTAAGGAAAAAGGGCAGTTAAGTGACTTACAACGGATGGCACACTTTGATCCAGTATATCATTTTAGTTTTCTTAAATATCATTACAGCCAAATTTAGGCATGCACTAGAAAAACTGCTGCCTTACTCGCTCACAGTATGAGGTCCATATCTGTGAAATTTATCTTAATACAATATTCATCCAATTTATTGTGAAATAACACATATCGTCATATGTGTTCCTTCACAGCACAGGGGATAAAAAAAAAATACACATATCAAGCCATCTCACAAGGGAAAAAAACAGCCCAGACAAACAAACAGCATATATGAATAAGCGGTCATGCATAATACCATGGCACATGTACTGTATACTATAAACCTGCAGCTCAATCTCAATTGTCAAGTCTAAAATCCTATACCCTACTTTTGACAGCAGGGCATCAGGTAATTGATACTCTGCTGTAAAAATATAATGTCGCTGTGTCAAATAACGCGTTTCAGTGGACCAAATGTATAAATGAAACATAAACACACATTTTTTTTCTTAAAGAAATTACGCAAAAAAAAAAACATTTCTCTTCAACCAGCCAACTCACGTGTCTTGTGAATTAATCCATGAATTATCTGTAGGAAGAAGCAGAAAAGATACACAACACACACATTTCTCATAATACAATATCAATTATAACCCTTTTTATCAGACTACATAACATGACACAATGTGACATACAAAAAAACTTCTCATTATTTACCTGTAACTTTTTGTCCATGTACCTTGCAAAAACGCCCATTCTCACTCAGGCCTAAAGCCTTTAAGTTGCAGAATTTTGGGGAAGGGCTTCTACTTATTGCCTATCTAAAACTTAATGTAACACTTCGTTTTTCTTTTTGTCAAATAAACTTAACTAAAAAAAATCATTAGTTCCTAGCATGGAGACACACATATACCAGTTCTACAGATCATTTAGCAGAATGTTTGATATTTTTTTTAAAGAAATCACTTTTGCATTTGCCCTTTTTAAATCATGTTCCCTCATTTTACACAGTGCTTAATTTGTAAGACATGAAGTGCAGGTGCTACAATTTTGCATGAGGCCTATTTGTTTATTATCTCAGATGTGCGCTTTTAACGCAGATGTAATGTGAATGCGGCAAATGAGAACAAACCAGCCTGCAATGAATGAAGGTTACAGATTTAAATCATATACAATCAACCACATCTCATATAAAGCGCTTGTGTGCAGCATTTTGAAAGCAACTGGGAGCTATGCAAACCACGTGTGGGCTCTAGAATCCTTCAGGGTACTGACAAATGAGGCTGCAGTTTTTCAAATTAAATAGTGTTCTTTTTATTATTATTAGCGGGATGCAATGCTGTGTCAGCCCTGCCGTATTTCTAATTTGAGATAAATGTGTTGATGACATAATTTACTGAACAACAAGCGTTTTGTGGGAACATGCTGGAGCTATTATTTATTCTTTGGCTAAAATGCAATCATCATTGCTGTACATGGCCCTGCATCCTTTGCTCATTTTAGTTCCCAAAAACGAAAACCCCATCCCAGCTAATGTCAGATTTGTAACACTCTAAGAAGATACTTTTAAATTATGAACATGAGCAAGAATTAAATTTATTGGAGCAAGTCAGGCTATTCAAGTGACCTCAGGTCAGGACCGTGGCAGGGGCAGTGATTTAAATACAAAGAGGCAGCTGAAGTTAGCATCAGATGCATGTTTAACCATGTCATGCTGCATTCCACAGGCGAGGCCCTAATTAAAAGGTCACAGATGTCAACAAGACAGCCTTACAAGATAACATCTTGGCCGCTACTACTGGAACACGTTATACAGGTTCTGCCAGTCCCCTGCTCGTGGTAACTGAAGCTGACAAGGCCAGTAGGTTTAACCACTTCCACCTAACCTGCAATATTTCACTATACTTAAAACAATTTCTATGACACATTGACTCACTGAATCATAAGAAGGCACAACCTGCAAACATATATATTAAGATCTAAATGTATGTATTTACTAAAGAGACACTTTAAAAAGGGGCCCTGAAACCATTTAAACAGTCTATTTATCTGAAAATCGACTTTGGTATTCTAGATACTAAGAAATAAATATCCTACAATTTTTTTGCATAATGGGTATTACTAGAATGTCTAATACCAAATTTAGGAGTCATACATTTGAAAATAATTATTTATACCTTATAGAAATGAGCTTGTTTGCGCCTAGGGTAAGGGAAATTGCGCACAGAAGTGTTTGGTCATTTTCGTGGTACAACATAACTTAAATCAAACATTTTAATGCTAGGGGGTCATAGTATGAGTGTTAAGCTTCACAAATATTAAAAAACGATTTTTGTAGCACTTGTTTTTAATTATTATTTTTCATAATTAATAATTTTTTCCTCCTAATGAAGCCTAATTATTGCTATTTGTGACTGTTCTACATGTAAAACGCTCACTATATCCCTAGCCTATTATTTAGATACATATTAACACACAAGCTTAGGCGCAGCTGCCTAACTGGGAATGCGTGAGATTACTGCGCCATATTTATTTAAAAAGGACTGTTTGCAAAATTCCACCACCCGTGTTTAACTAAAGAGGTGCTGGCTGAATGAACATTCTTATTAGATATACTGCAGCTGAAAAGACTTGGCTGTGAACATCTAACACCGTGCGTCTAAAGAACAGGCAATTTCGTTTTTTCATTTTTTTTTCTTTGGAGCCTTATTTACATCTATTGGACGTGACCCATACACATACATACATTGAGCTCATTCCAGACACAAAACAGAAGGGGAGTCAAACACTCAGGCCACACAAAACAGCGTGCTCTAATCATTTCTTGTAAATAGCGCCGTCGCAATTTACAACAAAACCCACAAACAACATAGACATTTAAACACACATTTTAACCCGTAGGTCAACACTTAGGACAGGAACAAGGAACAGCCTACAGACTGTGTTAAAAATAACCTGCCAATACTAGTTGTAAACCATATTTACAACAAAAACGTTTTTGTTCCTATTTTTTTTTTGTTTTTTTTTGTTAAATTCTTCAACAGATTTCCAGAAGGCTGCAAAAGGGACAGCCTCACAGGCCTTTAGAGAGAGCTCATAAATTGGAGTTCCAACCGGAGGTATCAGACGCGAATCCTCCAACCGGGAATCCTTTGTTGCAACCTAGTCAATACTAATACAAAACAAAATACCGCGACCAGGCATCTGCGCTCACTAGTCGGGTTTCAGACTTCATGGGGCTATCTGCAACGACATACACGCAAATGTACGTGACCCACGGTTTTTGAATACTGCAGTGTTCAAATAATACTAAGGAACCAATACTGAGGAAGATTATCCAACTAAAGCAACCGGCGATAATCTGAACCACAGCAACCAAAGGCCTACCGAACGAACCAAATGTACCGATACCCGAACTGAACCGAATGATTATCGTAACCAGAATAACCAGTGATAATCTTACGAAGGACTGCGTCACATTTCTGCGACCAATAAATAACCAAGGACTCAGAACCAAAAAGGACTGGGAGCGACCCACTTATTCTTCAATTAAAGCAGATGGAGAAAATATCTCTTCATTAACTGCCTATACAAATTGCAATTTGCATATACACAAATATTTGTCCAAATTATAACTGTCAATTCCCCACTGCACTAACAGTCTGTTAAAAAATACTTACAGCAAAAAAATGAGTTCCTTAGTCAGGAGTGGCAACTTCAGGAGAGTTTTAAGTCAGAAAAATCAAAAAACATACTGGGCCACAGAGACAGATAATCCCCCAGAAAACCCTGTGCCCAGAGTACCTCTTTTTGGTAGAATTCTGTCTTGTCTTCCCCAGCAGTTTTTCCATCCTTTGACAAAGCACTACTGAAGATAACCACTCCATGATAAGGCCCACAGTTGGATGCGCCATTTGAGGAAAAGTTGAAAATGACTCACTCTCCCCACCAGGGATCTATCCAGCAGTTTGCATAATAAAGCAGCAAAGGAATTGACAGGCAATCTGTAAAATTAAAAGACATCTTTATTATAATTAATTATGAGGCTTCGTCGTCCAACCGTAGTTTTACAATTGAAAGAGGGAGCCTGTCTGAGCTTTCTCAGGCAGGCTTTTTATACAAAAAGTTTGGCCCTAGGCTCACATTCTTGCTGTGACACACATCATTGTAGGTCGCTCCCATGGTACCATAACAAAGCAGGCTATGATTATGAATTCCATTCTACTTGCCCAAACTGACCAACCCATCTTCCATCATGAACATATGTCAAACTTCACATATTTTCCTGTGCAGGCCGGAGAAGCTCACAATAGAACTGGTTTCCTCCCCATCATATAAACAGTCACCTCCCCATTGTAAAAGCCCAGAAGCAGAGAAACAGAGCCAGGTGTGGAAGATAGAAATGTAGGATAAGGGTGGCTTGTGGGTCATAAACAGGCATGGCTACTGTATTCGGCCTTCTAATCTTGCTCAGGCCAATGTACACAACAAGTTGCTCAGATCTTTAATATAGATTGACTAGAGGGTATGGACTGGTTTGGTGAGGCCAACATCACGTAGGCAGATTCAGCCTGTTCAGGTCAAATGGGAGTCAGGAAGAACTCAAGCTAAGGGGTACGTGTCCTTTCATACTTGCTCTACCAGAATCATTGGCTCATGTATATGCCTATGTAAAGGGCAACACCTAAAATGGACGCTGTTCACAACATGGGTGCCTGTGGGCTCAGAATGAATTTGCCAATAACTCCTGCATGCATCATTGTATTGTGATGAAAATACACACACATATAAAACTTGCCATTTTCGTTTCTCTGATATCAAAATCAAAGCAGAATAATGATATTTTAAACACAGGTTCAGATTTCAAAGAACCTCAGCGGGAGGAAGTGCTGGCATTTATGCGCCTCTGGGCGGAAATGTCTCCTGTCAGGCGGCGTCCCCCGTCAGGCAGGGGACGCTGGGAATTGTAGTCCGTCCATCACCTCTGCCCCACTCAGCGGCCGCGGATGTGCTGCGGCAGCAGGGGCTGTTTCTCTGGACTACAACAAAGCTTAGCATAGCATAACAAAACAAAGCATAGCATAACAAAACACAATAAAACATAGCATAGCAAAACATAGCAAAACACAACAAAACATAGCAAAACACAACAAAACATAGCATAGCATAACAAAATACAACAAAACATAGCATAGCATAACAAACATAGCATAGCAAAGCATAGTATAACAAAACAAAACATTATAGCATAGCAAAGCATAGCGTAGCATAGTATTAAAAACACAACAAAACATAGCATAGCATAACTAAACATAGCATAACAAAGCATAGCATAGAATAACAAAACATAGCATAGCAAAACAAAGCATAGCATAATAAAACACAACAAAGCATAGCATAACAAAACATAGCATAGCATAACAAAACACAACAAAGCATAGCATAACAAAACACAACAAAGCATAGCATAACAAAACATAGCATAGCATAACAAAACACAATAAAGCATAGCATAACAAAACAGAACAGAACAGCATAACAAAGCATAGCACATCAGAACAAAGCATAGCATAGCATAACAAAACATAGCATAGCATTACAAAAACACAACAAAACATAGCATAGCATAACAAAACATAGCATAGCATAACACAACACAATAAAACATAGCATAACAAACAGCATAGCAGAGCATAGTAAAACAAAACACAACAAAGCATAGCATAACAAAACACAACAAAGCATAGCATAACAAAACATAGCATGGCATAACAAAACACAATAAAGCATAGCATAACAAAACACAACAATACAGAACAGCATAACAAAGCATAGCACAGCATAACAAAACATAGCATAGCATAACAAAATATAGCATAGCATAACAAAACATAGCATAGCATAACAAAACACAACAAAACGTAGCATCACATAACAAAGCAAAGCATAGCATAACAAAACACAATAAAACATAGCATAACAAAACATAGCACAACAAAACATAGCATAGCATAACAAAATACAACAAAACATAACATAACAAACATAGCATAGCAAAGCATAGTATAACAAAACAAAACACATCATAGCATAGCAAAACATAGCATAGCATAGTATAAAAAACACAACAAAACGTAGCATAGCATAACTAAACATAGCATAACAAAAGCATAGCACAGCATAACAAAACATAGCATAGCAAAACAAAGCATAGCATAATAAAACACAACAAAACAGCATAACCTAACAAAACATAGCATAGAACAACCACACACACAACCATACAACCACACACACAACCACACACAACCACACACACAACCACAAACACAACCACACTCACACAACAACAGACACAACCACACACAACAAACACACACACAACCACAACCACACACACAACCACAACCACACACACAACCACACGCACACACACAACTACACACACATACACATGCACAACCCCCACACAACCACACACACACAACCACACTGTCAGTGCACAGTTTCCACAGACACCATCAGTCGCCAGTGCACGCGTTCACCGGGCACAAACACCACCAGCCGTCAGTGCAAGCTTTCAGTGGGCACACACACCAGCGCTTACATACTAATTTCTTTCATATTTCTGACTGATATCTTCTGTCTACTTTATCTACCTTTTCATTTTTATCTCCGTTTTTTCCCTACTCTGGTCTCTTCTTGCTTTTCTGGCTCTCTCAACTTGTTCTCTCCTTCCTGTTGAAATGGGCAGAATGACTTCAAGAGCTGCTCCTTTTGAGCTACTGATCCTAAATATCTCTCAATGAGGAGAGTCCCAGAAGAGTGTCTGACAACCCCTGGAACATCTGCTAAGACAGGCACTCTGCAAAGAGGTAGGCCCAAAAAAACACTGCAGACACGCCTCATACAGACACACACACACTGAATTCATGTTGGTCACTCCCTCTCTCCTGCTTTGCTTCTCTTATCCTAACTCCCATCCCACCAGAACTTTATTTTTTGCAACAATACACACTTACACAACACCTTGCCATCTAGATTAATGATCTTCTTTTCTCAAACACAAAAGATAGCTTCACTGACTGCACACCAGAACACCAAAGTCAACTCCATCAATCAATCAGACGGTATTTGTATAGCGCTGCTTATCACCCCCTGGGGGGTATCCAGGCGCTGTATAAAGTTGGCAAAGTGCTGCCAGCTCCACAGCTGTACCCAAGCAACCCATCAACATACGCCTTGGAGGCATTCAGATAATCTTAGGTAAATGTACTGCACACATTTTTCAATAACTTTTACCAGACTAGTGATGCTGCCTAGAAAACCATCTCCCTAGCTGGAGGGCCAATGGACAACTGACCCCCCCAGCTCAATGAAAAACACCAAAGTGCTTCAGCACACCACAGACACTGACCTCTAGGAAGGGCTTTACTAGAATCAGCTCATGTTAGTTTCACGTTAAGGAACAATAAACTTGACTATACAAAGCCTTTAAGAAATCACTACAAAACACAACAAAACAATTAACAATTGATTGATGAAAATCTCCCAATGTACGAAAGGACACACATATGAAAGCACTACAATACCACAGCGGTGACTCCTTTGCTATGCCAGAAGAGCATCACTCTCCCCCCCAAGGGCCTCAAAATGGCACGAAATGACAATTAGAACATTGTAATGTTGGGAGCTCCATTGAAAACAATGGAGTGCTCCGGGCTTATAATGGCTGGTATAAGCCTGGAGCTCCCACATTCCAATGTTTCTTTGTTCATAGCTCTGGCTGTGAACAAAGGCTTCAGGGAACCTGAGGGGATTCTAATCCCCTCACGCTCCCATAAGGCTTTGTTCTTTTTTGTTAGAACATTCTGCCCTCTAGTGGCAGAATGTTCTAATAGCCTTATAGCCCTTCGTAGCCGGGCTATACTGGCAATTAAAGGCCCTCTCCCTTCTTAAAGGCCCTCGCCTTCGGCTCGGGCCTTTAACGCCGGAGAGGGCCTTTAATAGCCGGTATAGCCCTCTACGGTGGGCTATAAGGCTATATTAAAACGATAATAAACACTTTTTTATTATCATTTTATTTTTCCTTTCCTGACAAGTCTTTGGGGGCAGGCCAGGGGGGAATACAGGCACTGAGGGGGAGTGGTGGGCCATGCCTTCAGTGAACAAGATGGCTTGGCCGGCCAAACCGTCATGTGCACTGAAGCTGTCTCTAACCTGAGCTGCATTGCCAGATTGGAGAAAGCAGGAACAGGCTCCCAGTCTCACTGGGAGCGTAAATTCACAGAACTCAGGCCAATCCTGACACTGCTTTCATGCTGCCACCAGCAGCATGAGAGCAGTGTCAGGATTGGCTGCTGTGGAGTCTGGGAGCCTCTGCTTGGAGGGGAGGAGAGGAGCAAAAGAGCATGAAGTGGCGGGTCGAAGGTACGTTTTTTTTCCGTCTCCACGCCCCGCCATTTTTGGTCAACACTAACCGCTATTGCAATACCATACTAATGGTACAAGCCTAACAGAACAGATAAAATGACAACATAACATTACTTTAGAAAAACAGTTACCCACACATTACACACATTAACCCTTCACTGCCCAGTCTCATGCCCCTTGACATACACTACTAACTCAGCATTGCACATATTTGCCCATTTTCCACAACCCAAGAGAAATGTACTCACTTGCCCCATTTCCACAATGTCACAACAATGCACAAATTTACCACAATGTAGCACAATTCATTGACACAATTAAAAGTGCTTTCAATTTATATTTGCTTTTCGAAGTGCGTACCTGTTTATTTTTGTACTATCTGCGACATCAAAATAATTAGCTGGCAACCCTAATCGTAAGACTGGAAGTTTGTTGCAGGATCAGCACATTATTTATTTCCTCCACCCTCGATCCCTGAATAATGCCATAATAGCAATAGTTTACCTTATATCTGGAACACTACGCCGTCATCAATAACATGCTGAGTCACTTCAAGTGTTTGGGAATGCACCCTGCATTCACACAACTCACTCCTCATTCTCCCCCTTCACTTTCACGCTCACCCTGCACTCACAGCGATCACAATGCTCTCACACTGATCACATGCCCTCACACCATTCACCCGCTCACCCTACAACCACAGCGATCACTCTGCACTCACAATGCACTTGCGCTGTTCACCCTGTACCTCACCCAACAGTCAGACGAGTAAACTACTCACCCCGCACTCATGTGAAACTTCACTCACCTGTCCCCCTCACTGCTCAATCTGCAATCTCACTCAAACAAGTCCATCACTAACTATGCATTCATTCGTCCCACTCTGCACTTACATCCGCACCCAAAATCATATGGTCACCTAACTCACCCTGCAGTCACTTGTTTTACCCTACTCTCACACTGTCGCATCGCTCACCGTGCACTCACATGGGCACTCCTACCACCCACACAGCGCAGAGGGTTAATGTGCCTGCTACAAAGAACGGGTGCCATGTGGATCACAGAACCAAGTGTGAGTAAACTATGAGTAGCGCTATTAAAAAATGAAATGTTTGTCTGAAAGGGGCTTGTGGGGTTGTGGGCTGGTCGGACCGGAATAACAGGCGGGGAGGCCGAATATAGTGGGCTATGTTCAGTAGATTTTATTGTGAGTAGAGTACAAAGTCCTTCTCAACAGTGTGGTATGAAGGAGTCCCGGCTGTAAGCGTAGGGCTTAGTTGGTTCGTATGTAGGTTAGGCTCCGTGGGGTGTAGTCCTCTGCTGGGCTGATGTCGTCGTGGTAAGCGCCGGACGCTGGTACTCGTGCCCCGCCGCAACTCTCGTCCGAGTTGCGGCCGCTCTCCAGCCACCTCCGGAGGCTGCCACCAGTCCTCCGTCCAAACGTCTTCCTCCTCGTCCTCCTCTCCGCGCTCCTTCTCTGCTCCGTTCTCCGTCAGGGGTTCCACGCCTACCGATCTCTCCTGCCACGAGTCCGCTGGTGGGAACGCCTCTCCTTCTTTCCAGCCGGCTTTTCTCTGTTCCGGGTTGTGTTCAGAGGAAGCGCTTCCGGGTCCGAAAGCGGTAGTTTCCGGGTCATCGACTGATGCCTCACTTCCGGGGTCATGTGCGATCGCTTCCGGTTCGTTGGTCGGGGTGTTTGTTGTCGGTTCCTGGGTGCGGAGAGAGAGAGAGAAAGTCCGATGGGTAAGGGATGCTGTACGCCCCGTTGTTGAGGGGAGGGACCCCTGTCTGGAATGCCGCCCCGGTGGGGTAGGGACGACTGCTTCTCCACATCCCCTTTCCCTAGCTGTCTTACTAGTAGGGCTTGAAGGAGGTGGATAACGTGAGAGGTAATCCGCATTACCCTGTTCTAGCCCCTTTCGGTGCAGCGTTTTGAATCGGAAGGGCTGTAGAGAGAGAAACCACCGAAGGACTCTGTCGTTGTGGCCCCGGTTGCGGGCCATCCACTCGAGTGGGGCGTGATCCGTATACAAGAGGAACTCACGTCCCTCTAAATAGTACCGGAGACTGTCCACGGCCCATTTAATCGCCAGGGCCTCCTTTTCAACAACTGCATAGTTCAGTTCACGTGGGAAGAGCTTCCGGCTGAGGTACAGGATCGGTTTTTCGACCCCTGTCGGATCTTTCTGTGACAGGACTGCCCCCAAACCCTGATCGGAGGCGTCTGTCTGCAGGATGAAGGGTTGTGTATAATCAGGGCTGATTAGTACTGGTTCGGAAAGCAGGGACTGTTTGAGGAGGTCGAAGGCTTGTAACACCAGGGGAGTGGGATGCAGTAACTTTTCTTCGGTTCTGGTGGCCTTTTTCAACAGATCGGTCAAGGGGGCTGCGGTTTGGGAAAAGTTGGGGATGAATCTCCTGTAATATCCCAGCAAACCGAGAAAGGCACGAAGTTCCTTCCTGGTGTGAGGGAAGGGTATGGCTTGAATGGCCTTGATCTTATTGTCTTGGGGACGGATGACCCCTTCCCCCAACAGATACCCCAAGTATTTCACGCTTTGGGCCGCCAATGTGGTCTTGGCGGGGTTGATGGTGAAACCGTGCTTCCCAAGTGAGTGTACTACAGATTGTAAATGGTGTAGATGTTGTTCCCAACTGTCACTAGAGATGACTATATCGTCGAGGTATGCCCCTGCATAATGCGAGTGGGGTCGTAATACCAGGTTCATAGCCCTTTGAAATGTTGCCGGGGCTCCATGAAGCCCGAAGGGCATAACCCTAAAGTGGAACAAACCCTCAGGGGTTGAAAACGCAGTTTTTGGCTTGTCTTCTGGTTTTAAGGGGATCTGCCAATAACCCTTGCACAAGTCAAGGGTACTTATATACTGGGCTTTGCCTATGCGCTCCACCATCTCGTCTACGCGAGGCAGGGGATAGGAATCGAAAGCAGAGATCTTGTTCACCTCTCTGAAATCGATGCAGAATCGAGTAGAGCCATCTGGTTTGGGGACTAGAACGATGGGAGAATTCCAGCTGCTGCTGGAGGGTTCTATGATACCCATCTTCAACATCTGGTTCGTTTCTTCTTTTATGACAGCTCGTCGTGCTTCAGGGATACGGTAGGGTCTTTGTCTCACTGTTTTCCCTGGTTCTGTGTGGATTGCATGTTCTACTATGGTGGTGTGTCCCGGCAGGGACGAAAACACTGACTGCACCGAGGACAAGACACGTCTGAGGTCCTGTTTGTTCCTTTCAGGGAGATCTGTGTCCAGGCACCCCTCAAAAGGAAGGGTTGGGGTGTTCATCAGGACAGGGCGGGGCCCCTCCCACTTCTTCAGTAGGTTTATGTGGTAGATCTGTGTGATCCCTCGGGTGGAGTCCGTCTCGATGTCGTAGGTGACGGGAGTCACCTGTCTTAAGACGGGGAACGGGCCCTGCCACTGCCCTAACAGCTTGTGATCGGAAGAGGGCAGGAGTAACAACACCAGGTCCCCAGGGTTAAACGAGCGGGCCTTGGTCCCTTTATCATATTGCTGTTTCTGTGTGACTTGAGACGCCACCATGTTCTGTCGCACGATCTCCCTGATTTGTCCTAAATGGGTTCGGAGATTATCTACATACTCATGGAGGGGACGGGTTCGATCTGTTTCAGCTTCCCAGGCCTCGCGAGCCATGTCTAACAGGGTCCTGGGGGCTCGTCCATATAACAACTCATATGGTGAGTACCCGGTACTGCTTTGCACCTTACAGCGGATGGCGAAAAGGGCAAGGGGAAGCATCTCCTCCCACCTTTTGCTCTCGAGGACCAGGAGTTTCTTGAGGGTGGATTTCAGGGTGGCATTATACCGCTCCACCAACCCGTCTGTCTGGGGGTGGTACGCCGATGTTCTTATTTGCTTGATACCCAGATGGGCGCATACTTGGCGCATGAGGGAGGATACAAAAGGTGTCCCTTGATCGGTTAAGATCTCACGAGGGAACCCTACTCTACTGAAGATGGAGATGAGGGCCTTGGCTATGTTTTGGGTTGTGGGTTGTTTCAAGGGGACGGCTTCGGGGAACCGGGTAGCATAGTCCACTAACACCAGAGCTTACCTACACCCATTCCTAGAGGGTAGCAAGGGTCCTATCAGGTCCATACCCACTCTGGAAAAAGGGACATCGATAAGAGGGAGGGGCTGGAGAGGAACCCTGGGGGGACGATACCGACGGTTTCTCTGGCAAACCGGACACTCCCTGCAATATCGCTTTATTTGTCCGTGTACGCCCGGCCAATAGAACTTCTCTAGGACTGTTTGCCCTGTTTTTTTGTCGCTGAAATGCCCTCCCAGTAAGTGGCTGTGGGCCAGGAACAGTACCTTGTCCCTAAACAATCCAGGGATAACTAGCTGGGGAGGGAGCTGAGGCCCTCCTTTTCTGTACAGGAGTCCGTTCTTTTGGAAAAAGTAAGGACCTACTTTCAGTGGGTCCTCATTGTCCAGGGTCCTGTTCCAGGCTTCGTGCAATACTGGATCTTCTTGCTGGGTTGCGCGGAATTCCCTATCGGTTTCCCACGGATGGATGTCTACTTGAGCCGGGTAGGCACTGGTAAAGTCCCTTTTTTCTCTCTTCTTTTGCTTCTTGGTCTTGCACGGTTTTGACGGAGAGTC
Organism: Lissotriton helveticus; assembly: GCF_964261635.1. NCBI lineage: Eukaryota > Metazoa > Chordata > Amphibia > Caudata > Salamandridae > Lissotriton > Lissotriton helveticus. Next base: position 1,532,064,114 of record NC_136061.1, on the reverse strand, counting down.
CACCGAAGGAAACACATGGGGAAACGGGGCTTCCGCCCACCATTTCTTTAGGGAGTCGGTAGTGTCCTGAAGGAGGTGGGGAAGACCACTGTAGTCACTACCCAGGATGGCTTGTTCAGGGAGATTGGGAACCAAACCGACGGTTAACATACTTCCTTCATCTGAGGGGTGTTGCACCCGTACTCTGGTCGTCGGATAGCTCTTGGTGTCGCCGTGGACACATTTGATGGCGACAGTTCCGGTCACTGCGCCGACAGGTTGAGGTAGTTCCTGGGGTCGTATAACGCTATGACGACAACCCGTATCAGCCAGCGCCATCATGCGGTGTCCATCAATCCTTACCGGACAGTGGAAAGACGGCGGGGTGACTTCAGCGGTGAGACAGACATAGTTCCTGGCCATTCCTATGTCCATGGGCTCTTCCTTTTGAGGACACATACGTGTTATGTGTCCGTACCCACCACAGTGATAACACTGAGGTCCAGGTGGGTGGGGCCGAGGCATAACAGGGTAGGGGAACAAGGGGACCGGATCCGGTCTTCTGGTCGCGGGAGGCGGTCTTTGGGGTCGGGAATGGCTGCCATGTGGGATACGCGGATGCGGTTCCTCCCTGTTGCGCTGTGATTCCTGGGCTCGGCTGTAGGCACTGGCAATCTCCACAGCACTATCAAGAGTTAGGCGGGCGTGTTGTCGCACCCATTTTTGGGTGGTCGGATGTAGGGAACGCTAAGTACTGCTCTAAGTATATTTTCAACATGATGTCCTCCTTGGTGGCTGAGGCAGGTTTCAGCCACCGATTAGCCAGGTCCTGTATACGGAACGAGAGAGCCCGAGGCGTTTCCTGGGGTCCTTCCTTAGCCTGACGTAGACGCACCCTGTAGGTTTCGTCGTCAATCCCCAGACGCTCCAGAATGCAGGTTTTAATGTCATTGTAGGGGGTCTGACCCTGTATATTGGCCTGCTGGTAGGCTGCCTGGAGCTCACCAGTCAACAGGGGACCCAGGTAGTGGCCCCAGCGGTCAGCAGGCCAGGCCGCAGCCTGGGCTAGGCGCTCGAAATTGGTGAAAAAATAGTCAGGGTCCTCGCCCGGCACGTACTTTTGTAAGACCACTGAGGGCAAGGAAGTTACAGGTCTTTGTTGCCCCATGACGGTGGTTAGTTTCTCGAGGGCTTGATCCTGTGCGGTCCCCTGGCCCTTTAGGACATCATGCAGTTGTCCTCTATCGTCCTCTGCCGTTTTGAGGAAACGTTCCATCATCCTGCCTAGTTGTTCCTGGCTCTCCGCGAGCTGTTGGACTGCGGCCTCCATGCCTCCGGTGTATCCCACTTCTGACACCACCTGTGGGGTTGTGGGCTGGTCGGACCGGAATAACAGGCGGGGAGGCCAAATATAGTGGGCTATGTTCAGTAGATTTTATTGTGAGTAGAGTACAAAGTCCTTCTCAACAGTGTGGTATGAAGGAGTCCCAGCTGTAAGCGTAGGGCTGAGTTGGTTCGTATGTAGGTTAGGCTCCGTGGGGTGTAGTCCTCTGCTGGGCTGATGTCGTCGTGGTAAGCGCCGGACGCTGGTACTCGTGCCCCGCCGCAACTCTTGTCCGAGTTGCGGCCGCTCTCCAGCCACCTTCGGAGGCCGCCACCAGTCCTCCGACCAAATGTCTTCCTCCTCGTCCTCCTCTCCGCGCTCCTTCTCTGCTCCGTTCTCCGTCAGGGGTTCCACGCCTACCGCTGTCTCCTGCCACGAGTCCGCTGGTGGGAACGTCTCTCCTTCTTTCCAGCCGGCTTTTCTCTGTTCTGGGTTGTGTTCAGAGGAAGCGCTTCCGGGTCCGAAAGCGGTAGTTTCCGGGTCATCGACTGATGCCTCACTTCCGGGGTCATGTGCGATCGCTTCCGGTTCGTTGGTCGGGGTGTTTGTTGTCGGTTCCTGGGTGCGGATAGAGAGAGAGAAAGTCCGATGGGTAAGGGATGCTGTACGCCCCATTGTTGAGGGGAGGGACCCCTGTCTGGAATGCCGCCCCGGCGGGGTAGGGACGACTGCTTCTCCACAGGGCTATAAAGAGATGAGGTGCATTGCTGGTGAGTAGTAGTGAGGGAATTCATGGAGGAGAAAATGGGGGAGGGGCGCCAAAAAAGACTTTTACAGCGTGTGCGGCCAGTGCTAGGGCCAGCCCTGGCTGGGAGTGTTAGCCCCCCAAAGTTCGGGTCTAGTTGCATCCCTGGTGTGCTGGCAGGGATTGGTTGCTAAATATTTTTTAAAAAGCCTACGTGTTTTGTGTTTTTTGACAGTCTTGCAGGTGTGTATAAAATAATGCAATAACAACTTAATTGGATAATAAATGAAAGTTAAACTAACCGGTGATAACTGCACTCTTTTAGGTTATGAAACCTCAGTTAGTGACTACCATCACTGCAGATGTCTGTGTGTGTTAAAGCTAAGCAACACATAATTGAACCCTAGTTGGTGCAGAGGAATAGTGACCTTTGTGTTTATAGTCAGTGCCACTGGAATTATGCAATTGTGCGGTTTGGGCATTTTGTGCATAGTTAAGGATTTCCTGCATTTGCCACATAATCCATTGTCTGCTACTTAATTTGCAGATTAAAAAAAAACTTGTTTCTAGCTCAAATGGTTCAAAAGTTACTAAAAATGCAGCAACACATTTCCTCACAGTGGAAGGCACTTTCTAAATAGTTGACTGGTCTCCTTTTTGTTGCTTATTGCTATATGTGGGTATTAATGTGGTACTTATGAGGGGCAATAAAACCCAGGGCAGTGTTAACAAGTGTACAAATTGCAAAATAATGCAGGAATGCTATGACGAAATATGCAGCACTTTTGAAGCATAATTTGCCTTTACTTGCTGCAGCAGAATTTAGTCAACCCTGCTGCATAATTTGGCCTTCTCCTGCGGAATAATTCCAGTGGCCCTGTTTATAGTGCTATGAGGTCCCAGCCTGTGGCAGAACGCACTGTGAATATGTAAGTCATTATTTTAAAACAATATTTACACACTCTAAGCTAGGTTGCTGTATCTGTATCCAATGCAGACATTTTTGTAAGTGTCTTTCCTATTCCAGATCTCGGCTGATAACATCTTTACATTACATCTCAAAAAGAATATTGCTTTGGCACCATGAAGCCTTAAGCAGAGCCACTGGAATTATTCAGCAGAAGAGGACCACATTATGCGGCATGTTTGACTAAATTATGCAGCAAGAAAAGGTAAATTATGCAGCACAATGCTCCACATTTTGTGGTTAGCATTACTTAATTTTTTTGTCATTTTAACTCAAGATAACGCTGTCAGGGGAAATATTTCACCTCATTATTACCAGTGTAACACCCAAATACAGCATTAAGCAACTACAAGATTACCAGTGAATCTTTGCAACGGGCCTTCCAATGCTCCGGAACACTTTGTCATGGTTTAAGTAACTTTTGTTCCGTTTGAGCTAGAATCATGTTTCTTTAGTTCAAATCTGCAGATTAGGGAGCAAATGCAGTAAAACTATAATTATGTGGAAAACACTGCTGATGCAGAAACTCATAATTCCAGTGGCCCTGGCTTTAAGTGACTCAATCAATTAATAGCTGGTAAGAAGGCTGTTTTTTTAACTATCTGCTCTACCACCACACCCTTCGCTTTCAGGCAGAGGCACCCCAAAGTCAGTATTCACCATTCAGGGGCATTTTTTGTGTGAAAGCTGAGTCAAAGGGGTGGCGGGTAGAAGACAAGCAGGGTTGCATTCAAATGCAGAGCCCTAATCCTCTCGATCCCTGGGACCTCACAGTAATGGTCTAGGAGACAGAGGAAAGGAGCGAGATTCATAGATTTTGTCAAAGAGAAGGCCAAGAATGGGGAGCACTGTATGGGGACTTATTTTTATGTTTACAAATAGCCAGAGACAGCTTCTTCAGAGATATACCCCAAAGAAGGGGACAATAAAAGAGGTTTTTTTAGGGACATTCATTAGTGAAGCTGGTACTGCTGCCAAATGTGTAAGTAGACACTGCTGGTTATCATTAAGGAAGCAGATGCATCAGGACTGTGGCCCAGGAATTTGAGAGGTCCACTGCATCTCAGTTATGACTGTCTACCTTTAAAAAAGGGGCATTGGAGCTTATTTTCCTTTCAATCATTAGGACCGAGGTGATGATCCATCATGGTGGGGAAAAGGTAAAAGATGCAGAGGAGATAGCCTGCTACTCAGGACTGCGGTTATCATTAGCCCAGCAGGTAGAGTTGCATTGGGGTCAAAGAGTGTGAGGGGCTCACAACACCCCAATTATGGGGAGCAGTTTATTTGGGATGATGTCTGTTTTTGTTTGATACATTTGCTGTTTTATAAGTCTCATATTTAGTGTGGTTCATAAGCTATAGAAAAAGCATTCTTGAAATCATCTCATAAGCCGGGAGGGGCTGACCTCAAGACATTTTGTTTAGCGGGGCTCAGAGTAAAAATGTTTGAAGACCTCTGCTCTACATGGATAATACATAACAACTATAGATGTAATGCAGCTGGCACCAAGGTATTAATATTAGTACTACGTCTTCCCAATGCCACCTGATTTATTTATTTTTATTTTATTTTAAAAAGTTTTGTATAGCACTGGCTACACCCGAGGGTATCAGAGCATTTTACATCAACAATGGAGATGAGAGGAAACATAAAATAAATAATATATGAGGCAAATAACAACAAACATCCCATGAGAATAAAAGTATAAATAGAATAACATAATGATCATCGTGCATAAATCGTAATAGAGAGCAAATAGTTATGATCAGTGGGTCGTTGTTACGAGTAAACTATATAATAAAGTAGGGAGGACAAGTAAGACAGTCTCCTGAGGGGGCGGTAGTATGATGAGGGGGGACCAAGTCTCTAAGTTACCCCAAGAATTTGGTGAGGAGGTGAATTTTAAGCTGTCATAGGAGGGGTTGCATTGGAGGTCTTTGGGGAGGGCATTCCAAATGGTAGGGGCCTTGCCAGAGAAGGAGCGGGATTTAGATGAGCTTTTTTTGAGAAGAGGTGGAATGAGAAGAAGGGTGTTGGAGCAGCTCAACAATCTGGTGCTGCCAGATTTTTTGAGTTTCGTTGAGAGGTATGTTAGAGTGTCCTGATAGAGGGCTTTCTGTGTGATACAGGCAATTTTGTAAGAGGATCTGCTTTCAATGGGTAGCCATTTGAGGGTCTTAAGGGTAGCGGAGATGTGGTCAAAACGTTGACTTTTAGTTGTTAGTCTAGCTGCGAGGTTGAGGACGGATTTGATGGGGGTGAGGTGGATTTTGGGAGTACTAGAGAGAAGGGCATTCCCATAATCAATTTTGGATAGGACGAGAGATTGGATAATTAGTTTGAAGTCGTTGTCTGGGATAAAAGGTTTGATTTTTTTGAGGTGGCGGAGTGTGAAGAGTGCACTTTTAGCTGAGTTTTTTTACATGGGAGTTGAGTGTGAGTTTATTGCTGATGGGGATACCAAGTGATTTGACAGAATCAGTGAGGGAGAGAGAGCAGTTTAGGGCATTAAGGTCCACGATCAATGCTTGGATGGGGAGAGGGTTGCTTTTGGGCGAGAAGAGGACGATCTCGGTTTTGTTAGGGTTGAGTTTAAGATGGTTGTTATGGAACCAGGCTTGGATCTTGGTTAGTGTAGAGTTAAGGTGAAGGATATCGGCATGTGATCTAATTTTATAGTACAGTTGGGTGTCATCAGCGTAAAGGTGGTAGTTGATTTTTGCTTGTTTAAGTATGATGGTAAGGGGTTCCATAAAGAGGTTGAAGAGGGCGGGGAAAAGGATGGATCCTTGAGGGACACCTAGAGAGACAGGAGTAGGTTTAGAGAGGCTGTTTTGAATTTTAATTTGTTGAGTTCGATGTTGGATGTCGGAAGTGAACCAGGTAAGGACAGTGCCATTAATGCCGAAGTGATCTTTGAGTGTGTTGAGTACGGTAGGGTGGTAGACTGTGTCAAATGCGGCGGTAAGGTCAAGGAGGATAAGTAGGTAACTCTCGCCCTTATCCAGGGCTCAATGAATATCATCTACTATGTTTAGCAGTGCGGTTTCAGTGCTACATCCTTTGCGGAAGCCAGATTGAAGGGGGTCTAGAAGGTTGAATGTGTCAATGTGATTGTCCAGTTGGTGGAGAGCACATTTTTCGAGGGCTTTGGAGAGGAGAGGAAGATTGGAGATAGGGCTGAGATTGTTCGGGACATTAGGGTCGGCATTAGGATTTTTGGGGATGGGGGTGATTTGTACAAGTTGTAGTGAGGTGGAAACATTTCCTGTAGCGAGGAAGGTGTTAATGATGTTGGTCCAGTAGGGGAGAATAACGTGTTTGAGATCTAGGACGAGTGCGGACGGGAGAGGGTCTTTAGTGTGGGAGGATGGTTTGAATCTAGTAAGGATGCTGAAGACTTCCTGCTCAGATACGTGGAGGAAATTATGCCATTAGGTATTGTTTTTAGGCGGTGGGATTATGGGGAGAGGATCAGAAGGGTTGAGCAATGAGAGGAGGAGAGGAGGAGTCAGAGGGCTGTTCACAGGGAAAGGGAAATAGGGGGGTGGAAATGCGAGGGAGTTGGGGGTGGGTGACGGTTGAGGGTGGAGGGTGGAGGGTGGAGGAAGGCGCGGTCAATTTTAACAATGTTTTCACTGAAAAAGTTGGCGATTTCTTCACATTTGTTAATTGAGTCCTCCGGGTTAGGCAGTGCAGGAGAGGTTTGATATCTAATAATGTTGAACAGTTCTCTAGGTCTATTTTTGGCACGAGAGAGTTGGAGACAAAAGAATGAGGCTTTCTCGGAAAAGATGTGTTTCTTGTAGGATGATCTGGCATTTCTGAGGAGAGCAAGATGGGATGGGTGTTGTCTCCATGTTCTTTCATATCTTCAAAAATGGAGCCCAGAGGGTGAAAGAGATTGCGGGTTGCCCTCCACTCACAAATCATAAGCACAAGTAAACCATTTCTCTAAGACAAAGTGTTTTCAAATAGAGTATATTAGTCGCATTGGTTTCATACTCTGCAAAGTGTGTATATCACATCAATTTTTTTACTTAAGTAATAGGCAAGAGAGTGTTGTAAATAACCACGAAAACAGAATAGGGTTTTTGCTATCTAGAAAAAATAAAATTGATGTGATGTACACACTTCGCAGAGTATGAAACCAAAGCAACTAATATACTCTATCTAAAACACTTTGTCTTAGAGAACGGTGTCCATTTGCTTTCAGCCAGTCTCAGAGAGTGCCTTTCATTATTAAGGTCAAGGGTGAACCATTTTTTAGAGGGGACATTTTTTTCGGTCTTTATTTTTAGTGGAGTGAGTTTGTCTAGAACCTCGGAGATAGTTTTATTAAAGTTTGTTTGTAGAAGGCTTTATTTCGATACATTTTTTTATCTTAAAAGCATCACAATAAAAACAATCTCACAATACAAATTCCACAAAATAAAACAAATAAGGAATGGTCATACATAGTATAACATCCAGTTATAAAAATTTGGAAAACACATTAGGATTACGATCTGATTAAACATTTTTATCATTTGTTTTAAGCCTTCTTGCTCTGATAATCCATACCCAGCTAAGAAATTTGGAGATGGCACAAGCGTATATTAGCCGAGTATCTGACATGAGGATTCGTATGTCCATAGAGTGAGACCTGGTACCCATATTCCTGCACACTGGTTTCAGCCAACTAGATCTCGGAAGTTTATATGCAGTGCATTCAAATAAAATATGGGGCACTGTTTCCAAGATCAGCGGACAGAATGGGCATGAGCTAAGGGTACTTGGGGACACGCTCCAGCGTGCTGTAAACTCACCAAGAGGAAGGGTGCCAATCCTAAATTTAAAATACAACATGCGATCCCGCGGTTTGGTAATAAAATCAAAATAGGGCTCTAACGAGGGTACATCCTTTAGAAGAAGATAGTTGGAAACAATCCTGCCATTTTTGGGGTTTGAATATTTTTTATTATACACCCAGCTCCACTAAATCTGCTTCAATTGGGATTTTGGCACAGCAGATCGAGTTGTCCATGCCTCCCCCAGCCCGAGCTCAACAAGTAAGGATTTTACATTACGCAGCCAACTAATTTTTGTCCAGCCAGACATAGACAGAATTTCTGCCAACCCTTCCGCATAATGAGCAAGTTCCGGGACTCGCCATAGACGTGACCAAAGTAACAATGGGCGGAGCTGGGCCTTGTCCTTTATTGGACAATTCCCCAAATCATACAGTACCGGAATCATAGGTGTACTTTGGGGAAGGGACAACAATGACCTAAGAAATTTATTCTCTGACTGGGTCAGCTGGGCAATGTTACAGGCACCCCATAATTCTGCCCCGTACAGGGACCCACTAACTGCTCTTGCATTGTAGATCTCTACAATGGGGGAGATAGGTTTTGTAGTAGAACTACGCTGTTCTTTGAGAAGTGTGCCTGTTACCCTTTTAAGAGATAGGATCATTTTGTTAATATGAGGGCGATCGGAGAGTCTGATGCCCAAATAATCGAATTCCGCCACCCTATCCAGCTGCACACCGTTAAGGTTTGGCGGCAGTCCCATTTTTTTTGCCGGATTTAATACTAGGTATTTGGTTTTACTGGTATTAATTACCAGTCCCCTAAGTGTACAGAACACATAGAAGCTATCGAGTAGCTTCTGCAAGCCCACTGGGGACTTCGAGATGAGGAGGGTGTCGTCCGCGAATAGCAGGGTCGGGATGCGTTTACCCGCCAGGGAGGGAGCATCTGCAGGTGTTTTTAGCAGATGCTCCACCACTCCATTAACATAAAGTGAAAATAGAGTGGGGGCTAGCACACAGCCCTGGCGGACGCCCCTACTCACAGCTATTCTAGATGTTTTTTGGCCCTGACCCCTGACTACCCCACCTCACCTGGGCGAAGTTTCCCTCGTGAAGCTTGATTAGGATACTCAAAATGTATGTGGGCATACCCAAGTCCTGGAGAACCCCCTATAGACTCTGCCTCGGCACTAGGTCGAAGGCAGTCTTCAGGTCTATAAAGGCCAAATAAAGACTGCCTCCGCCCAGAACAACTGTCTTCCAGTATAGCAGATGTAGTCGGAAAACTTGCTCAATTGTTCCCGTTCCAGAACGGAAGCCTGCCTGTAGGACGGAAAGTATTTTGTTGTCTTCGACCCACTGAAGGATTCTGCCTAATACTGCCTTCCCTATAACCTTTTGCGTGGAGTCTATTAGGCTAATAGGGCGGTAGTTTGCGGGGTCGTCCCTCGAGCCCTTCTTAAAAATAGGGACCACCTCCGCCCCTCTCCATGACTCCGGGATTGGCGCACCCTTCATGATGGCATTAAGGAGACCTGCCAAGATCCTCCCCCACTCTAGATAGTTTAAGCGCAACAGGTCTCCTGGAACCCCATCGGGGCCTGCTGCTTTACACGGAACCAGGGAGCGAATAATCGCTTCAACCTCTTTTGCCGTAAATCCGATGGCCTCCTCTTCGGACAGCTCAAGGCTATCCAAGGGCTGGGCTTGTTCGCCGAGGAAGTCAACTGTATACAGGGAAGAAAAGTGGGCAAACCAACTGTCGCCAGTGATGTTACAGGTAATCAGGGAACTATCCGGTCTATTCCTTGATCTTACTAGATGCCAGAAACCTCGTGCGTTCTTCCCCGCACTGGCCATCTTGAGGTCATGCCAAAAGTTATCGTCCCAGTCCCTCTTTGCTTTCTTGATGGCCAAATTATAATTATGTCTTGCTACTTTAATCAGAGACGTCTGCTTGCCCTTAATTGCCTGGATGAGTAACGATTTATTTACTCTACAGTTCTTAGAGTACCAGCCTGGTTGGTCTCTGCGTTTCTGGCTCCCCTTGGAGTTACTATTACCTTTAGTCAAGAATAAGTCTCCTAAAGCTTTAATTGTGCCACAAAATGTAGTTGAAATAGTAGCCGGATTTAAGCCACCAGGTTCTACTTTACTTTGGTAGGAAGCCAAAATGGAGCCAATAAGCTGAATCTTCCCCTCATCAAGCAGAACTCTGGGCCAATTAAGGCGTCTGCCACAATTTGAAGGGCACACCTCTGCCGAGGAGAAATATTCGTGGGGGGCCATAGTCGGTAGAGAGCTCATCCATAAGGGATGCAGGGTCAGCGAAAGCGGGTTATGGTCACTAAGGACAGTGGGTACAACCACCATATCCTCCACACACTTCCATAACTGGAAGTCTAGGAGGATATAATCTATGCGCGACGAATGACCAACTCTGTTATAAGTATCCGCCCCCACCATGTCCGACACTGTCCTTCCATTCACTGCTCTCAAATCAAATTCCAGTGCCAAAGCATTAAGTTGGACTACTCTGGAAGACCACCTTTTGACAGAGGGAATTGACAGCTTCGGAATACCCCTCCTGCCATCCTCTTCCATAATGTTAAGAAAATCTTCAGACGCAAGAGGCTCGAAGGTACAGTTCAGATCGCCCGCCACCAAGACTAGTGAGCCTTGCGTCTGATTCCTAAGCTCCTCCTCGAGCTTGGTGACAGTGGGCGATGGTAAACTGCCCCTCGACCCCCTGGCGTAGATATTAAAAATAGTTAATGATTCCCCTCTCCTTGGTCCATACTGAATCACTTTTTGTAAGTCAGGGGAATTAGTTTCAATTTGGACAACACGGAGTCCTAGGGCAATATCCACCCAGATAAGTAGTCCTCCTGCAGGGCGGCCCCGCCCTGAACAAGAAGCAACTGCTGGAACATGATAAGTCGAGTAACCTACTTTATGGCAGGGAACAAAGACTCCATGTTTCTTGGAAAATACATATATTATATGACCCAATAATTGAGTTCCAATCTGGGAGATCGAGCTTCCTACCAATCCCGGCCAAATTCCAGCTAATGATTTTAAGATTCGACCGATCTAATGGAGGAACCGAGGAAGCCAACTCGAGGAGATCACATCCAATAGCAGGACTGGGGGGTAAAAGAGGAAGAACAGGTGGTACATACACGATGTCAATACTTGGTAGGTGCGAGGACAGTTCTCCTAAGACAGGAATACAAGATCTTCTGTCACAGTTTGGTGTTACTGGAGCATGCAATCCCAGTGCTAGCCCCAAAACCTCATTATATCAATAGCCACTAGGCCATCCTGGGACACCCCTGCCTCTAGATGGGGGGAAGCAAGGGCTGTAGGGAAAAATAGGTGGACGATAAGGCCCTCCAGGCTCAGATCCCCTAAGTTCATAACCCACAAAGTAGGGGGGCAAAATTTGCGGATGAAAATAGCTTAAGTCGAAAGTGCCAATCCCCGTGCTTCCATGTTTGGGTTGCTGGTTACATATGTGGCTAACTGCCCCAGGATCACCAAAATTGACCAAAATACAATCGCCACTTATGTCCTTCCTACGGTCGCCCACCCAACTTGGTCTTCTTACATTTAAAATTTTCCCATCATGGTGTTTTCGAATAGGCCTGTTTGTATTTAACCAGAGCATGGTTTTATTTTTCAATTCCTGGTAAGATTCATATTTACCCTCCTTAAGTTTGGGGACCCCTGTTAGGACCACTACATAGGGGTGGCATGCTGGGGGCAGACTAAGATGGACTAAGCCCGTGGTTGCCTCAGCTATGGGATCTTCAGGGGCAACTGATGTAGGACAATTAGGGGCCAAGGGCCTGCTGCTGATGCCATTAGAGTTGGAACCCAAGTTTGTTATGGGTGTAATATCTGTTTTTTAAGTTTAAAAGGAAGTTTATTTCAAGAAAAGATTGCAACCAGAAAACATACATTATAATCAAAATACAAAATAAACAGCAATCCAATATATAATAATAAAGCACAAGATATAGAAGGGGAAAAGGAAGGGAAAAGAAAGAAAAATAGAGGGGGGAAAGACAAAAAGAAGAAAAAAGGTAAAGAAAGAAAAGGGATGGGGCAGGAAAACAATAACAGTTCATTATGCAAGATGCCTAAAATATATCTAAAGAGATAAACGTTGCTAAATAAAATTCTTTAACTGTAAACAATGAGAAAATGCTTATATAATACAATTAAATATTACTATAGAAACACTAACTACATCATGGTGGTTTAGGGACTTCCTCAACAGCAGGATTATGCAAGGAACGGGAAGAAGCAGAAACATCAAGAAAATTAGTAATTGGTATCCATAAGAGGTCACGTTTAATAGCAAGAGATAGGGGGGAGACATAAGCTCTATCCAATCTGTGGTTGTAGCAAACACCATACCACCACGCTTAAAAAGAGACATTTGAAGTATCCTTCCAGGATTTAGTGATCTGTTGAAAAGCCACTGCCAAGAGCAGGTCAATAATAGAAGTATTAATGGGCAAAGAGGACCAAACCTCAGACAAGCTACCTAGGAAAATGTGAGTGATAGAATAGGGAAAATGTGTAGAAAAAATGGAATTAATTTGTTGCCATACTTTAGACCAAAAGAGATGAATAAGTGGGCAAGTGAAAAGCATATGTTTGAGATCAGCACAAGGATAGGAGCAGGACCAACACGTGGAGGGGAGAGATGAGTCCATAGTGTGTAATCGGGCAGGAGTGATCAAGAGTCTGTTGTAAATAAAAAATAAGGTCTGAGTAGTATTAGCTGCTCTAGAAGATCTTCTTATTTTATTCCAAATGTCATGCCATAACGAAATAGAAAAAGTAGCAGCCAAATCAGATTCCCAATCAAGTTCCGTCTTGGATTTATCTCTATCAAGAGGAAAGTCATGTATTTTTTTATAAATTTGCGAAGCCGAAGGGGAAGACAAAAGGAAAGGAAGAGTAAGAGAGGAGGATACAGGAGGAGAAGAAGTAGGAAAAGAGTTATAAGACGTTTGGAGAGCCACGCGCAACAAATGATACTTATTAAGAAAGGAAGAAGGAAGAGCAAAAAGAGATTGAAGGGACGAGAAAGGAAGGCAAAGGCCATCATGAAAGAATTGATGAACCCAAAAAAGACCACGAGAATACCAATCTTTCCAGAAGAACGTTCTGTTATGAATTTTAACAGAAGGGTTATACCATATGGGCGAAGATAAAAATTGAGCTCGATCGTCAAGACCAGTGAGGAAAAAGGGTAAGAAGAGTTTCCTAGCAAATTTAAGAATAGGAAGAGACATTTTAGATGGAACGCGAGAAAGAGAAATAAATTCTTTGAAGGTAAAAGGATGGAAGAAGGAGGATTCAAGTGTGACCCATATTGGAGGTGAGGAATAACCTGATACCGCGTCTAATAAAAAAGGAGTTGAATGAGAAAGAAAAAATGAAGAGTGGTAGGACGCGAAATCCGGAAAGTTAACTCCACCTAGAAACTTAGGACGTTTAAGTTTGGTAAAAGATATCCTAGCTTTTTTATGTTGCCATAGAAAGTTTGAAAGGACAGAATAAATGGTTTTGAAACAGGACTTAGGAAGGTTAACAGGAAGGTTAGAAAGAAAAAATAAAATTACCGGAACCAACATCATTTTAATTGAGTCTAATCTGCCCCACCAGGATAAAAATAAGGGATGCCATCTAGTCGTGGAGGCTGTTAGATTATCAATTACGTTTTTAATGTTTAAAGCCACTGTATCTTTAATAGATGGGGTAAATTCAAGACCTAAATATTTGATTTTATTGGGACTCCAATGGAAGGACGGAAGTAAAAAATCAGCATGGAAACAATATTTATTAAGAGGGAGAATTTCACATTTGTCAACATTAAGTTTATAACCGGAGACTGATGCATAAGAAGAGACTTCGGATAAAAATGCCGGAATAGATGTGTGAGGGTGAGATATAAACAGAAGAATATCGTCTGCATAAGCAGATAGCTTTAATTGTGTGTCTCCATATGGAAATCCAGAAATATCGCTATTTAATCTAATTTTTGACAAAAACGGTTCTAAAGCAAGGATAAAAAGTAAAGGAGAAAGAGGACAACCTTGACGAACACCACGGAAAAGGGGGAAAGAAGAAGATACAAGACCGTTAGCAAAAATAAAAGACCTAGGAAAGGAATATAGTAGGGAGATGTAAGATATGAATTTAGGGCCAAACCCAAACCAAGAGAGAGTAGAAAGCATAAAGGACCAATTGACTCTATCGAAAGCTTTCTCTGCATCCAATGCAATTGCAGCTAAGGAGTGTTTGAAAGTGGGGGACCTACTAAGAACGTTAAAGAAAAGACGGGTATTATCCGAGAGAAGGCGTCCCTTGATGAAGCCACATTGTTCCGAACCTATCAGGAGTGGAAGAATTTTATCTAAACGAAGAGCTAAAATCTTAGCAAATATTTTGTAATCTAAATTAATTAATGAAATAGGCCTATCATTTTTACAGAGAGTATGATCCTTGTTATCCTTAGGAAGGAGACAAATGAGAGCTTCTTGGAAGGTACCTTCAGATTTCTGAGAGGATATAAAATCGCTGAATAAATGGTGGAGTTTGGGAACAAGAAAAGAAGAAAAATGAGAATAAAATTCTATAGAGAACCCATCGGGACCCGGTGCTTTACCTTTTTTGAGGACATGAATGGCATCCAAAATATCTTTGGGAAGGATATCCTTATCTAAAGAGGAAAAATCAACATCGGTCAGTTGAGGACGAGGAATAGAGAATAAGTAGTTATCAATATCGGAGGGTACAGGAGGAGATTCTGGAGTATAAAGATTTTGGTAAAAAGCAGAGAATTCATTTAAAATGTCCTCATCCTTATGAAGTACAGTATTAGAGGAAGAAACAATCGAATCGATCTTCGTTCGCTCTTTTTTGATTTTAAGGTAGTTGGCAAGAATATTCCCAGCCTTGTTTTGGGCAGAGTAAAATTTAGCGCTAGACTTAAGTAAAAACAAGTTGGCTGAGTTGGTAGTTAATTTATTAAAGGAAAGTTTAGCTTTAATGAGTTGGGTAAGGACTGATTGAAATTTGGTGGAATGATAAGAAAGTTCCAATTGTTTAATCTGAGAGGTTAAAGAAGATAAAGATTGGTGTGCAAGGCGACGTTTCTTGGCAACATAAGAAATAATAAAATCCCTAGAAGCAGCTTTAAAGGTGTCCCAAATTAATTGAGGAGAAGAGTGTGGTGTTTCATTCTCTGCAAAAAAGCGTGGTGCAAAGTCAAGGAAAGCAGAAGTAAAGGATGTATCTAAAAGGAGGGCATTATTAAAACACCATCTTCGAGTTCCTTTAACTGGAGGGAGTAAATCAAGACCTAGTGAGACAGGGGCATGGTCGGAAATTAGGATAGACCCAATGTCAGAGTGAGTGATATGTTGAGTGAGATTCTTAGAAATAAAGAGATAATCAATACGTGATTGGGAGGAGTGGACAGGTGAGAAATATGTATACTCTAGTAAGGTGGGATTGGAAAGTCTCCAGGAATCAACAAGGGACCTTTGGGAAATAGTGGATGTGAATTGAGTATGAACCTGAGAAGGGGAGAAACGAGACGTGGATTTCCTATCAAGAAATGGGTCACAACCATATTACAATCTCCTCCAAGAATAAAGTAATCATCATTATAATTCATAGAGGATTGAAGGATGGAGGGCCAAAACAATTTATCAGGAACAGTGGGGGCATATAAGTTGAAAACGGTTAAAGGAATTTTATTGACCAATAACGAAACCACCACCCATCTACCCTCCGTATCAGTATCTTGGGAAAGAAGTTGACTGTTTAGACGCTTATGACATAAAATTGCGACCCCGTTACGCTTCCCCGAACCTGGGGAGGCATAAACATGACCTACCCAGTTCCGGCGTAATTTAGAAATTTCAACATCTTTAATATGAATCTCCTGCAATAAAGCTATATCAGCCTTCAAATGTGCTAAATGCGAAAGAACCCGTTGTCTCTTAATTGGGGACCCCAAACCTTTGACATTCCATGAGATTACATTAATAGACATTGAAACTTATCAGCAAAATTGAATAACACAATATTTAGCAACATGAGCATGAGTAACCAGCATAACTTACAACTTAACCGCAAGGTAGCAAAATTAGCAAAAGACAAAGGAGTATAGATCAGAAAAGTGAAGTGCAATGAAGGAAGAAAATTAGTACAGAAAAGAAGAGGATGGAAACAGAAAAAAGGAAAAGAGTGAAAAAGATAAAAGAAAAAGAGAGAAGAAAGAGAACAAAGGGAAAAGAGAGCGAAAGGGGAAAAAAGCGATTAAAGGAAAAGGAAGGGTACAGAAGAAAAATAAGAGAAAAACGTTATATGAAAAACATACCACTGGGAAATAGAAAAAATAGGGATGGTGAAGCCACATGAGGGAGATGGAGCGAAGAACGGGAAAACTCCACGACGAGACGACAGAGAAGGAAACAACCTCAGGAACAACGCCATAGGTGAAAAAACAATTTGGTACCATATACGAAACCACCTAGAAGGGGAGAGAAAAAGGAGGGAAAAAACTTGAGGAACAAGGGAAAACTTACAACGAAACTTACAAAAGAAACACAAGCAGAGCTACAACCTCCAGAAAGGTGAAGAATTACGTCAGACAATGAATATCAACAAAAATGAAAGACAAAAATCACCAAAATAAGCAGACATTACAAGAGACAAAAGGGGAGCGAAGAAGATGAAAAAATGTTGAAGAAAAATCATGTTAAATAGGTATCAGACTTCATGGTTGAGGAATGTCCATTGAATCCACTCTGCAGCTATTCAGGAACCGTTGCAGAAGAGCAGGATCTTCGTAAGTGGTAGTTTTATTGTTATATGTCACTTTGAAAAGGCAAGGATGGAATAAACCGTATCTCGCATTCAAACTGCGCAACGCCGGCCTCATATCCAAGAATTTCTTACGCCGATCCGCTGTAGCCTTAGCGTAATCTTGAGCAAAAAATAGAGTAGAGCTATTCCAGATGATTTTCCCTCGTTGTTTAGCAGCTTGCAACACACGGAGTAGATCAGTATATTCAAGAAAGTACAAAATAACTCCCCTAGGTTTAGGAGAGGAGGCTGAAGACGATGTACTTGGACCAAGACGATGTGCTCGCTGAATATTCAGAACGGGAGAATCAGGTAGGCCAAGAAGTGTTGGCAAAAAGGTTTGAAAAAAGGAAATCGGTGTGGGGCCCTCCAAACCCTCTACTAGGCCATAAATGCGTAGGTTGTTACGCCTATTACGGTTTTCTAACTGTTCAACCTGTTGTTTAAGTAATGTAATCTCTTTAGACATGGGTGAAATCTGGTCCGTAAGGCCTTGAATAAGCTCAACACGATTTTCCAACACTCCAACTTTCTGTTCAGTGACGGACCAGTTGGACTCTAGGTTAAGCAAACGCAGATTAGTTTCCTCCATGTGAGGCTTGAGGGCACGTAGTTCTTCAAGAATGAGGTCTGAGGAAGCCAAAGAGGATGATGCAGGAGGTGGAGAAGGAGGATTCACCTTGACTCGTTTGCCTGGTAAAGAGGAGGAATTAGGTACAGTTAGGGGCGCTTTAGTGTTTTGCTTAGTGGTCAAGCGGGACACCGAAGAAGCAGACCCCTTAGAATTAACAGAGTCTGTGAGGGAATCCTCTGGAGAGTCTTGTAAGACATTAAAAGGATTAAAGTCCTCCAAAGTTGTTTCCTTTAGCCGAGAAGACCCATTGCGATTAGTACGTGCCGTAGCCATTATCAAAGTGAGAGGAAAACCACTGCGTAATCGATATAAATCTGTGCGCCAAAGAGAACCAACTGGTGAAGGTAAAAAGAAAGTCTGCAGTCTGTCTCAGAAAACACCCATGAATGCCAGCAATAATCAAAAATGGCAAAGGCGAGGTAAAGAGAGGAAGAAACTAACCTTATGGCCGAAAAGTAGAGGGTCCGCTGAGGAGTTGTGAGGAAAAAGCATCAAAAGCGGGAAAAACGGGGCGTGGCCAAGATGGCGACCGGGACAGAGGTCTGACTGTACAGCTCCTCGCCCTAACCCCCTATAACCCCCCACGATAGCCCCGTATCTGCTGCTTTGGCCCCCTGGCACTTCGCCCGAGGCACAGACCCACGGCGCGGTTCGCCCACGACGAAAACAGCGCCCGCCTGTCACCGCCGCCGGACATAAACGGAGGGTGCCGAGTCGGAGGCCGAGAGGGGCTCGGGCCGACCTCCGTGCCTGAACCGCCCACCCGCCTTCAGAGGTTGCGGCCGCGATCCGGGTCGCGCCTCAGCATCAGAGACCCCCGAGGCACGGGAGGGGCCACCTACGACGAGCCGCTACCCCGCGGCCGGAGGAACCCACGGCCCGGGCGAAGCCCAAATCCAGTCCCTGGTCTGGGCCTGTGACCGGTGGGGAGCTGACAGTGAGCGCTGAGGCGGCCAGGCGCTTTACTGCCCGCGTTGGTGGGCCCCTCCAACGCTGCGACCGGCGCTGAGCCGCCTCTGCCCCCGGGCCCGCAGGGGACACCGGGACCTGGCGCCAGCTTGCAGGGCGGACTGCGGCCCGTGAGTGCGCTGCTCTGGACCCCGGCTTGGGCCTACACGCGCCTGCTGCTGTGCACCCGACGACGGCTGGTCAGTCTCCTGTTTGGGCGCTAGGGGCCACAGCGCGGACCCATCCCCTACCTGGACATCTGCTGCTGGGGGATACCCCGCGTCGGAGCGCCGACCTAAGGCCCCGGTTTGAGCCAAGCTGGGGTGTGCCTGCCTTCGTGTCACCGCCTGGGACAGCGGAGAACAGACCAGCTTTGCAGACTCAAGGTACCAGCACCCCGGTCGAGGGGAGGGCGGACCCGATCTGCACTATCAGTGTGCCAGCACCCAGACCTGCAGGACAACCACTTACTCAGAGGTGAGGAGAGGGGGAGCTCGAGGGGCCTGGTGATCGTGCCCCTGGCGGGAGGAGAGAGGACACCCAGTCGCTATTCTCGCCCACTGGGAACTGCTAGAGGGGATTGGACTGGTGGCGGAGAGACCCAGGGGGTGCGACGCGGCCACCTCACGAATTCTTGCGGTTGACCCCGGTGGCAGTGCCGTGCTTTGACTTGCGCCGGTGCTCCCCGGCTGCTGGCTCTCCTTGGTGGCGGACGAGGGGGTTGACTGAATCGCGCCGCCTGGTCTGTCACGGCACGATGTCTAACGCTACTCGCCGAGGGACCCGACCAATTAATGAACTTCTCCTGAAGTCATCCGCTAAAGGTGAGAAACCCCAAACACCCACGTCGCCATCGACATCTGCGGGTACCCCAAGCAAACCCTCTGAGGAGGCCCCCATCACAAAGTCATTCTTGGAAAGCCTGTTCAACACACTGCGTGATGATTTCCAAACTCTGAAACAGGAACTTGTGAGTGACCAGAGGGAACTGCGCCGAGACCTGGATGGCCTAGGGGACAGAGTAGCGGCGGTGGAAGATTCCAACCATGCACGCGGGGACGAGCTGGAACACCTGCAACAAGAGGTCCTCCGCCTTCAGGAGCAACAGGTGGACCTCCAAGCTCACGCAGAGGACCTCGAGAACCGCTCCAGGCGGAACAATATACGGGTTCGTGGAGTACCATCGAAAACAGAAGGGAACAGCGTCACGATGTACCTCCAGGACCTTTTCCGCGAAATCCTGGGAGAACCTGCCGACTTCCCCATTCGCATCGACCGGGCACACAGGGTGGGGATGCCCCGTCGGGCCCCGGCGCCCCCCCCGGACATCTTGGCATTCCTACCGGACTTCCCTCTGAAAGAAAGGATCCTTAGGGAAGCACGCAGAGCACAACCCCTACGCTTTCGGGACGACCCTGTTGAACTTTACCAGGACTTATCGGCTGTAACACTGCAGAAGCGCAAAGACTTCCGGGTGGTCACCACATTCCTGAGAGAAAAGGGGGTGCCATACTCCTGGGGCCACCCGTTTCGCTTGATCTTCAAATGGGAAGGAGGCCTGCACCAGCTCCGTTCGCTTCAGGACACTTGTACCCTGCTGGGCCTTGAACTGCCCGACGACGCATCGGCGAGTCCCCCTTCCCCGGGATCCTCCCAACATACCGGGACGCAATCTTCCAGAGACCGTTGGCAACAGGTGCGGAGACGTCGCGCTCCTAAGTCTCGCCTCCGCCCGGACCCGAGCACGATCGCCAAAGAACACACTGCGGCCATCGAAGCGGTGGTTAAGGACACCACTATGTAACCCGGAATTGATCCTGCTGGGGGTCCACTCTTACTGCATGTTCTCATAGTGGGGGGGTGGGGGTGAGGGGCGGGGGGCCACATGGGTCGCCACTGCCACAGTCTCCTTCACCTTCTAAACCTACAGGCCTGAACTGACTCTGGATAGGCCTGGGACTATGACTTCTGGTTGGGGTCCTCAAGTTGGGGTTAGGGTGGGAAGGGGAGGAGGGTCTGGGATGTTGCTCTCACTATCTCTGACAAGAGCTGTTTTTTCAATATGCCTACGGCTTGCCTTTTGGAAGCTTGGGGAGGTTTTTGGGGTTGGGGGGGTGTAGAGGGTGGGAACCAGTGGACAGGGCACGGGAGGGGGCGCAATGTTGTGGACGGGACGGGGTGGGACGCGAGGGCGGGGACCAGTATGCCAAGGGACATCGTTGAATTCCGGGTGTTAATCATTACTTACTATGTACCACGATGGGCTGCTGTGCTACGCTTTGCCACCTTCGTACTGCCACGCGATGACTGACACGCTTAAGATATTGTCACTCAACGTAAAGGGCCTCAATAACCCGATAAAACGAAGGGCTGTTATTTCATATCTGGAACACTCAGAGGCTGACGTCTGCTTATTGCAGGAAACCCACCTTCTACCCAAAGACTGGCACAGGATGCGTTCCCGGATCTTTCCTCAACAATTCTTTTCTTCGCTTCCATCTAAAAAGGCTGGGGTGGCCGTTCTGGTCTCCCGACGCTTTCAGGGCCGGGTAGGGGCCAAAGCGGGAGAGGTTAGGGGTCGCCTCCTGGCCTACACCTTCCATACGGGGAACAGGGCACTGACGATTGGCTCCATATATGCTCCAAACACAGGTCAGGAACCATTTTTGAAAACTGCACTCTCTGAAACATTCCAGTCACCTAACTCTCAGCTGCTCATCGGGGGGGACCTCAATTTGGTCATGGACACGAATAGAGATAGATCTGGGCACCGATATGGGGACACGGGGGCGCTCTCTGTGGAGGGCGGGTCGTGGCTACGTGAGAGGGGTTTGGTGGATCTCTGGAGAGTGGCGCACCCCAACACAGAGCGCTTCACCTTCTATTCCCATGTACATCACACATATGCGCGGCTAGACCACTTCTTGGGCTCTTCGACTTTGGTCCCTCAGGTCACGGACGTTTCTATAGTCCCGGCGGCCCTCTCTGACCATGACGCGGTAGAGCTGACGCTCAGTATTCCCAAGACTCCACGCGTCGGGGGGTCGTGGCGGCTCAACGAACCCCTTTTGCAACGGCCGGCTGTTCATAAACAGATCCACCAATGCATTTTGGACTACCTTGCTATAAATGATAACCCCGCAACCTCGGTGTCGGCTCTCTGGGGAGCCCTGAAGGCCGTGGTCCAGGGGGAACTGATCGCCATTGCGGCCGCTGACGCTAGAATCCGCAAAGAAAAAAGGGTTGACCTCACGGCACAAGTAGCTGAACTAGAGAGAGCCCACAGCCGTACCTGCGCTCCGAGAATTTGGCGTCAACTGAAGGCCGCTAGGGCTCAATTGGCTAGCCTTGATACTGACAGAGCCGAATTCGCCGCCCTTCGACTTCGCCATACCTACTATGTAGGGGGCAACCGCACCGGACGCCTTCTGGCCAGCACCTTAAAGGCTAAGACTCAACGCTCGAAAATCACCACTCTTCTAGACGACTCCGGTGAGACCCTTACTGATGAGTCGCAAGTCGCCGATGCCTTTCGCTCCTTCTACGCCTCCCTGTACAGTGAGGATAAGGTACCGCCAGCCGCCATTGACGCATACTTGCGCTCGGCGGACATCACGCCACTGTCCCAGACGAACACAGAGGCCCTGGAGGCTCCTATTCGCCTGGACGAAGTCCTGGCCGCCATCTCGCGCTTACGCCCGCTCAAATCACCTGGACCTGATGGATTTTCTTCAGGCTTCTATAAACTTTTCGGCCAGATACTAGCTCCGGTACTCACGAGGTTATTTAACTCATTCGAAGGCCCGAGCTCCATACCCCCGGATATGCTGGCGGCAGAAATAGTGGTGCTGCCCAAACCGGGCAAACCCCCGACACACTGCGCTGCGTTTCGCCCCATCTCCTTACTTAATTTAGATCTGAAACTGTTCACGGGGGTATTGGCGGCCCGCCTGGGCCCTTGCCTACCGGGCATCCTTGAACCGGATCAGTCGGGCTTTGTCCCGAACCGCCAATGCAGTGATAATACTAAGCGGTTGCTGCACCTCGTAGACAAGACTCACTTTCAGGACTCTGATTCGGCGCTATTGGCAATCGACGCGGAGAAGGCGTTCGATCGCGTCTGCTGGACCTATTTGCAGACAGTCCTACGGCATTATGGGCTGGGCGACCGATTTCAGGCCTGGATCGCGAGCTGCTACCACCGCCCTATGGCCCGGGTTCGGTTAGGCAGCCTTAAATCAGACCCCTTCGAGATACAACGTGGCACACGCCAGGGGTGCCCTCTCTCGCCCCTCCTGTTCGCCCTGTACGTGGAACCCCTAGCGCAAAAAATCCGTGACAACCCCCGCATCAGCGGCATTACCTTCGGCCATGAGCCTCACGTGGTGGGGCTCTATGCCGACGATATCATTGCCGCACTTGACCGCCCATCCCACTCTATACCGGCCTTCCTGGAAGAACTGGAGAGCTTTGGAGCAATCTCTGGCTTTAAAATCAATCGGGGAAAGTCCTTGATCTTGCCGCTGGGTAGCAACGCCCGTCCTCACACCCCGTACCCGGACTTTGGTTGCGGCTTACAATCTTCTCCGCAACTCCCGTATTTGGGGATCACTCTCACCTCCTCCACGGACTCGACGGTGTCCCTTAACTATAAAACGCTCGCTTCCCAGATCCGAGCCGACCTTGCGCGGTGGTCGAAACAACCCCTCTCCTTGCTAGGCCGCATAGCGGCAGTTAAAATGTCAGCATTACCTAAGATCTTGTATGTCTTCCAGACTCTCCCAGTGCTACCGCCACCTGGCGCGCTGGCTGACTTGCAGACCGCTTTCCACCAGTTCATATGGGCGAAGAAACGCGCACGACTGCATAAACTGGTGGCGTACAGGGGAGTTGACGAGGGGGGTCTCGGGATCCCCAATCTCCTACAATACTTTCAAGCCTCACAACTCCGATACTTGGTGGAGTGGTACAGACCAGAGTCCGAGAAGAGATGGCTCTTTCAGGATAGAGCGATGGCCCAGACGTCACTGTGGAAGATCCCATTCCTAGCCCGCCAGCATAGACCACG
This sequence comes from Lissotriton helveticus, assembly GCF_964261635.1. NCBI lineage: Eukaryota > Metazoa > Chordata > Amphibia > Caudata > Salamandridae > Lissotriton > Lissotriton helveticus. The sequence continues at coordinate 1,532,040,753 of NC_136061.1, read as the reverse complement.
ATATCTCCTCCGCTCCCCCATCATGCGCACCATTATGAACACCTGGGACACAGTGGCAGCCAGGAGAAACCTAACAACTTTCCCCTCCCCACTCACTCCCCTCTTCGACAACCCAGCATTCCCACCGGGCACCGATCCTCAAGCCTTCCCACAGTGGCGTGTTACGGAGTGCCGTTCTGCCGGCCACCTCTTTGATTTAAACGGCTTTCTCCCCCTCGCTGATGTTACGCAGGGCTACGGAGTCACCAGGCCCCACATGTTCCAATACTTCCAACTTCGCCATTGGCTCCTGGGCCCGGATTATGCCCCCCTAGTTAGTCGGCAAATGACCCCATTCGAAAAATGGCTGGTGACAAAAGACTCCGATAGGCACCTTATTTCGGACCTTTATAAAATGCTATCTCCCACGACCGTCCCGGGTAAGACAGCGGGACAGAGGCGCTGGGAGGCGGAACTTGGCAGAGCACTCTCGCCCAGGGAATGGGAATTCATCCACTACAGGGCCGCACACACGACTCGCAATACTAACGCCAGAGAGGCAGCGGTGAAATTGGCCATATACTGGCATCTCACCCCGGCTAGACTCAACCAAGGCAACCCACTTCGAAGTGCGCTGTGCTGGAGGGGCTGTGGTGGGAAAGGCACTTTGACCCATATCCTGTGGGACTGCCCCGCACTGCAAACGCATTGGAAAGCAGTTCTGGACGACATCGACTCCACCTTTGACACTGAAATCCCGCGCTTCCCGGCGTACACAATCTTGGGGCTGCCCAACACACTTACATTCCCTTTGAGATCTCCTCGCGGCAAACAGATGGGCGTTGCCATGCAAGCAGCGTCACAACATATCCTGTCGCTCTGGGGATCCGCCACTACACCCACCCACACCGGCTGGCTACATAAATTATGGTTCACTTTGGGCATGGAACGCATCCAGGCCACGCTCACACATACCACCGACTCCTATCAGAAAGTCTGGCAACCGCTTCTGTCCCTCTTGTCCAAAGAGTTTCACGAGATAACATGCCCGAAATATCTCCGCATTCTACGACTCACAGGCCCACGGGGAGAGCCCCATTGAGTTTGCACACCCCGAACCACACTACTCTGTACGTGTCACTCCGGAAGCTCCAGACAAACGGCATACTGGTCGGGGAGGGGGGAGGCGGGGGGAAGTTGGGTACAGGGTGGGGGGTTTGGTTTTTCTTCTTCTTGCTTTGTTTGATTGACTTTCGTGCATGGCATCTTCACCATAACATCGGCAATAATTCGCTGTGTTGGCATATTGTACTTGCTTCTTCAACGTCTCTTAGAGAAGACATGCCTGTCTGTCTCGCTCACTTTATATGCCTGCTACATATATGCTGTCTTGCTTGCCAATTTTTTCTTGCCTTTAAAACCAATAAAAACAAATTTGAAATTAAAAGCGGGAAAAACGCGGACGCGCCGAAAAACAAAATGGCGGCCGCAACGCTGCTGAGGAGAGCGGCAGCGATAAACATCAAAATGAAGGGGAACTGCTTACAGAAAGCGGCCGTCGTGGCAGCAGGGCAGGCAGCATCCTGTCCGACGTCGGAAAAGACCAAATTCCGGGTCCGAAGATAGAAATGAAGTCCTGGAAGCAGCTCGGACTTCTATGTCCCGGCGGAGCTCCCGTGAGTCGCGGCCATCTCGAAAGGCTCCTAAGCCACGCCCCCATGGGTGTAATATCTGTACCCGAGTCCTGAGAGTTACTCCCTCCTGAGTGGGATGCTACATTTTTGGGGCATCTACTTTTGGCTAAGTCATTGGAAGCCTTAAATAAGGCTTTCCCTGCCAAGGGCCCCTCTCCAGCACTCCCCCGATTTTGTGTTGCTTGCTCAAGTACTCCCCTCGAGTTGTTGTCAGATGAATTAGCCAACTCCTTGTTTTTAGCCTGGAATTTTATTAAAGTTTTTAAAGAGTGGAAATTGTCAGGGAGGTTTGTTCGAGCCTATCGACCCTTCCCTTTAAACATTCCAAACTCTCAATAATGGGTAGTAGCAGGAATTTCATGAGTTTCTCTAAATAGATCGAGTTAGGCTCTATAGTAGAGGGAGCAGGGGAGGTAACATCACTAGGACTTACAGTAGCCAGAGTTGCAGGCATATGACGTGTTTGAGTATTAACTACGCCAACTGCCACATCCTTTACCCCACCCCCTACTCTATGACTTTCCCTCGGTTTTTTGGCCTTCTTGGTGGATTTTATACTCCCACCCCCTACACCACTAACAGCTCTTTTCCTTTTGATGGACAGCCCTCGTACTCTTAGTTTTACTACTGCCGCTGGTTGCACCTGTAGGTTCTCTGTATCTACAGGCAAAGTAGTGGGGGCACGAGCTCCAGCAAAAGCGGAACTCCCTGCAGATACAGCTGCTGGGCCAGGGGTCTTGCCTACCACAACAGGTGCACTGCCATCTTGGGCCCCCTCTGAAATAGCTATAGAGGTGCAAATAGCAGATGGTGTCACCACAGGAGTTACCAGCGGTGGGGCGATAGGGGGAGGAGAGAGAGAAGGGGAGATAGGAAAATCTATTACCACAGGACTGTCTCTTCCTAGAGAGACTCTCCGCTCATTATTTATTTTGTTGACTATTTTTACCAAGTAATTGTCCATAGTGGCCCCCCCAGATGGAATTTTGTCAACCTTCAGTTTGGACATGCTCTAAACAATATGCAGAGGGAGGATGCTTATCCCAGAACGAGTATCAGATAATACGTCGCCTATACCCTAAACAAGATCTTTATCAGTGGCAGAACACACAACAGACTTATCACACATAAAGGGGGAACTATAACCTGATTATTTTGCCAGGGGTCGTAGTCCAGTCCAGACTCCTCAGGCCTCTGAGGGCCACAGAGGGCCCGCCCTTTGCCCGGGCTTAGCCCGAGCGCTCCCGCGACGCGGTGAGAGACGCTGGTTTTTAAGCGCCTCCTGGCGCCCTGTCCGTGTGCGCGGCTTCCGGCCGCAGTGACCACAGGGACCTGTAGTTCAAGGCTCACCCCCGCTTGGCGGCCGCTCCGCGGGTGGAAAAGGCGGCAGCGGGGGGTGAGTAGGAGCACCAGGGGAGAGAAGCGGGTCCGTAACAAGGACGGCCAAGTTCGTGGGTCGATTTCCTCCCAGTCCGTAGCAAGTACAATCACAAGTGCCTCCTAGCGTAATTTTAGAAAGCGTCCCGCTCTGCCATGAGAGACGCTGGTTTTTAAGCGCCTCCTGGCGCCCTGTCCGTGTGCGCGGCTTCCGGCCGCAGTAACCACAGGGACCTGTAGTTCAAGGCTCACCCCCGCTCGGCGGCTGCTCTGCGGGTGGAAAAAGCGGCAGCGGGGGGTGAGTAGGAGCACCAGGGGAGAGAAGCGGGTCCGTAACAAGGACGGCCAAGTTCATGGGTCGATTTCCTCCCAGTCCGTAGCAAGTACAATCACAAGTGCCTCCTAGCGTAATTTTAGAAAGCGTCCCGCTCTGCCATGAGAGACGCTGGTTTTTAAGCGCCTCCTGGCGCCCTGTCCGTGTGCGCGGCTTCCGGCCGCAGTGACCACAGGGACCTGTAGTTCAAGGCTCACCCCCGCTCGGCGGCTGCTCTGCGGGTGGAAAAAGCGGCAGCGGGGGGTGAGTAGGAGCACCAGGGGAGAGAAGCGGGTCCGTAACAAGGACGGCCAAGTTCGTGGGTCGATTTCCTCCCAGTCCGTAGCAAGTACAATCACAATTGCCTCCTAGCGTAATTTTAGAAAGCGTCCCGCTCTGCCATGAGAGACGCTGGTTTTTAAGCGCCTCCTGGCGCCCTGTCCGTGTGCGCGGCTTCCGGCCGCAGTGACCACAGGGACCTGTAGTTCAAGGCTCACCCCCGCTCGGCGGCCGCTCTGCGGGTGGAAAAAGCGGCAGCGGGGGGTGAGTAGGAGCACCAGGGGAGAGAAGCGGGTCCGTAACAAGGACGGCCAAGTTCGTGGGTTGATTTCCTCCCAGTCCGTAGCAAGTACAATCACAAGTGCCTCCTAGCGTAATTTTAGAAAGCGTGAGTTCATTTGCGTTGGAGGACGGGGCAGAGTGACCAAGATGGGATTGGAGTTCATGCGCTAACACTCCAGGGAGGATTTGCCTAAGATTTCTGGACATAGTTGTAGTTTTAATGTTTTGTTTAGGGGCGGGTGGCGCTGCGGGGAGATAGTAAACAGGATAAGATGATTGTCAAGTACACGTACCTTAAGACTTGATCTTTCACAGGAGCAGATGACTAAACCCCCAAATCCCCACACCCCACTGCAAACGGACCACATCCACTTCCAGTAGAGAGGGGGAAAAGGGGAATCGGATAAAAAGAGAGACTCCACTGCTGGTACCTCTGCTACTTCAGGTGTTGTTACTTCCATCTTACTAGTGAGGTATCTGTAACACACAAACACGACTATTAACTCTCACTTCCTAATATATATTCTACACTTTACCCTTGCATACTACCCAACCTCCCAGTCGTGTCTCCTACCTTTTTCCCTGCAGTGATTAGCCAATCCCTTGTGGACCAAATTATGTAGTTGTATAGAAAGTAGAATCTTGGTCCATAGAATAGCTGACCTACGGATAGGCGACTGGATAGGTGAGGTGGTAGGCAAAATGCATATATATATATATATATGTGTATATATATATATATATATATATATATATATATATATATAAATTTTTTTAATTAATTAATTATGTGCTTATATAGCGCTGGAATCACTCCCGAAGGGGTACCTCCGCGCTTCGACCGCTGCGAAACCCTTCCTGGCTTCCCTGAGAGATGGTCCCTTAATGGGTATCTCCAGGGTGAGACCAGGCATCCCCGGCGGTCTGGTGGGGCCGTTAGTGAAGATGAGGCAAGCTAGTGCCCAGAGTTGCCAAGTGTGATCGCTGATCAGTGTGGGCACCGAGGCGAGAGAATTATCGAGTCCGCTGACCCTGGTCCAGAAACCTGCCGCGTCGGGAATCGAACCCTGGTCCCGGGCCGTCCTCTGCTCTCAGGTCTGCCGCCTCTAACCAGTGAGCCACACTACTCCACATTATATATATATATATATATATATATATATATATATATATATATATATATATATATATATATATATATATATATATATATATATATATATATATATATATATAGTTACTTACTAAGTATGTGGCAACTGAGTTAATTGTTAATTCACAAAGTCTCTAGTTGTGTAACTTAAATTACCCTCTAAACTCAAGAGTTGTAATACCATTCACAGAGTCACTGGTTGTTTAACTAAACAATTCTCCTCAAGGCTCCGAGAGTTTAAATGCTGGAAAATAATCTTTCCTTCTTATTACTGAAGTCGGCTGTGGCCTAGAAGGACTCTGTAAGTTCAACCGCTGTTCCCACGACGAACCTTTGAGCTCTTGGACTGAGCCCTCAAAAACAAAGTGCAAGTTCTCAGACTGCCCAAATTAAATAATACACCTAGGCAGGAGGCGAGCGACAGATTCCCAGCAATACTTACTTGCGAGGACAGAACAGCTGGTACTGCGAACAGAAACAGCTCACCAGAGGGCGCTACCAGCTCGGAATTCTTCTGGAATGCCAAAATTCCCATTGGATAAACAGGAGTGCTGATGCTGCAGAGAGAGTCGGGCGGAGACACGACTTCTAGCCTCCCCAGACCGGTGTTCTCAGAACAAAATAAAGTCCCGACAGAAGGAAACGTCCGAACGCTTCAGAAATTCAGTTGAAGTGCGCAATGCTCAAAGAGAGCGAGAGCGAACACCTGCCTTCCTAATAACCACTAGAACGCTGACTGAGCAGAAAGGACGACCAGAAGGGCGACCATTATACCCCACCAGGGAAACAGGTGACTTAATGAAAATCCCTTAGCTAGAGAATCGGCGCAGCCGACTCCAGGGATAGTTCAAAATCCTCTTCCTAAACCCTTTACCTGACTGATAAAGCAACCGCTGTCTTGGTCTACCCTAACCTGACCGTGATGGTCAGACCAGTCAATGGGGATGATGTTGGATAAGGAAGCTAGATCAGGTTTGGAGATGATGGCGTCAAGGGTAGCTCCTTTATCGTGGGTGAAGGCATTGCAAATCTACTTGAGGTCGCTAATCTCGAGAAGGTTATTGAGAAGGTTGGTAGTAGGATCATTGGGTTAATTCCAGTGGAGGTTGAGATCTCCAAGGAAGAGTTTGTTGGAGTTGGAACGCAGTAGTGAAGAGGAGATAAGATCAGAAAGTTCTTCTGCAAATGGGAGTTGATCGCCAGGCGGGTGGTATATGTTATGGAGTCGTATGGGGGGGGCATTTTTTATTTTGAGTTTGGCTCCTAAGTATTCAAAGGTAGAATAGTCAGGGTTGTTACTTTGGGTGAGTTGTAATTCTTCTTTGAAAATAATTGCTAGGCCTCCCCCTATTTTTTCAGGTCTATCTTTTCTGGGAATAGAGTAGCCAGGGTGGTCAGAAGGTCAAGGATGGGTGTTGAGTGGTCTTTGAGCCAGGTTTCCGAAAGGAAGGCAATGTCCACATCCTCATTGAGGATGGTTTCTGAGATTTCGGTCGTATGACGGACTGCTGAGCGGCAGTTCACGAGCATGCATGAAAGGGGTTTCGGTTTGGAGTTAAGGGCAGGGAGGAGTTGAATGCTGGTGAATTGGAGGGGGTCCTGGGGGAACTCAGAGACTCCGGGTTTCTGCAGGTCCCCAGAATGACAGGGATGTTGGAGTGAGGGGGGAGGGGTCTATAGGAGGGAAAGTGTTAAGGTAGTCGTATCATAGGGCAGATAGATCGGGGGCGGAGTAGGTATTTGTGGTGCGAAGTGGTCTGTCAGAGCGTGGGAGGAGGGGCATAGTGGACCAAAGATTGGGGTATGGGTGATTTCTGAGAATAGTGTTAATAGCATGGGGCCAGGGGGGGGCGCACATAGGGTTTGATGGATTTAATCCGATTGAAGTAATTTCTGAGCAGTGTTATTTCAGCTGCTAGGGTCGAAAGATTGAAATCTAGGTTGCGAAGTAGCTGGAGGAGGTTGGGGAGGAGGGGCGGAGTCGGGCTAACGGAGGGGTTATGGACGAAGTGGTTAGGTAGTGAGGGTTGGAGGCATGGAGCCATTGTTTTAAGAGGGGGTGGTAATGTGAGAGGTTCTACGTTGAGAGGAGGATTGGGGAAGGCCAGGGGATGGGAGGGGAGTATAAGCCTGGGAGTGGTGGGGGTGTTAGGTGCGATATGTGCTGGACTGGAAGGGGGAGAGGGGGAAGGGGGGGAGGTGGAGGCAGGGTATGCAGGGCCAGGGGGGAGTGGGAGTGGTGAGGTGGATGGGCATGCAGTTTACGAAGGCTGGGGAGGAGATATGCTGGGCATTGTTTGATGAGGGGCTAGTAAGATGGAGAGGAGGAGTAATAGGGAATGTCGGAATTGGTCGGTCATTAGGGGATGTGGGGTTTTGGCGGAGTGAATTGTGGGGGTGGCTGGGGGATGGTTCAGGTGAAGAGGGAAAGGTAGGATTAAAGGTGAGTTGAGTGTTGTTACGGGCAGGAGTTTCAAGGAGGAGTGGAGTAAGACTCTGGGGGCAGAGGAGAGTTGGCGGGGGTCTAGATGGGGGCAGGTGAGGAGAGTTGGAATTGGAATTGGAATTGGATAGCACTAGGGGGTGGTTCGAGTGCAGCTGCCAGGGTAGGAGCATTTGCCAGGGGACTGTCATTTTGGAGAAGGTTGGGAGTAGTGGCAGCCGAGGGGGGTCCAGAGGGGGATCGGGACTGAGTGGATGTTTGAGGGGGAATAGAAAGTGAGGGGGATTGGGACTGAGGGGATGTTGGAGGGGAGTAGAAAGTGCCAGGTGGTCGGACAGAGTGTTGAAGAGGAGTTCGAAGATTAGGAGGTGCTTCTCAGAGGCTTGGATCGGGATATTTCCCGTTTTGTAGATGGAAATGGTTAATTCACCAGGAAAAAGAGAGGATGGGGAAGTGGCGAGCTTATGACCATGAGGGATTTTAATCGAGCTAGAAACTGGAAGGTGTTGTAGGAAGGTGCTCTTCCATTTAGATGGGCGTTTGGTGTAGAAAATGTAGTTCGTTTTAATGGGGGATGTGAGGCTGTGATAGTAATCTTCAATGAGGGTTTCAGGATGATGGGAGAGGAGTTTATGTTTGAAGTTCTTTTTGGCATTTTTAGAGAGGATGGAGGGGTATGGAATTGTCCAGGAGTTGGGACCATGTTTGATGAGTGAGGGGGGATTGTTAGTCAGATCCTGAGTGGGGGAGGTGTGTAGGTGGTGTTGAGGTCGGACATGGTGGTGAGGCTATATTGGGGGAGAAGAAAATAAAAAGGGGAGAGTGGACAGGGAGGGGCAGGCAAGGAGGTGGGGGTAATAGCGGAGGGAGGTTATAGTGTGTAGTGATGTGTGGGAGTATATGAGAGGGGCAGGGGAGGGAAGTTCTATCTGGGTCTTTATCAGGCGGGGTGGTGAGTATAGGAATGGGAAATGCAGTGATCGCACGTATGAAAGTCGGAGAAGTGCGGAGTGATAAGGAGAGTACGTGAGAGAATTGTGCAGGATACCAGGGGGGACAGGATATCCACTGATTTTGTTAGAGCTAAGATTTATCTCTCAAATATCAGCTTTAAATATATATGCAAAATTATGAGGTTTCAATAGACACTTTTAAATTTTGGTGAACACGACTAATTCAACCAACCAAAAGTGTTGAATTTATTAGGTTGGGCTCCACACAGGAGAGCTACTTACAGGTGGGTGAAGAGCTACCAGTAGCTCACGAGCTACTCATTAGAGAAGCCTGGCTAAGGAACACCGATCATCATGATTTAATCAGCATGGCAGGTCTACCTTTAGTGGGGCACAGGGAGTTGTTAGGTTTATGACCAAGATTGGCCCCAATGGAAGAAGAAGAGGGAAAACTATCCAGAGTCAAGTGCCCAGTATGAGCGCCTAAGCTTTGAGTACTCGAGATATTGGAATTTACCCCTTTGTAGATAAGCGCCCATAAAGGCACATGACTGGGAATTTGCTTATGGTGATTAGCAGTGGGAACATCATTGGATATGGGATTGGCACCCTTATTCACAGGAGTCACTGACTAGATAAAGCAGCAGATGGTCTGGAAATGGTTGCTGGTAGATGAATGTGTCCAATAACTGCAATTGTGTTGCTAAAAGCTAGAAGCTGTTTCAAAGAATTGGTCAGTGATGTAATAATGGATTTTAGAAGCCCCTACCTCAGTTTTCAAATCTAGGATAAAAGCAGTGTAAGAGGCCTGGTCAGAGGAGATGGGAACAGAAACATCAGGTGCCGTGGAAGAACGCACCAAATTATTTGCGACATCCTAATCGTTCTTCATCTCGGCCAATGGGGCAAAGCGGTTACTGCAAGGTAAAGCATCCTCAAATTTAGACTGTAGTTGCTAGACAGAATTGGACTGTACTAGTGATGTTAGGGGAGATTTATAAAGCGCACGTACACCAACAGGTCTTTTGGTGCTAAGTTGGCTCAAGTGCGTTTGTTAACAGTGAGTGTGCTTTGCCCACAGTATGTTGCTCCTGGGCCTGAAGAGTATAGGCCATATGTATGAAGGTACCCATTTGCAATTCTGAATTACCAATTTTTGGCGAATCGCAAACTCAGAATCGCAAATTGGTATGTATGTAATAAATCGCAATTAAATAGCGATTTGGTAAAAATCGCTATTTAATTGCGAGATTCCCAATAGCGATTCCTTAAGCATCAGAAATCGCAATTTTGCGATTTCTTAACGCAAAAAATCGCAATTTTGCGAATTTTTCGAATCTGCCAATCGGAAACTCGGGTGCAGCTTGATGACATCACAACAAGGAAGTGTGACTACCCATGCTGCACCTGAGATGCTGTGTCACAGTCAGAGAGAAGGAGTGGTGGAGAGGGAACTGTACAGTTTTCTACAGAATGGCTGAAACTGGACACATGGCCAGCCAGGAAACTCAGCAGCAGCAGCAGAGTGACGGTGCAAGGAAGAGAAAGCAGAAATTCTCAGAGTCGGAGTTGGAGGTATTAATTCAGGAAATGGTGCTCAGCCATGAGCTACTATTTGGAAAAAAATCATTGAGGGTGCCGGAGTCTCGCAAGAGGCGCATTTGGGCTGACATCCAGCAGAAAGTCAATGCAGTGGGGGTGACACACAGGAGTGACGATGAACGGAGAAAGCGATGGTACGATCTGCGCCAGTGCTCGAAGGAGAAGTTGGCTGCCAGGCTGGAGCAGTCCAGGAACACCGGTGGAAGGACCTCAACAGTCTCTGACTCTACACCTCTGGAAGAACTGGTGGAGGGGACCCTGCAACCAGAAAGTGTCATGGGCGTGGCTGCTCTCGACAGCTCTAAGCAACAAGTACCAGGACCAGGTAACAAGCATGCCATCCCACCCCTGACAACCCCCAAACACCCCCCAGCAGCGACCTAGGGGCAGGAGTAAGTTTGTAGTCCAGAGCAGGTACACCGGCACACACAGCAATGCATTATGGGAGATGTAGTAACATGAACAGTGAAGTGGTGCCTTGTCACCCAGCTAGTCCCCAATTACATGTGCACGTCAGGAAAGAAAAGTACATGACACATGTAACCCCAAACAGTGAAATGTATTAATTGACAAGTGCAAGTGAGAACAGTTAATGAATGTGTGCATTTAAGTCCACAGCACCATCTGCAGCATAGCCTACAGGCAGTGGGACACTGGCCGAAAGTCCAAACTTAGGAGACGCAGGGCATGAGGAGAACACAGATGGGGAGGACAGCCCCGCCATCCCTCCGAGCCAACGCAGGAGACATGTAGTCAGACCACTACCCCCATTGGAGGGCGAGGCCGAGGACAGCGACGTCAATGTGCACTCAGAGCCAACATAGCCACAGCAACAAGTCCGTGCACATGCTGACCAACTCCCACAAAGCACAACCAGGCGCAGGCCTCGCACACCCAGAAGTGCTGCAGATCCGGCGGAGGGAACAGTCTTTGCCGGCCTGGAGATGCATATGTTGAAGGTGCAATGCCTGCAAGCAAAAAACATTAAATCTTTACAGCGAGAAGTGAGGGCAGGCTTCAGGGGCATGACGGGTGAACTGACCGGTGCCCTGCAGGCATTCTGTGAAGAACTAAGAGCAGACCGTGCTGCAAGGCGCCGAGAATTGCTGAGCATGGACCTCTACACACGGGCCATGAACCGCCTGGCCTCTGCCACCAAGGTCCTCTCCAGGCGCAGCATACACATGCAGCGCGAGGTGGCACATGGTAGCCAGGACGTAGCGAGGGCACTGGTGCAGGTTACAGCTGCTGTAGACGAGCTGCGGGCAATGCGTACAACTGGGCCAGGAGTCCTAACTCCCACTGAAGCAGACGCACTGTCAGGGCGGAGCAGCAACACCCCCCACCCATCATGGAGAGGCGCCGTAGTAGCAGAAACAGTCGGCCTACCATGCCTAATGAGGAGGACACTGTGCAAGCACCAACAGGGGCTTCATCTTGCCAGCGCCGCATGTGAGGTGCAAAGTTTTTGACCACTGGAAGGGGCGGCTAGCCACTTGGCTTGTACACTATCTCCTGTTTACACACTTGCACTGTGACTTTAACATGTGCAGGAAACATGGAGTGTGATTGGTTGGCTTTCAGGCTGTGTGACAAAATTGATCCTGCAGTTAAGGAATTAAACACAGTCGCACACATGAGATCTGGCATTGTGTCATACTTTCTTACCAAGAAATAGTTGTATAAGCAATCGCAATGGAGCGCACACCGCTAGCCCCTCCTCCGGATCGCCCCTAGAGAATCTGGTACATGGAGTTCTTGAGTGGTTCACCACAGTGGGTGCAAGTAGGTACTTGTAGAACTGATGATCTCTAGACCCGATACATGTCCCGGGTTTTTGGATATCGCCCGAGACATGGCTCGGGTTTCGGGATAACTTCCCTCATCAGTAGAGAAAATAGTTAGGGGTGGAAAAGAAGGCCGCCAAACAACCGTCAATGGCCTCGATGCCCGAACCGGCACGCAGGTGTGTCGTCCAGGAGCCCGTCGGCTCAAAGCTCAAGGGAGCCAATTTGTATAAGCAATCGCAATGGAGCGCACACCGCTAGCCCCTCCTCCGGATCGCCCCTAGGGAATCTGGTACATGGAGTTCTTGAGTGGTTCACCCCAGTGGGTGCAAGTAGATACTTGTAGAACTGATGATCTCTAGACCCGATACATGTCCCGGGTTTTTGGATATCGCCCGAGACATGGCTCGGGTTTCGGGATAACTTCCCTCATCAGTAGAGAAAATAGTTAGGGGTGGAAGAGAAGGCCGCCAAACAACCGTCAATGGCCTCGATGCCCGAACCGGCACGCAGGTGCGTCGTCCAGGAGCCCGTCGGCTTACAGCTCAAGGGAGCCAATTTGTATAAGCAATCGCAATGGAGCGCACACCGCTAACCCCTCATCCGGATCGCCCCTAGGGAATCTGGTACATGGAGTTCTTGAGTGGTTCACCCCAGTGGGTGCAAGTAGGTTTTTGTAGAACTGATGATCTCTAGACCCGATACATGTCCCGGGTTTTTGTATATCGCCCGAGACATGGCACGGGTTTCGGGATAACTTCCCTCATCAGTAGAGAAAATAGTTAGGGGTGGAAGAGAAGGCCTCCAAACAACCGTCAATGGCCTCGATGCCCGAACCGGCACGCAGGTGCGTCGTCCAGGAGCCCGTCAGCTCAAAGCTCAAGGGAGCCAATTTGTATAAGCAATCGCAATGGAGCGCACACCGCTAGCCCCTCCTCTGGATCGCCCCCAGGGAATCTGGTACATGGAGTTCTTGAGTGGTTCACCCCAGTGGGTGCAAGTAGGTACTTGTAGAACTGATGATCTCTAGACCCGATACATGTCCCGGGTCTTTGGATATCGCCCGAGACATGGCTCGGGTTTCGGGATAACTTCCCTCATCAGTAGAGAAAATAGTTAGGGGTGGAAGAGAAGGCCGCCAAACAACCGTCAATGGCCTCGATGCCCGAACCGGCACGCAGGTGCGTCGTCCAGGAGCCCGTCGGCTCAAAACTCAAGGGAGCCAATTTGTATAAGCAATCGCAATGGAGCGCACACCGCTAACCCCTCCTCCGGATCGCCCCTAGGGAATCTGGTACATGGAGTTCTTGAGTAGTTCACCCCAGTGGGTGCAAGTAGGTACTTGTAGAACTGATGATCTCTAGACCGGATACATGTCCCGGGTTTTTGGATATCGCCCGAGACATGGCTCGGGTTTCGGGATAACTTCCCTCATCAGTAGAGAAAATAGTTAGGGGTGGAAGAGAAGGCCGCCAAACAACCGTAAATGGCCTCGATGCCCGAACCGGCACGCAGGTGCGTCGTCCAGGAGCCCGTCGGCTCAAAGCTCAAGGGAGCCAATTTGTATAAGCAATCGCAATGGAGCGCACACCGCTAGCCCCTCCTCCGGATCGCCCCTAGGGAATCTGGTACATGGAGTTCTTGAGTGGTTCACCCCAGTGGGTGCAAGTAGGTACTTGTAGAACTGATGATCTCTAGACCCGATACATGTCCCGGGTTTTTGGATAGCGCCCGAGACATGGCTCGGGTTTCGGGATAACTTCCCTCATCAGTAGAGAAAATAGATAGGGGTGGAAGAGAAGGCCGCCAAACAACCGTCAATGGCCTCGATGCCCGAACCGGCATGCAGGTGCGTCGTCCAGCAGCCCGTCGGCTCAAAGCTCGAGGGAGCCAATTTGTATAAGCAATCGCAATGGAGCGCACACCGCTAGCCCCTCCTCCGGATCGCCCCTAGGGAATCTGGTACATGGAGTTCTTGAGTGGTTCACCCCAGTGGGTGCAAGTAGGTACTTGTAGAACTGATGATCTCTAGACCCGATACATGTCCCGGGTCTTTGGATATCGCCCGAGACATGGCTCGGGTTTCGGGATAACTTCCCTCATCAGTAGAGAAAATAGTTAGGGGTGGAAGAGAAGGCCGCCAAACAACCGTCAATGGCCTCGATGCCCGAACCGGCACGCAGGTGCGTCGTCCAGGAGCCCGTCGGCTCAAAACTCAAGGGAGCCAATTTGTATAAGCAATCGCAATGGAGCGCACACCGCTAACCCCTCCTCCGGATCGCCCCTAGGGAATCTGGTACATGGAGTTCTTGAGTAGTTCACCCCAGTGGGTGCAAGTAGGTACTTGTAGAACTGATGATCTCTAGACCGGATACATGTCCCGGGTTTTTGGATATCGCCCGAGACATGGCTCGGGTTTCGGGATAACTTCCCTCATCAGTAGAGAAAATAGTTAGGGGTGGAAGAGAAGGCCGCCAAACAACCGTAAATGGCCTCGATGCCCGAACCGGCACGCAGGTGCGTCGTACAGGAGCCCGTCGGCTCAAAGCTCAAGGGAGCCAATTTGTATAAGCAATCGCAATGGAGCGCACACCGCTAGCCCCTCCTCCGGATCGCCCCTAGGGAATCTGGTACATGGAGTTCTTGAGTGGTTCACCCCAGTGGGTGCAAGTAGGTACTTGTAGAACTGATGATCTCTAGACCCGATACATGTCCCGGGTTTTTGGATAGCGCCCGAGACATGGCTCGGGTTTCGGGATAACTTCCCTCATCAGTAGAGAAAATAGATAGGGGTGGAAGAGAAGGCCGCCAAACAACCGTCAATGGCCTGGATGCCCGAACCGGCATGCAGGTGCGTCGTCCAGCAGCCCGTCGGCTCAAAGCTCGAGGGAGCCAATTTGTATAAGCAATCGCAATGGAGCGCACACCGCTAGCCCCTCCTCCGGATCGCCCCTAGGGAATCTGGTACATGGAGTTCTTGAGTGGTTCACCCCAGTGGGTGCAAGTAGGTACTTGTAGAACTGATGATCTCTAGACCCGATACGTGTCCCGGGTTTTGGGATATCGCCCGTGACATGGCTCGGGTTTCGGGATAACTTCCCTCATCAGTAGAGAAAATAGCTAGGGGTGGAAGAGAAGGCCGCCAAACAACCGTCAATGGCCTCGATGCCCGAACCGGCACGCAGGTGTGTCGTCCAGCAGCCCGTCGGCTCAAAGCTCGAGGGAGCCAATTTGTATAAGCAATCGCAATGGAGCGCACACCGCTAGCCCCTCCTCCGGATCGCCTCTTGGGAATCTAGTACATGGAGTTCTTGAGTGGTTCACCCCAGTGGGTGCAAGTAGGTACTTGTAGAACTGATGATCTCTAGACCTGATACATGTCCCGGGTTTTTGGATATCGCCCGAGACATGGCTCGGGTTTCGGGATAACTTCCCTCATCAGTAGAGAAAATAGTTAGGGGTGGAAGAGAAGGCCGCCAAACAACCGTCAATGGCCTCGATGCCCGAACCGGCACACAGGTGCGTCGTCCAGGAGCCCGTCGGCTCAAAGCTCAAGGGAGCTAATTTGTATAAGCAATCGCAAAGGAGCGCACACCGCTAGCCCCTCCTCCGGATCGCCCCTAGGGAATCTGGTACATGGAGTTCTTGAGTGGTTCACCCCAGTGGGTGCAAGTAGGTACTTGTAGAACTGATGATCTCTAGACCCGATACATGTCCCGGGTTTTTGGATATCGCCCGAGACATGGCTCGGGTTTCGGGATAACTTCCCTCATTAGTAGAGAAAATAGTTAGGGGTGGAAGAGAAGGCCGCCAAACAACCGTCAATGGCCTCGATGCCCGAACCGGCACGCAGGTGCGTCGTCCAGGAGCCCGTCGGCTCAAAGCTCAAGGGAGCCAATTTGTGTAAGCAATCGCAATGGAGCGCACACCTCTAGCCCCTCCTCCGGATCGCCCCTAGGGAATCTAGTACATGGAGTTCTTCAGTGGTTCACCCCAGTGGGTGTAAGTAGGTACTTGTAGAACTGATGATCTCTAGACCCGATACATGTCCCGGGTTTTTTGATATCTCCCGAGACATGGCTCGGGTTTCGGGATAACTTCCCTCATCCGTAGAGAAAATAGTTAGGGGTGGAAGAGAAGGCCGCCAAACAACCGTCAATGGCCTGGATGCCCGAACCGGCACGCAGGTGCGTCGTCCAGGAGCCCGTCGGCTCAAAGCTCAAGGGAGCCAATTTGTATAAACAATCGCAATGGAGCGCACACCGCTAGCCCCTCCTCCGGATCGCCCCTAGGGAATCTGGTACATGGAGTTCTTGAGTGGTTCACCCCAGTGGGTGCAAGTAGGTACTTGTAGAACTGATGATCTCTAGACCCGATACATGTCCCGGGTTTTTGGATATCGCCCAAGACATGACTCGGGTTTCGGGATAACTTCCCTCATCAGTAGAGAAAATAGTTAGGGGTGGAAGAGAAGGCCGCCAAACAACCGTCAATGGCCTCGATGCCCGAACCGGCACGCAGGTGCGTCGTCCAGGAGCCCGTCGGCTCAAAGCTCAAGGGAGCCAATTTGTATAAGCAATCGCAATGGAGCGCACACCGCTAGCCCCTCCTCCGGATCGCCCGTAGGGAATCTGGTACATGGAGTTCTTGAGTGGTTCACCCCAGTGGGTGCAAGTAGGTACTTGTAGAACTGATGATCTCTAGACCCGATACATGTCCCGGGTTTTTGGATATCGCCCGAGACATGGCTCGGGTTTCGGGATAACTTCCCTCATCAGTAGAGAAAATAGTTAGGGGTGGAAGAGAAGGCCGCCAAACAACCGTCAATGGCCTCGATGCCCGAACCGGCACGCAGGTGCGTCGTCCAGGAGCCCGTTGGCTCAAAGCTCAAGGGAACCAATTTGTATAAGCAATCGCCATGGAGCGCACACCGCTAGCCCCTCCTCCGGATCGTCCCTAGGGAATCTGGTACATGGAGTTCTTGAGTGGTTCACCCCAGTGGGTGCAAGTAGGTACTTGTAGAACTGATGATCTCTAGACCCGATACATGTCCCGGATTTTTGGATATCGGCCGAGACATGGCTCGGGTTTCGGGATAACTTCCCTCATCAGTAGAGAAAATAGTTAGGGGTGGAAGAGAAGGCCGTCAAACAACTGTCAATGGCCTCGATGCCCGAACCGGCACACAGGTGCGTCGTCCAGGAGCCCGTCGGCTCAAAGCTCAAGGGAGCCAATTTGTATAAGCAATCGCAATGGAGCGCACACCGCTAGCCCCTCCTCCGGATCGCCCCTAGGGAAACTGGTACATGGAGTTCTTGAGTGGTTCACCCCAGTGGGTGCAAGTAGGTACTTGTAGAACTGATGATCTCTAGACCCGATACATGTCCCGGGTTTTTGGATATCGCCCGAGACACGGCTCGGGTTTCGGGGTAACTTCCCTCATCAGTAGAGAAAATAGTTAGGGGTGGAAGAGAAGGCCGCCAAACAACGGTCAATGGCCTCGATGCCCGAACCAGCACGCAGGTGCGTCGTCCAGGAGCCCGTAAGCTCAAAGCTCAAGGGAGCCAATTTGTATAAGCAATCGCAATGGAGCGCACACCGCTAGCCCCTCCTCCGGATCGCCCCTAGGGAATCTGGTACATGGAGTTCTTGAGTGGTTCACCCCAGTGGGTGCAAGTAGGTACTTGTAGAACTGATGATCTCTAGACCCGAGACGTGTCCTGGGTTTTTGGATATCGCCCGTGACATTGCTCGGGTTTCGGGATAACTTTCCTCATCAGTAGAGAAAATAGTTAGGGGTGGAAGAGAAGGCCGCCAAATAACCGTCAATGGCCTCGATGCCCGAACCGGCACGCAGGTGCGTCGTCCAGGAGCCCGTCGGCTCAAAGCTCAAGGGAGCCAATTTGTATAAGCAATCGCAATGGAGCGCACACTGCTAGCCCCTCCTCCGGATCGCCCCTAGGGAATCTGGTACATGGAGTTCTTGAGTGGTTCACCCCAGTGGGTGCAAGTAGGTACTTGTAGAACTGATGATCTCTAGACCCGATACATGTCCCGGGTTTTTGGATATCGCCCGAGACATGGCTCGGGTTTCGGGATAACTTCCCTCATCAGTAGAGAAAATAGTTAGGGGTGGAAGAGAAGGCCGCCAAACAACCGTCAATTGCCTCGATGCCCAAACCGGCACGCAGGCGCGTCGTCCAGGAGCCCGTCGGCTCAAACCTCAAGGGAGCCAATTTGTATAAGCAATCGCAATGGAGCGCACACCGCTAGCCCCTCCTCCGGATCGCCCCTAGGGAATCTGGTACATGGAGTTCTTGAGTGGTTCACCCCAGTGGGTGCAAGTAGGTACTTGTAGAACTGATGATCTCTAGACCCGATACATGTCCCGGGTTTTTGGATATCGCCCGAGACATGGCTCGGGTTTCGGGATAACTTCCCTCATCAGTAGAGAAAATAGTTAGGGGTGGAAGAGAAGGCCGCCAAACAACCGTCAATGGCCTCGATGCCCGAACCGGCACGCAGGTGCGTCATCCAGGAGCCCGTCGGCTCAAAGCTCAAGGGAGCCAATTTGTATAAACAATCGCAATGGAGCGCACACCGCTAGCCCCTCCTCTGGATGGCCCCTAGGGAATCTGGTACATGGAGTTCTAGAGTGGTTCACCCCAGTGGGTGCAAGTAGGTACTTGTAGAACTGATGATCTCTAGACCCGATACATGTCCCGGGTTTTTGGATATCGCCCGAGACATGGCTCGGGTTTCGGGATAACTTCCCTCATCAGTAGAGAAAATAGTTAAGGGTGGAAGAGAAGGCCGCCAAACAACCGTCAATGGCCTCGATGCCCGAACCTGCACGCAGGTGCGTCGTCCAGGAGCCCGTCGGCTCAAAGCTCAAGGGAGCCAATTTGTATAAGCAATCGCAATGGAGCGCACACCGCTAACCCCTAATCCGGATCGCCCCTAGGGAATCTGGTACATGGAGTTCTTGAGTGGTTCACCCCAGTGGGTGCAAGTAGGTACTTGTAGAACTGATGATCTCTAGACCCGATACATGTCCCGGGTTTTTGGATATCGCCCGAGACATGGCACGGGTTTCGGGATAACTTCCCTCATCAGTAGAGAAAATAGTTAGGGGTGGAAGAGAAGGCCGCCAAACAACCGTCAATGGCCTCGATGCCCGAACCGGCACGCAGGTGCGTCGTCCAGGAGCCCGTCAGCTCAAAGCTCAAGGGAGCCAATTTGTATAAGCAATCGCAATGGAGCGCATACCGCTAGCCCCTACTCTGGATCGCCCCCAGGGAATCTGGTACATGGAGTTCTTGAGTGGTTCACCCCAGTGGGTGCAAGTAGGTACTTGTATAACTGATGATCTCTAGACCCGATACATGTCCCGGGTCTTTGGATATCGCCCGAGACATGGCTCGGGTTTCGGGATGACCTCCCTCATCAGTAGAGAAAATAGTTAGGGGTGGAAGATAAGGCCGCCAAACAACCGTCAATGGCCTCGATGCCCGAACCGGCACGCAGGTGCGTCGTCCAGGAGCCCGTCGGCTCAAAGCTCAAGGGAGCCAATTTGCATAAGCAATCGCAATGGAGCGCACACCGCTAACCCCTCCTCCGGATCGCCCCTAGGGAATCTGGTACATGGAGTTCTTGAGTAGTTCACCCCAGTGGGTGCAAGTAGGTACTTGTAGAACTGATGATCTCTAGACCGGATACATGTCCCGGGTTTTTGGATATCGCCCGAGACATGGCTCGGGTTTCGGGATAACTTCCCTCATCAGTAGAGAAAATAGTTAGGGGTGGAAGAGAAGGCCGCCAAACAACCGTCAATGGCCTCGATGCCCGAACCGGCACGCAGGTGCGTCGTCCAGGAGCCCATCGGCTCAAAGCTCAAGGGAGCCAATTTGTATAAGCAATCGCAATGGAGCGCACACCGCTAGCCCCTCCTCCGGATCGCCCCTAGGGAATCTGGTACATGGAGCTCTTGAGTGGTTCACCCCAGTGGGTGCAAGTAGGTACTTGTAGAACTGATGATCTCTAGACCCGATACATGTCCCGGGTTTTTGGATAGCGCCCGAGACATGGCTCGGGTTTCGGGATAACTTCCCTCATCAGTAGATAAAATAGATAGGGGTGGAAGAGAAGGCCGCCAAACAACCGTCAATGGCCTCGATGCCCGAACCGGCACGCAGGTGCGTCGTCCAGCAGCCCGTCGGCTCAAAGCTTGAGGGAGCCAATTTGTATAAGCAATCGCAATGGAGCGTACACCGCTAGCCCCTCCTCCGGATCGCCCCTAGGGAATCTGGTACATGGAGTTCTTGAGTGGTTCACCCCAGTGGGTGCAAGTAGGTACTTGTAAAACTGATGATCTCTAGACCCGATACGTGTCCCGGGTTTTTGGATATCGCCCGTGACATGGCTCGGGTTTCGGGATAACTTCCCTCATCAGTAGAGAAAATAGTTAGGGGTGGAAGAGAAGGCCGCCAAACAACCGTCAATGGCCTCGATGCCCGAACCGGCACACAGGTGCGTCGTCCAGGAGCCCGTCGGCTCAAAGCTCAAGGGAGCTAATTTGTATAAGCAATCGCAATGGAGCGCACACCGCTAGCCCCTCCTCCGGATCGCCCCTAGGGAATCTGGTACATGGAGTTCTTGAGTGGTTCACCCCAGTGGGTGCAAGTAGGTACTTGTAGAACTGATGATCTCTAGACCCGATACATGTCCCGGGTTTTTGGATATCGCCCGAGACATGGCTCGGGTTTCGGGATAACTTCCCTCATTAGTAGAGAAAATAGTTAGGGGTGGAAGAGAAGGCCGCCAAACAACCGTCAATGGCCTCGATGCCCGAACCGGCACGCAGGTGCGTCGTCCAGGAGCCCGTCGGCTCAAACCTCAAGGGAGCCAATTTGTGTAAGCAATCGCAATGGAGCGCACACCTCTAGCCCCTCCTCCGGATCGCCCCTAGGGAATCTGGTATATGGAGTTCTTCAGTGGTTCACCCCAGTGGGTGCAAGTAGGTACTTGTAGAACTGATGATCTCTAGACCCGATACATGTCCCGGGTTTTTTGATATCGCCCGAGACATGGCTCGGGTTTCGGGATAACTTCCCTCATCCGTAGAGAAAATAGTTAGGGGTGGAAGAGAAGGCCGCCAAACAACCGTCAATGGCCTGGATGCCCGAACCGGCACGCAGGTGCTTCGTCCAGGAGCCCGTCGGCTCAAAGCTCAAGGGAGCCAATTTGTATAAGCAATCGCAATGGAGCGCACACTGCTAGCCCCTCCTCCGGATCGCCCCTAGGGAATCTGGTACATGGAGTTCTTGAGTGGTTCACCCCAGTGGGTGCAAGTAGGTACTTGTAGAACTGATGATCTCTAGACCCGATACATGTCCCGGATTTTTGGATATCGCCCGAGACATGGCTCGGGTTTCGGGATAACTTCCCTCATCAGTAGAGAAAATAGTTAGGGGTGGAAGAGAAGGCCGTCAAACAACTGTCAATGGCCTCGATGCCCGAACTGGCACACAGGTGCGTCGTCCAGGAGCCCGTCGGCTCAAAGCTCAAGGGAGCCAATTTGTATAAGCAATCGCAATGGAGCGCACACCGCTAGCCCCTCCTCCGGATCGCCCCTAGGGAATCTGGTACATGGAGTTCTTGAGTGGTTCACCCCAGTGGGTGCAAGTAGGTACTTGTAGAACTGATGATCTCTAGACCCGATACATGTCCCGGGTTTTTGGATATCACCCGAGACATGGCTCGGGTTTCGGGATAACTTCCCTCATCAGTAGAGAAAATAGTTAGGGGTGGAAGAGAAGGCCGCCAAACAACCGTCAATGGCCTCGATGCCGAACCGGCACGCAGGTGCGCCGTCCAGGAGCCCGTCGGCTCAAAGCTCAAGGGAGCCAATTTGTATAAGCAATCGCAATGGAGCGCACACCGCTAGCCCCTCCTCCGGATCGCCCGTAGGGAATCTGGTACATGGAGTTCTTGAGTGGTTCACCCCAGTGGGTGCAAGTAGGTACTTGTAGAACTGATGATCTCTAGACCCGATACATGTCCCGGGTTTTTGGATATCGCCCGAGACATGGCTTGGGTTTCGGGATAACTTCCCTCATCAGTAGAGAAAATAGTTAGGGGTGGAAGAGAAGGCCGCCAAACAACCGTCAATGGCCTCGATGCCCGAACCGGCACGCAGGTGCGTCGTCCAGGAGCCCTTTGGCTCAAAGCTCAAGGGAACCAATTTGTATAAGCAATCGCCATGGAGCGCACACCGCTAGCCCCTCCTCTGGATCGTCCCTAGGGAATCTGGTACATGGAGTTCTTGAGTGGTTCACCCCAGTGGGTGCAAGTAGGTACTTGTAGAACTGATGATCTCTAGACCCGATACATGTCCTGGATTTTTGGATATCGCCCGAGACATGGCTCGGGTTTCGGGATAACTTCCCTCATCAGTAGAGAAAATAGTTAGGGGTGGAAGAGAAGGCCGTCAAACAACTGTCAATGGCCTCGATGCCCGAACTGGCACACAGGTGCGTCGTCCAGGAGCCCGTCGGCTCAAAGCTCAAGGGAGCCAATTTGTATAAGCAATCGCAATGGAGCGCACACCGCTAGCCCCTCCTCCGGATCGCCCCTAGGGAATCTGGTACATGGAGTTCTTGAGTGGTTCACCCCAGTGGGTGCAAGTAGGTACTTGTAGAACTGATGATCTCTAGACCCGATACATGTCCCGGGTTTTTGGATATCGCCCGAGACATGGCTCGGGTTTCGGGATAACATCCCTCATCAGTAGAGAAAATAGTTAGGGGTTGAAGAGAAGGCCGCCAAACAACCGTCAATGGCCTCGATGCCCGAACCGGCACGCAGGTGCGTCGTCCAGGAGCCCGTAAGCTCAAAGCTCAAGGGAGCCAATTTGTATAAGCAATCGCAATGGAGCGCACACCGCTAGCCCCTCCTCCGGATCGCCCCTAAGGAATCTGGTACATGGAGTTCTTGAGTGGTTCACCCCAGTGGGTGCAAGTAGGTACTTGTAGAACTGATGATCTCTAGACCCGATACGTGTCCCGGGTTTTTGGATATCGCCCGTGACATTGCTCGGGTTTCGGGATAACTTTCCTCATCAGTAGATAAAATAGTTAGGGGTGGAAGAGAAGGCCGCCAAATAACCGTCAATGGCCTCGATGCCCGAACTGGCACGCAGGTGCGTCGTCCAGGAGCCCGTCGGCTCAAAGCTCAAGGGAGCCAATTTGTATAAGCAATCGCAATGGAGCGCACACCGCTAGCCCCTCCTCCGGATCGCCCCTAGGGAATCTGGTACATGGAGTTCTTGAGTGGTTCACCCCAGTGGGTGCAAGTAGGTACTTGTAGAACTGATGATCTCTAGACCCGATACATGTCCCGGGTTTTTGGATATCGCCCGAGACATGGCTCGGGTTTCGGGATAACTTCCCTCATCAGTAGAGAAAATAGTTAGGGGTGGAAGAGAAGGCCGCCAAACAACCGTCCATGGCCTCGATGCCCGAACCGGCACGCAGATGCGTCGTCCAGGAGCCCGTCGGCTCAAAGCTCAAGGGAGCCAATTTGTATAAGCAATCGCAATGGAGCGCACACCGCTAACCCCTCCTCCGGATCGCCCCTAGGGAATCTGGTACATGGAGTTCTTGAGTGGTTCACCCCAGTGGGTGCAAGTAGGTACTTCTAGAACTGATGATCTCTAGACCCGATACATGTCCCGGGTTTTTGGATATCGCCCGAGACATGGCTCGGGTTTCGGGATGACGTCCCTCATCAGTAGAGAAAATAGTTAGGGGTGGAAGAGAAGGCCGCCAAACAACCGTCAATGGCCTCGATGCCCGAACCGGCACGCAGGTGCGTCGTCCAGGAGCCCGTCGGCTCAAAGCTCAAGGGAGCCAATTTGTATAAGCAATCGCAATGGAGCGCACACCGCTAGCCCCTCCTCCTGTTCGCCCCTAGGGAATCTGGTACGTGGAGTTCTTGAGTGGTTCACCCCAGTGGGTGCAAGTAGGTACTTGTAGAACTGATAATCTCTAGACCCGATACATGTCCCGGGTTTTTGGATATCGCCCGAGACATGGCTCGGGTTTCGGGATAACTTCCCTCATCAGTAGAGAAAATAGTTAAGGGTGGAAGAGAAGGCCGCCAAACAACCGTCAATGGCCTCGATGCCCGAGCCGGCACGCAGGTGCGTCGTCCAGGAGCCCGTCGGCTCAAAGCTCAAGGGAGCCAATTTGTATAAGCAATCGCAATGGAGCGCACACCGCTAACCCCTCATCCGGATCGCCCCTAGGGAATCTGGTATATGGAGTTCTTGAGTGGTTCACCCCAGTGGGTGCAAGTAGGTACTTGTAGAACTGATGATCTCTAGACCCGATACATGTCCTGGGCTTTTGGATATCGCCCGAGACATGGCACGGGTTTCGGGATAACTTCCCTCATCAGTAGAGAAAATAGTTAGGGGTGGAAGAGAAGGCCGCCAAACAACCGTCAATGGCCTCGATGCCCGAACCGGCACGCAGGTGCGTCGTTCAGGAGCCCGTTGGCTCAAAGCTCAAGGGAGCCAATTTGTATAAGCAATCGCAATGGAGCGCACACCGCTAGCCCCTCTTCCGGATCGCCCCTAGGGAATCTGGTACATGGAGTTCTTGAGTGGTTCACCCCAGTGGGTGCAAGTAGGTACTTGTAGAACTGATGATCTCTAGACCCGATACATGTCCCGGGTTTTTGGATATCGCCCGAGACATGGCTCGGGTTTCGGGATAACTTCCATCATCAGTAGAGAAAATAGTTAGGGGTGGAAGAGAAGGCCGCCAAACAACGGTCAATGGCCTCGATGCCCGAACCGGCACGCAGGTGCGTCGTCCAGGAGCCCGTCGGCTCAAAGCTCAAGGGAGACAATTTGTATAAGCAATCACAATGGAGCGCACACCGCTAGCCCCTCCTCCGGATCGCCCCCAGGGAATCTGGTACATGGAGTTCTTGAGTGGTTCACCCTAGTGGGTGTGTTGGACTTGGCCCGTCTGGCAGGTCCACCCCTGAAGTTTGTGCTTAGTATATGTGACCGGGGGATGGTGAGTCCCCTCCTGAGTGTGTGCGTGGTGAGAGAGACCTGCCGCCCATAGGAATGCATGGGGGATGTATGTGGCTCTGGTAGTTCCTGATGCGTGGGGCGTGCCGGGCCGTGTTTGGTATGTGTGCGCTCGTGAGGTTGAATGCTACAAGATGATGTCTGCGGCATGCGTGTGGCTAGAAGGGAAGGGCCCCTTCTAGACCTTGGTGTGTGTGTGCAGTAGATGTGCTGGCGCCTGATTGGCTGAAGCCGGCTGGGCCTTCCCCCACCAGGCTGGCCCCACCCCCCCGGGGGTGCGTCCAGTGTCCCTGGCCTGGCCAGCACCAAGAAATTCCTTGTAACCAGTTCCAGCTGGTTCTCTCCCTGCCTGCCCCTTTTGGAGACAAAGGGCGCTCCTGTATAAAAGGGGGGTGGGCCCTTTTCTCTCTCTCTTCTCTCTTCCTGCTTCTCCTGACTGGAACCCTGCCAGGGGCTGCTGCTGCGGGGGCTCAGGGTTGGCTGGCCTCCCTGGGCCCTGCCCTGCTCCTGAACTGCTGTTGGGCCTCTGCCCCTCCTAGGAGCTGCTGTACTCCTCCTGAGGTCCTGGACTCTCCCATGGACTTTGCTATCCCTCATCTAGCGCTTGGGAGCGCTTTCCTCCGACCCCTAGCGCTTGGAGCGCTTCACTCTGTCTCCTAGCGCTTTGGAGCGCTTTGCCCGTGTTTCTAGCGCTGGGAGCGCTTCCTTCCACCAGCCGGTGCTACCCGGCCTTTGCCCTGTTCTGCGGGGTTCTACACCCCCAGCGAGTGCCTACCTCGCTACTGCCCCATTCCCGAGGGGGGCCTGACCCTCGTCAATTCCCCCCAAGTCACCGCCGCCGGCCCGGGACCCCTCCGTGAAGCCCTCCCCCGGGCCGTGCTGTGATTGGATGGCGGCCCGGGCTTGGCTCCTGACGTCTCCCCGGGCCGCGCTGTGATTGGACGTCGGCCCGGGGAGCTGGGGAGGCGAGGAAAGAAGAGCCGAGTAATGCAGAAGGCAGCGGGAGCCTACTCCGCGCCCCTGCTTGACCCCAGGACCGCCGCGACTTCCCCCCGGGGCCCCCAGGAGCGAGAGGGAGCCCCGGAGAGCGGAGAGAGACCGGCGCGCTCGGCGACCGGTGAGTAATGCCGGAGGGGAGGCGGGGCATCGGGCCACATTGCCGGTGGCCGCCCCTCCCCTCCAGCGCGAGCCCGAGTGTGCTCAGAGGCCCCCGGGGCCCCCAGTGATGCCGGGTCCCCCGAGGGGGGCCCCGCCTGCCCGCAGCTTGTCTCCCTGAGCCTGAGAGGCTCCCTCATGGCCCGTGGGGCCACCATTGATGCCGGGTCCCCCGAGGGGGGGCCCGCCTGCCCGCAGCCTTGTCCCGAGCCCAGTGGGGCTCCCACTATTCCCCGAGCCCAGCGAGGCTCCTACAATGCCTGAGCCCGAGAGGCTCCACCGTGACCCTTTGTCTTCCTGAGCCCCGAGAGGCTCCACCACGTGCCCCCTTGTTCCTCCGAGCCCCGAGAGGCTCCACTATCGCCCTCCTGTCCCCCTGAGCCTGCAAGGCTCCACCCAAGTCCCTCAGCGGCCCAGCACTTCGTGGGCAGCTGCCACGTTTAGGTTTGCCCGGGCCCTTTCAGGCCACTTTGGACACCGAGACTCTAAGGCGCCCCTGCCCCAGGACGGTCATCTGGCCTAGGGGGTGCTGCTGACTAATATCAATGTGATGCTGAGGATTACTATGTGTTGCCCTGCTGATTGACTATGTGTTGCCCTGCTGATGGGGCCTCTGTTGTGTTATGTACCTTGTCCCTTCCCGCCTGAGTACCCGATGTCTCATGTATGTGATCCCTGGTCAGAGTGAGTTCTACTGCTAGTTCTAGGAAGCTCCCAGGAGATGTGTGTTCTAATGCCAGTTCCACTAGATGCGTACCACTGGCAGTGGTCCCTTGGCCCTGCCCTGTACCTTTTCCCTGGTAACCCCTGCCGTGCCTTGAACCCCTTGTAAAGTGTATGTTCCTATGTGTCCTGTCTAATATAAAGACTATTTTCATATATACTTCGTGTGGAGTTCCTTTTGTGGGAGGCCTGGGATGTTGCTGTTGGTGGGTGCGGGCGCAAATGCCTCACACATGTCCTCCGAGATAGGCCTGACTGCCCGCGCCGCGTTACCTAGAGGGCGAGCAGGGGTCGACTTTATATAGGAGTGGCGGTCTCTGACTGGCTGGGGCGCAAGCCCTGGCTGGCCGGGGGTCCCATTTCTTACAGGGTGCAAGTAGGTACTTGTAGAACTGATGATCTCTAGACCCGATACATGTCCCGGGTCTTTGGATATCGCCCGAGACATGGCTCGGGTTTCGGGATAACTTCCCTCATCAGTAGAGAAAATAGTTAGGGGTGGAAGAGAAGGCCGCCAAACAACCGTCAATGGCCTCGATGCCCGAACCGGCACGCAGGTGCGTCGTCCAGGAGCCCGTCGGCTCAAAGCTCAAGGGAGCCAATTTGTATAAGCAATCGCAATGGAGCGCACACCGCTAGCCCCTTGTTGGACAGGCCACATGAAGGGCCGCTCTCCCCCGGCCCAACCAGGCCCGAACCAGCCACGCAAGTACCACACACCACCATTGCACGTCCACCGTCCCCGCAGGGACCCCTACACTCGAACCTGTTGACCGCGTAGGCCGACCCACTACCGGCCTGCGCGCCCATACTGGGCGCCATCTTGGACACTCCACCACGAGGCCGCCTGGCCCCCGATCGACCTCCACCCCGGGCCTGGCCAGGCCTCAGACATTCCGGCACCAACATCCACCCAGGAGGTGAGCGGGCTACTTGGTCAGTCAATGGGAGCAGGAGGTGTCGATGGCTCTCCCCCGCCAAGTGCCGCTCGCCCATCGCCTCCCCGGGCGCTGGCTCCACCCCCCTGCTGGGTGTCTGAACCCCCTCATCCCGGACCTCCCGACCTCCAAGTGCGAGGGTCCGGACATCAAAGCACACCAGCCCTATAACTGGGGCAGCTCCAGAGCAGGAGGGCAGTTGTATCTTGGAGTCGAGAGACGCAAAGAAGAACTCATCCTTGACGGACTACTGGCGCTGCCGTAGCTCTGTCTTGTGCACCCTCGTCTTGCCTGCTGGCGCTGCCGCGGCTTTGGGAACCACCCTATCCTTCATCATCGTCGGGACCTGCTGGCGTGGCCGCGGACCGTTTGTAACCACCACCTTCATCGGGACCTGCTGGCTCTGCCGCGGACCGTCGTCTTCCTTCATCCATCTCGGGACCTGCTGGCTCCGCCGCGGCCCGTTCATCTACACCACCGAGCTCGAGGATTGAGAGCTATTTTCCACCTTTTTGGTAACAAGACTGTCCCGCTACCCTTTTCCCAAACAGAGACCAGAATAGAGGGGACCCCTGAGTCCAGACCTCCTTGTACCATTCTACCGTACTTGAAGAATTGTCTATAAAGTATCGTTGAACTTTATCAGTGTGTGGTGTCCGTCTGTGGGGGGGAAGTTACTTGTCTGTACGATTCACTGGAGACGGCTCTCCCCGGAGACCTCTCCCCGTATCCTCGGCCGACCCTCCCGGTCCGTCTAACATTGGTGGCCAGCGACGGGATCCGAATCACCGCATAAACCGTACAGAGAGTAGCTCACCCCACGGCGAATCACGATGTCAACTAAAGACAGCGGATCAACGGAGAAATTCCAGATGGAGAAATTGGGCGAGTACAGCCATCGTGAACTTAAACAGTTCTGTATCGAATTAGGTATCGCTACCACCGGACTAAATACCAAAGATGACTTTAAGCAGGCCCTGGAATCTTGGGCAGAAACCGGGGCTGCCGGAACCCCCGATCAAGACATCGCAGCACAAACCCCCATGGCCCCTGAAGAACGAAGAACGGGTCTCTCGCCAGACGAGATCCAGGAACGAGAAAGAACCCGACTACACGAGCTGGAAATGGCCCGGCTCAAAATGGACGTTGAACTAAAGTTGGCCGAACAGAAAATCAACTTAGAGCACCTGCGTCTCCGAGAAGAAAGAGAGGAGAAGCAGAGACAAAGGGAGCTCGAGGAAAAGAAACTGGCATATGAACATGAGCGGAAATTAGCTGAAATCGACCTACGCAAACAGAATAAAGAAACAGGGGTGCCCGAGCAACCCCACACTCCAGGGGCAACAGAGAAGAAGGTACACATCCCCAAGGATGTCGTTCGAGAGTACTTCCGAGAGGACGACATCCAGCAATGGTTTAAGGCCTATGAAATCGCTATGACTGCACACCGGATCGATAGAAGCGATTGGGGGGCCGGTCTGTGGGGGAGATTCCTCAATGAGGGCCGCGACGCCCTGCTGCAACTCCCGGACCAGCAGATGACCTCCTATGACCATATGAAAGCTGCACTCCTCACCCGCTATGGCCTCACACCCGAGATGTACCGTCAGAGGTTCCGAGACTGCACCCGCATCCCAGGTACAACTTGGGTGGACTATGTCAATTACTTTAGCCGAGCCTTCGAGGGCTGGATCAAAGGAAGCAAGGTCACAACCTACGAACAACTGTTCAATCTTATGGTATGGGAGCATCTGTCGAACAATTGCTTCATTGAACTTCGCCAGCACCTCCTCGACAGAAAGTTAACGGATCCCCGGCAGCTCGCAGCCGAAGCAGACCGGTGGGAGATCACCAGAGTGAGTCGAAATGGGTCCTCCGAACAGAACCGGAACAACAATGGTCAGCACCGTCCCCGAGGAGGTGGAGGCCAAGGACGCGGAAGAAGCAACGCTCCGGTCACCCCCACTACCAGCCCCACCCCCCCGGCCAACCGGGGCAGCACCCCAGCGCGACCGGGACATCGAGCCAATATTACCTGCCATCGATGTCAACGAGTCGGACACTATGCAAACGACCCAAACTGCCCTCAGTACCAGAGCCCAAGACCCCGCCAAGTAGCCGCTGCTGCTCTGGGGGAGGAACGGATCTCAGAGGAACAAGAAGAATATGAACAGGAACACCAAGAATGGGAGCCAGCCGCCATGGCTCTCGCCTGCCTAGGGGGGAGAGACATGGTCCCGCGGGTCCCCCTACCCGCTAATACCCAGAAGTACAGCCAATGGGTGGGCATCAATGGACGCCGGGCTGAAGCCCTTCGTGACACTGGGGCCAGTGTAACAGCCGTCCGCTGTCACCTGGTGACCCCCGAACAATACTTACCGAACATTCTCTGCCCTGTACGTTCAGCCGATAACTCAGAGAGTCTGTGTCGGATGGCCTGCGTCCCCTTCGAATGGGGAGGGGTCTCCGGCATGTTGAAGGTGACGGTCCGAGATGATGCCCCCGTAGACTGCCTCCTGGGTAATGACCTGGAAAGCTCTCCATGGGCAGCAGTCGAACGAAAAGAGCACCTGGGGATGCTGGGCGTCCCGGACTGGGCGTGCGTCACCACCCGGTCCATGACCGCCCGTGCCAACACCCGCCCAGAGGAACTCGAATGGCCGGCGCCACCGCCTCCGGTCGCCCCCGCCGAAACCACCGACCGTGACGTCCCCCCCGAACCAGCTCAACCTCCAGACCTCGCTAACCTCGACCAGTGGCCTCAAGAGGGGGGGCCCACGCAGGAACAATTTCGCCAAGAACAAAAGACCTGTCCCTCCCTCGAGGGACTCCGCCAGCAAGCGCTAGCCCAAAGCGCAGGGGATACCTCCGGAACTCACTGGGTCTACTGGGACAATGATCTGCTGTACAGTGAGCAAAGAATCGCGGAGCTGGGGGCCAGCCGAGTCCTAGTGGTACCCCTCCGTTTTAGAGACTTTCTGCTAAACCTGGCCCACGATGTCCCCCTGGCAGGACACTTGGGTCAAGACAAAACTTATAGCCGCCTGGTGACCCACTTCTTCTGGCCCAAAATGAGGGACAATGTACACCAGCATTGCCGATCTTGCCCCACGTGCCAAGCCAGTGGGAAGAGCGGCCGCAAACTGAAAGCCCCCCTGCAACCTTTTCCCGTGGTCACCACCCCGTTCGAGAGGGTCGGAATCGATATCGTAGGGCCCCTGGACCCGCGCACAAAACAAGGCCATCGATTCATCCTGGTGCTAGTGGACCACGCCACCCGCTACCCGGAGGCTGTTCCCCTGCGGACTGTGACAGCCCCGGTAGTCGGCCGGGCTCTGATGGGGATCTTCTCCCGGGTGGGCTTCCCCCGGGAGGTCGTCAGTGACAGAGGCACGAACTTTATTTCGAAATATATGAAATCTCTCTGGCAACAGTGCGGGGTTACCTACCGGTTCACGACCCCCTATCACCCTCAAGGAAACGGACTCGTGGAGCGGTTCAACCGCACGCTCAAAGGGATGATCGGGGGGTTGGAAGAGCCCCTCCGTCGCCAGTGGGATGTACTGTTGCCGTGCCTTCTCTTCGCATATCGAGAGGTTCCCCAGAAGTCCCTGGGCTTCAGCCCATTTGAACTGCTATATGGACACCCCGTGCGCGGGCCGCTCAGCCTAGGTAAGGAAGGCTGGGAGATGCCCCCTCTAAAGAACCCACCAGATGTTTTCCGCTACCTCCTAACACTCCGCAACCAGACCCGGCGATTCCGAGAACTAGCAAAAGCCAACCTAGAGGCCAGTCAGGAGGACATGAAAAGGTGGTATGACCGGAATGCCTCCTCCATTGAATTTGAACCTGGGCAACAAGTATGGGTGATGTCCCCCACCGAACCCTGCGCCCTACAAGACAAGTGGACAGGGCCCTTCAAAGTGGTCGAGCGCAAGGGTCCGGCTACCTATCTCATCGACTTGGAATCTTCCCGGAACCCCCTCCGGGTCCTCCACGCTAACAGACTGAAACCGCACTTTGTACGGACAGAACTCAGCCTCCTGATGGCCACAGACAATGGGGCTGAAGAGGACTCCGAGCCCCTCCCGGACCTCCTACGAACGCGGGAGAAAGACGGTTCCGTAGATGGGGTCCGACTCTCAGAGGCCCTCACCCGAGAGCAACACCAGGAGTGCCAAGTTCTCCTGTCACAATTCGCCAGCCTGTTCTCCCTCACCCCAGGTGTCACTTCCTGGTGTACGCACGATGTGGACACGGGGGACAGCCCCCCTATCCGCCACCGGGCCTACCGCGTGCCAGATCGGGTACGGGCCTGCATCCAGGAGGAAGTAGCCAAAATGCTCACGCTCGGGGTCATCGAGCCCTCAGACAGCCCCTGGGCCAGCCCTGTAGTACTGGTCCCCAAAGCAGCTGCCCCCGGCACCACACCAGAACTCCGGTTCTGCGTCGACTACCGGGGCTTGAATGCGGTCACCAGGACAGACGCGCATCCCATCCCCCGGGCAGATGAACTAATCGACCGCATGGGAGCTGCCCGCTACCTCAGTATCTTCGACCTGACGGCGGGCTACTGGCAAATCGGCCTCACACCCCGGGCACAAGAACGTTCTGCCTTTTCCACGCCCGATGGCCATTACCATTTCACAGTCATGCCCTTCGGCATGAAGAATGCCCCAGCAACGTTCCAACGGCTCGTCAATCAGGTCCTGGCGGGGCTCGAAGGATTCAGCGCCGCCTACTTAGACGACATCGCTGTATACAGCAACCAGTGGTCCGAGCACCTCCACCACCTCCGAGCAGTACTGCACGCCCTTCAGCAAGCTGGCCTCACGATCAAGGCCAGCAAATGTCAAATTGGGCAAGGGTCTGTAACCTACCTCGGGCACCAGGTGGGAAGCGGCCTGGTGGCCCCTCTGCAGCTAAAAATTGCCGCCATCCAGTCCTGGCAGCCCCCCACTACCCAGACCGAGGTACGAGCCTTCCTGGGCCTCACGGGCTATTACCGAAGGTTCGTGAAAGACTATGGTACTATCGTGAGGCCCCTCACAGAGCTCACGTCAAAAAATCAGCCCCAGAAAGTCAACTGGACCCCAGAGTGTCAAGCTGCATTTGAACAATTGAAAGCCGCCATGTGCTCCGCCCCTGTGCTCCAGGCCCCCGACTACAGCCGGGAGTTCATCGTCCAGACGGATGCCTCCGACCATGGCATTGGGGCAGTCCTGTCCCAAATGAACACCGAAGGCCATGACCAGCCGGTGGCCTTCATCAGCCGGCGACTCCTACCACGGGAACAACGCTGGAGCACCATAGAGAGGGAGGCCTTCGCGGTGGTATGGGCCCTCAAGAAGCTCCGGCCCTACCTCTTTGGCACACCCTTTCGAGTACAGACCGACCACCGACCCCTGCAGTGGCTGATGCAGATGCGGGGGGAAAACCCGAAGTTACTGCGCTGGTCCATCTCCCTACAAGGGATGGACTTCACAGTTGAGCATCGGCCTGGGCCCGATCACGCCAACGCAGATGGCCTGTCCCGGTTCTTCCGCCTCGACGAGAAGAGTCCCCAAGAGAATGGGTAACTCTCCCCGCCTTCAGCTGGGGGGGACGCATGTTGGACAGGCCACATGAAGGGCCGCTCTCCCCCGGCCCAACCAGGCCCGAACCAGCCACGCAAGTACCACACACCACCATTGCACGTCCACCGTCCCCGCAGGGACCCCTACACTCGAACCTGTTGACTGCGTAGGCCGACCCACTACCGGCCTGCGCGCCCATACTGGGCGCCATCTTGGACACTCCACCACGAGGCCGCCTGGCCCCCGATCGACCTCCACCCCGGGCCTGGCCAGGCCTCAGACATTCCGGCACCAACATCCACCCAGGAGGTGAGCGGGCTACTTGGTCAGTCAATGGGAGCAGGAGGTGTCGATGGCTCTCCCCCGCCAAGTGCCGCTCGCCCATCGCCTCCCCGGGCGCTGGCTCCACCCCCCTGCTGGGTGTCTGAACCCCCTCATCCCGGACCTCCCGACCTCCAAGTGCGAGGGTCCGGACATCAAAGCACACCAGCCCTATAACTGGGGCAGCTCCAGAGCAGGAGGGCAGTTGTATCTTGGAGTCGAGAGACGCAAAGAAGAACTCATCCTTGACGGACTACTGGCGCTGCCGTAGCTCTGTCTTGTGCACCCTCGTCTTGCCTGCTGGCGCTGCCGCGGCTTTGGGAACCACCCTATCCTTCATCATCGTCGGGACCTGCTGGCGTGGCCGCGGACCGTTTGTAACCACCACCTTCATCGGGACCTGCTGGCTCTGCCGCGGACCGTCGTCTTCCTTCATCCATCTCGGGACCTGCTGGCTCCGCCGCGGCCCGTTCATCTACACCACCGAGCTCGAGGATTGAGAGCTATTTTCCACCTTTTTGGTAACAAGACTGTCCCGCTACCCTTTTCCCAAACAGAGACCAGAATAGAGGGGACCCCTGAGTCCAGACCTCCTTGTACCATTCTACCGTACTTGAAGAATTGTCTATAAAGTATCGTTGAACTTTATCAGTGTGTGGTGTCCGTCTGTGGGGGGGAAGTTACTTGTCTGTACGATTCACTGGAGACGGCTCTCCCCGGAGACCTCTCCCCGTATCCTCGGCCGACCCTCCCGGTCCGTCTAACACCCCTCCTCCGGATCGCCCCTAGGGAATCTGGTACATAGAGTTCTTGAGTGGTTCACCCCAGTGGCTGCAAGTAGGTACTTGTAGAACTGATGATCTCTAGACCCGATACATGTCCCGGGTTTTTGGATATCGCCCGAGACATGGCTCGGGTTTCGGGATAACTTCCCTCATCAGTAGAGAAAATAACTAGGGGTGGAAGAGAAGGCCGCCAAACAACCGTCAATGGCCTCGATGCCCGAACCGGCACGCAGGTGCGTCGTCCAGGAGCCCGTCGGCTCAAAGCTCAAGGGAGCCAATTTGTATAAGCAATCGCAATGGAGCGCACACCGCTAACCCCTCCTCCGGATCGCCCCTAGGGAATCTGGTACATGGAGTTCTTGAGTGGTTCACCCCAGTGGGTGCAAGTAGGTACTTGTAGAACTGATGATCTCTAGACCGCATACATGTCCTGGGTTTTTGGATATCGCCCGAGACATGGCTCGGGTTTCGGGATAACTTCCCTCATCAGTAGAGAAAATAGCTAGGGGTGGAAGAGAAGGCCGCCAAACAACCGTCAATGGCCTCGATGCCCGAACCGGCACGCAGGTGCGTCGTCCAGCAGCCCGTCGGCTCAAAGCTCAAGGGAGCCAATTTGTATAAACAATCACAATGGAGCGCACACCGCTAGCCCCTCCTCTGGATCGCACCTAGGGAATCTGGTACATGGAGTTCTAGAGTGGTTCACCCCAGTGGGTGCAAGTAGGTACTTGTAGAACTGATGATCTTTAGACCCGATACATGTCCCGGGTTTTTGGATATCGCCCGAGACATGGCTTGGGTTTTGGAATAACTTCCCTCATCAGTAGAGAAAATAGTTAGGGGTGGAAGAGAAGGCCGCCAAACAACCGTCAATGGCCTCGATGCCCGAACCGGCACGCAGGTGCGTCGTCCAGGAGCCCGTCGGCTCAAAGCTCAAGGGAGCCAATTTGTATAAGCAATCGCAAAGGAGCGCACACCGCTAGCCCCTCCTCCTGATCGCCCCTAGGGAATCTGGTACATGGAGTTCTTGAGTGGTTCACCCCAGTGGGTGCAAGTAGGTACTTGTAGAACTGATGATCTCTAGACCCGATACATGTCCCGGGTTTTTGGATATCGCCCGAGACATGGCTCGGGTTTCGGGATAACTTCCCTCATCAGTAGAGAAAATAGTTAAGGGTGGAAGAGAAGGCCGCCAAACAACCGTCAATGGCCTCGATGCCCGAGCCGGCACGCAGGTGCGTCGTCCAGGAGCCCGTCGGCTCAAAGCTCAAGGGAGCCAATTTGTATAAGCAATCGCAATGGAGCGCACACCGCTAACCCCTCATCCGGATCGCCCCTAGGAAATCTGGTACATGGAGTTCTTGAGTGGTTCACCCCAGTGGGTGCAAGTAGGTACTTGTAGAACTGATGATCTCTAGACCCGATACATGTCCTGGGTTTTTGGATATCGCCCGAGACATGGCACGGGTTTCGGGATAACTTCCCTCATCAGTAGAGAAAATAGTTAGGGGTGGAAGAGAAGGCCGCCAAACAACCGTCAATGGCCTCGATGCCCGAACCGGCACGCAGGTGCGTCGTCCAGGAGCCCGTCGGCTCAAAGCTCAAGGGAGCCAATTTGTATAAGCAATCGCAATGGAGCGCACACCGCTTGCCCCTCTTCCGGATCGCCCCTAGGGAATCTGGTACATGGAGTTCTTGAGTGGTTCACCCCAGTGGGTGCAAGTAGGTACTTGTAGAACTGATGATCTCTAGACCCGATACATGTCCCGGGTTTTTGGATATCGCCCGAGACATGGCTCGGGTTTCGGGATAACTTCCATCATCAGTAGAGAAAATAGTTAGGGGTGGAAGAGAAGGCCGCCAAACAACGGTCAATGGCCTCGATGCCCGAACCGGCACGCAGGTGCGTCGTCCAGGAGCCCGTCGGCTCAAAGCTCAAGGGAGACAATTTGTATAAGCAATCACAATGGAGCGCACACCGCTAGCCCCTCCTCCGGCTCGCCCCCAGGGAATCTGGTACATGGAGTTCTTGAGTGGTTCACCCTAGTGGGTGCAAGTAGGTACTTGTAGAACTGATGATCTCTAGACCGGATACATGTCCTGGGTTTTTGGATATCGCCCGAGACATGGCTCGGGTTTCGGGATAACTTCCCTCATCAGTAGAGAAAATAGCTAGGGGTGGAAGAGAAGGCCGCCAAACAACCGTCAATGGCCGCGTTGCCCGAACCGGCACGCAGGTGCGTCGTCCAGCAGCCCGTCGGCTCAAAGCTCGAGGGAGCCAATTTGTATAAGCAATCGCAATGGAGCGCACACCGCTAGCCCCTCCTCCGGATCGCCCCTAGGGAATCTGGTACATGGAGTTCTTGAGTGGTTCACCCCAGTGGGTGCAAGTAGGTACTTGTAGAACTGATGATCTCTAGACCCGATACGTGTCCCGGGTTTTTGGATATCGCCCGTGACATGGCTCGGGTTTCGGGATAACTTCCCTCATCAGTAGAGAAAATAGCTAGGGGTGGAAGAGAAGGCCGCCAAACAACCGTCAATGGCCTCAATGCCCGAACCGGCACGCAGGTGCGTCGTCCAGCAGCCCGTCGGCTCAAAGCTCGAGGGAGCCAATTTGTATAAGCAATCGCAATGGAGCGCACACCGCTAGCCCCTCCTCCGGATTGCCCCTAGGGAATCTGGTACATGGAGTTCTTGAGTGGTTCACCCCAGTGGGTGCAAGTAGGTACTTGTAGAACTGATGATCTCTAGACCCGATACGTGTCCCGGGTTTTTGATATCGCCCGTGACATGGCTTGGGTTTCGGGATAACTTCCCTCATCAGTAGAGAAAATAGTTAGGGGTGGAAGAAAAGGCCGCCAAACAACCGTCAATGGCCTCGATGCCCGAACCGGCACGCAGGTGCGTCGTCCAGCAGCCCGTCGGCTCAAAGCTCGAGGGAGCCAATTTGTATAAGCAATTGCAATGGAGCGCACACCGCTAGCCCCTCCTCCGGATCGCCCCTAGGGAATCTAGTACATGGAGTTCTTGAGTGGTTCACCCCAGTGGGTGCAAGTAGGTACTTGTAGAACTGATGATCTCTAGATCCGATACATGTCCCGGGTTTTTGGATATCGCCCGAGACATGGCTCGGGTTTCGGGATAACTTCCCTCATCAGTAGAGAAAATAGTTAGGGGTGGAAGAAAAGGCCACCAAACAACCGTCAATGGCCTCCATGCCCGAACCGGCACACAGGTGCGTCGTCCAGGAGCCCGTCGGCTCAAAGCTCAAGGGAGCTAATTTGTATAAGCAATCGCAATGGAGCGCACACCGCTAGCCCCTCCTCCGGATCGCCCCTAGGGAATCTGGTACATGGAGTTCTTGAGTGGTTCACCCCAGTGGGTGCAAGTAGGTACTTGTAGAACTGATGATCTCTAGACCAGATACATGTCCCGGGTTTTTGGATATCGCCCGAGACATGGCTCGGGTTTTGGGATAACTTCCCTCATTAGTAGATAAAATAGTTAGGGGTGGAAGAGAAGGCCGCCAAACAACCGTCAATGGCCTCGATGCCCGAACCGGCACGCAGGTGCGTCGTCCAGGAGCCCGTCGACCAAAGCTCAAGGGAGCCAATTTGTATAAGCAATCGTAATGGAGCGCACACCGCTAGCCCCTCCTCCGGATCGCCCCTAGGGAATCTGGTACATGGAGTTCTTGAGTGGTTCACCCCAGTGGGTGCAAGTAGGTACTTGTAGAACTGATGATCTCTAGACCCGATACGTGTCCCGGGTTTTTGGATATCGCCCGTGACATGGCTCGGGTTTCGGGATAACTTCCCTCATCAGTAGAGAAAATAGCTAGGGGTGGAAGAGAAGGCCGCCAAACAACCGTCAATGGCCTCGATGCCCGAACCGGCACGCAGGTGCGTCGTCCAGCAGCCCGTCGGCTCAAAGCTCGAGGGAGCCAATTTGTATAAGCAATCGCAATGGAGCGCACACCGCTAGCCCCTCCTACGGATTGCCCCTAGGGAATCTGGTACATGGAGTTCTTGAGTGGTTCACCCCAGTGGGTGCAAGTAGGTACTTGTAGAACTGATGATCTCTAGACCCGATACGTGTCCCGGGTTTTTGATATCGCCCGTGACATGGCTCGGGTTTCGGGATAACTTCCCTCATTAGTAGAGAAAATAGTTAGGGGTGGAAGAAAAGGCCGCCAAACAACCGTCAATGGCCTCGATGCCCGAACCGGCACGCAGGTGCGTCGTCCAGCAGCCCGTCGGCTCAAAGCTCAAGGGAGCTAATTTGTATAAGCAATCGCAATGGAGCGTACACCGCTAGCCCCTCCTCCGGATCGCCCCTAGGGAATCTGGTACATGGAGTTCTTGAGTGGTTCACCCCAGTGGGTGCAAGTAGGTACTTGTAGAACTGATGATCTCTAGACCCGATACATGTCCCGGTTTTTTGGATATCGCCCGAGACATGGCTCGGGTTTCGGGATAACTTCCCTCATTAGTAGATAAAATAGTTAGGGGTGGAAGAGAAGGCCGCCAAACAACCGTCAACGGCCTCGATGCCCGAACCGGCACGCAGGTGCGTCGTCCAGGAGCCCGTCGGCTCAAAGCTCAAGGGAGCCAATTTGTATAAGCAATCGTAATGGAGCGCACACCGCTAGCCCCTCCTCCGGATCGCCCCTAGGGAATCTGGTACATGGAGTTCTTGAGTGGTTCACCCCAGTGGGTGCAAGTAGGTACTTGTAGAACTGATGATCTCTAGACCCGATACATGTCCCGGGTTTTTGGATATCGCCCGAGACATGGCTCGGGTTTCGGGATAACTTCCCTCATCAGTAGAGAAAATAGTTAGGGGTGGAAGAGAAGGCCGCCAAACAACCGTCAATGGCCTCGATGCCCGAACCGGCACGCAGGTGCGTCGTCCAGGAGCCCGTCGGCTCAAAGCTTAAGGGAGCCAATTTGTATAAGCAATCGCAATGGAGCGCACACCGCTAGCCCCTCCTCCGGATCGCCCCTAGGGAATCTGGTACATGGAGTTCTTGAGTGGTTCACCCCAGTGGGTGCAAGTAGGTACTTGTAGAACTGATGATCTCTAGACCCGATACATGTCCCGGGTTTTTGGATATCGCCCGAGACATTGCTCGGGTTTCGGGATAACTTCCCTCATCAGTAGAGAAAATAGTTAGGGGTGGAAGAGAAGGCTGCCAAACAACCGTCAATAGCCTCGATGCCCGAACCGGCACGCAGGTGCGTCGTCCAGCAGCCTGTCGGCTCAAAGCTCGAGGGAGCCAATTTGTATAAGCAATCGCAATGGAGCGCACACCGCTGGCCCCTCCTCCGGATCGCCCCTAGGGAATCTGGTACATGGAGTTCTTGAGTGGTTCACCCCAGTGGGTGCAAGTAGGTACTTGTAGAACTGATGATCTCTAGACCCGATACGTGTCCCGGGTTTTTGGATATCGCCCGTGACATGGCTCGGGTTTCGGGATAACTTCCCTCATCAGTAGAGAAAATAGCTAGGGGTGGAAGAGAAGGCCGCCAAACAACCGTCAATGGCCTCGATGCCCGAACCGGCACGCAGGTGCGTCGTCCAGCAGCCCGTCGGCTCAAAGCTCGAGGGAGCCAATTTGTATAAGCAATCGCAATGGAGCGCACACCGCTAGCCCCTCCTCCGGATTGCCCCTAGGGAATCTGGTACATGGAGTTCTTGAGTGGTTCACCCCAGTGGGTGCAAGTAGGTACTTGTAGAACTGATGATCTCTAGACCCGATACGTGTCCCGGGTTTTTGATATCGCCCGTGACATGGCTCAGGTTTCGGGATAACTTCCCTCATTAGTAGAGAAAATAGTTAGGGGTGGAAGAAAAGGCCGCCAAACAACCGTCAATGGCCTCGATGCCCGAACCGGCACGCAGGTGCCTCGTCCAGCAGCCCGTCGGCTCAAAGCTCAAGGGAGCTAATTTGTATAAGCAATCGCAATGGAGCGCACACCGCTAGCCCCTCCTCCGGATCGCCCCTAGGGAATCTGGTACATGGAGTTCTTGAGTGGTTCACCCCAGTGGGTGCAAGTAGGTACTTGTAGAACTGATGATCTCTAGACCCGATACATGTCCCGGGTTTTTGGATATCGCCCGAGACATGGCTCGGGTTTCGGGATAACTTCCCTCATTAGTAGATAAAATAGTTAGGGGTGGAAGAGAAGGCCGCCAAACAACCGTCAACGGCCTCGATGCCCGAACCGGCACGCAGGTGCGTCGTCCAGAAGCCCGTCGGCTCAAAGCTCAAGGGAGCCAATTTGTATAAGCAATCGTAATGGAGCGCACACCGCTAGCCCCTCCTCCGGATCGCCCCTAGGGAATCTGGTACATGGAGTTCTTGAGTGGTTCACCCCAGTGGGTGCAAGTAGGTACTTGTAGAACTGATGATCTCTAGACCCGATACATGTCCCGGGTTTTTGGATATCGCCCGAGACATGGCTCGGGTTTCGGGATAACTTCCCTCATCAGTAGAGAAAATAGTTAGGGGTGGAAGAGAAGGCCGCCAAACAACCGTCAATGGCCTCGATGCCCGAACCGGCACGCAGGTGCGTCGTCCAGGAGCCCGTCGGCTCAAAGCTTAAGGGAGCCAATTTGTATAAGCAATCGCAATGGAGCGCACACCGCTAGCCCCTCCTCCGGATCGCCCCTAGGGAATCTGGTACATGGAGTTCTTGAGTGGTTCACCCCAGTGGGTGCAAGTAGGTACTTGTAGAACTGATGATCTCTAGACCCGATACATGTCCCGGGTTTTTGGATATCGCCCGAGACATTGCTCGGGTTTTGGGATAACTTCCCTCATCAGTAGAGAAAATAGTTAGGGGTGGAAGAGAAGGCTGCCAAACAACCGTCAATGGCCTCGATGCCCGAACCGGCACGCAGGTGCGTCGTCCAGCAGCCCGTCGGCTCAAAGCTCGAGGGAGCCAATTTGTATAAGCAATCGCAATGGAGCGCACACCGCTAGCCCCTCCTCCGGATCGCCCCTAGGGAATCTGGTACATGGAGTTCTAGAGTGGTTCACCCCAGTGGGTGCAAGTAGGTACTTGTAGAACTGATGATCTCTAGACCCGATACGTGTCCCGGGTTTTTGGATATCGCCCGTGACATGGCTCGGGTTTCGGGATAACTTCCCTCATCAGTAGAGAAAATAGCTAGGGGTGGAAGAGAAGGCCGCCAAACAACCGTCAATGGCCTCGATGCCCGAACCGGCACGCAGGTGCGTCGTCCAGCAGCCCGTCGGCTCAAAGCTCGAGGGAGCCAATTTGTATAAGCAATCGCAATGGAGCGCACACCGCTAGCCCCTCCTCCGGATTGCCCCTAGGGAATCTGGTACATGGAGTTCTTGAGTGGTTCACCCCAGTGGGTGCAAGTAGGTACTTGTAGAACTAATGATCTCTAGACCCGATACGTGTCCCGGGTTTTTGGATATCGCCCATGACATGGCTCGGGTTTCGGGATAACTTCCCTCATCAGTAGAGAAAATAGTTAGAGGTGGAAGAAAAGGCCGCCAAACAACCGTCAATGGCCTCGATGCCCAAACCGGCACGCAGGTGCGTCGTCCAGCAGCCCGTCGGCTCAAAGCTCGAGGGAGCCAATTTGTATAAGCAATTGCAATGGAGTGCACACCGCTAGCCCCTCCTCCGGATCGCCCCTAGGGAATCTAGTACATGGAGTTCTTGAGTGGTTCACCCCAGTGGGTGCAAGTAGGTACTTGTAGAACTGATGATCTCTAGACCCGATACAAGTCCCGGGTTTTTGGATATCGCCCGAGACATGGCTCGGGTTTCGGGATAACTTCCCTCATCAGTAGAGAAAATAGTTAGGGGTGGAAGAGAAGGCCGCCAAACAACCGTCAATGGCCTCCATGCCCGAACCGGCACACAGGTGCGTCGTCCAGGAGCCCGTCGGCTCAAAGCTCAAGGGAGCTAATTTGTATAAGCAATCGCAATGGAGCGCACACCGCTAGCCCCTCCTCCGGATCGCCCCTAGGGTATCTGGTACATGGAGTTCTTGAGTGGTTCACCCCAGTGGGTGCAAGTAGGTACTTGTAGAACTGATGAGCTCTAGACCCGATACATGTCCCGGGTTTTTGGATATCGCCCGAGACATGGCTCAGGTTTCAGGATAACTTCCCTCATTAGTAGATAAAATAGTTAGGGGTGGAAGAGAAGGCCGCCAAACAACCGTCAATGGCCTCGATGCCCGAACCGGCACGCAGGTGCGTCGTCCAGGAGCCCGTCGGCTCAAAGCTCAAGGGAGTCAATTTGTATAAGCAATCGCAATGGAGCGCACACCACTAGCCCCTCCTCCGGATCACCCCTAGGGAATCTGGTACATGGAGTTCTTGAGTGGTTCACCCCAGTGGGTGCAAGTAGGTACTTGTAGAACTGATGATCTCTAGACCCGATACATGTCCCGGGTTTTTGGATATCGCCCGAGAATTGGCTCGGGTTTCGGGATAACTTCCCTCATCAGTAGAGAAAATAGTTAGGGGTGGAAGAGAAGGCCGCCAAACAACCGTCAATGGCCTCGATGCCCGAACCGGCACGCAGGTGCGTCGTCCAGGAGCCCGTCGGCTCAAAGCTCAAGGGAGCCAATTTGTACAAGCAATCGCAATGGAGCGCACACCGCTAGCCCCTCCTCCGGATCGCCCCTAGGGAATCTGGTACATGGAGTTCTTGAGTGGTTCGCCCCAGTGGGTGCAAGTAGGTACTTGTAGAACTGATGATCTCTAGACCCGATACATGTCCCGGGTTTTTGGATATCGCCCGAGACATGGCTCGGGTTTCGGGATAACTTCCCTCATCAGTAGAGAAAATAGTTAGGGGTGGAAGAGAAGGCCGCCAAACAACCGTCAATGGCCTCGATGCCCGAACCGGCAGGCAGGTGCGTCGTCCAGCAGCCCGTCGGCTCAAAGCTCGAGGGAGCCAATTTGTATAAGCAATCGCAATGGAGCGCACACCGCTAGCCCCTCCTCCGGATCGCCCCTAGGGAATCTGGTACATGGAGTTCTTGAGTGGTTCAGCCCAGTGGGTGCAAGTAGGTACTTGTAGAACTGATGATCTCTAGACCCGATACGTGTCCCGGGTTTTTGGATATCGCCCGAGACAT
The DNA here is from genome assembly GCF_964261635.1 of Lissotriton helveticus. Taxonomy (NCBI): domain Eukaryota; kingdom Metazoa; phylum Chordata; class Amphibia; order Caudata; family Salamandridae; genus Lissotriton; species Lissotriton helveticus. Next base: position 1,531,997,150 of record NC_136061.1, on the reverse strand, counting down.
GGCTCGGGTTTCGGGATCACTTCCCTCATCAGTAGAGAAAATATTTATGGGTGGAAGAGAAGGCCGCCAAACAACCGTCAATGGCCTCGATGCCCGAACCGGCACGCAGGTGCGTCGTCCAGGAGCCCGTCGGCTCAAAGCTCAAGGGAGCCAATTTGTACAAGCAATCGCAATGGAGCGCACACCGCTAGCCCCTCCTCCGGATCGCCCCTAGGGAATCTGGTACATGGAGTTCTTGAGTGGTTCACCCCAGTGGGTGCAAGTAGGTACTTGTAGAACTGATGATCTCTAGACCCGATACATGTCCCGGGTTTTTGGATATCGCCCGAGACATGGCTCGGGTTTCGGGATAACTTCCCTCATTAGTAGAGAAAATAGTTAGGGGTGGAAGAAAAGGCCGCCAAACAACCGTCAATGGCCTCGATGCCCGAACCGGCACGCAGGTGCGTCGTCCAGCAGCCCGTCGGCTCAAAGCTCAAGGGAGCTAATTTGTATAAGCAATCGCAATGGAGCGCACACCGCTAGCCCCTCCTCCGGATCGCCCCTAGGGAATCTGGTACATGGAGTTCTTGAGTGGTTCACCCCAGTGGGTGCAAGTAGGTACTTGTAGAACTGATGATCTCTAGACCCGATACATGTCCCGGGTTTTTGGATATCGCCCGAGACATGGCTCGGGTTTCGGGATAACTTCCCTCATTAGTAGATAAAATAGTTAGGGGTGGAAGAGAAGGCCGCCAAACAACCGTCAACGGCCTCGATGCCCGAACCGGCACGCAGGTGCGTCGTCCAGGAGCCCGTCGGCTCAAAGCTCAAGGGAGCCAATTTGTATAAGCAATCGTAATGGAGCGCACACCGCTAGCCCCTCCTCCGGATCGCCCCTAGGGAATCTGGTACATGGAGTTCTTGAGTGGTTCACCCCAGTGGGTGCAAGTAGGTACTTGTAGAACTGATGATCTCTAGACCCGATACATGTCCCGGGTTTTTGGATATCGCCCGAGACATGGCTCGGGTTTCGGGATAACTTCCCTCATCAGTAGAGAAAATAGTTAGGGGTGGAAGAGAAGGCCGCCAAACAACCGTCAATGGCCTCGATGCCCGAACCGGCAGGCAGGTGCGTCGTCCAGCAGCCCGTCGGCTCAAAGCTCGAGGGAGCCAATTTGTATAAGCAATCGCAATGGAGCGCACACCGCTAGCCCCTCCTCCGGATCGCCCCTAGGGAATCTGGTACATGGAGTTCTTGAGTGGTTCAGCCCAGTGGGTGCAAGTAGGTACTTGTAGAACTGATGATCTCTAGACCCGATACGTGTCCCGGGTTTTTGGATATCGCCCGAGACATGGCTCGGGTTTCGGGATCACTTCCCTCATCAGTAGAGAAAATATTTATGGGTGGAAGAGAAGGCCGCCAAACAACCGTCAATGGCCTCGATGCCCGAACCGGCACGCAGGTGCGTCGTCCAGGAGCCCGTCGGCTCAAAGCTCAAGGGAGCCAATTTGTACAAGCAATCGCAATGGAGCGCACACCGCTAGCCCCTCCTCCGGATCGCCCCTAGGGAATCTGGTACATGGAGTTCTTGAGTGGTTCACCCCAGTGGGTGCAAGTAGGTACTTGTAGAACTGATGATCTCTAGACCCGATACATGTCCCGGGTTTTTGGATATCGCCCGAGACATGGCTCGGGTTTCGGGATAACTTCCCTCATTAGTAGAGAAAATAGTTAGGGGTGGAAGAAAAGGCCGCCAAACAACCGTCAATGGCCTCGATGCCCGAACCGGCACGCAGGTGCGTCGTCCAGCAGCCCGTCGGCTCAAAGCTCAAGGGAGCTAATTTGTATAAGCAATCGCAATGGAGCGCACACCGCTAGCCCCTCCTCCGGATCGCCCCTAGGGAATCTGGTACATGGAGTTCTTGAGTGGTTCACCCCAGTGGGTGCAAGTAGGTACTTGTAGAACTGATGATCTCTAGACCCGATACATGTCCCGGGTTTTTGGATATCGCCCGAGACATGGCTCGGGTTTCGGGATAACTTCCCTCATTAGTAGATAAAATAGTTAGGGGTGGAAGAGAAGGCCGCCAAACAACCGTCAACGGCCTCGATGCCCGAACCGGCACGCAGGTGCGTCGTCCAGGAGCCCGTCGGCTCAAAGCTCAAGGGAGCCAATTTGTATAAGCAATCGTAATGGAGCGCACACCGCTAGCCCCTCCTCCGGATCGCCCCTAGGGAATCTGGTACATGGAGTTCTTGAGTGGTTCACCCCAGTGGGTGCAAGTAGGTACTTGTAGAACTGATGATCTCTAGACCCGATACATGTCCCGGGTTTTTGGATATCGCCCGAGACATGGCTCGGGTTTCGGGATAACTTCCCTCATCAGTCGAGAAAATAGTTAGGGGTGGAAGAGAAGGCCGCCAAACAACCGTCAATGGCCTCGATGCCCGAACCGGCACGCAGGTGCGTCGTCCAGGAGCCCGTCGGCTCAAAGCTTAAGGGAGCCAATTTGTATAAGCAATCGCAATGGAGCGCACACCGCTAGCCCCTCCTCCGGATCGCCCCTAGGGAATCTGGTACATGGAGTTCTTGAGTGGTTCACCCCAGTGGGTGCAAGTAGGTACTTGTAGAACTGATGATCTCTAGACCCGATACATGTCCCGGGTTTTTGGATATCGCCCGAGACATTGCTCGGGTTTCGGGATAACTTCCCTCATCAGTAGAGAAAATAGTTAGGGGTGGAAGAGAAGGCTGCCAAACAACCGTCAATGGCCTCGATGCCCGAACCGGCACGCAGGTGCGTCGTCCAGCAGCCTGTCGGCTCAAAGCTCGAGGGAGCCAATTTGTATAAGCAATCGCAATGGAGCGCACACCGCTAGCCCCTCCTCCGGATCGCCCCTAGGGAATCTGGTACATGGAGTTCTTGAGTGGTTCACCCCAGTGGGTGCAAGTAGGTACTTGTAGAACTGATGATCTCTAGACCCGATACGTGTCCCGGGTTTTTGGATATCGCCCGTGACATGGCTCGGGTTTCGGGATAACTTCCCTCATCAGTAGAGAAAATAGCTAGGGGTGGAAGAGAAGGCCGCCAAACAACCGTCAATGGCCTCGATGCCCGAACCGGCACGCAGGTGCGTCGTCCAGCAGCCCGTCGGCTCAAAGCTCGAGGGAGCCAATTCGTATAAGCAATCGCAATGGAGCGCACACCGCTAGCCCCTCCTCCGGATTGCCCCTAGGGAATCTGGTACATGGAGTTCTTGAGTGGTTCACCCCAGTGGGTGCAAGTAGGTACTTGTAGAACTGATGATCTCTAGACCCGATACGTGTCCCGGGTTTTTGATATCGCCCGTGACATGGCTCAGGTTTCGGGATAACTTCCCTCATTAGTAGAGAAAATAGTTAGGGGTGGAAGAAAAGGCCGCCAAACAACCGTCAATGGCCTCGATGCCCGAACCGGCACGCAGGTGCCTCGTCCAGCAGCCCGTCGGCTCAAAGCTCAAGGGAGCTAATTTGTATAAGCAATCGCAATGGAGCACACACCGCTAGCCCCTCCTCCGGATCGCCCCTAGGGAATCTGGTACATGGAGTTCTTGAGTGGTTCACCCCAGTGGGTGCAAGTAGGTACTTGTAGAACTGATGATCTCTAGACCCGATACATGTCCCGGGTTTTTGGATATCGCCCGAGACATGGCTCGGGTTTCGGGATAACTTCCCTCATTAGTAGATAAAATAGTTAGGGGTGGAAGAGAAGGCCGCCAAACAACCGTCAACGGCCTCGATGCCCGAACCGGCACGCAGGTGCTTCGTCCAGAAGCCCGTCGGCTCAAAGCTCAAGGGAGCCAATTTGTATAAGCAATCGTAATGGAGCGCACACCGCTAGCCCCTCCTCCGGATCGCCCCTAGGGAATCTGGTACATGGAGTTCTTGAGTGGTTCACCCCAGTGGGTGCAAGTAGGTACTTGTAGAACTGATGATCTCTAGACCCGATACATGTCCCGGGTTTTTGGATATCGCCCGAGACATGGCTCGGGTTTCGGGATAACTTCCCTCATCAGTAGAGAAAATAGTTAGGGGTGGAAGAGAAGGCCGCCAAACAACCGTCAATGGCCTCGATGCCCGAACCGGCACGCAGGTGCGTCGTCCAGGAGCCCGTCGGCTCAAAGCTTAAGGGAGCCAATTTGTATAAGCAATCGCAATGGAGCGCACACCGCTAGCCCCTCCTCCGGATCGCCCCTAGGGAATCTGGTACATGGAGTTCTTGAGTGGTTCACCCCAGTGGGTGCAAGTAGGTACTTGTAGAACTGATGATCTCTAGACCCGATACATGTCCCGGGTTTTTGGATATCGCCCGAGACATTGCTCGGGTTTTGGGATAACTTCCCTCATCAGTAGAGAAAATAGTTAGGGGTGGAAGAGAAGGCTGCCAAACAACCGTCAATGGCCTCGATGCCCGAACCGGCACGCAGGTGCGTCGTCCAGCAGCCCGTCGGCTCAAAGCTCGAGGGAGCCAATTTGTATAAGCAATCGCAATGGAGCGCACACCGCTAGCCCCTCCTCCGGATCGCCCCTAGGGAATCTGGTACATGGAGTTCTAGAGTGGTTCACCCCAGTGGGAGCAAGTAGGTACTTGTAGAACTGATGATCTCTAGACCCGATACGTGTCCCGGGTTTTTGGATATCGCCCGTGACATGGCTCGGGTTTCGGGATAACTTCCCTCATCAGTAGAGAAAATAGCTAGGGGTGGAAGAGAAGGCCGCCAAACAACCGTCAATGGCCTCGATGCCCGAACCGGCACGCAGGTGCGTCGTCCAGCAGCCCGTGGGCTCAAAGCTCGAGGGAGCCAATTTGTATAAGCAATCGCAATGGAGCGCACACCGCTAGCCCCTCCTCCGGATTGCCCCTAGGGAATCTGGTACATGGAGTTCTTGAGTGGTTCACCCCAGTGGGTGCAAGTAGGTACTTGTAGAACTAATGATCTCTAGACCCGATACGTGTCCCGGGTTTTTGGATATCGCCCGTGACATGGCTCGGGTTTCGGGATAACTTCCCTCATCAGTAGAGAAAATAGTTAGGGGTGGAAGAAAAGGCCGCCAAACAACCGTCAATGGCCTCGATGCCCAAACCGGCACGCAGGTGCGTCGTCCAGCAGCCCGTCGGCTCAAAGCTTGAGGGAGCCAATTTGTATAAGCAATTGCAATGGAGCGCACACCGCTAGCCCCTCCTCCGGATCGCCCCTAGGGAATCTAGTACATGGAGTTCTTGAGTGGTTCACCCCAGTGGGTGCAAGTAGGTACTTGTAGAACTGATGATCTCTAGACCCGATACAAGTCCCGGGTTTTTGGATATCGCCCGAGACATGGCTCGGGTTTCGGGATAACTTCCCTCATCAGTAGAGAAAATAGTTAGGGGTGGAAGAGAAGGCCGCCAAACAACCGTCAATGGCCTCCATGCCCGAACCGGCACACAGGTGCGTCGTCCAGGAGCCCGTCGGCTCAAAGCTCAAGGGAGCTAATTTGTATAAGCAATCGCAATGGAGCGCACACCGCTAGCCCCTCCTCCGGATCGCCCCTATGGAATCTGGTACATGGAGTTCTTGAGTGGTTCACCCCAGTGGGTGCAAGTAGGTACTTGTAGAACTGATGAGCTCTAGACCCGATACATGTCCCGGGTTTTTGGATATCGCCCGAGACATGGCTCAGGTTTCAGGATAACTTCCCTCATTAGTAGATAAAATAGTTAGGGGTGGAAGAGAAGGCCGCCAAACAACCGTCAATGGCCTCGATGCCCGAACCGGCACGCAGGTGCGTCGTCCAGGAGCCCGTCGGCTCAAAGCTCAAGGGAGTCAATTTGTATAAGCAATCGCAATGGAGCGCACACCGCTAGCCCCTCCTCCGGATCACCCCTAGGGAATCTGGTACATGGAGTTCTTGAGTGGTTCACCCCAGTGGGTGCAAGTAGGTACTTGTAGAACTGATGATCTCTAGACCCGATACATGTCCCGGGTTTTTGGATATCGCCCGAGACATGGCTCGGGTTTCGGGATAACTTCCCTCATCAGTAGAGAAAATAGTTAGGGGTGGAAGAGAAGGCCGCCAAACAACCGTCAATGGCCTCGATGCCCGAACCGGCACGCAGGTGCGTCGTCCAGGAGCCCGTCGGCTCAAAGCTCAAGGGAGCCAATTTGTACAAGCAATCGCAATGGAGCGCACACCGCTAGCCCCTCCTCCGGATCGCCCCTAGGGAATCTGGTACATGGAGTTCTTGAGTGGTTCACCCCAGTGGGTGCAAGTAGGTACTTGTAGAACTGATGATCTCTAGACCCGATACATGTCCCGGGTTTTTGGATATCGCCCGAGACATGGCTCGGGTTTCGGGATAACTTCCCTCATCAGTAGAGAAAATAGTTAGGGGTGGAAGAGAAGGCCGCCAAACAACCGTCAATGGCCTCGATGCCCGAACCGGCAGGCAGGTGCGTCGTCCAGCAGCCCGTCGGCTCAAAGCTCGAGGGAGCCAATTTGTATAAGCAATCGCAGTGGAGCGCACACCGCTAGCCCCTCCTCCGGATCGCCCCTAGGGAATCTGGTACATTGAGTTCTTGAGTGGTTCAGCCCAGTGGGTGCAAGTAGGTACTTGTAGAACTGATGATCTCTAGACCCGATACGTGTCCCGGGTTTTTGGATATCGCCCGAGACATGGCTCGGGTTTCGGGATCACTTCCCTCATCAGTAGAGAAAATATTTATGGGTGGAAGAGAAGGCCGCCAAACAACCGTCAATGGCCTCGATGCCCGAACCGGCACGCAGGTGCGTCGTCCAGGAGCCCGTCGGCTCAAAGCTCAAGGGAGCCAATTTGTATAAGCAATCGCAATGGAGCGCACACCGCTAGCCCCTCCTCCGGATCGCCCCGAGGGAATCTGGTACATGGAGTTCTTGAGTGGTTCACCCCAGTGGGTGCAAGTAGGTACTTGTAAAACTGATGATCTCTAGACCCGATACGTGTCCCGGGTTTTTGGATATCGCCCGAGACATGGCTCGGGTTTCGGGATAACTTCCCTCATCAGTAGAGAAAATAGTTATGGGTGGAAGAGAAGGCCGCCAAACAACCGTCAATGGCCTCGATGCCCGAACCGGCACGCAGGTGCGTCGTCCAGCAGCCCGTCGGCTCAAAGCTCGAGGGAGCCAATTTGTATAAGCAATCGCAATGGAGCGCACACCGCTAGCCCCTCCTCCGGATTGCCCCTAGGGAATCTGGTACATGGAGTTCTTGAGTGGTTCACCCCAGTGGGTGCAAGTAGGTACTTGTAGAACTGATGATCTCTAGACCCGATACGTGTCCCGGGTTTTTGATATCGCCCGTGACATGGCTCAGGTTTCGGGATAACTTCCCTCATTAGTAGAGAAAATAGTTAGGGGTGGAAGAAAAGGCCGCCAAACAACCGTCAATGGCCTCGATGCCCGAACCGGCACGCAGGTGCCTCGTCCAGCAGCCCGTCGGCTCAAAGCTCAAGGGAGCTAATTTGTATAAGCAATCGCAATGGAGCGCACACCGCTAGCCCCTCCTCCGGATCGCCCCTAGGGAATCTGGTACATGGAGTTCTTGAGTGGTTCACCCCAGTGGGTGCAAGTAGGTACTTGTAGAACTGATGATCTCTAGACCCGATACATGTCCCGGGTTTTTGGATATCGCCCGAGACATGGCTCGGGTTTCGGGATAACTTCCCTCATTAGTAGATAAAATAGTTAGGGGTGGAAGAGAAGGCCGCCAAACAACCGTCAACGGCCTCGATGCCCGAACCGGCACGCAGGTGCGTCGTCCAGAAGCCCGTCGGCTCAAAGCTCAAGGGAGCCAATTTGTATAAGCAATCGTAATGGAGCGCACACCGCTAGCCCCTCCTCCGGATCGCCCCTAGGGAATCTGGTACATGGAGTTCTTGAGTGGTTCACCCCAGTGGGTGCAAGTAGGTACTTGTAGAACTGATGATCTCTAGACCCGATACATGTCCCGGGTTTTTGGATATCGCCCGAGACATGGCTCGGGTTTCGGGATAACTTCCCTCATCAGTAGAGAAAATAGTTAGGGGTGGAAGAGAAGGCCGCCAAACAACCGTCAATGGCCTCGATGCCCGAACCGGCACGCAGGTGCGTCGTCCAGGAGCCCGTCGGCTCAAAGCTTAAGGGAGCCAATTTGTATAAGCAATCGCAATGGAGCGCACACCGCTAGCCCCTCCTCCGGATCGCCCCTAGGGAATCTGGTACATGGAGTTCTTGAGTGGTTCACCCCAGTGGGTGCAAGTAGGTACTTGTAGAACTGATGATCTCTAGACCCGATACATGTCCCGGGTTTTTGGATATCGCCCGAGACATTGCTCGGGTTTTGGGATAACTTCCCTCATCAGTAGAGAAAATAGTTAGGGGTGGAAGAGAAGGCTGCCAAACAACCGTCAATGGCCTCGATGCCCGAACCGGCACGCAGGTGCGTCGTCCAGCAGCCCGTCGGCTCAAAGCTCGAGGGAGCCAATTTGTATAAGCAATCGCAATGGAGCGCACACCGCTAGCCCCTCCTCCGGATCGCCCCTAGGGAATCTGGTACATGGAGTTCTAGAGTGGTTCACCCCAGTGGGTGCAAGTAGGTACTTGTAGAACTGATGATCTCTAGACCCGATACGTGTCCCGGGTTTTTGGATATCGCCCGTGACATGGCTCGGGTTTCGGGATAACTTCCCTCATCAGTAGAGAAAATAGCTAGGGGTGGAAGAGAAGGCCGCCAAACAACCGTCAATGGCCTCGATGCCCGAACCGGCACGCAGGTGCGTCGTCCAGCAGCCCGTCGGCTCAAAGCTCGAGGGAGCCAATTTGTATAAGCAATCGCAATGGAGCGCACACCGCTAGCCCCTCCTCCGGATTGCCCCTAGGGAATCTGGTACATGGAGTTCTTGAGTGGTTCACCCCAGTGGGTGCAAGTAGGTACTTGTAGAACTAATGATCTCTAGACCCGATACGTGTCCCGGGTTTTTGGATATCGCCCGTGACATGGCTCGGGTTTCGGGATAACTTCCCTCATCAGTAGAGAAAATAGTTAGGGGTGGAAGAAAAGGCCGCCAAACAACCGTCAATGGCCTCGATGCCCAAACCGGCACGCAGGTGCGTCGTCCAGCAGCCCGTCGGCTCAAAGCTCGAGGGAGCCAATTTGTATAAGCAATTGCAATGGAGCGCACACCGCTAGCCCCTCCTCCGGATCGCCCCTAGGGAATCTAGTACATGGAGTTCTTGAGTGGTTCACCCCAGTGGGTGCAAGTAGGTACTTGTAGAACTGATGATCTCTAGACCCGATACAAGTCCCGGGTTTTTGGATATCGCCCGAGACATGGCTCGGGTTTCGGGATAACTTCCCTCATCAGTAGAGAAAATAGTTAGGGGTGGAAGAGAAGGCCGCCAAACAACCGTCAATGGCCTCCATGCCCGAACCGGCACACAGGTGCGTCGTCCAGGAGCCCGTCGGCTCAAAGCTCAAGGGAGCTAATTTGTATAAGCAATCGCAATGGAGCGCACACCGCTAGCCCCTCCTCCGGATCGCCCCTAGGGAATCTGGTACATGGAGTTCTTGAGTGGTTCACCCCAGTGGGTGCAAGTAGGTACTTGTAGAACTGATGAGCTCTAGACCCGATACATGTCCCGGGTTTTTGGATATCGCCCGAGACATGGCTCAGGTTTCAGGATAACTTCCCTCATTAGTAGATAAAATAGTTAGGGGTGGAAGAGAAGGCCGCCAAACAACCGTCAATGGCCTCGATGCCCGAACCGGCACGCAGGTGCGTCGTCCAGGAGCCCGTCGGCTCAAAGCTCAAGGGAGTCAATTTGTATAAGCAATCGCAATGGAGCGCACACCGCTAGCCCCTCCTCCGGATCACCCCTAGGGAATCTGGTACATGGAGTTCTTGAGTGGTTCACCCCAGTGGGTGCAAGTAGGTACTTGTAGAACTGATGATCTCTAGACCCGATACATGTCCCGGGTTTTTGGATATCGCCCGAGACATGGCTCGGGTTTCGGGATAACTTCCCTCATCAGTAGAGAAAATAGTTAGGGGTGGAAGAGAAGGCCGCCAAACAACCGTCAATGGCCTCGATGCCCGAACCGGCACGCAGGTGCGTCGTCCAGGAGCCCGTCGGCTCAAAGCTCAAGGGAGCCAATTTGTACAAGCAATCGCAATGGAGCGCACACCGCTAGCCCCTCCTCCGGATCGCCCCTAGGGAATCTGGTACATGGAGTTCTTGAGTGGTTCACCCCAGTGGGTGCAAGTAGGTACTTGTAGAACTGATGATCTCTAGACCCGATACATGTCCCGGGTTTTTGGATATCGCCCGAGACATGGCTCGGGTTTCGGGATAACTTCCCTCATCAGTAGAGAAAATAGTTAGGGGTGGAAGAGAAGGCCGCCAAACAACCGTCAATGGCCTCGATGCCCGAACCGGCAGGCAGGTGCGTCGTCCAGCAGCCCGTCGGCTCAAAGCTCGAGGGAGCCAATTTGTATAAGCAATCGCAATGGAGCGCACACCGCTAGCCCCTCCTCCGGATCACCCCTAGGGAATCTGGTACATGGAGTTCTTGAGTGGTTCAGCCCAGTGGGTGCAAGTAGGTACTTGTAGAACTGATGATCTCTAGACCCGATACGTGTCCCGGGTTTTTGGATATCGCCCGAGACATGGCTCGGGTTTCGGGATCACTTCCCTCATCAGTAGAGAAAATATTTATGGGTGGAAGAGAAGGCCGCCAAACAACCGTCAATGGCCTCGATGCCCGAACCGGCACGCAGGTGCGTCGTCCAGGAGCCCGTCGGCTCAAAGCTCAAGGGAGCCAATTTGTATAAGCAATCGCAATGGAGCGCACACCGCTAGCCCCTCCTCCGGATCGCCCAGAGGGAATCTGGTACATGGAGTTCTTGAGTGGTTCACCCCAGTGGGTGCAAGTAGGTACTTGTAAAACTGATGATCTCTAGACCCGATACATGTCCCGGGTTTTTGGATATCGCCCGAGACATGGCACGGGTTTCGGGATAACTTCCCTCATCAGTAGAGAAAATAGTTAGGGGTGGAAGAGAAGGCCGCCAAACAACCGTCAATGGCCTCGATGCCCGAACCGGCACGCAGGTGCGTCGTCCAGGAGCCCGTCGGCTCAAAGCTCAAGGGAGCCAATTTGTATAAGCAATCGCAATGGAGCGCACACCGCTAGCCCCTCCTCCGGATCGCCCCTAGGGAATCTGGTACATGGAGTTCTTGAGTGGTTCAGCCCAGTGGGTGCAAGTAGGTACTTGTAGAACTGATGATCTCTAGACCCGATACGTGTCCCGGGTTTTTGGATATCGCCCGAGACATGGCTCGGGTTTCGGGATAACTTCCCTCATCAGTAGAGAAAATAGTTATGGGTGGAAGAGAAGGCCGCCAAACAACCGTCAATGGCCTCGATGCCCGAACCGGCACGCAGGTGCGTCGTCCAGGAGCCCGTCGGCTCAAAGCTCAAGGGAGCCAATTTGTATAAGCAATCGCAATGGAGCGCACACCGCTAGCCCCTCCTCCGGATCGCCCCTAGGGAATCTGGTACATGGAGTTCTTGAGTGGTTAACCCCAGTGGGTGCAAGTAGGTACTTGTAGAACTGATGATCTCTAGACCCGATACATGTCCCGGGTTTTTGGATATCGCCCGAGACATGGCTCCGGTTTCGGGATAACTTCCCTCATCAGTAGAGAAAATAGCTAGGGGTCGAAGAGAAGGCCGCCAAACAACCGTCAATGGCCTCGATGCCCGAACCGGCAGGCAGGTGTGTCGTCCAGCAGCCCGTCGGCTCAAAGCTCGCGGGAGCCAATTTGTATAAGCAATCGCAATGGAGCGCACACCGCTAGCCCCTCCTCCGGATCGCCCCTAGGGAATCTGGTACATGGAGTTCTTGAGTGGTTCAGCCCAGTGGGTGCAAGTAGGTACTTGCAGAACTGATGATCTCTAGACCCGATATGTGTCCCGGGTTTTTGGATATCGCCCGAGACATGGCTCGGGTTTCGGGATAACTTCCCTCATCAGTAGAGAAAATAGTTATGGGTGGAATAGAAGGCCGCCAAACAACCGTCAATGGCCTCGATGCCCGAACCGGCACGCAGGTGCGTCGTCCAGGAGCCCGTCGGCTCAAAGCTCAAGGGAGCCAATTTGTATAAGCAATCGCAATGGAGCGCACACCGCTAGCCCCTCCTCCGGATCGCCCCGAGGGAATCTGGTACATTGAGTTCTTGAGTGGTTCACCCCAGTGGGTGCAAGTAGGTACTTGTAGAACTGATGATCTCTAGACCCGATACATGTCCCGGGTTTTTGGATATCGCCCGAGACATGGCACGGGTTTCGGGATAACTTCCCTCATCAGTAGAGAAAATAGTTAGGGGTGGAAGAGAAGGCCGCCAAACAACCGTCAATGGCCTCGATGCCCGAACCGGCACGCAGGTGCGTGGTCCAGGAGCCCGTCGGCTCAAAGCTCAAGGGAGCCAATTTGTATAAGCAATCGCAATGGAGCGCACACCGCTAGCCCCTCTTCCGGATCGCCCCTAGGGAATCTGGTACATGGAGTTCTTGAGTGGTTCACCCCAGTGGGTGCAAGTAGGTACTTGTAGAACTGATGATCTCTAGACCCGATACATGTCCCGGGTTTTTGGATATCGCCCGAGACATGGCTCGGGTTTCGGGATAACTTCCCTCATCAGTAGAGAAAATAGCTAGGGGTGGAAGAGAAGGCCGCCAAACAACCGTCAATGGCCTCGATGCCCGAACCGGCACGCAGGTGCGTCGTCCAGCAGCCCGTCGGCTCAAAGCTCGAGGAAGCCAATTTGTATAAGCAATCGCAATGGAGCGCACACCGCTAGCCCCTCCTCCGGATCGCCCCTAGGGAATCTGGTACATGGAGTTCTTGAGTAGTTCACCCCAGTGGGTGCAAGTAGGTACTTGTAGAACTGATGATCTCTAGACCGGATACATGTCCCGGGTTTTTGGATATCGCCCGAGACATGGCTCGGGTTTCGGGATAACTTCCCTCATCAGTAGAGAAAATAGTTAGGGGTGGAAGAGAAGGCCGCCAAACAACCGTCAATGGCCTCGATGCCCGAACCGGCACGCAGGTGCGTCGTCCAGGAGCCCGTCGGCTCAAAGCTCAAGGGAGCCAATTTGTATAAGCAATCGCAATGGAGTGCACACCGCTAGCCCCTCCTCCGGATCGCCCCTAGGGAATCTGGGACATGGAGTTCTTGAGTGGTTCACCCCAGTGGGTGCAAGTAGATACTTGTAGAACTGATGATCTCTAGACCCGATACATGTCCCGGGTTTTTGGATAGCGCCCGAGACATGGCTCGGGTTTCGGGATAACTTCCCTCATCAGTAGAGAAAATAGATAGGGGTGGAAGAGAGGCCGCCAAACAACCGTCAATGGCCTCGATGCCCGAACCGGCACGCAGGTGCGTCGTCCAGCAGCCCGTCGGCTCAAAGCTTGAGGGAGCCAATTTGTATAAGCAATCGCAATGGAGCGCACACCGCTAGCCCCTCCTCCGGATCGCCCCTAGGGAATCTGGTACATGGAGTTCTTGAGTGGTTCACCCCAGTGGGTGCAAGTAGGTACTTGTAGAACTGATGATCTCTAGACCCGATACGTGTCCCGGGTTTTTGGATATCGCCCGTGACATGGCTCGGGTTTCGGGATAACTTCCCTCATCAGTAGAGAAAATAGTTAGGGGTGGAAGAGAAGGCCGCCAAACAACCGTCAATGGCCTCGATGCCCGAACCGGCACACAGGTGCGTCGTCCAGGAGCCCGTCGGCTCAAAGCTCAAGGGAGCTAATTTGTATAAGCAATCGCAATGGAGCGCACACCGCTAGCCCCTCCACCGGATCGCCCCTAGGGAAACTGGTACATGGAGTTCTTGAGTGGTTCACCCCAGTGGGTGCAAGTAGGTACTTGTAGAACTGATGATCTCTAGACCCGATACATGTCCCGGGTTTTTGGATATCGCCCGAGACATGGCTCGGGTTTCGGGATAACTTCCCTCATTAGTAGAGAAAATAGTTAGGGGTGGAAGAGAAGGCCGCCAAACAACCGTCAATGGCCTCGATGCCCGAACCGGCACGCAGGTGCGTCGTCCAGGAGCCCGTCGGCTCAAAGCTCAAGGGAGCCAATTTGTGTAGGCAATCGCAATGGAGCGCACACCTCTAGCCCCTACTCCGGATCGCCCCTAGGGAATCTGGTACATGGAGTTCTTCAGTGGTTCACCCCAGTGGGTGCAAGTAGGTACTTGTAGAACTGATGATCTCTAGACCCGATACATGTCCCGGGTTTTTTGATATCGCCCGAGACATGGCTCGGGTTTCAGGATAACTTCCTTCATCCGTAGAGAAAATAGTTAGGGGTGGAAGAGAAGGCCGCCAAACAACCGTCAATGGCCTGGATGCCCGAACCGGCACGCAGGTGCGTCGTCCAGGAGCCCGTCGGCTCAAAGCTCAAGGGAGCCAATTTGTATAAGCAATCGCAATGGAGCGCACACCGCTAGCCCCTCCTCCGGATCGCCCGTAGGGAATCTGGTACATGGAGTTCTTGAGTGGTTCACCCCAGTGGGTGCAAGTAGGTACTTGTAGAACTGATGATCTCTAGACCCGATACATGTCCCGGGTTTTTGGATATCGCCCGAGACATGGCTTGGGTTTCGGGATAACTTCCCTCATCAGTAGAGAAAATAGTTAGGGGTGGAAGAGAAGGCCGCCAAACAACCGTCAATGGCCTCGATGCCCGAACCGGCACGCAGGTGCGTCGTCCAGGAGCCCGTAAGCTCAAAGCTCAAGGGAGCCAATTTGTATAAGCAATCACAATGGAGCGCACACCGCTAGCCCCTCCTCCGGATCGCCCCTAAGGAATCTGGTACATGGAGTTCTTGAGTGGTTCACCCCAGTGGGTGCAAGTAGGTACTTGTAGAACTGATGATCTCTAGACCCGATACGTGTCCCGGGTTTTTGGATATCGCCCGTGACATTGCTTGGGTTTCGGGATAACTTTCCTCATCAGTAGAGAAAATAGTTAGGGGTGGAAGAGAAGGCCGCCAAATAACCGTCAATGGCCTCGATGCCCGAACCGGCATGCAGGTGCGTCGTCCAGGAGCCCGTCGGCTCAAAGCTCAAGGGAGCCAATTTGTATAAACAATCGCAATGGAGCGCACACCGCTAGCCCCTCCTCTGGATCGCCCCTAGGGAATCTGGTACATGGAGTTCTAGAGTGGTTCACCCCAGTGGGTGCAAGTAGGTACTTGTAGAACTGATGATCTCTAGACCCGATACATGTCCCGGGTTTTTGGATATCGCCCGAGACATGGCTTGGGTTTCGGGATAACTTCCCTCATCAGTAGAGAAAATAGTTAGGGGTGGAAGAGAAGGCCGCCAAACAACCGTCAATGGCCTCGATGCCCGAACCGGCACGCAGGTGCGTCGTCCAGGAGCCCGTCGGCTCAAAGCTCAAGGGAGCCAATTTGTATAAGCAATCGCAATGGAGCGCACACTGCTAGCCCCTCCTCCTGATCGCCCCTAGGGAATCTGGTACATGGAGTTCTTGAGTGGTTCACCCCAGTGGGTGCAAGTAGGTACTTGTAGAACTGATGATCTCTAGACCCGATACATGTCCCGGGTTTTTGGATATCGCCCGAGACATGGCTCGGGTTTCGGGATAACTTCCCTCATCAGTAGAGAAAATAGTTAAGGGTGGAAGAGAAGGCCGCCAAACAACCGTCAATGGCCTCGATGCCCGAGCCGGCACGCAGGTGCGTCGTCCAGGAGCCCGTCGGCTCAAAGCTCAAGGGAGCCAATTTGTATAAGCAATCGCAATGGAGTGCACACCGCTAACCCCTCATCCGGATCGCCCCTAGGGAATCTGGTACATGGAGTTCTTGAGTGGTTCACCCCAGTGGGTGCAAGTAGGTACTTGTAGAACTGATGATCTCTAGACCCGATACATGTCCTGGGTTTTCGGATATCGCCCGAGACATGGCACGGGTTTCGGGATAACTTCCCTCATCAGTAGAGAAAATAGTTAGGGGTGGAAGTGAAGGCCGCCAAACAACCGTCAATGGCCTCGATGCCCGAACCGGCACGCAGGTGCGTCGTCCAGGAGCCCGTCGGCTCAAAGCTCAAGGGAGCCAATTTGTATAAGCAATCGCAATGGAGCGCACACCGCTAGCCCCTCTTCCGGATCGCCCCTAGGGAATCTGGTACATGGAGTTCTTGAGTGGTTCACCCCAGTGGGTGCAAGTAGGTACTTGTAGAACTGATGATCTCTAGACCCGATACATGTCCCGGGTTTTTGGATATCGCCCGAGACATGGCTCGGGTTTCGGGATAACTTCCATCATCAGTAGAGAAAATAGTTAGGGGTGGAAGAGAAGGCCGCCAAACAACGGTCAATGGCCTCGATGCCCGAACCGGCACGCAGGTGCGTCGTCCAGGAGCCCGTCGGCTCAAAGCTCAAGGGAGACAATTTGTATAAGCAATCACAATGGAGCGCACACCGCTAGCCCCTCCTCCGGATCGCCCCCAGGGAATCTGGTACATGGAGTTCTTGAGTGGTTCACCCTAGTGGGTGCAAGTAGGTACTTGTAGAACTGATGATCTCTAGACCCGATACATGTCCCGGGTCTTTGGATATCGCCCGAGACATGGCTCGGGTTTCGGGATAACTTCCCTCATCAGTAGAGAAAATAGTTAGGGGTGGAAGAGAAGGCCGCCAAACAACCGTCAATGGCCTCGATGCCCGAACCGGCACGCAGGTGCGTCGTCCAGGAGCCCGTCGGCTCAAAGCTCAAGGGAGCCAATTTGTATAAGCAATCGCAATGGAGCGCACACCGCTAGCCCCTCCTCCGGATCGCCCCTAGGGAATCTGGTACATAGAGTTCTTGAGTGGTTCACCCCAGTGGGTGCAAGTAGGTACTTGTAGAACTGATGATCTCTAGACCCGATACGTGTCCCGGGTTTTTGGATATCGCCCGAGACATGGCTCAGGTTTCGGGATAACTTCCCTCATCAGTAGAGAAAATAGATAGGGGTGGAAGAGAAGGCCGCCAAACAACCGTCAATGGCCTCGATGCCCGAACCGGCACGCAGGTGCGTCGTCCAGCAGCCCGTCGGCTCAAAGCTCGAGGGAGCCAATTTGTATAAGCAATCGCAATGGAGCGCACACTGCTAGCCCCTCCTCCGGATCACCCCTAGGGAATCTGGTACATGGAGTTCTTGAGTGGTTCACCCCAGTGGCTGCAAGTAGGTACTTGTAGAACTGATGATCTCTAGACCCGATACATGTCCCGGGTTTTTGGATATCGCCCGAGACATGGCTCGGGTTTCGGGATAACTTCCCTCATCAGTAGAGAAAATAGTTAGGGGTGGAAGAGAAGGCCGCCAAACAACCGTCAATGGCCTCGATGCCCGAACCGACACGCAGGTGCGTCGTCCAGGAGCCCGTCGGCTCAAAGCTCAAGGGAGCCAATTTGTATAAGCAATCGCAATGGAGCGCACACCGCTAACCCCTCCTCCGGATCGCCCCTAGGGAATCTGGTACATGGAGTTCTTGAGTGGTTCACCCCAGTGGGTGCAAGTAGGTACTTGTAGAACTGATGATCTCTAGACCGGATACATGTCCTGGGTTTTTGGATATCGCCCGAGACATGGCTCGGGTTTCGGGATAACTTCCCTCATCAGTAGAGAAAATAGCTAGGGGTGGAAGAGAAGGCCGCCAAACAACCGTCAATGGCCTCGATGCCCGAACCGGCACGCAGGTGCGTCGTCCAGCAGCCCGTCGGCTCAAAGCTCGAGGGAGCCAATTTGTATAAGCAATCGCAATGGAGCGCACACCGCTAGCCCCTCCTCCGGATCGCCCCTAGGGAATCTGGTACATGGAGTTCTTGAGTGGTTCTCCCCAGTGGGTGCAAGTAGGTACTTGTAGAACTGATGATCTCTAGACCCGATACGTGTCCCGGGTTTTTGGATATCGCCCGTGACATGGCTCGGGTTTCGGGATAACTTCCCTCATCAGTAGAGAAAATAGCTAGGGGTGGAAGAGAAGGCCGCCAAACAACCGTCAATGGCCTCGATGCCCGAACCGGCACGCAGGTGCGTCGTCCAGCAGCCCGTCGGCTTAAAGCTCGAGGGAGCCAATTTGTATAAGCAATCGCAATGGAGCGCACACCGCTAGCCCCTCCTCCGGATTGCCCCTAGGGAATCTGGTACATGGAGTTCTTGAGTGGTTCACCCCAGTGGGTGCAAGTAGGTACTTGTAGAACTGATGATCTCTAGACCCGATACGTGTCCCGGGTTTTTGATATCGCCCGTGACATGGCTCGGGTTTCGGGATAACTTCCCTCATCAGTAGAGAAAATAGTTAGGGGTGGAAGAAAAGGCCGCCAAACAACCGTCAATGGCCTCGATGCCCGAACCGGCACGCAGGTGCGTCGTCCAGGAGCCCGTCGGCTCAAAGCTCGAGGGAGCCAATTTGTATAAGCAATTGCAATGGAGCGCACACCGCTAGCCCCTCCTCCGGATCGCCCCTAGGGAATCTAGTACATGGAGTTCTTGAGTGGTTCACCCCAGTGGGTGCAAGTAGGTACTTGTAGAACTGATGATCTCTAGATCCGATACATGTCCCGGGTTTTTGGATATCGCCCGAGACATGGCTCGGGTTTCGGGATAACTTCCCTCATCAGTAGAGAAAATAGTTAGGGGTGGAAGAAAAGGCCACCAAACAACCGTCAATGGCCTCCATGCCCGAACCGGCACACAGGTGCGTCGTCCAGGAGCCCGTCGGCTCAAAGCTCAAGGGAGCTAATTTGTATAAGCAATCGCAATGGAGCGCACACCGCTAGCCCCTCCTCCGGATCGCCCCTAGGGAATCTGGTACATGGAGTTCTTGAGTGGTTCACCCCAGTGGGTGCAAGTAGGTACTTGTAGAACTGATGATCTCTAGACCCGATACATGTCCCGGGTTTTTGGATATCGCCCGAGACATGGCTCGGGTTTCGGGAAAACTTCCCTCATTAGTAGATAAAATAGTTAGGGGTGGAAGAGAAGGCCGCCAAACAACCGTCAATGGCCTCGATGCCCGAACCGGCACGCAGGTGCGTCGTCCAGGAGCCCGTCGGCTCAAAGCTCAAGAGAGCCAATTTGTATAAGCAATCGTAATGGAGCGCACACCGCTAGCCCCTCCTCCGGATCGCCCCTAGGGAATCTGGTACATGGAGTTCTTGAGTGGTTCACCCCAGTGGGTGCAAGTAGGTACTTGTAGAACTGATGATCTCTAGACCCGATACGTGTCCCGGGTTTTTGGATATCGCCCGTGACATGGCTCGGGTTTCGGGATAACTTCCCTCATCAGTAGAGAAAATAGCTAGGGGTGGAAGAGAAGGCCGCCAAACAACCGTCAATGGCCTCGATGCCCGAACCGGCACGCAGGTGCGTCGTCCAGCAGCCCGTCGGCTCAAAGCTCGAGGGAGCCAATTTGTATAAGCAATCGCAATGGAGCGCACACCGCTAGCCCCTCCTCCGGATCGCCCCTAGGGAATCTGGTACATGGAGTTCTTGAGTGGTTCAGCCCAGTGGGTGCAAGTAGGTACTTGTAGAACTGATGATCTCTAGACCCGATACGTGTCCCGGGTTTTTGGATATCGCCCGAGACATGGCTCGGGTTTCGGGATCACTTCCCTCATCAGTAGAGAAAATATTTATGGGTGGAAGAGAAGGCCGCCAAACAACCGTCAATGGCCTCGATGCCCGAACCGGCACGCAGGTGCGTCGTCCAGGAGCCCGTCGGCTCAAAGCTCAAGGGAGCCAATTTGTATAAGCAATCGCAATGGAGCGCACACCGCTAGCCCCTCCTCCGGATCGCCCCGAGGGAATCTGGTACATGGAGTTCTTGAGTGGTTCACCCCAGTGGGTGCAAGTAGGTACTTGTAAAACTGATGATCTCTAGACCCGATACATGTCCCGGGTTTTTGGATATCGCCCGAGACATGGCACGGGTTTCGGGATAACTTCCCTCATCAGTAGAGAAAATAGTTAGGGGTGGAAGAGAAGGCCGCCAAACAACCGTCAATGGCCTCGATGCCCGAACCGGCACGCAGGTGCGTCGTCCAGGAGCCCGTCGGCTCAAAGCTCAAGGGAGCCAATTTGTATAAGCAATCGCAATGGAGCGCACACCGCTAGCCCCTCCTCCGGATCGCCCCTAGGGAATCTGGTACATGGAGTTCTTGAGTGGTTCAGCCCAGTGGGTGCAAGTAGGTACTTGTAGAACTGATGATCTCTAGACCCGATACGTGTCCCGGGTTTTTGGATATCGCCCGAGACATGGCTCGGGTTTCGGGATAACTTCCCTCATCAGTAGAGAAAATAGTTATGGGTGGAAGAGAAGGCCGCCAAACAACCGTCAATGGCCTCGATGCCCGAACCGGCACGCAGGTGCGTCGTCCAGGAGCCCGTCGGCTCAAAGCTCAAGGGAGCCAATTTGTATAAGCAATCGCAATGGAGCGCACACCGCTAGCCCCTCCTCCGGATCGCCCCTAGGGAATCTGGTACATGGAGTTCTTGAGTGGTTAACCCCAGTGGGTGCAAGTAGGTACTTGTAGAACTGATGATCTCTAGACCCGATACATGTCCCGGGTTTTTGGATATCGCCCGAGACATGGCTCCGGTTTCGGGATAACTTCCCTCATCAGTGGAGAAAATAGCTAGGGGTGGAAGAGAAGGCCGCCAAACAACCGTCAATGGCCTCGATGCCCGAACCGGCAGGCAGGTGTGTCGTCCAGCAGCCCGTCGGCTCAAAGCTCGCGGGAGCCAATTTGTATAAGCAATCGCAATGGAGCGCACACCGCTAGCCCCTCCTCCGGATCGCCCCTAGGGAATCTGGTACATGGAGTTCTTGAGTGGTTCAGCCCAGTGGGTGCAAGTAGGTACTTGCAGAACTGATGATCTCTAGACCCGATATGTGTCCCGGGTTTTTGGATATCGCCCGAGACATGGCTCGGGTTTCGGGATAACTTCCCTCATCAGTAGAGAAAATAGTTATGGGTGGAATAGAAGGCCGCCAAACAACCGTCAATGGCCTCGATGCCCGAACCGGCACGCAGGTGCGTCGTCCAGGAGCCCGTCGGCTCAAAGCTCAAGGGAGCCAATTTGTATAAGCAATCGCAATGGAGCGCACACCGCTAGCCCCTCCTCCGGATCGCCCCGAGGGAATCTGGTACATGGAGTTCTTGAGTGGTTCACCCCAGTGGGTGCAAGTAGGTACTTGTAGAACTGATGATCTCTAGACCCGATACATGTCCCGGGTTTTTGGATATCGCCCGAGATATGGCACGGGTTTCGGGATAACTTCCCTCATCAGTAGAGAAAATAGTTAGGGGTGGAAGAGAAGGCCGCCAAACAACCGTCAATGGCCTCGATGCCCGAACCGGCACGCAGGTGCGTCGTCCAGGAGCCCGTCGGCTCAAAGCTCAAGGGAGCCAATTTGTATAAGCAATCGCAATGGAGCGCACACCGCTAGCCCCTCTTCCGGATCGCCCCTAGGGAATCTGGTACATGGAGTTCTTGAGTGGTTCACCCCAGTGGGTGCAAGTAGGTACTTGTAGAACTGATGATCTCTAGACCCGATACATGTCCCGGGTTTTTGGATATCGCCCGAGACATGGCTCGGGTTTCGGGATAACTTCCCTCATCAGTAGAGATAATAGCTAGGGGTGGAAGAGAAGGCCGCCAAACAACCGTCAATGGCCTCGATGCCCGAACCGGCACGCAGGTGCGTCGTCCAGCAGCCCGTCGGCTCAAAGCTAGAGGAAGCCAATTTGTATAAGCAATCGCAATGGAGCGCACACCGCTAGCCCCTCCTCCGGATCGCCCCTAGGGAATCTGGTACATGGAGTTCTTGAGTAGTTCACCCCAGTGGGTGCAAGTAGGTACTTGTAGAACTGATGATCTCTAGACCGGATACATGTCCCGGGTTTTTGGATATCGCCCGAGACATGGCTCGGGTTTCGGGATAACTTCCCTCATCAGTAGAGAAAATAGTTAGGGGTGGAAGAGAAGGCCGCCAAACAACCGTCAATGGCCTCGATGCCCGAACCGGCATGCAGGTGTGTCGTCCAGGAGCCCGTCGGCTCAAAGCTCAAGGGAGCCAATTTGTATAAGCAATCGCAATGGAGCGCACACCGCTAGCCCCTCCTCCGGATCGCCCCTAGGGAATCTGGGACATGGAGTTCTTGAGTGGTTCACCCCAGTGGGTGCAAGTAGATACTTGTAGAACTGATGATCTCTAGACCCGATACATGTCCCGGGTTTTTGGATAGCGCCCGAGACATGGCTCGGGTTTCGGGATAACTTCCCTCATCAGTAGAGAAAATAGATAGGGGTGGAAGAGAGGCCGCCAAACAACCGTCAATGGCCTCGATGCCCGAACCGGCACGCAGGTGCGTCGTCCAGCAGCCCGTCGGCTCAAAGCTTGAGGGAGCCAATTTGTATAAGCAATCGCAATGGAGCGCACACCGCTAGCCCCTCCTCCGGATCGCCCCTAGGGAATCTGGTACATGGAGTTCTTGAGTGGTTCACCCCAGTGGGTGCAAGTAGGTACTTGTAGAACTGATGATCTCTAGACCCGATACGTGTCCCGGGTTTTTGGATATCGCCCGTGACATGGCTCGGGTTTCGGGATAACTTCCCTCATCAGTAGAGAAAATAGTTAGGGGTGGAAGAGAAGGCCGCCAAACAACCGTCAATGGCCTCGATGCCCGAACCGGCACACAGGTGCGTCGTCCAGGAGCCCGTCGGCTCAAAGCTCAAGGGAGCTAATTTGTATAAGCAATCGCAATGGAGCGCACACCGCTAGCCCCTCCACCGGATCGCCCCTAGGGAAACTGGTACATGGAGTTCTTGAGTGGTTCACCCCAGTGGGTGCAAGTAGGTACTTGTAGAACTGATGATCTCTAGACCCGATACATGTCCCGGGTTTTTGGATATCGCCCGAGACATGGCTCGGGTTTCGGGATAACTTCCCTCATTAGTAGAGAAAATAGTTAGGGGTGGAAGAGAAGGCCGCCAAACAACCGTCAATGGCCTCGATGCCCGAACCGGCACGCAGGTGCGTCGTCCAGGAGCCCGTCGGCTCAAAGCTCAAGGGAGCCAATTTGTGTAAGCAATCGCAATGGAGCGCACACCTCTAGCCCCTACTCCGGATCGCCCCTAGGGAATCTGGTACATGGAGTTCTTCAGTGGTTCACCCCAGTGGGTGCAAGTAGGTACTTGTAGAACTGATGATCTCTAGACCCGATACATGTCCCGGGTTTTTTGATATCGCCCGAGACATGGCTCGGGTTTCAGGATAACTTCCTTCATCCGTAGAGAAAATAGTTAGGGGTGGAAGAGAAGGCCGCCAAACAACCGTCAATGGCCTGGATGCCCGAACCGGCACGCAGGTGCGTCGTCCAGGAGCCCGTCGGCTCAAAGCTCAAGGGAGCCAATTTGTATAAGCAATCGCAATGGAGCGCACACCGCTAGCCCCTCCTCCGGATCGCCCGTAGGGAATCTGGTACATGGAGTTCTTGAGTGGTTCACCCCAGTGGGTGCAAGTAGGTACTTGTAGAACTGATGATCTCTAGACCCGATACATGTCCCGGGTTTTTGGATATCGCCCGAGACATGGCTTGGGTTTCGGGATAACTTCCCTCATCAGTAGAGAAAATAGTTAGGGGTGGAAGAGAAGGCCGCCAAACAACCGTCAATGGCCTCGATGCCCGAACCGGCACGCAGGTGCGTCGTCCAGGAGCCCGTAAGCTCAAAGCTCAAGGGAGCCAATTTGTATAAGCAATCGCAATGGAGCGCACACCGCTAGCCCCTCCTCCGGATCGCCCCTAAGGAATCTGGTACATGGAGTTCTTGAGTGGTTCACCCCAGTGGGTGCAAGTAGGTACTTGTAGAACTGATGATCTCTAGACCCGATACGTGTCCCGGGTTTTTGGATATCGCCCGTGACATTGCTTGGGTTTCGGGATAACTTTCCTCATCAGTAGAGAAAATAGTTAGGGGTGGAAGAGAAGGCCGCCAAATAACCGTCAATGGCCTCGATGCCCGAACCGGCATGCAGGTGCGTCGTCCAGGAGCCCGTCGGCTCAAAGCTCAAGGGAGCCAATTTGTATAAACAATCGCAATGGAGCGCACACCGCTAGCCCCTCCTCTGGATCGCCCCTAGGGAATCTGGTACATGGAGTTCTAGAGTGGTTCACCCCAGTGGGTGCAAGTAGGTACTTGTAGAACTGATGATCTCTAGACCCGATACATGTCCCGGGTTTTTGGATATCGCCCGAGACATGGCTTGGGTTTCGGGATAACTTCCCTCATCAGTAGAGAAAATAGTTAGGGGTGGAAGAGAAGGCCGCCAAACAACCGTCAATGGCCTCGATGCCCGAACCGGCACGCAGGTGCGTCGTCCAGGAGCCCGTCGGCTCAAAGCTCAAGGGAGCCAATTTGTATAAGCAATCGCAATGGAGCGCACACTGCTAGCCCCTCCTCCTGATCGCCCCTAGGGAATCTGGTACATGGAGTTCTTGAGTGGTTCACCCCAGTGGGTGCAAGTAGGTACTTGTAGAACTGATGATCTCTAGACCCGATACATGTCCCGGGTTTTTGGATATCGCCCGAGACATGGCTCGGGTTTCGGGATAACTTCCCTCATCAGTAGAGAAAATAGTTAAGGGTGGAAGAGAAGGCCGCCAAACAACCGTCAATGGCCTCGATGCCCGAGCCGGCACGCAGGTGCGTCGTCCAGGAGCCCGTCGGCTCAAAGCTCAAGGGAGCCAATTTGTATAAGCAATCGCAATGGAGTGCACACCGCTAACCCCTCATCCGGATCGCCCCTAGGGAATCTGGTACATGGAGTTCTTGAGTGGTTCACCCCAGTGGGTGCAAGTAGGTACTTGTAGAACTGATGATCTCTAGACCCGATACATGTCCTGGGTTTTTGGATATCGCCCGAGACATGGCACGGGTTTCGGGATAACTTCCCTCATCAGTAGAGAAAATAGTTAGGGGTGGAAGTGAAGGCCGCCAAACAACCGTCAATGGCCTCGATGCCCGAACCGGCACGCAGGTGCGTCGTCCAGGAGCCCGTCGGCTCAAAGCTCAAGGGAGCCAATTTGTATAAGTAATCGCAATGGAGCGCACACCGCTAGCCCCTCTTCCGGATCGCCCCTAGGGAATCTGGTACATGGAGTTCTTGAGTGGTTCACCCCAGTGGGTGCAAGTAGGTACTTGTAGAACTGATGATCTCTAGACCCGATACATGTCCCGGGTTTTTGGATATCGCCCGAGACATGGCTCGGGTTTCGGGATAACTTCCATCATCAGTAGAGAAAATAGTTAGGGGTGGAAGAGAAGGCCGCCAAACAACGGTCAATGGCCTCGATGCCCGAACCGGCACGCAGGTGCGTCGTCCAGGAGCCCGTCGGCTCAAAGCTCAAGGGAGACAATTTGTATAAGCAATCACAATGGAGCGCACACCGCTAGCCCCTCCTCCGGATCGCCCCCAGGGAATCTGGTACATGGAGTTCTTGAGTGGTTCACCCTAGTGGGTGCAAGTAGGTACTTGTAGAACTGATGATCTCTAGACCCGATACATGTCCCGGGTCTTTGGATATCGCCCGAGACATGGCTCGGGTTTCGGGATAACTTCCCTCATCAGTAGAGAAAATAGTTAGGGGTGGAAGAGAAGGCCGCCAAACAACCGTCAATGGCCTCGATGCCCGAACCGGCACGCAGGTGCGTCGTCCAGGAGCCCGTCGGCTCAAAGCTCAAGGGAGCCAATTTGTATAAGCAATCGCAATGGAGCGCACACCGCTAGCCCCTCCTCCGGATCGCCCCTAGGGAATCTGGTACATAGAGTTCTTGAGTGGTTCACCCCAGTGGGTGCAAGTAGGTACTTGTAGAACTGATGATCTCTAGACCCGATACGTGTCCCGGGTTTTTGGATATCGCCCGAGACATGGCTCGGGTTTCGGGATAACTTCCCTCATCAGTAGAGAAAATAGATAGGGGTGGAAGAGAAGGCCGCCAAACAACCGTCAATGGCCTCGATGCCCGAACCGGCACGCAGGTGCGTCGTCCAGCAGCCCGTCGGCTCAAAGCTCGAGGGAGCCAATTTGTATAAGCAATCGCAATGGAGCGCACACTGCTAGCCCCTCCTCCGGATCACCCCTAGGGAATCTGGTACATGGAGTTCTTGAGTGGTTCACCCCAGTGGCTGCAAGTAGGTACTTGTAGAACTGATGATCTCTAGACCCGATACATGTCCCGGGTTTTTGGATATCGCCCGAGACATGGCTCGGGTTTCGGGATAACTTCCCTCATCAGTAGAGAAAATAGTTAGGGGTGGAAGAGAAGGCCGCCAAACAACCGTCAATGGCCTCGATGCCCGAACCGACACGCAGGTGCGTCGTCCAGGAGCCCGTCGGCTCAAAGCTCAAGGGAGCCAATTTGTATAAGCAATCGCAATGGAGCGCACACCGCTAACCCCTCCTCCGGATCGCCCCTAGGGAATCTGGTACATGGAGTTCTTGAGTGGTTCACCCCAGTGGGTGCAAGTAGGTACTTGTAGAACTGATGATCTCTAGACCGGATACATGTCCTGGGTTTTTGGATATCGCCCGAGACATGGCTCGGGTTTCGGGATAACTTCCCTCATCAGTAGAGAAAATAGCTAGGGGTGGAAGAGAAGGCCGCCAAACAACCGTCAATGGCCTCGATGCCCGAACCGGCACGCAGGTGCGTCGTCCAGCAGCCCGTCGGCTCAAAGCTCGAGGGAGCCAATTTGTATAAGCAATCGCAATGGAGCGCACACCGCTAGCCCCTCCTCCGGATCGCCCCTAGGGAATCTGGTACATGGAGTTCTTGAGTGGTTCTCCCCAGTGGGTGCAAGTAGGTACTTGTAGAACTGATGATCTCTAGACCCGATACGTGTCCCGGGTTTTTGGATATCGCCCGTGACATGGCTCGGGTTTCGGGATAACTTCCCTCATCAGTAGAGAAAATAGCTAGGGGTGGAAGAGAAGGCCGCCAAACAACCGTCAATGGCCTCGATGCCCGAACCGGCACGCAGGTGCGTCGTCCAGGAGCCCGTCGGCTCAAAGCTCAAGGGAGCCAATTTGTATAAGCAATCGCAATGGAGCGCACACCGCTAGCCCCTCTTCCGGATCGCCCCTAGGGAATCTGGTACATGGAGTTCTTGAGTGGTTCACCCCAGTGGGTGCAAGTAGGTACTTGTAGAACTGATGATCTCTAGACCCGATACATGTCCTGGGTTTTTGGATATCGCCCGAGACATGGCACGGGTTTCGGGATAACTTCCCTCATCAGTAGAGAAAATAGTTAGGGGTGGAAGTGAAGGCCGCCAAACAACCGTCAATGGCCTCGATGCCCGAACCGGCACGCAGGTGCGTCGTCCAGGAGCCCGTCGGCTCAAAGCTCAAGGGAGCCAATTTGTATAAGCAATCGCAATGGAGCGCACACCGCTAGCCCCTCTTCCGGATCGCCCCTAGGGAATCTGGTACATGGAGTTCTTGAGTGGTTCACCCCAGTGGGTGCAAGTAGGTACTTGTAGAACTGATGATCTCTAGACCCGATACATGTCCCGGGTTTTTGGATATCACCCGAGACATGGCTCGGGTTTCGGGATAACTTCCATCATCAGTAGAGAAAATAGTTAGGGGTGGAAGAGAAGGCCGCCAAACAACGGTCAATGGCCTCGATGCCCGAACCGGCACGCAGGTGCGTCGTCCAGGAGCCCGTCGGCTCAAAGCTCAAGGGAGACAATTTGTATAAGCAATCACAATGGAGCGCACACCGCTAGCCCCTCCTCCGGATCGCCCCCAGGGAATCTGGTACATGGAGTTCTTGAGTGGTTCACCCTAGTGGGTGCAAGTAGGTACTTGTAGAACTGATGATCTCTAGACCCGATACATGTCCCGGGTCTTTGGATATCGCCCGAGACATGGCTCGGGTTTCGGGATAACTTCCCTCATCAGTAGAGAAAATAGATAGGGGTGGAAGAGAAGGCCGCCAAACAACCGTCAATGGCCTCGATGCCCGAACCGGCACGCAGGTGCGTCGTCCAGCAGCCCGTCGGCTCAAAGCTCGAGGGAGCCAATTTGTATAAGCAATCGCAATGGAGCGCACACTGCTAGCCCCTCCTCCGGATCACCCCTAGGGAATCTGGTACATGTAGTTCTTGAGTGGTTCACCCCAGTGGCTGCAAGTAGGTACTTGTAGAACTGATGATCTCTAGACCCGATACATGTCCCGGGTTTTTGGATATCGCCCGAGACATGGCTCGGGTTTCGGGATAACTTCCCTCATCAGTAGAGAAAATAGTTAGGGGTGGAAGAGAAGGCCGCCAAACAACCGTCAATGGCCTCGATGCCCGAACCGACACGCAGGTGCGTCGTCCAGGAGCCCGTCGGCTCAAAGCTCAAGGGAGCCAATTTGTATAAGCAATCGCAATGGAGCGCACACCGCTAACCCCTCCTCCGGATCGCCCCTAGGGAATCTGGTACATGGAGTTCTTGAGTGGTTCACCCCAGTGGGTGCAAGTAGGTACTTGTAGAACTGATGATCTCTAGACCGGATACATGTCCTGGGTTTTTGGATATCGCCCGAGACATGGCTCGGGTTTCGGGATAACTTCCCTCATCAGTAGAGAAAATAGCTAGGGGTGGAAGAGAAGGCCGCCAAACAACCGTCAATGGCCTCGATGCCCGAACCGGCACGCAGGTGCGTCGTCCAGCAGCCCGTCGGCTCAAAGCTCGAGGGAGCCAATTTGTATAAGCAATCGCAATGGAGCGCACACCGCTAGCCCCTCCTCCGGATCGCCCCTAGGGAATCTGGTACATGGAGTTCTTGAGTGGTTCTCCCCAGTGGGTGCAAGTAGGTACTTGTAGAACTGATGATCTCTAGACCCGATACGTGTCCCGGGTTTTTGGATATCGCCCGTGACATGGCTCGGGTTTCGGGATAACTTCCCTCATCAGTAGAGAAAATAGCTAGGGGTGGAAGAGAAGGCCGCCAAACAACCGTCAATGGCCTCGATGCCCGAACCGGCACGCAGGTGCGTCGTCCAGCAGCCCGTCGGCTTAAAGCTCGAGGGAGCCAATTTGTATAAGCAATCGCAATGGAGCGCACACCGCTAGCCCCTCCTCCGGATTGCCCCTAGGGAATCTGGTACATGGAGTTCTTGAGTGGTTCACCCCAGTGGGTGCAAGTAGGTACTTGTAGAACTGATGATCTCTAGACCCGATACGTGTCCCGGGTTTTTGATATCGCCCGTGACATGGCTCGGGTTTCGGGATAACTTCCCTCATCAGTAGAGAAAATAGTTAGGGGTGGAAGAAAAGGCCGCCAAACAACCGTCAATGGCCTCGATGCCCGAACCGGCACGCAGGTGCGTCGTCCAGGAGCCCGTCGGCTCAAAGCTCGAGGGAGCCAATTTGTATAAGCAATTGCAATGGAGCGCACACCGCTAGCCCCTCCTCCGGATCGCCCCTAGGGAATCTAGTACATGGAGTTCTTGAGTGGTTCACCCCAGTGGGTGCAAGTAGGTACTTGTAGAACTGATGATCTCTAGATCCGATACATGTCCCGGGTTTTTGGATATCGCCCGAGACATGGCTCGGGTTTCGGGATAACTTCCCTCATCAGTAGAGAAAATAGTTAGGGGTGGAAGAAAAGGCCACCAAACAACCGTCAATGGCCTACATGCCCGAACCGGCACACAGGTGCGTCGTCCAGGAGCCCGTCGGCTCAAAGCTCAAGGGAGCTAATTTGTATAAGCAATCGCAATGGAGCGCACACCGCTAGCCCCTCCTCCGGATCGCCCCTAGGGAATCTGGTACATGGAGTTCTTGAGTGGTTCACCCCAGTGGGTGCAAGTAGGTACTTGTAGAACTGATGATCTCTAGACCCGATACGTGTCCCGGGTTTTTGGATATCGCCCGTGACATGGCTCGGGTTTCGGGATAACTTCCCTCATCAGTAGAGAAAATAGCTAGGGGTGGAAGAGAAGGCCGCCAAACAACCGTCAATGGCCTCGATGCCCGAACCGGCACGCAGGTGCGTCGTCCAGCAGCCCGTCGGCTCAAAGCTCGAGGGAGCCAATTTGTATAAGCAATCGCAATGGAGCGCACACCGCTAGCCCCTCCTACGGATTGCCCCTAGGGAATCTGGTACATGGAGTTCTTGAGTGGTTCACCCCAGTGGGTGCAAGTAGGTACTTGTAGAACTGATGATCTCTAGACCCGATACGTGTCCCGGGTTTTTGATATCGCCCGTGACATGGCTCGGGTTTCGGGATAACTTCCCTCATTAGTAGAGAAAATAGTTAGGGGTGGAAGAAAAGGCCGCCAAACAACCGTCAATGGCCTCGATGCCCGAACCGGCACGCAGGTGCGTCGTCCAGCAGCCCGTCGGCTCAAAGCTCAAGGGAGCTAATTTGTATAAGCAATCGCAATGGAGCGCACACCGCTAGCCCCTCCTCCGGATCGCCCCTAGGGAATCTGGTACATGGAGTTCTTGAGTGGTTCACCCCAGTGGGTGCAAGTAGGTACTTGTAGAACTGATGATCTCTAGACCCGATACATGTCCCGGGTTTTTGGATATCGCCCGAGACATGGCTCGGGTTTTGGGATAACTTCCCTCATTAGTAGATAAAATAGTTAGGGGTGGAAGAGAAGGCCGCCAAACAACCGTCAATGGCCTCGATGCCCGAACCGGCACGCAGGTGCGTCGTCCAGGAGCCCGTCGGCTCAAAGCTCAAGGGAGCCAATTTGTATAAGCAATCGTAATGGAGCGCACACCGCTAGCCCCTCCTCCGGATCGCCCCTAGGGAATCTGGTACATGGAGTTCTTGAGTGGTTCACCCCAGTGGGTGCAAGTAGGTACTTGTAGAACTGATGATCTCTAGACCCGATACATGTCCCGGGTTTTTGGATATCGCCCGAGACATGGCTCGGGTTTCGGGATAACTTCCCTCATCAGTAGAGAAAATAGATAGGGGTGGAAGAGAAGGCCGCCAAACAACCGTCAATGGCCTCGATGCCCGAACCGACACGCAGGTGCGTCGTCCAGGAGCCCGTCGGCTCAAAGCTCAAGGGAGCCAATTTGTATAAGCAATCGCAATGGAGCGCACACCGCTAACCCCTCCTCCGGATCGCCCCTAGGGAATCTGGTACATGGAGTTCTTGAGTGGTTCACCCCAGTGGGTGCAAGTAGGTACTTGTAGAACTGATGATCTCTAGACCGGATACATGTCCTGGGTTTTTGGATATCGCCCGAGACATGGCTCGGGTTTCGGGATAACTTCCCTCATCAGTAGAGAAAATAGCTAGGGGTGGAAGAGAAGGCCGCCAAACAACCGTCAATGGCCTCGATGCCCGAACCGGCACGCAGGTGCGTCGTCCAGCAGCCCGTCGGCTCAAAGCTCGAGGGAGCCAATTTGTATAAGCAATCGCAATGGAGCGCACACCGCTAGCCCCTCCTCCGGATCGCCCCTAGGGAATCTGGTACATGGAGTTCTTGAGTGGTTCTCCCCAGTGGGTGCAAGTAGGTACTTGTAGAACTGATGATCTCTAGACCCGATACGTGTCCCGGGTTTTTGGATATCGCCCGTGACATGGCTCGGGTTTCGGGATAACTTCCCTCATCAGTAGAGAAAATAGCTAGGGGTGGAAGAGAAGGCCGCCAAACAACCGTCAATGGCCTCGATGCCCGAACCGGCACGCAGGTGCGTCGTCCAGCAGCCCGTCGGCTTAAAGCTCGAGGGAGCCAATTTGTATAAGCAATCGCAATGGAGCGCACACCGCTAGCCCCTCCTCCGGATTGCCCCTAGGGAATCTGGTACATGGAGTTCTTGAGTGGTTCACCCCAGTGGGTGCAAGTAGGTACTTGTAGAACTGATGATCTCTAGACCCGATACGTGTCCCGGGTTTTTGATATCGCCCGTGACATGGCTCGGGTTTCGGGATAACTTCCCTCATCAGTAGAGAAAATAGTTAGGGGTGGAAGAAAAGGCCGCCAAACAACCGTCAATGGCCTCGATGCCCGAACCGGCACGCAGGTGCGTCGTCCAGGAGCCCGTCGGCTCAAAGCTCGAGGGAGCCAATTTGTATAAGCAATTGCAATGGAGCGCACACCGCTAGCCCCTCCTCCGGATCGCCCCTAGGGAATCTAGTACATGGAGTTCTTGAGTGGTTCACCCCAGTGGGTGCAAGTAGGTACTTGTAGAACTGATGATCTCTAGATCCGATACATGTCCCGGGTTTTTGGATATCGCCCGAGACATGGCTCGGGTTTCGGGATAACTTCCCTCATCAGTAGAGAAAATAGTTAGGGGTGGAAGAAAAGGCCACCAAACAACCGTCAATGGCCTCCATGCCCGAACCGGCACACAGGTGCGTCGTCCAGGAGCCCGTCGGCTCAAAGCTCAAGGGAGCTAATTTGTATAAGCAATCGCAATGGAGCGCACACCGCTAGCCCCTCCTCCGGATCGCCCCTAGGGAATCTGGTACATGGAGTTCTTGAGTGGTTCACCCCAGTGGGTGCAAGTAGGTACTTGTAGAACTGATGATCTCTAGACCCGATACATGTCCCGGGTTTTTGGATATCGCCCGAGACATGGCTCGGGTTTCGGGAAAACTTCCCTCATTAGTAGATAAAATAGTTAGGGGTGGAAGAGAAGGCCGCCAAACAACCGTCAATGGCCTCGATGCCCGAACCGGCACGCAGGTGCGTCGTCCAGGAGCCCGTCGGCTCAAAGCTCAAGAGAGCCAATTTGTATAAGCAATCGTAATGGAGCGCACACCGCTAGCCCCTCCTCCGGATCGCCCCTAGGGAATCTGGTACATGGAGTTCTTGAGTGGTTCACCCCAGTGGGTGCAAGTAGGTACTTGTAGAACTGATGATCTCTAGACCCGATACGTGTCCCGGGTTTTTGGATATCGCCCGTGACATGGCTCGGGTTTCGGGATAACTTCCCTCATCAGTAGAGAAAATAGCTAGGGGTGGAAGAGAAGGCCGCCAAACAACCGTCAATGGCCTCGATGCCCGAACCGGCACGCAGGTGCGTCGTCCAGCAGCCCGTCGGCTCAAAGCTCGAGGGAGCCAATTTGTATAAGCAATCGCAATGGAGCGCACACCACTAGCCCCTCCTACGGATTGCCCCTAGGGAATCTGGTACATGGAGTTCTTGAGTGGTTCACCCCAGTGGGTGCAAGTAGGTACTTGTAGAACTGATGATCTCTAGACCCGATACGTGTCCCGGGTTTTTGATATCGCCCGTGACATGGCTCGGGTTTCGGGATAACTTCCCTCATTAGTAGAGAAAATAGTTAGGGGTGGAAGAAAAGGCCGCCAAACAACCGTCAATGGCCTCGATGCCCGAACCGGCACGCAGGTGCGTCGTCCAGCAGCCCGTCGGCTCAAAGCTCAAGGGAGCTAATTTGTATAAGCAATCGCAATGGAGCGCACACCGCTAGCCCCTCCTCCGGATCGCCCCTAGGGAATCTGGTACATGGAGTTCTTGAGTGGTTCACCCCAGTGGGTGCAAATAGGTACTTGTAGAACTGATGATCTCTAGACCCGATACTTGTCCCGGGTTTTTGGATATCACCCGAGACATGGCTCGGGTTTTGGGATAACTTCCCTCATTAGTAGATAAAATAGTTAGGGGTGGAAGAGAAGGCCGCCAAACAACCGTCAATGGCCTCGATGCCCGAACCGGCACGCAGGTGCGTCGTCCAGGAGCCCGTCAGCTCAAAGCTCAAGGGAGCCAATTTGTATAAGCAATCGTAATGGAGCGCACACCGCTAGCCCCTCCTCCGGATCGCCCCTAGGGAATCTGGTACATGGAGTTCTTGAGTGGTTCACCCCAGTGGGTGCAAGTAGGTACTTGTAGAACTGATGATCTCTAGACCCGATACATGTCCCGGGTTTTTGGATATCGCCCGAGACATGGCTCGGGTTTCGGGATAACTTCCCTCATCAGTAGAGAAAATAGTTAGGGGTGGAAGAGAAGGCCGCCAAACAACCGTCAATGGCCTCGATGCCCGAACCGGCACGCAGGTGCGTCGTCCAGGTGCCCGTCGGCTCAAAGCTTAAGGGAGCCAATTTGTATAAGCAATCGCAATGGAGCGCACACCGCTAGCCCCTCCTCCGGATCGCCCCTAGGGAATCTGGTACATGGAGTTCTTGAGTGGTTCACCCCAGTGGGTGCAAGTAGGTACTTGTAGAACTGATGATCTCTAGACCCGATACATGTCCCGGGTTTTTGGATATCGCCCGAGACATTGCTCGGGTTTCGGGATAACTTCCCTCATCAGTAGAGAAAATAGTTAGGGGTGGAAGAGAAGGCCGCCAAACAACCGCCAATGGCCTCGATGCCCGAACCGGCAGGCAGGTGCGTCGTCCAGCAGCCCGTCGGCTCAAAGCTCGAGGGAGCCAATTTGTATAAGCAATCGCAATGGAGCGCACACCGCTAGCCCCTCCTCCGGATCGCCCCTAGGGAATCTGGTACATGGAGTTCTTGAGTGGTTCAGCCCAGTGGGTGCAAGTAGGTACTTGTAGAACTGATGATCTCTTGACCCGATACGTGTCCCGGGTTTTTGGATATCGCCCGAGACATGGCTCGGGTTTCGGGATAACTTCCCTCATCAGTAGAGAAAATAGTTATGGGTGGAAGAGAAGGCCGCCAAACAACCGTCAATGGCCTCGATGCCCGAACCGGCACGCAGGTGCGTCGTCCAGGAGCCCGTCGGCTCAAAGCTCAAGGGAGCCAATTTGTATAAGCAATCGCAATGGAGCGCACACCGCTAGCCCCTCCTCCGGATCGCCCCTAGGGAATCTGGTACATGGAGTTCTTGAGTGGTTCACCCCAGTGGGTGCAAGTAGGTACTTGTAGAACTGATGATCTCTAGACCCGATACATGTCCCGGGTTTTTGGATATCGCCCGAGACATGGCTCGGGTTTCGGGATAACTTCCCTCATCAGTAGAGAAAATAGCTAGGGGTGGAAGAGAAGGCCGCCAAACAACCGTCAATGGCCTCGATGCCCGAACCGGCACGCAGGTGCGTCGTCCAGCAGCCCGTCGGCTCAAAGCTCGAGGGAGCCAATTTGTATAAGCAATCGCAATGGAGCGCACACCGCTAGCCCCTCCTCCGGATCGCCCCTAGGGAATCTGGTACATGGAGTTCTTGAGTGGTTCACCCCAGTGGGTGCAAGTAGGTACTTGTAGAACTGATGATCTCTAGACCCGATACGTGTCACGGGTTTTTGGATATCGCCCGTGACATGGCTCGGGTTTCGGGATAACTTCCCTCATCAGTAGAGAAAATAGCTAGGGGTGGAAGAGAAGGCCGCCAAACAACCGTCAATGGCCTCGATGCCCGAACCGGCACGCAGGTGCGTCGTCCAGCAGCCCGTCGGCTAAAGCTCGAGGGAGCCAATTTGTATAAGCAATCGCAATGGAGCGCACATCGCTAGCCCCTCCTCCGGATTGCCCCTAGGGAATCTGGTACATGGAGTTCTTGAGTGGTTCACCCCAGTGGGTGCAAGTAGGTACTTGTAGAACTGATGATCTCTAGACCCGATACGTGTCCCGGGTTTTTGGATATCGCCCGTGACATGGCTCGGGTTTCGGGATAACTTCCCTCATCAGTAGAGAAAATAGTTAGGGGTGGAAGAAAAGGCCGCCAAACAACCGTCAATGGCCTCGATGCCCAAACCGGCACGCAGGTGCGTCGTCCAGCAGCCCGTCGGCTCAAAGCTCTAGGGAGCCAATTTGTATAAGCAATTGCAATGGAGCGCACACCGCTAGCCCCTCCTCCGGATCGCCCCTAGGGAATCTAGTACATGGAGTTCTTGAGTGGTTCACCCCAGTGGGTGCAAGTAGGTACTTGTAGAACTGATGATCTCTAGACCCAATACAAGTCCCGGGTTTTTGGATATCGCCCGAGACATGGCTCGGGTTTCGGGATAACTTCCCTCATCAGTAGAGAAAATAGTTAGGGGTGGAAGAGAAGGCCGCCAAACAACCGTCAATGGCCTCCATGCCCGAACCGGCACACAGGTGCGTCGTCCAGGAGCCCGTCGGCTCAAAGCTCAAGGGAGCTAATTTGTATAAGCAATCGCAATGGAGCGCACACCGCTAGTCCCTCCTCCGGATCGCCCCTAGGGAATCTGGTACATGGAGTTCTTGAGTGGTTCACCCCAGTGGGTGCAAGTAGGTACTTGTAGAACTGATGATCTCTAGACCCGATACATGTCCCGGGTTTTTGGATATCGCCCGAGACATGGCTCGGGTTTCCGGATAACTTCCCTCATTAGTAGATAAAATAGTTAGGGGTGGAAGAGAAGGCCGCCAAACAACCATCAATGGCCTCGATGCCCGAACCGGCACGCAGGTGCGTCGTCCAGGAGCCCGTCGGCTCAAAGCTCAAGGGAGTCAATTTGTATAAGCAATCGCAATGGAGCGCACACCGCTAGCCCCTCCTCCGGATCGCCCCTAGGGAATCTGGTACATGGAGTTCTTGAGTCGTTCACCCCAGTGGGTGCAAGTAGGTACTTATAGAACTGATGATCTCTAGACCCGATACATGTCCCGGGTTTTTGGATATCGCCCGAGACATGGCTCGGGTTTCGGGATAACTTCCCTCATCAGTAGAGAAAATAGTTAGGGGTGGAAGAGAAGGCCGCCAAACAACCGTCAATGGCCTCGATGCCCGAACCGGCACGCAGGTGCGTCGTCCAGGAGCCCGTCGGCTCAAAGCTCAAGGGAGCCAATTTGTATAAGCAATCGCAATTGAGCGCACACCGCTAGCCCCTCCTCCGGATTGCCCCTAGGGAATCTGGTACATGGAGTTCTTGAGTGGTTCACCCCAGTGGGTGCAAGTAGGTACTTGTAGAACTGATG
Organism: Lissotriton helveticus; assembly: GCF_964261635.1. Lineage (NCBI taxonomy): Eukaryota > Metazoa > Chordata > Amphibia > Caudata > Salamandridae > Lissotriton > Lissotriton helveticus. The sequence continues at coordinate 1,531,960,136 of NC_136061.1, read as the reverse complement.
ATCTCTAGACCCGATACATGTCCCGGGTTTTTGGATATCGCCCGAGACATGGCTCGGGTTTCGGGATAACTTCCCTCATCAGTAGAGAAAATAGTTAGGGGTGGAAGAGAAGGCCGCCAAACAACCGTCAATGGCCTCGATGCCCGAACCGGCAGGCAGGTGCGTCGTCCAGCAGCCCGTCGGCTCAAAGCTCGAGGGAGCCAATTTGTATAAGCAATCGCAATGGAGCGCACACCGCTAGCCCCTCCTCCGGATCGCCCCTAGGGAATCTGGTACATGGAGTTCTTGAGTGGTTCAGCCCAGTGGGTGCAAGTAGGTACTTGTAGAACTGATGATCTCTAGACCTGATACGTGTCCCGGGTTTTTGGATATCGCCCGAGACATGGCTCGGGTTTCGGGATCACTTCCCTCATCAGTAGAGAAAATAGTTATGGGTGGAAGAGAAGGCCGCCAAACAACCGTCAATGGCCTCGATGCCCGAACCGGCACGCAGGTGCGTCGTCCAGGAGCCCGTCGGCTCAAAGCTCAAGGGAGTCAATTTGTATAAGCAATCGCAATGGAGCGCACACCGCTAGCCCCTCCTCCGGATCGCCCCGAGGGAATCTGGTACATGGAGTTCTTGAGTGGTTCACCCCAGTGGGTGCAAGTAGGTACTTCTAAAACTGATGATCTCTAGACCCGATACATGTCCCGGGTTTTTGGATATCGCCCGAGACATGGCACGGGTTTCGGGATAACTTCCCTCATCAGTAGAGAAAATAGTTAGGGGTGGAAGAGAAGGCCGCCAAACAACCGTCAATGGCCTCGATGCCCGAACCGGCACGCAGGTGCGTCGTCCAGGAGCCCGTCGGCTCAAAGCTCAAGGGAGCCAATTTGTATAAGCAATCGCAATGGAGCGCACACCGCTAGCCCCTCCTCCGGATCGCCCCTAGGGAATCTGGTACATGGAGTTCTTGAGTGGTTCACCCCAGTGGGTGCAAGTAGGTACTTGTAGAACTGATGATCTCTAGACCCGATACATGTCCCGGGTTTTTGGATATCGCCCGAGACATGGCTCGGGTTTCGGGATAACTTCCCTCATCAGTCGAGAAAATAGCTAGGGGTGGAAGAGAAGGCCGCCAAACAACCGTCAATGGCCTCGATGAACGAACCGGCAGGCAGGTGTGTCGTCCAGCAGCCCGTCGGCTCAAAGCTCGAGGGAGCTAATTTGTATAAGCAATCGCAATGGAGCGCACACCGCTAGCCCCTCCTCCGGATCGCCCCTAGGGAATCTGGTACATGGAGTTCTTGAGTGGTTCAGCCCAGTGGTTGCAAGTAGGTACTTGTAGAACTGATGATCTCTAGACCCGATACGTGTCCCGGGTTTTTGGATATCGCCCGAGACATGGCTCGGGTTTCGGGATAACTTCCCTCATCAGTAGAGAAAATAGTTATGGGTGGAATAGAAGGCCGCCAAACAACCGTCAATGGCCTCGATGCCCGAACCGGCACGCAGGTGCGTCGTCCAGGAGCCCGTCGGCTCAAAGCTCAAGGGAGCCAATTTGTATAAGCAATCGCAATGGAGCGCACACCGCTAGCCCCTCCTCCGGATCGCCCCGAGGGAATCTGGTACATGGAGTTCTTGAGTGGTTCACCCCAGTGGGTGCAAGTAGGTACTTGTAGAACTGATGATCTCTAGACCCGATACATGTCCCGGGTTTTTGGATATCGCCCGAGACATGGCACGGGTTTCGGGATAACTTCCCTCATCAGTAGAGAAAATAGTTAGGGGTGGAAGAGAAGGCCGCCAAACAACCGTCAATGGCCTCGATGCCCGAACCGGCACGCAGGTGCGTCGTCCAGGAGCCCGTCGGCTCAAAGCTCAAGGGAGCCAATTTGTATAAGCAATCGCAATGGAGCGCACACCGCTAGCCCCTCTTCCGGATCGCCCCTAGGGAATCTGGTACATGGAGTTCTTGAGTGGTTCACCCCAGTGGGTGCAAGTAGGTACTTGTAGAACTGATGATCTCTAGACCCGATACATGTCCCGGGTTTTTGAATATCGCCCGAGACATGGCTCGGGTTTCGGGATAACTTCCCTCATCAGTAGAGAAAATAGCTAGGGGTGGAAGAGAAGGCCGCCAAACAACCGTCAATGGCCTCGATGCCCGAACCGGCACGCAGGTGCGTCGTCCAGCAGCCCGTCGGCTCAAAGCTCGAGGAAGCCAATTTGTATAAGCAATCGCAATGGAGCGCACACCGCTAGCCCCTCCTCCGGATCGCCCCTAGGGAATCTGGTACATGGAGTTCTTGAGTGGTTCACCCCAGTGGGTGCAAGTAGGTACTTGTAGAACTGATGATCTCTAGACCCGATACGTGTCCCGGGTTTTTGGATATCGCCCGAGACATGGCACGGGTTTCGGGATAACTTCCCTCATCAGTAGAGAAAATAGTTAGTGGTGGAAGAGAAGGCCGCCAAACAACCGTCAATGGCCTCGATGCCCGAACCGGCACGCAGGTGCGTCGTCCAGGAGCCCGTCGGCTCAAAGCTCAAGGGAGCCAATTTGTATAAGCAATCGCAATGGAGTGCACACCGCGAGCCCCTCCTCTGGATCGCCCCTAGGGAATCTGGTACATGGAGTTCTTGAGTGGTTCAGCCCAGTGGGTGCAAGTAGGTACTTGTAGAACTGATGATCTCTAGACCCGATACGTGTCCCGGGTTTTTGGATATCGCCCGAGACATGGCTCGGGTTTCGGGATAACTTCCCTCATCAGTAGAGAAAATAGTTATGGGTGGAAGAGAAGGCCGCCAAACAACCGTCAATGGCCTCGATGCCCGAACCGGCACACAGGTGCGTCGTCCAGGAGCCCGTCGGCTCAAAGCTCAAGGGAGCCAATTTGTATAAGCAATCGCAATGAGCGCACACCGCTAGCCCCTCCTCCGGATCGCCCCTAGGGAATCTGGTACATGGAGTTCTTGAGTGGTTCACCCCAGTGGGTGCAAGTAGGTACTTGTAGAACTGATGATCTCTAGACCCGATATATGTCCCGGGTTTTTGGATATCGCCCGAGACATGGCTCGGGTTTCGGGATACCTTCCCTCATCAGTAGAGAAAATAGCTGGGGGTGGAAGAGAAGGCCGCCAAACAACCGTCAATGGCCTCGATGCCCGAACCGGCACGCAGGTGCGTCGTCCAGCAGCCCGTCGGCTCAAAGCTCAATGGAGCCAATTTGTATAAGCAATCGCAATGGAGCGCACACCGCTAGTCCCTCCTCCGGATCGCCCCTAGGGAATCTGGTACATGGAGTTCTTGAGTGGTTCACCCCAGTGGGTGCAAGTAGGTACTTGTAGAACTGATGATCTCTAGACCCGATACATGTCCCGGGTTTTTGGATATCGCCCGAGACATGGCTCGGGTTTCGGGATAACTTCCCTCATCAGTAGAGAAAATAGTTAGGGGTGGAAGAGAAGGCCGCCAAACAACCGTCAATGGCCTCGATGCCCGAACCGGCACGCAGGTGCGTCGTCCAGGAGCCCGTCGGCTCAAAGCTCAAGGGAGCCAATTTGTATAAGCAATCGCAATGGAGCGCACACCGCTAGCCCCTCCTCCGGATCGCCCCTAGGGAATCTGGTACATGGAGTTCTTGAGTGGTTCACCCCAGTGGGTGCAAGTAGGTACTTGTAGAACTGATGATCTCTAGACCCGATACATGTCCCGGGTTTTTGGATATCGCCCGAGACATGGCTCGGGTTTTGGGATAACTTCCCTCATTAGTAGATAAAATAGTTAGGGGTGGAAGAGAAGGCCGCCAAACAACCGTCAATGGCCTCGATGCCCGAACCGGCACGCAGGTGCGTCGTCCAGGAGCCCGTCGGCTCAAAGCTCAAGGGAGCCAATTTGTATAAGCAATCGTAATGGAGCGCACACCGCTAGCCCCTCCTCCGGATCGCCCCTAGGGAATCTGGTACATGGAGTTCTTGAGTGGTTCACCCCAGTGGGTGCAAGTAGGTACTTGTAGAACTGATGATCTCTAGACCCGATACATGTCCCGGGTTTTTGGATATCGCCCGAGACATGGCTCGGGTTTCGGGATAACTTCCCTCATCAGTAGAGAAAATAGATAGGGGTGGAAGAGAAGGCCGCCAAACAACCGTCAATGGCCTCGATGCCCGAACCGGCACGCAGGTGCGTCGTCCAGCAGCCCGTCGGCTCAAAGCTCGAGGGAGCCAATTTGTATAAGCAATCGCAATGGAGCGCACACTGCTAGCCCCTCCTCCGGATCACCCCTAGGGAATCTGGTACATGGAGTTCTTGAGTGGTTCACCCCAGTGGCTGCAAGTAGGTACTTGTAGAACTGATGATCTCTAGACCCGATACATGTCCCGGGTTTTTGGATATCGCCCGAGACATGGCTCGGGTTTCGGGATAACTTCCCTCATCATTAGAGAAAATAGTTAGGGGTGGAAGAGAAGGCCGCCAAACAACCGTCAATGGCCTCGATGCCCGAACCGACACGCAGGTGCGTCGTCCAGGAGCCCGTCGGCTCAAAGCTCAAGGGAGCCAATTTGTATAAGCAATCGCAATGGAGCGCACACCGCTAACCCCTCCTCCGGATCGCCCCTAGGGAATCTGCTACATGGAGTTCTTGAGTGGTTCACCCCAGTGGGTGCAAGTAGGTACTTGTAGAACTGATGATCTCTAGACCGGATACATGTCCTGGGTTTTTGGATATCGCCCGAGACATGGCTCGGGTTTCGGGATAACTTCCCTCATCAGTAGAGAAAATAGCTAGGGGTGGAAGAGAAGGCCGCCAAACAACCGTCAATGGCCTCGATGCCCGAACCGGCACGCAGGTGCGTCGTCCAGCAGCCCGTCGGCTCAAAGCTCGAGGGAGCCAATTTGTATAAGCAATCGCAATGGAGCGCACACCGCTAGCCCCTCCTCCGGATCGCCCCTAGGGAATCTGGTACATGGAGTTCTTGAGTGGTTCTCCCCAGTGGGTGCAAGTAGGTACTTGTAGAACTGATGATCTCTAGACCCGATACGTGTCCCGGGTTTTTGGATATCGCCCGTGACATGGCTCGGGTTTCGGGATAACTTCCCTCATCAGTAGAGAAAATAGCTAGGGGTGGAAGAGAAGGCCGCCAAACAACCGTCAATGGCCTCGATGCCCGAACCGGCACGCAGGTGCGTCGTCCAGCAGCCCGTCGGCTTAAAGCTCGAGGGAGCCAATTTGTATAAGCAATCGCAATGGAGCGCACACCGCTAGCCCCTCCTCCGGATTGCCCCTAGGGAATCTGGTACATGGAGTTCTTGAGTGGTTCACCCCAGTGGGTGCAAGTAGGTACTTGTAGAACTGATGATCTCTAGACCCGATACGTGTCCCGGGTTTTTGATATCGCCCGTGACATGGCTCGGGTTTCGGGATAACTTCCCTCATCAGTAGAGAAAATAGTTAGGGGTGGAAGAAAAGGCCGCCAAACAACCGTCAATGGCCTCGATGCCCGAACCGGCACGCAGGTGCGTCGTCCAGGAGCCCGTCGGCTCAAAGCTCGAGGGAGCCAATTTGTATAAGCAATTGCAATGGAGCGCACACCGCTAGCCCCTCCTCCGGATCGCCCCTAGGGAATCTAGTACATGGAGTTCTTGAGTGGTTCACCCCAGTGGGTGCAAGTAGGTACTTGTAGAACTGATGATCTCTAGATCCGATACATGTCCCGGGTTTTTGGATATCGCCCGAGACATGGCTCGGGTTTCGGGATAACTTCCCTCATCAGTAGAGAAAATAGTTAGGGGTGGAAGAAAAGGCCACCAAACAACCGTCAATGGCCTCCATGCCCGAACCGGCACACAGGTGCGTCGTCCAGGAGCCCGTCGGCTCAAAGCTCAAGGGAGCTAATTTGTATAAGCAATCGCAATGGAGCGCACACCGCTAGCCCCTCCTCCGGATCGCCCCTAGGGAATCTGGTACATGGAGTTCTTGAGTGGTTCACCCCAGTGGGTGCAAGTAGGTACTTGTAGAACTGATGATCTCTAGACCCGATACATGTCCCGGGTTTTTGGATATCGCCCGAGACATGGCTCGGGTTTCGGGAAAACTTCCCTCATTAGTAGATAAAATAGTTAGGGGTGGAAGAGAAGGCCGCCAAACAACCGTCAATGGCCTCGATGCCCGAACCGGCACGCAGGTGCGTCGTCCAGGAGCCCGTCGGCTCAAAGCTCAAGAGAGCCAATTTGTATAAGCAATCGTAATGGAGCGCACACCGCTAGCCCCTCCTCCGGATCGCCCCTAGGGAATCTGGTACATGGAGTTCTTGAGTGGTTCACCCCAGTGGGTGCAAGTAGGTACTTGTAGAACTGATGATCTCTAGACCCGATACGTGTCCCGGGTTTTTGGATATCGCCCGTGACATGGCTCGGGTTTCGGGATAACTTCCCTCATCAGTAGAGAAAATAGCTAGGGGTGGAAGAGAAGGCCGCCAAACAACCGTCAATGGCCTCGATGCCCGAACCGGCACGCAGGTGCGTCGTCCAGCAGCCCGTCGGCTCAAAGCTCGAGGGAGCCAATTTGTATAATCAATCGCAATGGAGCGCACACCGCTAGCCCCTCCTACGGATTGCCCCTAGGGAATCTGGTACATGGAGTTCTTGAGTGGTTCACCCCAGTGGGTGCAAGTAGGTACTTGTAGAACTGATGATCTCTAGACCCGATACGTGTCCCGGGTTTTTGATATCGCCCGTGACATGGCTCGGGTTTCGGGATAACTTCCCTCATTAGTAGAGAAAATAGTTAGGGGTGGAAGAAAAGGCCGCCAAACAACCGTCAATGGCCTCGATGCCCGAACCGGCACGCAGGTGCGTCGTCCAGCAGCCCGTCGGCTCAAAGCTCAAGGGAGCTAATTTGTGTAAGCAATCGCAATGGAGCGCACACCGCTAGCCCCTCCTCCGGATCGCCCCTAGGGAATCTGGTACATGGAGTTCTTGAGTGGTTCACCCCAGTGGGTGCAAGTAGGTACTTGTAGAACTGATGATCTCTAGACCCGATACATGTCCCGGGTTTTTGGATATCGCCCGAGACATGGCTCGGGTTTTGGGATAACTTCCCTCATTAGTAGATAAAATAGTTAGGGGTGGAAGAGAAGGCCGCCAAACAACCGTCAATGGCCTCGATGCCCGAACCGGCACTCAGGTGCGTCGTCCAGGAGCCCGTCGGCTCAAAGCTCAAGGGAGCCAATTTGTATAAGCAATCATAATGGAGCGCACACCGCTAGCCCCTCCTCCGGATCGCCCCTAGGGAATCTGGTACATGGAGTTCTTGAGTGGTTCACCCCAGTGGGTGCAAGTAGGTACTTGTAGAACTGATGATCTCTAGACCCGATACATGTCCCGGGTTTTTGGATATCGCCCGAGACATGGCTCGGGTTTCGGGATAACTTCCCTCATCAGTAGAGAAAATAGTTAGGGGTGGAAGAGAAGGCCGCCAAACAACCGTCAATGGCCTCGATGCCCGAACCGGCACGCAGGTGCGTCGTCCAGGAGCCCGTCGGCTCAAAGCTTAAGGGAGCCAATTTGTATAAGCAATCGCAATGGAGCGCACACCGCTAGCCCCTCCTCCGGATCGCCCCTAGGGAATCTGGTACATGGAGTTCTTGAGTGGTTCACCCCAGTGGGTGCAAGTAGGTACTTGTAGAACTGATGATCTCTAGACCCGATACATGTCCCGGGTTTTTGGATATCGCCAGAGACATTGCTCGGGTTTCGGGATAACTTCCCTCATCAGTAGAGAAAATAGTTAGGGGTGGAAGAGAAGGCCGCCAAACAACCGCCAATGGCCTCGATGCCCGAACCGGCAGGCAGGTGCGTCGTCCAGCAGCCCGTCGGCTCAAAGCTCGAGGGAGCCAATTTGTATAAGCAATCGCAATGGAGCGCACACCGCTAGCCCCTCCTCCGGATCGCCCCTAGGGAATCTGGTACATGGAGTTCTTGAGTGGTTCAGCCCAGTGGGTGCAAGTAGGTACTTGTAGAACTGATGATCTCTTGACCCGATACGTGTCCCGGGTTTTTGGATATCGCCCGAGACATGGCTCGGGTTTCGGGATAACTTCCCTCATCAGTAGAGAAAATAGTTATGGGTGGAAGAGAAGGCCGCCAAACAACCGTCAATGGCCTCGATGCCCGAACCGGCACGCAGGTGCGTCGTCCAGGAGCCCGTCGGCTCAAAGCTCAAGGGAGCCAATTTGTATAAGCAATCGCAATGGAGCGCACACCGCTAGCCCCTCCTCCGGATCGCCCCTAGGGAATCTGGTACATGGAGTTCTTGAGTGGTTCACCCCAGTGGGTGCAAGTAGGTACTTGTAGAACTGATGATCTCTAGACCCGATACATGTCCCGGGTTTTTGGATATCGCCCGAGACATGGCTCGGGTTTCGGGATAACTTCCCTCATCAGTAGAGAAAATAGCTAGGGGTGGAAGAGAAGGCCGCCAAACAACCGTCAATGGCCTCGATGCCCGAACCGGCACGCAGGTGCGTCGTCCAGCAGCCCGTCGGCTCAAAGCTCGAGGGAGCCAATTTGTATAAGCAATCGCAATGGAGCGCACACCGCTAGCCCCTCCTCCGGATCGCCCCTAGGGAATCTGGTACATGGAGTTCTTGAGTGGTTCACCCCAGTGGGTGCAAGTAGGTACTTGTAGAACTGATGATCTCTAGACCCGATACGTGTCACGGGTTTTTGGATATCGCCCGTGACATGGCTCGGGTTTCGGGATAACTTCCCTCATCAGTAGAGAAAATAGCTAGGGGTGGAAGAGAAGGCCGCCAAACAACCGTCAATGGCCTCGATGCCCGAACCGGCACGCAGGTGCGTCGTCCAGCAGCCCGTCGGCTAAAGCTCGAGGGAGCCAATTTGTATAAGCAATCGCAATGGAGCGCACATCGCTAGCCCCTCCTCCGGATTGCCCCTAGGGAATCTGGTACATGGAGTTCTTGAGTGGTTCACCCCAGTGGGTGCAAGTAGGTACTTGTAGAACTGATGATCTCTAGACCCGATACGTGTCCCGGGTTTTTGGATATCGCCCGTGACATGGCTCGGGTTTCGGGATAACTTCCCTCATCAGTAGAGAAAATAGTTAGGGGTGGAAGAAAAGGCCGCCAAACAACCGTCAATGGCCTCGATGCCCAAACCGGCACGCAGGTGCGTCGTCCAGCAGCCCGTCGGCTCAAAGCTCTAGGGAGCCAATTTGTATAAGCAATTGCAATGGAGCGCACACCGCTAGCCCCTCCTCCGGATCGCCCCTAGGGAATCTAGTACATGGAGTTCTTGAGTGGTTCACCCCAGTGGGTGCAAGTAGGTACTTGTAGAACTGATGATCTCTAGACCCAATACAAGTCCCGGGTTTTTGGATATCGCCCGAGACATGGCTCGGGTTTCGGGATAACTTCCCTCATCAGTAGAGAAAATAGTTAGGGGTGGAAGAGAAGGCCGCCAAACAACCGTCAATGGCCTCCATGCCCGAACCGGCACACAGGTGCGTCGTCCAGGAGCCCGTCGGCTCAAAGCTCAAGGGAGCTAATTTGTATAAGCAATCGCAATGGAGCGCACACCGCTAGCCCCTCCTCCGGATCGCCCCTAGGGAATCTGGTACATGGAGTTCTTGAGTGGTTCACCCCAGTGGGTGCAAGTAGGTACTTGTAGAACTGATGATCTCTAGACCCGATACATGTCCCGGGTTTTTGGATATCGCCCGAGACATGGCTCGGGTTTCCGGATAACTTCCCTCATTAGTAGATAAAATAGTTAGGGGTGAAAGAGAAGGCCGCCAAACAACCGTCAATGGCCTCGATGCCCGAACCGGCACGCAGGTGCGTCGTCCAGGAGCCCGTCGGCTCAAAGCTCAAGGGAGCCAATTTGTATAAGCAATCGCAATTGAGCGCACACCGCTAGCCCCTCCTCCGGATTGCCCCTAGGGAATCTGGTACATGGAGTTCTTGAGTGGTTCACCCCAGTGGGTGCAAGTAGGTACTTGTAGAACTGATGATCTCTAGACCCGATACATGTCCCGGGTTTTTGGATATCGCCCGAGACATGGCTCGGGTTTCGGGATAACTTCCCTCATCAGTAGAGAAAATAGTTAGGGGTGGAAGAGAAGGCCGCCAAACAACCGTCAATGGCCTCGATGCCCGAACCGGCAGGCAGGTGCGTCGTCCAGCAGCCCGTCGGCTCAAAGCTCGAGGGAGCCAATTTGTATAAGCAATCGCAATGGAGCGCACACCGCTAGCCCCTCCTCCGGATCGCCCCTAGGGAATCTGGTACATGGAGTTCTTGAGTGGTTCAGCCCAGTGGGTGCAAGTAGGTACTTGTAGAACTGATGATCTCTAGACCTGATACGTGTCCCGGGTTTTTGGATATCGCCCGAGACATGGCTCGGGTTTCGGGATCACTTCCCTCATCAGTAGAGAAAATAGTTATGGGTGGAAGAGAAGGCCGCCAAACAACCGTCAATGGCCTCGATGCCCGAACCGGCACGCAGGTGCGTCGTCCAGGAGCCCGTCGGCTCAAAGCTCAAGGGAGTCAATTTGTATAAGCAATCGCAATGGAGCGCACACCGCTAGCCCCTCCTCCGGATCGCTCCGAGGGAATCTGGTACATGGAGTTCTTGAGTGGTTCACCCCAGTGGGTGCAAGTAGGTACTTCTAAAACTGATGATCTCTAGACCCGATACATGTCCCGGGTTTTTGGATATCGCCCGAGACATGGCACGGGTTTCGGGATAACTTCCCTCATCAGTAGAGAAAATAGTTAGGGGTGGAAGAGAAGGCCGCCAAACAACCGTCAATGGCCTCGATGCCCGAACCGGCACGCAGGTGCGTCGTCCAGGAGCCCGTCGGCTCAAAGCTCAAGGGAGCCAATTTGTATAAGCAATCGCAATGGAGCGCACACCGCTAGCCCCTCCTCCGGATCGCCCCTAGGGAATCTGGTACATGGAGTTCTTGAGTGGTTCACCCCAGTGGGTGCAAGTAGGTACTTCTAGAACTGATGATCTCTAGACCCGATACATGTCCCGGGTTTTTGGATATCGCCCGAGACATGGCTCGGGTTTCGGGATAACTTCCCTCATCAGTCGAGAAAATAGCTAGGGGTGGAAGAGAAGGCCGCCAAACAACCGTCAATGGCCTCGATGAACGAACCGGCAGGCAGGTGTGTCGTCCAGCAGCCCGTCGGCTCAAAGCTCGAGGGAGCTAATTTGTATAAGCAATCGCAATGGAGCGCACACCGCTAGCCCCTCCTCCGGATCGCCCCTAGGGAATCTGGTACATGGAGTTCTTGAGTGGTTCAGCCCAGTGGTTGCAAGTAGGTACTTGTAGAACTGATGATCTCTAGACCCGATACGTGTCCCGGGTTTTTGGATATCGCCCGAGACATGGCTCGGGTTTCGGGATAACTTCCCTCATCAGTAGAGAAAATAGTTATGGGTGGAATAGAAGGCCGCCAAACAACCGTCAATGGCCTCGATGCCCGAACCGGCACGCAGGTGCGTCGTCCAGGAGCCCGTCGGCTCAAAGCTCAAGGGAGCCAATTTGTATAAGCAATCGCAATGGAGCGCACACCGCTAGCCCCTCCTCCGGATCGCCCCGAGGGAATCTGGTACATGGAGTTCTTGAGTGGTTCACCCCAGTGGGTGCAAGTAGGTACTTGTAGAACTGATGATCTCTAGACCCGATACATGTCCCGGGTTTTTGGATATCGCCCGAGACATGGCACGGGTTTCGGGATAACTTCCCTCATCAGTAGAGAAAATAGTTAGGGGTGGAAGAGAAGGCCGCCAAACAACCGTCAATGGCCTCGATGCCCGAACCGGCACGCAGGTGCGTCGTCCAGGAGCCCGTCGGCTCAAAGCTCAAGGGAGCCAATTTGTATAAGCAATCGCAATGGAGCGCACACCGCTAGCCCCTCTTCCGGATCGCCCCTAGGGAATCTGGTACATGGAGTTCTTGAGTGGTTCACCCCAGTGGGTGCAAGTAGGTACTTGTAGAACTGATGATCTCTAGACCCGATACATGTCCCGGGTTTTTGAATATCGCCCGAGACATGGCTCGGGTTTCGGGATAACTTCCCTCATCAGTAGAGAAAATAGCTAGGGGTGGAAGAGAAGGCCGCCAAACAACCGTCAATGGCCTCGATGCCCGAACCGGCACGCAGGTGCGTCGTCCAGCAGCCCGTCGGCTCAAAGCTCGAGGAAGCCAATTTGTATAAGCAATCGCAATGGAGCGCACACCGCTAGCCCCTCCTCCGGATCGCCCCTAGGGAATCTGGTACATGGAGTTCTTGAGTGGTTTACCCCAGTGGGTGCAAGTAGGTACTTGTAGAACTGATGATCTCTAGACCCGATACGTGTCCCGGGTTTTTGGATATCGCCCGAGACATGGCACGGGTTTCGGGATAACTTCCCTCATCAGTAGAGAAAATAGTTAGGGGTGGAAGAGAAGGCCGCCAAACAACCGTCAATGGCCTCGATGCCCGAACCGGCACGCAGGTGCGTCGTCCAGGAGCCCGTCGGCTCAAAGCTCAAGGGAGCCAATTTGTATAAGCAATCGCAATGGAGTGCACACCGCGAGCCCCTCCTCTGGATCGCCCCTAGGGAATCTGGTACATGGAGTTCTTGAGTGGTTCAGCCCAGTGGGTGCAAGTAGGTACTTGTAGAACTGATGATCTCTAGACCCGATACGTGTCCCGGGTTTTTGGATATCGCCCGAGACATGGCTCGGGTTTCGGGATAACTTCCCTCATCAGTAGAGAAAATAGTTATGGGTGGAAGAGAAGGCCGCCAAACAACCGTCAATGGCCTCGATGCCCGAACCGGCACACAGGTGCGTCGTCCAGGAGCCCGTCGGCTCAAAGCTCAAGGGAGCCAATTTGTATAAGCAATCGCAATGAGCGCACACCGCTAGCCCCTCCTCCGGATCGCCCCTAGGGAATCTGGTACATGGAGTTCTTGAGTGGTTCACCCCAGTGGGTGCAAGTAGGTACTTGTAGAACTGATGATCTCTAGACCCGATACATGTCCCGGGTTTTTGGATATCGCCCGAGACATGGCTCGGGTTTCGGGATACCTTCCCTCATCAGTAGAGAAAATAGCTGGGGGTGGAAGAGAAGGCCGCCAAACAACCGTCAATGGCCTCGATGCCCGAACCGGCACGCAGGTGCGTCGTCCAGCAGCCCGTCGGCTCAAAGCTCAATGGAGCCAATTTGTATAAGCAATCGCAATGGAGCGCACACCGCTAGCCCCTCCTCCGGATCGCCCCTAGGGAATCTGGTACATGGAGTTCTTGAGTGGTTCACCCCAGTGGGTGCAAGTAGGTACTTGTAGAACTGATGATCTCTAGACCCGATACATGTCCCGGGTTTTTGGATATCGCCCGAGACATGGCTCGGGTTTCGGGATAACTTCCCTCATCAGTAGAGAAAATAGTTAGGGGTGGAAGAGAAGGCCGCCAAACAACCGTCAATGGCCTCGATGCCCGAACCGGCACGCAGGTGCGTCGTCCAGGAGCCCGTCGGCTCAAAGCTCAAGGGAGCCAATTTGTATAAGCAATCGCAATGGAGCGCACACCGCTAGCCCCTCCTCCGGATCGCCCCTAGGGAATCTGGTACATGGAGTTCTTGAGTGGTTCACCCCAGTGGGTGCAAGTAGGTACTTGTAGAACTGATGATCTCTAGACCCGATACATGTCCCGGGTTTTTGGATATCGCCCGAGACATGGCTCGGGTTTCGGGATAACTTCCCTCATCAGTCGAGAAAATAGCTAGGGGTGGAAGAGAAGGCCGCCAAACAACCGTCAATGGCCTCGATGAACGAACCGGCAGGCAGGTGTGTCGTCCAGCAGCCCGTCGGCTCAAAGCTCGAGGGAGCTAATTTGTATAAGCAATCGCAATGGAGCGCACACCGCTAGCCCCTCCTCCGGATCGCCCCTAGGGAATCTGGTACATGGAGTTCTTGAGTGGTTCAGCCCAGTGGTTGCAAGTAGGTACTTGTAGAACTGATGATCTCTAGACCCGATACGTGTCCCGGGTTTTTGGATATCGCCCGAGACATGGCTCGGGTTTCGGGATAACTTCCCTCATCAGTAGAGAAAATAGTTATGGGTGGAATAGAAGGCCGCCAAACAACCGTCAATGGCCTCGATGCCCGAACCGGCACGCAGGTGCGTCGTCCAGGAGCCCGTCGGCTCAAAGCTCAAGGGAGCCAATTTGTATAAGCAATCGCAATGGAGCGCACACCGCTAGCCCCTCCTCCGGATCGCCCCGAGGGAATCTGGTACATGGAGTTCTTGAGTGGTTCACCCCAGTGGGTGCAAGTAGGTACTTGTAGAACTGATGATCTCTAGACCCGATACATGTCCCGGGTTTTTGAATATCGCCCGAGACATGGCTCGGGTTTCGGGATAACTTCCCTCATCAGTAGAGAAAATAGCTAGGAGTGGAAGAGAAGGCCGCCAAACAACCGTCAATGGCCTCGATGCCCGAACCGGCACGCAGGTGCGTCGTCCAGCAGCCCGTCGGCTCAAAGCTCGAGGAAGCCAATTTGTATAAGCAATCGCAATGGAGCGCACACCGCTAGCCCCTCCTCCGGATCGCCCCTAGGGAATCTGGTACATGGAGTTCTTGAGTGGTTCACCCCAGTGGGTGCAAGTAGGTACTTGTAGAACTGATGATCTCTAGACCCGATACGTGTCCCGGGTTTTTGGATATCGCCCGAGACATGGCACGGGTTTCGGGATAACTTCCCTCATCAGTAGAGAAAATAGTTAGGGGTGGAAGAGAAGGCCGCCAAACAACCGTCAATGGCCTCGATGCCCGAACCGGCACGCAGGTGCGTCGTCCAGGAGCCCGTCGGCTCAAAGCTCAAGGGAGCCAATTTGTATAAGCAATCGCAATGGAGTGCACACCGCGAGCCCCTCCTCTGGATCGCCCCTAGGGAATCTGGTACATGGAGTTCTTGAGTGGTTCAGCCCAGTGGGTGCAAGTAGGTACTTGTAGAACTGATGATCTCTAGACCCGATACGTGTCCCGGGTTTTTGGATATCGCCCGAGACATGGCTCGGGTTTCGGGATAACTTCCCTCATCAGTAGAGAAAATAGTTATGGGTGGAAGAGAAGGCCGCCAAACAACCGTCAATGGCCTCGATGCCCGAACCGGCACACTGGTGCGTCGTCCAGGAGCCCGTCGGCTCAAAGCTCAAGGGAGCCAATTTGTATAAGCAATCGCAATGAGCGCACACCGCTAGCCCCTCCTCCGGATCGCCCCTAGGGAATCTGGTACATGGAGTTCTTGAGTGGTTCACCCCAGTGGGTGCAAGTAGGTACTTGTAGAACTGATGATCTCTAGACCCGATACATGTCCCGGGTTTTTGGATATCGCCCGAGACATGGCTCGGGTTTCGGGATACCTTCCCTCATCAGTAGAGAAAATAGCTGGGGGTGGAAGAGAAGGCCGCCAAACAACCGTCAATGGCCTCGATGCCCGAACCGGCACGCAGGTGCGTCGTCCAGCAGCACGTCGGCTCAAAGCTCAATGGAGCCAATTTGTATAAGCAATCGCAATGGAGCGCACACCGCTAGCCCCTCCTCCGGATCGCCCCTAGGGAATCTGGTACATGGAGTTCTTGAGTGGTTCACCCCAGTGGGTGCAAGTAGGTACTTGTAGAACTGATGATCTCTAGACCCGATACATGTCCCGGGTTTTTGGATATCGCCCGAGACATGGCTCGGGTTTCGGGATAACTTCCCTCATCAGTAGAGAAAATAGTTAGGGGTGGAAGAGAAGGCCGCCAAACAACCGTCAATGGCCTCGATGCCCGAACCGGCACGCAGGTGCGTCGTCCAGGAGCCCGTCGGCTCAAAGCTCAAGGGAGCCAATTTGTATAAGCAATCGCAATTGAGCGCACACCGCTAGCCCCTCCTCTGGATTGCCCCTAGGGAATCTGGTACATGGAGTTCTTGAGTGGTTCACCCCAGTGGGTGCAAGTAGGTACTTGTAGAACTGATGATCTCTAGACCCGATACATGTCCCGGGTTTTTGGATATCGCCCGAGACATGGCTCGGGTTTCGGGATAACTTCCCTCATCAGTAGAGAAAATAGTTAGGGGTGGAAGAGAAGGCCGCCAAACAACCGTCAATGGCCTCGATGCCCGAACCGGCAGGCAGGTGCGTCGTCCAGCAGCCCGTCGGCTCAAAGCTCGAGGGAGCCAATTTGTATAAGCAATCGCAATGGAGCGCACACCGCTAGCCCCTCCTCCGGATCGCCCCTAGGGAATCTGGTACATGGAGTTCTTGAGTGGTTCAGCCCAGTGGGTGCAAGTAGGTACTTGTAGAACTGATGATCTCTAGACCCGATACGTGTCCCGGGTTTTTGGATATCGCCCGAGACATGGCTCGGGTTTCGGGATCACTTCCCTCATCAGTAGAGAAAATAGTTATGGGTGGAAGAGAAGGCCGCCAAACACCCGTCAATGGCCTCGATGCCCGAACCGGCACGCAGGTGCGTCGTCCAGGAGCCCGTCGGCTCAAAGCTCAAGGGAGTCAATTTGTATAAGCAATCGCAATGGAGCGCACACCGCTAGCCCCTCCTCCAGATCGCCCCGAGGGAATCTGGTACATGGAGTTCTTGAGTGGTTCACCCCAGTGGGTGCAAGTAGGTACTTGTAAAACTGATGATCTCTAGACCCGATACATGTCCCGGGTTTTTGGATATCGCCCGAGACATGGCACGGGTTTCGGGATAACTTCCCTCATCAGTAGAGAAAATAGTTAGGGGTGGAATAGAAGGCCGCCAAACAACCGTCAATGGCCTCGATGCCCGAACCGGCACGCAGGTGCGTCGTCCAGGAGCCCGTCGGCTCAAAGCTCAAGGGAGCCAATTTGTATAAGCAATCGCAATGGAGCGCACACCGATAGCCCCTCCTCCGGATCGCCCCTAGGGAATCTGGTACATGGAGTTCTTGAGTGGTTCACCCCAGTGGGTGCAAGTAGGTACTTGTAGAACTGATGATCTCTAGACCCGATACATGTCCCGGGTTTTTGGATATCGCCCGAGACATGGCTCGGGTTTCGGGATAACTTCCCTCATCAGTCGAGAAAATAGCTAGGGGTGGAAGAGAAGGCCGCCAAACAACCGTCAATGGCCTCGATGAACGAACCGGCAGGCAGGTGTGTCGTCCAGCAGCCCGTCGGCTCAAAGCTCGAGGGAGCCAATTTGTATAAGCAATCGCAATGGAGCGCACACCGCTAGCCCCTCCTCCGGATCGCCCCTAGGGAATCTGGTACATGGAGTTCTTGAGTGGTTCAGCCCAGTGGGTGCAAGTAGGTACTTGTAGAACTGATGATCTCTAGACCCGATACGTGTCCCGGGTTTTTGGATATCGCCCGAGACATGGCTCGGGTTTCGGGATAACTTCCCTCATCAGTAGAGAAAATAGTTATGGGTGGAATAGAAGGCCGCCAAACAACCGTCAATGGCCTCGATGCCCGAACCGGCACGCAGGTGCGTCGTCCAGGAGCCCGTCGGCTCAAAGCTCAAGGGAGCCAATTTGTATAAGCAATCGCAATGGAGCGCACACCGCTAGCCCCTCCTCCGGATCGCCCCGAGGGAATCTGGTACATGGAGTTCTTGAGTGGTTCACCCCAGTGGGTGCAAGTAGGTACTTGTAGAACTGATGATCTCTAGACCCGATACATGTCCTGGGTTTTTGGATATCGCCCGAGACATGGCACGGGTTTCGGGATAACTTCCCTCATCAGTAGAGAAAATAGTTAGGGGTGGAAGAGAAGGCCGCCAAACAACCGTCAATGGCCTCGATGCCCGAACCGGCACGCAGGTGCGTCGTCCAGGAGCCCGTCGGCTCAAAGCTCAAGGGAGCCAATTTGTATAAGCAATCGCAATGGAGCGCACACCGCTAGCCCCTCTTCCGGAACGCCCCTAGGGAATCTGGTACATGGAGTTCTTGAGTGGTTCACCCCAGTGGGTGCAAGTAGGTACTTGTAGAACTGATGATCTCTAGACCCGATACATGTCCCGGGTTTTTGGATATCGCCCGAGACATGGCTCGGGTTTCGGGATAACTTCCCTCATCAGTAGAGAAAATAGCTAGGGGTGGAAGAGAAGGCCGCCAAACAACCGTCAATGGCCTCGATGCCCGAACCGGCACGCAGGTGCGTCGTCCAGGAGCCCGTCGGCTCAAAGCTCAAGGGAGCCAATTTGTATAAGCAATCGCAATGGAGTGCACACCGCGAGCCCCTCCTCCGGATCGCCCCTAGGGAATCTGGTACATGGAGTTCTTGAGTGGTTCAGCCCAGTGGGTGCAAGTAGGTACTTGTAGAACTGATGATCTCTAGACCCGATACGTGTCCCGGGTTTTTGGATATCGCCCGAGACATGGCTCGGGTTTCGGGATAACTTCCCTCATCAGTAGAGAAAATAGTTATGGGTGGAAGAGAAGGCCGCCAAACAACCGTCAATGGCCTCGATGCCCGAACCGGCACACAGGTGCGTCGTCCAGGAGCCCGTCGGCTCAAAGCTCAAGGGAGCCAATTTGTATAAGCAATCGCAATGAGCGCACACCGCTAGCCCCTCCTCCGGATCGCCCCTAGGGAATCTGGTACATGGAGTTCTTGAGTGGTTCACCCCAGTGGGTACAAGTAGGTACTTGTAGAACTGATGATCTCTAGACCCGATACATGTCCCGGGTTTTTGGATATCGCCCGAGACATGGCTCGGGTTTCGGGATACCTTCCCTCATCAGTAGAGAAAATAGCTGGGGGTGGAAGAGAAGGCCGCCAAACAACCGTCAATGGCCTCGATGCCCGATCCGGCACGCAGGTGCGTCGTCCAGCAGCCCGTCGGCTCAAAGCTCAATGGAGCCAATTTGTATAAGCAATCGCAATGGAGCGCACACCGCTAACCCCTCCTCCGGATCGCCCCTAGGGAATCTGGTACATGGAGTTCTTGAGTGGTTCACCCCAGTGGGTGCAAGTAGGTACTTGTAGAACTGATGATCTCTAGACCCGATACGTGTCCCAGGTTTTTGGATATCGCCCGTGACATGGCTCGGGTTTCGGGATAACTTCCCTCATCAGTAGAGAAAATAGCTAGGGGTGGAAGAGAAGGCCGCCAAACAACCGTCAATGGCCTCGATGCCCGAACCGGCACGCAGGTGCGTCGTCCAGCAGCCCGTCGGCTCAAAGCTCGAGGGAGCCAATTTGTATAAGCAATTGCAATGGAGCGCACACCGCTAGCCCCTCCTCCGGATCGCCCCTAGGGAAGCTAGTACATGGAGTTCTTGAGTGGTTCACCCCAGTGGGTGCAAGTAGGTACTTGTAGAACTGATGATCTCTAGACCCGATACAAGTCCCGGGTTTTTGGATATCGCCCGAGACATGGCTCGGGTTTCGGGATAACTTCCCTCATCAGTAGAGAAAATAGTTAGGGGTGGGCAATGGCCTCCATGCCCGAACCGGCACACAGGTGCGTCGTCCAGGAGCCCGTCGGCTCAAAGCTCAAGGGAGCTAATTTGTATAAGCAATCGCAATGGAGCGCACACCGCTAGCCCGTCCTCCGGATCGCCCCTAGGGAATCTGGTACATGGAGTTCTTGAGTGGTTCACCCCAGTGGGTGCAAGTAGGTACTTGTAGAACTGATGATCTCTAGACCCGATACATGTCCCGGGTTTTTGGATATCGCCCGAGACATGGCTCGGGTTTCAAGATAACTTCCCTCATTAGTAGATAAAATAGTTAGGGGTGGAAGAGAAGGCTGCCAAACAACCGTCAATGGCCTCGATGCCCGAACCGGCACGCAGGTGCGTCGTCCAGGAGCCCGTCGGCTCAAAGCTCAAGGGAGCCAATTTGTATAAGCAATCGCAATGGAGCGCACACCGCTAGCCCCTCCTCCGGATCGCCCCTAGGGAATCTGGTACATGGAGTTCTTGAGTGGTTCACCCCAGTGGGTGCAAGTAGGTACTTGTAGAACTGATGATCTCTAGACCCGATACATGTCCTGGGTTTTTGGATATCGCCCGAGACATGGCTCGGGTTTCGGGATAACTTCCCTCATCAGTAGAGAAAATAGTTATGGGTGGAAGAGAAGGCCGCCAAACAACCGTCAATTGCCTCGATGCCCGAACCGGCACGCAGGTGCGTCGTCCAGGAGCCCGTCGGCTCAAAGCTCAAGGGAGCCAATTTGTATAAGCAATCGCAATGGAGCGCACACCGCTAGCCCCTCCTCCGGATCGCCCCGAGGGAATCTGGTACATGGAGTTCTTGAGTGGTTCACCCCAGTGGGTGCAAGTAGGTACTTGTAGAACTGATGATCTCTAGACCCGATACATGTCCCGGGTTTTTGGATATCGCCTGAGACATGGCTCGGGTTTCGGGATAACTTCCCTCATCAGTAGAGAAAATAGTTAGGGGTGGAAGAGAAGGCCGCCAAACAACCGTCAATGGCCTCGATGCCCGAACTGGCACGCAGGTGCGTCGTCCAGGAGCCCGTCGGCTCAAAGCTCAAGGGAGCCAATTTGTATAAACAATCGCAATGGAGCGCACACCGCTAACCCCTCATCCGGATCGCCCCTAGGGAATCTGGTACATGGAGTTCTTGAGTGGTTCACCCCAGTGGGTGCAAGTAGGTACTTGTAGAACTGATGATCTCTAGACCCGATACATGTCCCGGGTTTTTTCGATATCGCCCGAGACATGGCTCGGGTTTCGGGATAACTTCCCTCATCAGTAGAGAAAATAGTTAGGGGTGGAAGAGAAGGCCGCCAAACAACCGTCAATGGCCTCGATGCCCGAACCGGCAGGCAGGTGCGTCATCCAGCAGCCCGTCGGATCAAAGCTCGAGGGAGCCAATTTGTATAAGCAATCGCAATGGAGCGCACACCGCTAACCCCTCATCCAGATCGCCCCTAGGGAATCTGGTACATGGAGTTCTTGAGTGGTTCACCCCAGTGGGTGCAAGTAGGTACTTGTAGAACTGATGATCTCTAGACCCGATACATGTCCCGGGTTTTTGGATATCGCCCGAGATATGGCTCGGGTTTCGGGATAACTTCCCTCATCAGTAGAGAAAATAGTTAGGGGTGGAAGAGAAGGCCGCCAAACAACCGTCAATGGCCTCGATGCCCGAACCGGCACGCAGGTGCGTCGTCCAGGAGCACGTCGGCTCAAAGCTCAAGGGAGCCAATTTGTATAAGCAATCGCAATGGAGCGCACACCGCTAACCCCTCATTCGGATCGCCCCTAGGGAATCTGGTACATGGAGTTCTTGAGTGGTTCACCCCAGTGGGTGCAAGTAGGTACTTGTAGAACTGATGATCTCTAGACCCGATACATGTCCCGCGTTTTTGGATATCGCCCGAGACATGGCTCGGGTTTCGGGACAACGTCCCTCATCAGTAGAGAAAATAGTTAGGGGTGGAAGAGAAGGCCGCCAAACAACCGTCAATGGCCTCGATGCCCGAACCGGCATGCAGGTGCATCGTCCAGGAGCCCGTCGGCTCAAAGCTCAAGGGAGCCAATTTGTATAAGCAATCGCAATGGAGCGCACACCGCTAACCCCTCATCCAGATCGCCCCTAGGGAATCTGGTACATGGAGTTCTTGAGTGGTTCACCCCAGTGGGTGCAAGTAGGTACTTGTAGAACTGATGATCTCTAGACCCGATACATGTCCCGTGTTTTTGGATATCGGCCGAGACATGGCTCGGGTTTCGGGATAACTTCCCTCATCAGTAGAGAAAATAGTTAGGGGTGGAAGAGTAGGGAGCCAAACAACCGTCAATGGCCTCGATGCCCGAACCGGCACGCAGGTGCGTCGTCCAGGAGCCCGTCGGCTCAAAGCTCAAGGGAGCCAATTTGTATAAGCAATCGCAATGGAGCGCACACCGCTACCCCCTCCTCCGGATCGCCCCTAGGGAATCTGGTACATGGAGTTCTTGAGTGGTTCACCCCAGTGGGTGCAAGTAGGTACTTGTAGAACTGATGATCTCTAGACCCGATACATGTCAGGGTTTTTGGTAAGCCCGGGCGTAGTGTGCGTAGTGGTGCTCCGCGGAGCTACGCGGAGTGGGCGAGAAGCTACGCCCACTCCCACACTCCGCGTAGCCCCGCTACGCACCTCCCTCCCGCCCTCCCCTACATACATTATTTAAGCAAAATACCCTTAATAAAGCAATTTTAAAGCATTTACAGTGTCCGGGACTCGTCCGGGGCTCCCTCTAGGAATCGCGTCGTCATGGATACCAATGCGCATGGGCGGGCGGCCGCGCATGCGCATTTCTCCCAAGAAATGCGCATGCGCGGCCGCCCGCGCATGCGCATTGGTATCTATGAAGGGACGCTATTCCAAGAGGGAGCCCCGGACGAGTCCCGGACACTGTAAATGCTTTAAAATTGCTTTATTAAGGGTATTTTGCTTAAATAATGTATGTAGGGGAGGGCGGGAGGGAGGCGGGTGGCGGCCGACTCGGCTACGCGCACGGAGTGGGCATAGTGTTGCCGGCTACGCTGTCTACGCAAAATGCATAGGAGGCAACACTACGCCTACTCCGTGGGCGTAGCCGATTCGGACGCCCAGGGTTAGTTTTTGGATATCGCCCGAGACATGGCTCGGGTTTCGGGATAATTTCCCTCATCAGTAGAGAAAATAGTTAGGGGTGGAAGAGAAGGCCGCTAAACAACCGTCAATGGCCTCGATGTCCGAACCGGCAGGCAGGTGCGTCGTCCAGCAGCCCGTCGGCTCAAAGCTCGAGGGAGCCAATTTGTATAAGCAATCGCAATGGAGCGCACCCCGCTAGCCCCTCCTCCGGATCGCCCCTAGGGAATCTGGTACATGGAGTTCTTGAGTGGTTCAGCCCAGTGGGTGCAAGTAGGTACTTGTAGAACTGATGATCTCTAGACCCGATACGTGTCCCGGGTTTTTGGATATCGCCCGAGACATGGCTCGGGTTTCGGGATAACTTCCCTCATCAGTAGAGAAAATAGTTAGCGGTGGAAGAGAAGGCCGCCAAACAACCGTCAATGGCCTCGATGCCCGAACCGGCACGCAGGTGCGTCGTCCAGGAGCCCGTTGGCTCAAAGCTCAAGGGAGCCAATTTGTATAAGCAATCGCAATGGAGCGCACACCGCTAGCCCCTCCTCCGGATCGCCCCGAGGAAATCTGGTACATGGAGTTCTTGAGTGGTTCACCCCAGTGGGTGCAAGTAGGTACTTGTAGAACTGATGATCTCTAGACCCGATACATGTCCTGGGTTTTTGGATATCGCCCGAGACATGGCTCGGGTTTCGGGATAACTTCCCTCATCAGTAGAGAAAATAGTTAGTGGTGGAAGAGAAGGCCGCCAAACAACCGTCAATGGCCTCGATGCCCGAACCGGCACGCAGGTGCGTCGTCCAGGAGCCCGTCGGCTCAAAGTTCAAGGGAGCCAATTTGTATAAACAATCGCAATGGAGCGCACACCGCTAGCCCTCCTCTGGATCGCCCCTTGGGGAATCTGGTACATGGAGTTCTAGAGTGGTTCACCCCAGTGGGTGCAAGTAGGTACTTGTAGAACTGATGATCTCTAGACCCGATACATGTCCCGGGTTTTTGGATATCGCCCGAGACATGGCTCGGGTTTCGGGATAACTTCCCTCATCAGTAGAGAAAATAGTTAGGGGTGGAAGAGAAGGCCGCCAAACAACCGTCAATGGCCTCGATGCCCGAACCGGCACGCAGGTGCGTCGTCCAGGAGCCCGTCGGCTCAAAGCTCAAGGGAGCCAATTTGTATAAGCAATCGCAATTGAGCGCACACCGCTAGCCCCTCCTCCGGATTGCCCCTAGGGAATCTGGTACATGGAGTTCTTGAGTGGTTCACCCCAGTGGGTGCAAGTAGGTACTTGTAGAACTGATGATCTCTAGACCCGATACATGTCCCGGGTTTTTGGATATCGCCCGAGACATGGCTCGGGTTTCGGGATAACTTCCCTCATCAGTAGAGAAAATAGTTAGGGGTGGAAGAGAAGGCCGCCAAACAACCGTCAATGGCCTCGATGCCCGAACCGGCAGGCAGGTGCGTCGTCCAGCAGCCCGTCGGCTCAAAGCTCGAGGGAGCCAATTTGTATAAGCAATCGCAATGGAGCGCACACCGCTAGCCCCTCCTCCGGATCGCCCCTAGGGAATCTGGTACATGGAGTTCTTGAGTGGTTCAGCCCAGTGGGTGCAAGTAGGTACTTGTAGAACTGATGATCTCTAGACCCGATACGTGTCCCGGGTTTTTGGATATCGCCCGAGACATGGCTCGGGTTTCGGGATCACTTCCCTCATCAGTAGAGAAAATAGTTATGGGTGGAAGAGAAGGCCGCCAAACAACCGTCAATGGCCTCGATGCCCGAACCGGCACGCAGGTGCGTCGTCCAGGAGCCCGTCGGCTCAAAGCTCAAGGGAGTCAATTTGTATAAGCAATCGCAATGGAGCGCACACCGCTAGCCCCTCCTCCAGATCGCCCCGAGGGAATCTGGTACATGGAGTTCTTGAGTGGTTCACCCCAGTGGGTGCAAGTAGGTACTTGTAAAACTGATGATCTCTAGACCCGATACATGTCCCGGGTTTTTGGATATCGCCCGAGACATGGCACGGGTTTCGGGATAACTTCCCTCATCAGTAGAGAAAATAGTTAGGGGTGGAATAGAAGGCCGCCAAACAACCGTCAATGGCCTCGATGCCCGAACCGGCACGCAGGTGCGTCGTCCAGGAGCCCGTCGGCTCAAAGCTCAAGGGAGCCAATTTGTATAAGCAATCGCAATGGAGCGCACACCGCTAGCCCCTCCTCCGGATCGCCCCTAGGGAATCTGGTACATGGAGTTCTTGAGTGGTTCACCCCAGTGGGTGCAAGTAGGTACTTGTAGAACTGATGATCTCTAGACCCGATACATGTCCCGGGTTTTTGGATATCGCCCGAGACATGGCTCGGGTTTCGGGATAACTTCCCTCATCAGTAGAGAAAATAGCTAGGGGTGGAAGAGAAGGCCGCCAAACAACCGTCAATGGCCTCGATGCCCGAACCGGCACGCAGGTGCGTCGTCCAGCAGCCCGTCGGCTCAAAGCTCGAGGAAGCCAATTTGTATAAGCAATCGCAATGGAGCGCACACCGCTAGCCCCTCCTCCGGATCGCCCCTAGGGAATCTGGTACATGGAGTTCTTGAGTGGTTCACCCCAGTGGGTGCAAGTAGGTACTTGTAGAACTGATGATCTCTAGACCCGATACGTGTCCCGGGTTTTTGGATATCGCCCGAGACATGGCACGGGTTTCGGGATAACTTCCCTCATCAGTAGAGAAAATAGTTAGGGGTTGAAGAGAAGGCCGCCAAACAACCGTCAATGGCCTCGATGCCCGAACCGGCACGCAGGTGCGTCGTCCAGGAGCCCGTCGGCTCAAAGCTCAAGGGAGCCAATTTGTATAAGCAATCGCAATGGAGTGCACACCGCGAGCCCCTCCTCCGGATCGCCCCTAGGGAATCTGGTACATGGAGTTCTTGAGTGGTTCAGCCCAGTGGGTGCAAGTAGGTACTTGTAGAACTGATGATCTCTAGACCCGATACGTGTCCCGGGTTTTTGGATATCGCCCGAGACATGGCTCGGGTTTCGGGATAACTTCCCTCATCAGTAGAGAAAATAGTTATGGGTGGAAGAGAAGGCCGCCAAACAACCGTCAATGGCCTCGATGCCCGAACCGGCACACAGGTGCGTCGTCCAGGAGCCCGTCGGCTCAAAGCTCAAGGGAGCCAATTTGTATAAGCAATCGCAATGAGCGCACACCGCTAGCCCCTCCTCCGGATCGCCCCTAGGGAATCTGGTACATGGAGTTCTTGAGTGGTTCACCCCAGTGGGTGCAAGTAGGTACTTGTAGAACTGATGATCTCTAGACCCGATACATGTCCCGGGTTTTTGGATATCGCCCGAGACATGGCTCGGGTTTCGGGATACCTTCCCTCATCAGTAGAGAAAATAGCTGGGGGTGGAAGAGAAGGCCGCCAAACAACCGTCAATGGCCTCGATGCCCGATCCGGCACGCAGGTGCGTCGTCCAGCAGCCCGTCGGCTCAAAGCTCAATGGAGCCAATTTGTATAAGCAATCGCAATGGAGCGCACACCGCTAACCCCTCCTCCGGATCGCCCCTAGGGAATCTGGTACATGGAGTTCTTGAGTGGTTCACCCCAGTGGGTGCAAGTAGGTACTTGTAGAACTGATGATCTCTAGACCCGATACGTGTCCCAGGTTTTTGGATATCGCCCGTGACATGGCTCGGGTTTCGGGATAACTTCCCTCATCAGTAGAGAAAATAGCTAGGGGTGGAAGAGAAGGCCGCCAAACAACCGTCAATGGCCTCGATGCCCGAACCGGCACGCAGGTGCGTCGTCCAGCAGCCCGTCGGCTCAAAGCTCGAGGGAGCCAATTTGTATAAGCAATTGCAATGGAGCGCACACCACTAGCCCCTCCTCCGGATCGCCCCTAGGGAATCTAGTACATGGAGTTCTTGAGTGGTTCACCCCAGTGGGTGCAAGTAGGTACTTGTAGAACTGATGATCTCTAGACCCGATACAAGTCCCGGGTTTTTGGATATCGCCCGAGACATGGCTCGGGTTTCGGGATAACTTCCCTCATCAGTAGAGAAAATAGTTAGGGGTGGGCAATGGCCTCCATGCCCGAACCGGCACACAGGTGCGTCGTCCAGGAGCCCGTCGGCTCAAAGCTCAAGGGAGCTAATTTGTATAAGCAATCGCAATGGAGCGCACACCGCTAGCCCGTCCTCCGGATCGCCCCTAGGGAATCTAGTACATGGAGTTCTTGAGTGGTTCACCCCAGTGGGTGCAAGTAGGTACTTGTAGAACTGATGATCTCTAGACCCGATACATGTCCCGGGTTTTTGGATATCGCCCGAGACATGGCTCGGGTTTCAAGATAACTTCCCTCATTAGTAGATAAAATAGTTAGGGGTGGAAGAGAAGGCTGCCAAACAACCGTCAATGGCCTCGATGCCCGAACCGGCACGCAGGTGCGTCGTCCAGGAGCCCGTCGGCTCAAAGCTCAAGGGAGCCAATTTGTATAAGCAATCGCAATGGAGCGCACACCGCTAGCCCCTCCTCCGGATCGCCCCTAGGGAATCTGGTACATGGAGTTCTTGAGTGGTTCACCCCAGTGGGTGCAAGTAGGTACTTGTAGAACTGATGATCTCTAGACCCGATACATGTCCTGGGTTTTTGGATATCGCCCGAGACATGGCTCGGGTTTCGGGATAACTTCCCTCATCAGTAGAGAAAATAGTTATGGGTGGAAGAGAAGGCCGCCAAACAACCGTCAATTGCCTCGATGCCCGAACCGGCACGCAGGTGCGTCGTCCAGGAGCCCGTCGGCTCAAAGCTCAAGGGAGCCAATTTGTATAAGCAATCGCAATGGAGCGCACACCGCTAGCCCCTCCTCCGGATCGCCCCGAGGGAATCTGGTACATGGAGTTCTTGAGTGGTTCACCCCAGTGGGTGCAAGTAGGTACTTGTAGAACTGATGATCTCTAGACCCGATACATGTCCCGGGTTTTTGGATATCGCCCGAGACATGGCTCGGGTTTCGGGATAACTTCCCTCATCAGTCGAGAAAATAGCTAGGGGTGGAAGAGAAGGCCGCCAAACAACCGTCAATGGCCTCGATGAACGAACCGGCAGGCAGGTGTGTCGTCCAGCAGCCCGTCGGCTCAAAGCTCGAGGGAGCCAATTTGTATAAGCAATCGCAATGGAGCGCACACCGCTAGCCCCTCCTCCGGATCGCCCCTAGGGAATCTGGTACATGCAGTTCTTGAGTGGTTCAGCCCAGTGGGTGCAAGTAGGTACTTGTAGAACTGATGATCTCTAGACCCGATACGTGTCCCGGGTTTTTGGATATCGCCCGAGACATGGCTCGGGTTTCAGGATAACTTCCCTCATCAGTAGAGAAAATAGTTATGGGTGGAATAGAAGGCCGCCAAACAACCGTCAATGGCCTCGATGCCCGAACCGGCACGCAGGTGCGTCGTCCAGGAGCCCGTCGGCTCAAAGCTCAAGGGAGCCAATTTGTATAAGCAATCGCAATGGAGCGCACACCGCTAGCCCCTCCTCCGGATCGCCCCGAGGGAATCTGGTACATGGAGTTCTTGAGTGGTTCACCCCAGTGGGTGCAAGTAGGTACTTGTAGAACTGATGATCTCTAGACCCGATACATGTCCTGGGTTTTTGGATATCGCCCGAGACATGGCACGGGTTTCGGGATAACTTCCCTCATCAGTAGAGAAAATAGTTAGGGGTGGAAGAGAAGGCCGCCAAACAACCGTCAATGGCCTCGATGCCCGAACCGGCACGCAGGTGCGTCATCCAGGAGCCCGTCGGCTCAAAGCTCAAGGGAGCCAATTTGTATAAGCAATCGCAATGGAGCGCACACCGCTAGCCCCTCTTCCGGATCGCCCCTAGGGAATCTGGTACATGGAGTTCTTGAGTCGTTCACCCCAGTGGGTGCAAGTAGGTACTTGTAGAACTGATGATCTCTAGACCCGATACATGTCCCGGGTTTTTGGATATCGCCCGAGACATGGCTCGGGTTTCGGGATAACTTCCCTCATCAGTAGAGAAAATAGCTAGGGGTGGAAGAGAAGGCCGCCAAACAACCGTCAATGGCCTCGATGCCCGAACCGGCACGCAGGTGCGTCGTCCAGCAGCCCGTCGGCTCAAAGCTCGAGGAAGCCAATTTGTATAAGCAATCGCAATGGAGCGCACACCGCTAGCCCCTCCTCCGGATCGCCCCTAGGGAATCTGGTACATGGAGTTCTTGAGTGGTTCACCCCAGTGGGTGCAAGTAGGTACTTGTAGAACTGATGATCTCTAGACCCGATACGTGTCCCGGGTTTTTGGATATCGCCCGAGACATGGCACGGGTTTCGGGATAACTTCCCTCATCAGTAGAGAAAATAGTTAGGGGTTGAAGAGAAGGCCGCCAAACAACCGTCAATGGCCTCGATGCCCGAACCGGCACGCAGGTGCGTCGTCCAGGAGCCCGTCGGCTCAAAGCTCAAGGGAGCCAATTTGTATAAGCAATCGCAATGGAGTGCACACCGCGAGCCCCTCCTCCGGATCGCCCCTAGGGAATCTGGTACATGGAGTTCTTGAGTGGTTCAGCCCAGTGGGTGCAAGTAGGTACTTGTAGAACTGATGATCTCTAGACCCGATACGTGTCCCGGGTTTTTGGATATCGCCCGAGACATGGCTCGGGTTTCGGGATAACTTCCCTCATCAGTAGAGAAAATAGTTATGGGTGGAAGAGAAGGCCGCCAAACAACCGTCAATGGCCTCGATGCCCGAACCGGCACACAGGTGCGTCGTCCAGGAGCCCGTCGGCTCAAAGCTCAAGGGAGCCAATTTGTATAAGCAATCGCAATGAGCGCACACCGCTAGCCCCTCCTCCGGATCGCCCCTAGGGAATCTGGTACATGGAGTTCTTGAGTGGTTCACCCCAGTGGGTGCAAGTAGGTACTTGTAGAACTGATGATCTCTAGACCCGATACATGTCCCGGGTTTTTGGATATCGCCCGAGACATGGCTCGGGTTTCGGGATACCTTCCCTCATCAGTAGAGAAAATAGCTGGGGGTGGAAGAGAAGGCCGCCAAACAACCGTCAATGGCCTCGATGCCCGATCCGGCACGCAGGTGCGTCGTCCAGCAGCCCGTCGGCTCAAAGCTCAATGGAGCCAATTTGTATAAGCAATCGCAATGGAGCGCACACCGCTAACCCCTCCTCCGGATCGCCCCTAGGGAATCTGGTACATGGAGTTCTTGAGTGGTTCACCCCAGTGGGTGCAAGTAGGTACTTGTAGAACTGATGATCTCTAGACCCGATACGTGTCCCAGGTTTTTGGATATCGCCCGTGACATGGCTCGGGTTTCGGGATAACTTCCCTCATCAGTAGAGAAAATAGCTAGGGGTGGAAGAGAAGGCCGCCAAACAACCGTCAATGGCCTCGATGCCCGAACCGGCACGCAGGTGCGTCGTCCAGCAGCCCGTCGGCTCAAAGCTCGAGGGAGCCAATTTGTATAAGCAATTGCAATGGAGCGCACACCGCTAGCCCCTCCTCCGGATCGCCCCTAGGGAATCTAGTACATGGAGTTCTTGAGTGGTTCACCCCAGTGGGTGCAAGTAGGTACTTGTAGAACTGATGATCTCTAGACCCGATACAAGTCCCGGGTTTTTGGATATCGCCCGAGACATGGCTCGGGTTTCGGGATAACTTCCCTCATCAGTAGAGAAAATAGTTAGGGGTGGGCAATGGCCTCCATGCCCGAACCGGCACACAGGTGCGTCGTCCAGGAGCCCGTCGGCTCAAAGCTCAAGGGAGCTAATTTGTATAAGCAATCGCAATGGAGCGCACACCGCTAGCCCGTCCTCCGGATCGCCCCTAGGGAATCTGGTACATGGAGTTCTTGAGTGGTTCACCCCAGTGGGTGCAAGTAGGTACTTGTAGAACTGATGATCTCTAGACCCGATACATGTCCCGGGTTTTTGGATATCGCCCGAGACATGGCTCGGGTTTCAAGATAACTTCCCTCATTAGTAGATAAAATAGTTAGGGGTGGAAGAGAAGGCTGCCAAACAACCGTCAATGGCCTCGATGCCCGAACCGGCACGCAGGTGCGTCGTCCAGGAGCCCGTCGGCTCAAAGCTCAAGGGAGCCAATTTGTATAAGCAATCGCAATGGAGCGCACACCGCTAGCCCCTCCTCCGGATCGCCCCTAGGGAATCTGGTACATGGAGTTCTTGAGTGGTTCACCCCAGTGGGTGCAAGTAGGTACTTGTAGAACTGATGATCTCTAGACCCGATACATGTCCTGGGTTTTTGGATATCGCCCGAGACATGGCTCGGGTTTCGGGATAACTTCCCTCATCAGTAGAGAAAATAGTTATGGGTGGAAGAGAAGGCCGCCAAACAACCGTCAATTGCCTCGATGCCCGAACCGGCACGCAGGTGCGTCGTCCAGGAGCCCGTCGGCTCAAAGCTCAAGGGAGCCAATTTGTATAAGCAATCGCAATGGAGCGCACACCGCTAGCCCCTCCTCCGGATCGCCCCGAGGGAATCTGGTACATGGAGTTCTTGAGTGGTTCACCCCAGTGGGTGCAAGTAGGTACTTGTAGAACTGATGATCTCTAGACCCGATACATGTCCCGGGTTTTTGGATATCGCCTGAGACATGGCTCGGGTTTCGGGATAACTTCCCTCATCAGTAGAGAAAATAGTTAGGGGTGGAAGAGAAGGCCGCCAAACAACCGTCAATGGCCTCGATGCCCGAACTGGCACGCAGGTGCGTCGTCCAGGAGCCCGTCGGCTCAAAGCTCAAGGGAGCCAATTTGTATAAACAATCGCAATGGAGCGCACACCGCTAACCCCTCATCCGGATCGCCCCTAGGGAATCTGGTACATGGAGTTCTTGAGTGGTTCACCCCAGTGGGTGCAAGTAGGTACTTGTAGAACTGATGATCTCTAGACCCGATACATGTCCCGGGTTTTTTCGATATCGCCCGAGACATGGCTCGGGTTTCGGGATAACTTCCCTCATCAGTAGAGAAAATAGTTAGGGGTGGAAGAGAAGGCCGCCAAACAACCGTCAATGGCCTCGATGCCCGAACCGGCAGGCAGGTGCGTCATCCAGCAGCCCGTCGGATCAAAGCTCGAGGGAGCCAATTTGTATAAGCAATCGCAATGGAGCGCACACCGCTAACCCCTCATCCAGATCGCCCCTAGGGAATCTGGTACATGGAGTTCTTGAGTGGTTCACCCCAGTGGGTGCAAGTAGGTACTTGTAGAACTGATGATCTCTAGACCCGATACATGTCCCGGGTTTTTGGATATCGCCCGAGATATGGCTCGGGTTTCGGGATAACTTCCCTCATCAGTAGAGAAAATAGTTAGGGGTGGAAGAGAAGGCCGCCAAACAACCGTCAATGGCCTCGATGCCCGAACCGGCACGCAGGTGCGTCGTCCAGGAGCACGTCGGCTCAAAGCTCAAGGGAGCCAATTTGTATAAGCAATCGCAATGGAGCGCACACCGCTAACCCCTCATTCGGATCGCCCCTAGGGAATCTGGTACATGGAGTTCTTGAGTGGTTCACCCCAGTGGGTGCAAGTAGGTACTTGTAGAACTGATGATCTCTAGACCCGATACATGTCCCGGGTTTTTGGATATCGCCCGAGACATGGCTCGGGTTTCGGGACAACTTCCCTCATCAGTAGAGAAAATAGTTAGGGGTGGAAGAGAAGGCCGCCAAACAACCGTCAATGGCCTCGATGCCCGAACCGGCATGCAGGTGCATCGTCCAGGAGCCCGTCGGCTCAATGCTCAAGGGAGCCAATTTGTATAAGCAATCGCAATGGAGCGCACACCGCTAACCCCTCATCCAGATCGCCCCTAGGGAATCTGGTACATGGAGTTCTTGAGTGGTTCACCCCAGTGGGTGCAAGTAGGTACTTGTAGAACTGATGATCTCTAGACCCGATACATGTCCCGGGTTTTTGGATATCGGCCGAGACATGGCTCGGGTTTCGGGATAACTTCCCTCATCAGTAGAGAAAATAGTTAGGGGTGGAAGAGTAGGGTGCCAAACAACCGTCAATGGCCTCGATGCCCGAACCGGCACGCAGGTGCGTCGTCCAGGAGCCCGTCGGCTCAAAGCTCAAGGGAGCCAATTTGTATAAGCAATCGCAATGGAGCGCACACCGCTACCCCCTCCTCCGGATCGCCCCTAGGGAATCTGGTACATGGAGTTCTTGAGTGGTTCACCCCAGTGGGTGCAAGTAGGTACTTGTAGAACTGATGATCTCTAGACCCGATACATGTCAGGGTTTTTGGTAAGCCCGGGCGTAGTGTGCGTAATGGTGCTCCGCGGAGCTACGCGGAGTGGGCGAGAAGCTACGCCCACTCCCACACTCCGCGTAGCCCCGCTACGCACCTCCCTCCCGCTCTCCTCTACATACATTATTTAAGCAAAATACCCTTAATAAAGCAATTTTAAAGCATTTACCGTGTCCGGGGCTCATCCGGGGCTCCCTCTAGGAATCGCGTCGTCATGGATACCAATGCGCATGGGCGGGCGGCCGCGCATGCGCATTTCTCCCAAGAAATGCGCATGCGCGGCCGCCCGCGCATGCGCATTGGTATCTATGAAGGGACGCTATTCCAAGAGGGAGCCCCGGACGAGTCCCGGACACTGTAAATGCTTTAAAATTGCTTTATTAAGGGTATTTTGCTTAAATAATGTATGTAGGGGAGGGCGGGAGGGAGGCGGGTGGCGGCCGACTCGGCTACGCGCACGGAGTGGGCATAGTGTTGCCGGCTACGCTGTCTACGCAAAATGCATAGGAGGCAACACTACGCCTACTCCGTGGGCGTAGCCGATTCGGACGCCCAGGGTTAGTTTTTGGATATCGCCCGAGACATGGCTCGGGTTTCGGGATAATTTCCCTCATCAGTAGAGAAAATAGTTAGGGGTGGAAGAGAAGGCCGCTAAACAACCGTCAATGGCCTCGATGTCCGAACCGGCAGGCAGGTGCGTCGTCCAGCAGCCCGTCGGCTCAAAGCTCGAGGGAGCCAATTTGTATAAGCAATCGCAATGGAGCGCACCCCGCTAGCCCCTCCTCCGGATCGCCCCTAGGGAATCTGGTACATGGAGTTCTTGAGTGGTTCAGCCCAGTGGGTGCAAGTAGGTACTTGTAGAACTGATGATCTCTAGACCCGATACGTGTCCCGGGTTTTTGGATATCGCCCGAGACATGGCTCGGGTTTCGGGATAACTTCCCTCATCAGTAGAGAAAATAGTTAGGGGTGGAAGAGAAGGCCGCCAAACAACCGTCAATGGCCTCGATGCCCGAACCGGCACGCAGGTGCGTCGTCCAGGAGCCCGTTGGCTCAAAGCTCAAGGGAGCCAATTTGTATAAGCAATCGCAATGGAGCGCACACCGCTAGCCCCTCCTCCGGATCGCCCCGAGGAAATCTGGTACATGGAGTTCTTGAGTGGTTCACCCCAGTGGGTGCAAGTAGGTACTTGTAGAACTGATGATCTCTAGACCCGATACATGTCCTGGGTTTTTGGATATCGCCCGAGACATGGCTCGGGTTTCGGGATAACTTCCCTCATCAGTAGAGAAAATAGTTAGTGGTGGAAGAGAAGGCCGCCAAACAACCGTCAATGGCCTCGATGCCCGAACCGGCACGCAGGTGCGTCGTCCAGGAGCCCGTCGGCTCAAAGTTCAAGGGAGCCAATTTGTATAAACAATCGCAATGGAGCGCACACCGCTAGCCCTCCTCTGGATCGCCCCTTGGGGAATCTGGTACATGGAGTTCTAGAGTGGTTCACCCCAGTGGGTGCAAGTAGGTACTTGTAGAACTGATGATCTCTAGACCCGATACATGTCCCGGGTTTTTGGATATCGCCCGAGACATGGCTCGGGTTTCGGGATAACTTCCCTCATCAGTAGAGAAAATAGTTAGGGGTGGAAGAGAAGGCCGCCAAACAACCGTCAATGGCCTCGATGCCCGAACCGGCACGCAGGTGCGTCGTCCAGGAGCGCGTCGGCTCAAAGCTCAAGGGAGCCAATTTGTATAAGGAATCGCAATGGAGCGCACACCGCTAGCCCCTCCTCCGGATCGCCCCTAGGGAATCTGGTACATGGAGTTCTTGAGTGGTTCACCCCAGTGGGTGCAAGTAGGTACTTGTAGAACTGATGATCTCTAGACCCGATACATGTCCCGGGTTTTTGGATATCGCCCGAGACATGGCTCGGGTTTCGGGATAACTTCCCTCATCAGTAGAGAAAATAGTTAGGGGTGGAAGAGAAGGCCGCCAAACAACCGTCAATGGCCTCGATGCCCGAACCGGCAGGCAGGTGCGTCGTCCAGCAGCCCGTCGGCTCAAAGCTCGAGGGAGCCAATTTGTATAAGCAATCGCAATGGAGCGCACACCGCTAGCCCCTCCTCCGGATCGCCCCTAGGGAATCTGGTACATGGAGTTCTAGAGTGGTTCAGCCCAGTGGGTGCAAGTAGGTACTTGTAGAACTGATGATCTCTAGACCCGATACGTGTCCCGGGTTTTTGGATATCGCCCGAGACATGGCTCGGGTTTCGGGATAACTTCCCTCATCAGTAGAGAAAATAGTTAGGGGTGGAAGAGAAGGCCGCCAAACAACCGTCAATGGCCTCGATGCCCGAACCGGCACGCAGGTGCGTCGTCCAGGAGCCCGTCGGCTCAAAGCTCAAGGGAGCCAATTTGTATAAGCAATCGCAATGGAGCGCACACCGCTAGCCCCTCCTCCGGATCGCCCCGAGGGAATCTGGTACATGGAGTTCTTGAGTGGTTCACCCCAGTGGGTGCAAGTAGGTACTTGTAGAACTGATGATCTCTAGACCCGATACATGTCCCGGGTTTTTGGATATCGCCCGAGACATGGCTCGGGTTTCGGGATAACTTCCCTCATCAGTTGAGAAAATAGTTAGGGGTGGAAGAGAAGGCCGCCAAACAACCGTCAATGGCCTCGATGCCCGAACCGGCACGCAGGTGCGTCGTCCAGGAGCCCGTCGGCTCAAAGCTCAAGGGAGCCAATTTGTATAAGCAATCGCAATGGAGCTGTTAGCAAGGCGACCCCGGGGGAGGCAGAAGATGTCTGACTGACCACCCCTAGGTCCACCTCTCCGTCAAGAAGTAGCCGAGCGTTACTGAGAGGCCTCCTGGGTGAGGGCCCTCTCCTAGGATCCAGTAGAGTAACCACACACCACAAATGGACACCACACCAGAGGTCGAGTTCGTAAGCTTTATCAGGCAATAAAGGCCGCTGGTTCCCAGCGGTATGTACAAGGAGACAGAGGGGTCTGTAAAGTCTCGGCAAAGGGGGATCAGGGAAGCGGGACAGTCTCGGTTGGGGTGTCTGAAGGGATACCCTGCGCACAGCTCTCAATCCTCGAGCCGGGGGTTCCGAGAGGTTGTGCCGCGGCAGCGC
This sequence comes from Lissotriton helveticus, assembly GCF_964261635.1. Classification (NCBI taxonomy): domain Eukaryota; kingdom Metazoa; phylum Chordata; class Amphibia; order Caudata; family Salamandridae; genus Lissotriton; species Lissotriton helveticus. The sequence continues at coordinate 1,531,924,070 of NC_136061.1, read as the reverse complement.
CAGCAGGCTCTCACGATGGTTCGGCAACGGTGGGCCGCGGCAGCGCCAGCAGGCTCTCAAGATGGTTCGGCAAAGGTGGGCCGCGGCAGCGCCAGCAGGCTCTCAAGATGGTTCGGCAAAGGTGGGCCGCGGCAGCGCCAGCAGGCTCTCAAGAGGGTTCGGCAAAGGTGGGCCGCGGCAGCGCCAGCAGGCTCTCAAGATGGTTCGGCAAAGGTGGGCTGCGGCAGCGCCAGCAGGCTCTCAAGATGGTTCGGCAAAGGTGGGCCGCGGCAGCGCCAGCAGGCTCTCAAGATGGTTCGGCAAAGGTGGGCCGCGGCAGCGCCAGCAGGCTCTCAAGCTCTCTTCAGGTTCCAGGAAATGAGTTCTTCTGGGGTCGGCCGTGACAGCGTCAGCAGGGCTTTCCAGTCCAGGATACAACTGACGGTCTAATCCAGGGCTGGCCCAGATATAAGACTGGAGTCCTTTGATGTCCGAACCTTCGCGCCTGGGGGTCAGAGGGGCCGGGATGATGGTGTCCAGACACCCAGCAGGGGGGTGGAGCCAGCGCCCAGGGAGGCCGGAGGGTGATCGAAACCAGGCGTCCGGGGACGGCTGGAGGGCCATCGAAACACCCTTTTCTCCGGGATCTGTCAAATGGCCACTCGACCACCTGGGTGGATCTTGGTGCCTCGATGTCTGGGCTGCGCTGGAGCCTGGGCCGGGGCCGAGGCCACGTGGTTGTGACGTGGTGGGCCCAAGATGGAGTCGGGCGCGGCCTCGTGCTTAGGTCGTGAGGGGCCCACGCTGGAGCCAGGTCGGTAGTGGGGGTCCGGGATGGTGGCCGGACCAGCAATGTTGGGGCGTGCAGTGTCGGGGAAAAGGGCTGCCCGATGTTGGGTGGAGGGCCGATGTCGTCCTCGGCCCGCCATGCGGGAGGGGTAGGACCACGCCATGAGGCCGGGTCCAACACGAGCGCACACTGCTAGCCCCTCCTCCGGATCGCCCCTAGGGAATCTGGTACATAGAGTTCTTGAGTGGTTCACCCCAGTGGGTGCAAGTAGGTACTTGTAGAACTGATGATCTCTAGACCCGATACATGTCCCGGGTTTTTGGATATCGCCCGAGACATGGCTCGGGTTTCGGGATAACTTCCCTCATCAGTAGAGAAAATAGTTAGGGGTGGAAGAGAAGGCCGCCAAACAACCGTCAATGGCCTCGATGCCCGAACCAGCACGCAGGTGCGTCGTCCAGGAGCCCGTCGGCTCAAAGCTCAAATGAGCCAATTTGTATAAGCAATCGCAATGGAGTGCACACCGCTAGCCCCTCCTCCGGATCGCCCCTAGGGAATCTGGTACATGGAGTTCTTGAGTGGTTCACCCCAGTGGGTGCATGTAGGTACTTGTAGAACTGATGATCTCTAGACCCGATACATGTCCCGGATTCTTTAGTGGATCACCCAGGTGGGTGCAAGTCGGTACTTGTTGGACTGATGAATCTCTAGACCCGATACATGTCCGATTCGGGCATCGAGGCCATTGACGGTTGTTTGGCGGCCTTCTCTTCCACCCCTAACTATTTTCTCTACTGATGAGGGAAGTTATCCCGAAACCCGAGAGATGTCTCGGGCGATATCCTAAAACCCGGGACATGTATCGGGTCTAGAGATTCATCAGTCCAACCAGTACCGACTTGCACCCACCTGGGTGATCCACTAAAGAACGACAAGTACCAGAGTCCCGAGGGGCGATCCGGAGGAGGGGCTAGCGGTGTGCGCTCCATTGATGACTAAACACAATATGGCTCCCTTGAGTTTGGGCCGACGGGCTCTTGGACGACGCACCTGCGTGCCGGTTCTGGCATCGAGGCCTTTGACTGTTGTGTGGCGGCCTTCTCTTCCACCCCTAACGATCTTTCTCTACTGATGAGTGAAGTTATCCCGAAACCCGAGACATGTCTCGGGCGATATCCTAAAACCCGGGACATGTATCGGGTCTAGAGATTCATCAGTCCAACAAGTACCGACTTGCACCCACCTGGGTGTTCCACTAAAGAACGACAAGTACCAGAGTCCCGAGGGGCGATCCGGAGGAGGGGCTAGCGGTGTGCGCTCCATTGATGACAAGAAATAGTTGTGTGTTATCTCAGCTCGCCTCTGGCGTCCAGCTGCTGCACCAGCTACACCAGCTGGCATACGTCCTTGGCCAGGCCCCTCCTTGCTGAGGAATCCGATTCACTGACCTCCACTGGTGTGCCTTTCCTGGTGGCAATGTTGTGCAGCATGGCACATGCTACCACTATCTTGCAACAGGTCTGGGGGCTATATTGTAGTGCCCATCCGCTCTTGTGGATGCATGTGAATCTGCTCTTCAGTGTCCCAAATGTGCGTTCAATGGTGCCTCTGGTTGCTATGTGTGCTCTGTTGTATCTCCGCTTCCCAGCGTTGGCAGGATTCAGGTAGGGCGTCAGTATGAAATCCCGTACAGCATATGCACTGTGATCTGTGGGGTAGGATGGATATGGTTAAACACTGTCCTGCACATGCTATCCTTAACAAGTGTGGCCTCTGTTCAAATGCATTTACCTAGTAGATATCCCTCGCCAAACTCCCCACTTGTGAGTCTACGGTGTATCCCACTGTGGCGGAAGATGTAAGAGTTGTGCGTGCTGCCAGGATATTCGGCAACAATGTCCATGATGATGTGTTTGGCATCACACACCACCTGTATGTTCAGTGAATGGTAGCATTTGCGGTTTCTGAATAGGTACTCATTCTGGGAGAGGGGGATATTGCAACGTGTGTCCCATCTATACATCCGATGACGTGGGGAAATTGGGCTATTTGATAAAAGTCCTGTTTGGTCTGGTCTAGTGCCTGTGGGGTGCTTGGGAAGTAAATGTGGTGTTGCATCCTCTGTACCATGGCATCAAGGAACGCATGGAAAAAGCGTGATAGTGCACTTTGTGACACCCTCCTGCTGAGGCTATCACCCCCTGAAACTGCCTGATGCCAAGAGGTGTAGTGAGCACAGGACCAGGATTTGAGTGGGGATGGAATGTGTCCTGCATGTGGGGTGTTCTAGGAAGGGTTTGAGTTCCTCAATCAAATCATGGATACTAACTTCATACAGTCTGTAGTGTGTGTAGATGTCCTCCTCAGTTCGCTGGAAGATTGTAATGCGCGCACGGAATATCCTCTCCTGGAGTATCCTCCTTTGTGCAGCAGCTCTGAGTCGCATCCTCCTGGCTATCACGTACAGCCCAGCCACTGTGGAAAAAAGTCTATTGCATTTTGGGACTCCTTAAATAGTTTGCACCTGGTTACCACCTGCTCCTACTTTTTTTTTTTTTTAAAGAATTTTATTGATTTCTCCATCCAACATACCATCACTCCATTATCATATTCTAGACCATTGCGCAGATGGCCCTAAATCCAATCTGTAAAATAATGTGACGCAACTTACAGCATTCTTCTCCTATCTACCCTACCCGCCTCCCTCTCTACCCCCACCCCCCTTGTCAGTGTGCCCTCGCCTACCCCCCTCGTCTGGGCATGTAATCAGGGATTCTGTTTATCTAACATGATAGAACAAAGAGTAACATCCTCCTCAATCTCAGTAGACAGTAAGTTCCTCCTAGTGATTCATGTGTGCTCTGGGCTCCGCCCTGATTTCGCAAATCTTCTCAACCTAGAGTGTGTGTTGACTCCTCACGTTAGGTGTTGAGGTGTCCCCTTCCCCACTAGACTCCTCAATGTTCCCCGTGCTGGCCTCCGTGTCCTGAGCCATTCCTGCATCTCCTTCGTCTTCCCCATCCTCTTCTACCGGTGACTGTAGCCCCGCTACCAATGCCCCCCACGCTCTTGCGGCCTCTAGCGCCTTATCATTAGCGGTACGTCTGGCTAACTGCAGACAAAGCGTTCCCTCACAGCCCGCCCAGGCCAAGAAACTCGCCCGCCATCTTTGAAAGTTAGGTCCCGCTCTCGCTTTCCAATGCATGGTAAGCTCCCTTTTCGCCATTATCAACCCCGAATCGTAAAACTTGCTAGTGATTCTAGTGTTAGGTGTGAAAGGGAACCAAAGAAAAAGGCAAGTTCCCATCTCTACCTCCAGTGTACGCTCCGTTGCTCGGTTCAAACACGCTACTACTTCGGACCAGTAGGATCCCAATCCCGTACAGGCCCAAAACATGTGGCCAAAGTCGGCACCCTCCGTATTGCACCTAGGGCACTGCGATTGAGTGCCCCCGAAGTACTGCTGAATTGTAACCGGCGTTAAATAGGCCCTATGTAAAGTAAAAAATTGGATCAGTTGAAACCTGGTGTTGCGCGTGCCCTTCCAGGCCCTCCTCAGCAGCTGCGACCATATTGTCTCGGGTATGGGTCTGCCGAGGTCCTCCTCCCACTTGCCCTTTAGTCTATCCAGAGGCGAGAGCCCTTCTGTGGACAATCGCTGTTGGACCCGGCCTCGTGGCGTGGTCCTACCCCTCCCGCATGGTGGGCCCCGGACGACATCGGCCCTCCATCCAGCCCGGGTCGGCCTCGGGCACACCTCTGCACGACCTACAAACCATCAGATCCGCCACCCGGCGGCCCACAACCACTGACACGGCACACTCGGGCCGCCCCAGCATTACCGGTCCGGTGCCCACCCCGGACCCTCATTCCAGGCCCGACGCCATCTTTTTTTTTTTTTTTTTTTAGTTCAAAAACCTTTATTTGAGTAAGCATAGAAAAGTACAAGAATGGGCCTACAACCTCACGGGCTGGCCGCTAATAATAAGGCACAAGGCATGAATTAAGAATGTACATCCGTGGTCAGGCACAAATCGAGCACCAAGCATTACTCCCCACATATCACAGAGCAATTTGAATTTTTATTTTATACAAAAGAAAAAACAAACACTAAAAGGCGAATGCACGGTAAGTAAGGTCAGCCCAAAGAACGGAGGGGATGGTCCACGGTCAGGAGAACACACCCAGAGCCCTGAGGCTCCAACAAAGTCGGGGGGGGAGGGGAGCAGCGGGGAGAACCAGAAATGTTAAAAACAGTATGGAAGGGTTCCGGGAACGCTCGCCTAGGGAGATAGGACAACCTCAGCAGTGCCTACAAGGGGAGGGGTGCAGATATCCCCACGATATTCATTCCACTGGCCCCAAACCCTCGACCATGCCCTGGGTCTGCCCCTGGCCACATAAACCGTCTTCTCACGAAACATGGACCAATCCATGTTGTCCTCCCACTTCGAGACCTCAGGGGGCCTGGAAGCGCCCCAGAGTTGCGCAACATCCCGTTTCGCAATCATGTAACCCAGGGTAGCCCATCTGGTCTGGGCCACAGAGTAGTCAGTGGGCTCCCACACATTCAACAGACATCGTCGAGGCTCCGGCCGCAGGGCCACACCAGTCACATCAGTCATCACCTCAAGCACAGCAGTCCAGTAAGCCGCTACAGCCGGGCACTCCCAAAGAATATGTAAAAAGGTAGCACTCGACCCACAACCACGCTTACATAACCCATCCAAGGAGAAGCCCATCGTCACCAGACGCGGACCCGTGACATACACTCGATGAAGGATCTTAAGTTGAACCAAACGGAGACGGGCAGGAATGGCTACCTCCTTGGGAGAAGAGAGTGCCGATTGCCAATCCTCGTCGTCTAGTTCCAACCCATCGCCAACCCAAGCCTCCCGAAGTCGGACCAATAAGTCCGCCCGATTATTGATCAGTTTTTTATAGATCAGAGAAATAGTGCTATCAGGAAGATGCCCATCAAGGACACGGTCCTCGAGGGGGGAAGACTCAGGCGGGGCCTCATCAGGAGCCAAAACTGAGGCGAGGGCGTGCCGGACCTGCAGATAGCGAAAAAATTCCCTACCACTCAAACCATATTCCGCCTGGAGGGCCTGGAACGACTTCACACAACCGTTCGAACACACATCACCCACCTTACAAATCCCAATCATATCCCAGTGATCGAAACCCTTGGTAGACCAGAGACCGCCCAAACGTTCCGAGGCATAAAGCGGCGTCGCCAGTGTTAGTCGATCCTCCCATCCCAAACTCACATTCGCAGCTCGCCACACAGTTACTGCAATCCTGGACGGGCCCACAAGATGGCGCCCGGCCGATCGAGAATAAAGCGCCCTATTAAAGTCCCCACCCGGAAGCTGGAGTCTATCCATCTCGAATGCTGGATTACGACCCGGTGAGAACATCACGTGATTAATAGCAGACAACTGGGAAGCCCAGTAATATCGCTTGATATCGGGGAGCGCCATGCCCCCGTCGTACCAAGGGATGGTGAGCTTCGCGAGTGCAATACGTGGACGCCCGTCCCAAAGTAATTGCCGTTGAAGACTCTCGATCTCTCGGAAATAGGTCTTAGGGATAGCGTCATAGGAGTTTTGGAGCGCGTAAAGGAACCGCGGCAAGGACATCATTTTAAACAGGGCCGCCCTGCCCAGAGGAGACAAAGGAAGCTTACGCCAACGGGCCACATCCAAGCGCAATCTAAGCAACGGGGGGAGGAGATTACGCTCAAAGCGGAGCGACGGGTCCAACGTAATAAAAATCCCTAAATATTTGAAACCAGACTGGACCACCTGGATAGGAAGTCTGCTCGGCAAGGGGGGCAAAACACCCGAAAGAACATACACACAGGACTTGGACCAATTAATAACAAGACCCGAGTTGGCACCAAAGGAAGCAAGAACGTCAAATAGAACAGACAGAGATTTACGCGGGGAGGTGAGATATAAAAGAATATCGTCCGCGTAAAGCGAAACGCGGTCCTCAAAGTCCGGAGACCAGCGAATCCCCTTGATTGAAGGTTCCCACCGAAGCCAAGCAGCCAATGGTTCCAGGGCGAGAGCAAACAGCAACGGAGACAAGGGGCATCCCTGACGGGTACCCCTACCAAGGGTGAAAGGAGCCGAGACCCTACCATTCACCACTACTTGTGCGAGAGGTTCCGCGTATAGTAACTTGACCCAACTAATAAACTCAGGCCCGAAACCAAATTTCTCAAGAGCCGCCCAAAGATAAGGCCACTCCACCGTGTCGAAGGCCATAGAGGCATCCAATGAAGCCAAAATGGCCGGCTCCGTCAGAAGCCCCGCCCTCGCAATCGCGCCGTGAAGACGACGCAGGTTCAGAGCCGTGTTGCGATGCGGGATAAATCCGGATTGATCCGGATGGACCAAGTCACTAATGACCGTCAAGAGACGGGATGCCAGGAGTTTCGCCAATACCTTGGGTTCAACATTGAGCAGGGATATGGGCCTATAGGAGGAACAAAGATCACGCGGTTTACCATCCTTGGGGATGACAACTATCGTGGCCAGTCGCTGATCATAAGGGAGAATACCCCGTTCCCGGGACTCCAGAAACATGGCGCGAAGATACGGAGCCACCCTGTCGGGACGCAACTTGTACAATTCAATTGGCAACCCGTTCGGGCCCAATGCTTTGCCCGAACGGAGGGAACGGATGGCAGTAGCTATCTCATCAACAGTAAAGGGGGAGTCCAACGCCACACGATCTAAATCGGAAACACTGGGCAAGGCTATATCACGCAACAGAAGGCGAGAGTCAGCCACATCCCTCACAGACACAGGGGTATACACCACACGGAAGTACTCGGCAAAACGGTCAACTATTCCAATCGGGTCCGTTACACTCACACCACACGCAGACTGAATCACGGGTACCACACTATTAGCTCTCTCTTTCTTATCCAGCCATGCCAGCAATTTACCCGCTTTGTCACCTACATCATACAAACGTCCCTGTTGCTCCCGAAACATCACCTTGGCAGCATCTGTGACCATGGACTTATAAGCAAATTGTTTCAGACCCAGGGCATGGAGTTTCGCAGACGTGACACCAAATTCCAAATCCTCCTCCAATGCAAAAATCTCCCCCTCAAGATCCACCACCTCTCTATTCCTCGCCCTCTTAGCCTCAACAATAAGGGACAGGGCCTGCCCACGGATCACCGTCTTAAAGGCCTCCCATAGGGACACAGCCGATGAAACCGACCCCTCGTTATCCAGAAAATACGCGTCCAAAGACTTAAGCAACAGGCTGCGGGTCTCAGGGGAGGAAAGGTACCACGGATCAATGGGAGCCACCCGGCCCACTGCTTCCACCCCAACCTCAAAACGAAGCCAGAGCGGAGAGTGGTCAGAGATACCCCTCGGCAGGTGCACAATCTCACGCACCGCTGGGGACTGAGCCGCCGGCATCAGGGAATAATCCAGCCTAGACAGACTCCCATGGGCCCCAGAATGAAAGGTGTACTGAAGCTGAGTAGGATGCAAAAGCCTCCAGCAATCCACCAAGCCAAAGGTATCCAAAAATCCACCCAACCACCGCTGAGCCGCAGGAGTATCCCTAGGGGGGTGTCAGTCGTGGAGACCGGAGATCACCGAATTAAAATCACCAGCCAGAAAGAGAGTACTATCAGGGAGGTCCAACAAGACACGGCCCAAATCTGAAAAGGTAGAAGTCTGCAAACCGGGGGGCACATAAACAGTTAATAAGGAGAGGGCACGGCCCTCATATCGACCCACAAGGACAGCATACCGCCCCCGGTCATCCTGAATCACATCATCAATAGCCAGGGGGAGGGAAGCCCGAACAAGGATACCCACACCCCTGGAACCCGAGGTGAACCCCAAATGTGCTACGAGGCGATAGCCCCACCTATTCATTGCATGACAAACATTGCCTACCAAATGAGTCTCCTGCAGGAAAACAATATCAGGAGATAAACGTCGTATACATTTCAACACCACACTTCGTTTGATACGATCTCCCAGACCGTTAACGTTCCACGAAACAAATCTCAACCCGCTACCCCCCATCCCACCCGAAAAAGCCAAAACCCCCCATCAATGAGCACGACCACAGAAACATTGTCAAACACAGGATAAAGTCGCCTTGAACACAGAACATACAAACAACGAACTTCCCAACCACCCACCCCCCAAATAACAAGAAAACACCCCCCACCCTGCACCCCTGCAAAAAGCTAAAAAGCCACCCCAACTTGCAGTGTGCCTGTCGCCCAAGAACCCCTATTCTACACAAAGACCCCGGAGGAGGAAAGGCTCCGTCCCACCCGCCCCCCGATCAAGCCCAATGACGAGGAAAAGAACATACATCAAAACACATAAGCAATAGAGGAACATAGGCATACATCCCTGGAGACGTTATACAAAACAAGGCATCAGGTAAAGACGAAACGTTCAGCTCTCCACACCACCTTCAGCACCGCCCGGGTGGGCATCGGACTCAGTCTCAGGAGGTCGGCTAGGCAGGGAGTCTAGCCAGTCATTCACAGCATCTGGCCGATCAAAGAAGAAAGTTCGGTCATTATACTCAACCCGCAGCCTGGTCGGAAAGAGCATAGCGTAACGCATCCCCATGTCCCTAAGACGCTTCTTGGCAGCACGAAATCCCATACGCTGCTTCTGGACCTGTTGGGAAAAGTCCGGATAAAAGTTCACCGTGGCATTCTCGAAGGCCACCGGGCCCTTCACCCGTGAAGCCTGCAGGATAGCGTCCCGATCTCTATAGTGGAAAAGCTTCGCAACAATAGGTCGCGGCGGGGCGCCTGGTTTGCCCTGGCCCCCCGGAACACGATGTGCACGCTCCACTGTGAAAAATTTACTAAGGCCAGATGGAGAAAGGTGGTTCTGGATCAGGTCTTCAACCAGGAGATCAACCGAGTGGGGTTCTGGATTCTCCGGCACACCAACCACGCGAACATTACAGCGACGTGCCCTGTTCTCAAAATCCTCCAAGCGCCGGGTCATGAAATCGTTCACCCTACGGAGATTGCCAATCTCCGTCTGTATATCAGAGACGTCCGTCGTGAGGCTGGATGATTTGATATCCAACGACTTCACCTTTTCGTTCATCTTGGAGAGATCGGCTCGAATTAAATTCACCTCAATCGCCACAGTGTCAAGTTTGTGGGCCAAGGTTTCGTACTGTTGGCCTATGGATTCCCTCATGCCAGAAATGGCGCCCATGATGTCCTGCAAGGAGGGCTCCGTCGACGCATCCACGACGTGGTCAGACGCAGTGGGACCGGGCAGGGCAGCTCCGGGGGACCCCTTAGAGTGGGTATAACGATCCATAACATTAGATTGAACCGGGCCCCCGCGCAGAGGTGTCTTCGTCTTGCGCGTCTCTCGGTCCCCTCTGCCCGCCATTTTAAAGATGCGTCACAAGTGGAGTCACCAGGGTCGACGGACAGGGCACCAGAAATGGAGGCCCCGGGACCAAAGAACCACAAGAGGGGTATCACTAGGATTGAGGCAACCAACTAGGAGAACAGTCCAGCCAAAGGCCCGACAACTGACGCGTGTCCTGGCAGCAGCTCTGGCCCGACCCTCTCACCAGTGTCCCAGTCTGAGGCAGAATCGAAACCGAAACTCAAGAAGGGGACCCACAAGTCCAATCCCCCTGCCGTTGTTGTTCAACTCCAAGACGGCCACCGAACCTCACCCAGTCCCGGGCGCACCTCGAGGGCGGAGCCCAAAAGTTCAATTCATCATAACTCAGGCACCCGGTGTCCAAATCAGTGTCTGAAAGGTCCAGGTAGATCAGCCCAACGTCCTCTATATAAATCCTCGTGAAAATTCAGGATTCATGCAGGATATTATGCCGGGAGCGGCGGGGGTCCGGGGAGCGCTGTGCTCACGCGGCCATCTCGGATGCCCGCCAAGCTCCTCCCCCGACGCCATCTTGGGCCCATCACGTCACAGACACGTGGTCCCGGCCCAGCCGCGGCCACGGCCCCAGCGAGCCCGCCATCGAGGCACCAAGAGCCCTCCGGGTGGTAGAGTGGCCACTCAACCAGAGACAAGGAGAGGGGAGTTTCGATGGCTCTCCAACCGTCCCCGGATGCCTGGTTTCGATCGGCCTCCGGCCTCCCTGAACGCTGGCTACACCCCCTGCTGGGTGTCTGGACACCATCATCCCGGCCCCTCTGACCCCCAGGCGAAAGGGTCCGGACATCAAAGGACTCCAGACCTATATCTGGGCCAGCCCCGGAGTAGGACGGCAGTTGTATCCCGGAGTCGAGAAGCCCTGCTGACGCTGTCGCGGCTGACCCTGAGACGAACTCACCTTGCTGTTCTACCTGGAACCTGCTGGCGCCGCCGCGGTCCATCTTCGCTGTAACCACCTTGGAGCCTGCTGGCGCTGCCGCGGTCCATCTCTGCTGTAACCATCTTGGAGCCTGCTGGCGCTGCCGCGGTCCACATTCGCTGAACCATCTTGGAACCTGCTGGCGCTGCCGCGGTCCACACTCGCTGAACCATCTTGGAACCTGCTGGCGCTGCCGCGGTCCACACTCGCTGAACCATCTTGGAGCCTGCTGGCGCTGCCGCGGCCCAACCTTCCGGAACCCCCCAGCTCGAGGATTGAGAGCTGTGCGTAGAGTCTCCTTGCAACCGACCATCTATAAGACTGTCCCGCTACCTTGCCCCTTGTCACGAGACTTTCCAGATCTCGGGATCTGCTGTATATATTGAAACGATACTTATTGCCAGATAAAGATTGAAAACTCTATCTACGTGTGGTGTACATTTGTAGTGGTGTGGTTACTCTGCTGTACGATTCTAGGAGAGGGCCCTCACGTCGGAGGCCTCTCGACATCGCTCGGTCCCTTCTCTGAAGGAGGGGTAGACCTAGGGGTGGTCAGTCAGACACCTTCTGCCTCCCCCGGGTTCGCCTTTCTAACAATCGCCTATATAGGCAGGTGACAGCTTTGAATGTGCCCGCAGCCATAGTAATGTATTGACAGCCCAACGAAGTTGGGGGCTCCGAAACTCCCATCTTCCACTGTTTTTGAATTCCCGCCACAAGGGCGGCGTGCAATAAAAAGTCTCCCCTCGGTAAGTCGAAGGTACTCTGCAAATCGTGGAAGGGTAACAGGATGCCGCCTTTGTACAAATCTCCAATCATGTGGAGCCCGGGCTCTTCCCAACCGGCCAGCGCCGACCAATCTCCTCCATGTGGGAGGGCAGTGCACATGCCCAAGGGGATTTCCGGGGCATACGGGTCAGTAAAACCTGCCTGTTTCTGGCTTCGCAGCCAGCACAGTCGAAGGGTGCGCTCCTCAAGAGTCAGTTGATCCAGCCTAATTCTCTGCGTAAGCACTATGAACGACAACACGTGACGGAGTATTACTCTGCCCTGTGGTCCATCTGGGCCTCTAAACTCGCAGTCTATGGCTTGTGTGAGCCATTGCAGCTGTGCTGCTAAATAGTACCACTCAAAGTCTGGGACCGGCAACTCCCCTTCCTCTCTAGGCCTGATCAGTGTGTTCCGCACTACCCGCCTCCGACCTGAACCCCAGATAAAACTCGTCACCAGTGCTCGGAGCGTCTTGAAGAATGACACAGGTATCCATACCTGTAACGTACGAAAGAAGTAGAGCAACCGCGGGAGTGCCACCATCTTGAGTAGCGCTATCCTCCCAGCCACCGAAAGAGGTAGGGTGCGCCAAAACCCTATGCTCCCTCTCAGTCCCCTCATTGCACCGCTCACATTTCCTTCCAGAAGGTCAGAGGAAGAGTGGTAGACGCGGACACCCAAGTATGGTTATCACTCAGGTTCCCATCGCAGGTCCCCCATCGTCAGAGGCTGCTGAGCATCCGGTGTCAAGGGAAACAGGCAGGTCTTGTTCCAGTTCACTTTTAATCCTGACAAGCGGCCAAACTCCTGGAGCAGGGCTCGAGCACCCCGTACAGTGTCCTCCGTACTTGCCAGGTACAGTCTCACCACGTAACAAGACACCTTCATAAGATCGCCCCTGCCGTGCATGTGCTGCCAGTGGTTCGATTGCCAGTGCGAACAGCAGTGGTGATAATGAACAGCCCTGACGGGTACCTCTCTCCACTAAGCACGCCGCTGATATTACGCGTCCCGTGCGTACTCTGGCTGTGGCAGAATTGCACAACAGCCGGGTCCAGCATATAAAAAGATCTCCTAGGCCAAATTCCTTCAGTACCCGGAATAAATACGGCCACTCCACACTGTCGAATGCCTTTTCGATACCCGCCGACAGCACCGCCGCACCCGACGATCCCTCGCCTCTCTCCCCCATGATCCGTATCAGCCGCCGTATACACGTAGCTGTATTCCTGGTTGGGATGAAGCCCGACTGGTCTGGGTGTACTAATGTGCTCATGTGATCTACTAGTCTCGTGGCTAAAATCCTACTCAGGATCTTATTGTCTACCATGAACATCGATAGTGGTCGGTACGCCGACCTAGATGTGGGGATTCCGCCCTTCTTCAGTAGCGGCACTATGATCGCTTCTTTGGTGGACAGGGGCAGCCTGTCCAACTCCCATGCCTCACTGTACACCGATTGCAATTGCGGTGCAAGGAGATCTATATATGGTGCGTAAAACTCCCCCGGGAGGCCATCTGCCCCCGGCGTCTTTCTCCTGGCCATGTGTTTAACCGCTACCCTGATCTCTCCCAAGGAAATACCTGCTCCCAATTTGGCATCTTGCTCCGGCTCCAGTCGTGGCAGATGTGCTGCTTCTAGGAAGTCATCAGGACCACTTGGCAGTTCCCTCAACCTACTCTGGTAAAGCGACTAATAATAATCCAGAAATTGGTCATTGACCTCCATCTGTGAATAAACCAGACTCCCTTCCGGCGTGGTCAACGACACTATTGGGGTCCCCCTAGTAGCTGGGTTGGCCAGCCAATCCAACAGCGATCCTACTCTATCTCTCTCAGCGGGAGCGCGGACCATGTATTTCTTGTAAGCGGAGCCGCTCAACCTGAACGGCCACTTTATCCCGCGCCGCCATCACCTCCTCCTGCCTGCCCACGTTCACGTGGCTATCTCTCTCTGCTTGTCGGAGGTGAGTCTCTTCCCGCTCTATGTCGTGTAGCAGCGTCCTACGCGTCCCTGCGGTGGACAAGATGCACATCCCTCTCACCACAGCCTTGAAGGAGTCCCATTCATGGGCTCTACTCGTCGCTGTCCCTGAGTTTTCTAAAAAGTAATGTTCTATGCCCTCCTTGACCTCTGCGCTGAATACTGGGTCCTCTAGAGCCATTGGGTTCAATCGCCATGTCGGAATCGCTTGTCGTTGTCGCGACCAGGTCACTGTTATCAGACCGGGGTTGTGGTCAGAGAGTGTTCGTGCCAGATACTCACTATGATGCTTGAGCTCTTGGGCCCCCTGTAAACACAAGATACTGTCAAGTCGTACATGTAAGTCATGCGGAACTGAATAGAACGAGTAGTCCCTGTCAGTGGGATTATGTGCCCGCCAGGCATCCAGAAGGCCCCACGCTTCCTGCCATTCCCGCCGCGCCTTAGCCGTTCTGTGTGCCACTGATTGAGCCAGTGGGGGGTGGGAACGATCCAACTCCACATCCATGAAGGAGTTAAAATCCCCCCATGAACACCGTGCCAGCTAAAAATGAAGCTAACCTCCCAGAAAGCCTCGAAAACAATGCGGTTTGTTCCGAGTTCTGGGTGTACACACTGCAGAGCGTTACATCTCGCCCATCTAGGCGACCCAATACCGCCACAAACCTCCCCTCTGGATCCACCACCGTGTCCATGGGTTGGAAAGAAACCCCTGATCGCACCCAAATTAAAGTTCCCCTAGCAAATGCAGAGTAAGTAGTATAGAACAACTGTCCCCTCCATCTCCTCTGAAGTGCCCGTCCCTCAACTTGATCAACGTGTGTTTCCTGTAAGAAGGCCACCTGGATCCCCCTACGGACTAACTATGCATGCACTTTATAATGCTTTCTCATGGAGTTCAGCCCCCGCACATTCCAGGTAATACATTTTAGCTCAAGTCGGGTCGCCATAGGAGAGTGCACAACACAGCACAACCCAGTACAGCCTAATGGGCACACTGACAAATCCCCAAAATTCAAAACATCCCCAACTAACCCTCATCCCACCCTTCCCCAGAACAGGCGCCAAACCATTGCTACCCATCAAAACCCCTATCCCCACTAGGGGAATACTCTGGGAGCTACCAGAGTCTCACAGGTAATGTGAGGTAGAGGTGACCCTGCACCAACCGAGCCGGACAACGATCACACCATCCCTGCGTGTCAGTAATGCCTCGTACATGGCATCCCCTCCTCTTGACAGTGACATACCCCAGGTGTGCCCCCCCCTCCCGTGGACCCCCCCGCCACCTCCCACCCCGGCAGGAAACCAAGCCCCCCGCCAGCACCATCAATGCCACGCCCTTACTCCTCAATAGTACAAGTCAGCACCAGTTGCATGCCCCCTTACTGTATACATAACTATGCCAAGCATAGTCACTCGTCCAGCAGGCCATCGGCAGTTCCCGGGGTAACCTGAGGCAGGTTTCCAGTTTCCTCTTCGGAACCCTCCGATACCACCTCTTCCGACCCCTGTTGGGATCCAGGATCCACCAGCGAAGCTGCATTGGCTGCTCCCGATATGGCGGAAACCGCCTGTAATGCTGCCTGTCTCTCCAGCTCCGTCTGCGATGTCGGTGGTGATTGTTTGCTCAGCATACGTTTCCTGTTGCGACGGCCCCTGCGTGGTTTCCCTTGAGTCTCGGCCTTCTTTTCTCACTTTCCAGCGCCGTCCATTCCCGCACGATATTTCTCAAGCCAGTGCCATGCGTCCTCGCCCGTCCATCATCACTTTCAAGCGTGCCGGGAATAAAAGAGAATATTGTATGCTCTCCTCGCGAAGGGCCCGCTTGACTGCCAAGAAGGAAAAGCGGCTCCGTTGAACCTCCTGAGAGTAATCGGGGTAAAGGGAGACCGAGGCATTGTCCACTCGATATGGGCCAGAAGTCCGGGCATTCTGTAATATAAGGTCACGGTCCTTGTAATGCAGCAGGCATGCAACCACTGATCGCGGGGGACGACCCAGCGCCGGCGGGCGGGCCGGTACACAGTGGGCCCTCTCCAACGTATAGAACTGTGTCAGGCCATCTGGGACCACCACATCACGCAGCCAGGTTTCTAGATAGGAGACCATGTTGTTCCCCTCGACTTTTTCGGGCAGGCCCACCACCCGTATGTTGTTGCGCCTGTTGCACCCTTCCGCATCTTCGGCCCTCTTCTCCAGCTGCTGCACTCTGCGCAAGTCACCCACCGCTGCATCCATCGTCTTTTGGGCCGGTTCCAGCCTTTCCAACACAAGTTCCGTGCTTTTGACGCGATCTGCCAGCTTTCCATGATCCATCCGCAGTAATCCCAGGCTTGTGGACACCTGTGCTATGTCGTGGCGTAGTGCCTCCTTCGTGTCCGAGATAACCTGGAGGATCTGGTCCATCTGCTGCTGCTGCAGCCCCGCTGCCGAGCCGCCGGTCGAGCCCTGTTCCTGGCTGTCGAGGGAGTCCTCATTATGATCAGGTGGGGCCGCCCCCCGCTGTCATCGCGGTTTCCCCATGGTCCAAACTCAAATTCGATCTTTCAGCGCAGAATGAGAGGTGTAAGTGCCTCCAGCTGTACTCTCTGGGGGTTAAGATGTATGTTCCAGTCCCACCCTTCCGCTTCCGCTCTCCCTGACGGTCAGCAGCACGCAGGATGACCCCTCCGTCCACTGAAGGCAGAACATAAACCAGAGTCGCTAGTCAGCACCGGTCAGAAAGGTGACCCCGCCCGTCACCGTCCTCGGGGTCCACAAGAGTGGCTCCTCTCGGTTGCGCCAGTTCCCTTTCTGCTGCAACCGCCCCTGTTGTAGACCGGGCAATCCGCTCCCAGAGTTACCCCAGTCCTCCAGTTGCTATTCCAGTCGTGTGGAGACAATCTCCAACAGGGCTCCCTGCTTGCCACCAGGCGGTTCTTCCAGCCCCCACGCTGCCGAGCCGGGTCAGACCCCGACATGGCGTCCCAGAAGCCAGGGGGAGGGGGGGGGGGGGGACAAAGCAGCTGCTGCCACACCACCTTCAGGATGATATGTGGCCGCCTCCTTTGCTTCAGGGCGTACCCGTCTTTCCTGTTTCTCCGAGGACTGGGCCTCCAATGCCAGTTGAGGTTCCACCTCTCGGCCTCTCCTCACTGCGGGCCAGGCTCTCCACCCTCCTGGAGCGCAGGGGGGTGGGGGGGCAAGTGAGTTCTCCCCGAGTCTGGCCCCCGCAATGAATGCACTGTTGGACTGCTCCCGCAGCCGCTCGCCCAGTCCACCTCTGCCCGCAGCCACTCCTCAACACCAGGTCCACACTCGAGCCCCCCACTGATACTGGGAGGGCCCCCGCGGTCCCCGGCGTCAGGCCCCGCCGTCAGGGCGCCAGCGCAGCAGTGCGAGCCGCCGCTCGAAGTCTCCAATGTCCTCCCGCGGGACCGGCCGCCACCCAGACCGGCAGCTCCCAGGCCGTCCCGCACTCCTCACCTCTCCGGGACGCTGCCCTCAGTCCTCGGTGTTTCAGGCACGGCCTAGGTAGGCCCCGACCACTCAGCTCCGCCCGTCTCCGCAGGTGAGTCCCCTCCTCATGCAGCCACCTTCCACGCCTCACCTCGGCTCCAAACTCCACCGCTGGCAGGAGGTCGCTCCCCCTGGCGGCCCCCGGGTACGCGAGGCCGGGGATATCAGGCCCTTCACAGGCCGCAATCAAGATGGCCGGTCCCTCCGTTCCGAGCTGCAGCAATCAGTGGCGAGCAGCCGCCGGAACCCCTGCCTTGAAGCATCAAATAGTGTGTGGGCACCTCACAGCCCTGGGGGGCCCCCTCTGGAATCGCAAACAACGCCTAGGGAGTCACTAGATCAGGATAATTGACGAGGCCGACACGGAGCTCTCAGCTCACGCGTCCATGCCCGATGGTGCTCAAGCCACGCCCCCCACCTGCTCCTACTTGGTGGTTATTGCGATTCTGTAAATTGCGAATTTCCGGAAATCGCAATTTGTGATTTTTTCATACATTCCATTACAATTTCTTGATTTGCGATTTCACGTTTGCGAATTTCGCACACAAAGAAATCACAAAATGAGAAATCGCTAGGAAATTCGCAGAATTTTGATGCTCGCAAAATAAGGAATCGCATTTTTTACGAATTCTCATTTTGCGAGGCACTTTTGCTTCATAAATTCGAATAGCGAATTTTCATTCGCAAACACTGTTTTTGAAATTCGCAGCGTTTGCGAATGAAAATTGGCTTGATACATATGGCCCTATGTTTCTTAAACATCCCCTAGATTTGCTTTTGCTTGTTTGTGCTGCCTGGGGTGAAAACCTAATGGGGGGAGGACGCGAGGCAGCGGGGGGCTGCAGTGAGTATCTCCTCACATTCAACCAACAGATTGTCATGGCGGTCAAGCACACAATTGCCTCCAGCATGTTTTTTGCAAATTTGTGGTTTTCATTTTTACCAACTGCCACTCCCCCATCCCCTTCAGTGACATTCCTTTTTCCCCATTTGTAGATGACAAGGGGCGTATACCAGAGCTGAAAACAGAGCTATGAAATTGTGGATTTGAACATTTTCAGTGAGGCAGACTGGAAGAATCAAGGCAGCAGGCTTACTTATCAGATCAATGCAAACTGACCCAGTCAAACAGCTTAAGATACTTAGATGCAACTAGGGGTTGCAAGATATGGCAAACAACAGTACATTTTGGTTGGGAAAATAGATGTTAGCGGGAGGTCCAGCCTCCTCCGGGTACGGACGGGCACGCCCTTGGCCCAGGCTTTGTGAAATAGCACTGTTGATGAATCCCAGGTGAAGGTCCCAGGGTTGTGAGACTTGAAGTCCCTATAGGTGGCGGCAATCAGCTGCGGCGGATCCCCCGTTAGGCAGATGACAGCGTGGGTTCAGTTATGAAGCCCCCACTTAGCAGGTCTTCAAGAAGGTCTGTCCACCACCCCCAACAAGTGCAAATGGTCCCAAAGGGAAAAGCAATACTCCCTCCTCTTGTGACTCTAGAATTGTCCCCCTTAGGTAAGAGAGTTTTCTGTAACATGATTGAAGGCTCAGACGGAGACACCCTAGTTCAGTAATGTTTGAGCTCAGCTCAATCAGGAGAGAGGAGTTAGCCTAACAGCTAGGGCGGTCGACCTCGAATCTGGGGAACTGGGTTCAAGTCTCAGCAATGACGCTGAACATCTTGTGATTCTGGTCAAATCACTTAATCTCCCCATGCCTAACAAAAAAATTAATGTGTTCTCATGTAATGCAACTGGTGTTATGTAAAGCGCTCTGATACCTGCTTTGGGTCAAGTTTGTGCTATATAAAACTCTGTAAAAAATCCAGTGTCCTTTGATACAGTCTCACCACAACATTGTCTACATGTCCTTTTGACAGCAAGTGTCTCCACTCCCTCTCACTTCTGGGATGCGACGTGGTGGTTGCAGAAGAGTGCGTTGATCTTGGTAAGCTGTTAACAGGATGGGTAGTTCGATTGGTAGGCTGGAGTTCTTCGACAACTGCAGATACTGGTGGTGGGAGCACACTCCGGGCACTGGACCTACTTCTGGGTCACTTGAGCAGCAGATGGGTAGCCATTTTGACAGGGACACAGCGGCATGCTAGCAGTCACAGTGAGCACTTTGTAAACGCAGCAGTGGTGGCGGTCATAGGCACAAGTCTTAGCTTTGATGGCAAAGATCTCCATGGTCACAGTTGTTTCACTTTACCAGCGAGGACACTCGCATTCGTTCTTATTGCACTGCCGCGAGGTTAACGGCCAATCCGCAATTTACGTTTGCCACCTCACTTCAGGAGAGACTGTGCCCATGCTATCGGGCTCACCAATCAGTCTTTGCCGTCTCCATGATTCACTTGGTTTGACCCTCAACACTAGGGTCTGGGTCCGCTACTCCAACACCTCCTGCAGGGTTGGCAGGATATTTCCCTCTCTCAGTAGGCCGGCTGGCTTCCAGACACTTAAGGTCAGAGATACAGCTCTCCCAGCAAGACAAGACTCCAGGGAATAACCCCTGTCATCTGGGAAGTTGGCTGTAAAACAGACACCAGCTCTGGGTGCACAGCAGTCCTCACGTTATGCTGCAGAGCAGAGTGATGCTACCTTTAGTACGGTAGTCTCCATCCAGGAGTAATCACAACAGAGGCACAAAGAGAGATGAGCTTTCTATACTTGGCGTATCAACAACCACACTATGCAGTGATCAGTGGAAATACAAAAGGCTGGCTCACCTAAAAGATCCTTTCCAAACTGAAAAGGAGACCTCAGCCCCACCCTTCACCCCACCATCTTCCAAGTGGCGGCATTACAGGAAGACTAATCAGCAGCTCCTCTCAGCAAACGGGCTTCAGTGAATTTCTGAAGGTGTCTTGTCTCCACCCTCCAGCTTTAGGAACGTCAGCAAAACACTTCCACTGTCTGGGAAAACAATCTCACCTCCATCTTGTGCACATGAGCAGATTTGGGGCTTCCAGAATGGAATCCAGAGGCATCCATTACACAGGCACACTTGTGTACATATTGCATGTACCAAACAAGACACACATAAACACACACAGCATATATTTGGAATGTTAGCACAAGGGTTAGGATTAGCGCACTGAAGCAGAACTTCACATTGGTGGGGCCTCCACTCCAGTGACACAGATAAAAAGGCCTGATCATGACTATGCATTCACAAAACACAGTATGCTGTGCCATCGATCTACAGGCTTAACCTGTGGCAGGCTGGTAGTCCGCTATCAGGACAATGAGGGCATGCTTGACATGTCCCTCCAGGTCACAGGATAGGTCCATGGCCTCCATCACGTCAAGGGACAGCATAGGCCTCTATGCACTAGATTAACACAAGGTAAGGGCCAAAATTAAATAATCTCTGGGACACCAGCTACTCACAGTTGAGTTTTCAGGGTAGGCAACCTGACATACCTCACAGGGGACATTCCAGTCCCAATAACATGTTCAGGCAATATTATGTTTTCCTAAATTAATATTGCTTCCTGTATGGTCTTTCCACTCTGTAGGTGTAAATCTGATGTTTTGTGGATTCTAAACAAGTGCACATGTGTGTCTTAAGGTATAACGACATAAAACACAATGTGGAAGGAGGGTCTATAGGGGAAAAAAAGTTTAAAGACCTACATGCACCCTATCCCCTAATCTAACTCGCAAAAAACACAAAAGGGGTGCTAATTGTCTTATAAGGCTGGAAAGTGTCTGCTTTCTCATGAGAGAGTGTGTGTATAGACTAATGAGTGTAACAAAGGAAGAGAGAAAAGAGGAAAAGAAAACCCATCAGCCCAGCTATTGGCGGAACTTCATCATCTGGGATTTTTTAATACAGACTGGTATCCACTAGGTTCCACACTAGCAAGTATTGTGAGGAAACTCTAGTATCGGATCCGCCAGTGATGGAAAACCAGGCAGCAGTTGTGTTAAGAGCTGTGGGTGATGAAAAGTTGCAGTGCTCAAAAAGTATGTGCTAATAAAGAGTGGTAAAAGAGTGATATTTAAAATTGGCTAACATGGTGCCTGAGAACAAATTTTATTAAAGGCGGTCACCATGATGACAAGGTTAAAAGCAGAGTGTGGATAGTGTTCAACAACAACAACTTAATTCATCAACAAATACTGCTATCCGTTGGTGAATTAAGGTATAGTCACTGGTCTAAACAAACATTATTTCTAAGCACACATGCGGTAATAGCCGCTCTGCAGCCTGTAAACGGTAAACAATGTGGAGAGCTGCTGAGTGGCCTGTAAACCTGATGAGGGGCCTGTAAGTCACAAGCTACAGCCCCTCTACACGAGTTCAGAACAGAAAGGATCAGCCAACCGCAATACCTGAAGTGGTAGTACCTAAGGACAGCTTGGTTCCTTGGCAACACACTAAAAAGGCCTTCACACCCCTGACCCTGGCAGTCTGCAGGACACACCTGAAATAATTCCCACTCACCCGTGTCAGTCTTCCTCCTTTGCCTTCCCACTGCTCAACCACAATTCTAGCAGCACAGCTCAGTTCACCAGATAACAAAACATGAAAGCAACTACAATTAATCACCTTTAACCTTCCTAACCATGGAAGAATTCATCAAAGCTGAAAACTCTTGCCTTTGGGACAAGTCTGTCTGCTTGTGCCAAGCTACCCAGGGGGTGAGCAGGGGTTATCTAGAGTGTGTATCCCCCTTACCCTGACTAGAAGCAACGGTCCCAATTTGGACAAAGGTACCTACCTCTGACAAGTAGAGAACCCATTTCTAACAATAAAGTAACATGTCATAAATCGAAATATTCAGTCTGTTGACTGGGTGTGAGTGTTTGATTGGTTCAGATGCTCCGTCCATCACCACCCCCTTTTGTACCGCTTTGTTCGCCATAAGTTGGCAGGGTATGCTCAGACATGAGTCCCTTGCTCACTTTGCCACTGGATTCAAGCAAGCAGGCTGAAGACGGCTGAAATGCCAGAAACCGGTCCTCGGAAGCTTGTATCCGGTCCAGGGAAGGCATGGCTTGGCAGTTTGGGCTGGACTGTTCCCATGAGGCACAGGCTCAGACTGATTTGCATATGGCCATGTCTGAACTGGGGTGGTAGAGTGGGCTAAAGAACGGTGATGTGTTAAACCCAGATCTGTTGACTGGGTGTGAGTGTTTGATTGGTTCAGATGCTCCGTCCATCACCACCCCCTTTTGTACCGCATGTGTGCATTGAAATAATGTTTGTTTAGACCAGTGACTATACATTAGGACACACATGTGCACTTATTTAGAATCCACAAAACATCAGATTTACACCTACAGAGTGGAAAGACCATACAGGAAGCAATAATAATTTAGGAAAACATAATATTGCCTGAACATGTTATTGAGACTGAAATGTCTCCTGTAAGGTATGTCAGGTTGCCTATCCTGAAAACTCAACTGTGAGTAGCCGGTGTCCCAGAGATTATTTAATTTTGGCCCTAGCCTTGTGGTAATCTAGTGCATAGAGGCATAGGCTGCCCCTTGACGTGATGGAGGTCATGGACCTATCCTGTGACCTGGACGGACATGTCAAGCATGCCCTCATTGTCCTGATAGTGGACTACCAGCCTGCCACGGGTTAAGCCTGTAGATCGATGGCACAGCATACTGTGTTTTGTGAATGCATATTCATGATCAGAACTTTTTATCTGTGTCACTGAAGTGGAGGCCCCACCAATGTGAAGTTCTGCTTCAGTGCGCTAATCCTAACCCTTGTGCTAACATTCCAAATATATTCTGTGTGTGTTTATGTTGTGTCGTGTGGTGGTACATGCAATATGTACACAAGTGTGCCCGTGTAATGGAGGCCTCTGGATTCCATTCTGGAAGCCCCAAATCTGCTCCTGTGCACAAGATGGAGTGAGATTGTTTTCCCAGACAGTGGAAGAGTTTTGCTGACATTCCTAAAGCTGGAGGGGGGAGACAAGACATCTTCAGAAATTCACTGAAGCCCTTTTGCTGAGAGGAGCTGTTGATTAGTTGTCCTGTAATGCCGCCACTTGGAAGATGGTGGCGGTGAAGGGTGGGACTGAAGTCTCCTTTTCAGTGTGGAAAGGATCTTTTAGGTGAGCCAGCCTTTTGTATTTCCACTGACAACTGCATAGTGTGGTTGTTGATACGCCAGGTATAGAAAGCTCATCTCTCTTTGTGCCTCTGTTGTGGTTACTCCTGGATGGAGACTACCGTACTAAAGGTAGCATCACTCTGCTCTGCAGCATAACGTGAGGACTGCTGTGCACCCAGAGCTGGCGTCAGTCTTACAGTCAACTTCCCAGATGACAGGGGTTATTCCCTGGAGTCTTGTCTTACTGGGAGAGCTGTATCTCCGACCTTAAGTGCCTGGAAGCCAGCCGGCCTACTGAGAGAGGGAAATATCCTGTCAACCCTGCAGGAGGTGTTGGAGTACCAGCCAGACCCTGGTGCTGAGGGTCAAACCAGGGGAATGGAGACAGCAAAGACTGATTGGTTAGTCCGATAGCATGAGCACAGTCTCTCCAGAAGTGAGGTGGGAAAAGTAAATTGTGGATTGGCTGCTAACCTTGGGGCAGTGCAATAAGAATGATTGGGGGTGTATTTGCTGGTAAAATGAAACAACTGTGACCATGGAGATCTTTGCCATCAAAGCTAAGAATTGTGCCTGTGACCGTCACCACTGCTGCATTTACAATGTGCTCACTGTGACTGCTAGCATGCTGCTGTGTCCCTGTCAAAATGGCTACCCATCTGCTGCCAGAAGTAGGTCCAATGCCTGCAGTGTGCTCCCACCACCAGTATCTGCAGTTGTCGAAGAACTCCAGCCTACCAATCGAACGATCCATCCTGTTAACAGCTTACCAAGATCAACGGCCTCTTCTGCAACCACCACGTCACATCCCAGAAGTGAGAGGGATAGGAGACACTTGCTGTCAAAAGGACATGTAGACAGTGTTGTGGTGAGACTGTATCAAAGGAGACTGGATCTTTTTTTTTTTACAGAGTTTTATATAGCACAAACTTGACCCAATGCAGGTATCAGAGCGCTTTACATAGCACCAGTTGCATTACATGAGGACATTCATTTTTTGTTAGGCATGGGGAGATTTTGGGCCCGATGTAGGTAAATTAGATTTACCGATTCATAAATACCGAATTTTACCGATCGGTATTCATGAATCGGTAAATCTAATGTAGGTCATTTTTCGGTAAAAAAATACCGAATCGGTAGGATTCGGTATTTACCGATTCTGTAATTACAGAATCGGTATTTGTCATTGATTCCTATGGGCCTTGAAGCCCATAGGATTCAATGGCAAATACCGATTCGGTAATTACAGAATCGGTAAAATTACCGAATTGCCAAGGGGGACAGGGTGTCACTTTGACACCCTGTTGCACCCCTGTTTGTGGCTTATGTGCCCTAAGGGCATGTATGTGTGCCACATGGCACAGGTGTACAGGCACAGATGTGCATGTACACCGGTATTCGTTATTTACCATGCAATAGTATTACATGGTAAATAACGAATCGGTAAGGGCCTGTGGCACTGTTTTCAGTGCCACCTACATATTGATTTACCGATTCGGTAAATTTACAGAATCGGTATTTTACCAAATCGGTAACTTTACCGATTTGGGAAATATACCGATTCTGTAAATTTTAAGGCCCCTACATCTCCATTTGCAAATACCAGTCGGTAACGGCCGAAATCGGCCGTAACCGACCGGTATTTGCCTACCTACATCTGGCACTTAGTGATTTGCCCAGAATCACAGGATGTTCAGCGTCATTGCTGAGACTCGAACCCAGTTCCCGAGATTCGAGGCCGGCTGCCCTAGCCGTTAGGCTAACTCCTCTCTCCTGATTGAGCTGAGCTCAAACATTACTGAACTAGGGTGTCTCCGTCTGAGCCTTGAATCGTGTTACACAAAACTCTCTAACCACATGTCCAGATTCGCAAGAGGAGGGAGTATTGTTGTAACCTTAGGGACCATTTCTGCTTGTTAGGGGTGGTGGACAGACCTTCTTGAAGACCTGCTAAGTGGGGGCTTCAGAACTGAACCCACGCTGTCATCTGCCTAACGGGGGAGCTGCTGCAGCTGATTGCCGCCACCTATAGGGACTCCAAGTCCCACAACCCTGGGACCCTCACCTGGGATTCATCAACAGCGCTATTTCACAAAGCCTGGGCCAAGGGCGGGCCCGTCCATACTCGGAGGAGGCTGGACCTCCCCCTAACATCTATTTTCCCAACCAAAATGTACTGTTGTTTGCTATATCTTGCAACACCTAGTTGCATCTAAGCATCTTAAGCTGTTTGACTGGGTCAGTTTGCATTGATCTAATAAGTAAGCTTTCTACCTTGATTGTTCTAGTCTGCCTCACTGAATATATTCAAAGCCACCATTTCATAGCTCGGTTTACAGCTCTCGTATATGCCCCTTGTCATCTAAAAATGGGGAAAAAGGAATGACACTAAAGGGGATGGGGGAGGGGGGGTTGGTAAAAAAGAAAAACACAAATTTGCAACATGCTAGAGGCAATTGTGTGCTTGACCGCCATGACAATCTGTTGGTTGACTGTGAGGAGATACTCGCTGCAGCCCCCTGCTCCCTCACGTCCTCTCCCCATTAGTTTTTCACCGCCAGGCAGCACAAACGAGCAAAAGCAAATCCAGGGGATGTTTATGGAACATACTCTTCAGGCCCAGGAGCAACATACTGTGGGTAAAACACACTCACTGTTAACAACCGCACTTGTGCCAACTTGGCACCAAGAGACCTGTTGGTGTACGTGCGCTTTATAAATCTCCCCCAACATAACATAACATCACTAGTACACTCCAATTCTGTCTAGCAACTACAGTCTACATTTGAGGATGCTTTACCTTGCAGTAACCGCTTTGCCCCATTGGCTGAGATGACGAACGGTTAGGATGTCGCTAATAGTTTGGTGCGTTCTTCCACGGCACCTGATGCTTCTGCTCCCATCTCCTCTGACCAGGCCTCTTACACTGTTTTTATCTTAGATTTGAAAATGAGGTAGGGGCTTCCAAAATCCATGATTACATTACTGACCAATTCTTTGAAACAGCTTCTAGCTTTTAGCAACAAGCATGCAGTTATGGGACAAATTGATCTACCAGCAACCATTTCCAGACCATCTGCTGCTGTATCTAGTCAGTGACTCCTGTGAATAAGGGTGCCGATCGGATATACGATGATGTTCCCACTGCTAATCACCATCAGCAAATTCCCAGTCATGTGCCTTTATGGGCGCTTAACTACAAACGGGTAACTTCCAATACCTCGAGTACTCAAATCTTAGGCGCTCATACTGGGCACTTGAATCTGGATAGTTTTCCCTCTTCTTCTTGCTTTGGGGCCAATCTCGTTCATAAACCTAACAACTCCCTGTGCCCCACTAAAAGTAGACCTGCCAGTGCTGATTCCATCATGATGATCGGTGTTCCTAAGCCAGGCTTCTCCAATGAGTAGCTTGTGAGCTACTGGTAGCTCTCCACCCACCTGTAAGTAGCTCTCCTGTGTGCAGCCCAACCTACTAAATTCGACACTTTTGGTTGGTTGAATTAGTCGTGTTGACCAAAATGTAAAAGTGTCTATTCAATACAAAACTACGTGTATTTTGAAACCTCATAATTTCGCAAATATATTTAAAGCTGATATGTGAGAGATAAATCTTAGCTCTAACGAAATCAGTGGATATCCTGTCCCCAATGGTATCCTGCACAATTCTCTCACATACTCTCCTTATCACTCCGCACTTCTCCGACCTTCATACGCGCTATCACTGCATCTCCCGTTCCTATACTCACCACCCCGCTTGCTAAAGACCCTAATAGAACTTCCCTCCCCCGCCCCTCTCATATCCTCCCACGCATCCCTACTCACTATAACCTCCCTCCGCTATAACCCCCACCTCCTTGCTTGCCCCTCCCTGTCCACTCTCCCCTTTTTGTTTTCTTCTCCCCCAATATAGCCTCACAACCATGTCCGACCTCAACACCACCTACACACACCCCCCCCACTCAGGATCTAACTAACAATCCCTCCTCACTCATCAAACATGGTCCCAACTCCTGGACAATTCCATACCCCCATCCTCTCTAAAAATGCCAAAAAGAACTTCAAACATAAACTCCTCACCCGTCATTCTGAAACCCTCATTGAAGATAACTATCACAGCCTCACATCCCCCATTAAAACTAACTACATTTTCTACACCAAATGCCCATCTAAATGGAAGAGCACCTTCCTACAACACCTTCCATTTTCTAGCTCGATTAAAATCCCTCATGGTCATAAACTCGCCACTTCCCCCATCTCTCTTTTTCCTGGTGAATTAACCATTTCCATCTACAAAACAGGAAATATCCTGATCCAAGCCTCTGAGAAGCACCTCCTAATCTTCGAACTCCTCTTCAACACTCTGTCCGACCACCTGGCACTTTCTACTCTCCCTCCAATACCCCCTCAGTCCCAATCCCCCTCACTTTCTACTCCCCCTCCAACATCCCCTCAGTCCCAATCACTCTCTGGACCCCCCTCGGCCGCCACTACTCCCAACCTCCCCCAAAATGACAGTCCCCTGGCAAATGCTCCTACCCTGTCAGCCGTACTCGAACCACCCCCTAGTGCTATCCAATTCCACCTCTCCACACCTGCCCCCCTCCTGACCCCCTGCCAACTCTCCTCTGCCCCCCAGAGTCTTACTCCACTCTTCCTTGAAACTCCTGCCCGTAACAACACTCCCCTCACATCCCTCAGCTACCCCCACAATTCACTCCGCCAAACCCCCACATCCCCTAATGACCGACCAATTCCGACACTCCCTATTACTCCTCCTCTCCGTCTTACTAGCCCCTCATCGAACAATGCCCCGCATATCTCCTCCCCTGCCTTCGTAAACTGCATGCCCATCCACCTTACCACTCCCACTTCCCCCCTGGCCCGCATACCCTGCCTCCACCTAGCCCCTCTTCCCCCTCTCCCCCTTCCAGTCCTGCACACATCGCACCTAACCCCCCCCACCACTACCAGGCTTATACTCCCCTCCCATGCCCTGGCCTTCCCCAATCCTCCTCCCAACGTAGAACCTCTAACATTACCACCCCCTCTTAAAACTACGACTCCATGCCTCCAAACCTCACTACCTAACCACCCCGTCCATAACCCCTCCTTTAGCCCCGACTCCGCCCCCTCCCCAACCTCCTCCAGCTACTTCGCAACCTAGATTTCAATCTTTCGACCCTAGCAGCTGAAATAACACTGCTCAGAAATGACTTCAATCAGATTAAATCCATCAAACCCTATGTGCACCCCCCCTGGCCCCATGCTATTAACACTATTCATAGAAAGCACCCATACTCCAATCTTTGGTCTACTACGCCCCTCCTCCCACGCTCTGACAGACCACTTTGCACCACAAATACCTACTCCGCCCCCGATCTATCTGCCCTATGGTACGACTACCTTAACACTTCCCCTCCTATAGACCCCTCCACCCCTCACTCCAACATCCCTGTCATTCTGGGGACCTGCAGAAACCCGGAGTCTCTGAGTTCCCCCGGGGCCCCCCAACTCACCAGCAATCTCATCTCCTTCCTGCCTTAACTCCAAACCGAAACCCCTTTCATGCATGCTTGTGAACTGCCGCTCAGCAGTCCGTCATGCGACCGAAATCTCAGAAACCATCCTCAATGAGGATGTGGACATTGCCTTCCTTTCAGAAACCTGGCTCAAAGACCACTCGACACCCATCCTTGACCTTCTGACCCCCCTGGCTACTCTATTCTCAGAAAAGATAGACCTGAAAAAATAGGGGGAGGCCTAGCAATTATTTTCAAAGAAGAATTACAACTCACCCAAAGTAACAACCCTGACTATGCTACCTTTGAATACTTAGGAGCCAAACTCAAAATAAAAAACGCCCCCCCAATATGACTCCATAACATATACCACCCTCCTGGCAATACCCTCCCATTTGCAGAAGAACTTTCTGATCTTATCTCCTCTTCACTACTGCGTTCCAACTCCAACAAACTCTTCCTTGGAGATCTCAACCTCCACTGGAATGAACCCAATGATCCTACTTCCAACCTTCTCAATAACCTTCTCGAGATTAGCGACCTCAAGCAGATTTGCAGTGCCCCCACCCACGCTAAAGGAGCTACCCTTGACGCCATCATCTCCAAACCTGATCTAGCTTCCTTATCCAACATCATCCCGATTGACTGCTCTGACCATCATCTTATCCTGTTAAGTATCTAACCCCAGCACCACCCGCCCCTAAACAAAACATTAAAACTACAACTATGTCCAGAAATCTTAGGCAACTCCCCCCTGGAGTGTTAGCGCATGAACTCCAATCCCATCTCGGTCACTCTGCCCCCTCCTCCAACGCAAATGAACTTGCTGAGCACTTTAATAAAACTATCCCAGAGGTTCTAGACAAACTCGCCCCACTAAAAATAAGACCCAAAAAAATGGTTCACCCTTGACCTTAATAATGAAAGGCGCTCTCTGAGACTGGCTGAAAGAACATGGAGACAACACCCTTCCCCATCCTATTTTGCTCTCCTCAGAAATGCCAGACCGTCTGACAAGAAATACATATTTTCTGAGAAAGCCTCATTCTTTCGTCTCCAACTCTCTCGTGCCAAAAATAGACCTAGAGAACTGTTCAACATTATTAGAAATCAAACCTCTCCTGCACTGCCTAACCCGGAGGACTCCATTAACAAATGTGAAGAAATCGCCAACTTTTTCAGTGAAAAAATTGCTAAAATTGACAGCGCCTTCCTCGACCTTCAACCGCCACCCACCCCAACTCCCTCGCATTTCCAACCCCTATTTCCCTCTCCCTGTGAACACCCCTCTGACTCTTCCTCTCCTCCTCTCATTGCTCAACCCTTCTGATCCTCTCCCCATTATCCCACCGCCTAAAAACAATGCCTCATGGCATAATTTCCTCCACGTATCTGAGCAGGAAGTCTTCAGCATCCTTACTAAACTCAAACCATCCTCCCACACTAAAGACCCTCTCCTGTCCGCACTCGTCCTAGATCTCAAACACGTTATTGTCCCCTACTGGACCAACATCATTACCACCTCCCTCGCTACAGGAAATGTTCCTACCTTACTTCAACTCTGACAAATCACACCCATCCCCAAAATCCGAAAGCCGACCCTAAGGTCCCGAACAATCTCCTCCCTATCTCCAATCTTCCTCTCTTCTCCAAAGCCCTCGAAAAATGTGCTCTCCGCCAACTGGACAATCAGATTGACACATTCAACCTTCTAGACCCCCTTCAATCTGGCTTCCGCAAAGGATGTAGCACCAAAACCGCACTGCTAAACATAGTAGATGATATTCATTTAGCCCTGGATAAGGGCAGGATTTACCTCCTTATCCTCCTTGACCTTACCGCCGCATTTGACACAGTCTACCACCCTACCTTACTCCACACACTCAAAGATCGCTTCGGCATTAATGGCACTGTCCTTACCAGGTTCACTTCCCACATCCAACATCGAACTCAACAAATTAAAATTCAAAACAGCCTCTCTAAACCTACTCCTGTCTCTCTAGGTGTCCCTCAAGGATCCATCCTTTCCCCCGCCTTCTTCAACCTCTATATGGAACCCCTTACCATCATACTTAAACAAGCAAAAATCAACTACTACCTTTGCGCTGATGACACCCAACTGTACTATAAAATTAGATCACATGCCGATATCCTTCACCTTAACTCTACACTAACCAAGATCTAAGCCTGGTTCCATAACAACCATCTTAAACTCAACCCTAACAAAACCGAGATCATCCTCTTCTCGCCCGAAAGCAACCCTCTCCCCATCCAAGCATGGATCGTGGACCTTAATGCCCTAAACTGCCATCTCTCCCTCACTGATTCTGTCAAATCACTCGGTATCACCATCACCAATAAACTCACACTCAACTCCCATGTAAAAAACTCAGCTAAAAGTGCACTCTTCACACTCCGTCACCTCAAAAAAATCAAACTTTTTATCCCTGACAACGACTTCAAACGAATTATCCAATCTCTCGTCCTATCCAAAATTGATTATGGGAATGCCCTTCTCTGTGGTACTCCCAAAATCCACCTCACCCCCATCAAATCCGTCATCAACCTCGCAGCTAGACTAACAACTAACAGTCAACGTTTTGACCACATCTCCCCTACCCTCAAGATCCTCAAATGGCTCCCCATTGATGGCAGATCCTCTTACAAAATTACCTGTATCACACACAAAGCCCTCTATCAGGACACTCCAACATACCTCTCAACGAATCTCAAAAAAGCTGGCAGCACCAGATTGTTGAGAAGCTCCAACACCCTTCTTCTCATTCCACCTCTTCTCAAAACAAGCATTTACAATGCAATGGTCTCGGCATCATTAAAGGTAGAGGTATTGGCATTGCTCATGACATTTCTTTTTTTTTCTTTAAATCATAAATAAATGGCATTGTCATTTACATTGTCAATACACACCACTCTGCACTCAACTGCACTCACCTGCACTGCACTGCACTCACCTGCACTGCACTGCACTCAACTGCACTCACCTGCACTGCACTCACCTGCACTGCACTCACCTGCACTGCACTGCACTCACCTGCACTGCACTCACCTGCACTGCACTCACCTGCACTGCACTCACCTGCACTGCACTGCACTCACCTGCACTGCACTGCACTCACCTGCACTCACCTGCACTGCACTGCATTCACATGCACTGCCCTGCACTCACCTGCACTGCACTCACCTGCACTGCACTGCACTCACCTGCACTGCACTCTCCTGCACTGCACTGCACTCACCTGCACTGCACTCACCTGCACTGCACTGCACTCACCTGCACTGCACTCACCTGCACTGCACTCACCTGCACTGCACTCACCTGCACGCCACTGCACTGCACTCACCTGCATGCCACTGCACTGCACTCACCTGCACTGCACTGCACTCACCTGCACTCCACTGCACTGCACTCACCTGCACTGCACTCACCTGCACTCACCTGCACTGCACTGCACTCACCTGCACTGCACTCACCTGCACTGCACTCATCTGCACTGCACGCACTGCACTCACCTGCACTGCACTCACCTGCACTGCACTGCACTCACCTGCACTGCACTCACCTGCACTGCACTGCACTCACCTGCACTGCACTGCACTCACCTGCACTGCACTCACCTGAACTGCACTCACCTGCACTGCACTGCACTCACCTGCACTGCACTGCACTCACCTGCACTGCACTGCACTCACCTGCACTGCACGCACTGCACTCACCTGCACTGCACTCACCTGCACTGCACTCACCTGCACTGCACTGCACTCACCTGCACTGCACGCACCTGCACTCACCTGCACTGCACTCCACTGCACTGCACCCACCTACACTGCACTGCACTCACCTGCACTGCACTGCACTCACCTGCACTGCACTCCACTGCACTGCACTCACCTGCACTGCACTGCACTCACCTGCACTGCACTCACCTGCACTGCACTGCACTGCACTCACCTGCACTGCACTCACCTGCACTGCACTGCACTCCACTGCACTGCACTCACCTGCACTGCACTCACCTGCACTGCACTCACCTGCACTGCACTCACCTGCACTGCACTCACCTGCACTGCACTCACCTGCACTGCACTGCACTCACCTGCACTGCACTGCACTCACCTGCACTGCACTGTACTCACCTGCACTCCACTCACCTGCACTGCACTCACCTGCACTGCACTGCACTCACCTGCACTACACTCACCTGCACTCACCTGCACTGCACTCCACTGCACTGCACTCACCTACACTGCACTGCACTCACCTGCACTGCACTGCACTCACCTGCACTGCACTGCACTGCACTCCACTGCACTCACCTGCACTGCACTCACCTGCACTGCACTCATCTGCACTGCACTGCACTCACCTGCACTGCACTCACCTGCACTCACCTGCACTGCACTCACCTGCACTGCACTGCACTCACCTGCACTGCACTGCACTCACCTGCACTGCACTGCACTCACCTGCACTGCACTGCACTCACCTGCACTGCACTGCATTCACGTGCACTGCACTGCACTCACCTGCACTGCACTCACCTGCACTGCACTCACCTGCACTGCACTCACCTGCACTGCACTGCACTCACCTGCACTGCACTCACCTGCACTGCACTCACCTGCACTGCACTGCACTGCACTCACCTGCGCTGCACTCACCTGCACTGCACTCACCTGCACTGCACTGCACCGCACTGCACTCACCTGCACTGCACTGCACTGCACTGCACTCACCTGCACTGCACTCACATGCAGTGCACTGCACTCACCTGCATTGCACTGCACTGCACTCACCTGCACTGCACTGCACTCAACTGCACTGCACTGCACTGCACTCACCTGCACTGCACTGCACTCACCTGCACTGCACTGCACTGCACTCACCTGCACTGCACTCACCTGCACTGCACTCACCCGCACTGCACTGCACTCCACTGCACTGCACTCACCTGCACTGCACTCACCTGCACTGCACTCACCTGCACTGCACTCACCTGCACTGCACTGCACTCACCTGCACTGCACTTCACTCACCTGCACTGCACTGCACTCACCTGTACTGCACTCACCTGCACTGCACTCACCTGCACTGCACTGCACTGCACTCACCTGCACTCACCTGCACTGCACTGCACATACCTGCACTGCACTGCACTCACTACTCTGCACTCTGCACTCACTACTCTGCACTCTGCACTCACTACTCTGCACTCTGCACTCACTACTCTGCACTCACTACTCTGCACTCACTACTCTGCACTCTGCACTCACTACTCTGCACTCTGCACTCACTACTCTGCACTCACTACTCACTACTCTGCACTCACTACTCACTACTCTGCACTCACTACTCTGCACTCACTACTCACTACTCTGCACTCACTACTCTGCACTCACTACTCACTACTCTGCACTCACTACTCTGCACTCACTACTCACTACTCACTACTCTGCACTCACTACTCACTACTCTGCACTCACTACTCTGCACTCACTACTCACTACTCTGCACTCACTACTCTGCACTCACTACTCACTACTCTGCACTCACTACTCTGCACTCACTACTCTGCACTCACTACTCTGCACTCACTACTCTGCACTCACTACTCTGCACTCACTACTCTGCACTCACTACTCACTACTCTGCACTCACTACTCACTACTCTGCACTCACTACTCTGCACTCACTACTCACTACTCTGCACTCACTACTCACTACTCTGCACTCTCTACTCTGCACTCACTACTCACTACTCACTACTCTGCACTCACTGCTCTGCACTCACTACTCTGCACTCACTAATCACTACTCTGCACTCACTACTCTGCACTCACTACTCACTACTCTGCACTCACTACTCTGCACTCACTACTCACTACTCTGCACTCACCTGCACTGCACTCACCTGCACTGCACTCACCTGCACTGCACTCACCTGCACTGCACTCACCTGCACTGCACTCACCTGCACTGCACTGCACTCACCTGCACTGCACTGCACTCACCTGCACTGCACTGCACTCACCTGCACTCCACTCACCTGCACTGCACTCACCTGCACTGCACTGCACTCACCTGCACTACACTCACCTGCACTCACCTGCACTGCACTGCACTCCACTGCACTGCACTCACCTACACTGCACTGCACTCACCTGCACTGCACTGCACTCCACTCCACTGCACTCACCTGCACTGCACTCACCTGCACTGCACTCACCTGCACTGCACTCATCTGCACTGCACTGCACTCACCTGCACTGCACTCACCTGCACTCACCTGCACTGCACTCACCTGCACTGCACTGCACTCACCTGCACTGCACTGCACTCACCTGCACTGCACTGCACTCACCTGCACTGCACTCACCTGCACTGCACTGCACTCACGTGCACTGCACTGCACTCACCTGCACTGCACTCACCTGCACTGCACTCACCTGCACTGTACTCACCTGCATTGCACTGCACTCACCTGCATTGCACTGCACTGCACTCACCTGCACTGCACTGCACTCAACTGCACTGCACTGCACTGCACTCACCTGCACTGCACTGCACTCACCTGCACTGCACTGCACTGCACTCACCTGCACTGCACTCACCTGCACTGCACTCACCCGCACTGCACTGCACTCCACTGCACTGCACTCACCTGCACTGCACTCACCTGCACTGCACTCACCTGCACTGCACTCACCTGCACTGCACTGCACTCACCTGCACTGCACTTCACTCACCTGCACTGCACTGCACTCACCTGTACTGCACTCACCTGCACTGCACTCACCTGCACTGCACTCACCTGCACTCACCTGCACTGCACTGCACATACCTGCACTGCACTGCACTCACTACTCTGCACTCTGCACTCACTACTCTGCACTCTGCACTCACTACTCTGCACTCTGCACTCACTACTCTGCACTCACTACTCTGCACTCTGCACTCACTACTCTGCACTCTGCACTCACTACTCTGCACTCACTACTCACTACTCTACACTCACTACTCACTACTCTGCACTCACTACTCTGCACTCACTACTCACTACTCTGCACTCTGCACTCACTACTCTGCACTCACTACTCACTACTCTGCACTCACTACTCACTACTCACTACTCACTACTCTGCACTCACTACTCACTACTCTGCACTCACTACTCTGCACTCACTACTCACTACTCTGCACTCACTACTCTGCACTCACTACTCACTACTCTGCACTCACTACTCTGCACTCACTACTCTGCACTCACTACTCTGCACTCACTACTCTGCACTCACTACTCTGCACTCACTACTCACTACTCTGCACTCACTACTCACTACTCTGCACTCACTACTCACTACTCTGCACTCACTACTCACTACTCTGCACTCTCTACTCTGCACTCACTACTCACTACTCACTACTCTGCACTCACTGCTCTGCACTCACTACTCTGCACTCACTAATCACTACTCTGCACTCACTACTCTGCACTCACTACTCACTACTCTGCACTCACTACTCTGCACTCACTACTCACTACTCTGCACTCACTACTCTGCACTCACTACTCACTACTCTGCACTCACTACTCACTACTCTGCACTCACTACTCTGCACTCACTCCTCTGCACTCACTCCTCTGCACTCACTACTCTGCACTCACTACTCTGCACTCACTACTCTGCACTCACTACTCTGCACACTCACTCTGCACACTCACTCTGCACTCACTACTCTGCACTCACTACTCTGCACTCACTACTCTGCACTCACTACTCTGCACTCACTACTCACTACTCTGCACTCACTACTCTGCACTCACTACTCTGCACTCACTACTCTGCACTCACTACTCTGCGAACTCACTACTCTGCGCACTCACTACTCTGCACACTCACTCTGCACTCACTACTCTGCACTCACTACTCTGCACTCTCTCTGCACACTCACTCTGCACACTCACTCTGCACTCACTACTCTGCACTCACTACTCTGCACTCACTACTCTGCACTCACTACTCTGCACTCACTACTCTGCACTCTGCACACTCACTCTGCACTGTGCACGCCGCCGCTGATATCATGGAATCTTCCACCACACTTTCTAAAACTCTATAGTCTGAAGCATAATAGGCACAGAACCAAAAGAAGGGTAGACATTGCTTAAAATAATCTTATTGTATTTATGAGAAGCAAAAGCGAGACTGTGAAATGTGC
Organism: Lissotriton helveticus; assembly: GCF_964261635.1. Lineage (NCBI taxonomy): Eukaryota > Metazoa > Chordata > Amphibia > Caudata > Salamandridae > Lissotriton > Lissotriton helveticus. The sequence continues at coordinate 1,531,886,833 of NC_136061.1, read as the reverse complement.
TTCATATCAGTTTGTTACGAATCAACCGAGTGGAGTTAGAGAACCAAGAAATAGTAATTTAGATTCCGGGTTAGAAGGAGTAGTAATCACAAGCTGAGGATCAACGGGCGCGAAACAGCGTGGTGGGCGCGCAGGAGACGCAGCGTGAGCGTGCACATCAGCTGAAGATCGCCGGAGAAGACACCGAGCCTGCCTGCTGCCGTGACTGACCCGCTGCAGAGGGAAAGAGCCCGGTGAGTGGGGGTAGGGGGGGGGGCGGCAGAGAGGGATTGGGCAGAGAGGGAGGGTGTGTGTGTGTGTGTGTGTGTGTGCGCGTGCGTGTGTCTGTCTGTGTCTGTCTGGTGTGTGCCTGCCTGCCTGCATGTGTGCGCGTCCACAGACCCTGGTCGGCTCGTGCACCGCTCTGTACTCCCTTGCCAGCTTACATGGCGACAATAGTTCTCGTTGCCGAGACCTAAAAAGCTCATCTAACTCCCGCTTCTTCTCTGGCAAAGCCCCTACCATTTGGAACGCCCTCCCCAAAGACCTCCAATGCAACCCCTCCTATGACCGCTTCAAGAGAGACCCTGAAATTCACCTCCTCACCAAATTCTTGAGGTAACTTAGAGCCTAGTTCCCCCCTCATCATACTACTGCCCCCTCAGGAGACTGTCTTACTTGTCCTCCCTACTTTATTATATAGTTTACTCGTAACAACGACCCACTGATCATAACTATTTGCTCTCTATTACGATTTATGCACGATGATCATTATGTTATTCTATTTATACTTTTATTCTCATGTGATGTTTGTTGTTATTTGCCTCATATATTGTTTATTTTATGTTTCCTCTCATCTCCAATGTTGATGTAAATCGCGCTGATACCCTCGGGTGTAGCCAGCGCTATATAAAACCTTTTAAAATAAAATAAAAATAAATAAATCAGGTGGCATTGGGAAGGCGTAGTACTAATATTAATACCTTGGTGCCAGCTGCCTTACATCTATAGTTGTTATGTATTATCCATGTAGAGCAGAGGTCTTCAAACATTTTTACTCTGAGCCCCCCTGAGCAAAATGTTTTGAGGTCAGCCCTCCCTGAAGAAGCTGTCTCTGGCCATTTGTAAACATAAAAATAAGTCCTCATACAGTGCTCCCCATTCTGGGCCTTCTCTTTGACAAAATCTATAAATCTCGCTCCTTTCCTCTGTCTCCTAGACCATTACTGTGAGGCCCCAGGGATTGAGAGGATTAGGGCTCTGCTTTTGAATGCAACCCTGCTTGCCTTCTACCTGCCACCCCAGTGACTCATCTTTCACAAAAAACTGCCCCTGAATGGTTAATACTGACTTTGAGGTGCCTCTTCCTGAAAGCGAAGGGTGTGGTGGTAGTGCAGATTGTTAAAAAAAAACAGCCTTCTTACCAGCTATTAATTTAATGAGTCACTTAAAGCCAGGGCCACTGGAATTATGAGTTTCTGCCTCAGCAGTGTTTTCCACATAATTATAGTTTTACTGCATTTGCTCCCTAATCTGCAGATTTGAACTAAAGAAACATGATTCTAGCTCAAACGGAACAAAAGTTACTTAAAGCGTGACAAAGTGTTCCGGAGCATTGGAAGGCCCGTTGCAAAGATTCACTGGTAATCTTGTAGTTGCTTATTGCTGTATTTGGGTGTTACACTGGTAATAATGAGGTGAAATATTTCCCCTGACAGCGTTACCTTGAGTTAAAATGACAAAATAATGAAGTAATGCTAACCACAAAATGTGGCGCATTGTGCCGCATAATTTACCTTTTCTTGCTGCATAATTTAGTCAAACATGCCGCATAATGTGGTCCTCTTCTGCTGAATAATTCCAGTGGCTCTGCTTAAGGCTTCATGGTGGCTGTTGGACAGGCCACATGAAGGGCTCGCTCCCTCCCCGCAGGACAGGGCCCGGGCCACCGTCAGCACCATTGCCCGGCCCAGCCGCCATCTTGGACACGGCACCACGCGGCCGTGCGGCCTCAGCCCGACCCCAACCCTGGGCCTGGCCAGGCCCCGACATCCCGGCACCACCCTCCACCCAGGAGGTGAACGGCCCACTTGGCAGGTCAATGGGAGTACGAAGTGTCGATGGCTCTCCCCCGCCAGGTGCCGAGCACCCCCAGCCTCCTCGGGCGCTGGCTCCACCCCCCTGCTGGGTGTCTGGACTCTCTCATCCCAGACCTCCCGACCTCCAAGAGCGAGGGTCCGGACATCAAAGGGCGCCAGACCTATAACTGAGGCAGCCCCAGGACAGGAAGGCAGTTGTATCCTGGAGTCGAGAGACACCGCGACGAACTCATCCTTGACGGACTGTTGGCGCTGCCACAGCCCTGCCTTGTGAACTATTGTCCTGCCTGCTGGCGCTGCCGCGGCCCTCTGCAACCTTCATCCTCGTGGGACCTGCTGGCGCTGCCGCGGCCCTCTGCAACCTTCATCCTCGTGGGACCTACTGGCGCTGCCGCGGCCCTCTGCAACCTGCACCCTCGTGGGACCTGCTGGCGCTGCCGCGGCCCGTTGTAACCTTCATCCTCGTGGGACCTGCTGGCGCTGCCGCGGCCCGTTGCAACCTGCATTCTCGTGGGACCTGCTGGCGCTGCCGCGGCCCGTTGTAACCTTCATCCTCGTTGGGACCTGCTGGCGCTGCCGCGGCCCGTGCCACCTACGACCTCTTCGGGACCTGCCGGCGCTGCCGCGGTCTGACCCATCCGAACACCGAGCTCGAGGATTGTGAGCTATCACCGCTACACACCAGTACCCGTGGGTACCAAGACTGTCCCGCTACCCCCTTCCCTTACTAGAGACTAGAATTGAGAGGATCATCGTGTCCTGATCGCCCTGTATCGTACCACTCTACTACCCGAAGTGCCTATAAAAGGTGTTACCATAAGCTTTGTGTGGTGTCCATCTGTGGGGGGGAAGTTACCTGTCTGTGCGATCACTGTGCTCGGCCGACCCTCCAGGTCCCCGTCTAACATTGGTGGCTAGCGGCGCGATCCGAACCAACGCGTACCGTACAGACAGTAACTCACCCTACGACTAAAACCACAATGACGACCAAAGAGAGCGGATCGGCGGAGAAGTTCCAGATGGAAAAGCTGGAAGAATACAACCACCGAGAGCTCAAACAATTTTGCATGGACTTAGGCATTGCTACCACCGGGCTAAGCACAAAAGAAGACTTCAAAAACGCCCTAGAGGCCTGGACAGAGACAAATACCGCAACCCCCCGGGACCCCGCAGCCCCGGAAGTCAACACCACCCGGACGGAGGAACGGAGAACAGGCCCCTCCCATGAAGAGATCCAAGAGCGGGAAAAAAATAGATTACACGAGTTAGACTTGGCACGACTCAGATTAGACGGAGAATTGAAACTGGCGGAACAAAAAATAAACTTAGAACACTTACGGCTCAGAGAAGAGCGAGAGGAAAAACAGAGACAGAGAGACCTCGAAGAAAAAAGACTGGCATACGAGCACGAGTGCAAACTAGCGGAGATAGAAATGCGCAAACTGAACAAAAACCTAGGGGTGCCCGAGCAACCGCACTCCCCGGGTCCTACCGAGCAGAAGGTCCACATCCCCAAGGATGTGGTCCGAGAATATCACCGGAACGACGACATACAGCAGTGGTTCAAGGCCTATGAGATTGCCATGACCGCCCACCGGGTCGCTCGAAGTGACTGGGGAGCCGGTCTATGGGGGAGATTCGTCAACGAGGGTCGTGATGCCCTGCTGCAGCTTCCGGACCATCAAATGACGTCCTATGACCACATGAAGGCCGCCCTCCTCAGTCGATATGGACTTACACCCGAAATGTACCGCCAGAGGTTCCGCAACTGCACCAGGATCCCAGGTACGACGTGGTTGGAATACGTGAACTATTTCAGCCGAGCCTTCGAGGGGTGGATCAAGGGTAACAACGTAACCACTTACGAACAGCTCTTCAATCTCATTGTGTGGGAGCACCTCTCCAACAACTGCTTTGTCGAGCTCAGGCAGCACCTCCTCGACAGTAAATTGACTGAACCCCGGCAGCTCGCCACCGAGGCTGACCGGTGGGAGAGCACCCGAGTGGCCCGGAGTGGGCCGAACGAGCAGAACAGAACCAACCAAGGTCACCATCGTCCCCGAGGAGGAGGAGGAGGCCCGGGCCGGGGCAGAGACGCCGCCCCGGCCGCACCCACTAACGCCACCCCGGCCCCAGCCGGCCGGGGAAACCCCCCGATGCGCCCGGGGTTCCGAGCTAACGTGACGTGTCATCGATGCCAGCGAGTCGGCCACTATGCCAGTGACCCGACCTGCCCGAAGAACCAGGCCCCCGGGCCCCGCCAGATGGCGGCCGCCGCCCTGGGAGAAGAACAAGTCTCCGAAGACACGGAGACCTATGAGTCGGAGCAGTTCGAGTGGGAACCCGCCGCCATGACCCTGGCATGCCTAGGAGGAAGAGACATGGTCCCGCGGACTCCCCTGCCCGCCAACACTCGGAAGTACAGCCAATGGGTGAGCATCAATGGGCGCAAGGCCGAGGCCCTGCGTGACACCGGGGCCAGTGTGACGGCCGTCCGCTGTCACCTGGTGACCCCAGAACAAATCCTACCAAACGTACTTTGCCCCGTCCGATCGGCAGATAACTCGGAGAGCCTGTGTCGGATGGCCTGCGTCCCCTTCGAATGGGGAGGAGTGTCCGGCATGCTGAAAGTAACTGTCCGTGACGATGCCCCCGTAGACTGCCTCCTGGGGAACGATCTCGAGAGCTCCCCGTGGGCCGCTGTGGAAAGAAGAGAGCATCTGGGGATGTTGGGTCTCCCGGACTGGGCGTGCGTAACCACCCGGTCCATGGCCACCCGCACCATCCCTAGACCAGAAGAACCAGAATGGGCAGCACCTCCGCCCTCGATCACTCCAGAAGAAGACTTCCTCCAGACCGACCACCCGGACCCCACCCCAGAGGGGTCCACACAGCCCCCCGAGCTTCCTGACCTGGCTCAGTGGCGTCAAGAAGGGGGGCCCACCCAGGAACAATTCCGGCAGGAGCAAAAGACCTGCCCCTCCCTCGAGGGATTGCGACAGCAAGCGCTCGCCCAGAGCCAAGGAGACACCACCGGGGCCCACTGGGTTTATTGGGACAATGATCTCTTGTACAGCGAACAGAAAATCGCAGAACTGGGGGCCGGGCGAGTGCTGGTGGTGCCCCTCCACTTCAGAGACTTCCTGTTGAACCTAGCCCATGATGTCCCCCTGGCCGGGCACCTGGGCCAAGACAAGACCTACCACCGCCTGGTGACTCACTTTTTTTGGCCCAAAATGAGAAATGACGTATCCAACCATTGCCGGTCCTGCCCGACCTGCCAGGCCAGTGGGAAGAGCGGCCGCAAACTCAAGGCACCCCTACAACCATTCCCCGTGGTGACCACCCCGTTCGAAAGGGTGGGAATAGACATTGTGGGGCCCCTGGACCCCCGAACAGCACAGGGACATCGCTTCATCCTGGTCCTGGTGGATCACGCTACCCGCTATCCTGAGGCGGTCCCCCTTCGTACGATAACAGCCCCAGTAGTGGGTCGAGCCTTGATGGGGATCTTCTCTCGAGTGGGCTTCCCCCGGGAAGTCGTCAGCGACAGGGGTACGAACTTTATCTCAAAATACATGAAGTCCCTCTGGCAACAGTGTGGGGTCACCTACCGATTCACGACCCCCTATCACCCTCAAGGGAACGGACTGGTTGAGCGGTTCAACCGCACGCTCAAAGGGATGATTGGGGGGTTGGAGGAGCCCCTCCGTCGCCAGTGGGATGTGCTACTGCCGTGCCTTCTCTTTGCCTACCGAGAAGTCCCCCAGAAGTCCCTCGGCTTCAGCCCTTTCGAACTCTTGTATGGACACCCGGTGCGAGGCCCGCTCAGCCTAGTCAAAGAAGGCTGGGAAATGCCCCCTCTAAAGGACACTCCAGATGTTTTCAAGTACCTCCTAACCCTCCGCAACCAGACCAGAAGGTTCAGAGAGATGGCAAAAGCAAACCTGGAGGCCAGTCAGGAGGACATGAAAAGGTGGTACGATCAAAATGCATCCTCCATCGAATTTGAACCCGGCCAACAAGTGTGGGTAATGTCTCCCACCGAACCATGCGCCCTGCAAGACAAATGGACGGGGCCCTTCAAAGTAATCGAGCGCAAGAGCCCTGTCACCTATCTCATCGATATGGAATCTTCCCGAAACCCTCTCCGGGTCCTCCAAGCTAATAGACTGAAACCCCACTTTGTACGCTCCGAACTCAGTCTCCTGATGGCAACCGACAATGGAACCGAGGAGGACTCCGAACCCCTTCCTGACCTCCTACGGTCACGGGAGAAGGACGGCTCCGTGGACGGGGTCCGACTCTCGGAGGCCCTCACCCTGGAACAGCGCCAAGACTGCCGAGTCCTCCTGCTCCAGTTCTCCACCCTGTTCTCCCTCACCCCAGGGGTCACCCCCTGGTGCTTACACGACGTGGACACTGGGGACAGTCCCCCTATCCGCCATCGGGCCTACCGCGTACCAGATCGGGTACGGGCCTGCATCCAAGAGGAGGTGGCCAAGATGCTCACACTCGGGATCATCGAGCCCTCAGACAGCCCCTGGGCCAGCCCAGTGGTACTGGTCCCCAAAGCGGCCGCCCCCGGCGCCACGCTGGAGCTCCGGTTCTGCGTCGACTACCGGGGCTTGAATGCGGTCACCAGAACAGACGCACACCCCATCCCCCGAGCAGATGAACTAATCGACCGCATGGGAGCTGCCCGCTACCTCAGCATCTTCGACCTGACAGCGGGCTACTGGCAGATCGGTCTCACACCCCGGGCCCAGGAACGATCGGCATTCTCTACCCCTGATGGCCACTATCACTTCAAGGTCATGCCATTCGGCATGAAGAATGCGCCAGCAACATTTCAGCGGCTAGTAAACCAGGTCCTGGCAGGACTCGAAGGATTCAGCGCCGCCTACCTGGACGATATCGCTGTGTACAGCCACCACTGGTCCGACCACCTCCACCACCTCCGAGAGGTGCTACAGGCCCTCCAACGAGCTGGCCTCACGATCAAGGCCAGCAAATGCCAAATTGGCCAGGGGTCCGTGACCTATCTCGGGCACCAGGTGGGAAGCGGTCTGGTGGCCCCTCTGCAACTCAAGATCGCTGCCATCCAGTCGTGGCAGTCCCCCATCACCCAGACCGAGGTCCGCGCCTTCTTGGGACTCACAGGCTACTACCGACGGTTCGTGAGGGACTATGGCAGCATCGTAGGGCCCCTCACGGAACTCACCTCCAAAAACCAACCAAAGAAGGTCAACTGGACCCCAGACTGTCAAGCGGCCTTCGAGAAGCTGAAGGCCGCCATGTGCTCCGCCCCGGTGCTCCAGGCCCCCGACTACAGCCGGGAATTTATCGTCCAAACAGATGCCTCCGACCATGGCGTTGGGGCAGTCCTTTCCCAGCTGAACACCGAAGGACTTGACCAGCCAGTGGCTTTCATCAGCAGACGGCTCCTGGCCCGAGAACGACGCTGGAGCACCATCGAGAGGGAGGCCTTCGCCGTGGTGTGGGCCCTCAAAAAGCTCCGGCCTTATCTCTTCGGCACCCACTTCCGGGTCCAGACCGATCATCGACCCCTGCAATGGCTCATGCAGATGCGGGGGGAAAACCCGAAACTACTACGTTGGTCCATCTCCCTGCAGGGGATGGACTTCACTGTGGAACATCGACCCGGCCAAGACCACGCCAACGCGGATGGCCTGTCCCGCTTTTTCCGCCTCGACGAGGAAAGTCCCCAAGAAGATGGGTGACTCTCCCCGCCTTCAGCTGGGGGGGACGCATGTTGGACAGGCCACATGAAGGGCTCGCTCCCTCCCCGCAGGACAGGGCCCGGGCCACCGTCAGCACCATTGCCCGGCCCAGCCGCCATCTTGGACACGGCACCACGCGGCCGTGCGGCCTCAGCCCGACCCCAACCCTGGGCCTGGCCAGGCCCCGACATCCCGGCACCACCCTCCACCCAGGAGGTGAACGGCCCACTTGGCAGGTCAATGGGAGTACGAAGTGTCGATGGCTCTCCCCCGCCAGGTGCCGAGCACCCCCAGCCTCCTCGGGCGCTGGCTCCACCCCCCTGCTGGGTGTCTGGACTCCCTCATCCCAGACCTCCCGACCTCCAAGAGCGAGGGTCCGGACATCAAAGGGCGCCAGACCTATAACTGAGGCAGCCCCAGGACAGGAAGGCAGTTGTATCCTGGAGTCGAGAGACACCGCGACGAACTCATCCTTGACGGACTGTTGGCGCTGCCACAGCCCTGCCTTGTGAACTATTGTCCTGCCTGCTGGCGCTGCCGCGGCCCTCTGCAACCTTCATCCTCGTGGGACCTGCTGGCGCTGCCGCGGCCCTCTGCAACCTTCATCCTCGTGGGACCTGCTGGCGCTGCCGCGGCCCTCTGCAACCTGCACCCTCGTGGGACCTGCTGGCGCTGCCGCGGCCGGTTGTAACCTTCATCCTCGTGGGACCTGCTGGCGCTGCCGCGGCCCGTTGCAACCTGCATTCTCGTGGGACCTGCTGGCGCTGCCACGGCCCGTTGTAACCTTCATCCTCGTTGGGACCTGCTGGCGCTGCCGCGGCCCGTGCCACCTACGACCTCTTCGGGACCTGCCGGCGCTGCCGCGGTCTGACCCATCCGAACACCGAGCTCGAGGATTGTGAGCTATCACCGCTACACACCAGTACCCGTGGGTACCAAGACTGTCCCGCTACCCCCTTCCCTTACTAGAGACTAGAATTGAGAGGATCATCGTGTCCTGATCGCCCTGTATCGTACCACTCTACTACCCGAAGTGCCTATAAAAGGTGTTACCATAAGCTTTGTGTGGTGTCCATCTGTGGGGGGGAAGTTACCTGTCTGTGCGATCACTGTGCTCGGCCGACCCTCCAGGTCCCCGTCTAACAGTGGCAAAGATGTATTCTTTTTGAGATGTAATGTAAGGGTGTTATCAGCCGAGATCTGGAATAGGAAAGACACTTACAAAAATGTCTGCATTGGATACAGATGCAGCAACCTAGCTTAGAGTATGTAAATATTGATTTAACATAATGACTTACATATTCACAGTGCTTTCTGCCACAGGTTGGGACCTCATAGCACTATAAACAGGGCCACTGGACTTATTCTGCAGGAGAAGGCCAAATTATGCAGCAGGGTTGACTAAATTCTGCAGCAAGTAAAGGCGAATTATGCTTCATAATCCTGCATATTTCGTCATAGCATTACTGCATTATTTCGCAATTTGTACACTTGTTAACACTGCCCTGTTTTTTATTGCCCCTCATAAGTACCACATTAATACCCACATATAGCAATAAGCAACAGAAAGGAGACCAGTCAACCTTTAGAAAGCGCCTTCCACTGTGAGGTAATGTGTTGCTGCATTTTTAGTAACTTTTGAACCATTTGAGCTAGAAACAAGTTTTTTTTTTAATTCTGCAAATTATGTAGCAGACAATGGATTTTGTGGCAAATGCGGGAAATCCATAACTATGCGCAAAATGCCCAAACCGCACAATTGCAATTTCCAGTGGCACTGACTATAAACACAAAGGTCACTATTCTTCTGCACAAACTAGGGTTCAATTATGTCTTGCTTAGCTTTAACACACACAGACATCTGCAGTGATGGTAGTCACTAACTGAGGTTTCATAACCTAAAAGAGTGCAGTTATCACCGGTTAGTTTAACTTGCATTTATTATCCAATTAAGTTCTTATTGCATTATTTTATACACACCTGCAAGACTGTGAAAACACAAAACACGTAAGCTTTTTATTTTATTTTTAACAACCTCTTTGACCCTGCCAGCACACCAGGGGCGCTAATAGACCAGAACTTCAGGGGGCTAACACTCCCAGCCAGGGCTGGCCCTAGCACTGGCTGCACACGGTATAACAGTCTTTTTTGGTGCCCCTCCCCCATTTTCTCCTCCATGAATTCCCTCACTACTACTCACCAGAAATGCACCTCATCTCTTTATAGCCCCTTTCAGACAAACATTTCAGTTTTTTGATAGCGCTACTCATAGTTTACTCACACTTGGTTCTGTGATCCACATGGCACCCGTTCTTTGTAGCAGGCACATTAACCCTCTGCGCTGTGTGGGTGGTAGGAGTGCCCATGTCAGTGCACGGTGAGCGATGTGACAGTGTGAGAGTAGGGTAAAAGGAGTGACTGCAGGGTGAGTGAGGTGACCATATGATTTTGGGTGCGGATGTAAGTCCAGAATGGGACGAATGAATGCATGGTTAGTGATGGACTTGTTTGAGTGAGATTGCAGATTGAGCAGTGAGGGGGACAGGTGAGTGAAATTTCACATGAGTGCGGGGTGAGTAGTGTACTCGTGTGACTGTTGGGTGAGGTACAGGGTGAACAGCGCAAGTGCATTGTGAGTGCAGAGTAATCACCATCAGATAGATTCATGAAGCCAAATTGCGATCGCAATAGCTGCTATATAGCAATTGCGATCGCAAATTGAGTAAAAGGAATTCTTGATAGTGAAAATGGCAAAATAGCGAAATCGCTAAATCAAAATTGCGAGTTCGCAAATAAATTTGCAGAATCCTGGAACAAGCCCATTTGCGATTTTAAAATAGCGAGAATCCATGGATTCTGCGAAATCATTTGCGTACTCGCAAAATATTCGCAATCGCCATTCAAGAAAAATCGCAGATAGCGAAAAACAAGATAATCGCTATTTGCGACGCGCAATTTAAGGAGAACCCAAACCAGGTGGTAACCAGCAAAGAAAAAAAAAAAACTTTAGCTAACTACAAACAGGTGCAGGCCTGCCCAAACACACTTAAGGACATGCAGCTGGAGCCTGAGGACTCTCACAATGCCAGGACTCTACATGGTGGTCAGGTGGCGTAGGCTACAGCGTGCAGCACGGAACAGACGTAGGATCCAGGAGCGGATATTCCGTCAGCGGGTCACCATTCTGGGCAAAACCAGGGAGCAAATCTATGCTAAGTACCGCCTAAATGGGCCAATGATCATTAAGCTGATCCAGGACCTAGACCCCCTGATGCAGCACCCAACAAGGAGGACCAATGCCGTTCCCACCCATGTGCAGGTATTGTGCAGCCTGCACCTACTGGCCTCCGGAAGCTTCCAGGGGATGGTTGCTGTTGCAGGGGGGATATCCCAGCCCACCATGTCCCGCTGCCTAAGGAGTTTCCTGGATGCAATGCTGACCCAGCTACACCACTACATATCATTCCCCACCACCCAACAGGAATTGAATGACACCAAGCTGAAATCCTACAACATCGCACATTTCCCGCATGTAAATGGATGCATTGACTGTACCCACATCCACATCTGCCCACCAGCACAAACGGAATACATGTACCGCAACCGCAAGTCCTACCACTCCCTCAATATCCAGATGGTGTGCAACGCCAAGAATTACATCACGGACATAGTGGCACAATATCCGGGCAGCACACATGACTCCTTCATCTTCAGGCACAGCGGCATTCACACATGACTGGCCAGGGGAGACTTTGGCGAAGGACACCTACTAGGTAAGTACACATGCCCCCAAATAGTACACTGTGATCATGTATCTGCGCAGAACAGGCACTCACCCTGTGCTTTTTACCCTCAGGTGACAGCGCCTACGGACTACGTGAGTACCTCCTCACCCCATACCTCAACCCTGCCACACCACAGCAACGGCGTTACAATGCTGCACACATACGAACAAGAAATTGCATTGAGAGGACATTTGGCTTATTGAAGAGCCATTTCCGCATACTGCACAAGACTGGTGGGGCCATCAAATACACACCTGAGGTCTGCTGCCGCATCGTGGCCGTGTGTGCAATACTCCACAACATTGCTACCAAGCGCAGGATACCAGTGGAGATATCTGTCAGTGAGTCGGAAGGGGACAACCGCCCGCCTCCACATGTGCGTCATGCACGCCGAGAAAATCCTGCTGAAGGACACAGGCGCCGCAACCACATCACTATCAACTGTTTCTAGTGCACCCATTCCCCTCACAAAACACTGCACTCATGCATGACAAATGTAATAATGACATGAGTGTGAATCAAGTCAGACCATTAATCTTTATTGTTCATGCACAATAAATTGGCCTTTACTAATATTGGTGTCTCATGAAGAGAGTATTACTCCATACCTCCCCATGCTGGGGTAGTGGGCTTGCAGGGGTGTACTGCATGGCCTCCCTGAGAGTGTCTGAGTTCTCACTGTTGGTTACGACGAGACGCCCCAAGTCGTCTATCTGTGTCCTGAGGGACGGTGTTGGCCCTAGTTGATGCTGTTGACCTGCTGCTGCGGCGACGTACAGGCATTGGTGGCAAGGATGCACTGCTGTTAGTTGACGCTACCTCGCTCACGTCGTCAGGCCCCTCTGCTTCTCCATGGGCAGTGGACTGGCTGCCGAGAACTGCTGCTGTAAGCAGATCTAGTGACCTGGCCACATCTTGGCAACACTGCACCATCTGGCCCTGCATAGCAAGTGACCTGCGTGCCAGCTGTGATGTTGCATTCCCAACTATATGGTTTGATCTTGTGTAGGCCGATAGGCGGGCCAGTAGTTGGCGGTGGCGGCGGCGGGTCATGTCCTGCTGGGCAACCTGCAGCTGGCTGTTCTCTCTGACAGCAGCGGTCATCTGGGCAATATTTTGGCCTGTCGCCTGCAGCTGGGTGTGAATTGTTGCCAGGTGATGCGCCTGTGTACGGTGCACCGCCAGCATGCGGCGTTCAATCGCCAGGCCTGGGTCTGGTAGTAGGAGTGCCCTGTCCGTGCCTGCTGAGCCCTAACGCTGCTGGCGCCTCAGTGCGCTGGTGTGTGATCTGGCTACAGCTGTGCGCCTCGTCTGCCTCCTAGGCGCTGGTGGTGGGGCCTGTACCACTGCTGTGGCTGTTTGTTGGGGTTGTTGGCTGCACACCTGTGGCTGCAGGGGTGGCCCTGTCCGCACGGGGTGGTGGTGGTGGAAGAACTTCTGGTGGCTGTGATGGACCGGGTCGTTGGTTGGACTGGCCCTCACCCTCAGTGTCCTCCTGGGTCTCGGCGATGTGCAGGGCCTCGCTATCTGTGCTGGGTTGCTCTTTTGCACCTGTAATGTGAAAGGGTGCATGATTAATGTTATGTATCTTGCACATGCAATGTTGATACATGCATGCAGGCTTGCTTTCCCTGACTGGCTTTTGGATTCACTTTGAATTTACAGCTCTGGCTGTGTTCAGCTAACTGGGGGGATATGATCTCACTATGACTACCACAATGCAATGGGGCATTTCAGGTGTGCATGGGCTGCATTGTTGGGCATGTCATATTGCTAGCTCAGGAGTCATGGGCATTGTTGGGGGACAGGGTCGCAGTCGCATGGCACTTACCTTCAGATTGTGTCTGGGTCGAGACGAGTCCAGCTGCATGACCCCCACGCAAGCTTCTGGTGCAATGGTGTCCTCTATCAGGTCCTCCAATGGGGTGTTCGGTGTGGCTACAGGTTCCCCTCCACCGGTGGCCAGTCGCTCCCCAAGCCTCTCGGCAATACGCTCCTTAGACCGACCTCTCAGGTCGTACCAGCGCTTTTTAAGGTCTTCAATTGAGCGCTGGGTCACCCCAACCGAATTAACTTTAGCGCGGATGCGCTGCCAGATCCTGCGCTTGTCAGCCTCTGGCACCCTCCGGGAGTCTTTGCCAAAGAGCCGTGCATAGTCCTTGGTGACCCCCTCAATCAGATGCTCCAGTTCATGTTCTGAAAACTTGAGTTTTCGCTTCCTCTCCTGCCCACTGCTCCCTGCTGCATCCTGGGACATCTTGGTGAATTTTGTCCTGCTGGGGTGCTGCACAGTCTAAGGTTTGGAGCTCCTCAGTATCCTGCTCCCACTCTCTGGCTCTGTGTTCTGTTTGTGGGTGGGGTAAGCCTACTTCCTGGTTGTGATGTCATCAGTGGGCTCGAAATGCGACTTCCTGTTTTTGCGATCTCGCAGTTAGCGAGATCGCTAATAGCGATATCGCTAATTGCGAGGTCGCAATTTCTACTAGGAAAAATGCCGAATCTGCAATTAATTAGCGATTGTGGCAAGATTGCAATCGGCAATTGCGATCGATTGCGAATCGCTTTTTTGCATCGCATTTCTACATTAATGCCATTCTGCGATTTTCAAATTGCGATTCGCTATTTTTCCGCAATTTGCTAATCGCAGTATATGAGTGTAGGGTGAGCAGGTGAATGTGTGAGTGCATGTGATCAGTGTGAGAGCATTGTGATCGCTGTGAGTGCAGGGTGAGCGTGAAAGTGAAGGGGGAGACTGAGGAGTGAGTTGTCTGAATGCAGGGTGCATTCCCAGACACTTGAAGTAACTCAGCAGTAGGGTTCCAGATATAAGTTAAACTATTGCTATTATGGCATTATTCAAGGATCGAGGGTGGATGAAATAAACAATGTGCTGATCCTACAACAAACTTCCAGTCTTAAGATTAGGGTTGCCAGCTCATTATTTTGATGTTGCAGACAGTACAAAAATAAACAGGTACGCACTTCGAACAGCAAATATAAATAGAAAGCACTTTTAATTGTGTCATACGGCTGCCTGAATGATTCCTGACTGATAATTAAAGGGAACAAAGACAGAAAAGTCACATTACAAATGAATAGATAGTTTTTATTTACAACCCCATTTAGTGTCAAGACGAGGTCTTTGCAGGTTCTTTAAACAACATATGGCTGGCATTTTTCTTTTGGCAACTCTACTTTATATTCCTTTTCATGAAATGCATTCTCACAATAGTAAATGTAAAATACAAATGTAAGGAATAGGGGGTTCAGGAACCAGAAAAATAACAGAGGCATACAACGGTGTGTAAATATACAAATGTCTTTAACGACATGTGAAAAACTCATGTGTGCCAGAGATAAGACTCCAGACACTGCCCAGCCAAGCCCACAGCACCCCACTCACTGACATCCGGCCCCTTGGCACTCTGATCTCACTTCAAGGGTTTCAGAGTAAATGAAGACAGCCTGGAAATGCAGCAAATAAACATCGCTGCACTTCCAGGCCATCTCCATTTACATGAACTTGCAGAGGAATTCGCGCACATCCAGGGGGGCACGCCCCACAGTTTGAAGACCTGCCTGATGCACTGATGAGATCACTGTTAGTCATCTTGCATATTAAGACCACTAATGTAATCATGTCTGATATGACCACTATTATAATACTTATACTATTATTAGCTCAGGATGACCTTCATTGAACATAAGTAGCTATTATTACTGAAAAGTTTGGAGGCTCCTGTACTAAGCTGACCCATTAAATTAGCCATGAAGAGGAAAAATATATAAAGAACAAAGTGACACACTGGATACGTTACGTCAGAGGTTGTCATTCACTTATCCGAGATGACGTTATCAATGCCAAAAGGATAGTCATCCCTGATTCCAACATAGACATGATAGAACTAATGCTCACGTCCAAAGCAATGGTTGATGTCAGGACAAGCCCCCCCTAGTCATTCCAGTATTTAATTTAAATATCTCAGGACAGTACAGTTCCCTGACGAGAGATCCCCTATGTTGTCTGTCATTTCCACCTCACATCTTAGTGATAATGACTGACTCAGGGGGGCGGCTGTTCCACTTTCTGACCAATCAATCTTGCTTACATTCGATTCTGCTCTCCCTGGCTGCCCAATGGATGCTAGGGGGTCTGACCATCCAACTCATTCCTGTTCCTCCGAGGTTTTGATTGTGTCTAATACTAACTTTAAACCATTGCTTGCTAGTGAATATTCCTCTAGTGGTCCTCACAATTATGTTGCTTGTGTGTCCAATAGTGTCATCTCAGTTGAGATGTCTGGGAATGGTGCTCAGGGCCAGACTGGCCGTAGCGGGCACCGGGCATTTACCCAGTGGGCAGCCAGTGTAGGGACCGGTTTTGGGCCCCTGGAAGGCCATTTTTGTTACCGGGGGGAGGGGGCAGGATGGGGATTGCATCATAGCTGCAATATCGGCCCACTGTAAGAAAAGCTGCAGGGGTGAGATGAGAGTGGTGCTTTCAAATTAGCACGCCTAGGGGCCAGCCGAGGTGTTTGCCAGGGCCGATTTCAGTTCCCAGTCCAGCCGTGATGGTGCTCTACACAAGGGACCTCCATCTTCTAAGCCCAGCGAGCTGCTCTTTGTCTCCTGGAAAGAACAGGACTTAGTAACCCTTCCAGACTGGAACCAATTTATGGACAATTATAATATATGTCTAGTACAAGAAGCCTGGCCTCTGGATTAAATCCACAGGCCAGATTATCTTAGTTTTTTCATCTTGCAATTCCTAGCTGGAGGGGTAGAACCTCTGGGCATCTAGTCATATGGGTTGGAGCCTCACTAAACTGTCGAATACGTCAACTTAACAGTCATTTTACTGACATCTTGGGAATCCAGTTGAACACTGGAAGAAATCACAGAATAACCATCTTTAATGTCTATGTAGGAGGGATCAGGGACAGTATGGTTATGCAAATGCTAAAGGTGCTTGAAAACTTTCTTGAACAGCGCTCTTACCAACACTGTCTTATTGTAGCGAGTGACTGTAACATAACATTCGAGCCACTCGACAATGATGACGTTTATTTATTATTATTATGCGTTCTTATATAGCGCTCGATTACCCGTAGGCATCTCGGCGCTTGCCTTGGGAACCCGTCCTGGCTTCCCCAAGGTGAAAGCCAGGCATCCCGCCGCGGGGGGGCCGTTGTGGAGATTAAGCAGGCTAATGCCCAGAGCTGCAGAGTGTGAACCCGTGATTCGAGTAGGCACCGAAACGAGAATTATCGAGTCCATGGATATTTGGGCTCAAGACCCTGCCGCGTCGGGAATTGAACCCTGGTCCCGGGTCTGACCTCTGCTTCAGGGTCTGCCTCCTCTAACCAGTGAGCCACACTTTAACCAGGGATGAAGATTATGCTTGGGCTATTCCTTTGTTAGATATTTCACCAATAAACAAATGGACAAAAGCTGCTCTCCAATTAAAGGCACTTACAGTGGAGCACGGGCTCAGGGCCCTTAATGGTAGAACTAGATCTG
Source organism: Lissotriton helveticus (assembly GCF_964261635.1). Taxonomy (NCBI): domain Eukaryota; kingdom Metazoa; phylum Chordata; class Amphibia; order Caudata; family Salamandridae; genus Lissotriton; species Lissotriton helveticus. Next base: position 1,531,869,706 of record NC_136061.1, on the reverse strand, counting down.
ATTTAAAAGGTGTCCACACTTACAACAAGCCACCTCACATGAGCCAAATTATATATTAGTCGACTCAAGTCTGTGGCCATCTGTAATCGATATGATTGTTTTAGAAAGATCAGAAAGCAATCACAACCCACTCTCTTTCACCACTCAGGCCTTTTGTGAGAGTATCCCTTCAGATCTTGATCTGCCCTCTTACACCATGGATATTACCTTCACTGCTGACAAATGTTACCTGAAATGGCATCAGGTAGCTGCTCTTCCTTATATATTATCTTTCGTAGATATGGACCCTAAAACTGTCCTTGCTCAAATTGAGGTCGACCAGTTTGACACACCAGACCAATTGATGCATATTCATGAGGCCCTCTTTGAGCGCATTTTAGATTATTTCACCATCCCTGTTTCACGCAACAGGCAAAGTACTGATAAGAATCGACCCAGGTTTAATAAAGAATGCCGCAAACTCAATCATTCCCTAGTTACAGCCATCCAATCTAAGAATCTGGTCCACATTCCCCTGTAGAGGAAGACCTACAAGATGGCCATTTCTAATGCTAAATGGGACTGGGATGAACAGAGGTGGAGGGCCATTCTGGACGTATGTTCAGCCACAAATTATACCAATTCTGGCAATTTGTCGCATGTGGTGCGCTTCAGCCACATTGAAACCATCAAATAATGCTGCTCCATCTGACTGGGTTGATTACTTTCACACTTTATATTCTGGTGACTCCACCACTCCAACACAGGCTACCACCAAAGTCCTTCCGCCTCCCTCCCGTGTTACACCCATGTTTGTTATCACTGATATCATTGAGTCTCTAAACGCTGTCTCGCGGTGCCGGCATGCAGGACCCAATGGTGTTCCAGCTGGCATATTCTTATGTGATATGGAGGATTGGCCAGCTATTTTTTAGCCATTGCTAAGTCCATCACTGATGAGGCACTCATTCCTGATTCTTGAAAGGGTGCAATAGTTTTACCCATCCATAAAAAAGGCGACTGATCTCAACCGAGCAATTGCAGACCAATAAGCTTAATAGACTGCCTCCAAAAAGTGTTTTGCCTCTGCTGCCAAAATATCTAGGATTGGATTATGGAACAAGATGTCCCCAGTCCCAGTTAGCAGGAAGGTATCAACCATCGACCAGGCCTTCCGTTTTGTGTTAATCTATTGGGAGAACCATTGTGATTGGCCAATGCAACCTTTACATTGCCTTTGTCGATCTAAAATTGGCTTTTGACCTGATCCCCCGGCTGGCCTATGGAAATCACTCGCTGATCTGGCTATGCCTCCTCACATTCTATCATTACTAATCCGTTTACCTGAGGACCATTACGCGAATATTAGGTGGGGGGCGCAAAGTCAATTGACTGATAGGTTAGCAGTTTGCAAAGGTGTTCGCCAGAGTTGGGTTCGGACCCCCACATTATTCTTGATATTGTTCACTTCCTGTCCCACTTTGATACAGATGCTCCCTCCTTGGCACACATCAAATCTCTGATTCTCCTCTTTGCAGACAACACTTTGTTGGACTTCTGCCACTTTTGACTTGCTTCAACTAGCTTGCCTTGGAGATCAGCACCTCTAAAACCAAAAGTGATGTTGTTTAATCCACATAAATCGTACAAGGGGAGTATAGTCCTGGGGGGGAGTCCCCCTGGAGAGGGTTGATTATTTTACCTAACTTGGGGTAACATTTTCTTGGGGTATGACCTGGCCCCCCCACATCAATAAGGGAGTCTTGAAACTTAAGCAGACCACTGGTGTGTTACTTAAGGAGTATTCAACTTCATACACCAAGCCCATTACGCCAGCTCTACAAGGCCATTAGCACTGGGTTCCACCCTATACAGGGTGGAACTGTGGAGCATTTCCAACCATGAAAAATTAACCATAACTGAAAATAAATTATTTAGAAATCTTGACTATCTTCCTCCTAGCACTGCACTCTGTTCATTTTTTTATGGACCTGGGAGTAAATAGGGCTGCAGGTAAAATCCTTCTATTGGAGATGCCTATGGACCACCCCTAAACCTGCCCACTATGGGGACGATCTTGAGGATGCCATGAAGGCTGACCGCTTCAGCAAGGTCCCCTGGCTCACGAGAATCAAGAAGGCATTTCACTGACATGGGATGCCTGAGTTGTGGCATCAGCCAGATTCCACTAATTTCCCGCCCAAAGATTTTCTGAAAATGCATTACTGAGCAACACTAATGGCCAATGAATCCAGAAGAGCCTCCTGCTCTAAGCTTACTAATGATTATATCGATTTCAAGCTCACGTGTGGGTTTGAGCTCTTCTGGGATCAGGTGTCTGTTGTACTGGAGAGGAAGCTTTACTTCCAGTCCAGAGTGGGTACCCTCCCACTGACAGTGCTCACTTCCAATTGGATCTTCCCGCCAAACACGAGCCATCATACTGCCAAACATCAGACATCATTCCACCAAACATGGGGTATCATCCCACCAAACATGGGGCATCATCCCTCCAAACATGGGGCATCACCCCATCAAACATGGGGCATCATTCCACCAAATATCTATATATCTATCTATCTATCTATCTATCTATATATATATATATATATATATATATATATTTCCCGGACGAAACGCGTCATGCAGCTACCCATCTTTGGAATAAAGGCACTTTAATTTGCACCATCCCTCGTTGTGGTCTGTACCTGTTTTCATGTTTGCCTTGGTGTGTTCGTGCCTCAGGACTGTGAAGTTCGATATATATATATATATATATATATATATCCATCCACCTTCCTCCGTGAAACGAAAGAAAGACGAGGCCACAAAAGGGGAACCATGTGGAGTCAGCTTTATTCAGAAAACACCCGTTCTGGCGGATGCATTTCGGCGTGATGCCTTCTTCAGCGCCTGGGGTGTATGTAAGGGAGCGGGTGCCGATGAACAGGTAAAATACCCCGCCCACCCCTCGAGTTCACAGTTCGCTCCTCCTCTCCCAGGTGAAATCCTTCAGCGTGTGCCTCCTGATGGGCGCTTAGTTCACAGCGCCTACAGGTCCCAAAATGCAGTGGGAATAGGCATTGTGGGGGTGGAGAAAACTGAGAGCATAGTTATTGCTGAATCCCCAAAGTCAGAGTGTCCCCAAATGTCAGCTTACTCCTTAGGTCCCCAACCGCAGCAACCTACAAGCCGTGGGGCCCTTTGCAGCGGGGGCAAGGAAGGGATACTCCTCACCGACGAGCAGCCGAATGGCTGCCACACCGCTCCATATCTTCCCGGACTTGTAGGTGGGCCTCAGTAAATCCAGTTCCCTGGCAGCAACAAAAGTTCCGCAGAGCAGAGGCCAGTGAGACTGAGGCCAACTTGATGCCACGGGGACCTCGTGAGCGCGGCACTGGTGACCGCGCTAATATGTCCATCCACCTTCCTCCGTGAAACGAAAGAAAGACGAGGCCACAAAAGGGGAACCATGTGGAGTCATCTTTATTCAGAAAACACCCGTTCTGGCTGATGCATTTCGGCGTGATGCCTTCTTCAGCGCCTGGGGTGTATGTGAGGGAGCGGGCGCCGATGAACAGGTAAAATACCCCGCCCACCCCTCGAGTTCACAGTTCGCTCCTCCTCTCCCAGGTGAAATCCTTCAGCGTGTGCCTCCTGATGGGCGCTTAGTTCACAGCGCCTACAGGTCCCAAAATGCAGTGGGTTTGTGGAATAGGCATTGCGGGGGTGGAGAAAACTGAGAGCATAGTTATTGCTGAATCCCCAAAGTCAGAGTGTCCCCAAATGTCAGCTTACTCCTTAGGTCCCCAACCGCAGCAACCTACAAGCCGTGGGGCCCTTTGCAGCGGGGGCAAGGAAGGGATACTCCTCACCGACGAGCTGCCGAATGGCTGCCACACTGCTCCATATCTTCCCGGGCTTGTAGGTGGGCCTCAGTGAATCCAGTTCCCTGGAAGCAACAAAAGTTCCGCAGAGCAGAGGCCAGTGAGACTGAGGCCAACTTGATGCCACGGGGACCTCGTGAGCGCGGCACTGGTGATCGCGCTAATATGTCCATCCACCTTCCTCCGTGAAACGAAAGAAAGACGAGGCCACAAAAGGGGAACCATGTGGAGTCATCTTTATTCAGAAAACACCCGTTCTGGCGGATGCATTTCGGCGTGATGCCTTCTTCAGCGCCTGGGGTGTATGTGAGGGATCGGGCGCCGATGAACAGGTAAACTACCCCGCCCACCCCTCGTTATATATATATATATATATATATGCAATCCCAAACAACGGGCAGGAAAGTGGGAATCAATCAATCAATCAATCAATGCATTTGTAAAGCTCACTACTTACCCGTGAGGGTCTCAAGGTGCTGGGGGTGCTACTACTGCTCAAATAGATAGGTCTTGAGTAGTCTTCTGATGGTTAGCAGGTCCTGGGTCTGCCGTAGGAGGATGGGGAGGGTGTTCCAGGTCTTGGAGGCGAGGTGGGAGAATGATCTGCTGCCGGAGGTCGCTCTTCGGATGCGGGGGACGGTAGCGAGGGAGAGGTCGGCGGAGCGGAGCTGGCGGTTGGGCTGTATCGGGAAAGACGGGGTAATGAAGATTACTGGTAAGTAACCGGAGCATTACCTCCTCGTCCATCTTACCTGATCCAGTCCTTACCTGTGAGATAATACCCCTTTGCCTAAGGCTACAATCTTCTACATCTTCAGGAGTCCTTGACACAGATGAGACCAGGTTTAACAAATATATTGTTAACACCCTTGATTCAGTGGCTCCATTAAAACTTCAGGTAACAAAAAAGGTCCAAGCCTTCAGCCCAGTGGTTCTCTTACACATTAAGGGAAGAGAAGACGTTGGAGAAAATCCTATTGTCCAAAGGCTAAGGATCACTACAAAGTAGGTCTGAGAAATCTTTGCAAATCTTCCCACAAAGCAAAGAGAGAGTTATTTTCCTCTTGAATTTGAGTAGCTTCAAATACCTCAGGAGAGGTATCAAAAATGGTTCATTCTTTTCTCACTCCTGAGACAGTAAATAGTAAAATCAGCCCTTCTTGTGAACTTTGTAATGATCTATCATCAGTTTATTCACTATAAAATTCAGAAAATGCATGCAACCTTTCCCACAAACATAACACTGGAGGTGCCTGTATATTCTGTGATACTACCCTCAAATGTTCTTTATAATTTCAGAGGAAGTTTAGCTGACAAAGCTTGAGAAATGTAAATCAGGATCCCCAGCAGGTCCTTGTCCACCTCAAATCTGACAGTTCAACGCCTCTACCATCAGTCTAATGTACAAATAAATTCTGAACGGCTCCCTAAAGGTTGGCTGTTTTCCTTCTGACTGGAAACACTCTTTTCTCCATCCCTTACTTAAGAAGCCCACTGCAGATCCAGCCACCTTGAGCAACTTTAGCCCGTCTCCCTTGTACCAGAAGCAGCCAAAGTCTTGGAGAAATTGGTAAATGGCCGCTCTCCTCCTTTCTAGAATCTAAAGGCCGTTTGAACGACTCATAGGCTGGTGTCGGACAAGGTATGAGAACTGAAACTGCCTTATTGGAAGGGCCTTAAGATAGCAAATAACATCTTCACACTGCGACTGTGATTATGTTGGACCAATCTGTAGCATTTAATGCGGTTTCCCACGCCATCCTTTTGGATAGATTTAGTTTGACAGACATACAAGGTAGAGCCTTGCCTGAAGTTGTTTTTAGAGACTAGATTTCAGCAGGTTTATCTTCATCCTTTCTCATCCCACTCTAACAGCCAGATTCATCAATGCAACATTCTGCGAATTTCAAATTGCGAAAATTACCGAATCGCAATTTAGAATTAGCAGAATGGCATTCATGAAGAAATGCGCGCAAAAAATGCGATTCGCAATCGGCCGCAATTGCCGATTGCGATTTTGCCCCAATCGCATATCAATCGCAGAATCGGCTGATTTCTTGGTTGAAATTGCGATTTCGCAATTACCGAAATAGCAATTTGCGATCTTGCTAACTGCGAGATCGCAAAAACGGGAAGTTGCATTTCGAGCCCAATGATGACATCACAACCAGGAAGTAGGCTGTTCCCTCCCTCATTCAGACCACTGAGCCTGATAGTGGAAGCAGGACTGTGAGGAGCTCCACAACAGTGAACTTGCAGCACCACAGCAGGACATCCACAAGCTCCAAAATGTCACAGGAAGCAGCAGGGAGCAGTGGCCATGAGAGGAAGAGGAAGATTAAGTTCTCAGAGCAAGAACTTGAGTTCCTAATTGAGGGGGTCTATAAGGACAATGCACGCCTGTTTGGCAAGGACTCCAGGAGGGTGCCAGAGGCTGAGAAGCGCCGCATCTGGCTGCGCATCCGCGCAAAGGTAATTTCTGTCTGGGTGACCCAGCGGTCAATAGACGATTTGAAAAAGAGGTGGTACGACCTCAGAGGGCGTGCCAAAGAGCGGATTGCGGAGAGGCTGGGGGAGCGTCTTGCCACCGGTGGAGGAGACCCCACCGCCACACCCAACACCCCACTGGAAGACCTCGTGGAGGACACCCTGACTCCTGAAGCCTGCGTGGGGGTCACCCAGCTTGACTCGTCCCGACTCACCCAACAATCCCAAGGTAAGTGCCATGCGACTGCGAGCCCGTCCCCTAACAGTGCCCATGACCCCTGAGCTAGCAATTTGAGAACCCCAGTACTGCAGGCCATGCACACCTGAAATGCCCTATTGCATTGTGGGAGTTGTAGTGTAAGAAACCTTCCCAGATAGCCCAACCCAGGCAGACCTGTCAATTCAAGGTAATTCCAAAAGCCAGTCAGGGAGAGCAGGCCTGCATGCATGTAGCAACATCTCATGTGCAAGCTACATATCATTAATCATGTACCCATTTACATCACAGGTGCAGCAGAACAGGCCAGCACCGACAGCGAGGCCCTACATATAGATGAGTACCCGGAGGACATCGAGGGTGAGGGCCAACCTAAACCCGGACCATCTCAGCCACCTGCAGCACTACCACCACCACCACCCCATGTGGGCAGGGCCACCCCAGCAGCCACAGGTGGGCAGCAACCACCCCAACCAGCACCCACGGCAGTAGTACAGGCCACAACACCAGCCGCCAGGAGGCAGACGAGGCGCACAGCCGCAGTCAGGTCGCATTCCAGCGGACTGACGCGCCAGCAGCGTGACAACTCAACACGCGCGGGCAGGGCTGTCCATGCACGGGATCCTGGCCTGGCTATTGGACGCCGCATGCATGCGGTACATCAGACGCAGGCGCGTCACCTGGCTGCCATACATCTGCAGCTCACCAATACCGTGCAGCATATTGGACAGCTGACCGCAGCTGTGTGAGAGAACAACCAGATCTTGGTCTCCCAGCAGGACATCACCCGCCGCCGCCACCGCCAGCTGCTGACCCGCCTGTCAGCCTACACCCGGTCAAATCATATCATTGGCAATGCTACATCCCAACTTTCCCGCCGGTCCCTTGCAATGCAGGTGCAAATGGTCCAGTGTTGCCAGGACGTAGCCAGGGCACTTCATCAGGTGACAGCAGCAGTGCTCAGTCTGCAGCCAACTGCCCATGGAGAACCAGGGGGTGGTGATGGTGCCAGCGAGGGCACGTCAAGCCACAGCAGCATGTCCTTGCCGCCGGTGACTGAACGCCGCCGCAGCAGCAGGCCCACTGCAGTATCACGGGCCAACACTGCTATTGAGGAGAGCGAGAGGCGACTGGGTGCGTCTGGACGAAGGCGCCAGTGACACTTTTCACTCAGCCTGCAGGGCCATGCAGTATCTGCAAGCAAGCCCTCTACCCCTGCATGGGGACGTATGACATAATACTGTTCCCATGTGCAATCATGGACAACAAAATCCACATTATTGTGATTTAACAATAAGAATTTATGGTTCCACTTAAATCCGACTCATGTCATTATTACATTTGTCATGCATGAGTGCAGTGTTGTGTTGAAGGACTTGCATTATTTAAGGCCCAGCGGTGCCAGGGAACAACACCTAAAACCTTCGTGGGATACCTGTTCTGGCGCACTAAAGACAGAGACACGGGAGACTTCCTTCGGCGTCAAAGATCAGCGTTTATTACTGCAGGGATGCAAAAGTCATGGGAAGTACAACAGAGTGTAGGTTCCAAGAGTCTGCTTCAAAATGCATTTGTGTGTCGCTCTCTTTTATACAAGATCTTGTCATTGCACAATACGTAAGCAAAAGGTTACAGCTCAGTTCCCACAGTAAAATTCAAAAGGATCGCTTTCATGTATTCAGAACCCCGGAACATAATTACATTAACATCACCAGTTCCAACTGTAAAAGCACATCTTCCCATCATTAGGTACATTCCACTTGAGTTGTAAAGGAGCAAGAGTAAAGAGACAAGAACAGCTGCTAGGAAGTCAGGCATACCTTACTGGGAAAGAGTGTGGGGGTAATATTGGAAACATGATCATAGGATCAAAGAGCTTGATCCCAGCACGTGCATGGCTGAAACAATAGGCCGGTACGGCAAGATTACCCTCAAGCTGAGCCATTTGCCTCTGCAGTGTCATTCCTCCGGTCATAAAGACGCATGAAAGGAATATGCGTCTTCCGTATGGCTTGGGAACTAACAGGTCACGATGCGGACACTTGCCTGTTCACTGACTACGTGAGGGCAAGAAACAAAATGGATGCCGTATCCGAAATGGAACCCAAGGGTCCAGATGTAGAAACACGTAAATGAGGCGAACCATTTCAGGTAGTGTAGTGAAAACGCATACACTTACCGAACTCGCCATTTACGGTTCATAGATACCAAACTCGTCCATATTCGGCAATGCCCAAAACACTGTAACGATTTTCACGGAACCTCAGACGCTCCTTTTGCCCTCATGTAGGCAAGCACTAGTCGAAATCAGAGTCGATCTTGATATTCATCAGATCATTCAGGTGTTGCTGGAACATTATTCTATCCAACAATGCCTCTCTGGAAACAGATGGCCTTCTTATACACGTTGTAGCACAAAGGCCACATAAGGCAGGACCACACTGCACACAAAGACAACACGTGAACAGAAATGTCATGACAACCCCTATAATCATCAGAATCTTCCAACCCCAAGTTGACATTAGACCCCAAAACCATCCTAGAAGCGTCCAATCTCCCTCGTCCACGTGTATGGACTCCGAGATTTTGTGCAACTGGGAGATGGCTTGATAAACCGTTGGAGCGTTATCAGGTATGAATATGCAGCAGCTCGAATGGATGACCTTACACACACCACCTCTATCCGCTAGAACAACGTCTAGAACCATACGGTTCTGTAACGTCATGAGCCTGTCCGCTTGAAGCTCTGCTGTCAGATTACCAAGGGCACTTGCAGTTATGTTAGCAGTTGACTCTACTACACGAGTTAACTGTCTCAGATTCCTGCTATTGACCATAGGGCCCCAAAACGGTAGGAAACCCTTGAAGAAGTCTCCTGCTTCTTGACCGGAAGTATCCTCTTTACTAATGACACCTCTCACAACTCTGGTTTTGTGATAGTCGGCGGCAACAGTGAAAGTCGGGGGCAAGAGATTTGCAATATAGCAGGTACCTGAGAAGTCGTGTGGTAACCACGTATATGCTCGGTCATAACATACAAAATAGGTACCCTTGGCAGTTAAGAAGACAGGGGAAGAGAGCATCGGTAGAACGTAAGTATCCGCACAAGCGCTCTTCCCAAGCCGGGCTCTTGGATTTCGGCCATGACCTTGCAGACAAAAGTGGCCTAGGTGAGGTACAATCCAGATTGGAGATGAGCTTTTAAGCTGCCTATCACCCACTGATATACTATACTCAGCCTCACTAAGGTACTTGTAGGCCTGCACTTCCTCCTCTGGGATAAGTGAAGGATCAAAAATGTCTCTATTTAGATCAGCAATCGCTGTCGCCAAGGACTTATGGTATGGGCCAGGACCAAAACTTGCTGAGCGTGGCTCTCGGTGGGGGTAGGAATCTAGTGCACTATGGAACATGATTTGGAATGCCCGAGCTGACCCTTGGGGACTGTACGGGAGAACCAAATATGGAATACCCCTGTCCATGGTATGCGGCATTAGCCCACACACCCAACAGTTTGTAGTATTTACCACCAACTGATGCTGATGCAAAAGTTGCACAAAAGAATTGTTTCTAAATTCCGCACGTCTGTCTTGCTCATGTTGGGGCAGTATGTGAAAAGAATGTGGAGAAACAGTAGAGACGAAATTGAGATCATGAGAAGGAGAGGTAGGTAAGGCAGAAGGCAACAATGATTGAAAACAAAAGTATACTCCACCCACCAGCAGCATAGAAACAGTTAGGAACAACATGAAAACCTGTAGCAAGAAACATTTTGTACGCAACACCTTATCTAATGCAGATCTTTGCGCCGACATTTTCTCTCTTTCCGACAGCTTAGAAAATTCCATCCTCTAACGACCGTCCGCGACGTTCTTGACGCACTCCGTTCTGTGTAGCTATTATCAATTCCCAGGAGTTCCCGGAAATTGACAAAAGAAACCGACCTAGTGTCGATAACTGCTAAACAGAAGAAAGTACCCGCACGGCCCTACGGCCAACCCGGATGATAGGTTCTAGATAAATTGAACATTCAATTTACTATAAAGTTCTTGGCTGCACGGAAAAGGGAAAAAGGTACATCATATAAAATGTCCACAATATTCAGGGTAAATGTGGACTCCAAAAATAACAAACAATTATTTTATTAGTCTTTTGTGTGTGGGCGAAGAAAGTATCGGCTGCTCCCAGGGCGAGTCTGATCTTCAAAAAGTGAATTGGATGGCAAATGAGTGTTCGATTGTTCAGACAATTGTTCAGCACTTGAAGTTTTCAAGGTTGATGGAAAGGAAATTGGTCGAGGGGAATCAACAAGGGTGTCAGATATGGGCTGAGCTTCGCTGAACGGGACAAAGCGTAGTGGAGCGTCGGTCTCGGACGAGGAAAAACCTTTTTTTATCCAAGTATCCGCCGGCAAAGGAAGCGGGACTTTCTTGGTGTGGGTGGCATGTACCCAATGCTTCCGTCCCTCCAGCCGAACCGCCGTCCTTGTTGCCAGTAGCACCTGGAAGGGTCCCACAAACCTCGGCTCAAGGTTTCGTTTTCGTCCGAAGTTACGGGTGAGGACCCAGTCCCCTGGTTGCAGCCGATGACCAGGACCCTCTGTTTGTGACGGCAGAGCCTCAAAGACCTGTTGATGAATCAAACTCAATTTAGCAGTCAGATCATGGAGATAATCAATCAGCATGGGATATTCAATTCTACCAAATTCTTTAGGCCTCGGGACTCCCCAAATATTAGCAGGACGGCCGAACACAATCTCATATGGGCTAAGCCCTACTCGAGAGTGCACAGTTGCCCTGGTCGATAAGAGAGCTAGAGGCAAAGCATCTGGCCATGATAAACCAGTTGTTGCCTGAATTTTTGCAAGTTTCAGTTTCAGGGTGCCATTGTATCCTTCCACCAAACCCGCTGACTGAGGATGATTAGCACTATGAAATTTCTGTACTATACCTAAACCACGACACACACTCTTCATCACACTTCCCACAAACTCACTTCCGTTGTCCGACCATACAATCCGAGGCATGCCGTATCTGGGGAAATACTCTTTGAGCAGAATTTTTGCTGTGGATAGGGCAGTATTATCCTTAAGGGGGTAAGCCTCAATCCATCTGGAGAACGCACATACTACAACCAAAACATACTTCAAATTGTTGCATCTCTCCATATGGATGGAGTCCAATTGGATAACTTCGAAAGGACATGTAGGAGGGGCAAAATGACCAGGTGGAGTGGGGGTGCCCTTGCCGGGATTATGCATCAAACATACCATGCAATTCTTAACCACTCTCTCTGCACATTTAGTAATCCCATCATTCTTCCATACAGGAGACAACAACTTGCATATGCCCTTCGAGCTAATATGTGCTGTGCCATGGGCCATTGTAACAACAGCAAGCACGTATGCATCCGGTAACATCCATCTCTGTTTCTCTGACAAGTCAACCCAACATCCATTCTCGTCTAACTTTCCCGTGCTTTCTTTCCACTTAGTCTTTTCCATTTCAGTGGCCTCATTCTGTATTTCCTTCACACTCTCAACAGTGTCCTCACACATGCTAGTCTCTGCTGGCCGTCTTACTGAATTCGCAACGTACATTCGATTTGTCAGATCTCTAGCTGTCTCTTTAGCAGTTTCGTCGGCAAACGCATTACCATGACCAACATCATCTGTCACCTTTCGATGCGCACTGCATTTAATTATGGCCACTTGCTTAGGCAACGTGAGTGCATCTAAAAGGTCATTCACAAGCTGTCCATGCTGAATCTTCGTACCATGCGACGTAAAAAATCCTCTTTCTTTCCACAATCGCCCAAAACTATGCGCCACACCAAACGCATACTGGCTGTCGGTAAACACATTCACCCGTTTCCCTCTGGACAACACACACGCTCTCGTCAAGGCGATCAGCTCAGCAGCCTGAGCCGAATTCTGACCCAATCTTGCGGTTTCTACAACCGTACTCAATGTCACTACAGCATACGCGGTCGTCACATCACCATTCGGCAACTTAAAACAGGAACCATCGACATACAAAGTACCATCGGGATCTACCAATGGAGTATTTTTTAGGTCAATACGACCCTTTGTTTCCTCTTCAGTTCTTAGATAACAGTCATGCGGTACTACATCACTTGACTCCGTGTTGATCGGCAATAATGTTGCTGGATTCAACACATTACACCGTTTTATCCGTATGTGACTAGCCAGTAACGTCAGCTCATACCCAGACAACCTTGCGCTCGGCAAATGTTGAGTTTTCGTTCGGTTCAAGAGAGTGTCAACTGCATGCGGAACCATCACCGTAAGCATATTATCCATGACCAGACCTGCGGACTGTCGAATGGACGCCGCGGCTGCCGCTGTTGCTCTTAAACAACTCGGCAAAGCTCTAGCTACTGGGTCTAAGGTCGAAGAAAAATATGCGCATGGGCGCTGTTTGTCACCAAATTGTTGCGCCAGAACACTCAACGCACAACCATCCCTCTCGTGAACGTACAGTGTAAACGGCTTACTGTAATCAGGAGTACCTAACACAGGAGCCGAACACAACGCATCACGTAATTCAGAAAAACCTTTTTGACACTCTTCAGTCCATGGCAAAGGAGTCGGAACATCCTTGCACGTGAGAGCTAACAATGGTTTCGCCAATAGTGAAAAATTTGGGATCCATTGTCTGCAGTATGACGTGATACCTAGAAAGGCACGTACATCTCTCTGAGTTTTTGGCACAGTCATTCGGGTAATCGCTGCAATTCTCTCTGGGGTCAACCTTCTCCCTTCTTTTGACAATAAGTGACCTAAGTAGGTTACTTCTTGGCAACAATATTGCAGCTTGGAAGGTAACACCTTGTGATGTAAGTCACATAAATGCCGCAACAACGATACTGTAGCAGTTCTACAAATATCTTCGGTATCAGCAGCTACCAACAGGTCGTCAACGTACTGAATCAAGGCTGCGCCTGCCGGTAATACGAATGAATCAAGTTGACTTTTGAGGGCTTGACTGTAGATAGACGGACTCTCACAATAGCCCTGTGGTGCACGTTTCAGTCTAAAACTGCGACCACCTAATGAGAATCCGAATAGGTCTCTGCTTTCCTCAGCAATCGGGATACTAAAGAAAGCATTCTTTAGGTCGATCACCGTGAACCAGGAGGCAGAAGCTGGAATCAGAGTTAGCAAAGTGGTGATATCAGGGACCACGGGAAATTGTGGAATCACGATTTTATTCACCTCTCTTAAATCGATTATGAAACGGTACACAGGAGGTTTAGATGGATCAGTGCGTTTTAAAATTGGTAGTACAGGACTATTACACACATTTCCTCGGGTTTCTTCAACTACATCCTTTTTGATCAGGTCGTGTACAATCGCTAATAGCGCCCGTTCTCCCTCAATGGAGATACGATACTGAGGTATACGTGGCAGTCGCACATTTGGTTTCAGCTTGATCATATAGGGTGAGATGTCCAAGAGACCCACGTCATTGGGACCTGTGGCCCATAGAGACGCAGGAAGGGAGCTCAATTCCGGTGGGAGTTTATCGATCGACAAGTACATAGGAGAGATTACTCTTCGACCTAATGTAAGCTCCACTCCTTCAGGGGAGCAGTACAATGTCGCATATAACCGTTTTAACAAATCCAAGCCCAAAAGATTCTCACCACAACCAGTAGATAGAATCAATGGAGCCTCCAACTCACGAGGACCAATAGTGAGGGGCAAAGGGCTGGAGACAGGATTTCTAACCGGGGCGCCAGAGAATCCAACGGAAACATTTGTTAAGCCAGACAAAGGTGCGCCAGGGAGTTTCGAATGCATGATGGAACTTTTCGTTGCACCAGTGTCTAACAGAAAAGGCTCGACTACGCCAGATGTAGCAACTGCGACGTAAGGCCCGCTCTGATCAACCGGAACTGATACTACTCCCTCTCTTTGTCGGTGGCTGTCCTAGTAATGATCGTTTGCAACAGTCTCATGTTCAACGTAGTAATCGTCCACATGATATTGTGTAGATCTAACTGACCCCGCATTTCGCTGGTCAAAACAATTATTTGTATCTGATGAATTCTGAGGGCGATCGTTCTGATTGTGAATGGTACCGCGGCCTCTACCTCGAGATGCCTGCTGAGGACCACCACGGCTTCCTCGTGATGACACACCATTCAGACGGTCACGCAAAGCGGGACAGTCGTATTTTATATGTCCCTCTCTTCTACAATATGCACATTGGTTATACCCAAGCATAGATCTAAAGTCAGAGGAGTCAGGACGTGACTGTATTCTGGAGGATTGTGATTGTGGTCTATATTGCTGTTGTAAGTCAGTGTGATTTGAACGCGGAGGATACGCTTGCTGCAACAAAACCTTCGTTTTCAGCTCCTTCGTTTTCTTATCTACACGATCACTTTCTTCTTTTTCCCTATTCTCATAATATTGAGCCGTCGCTAATATCTGTGCCGTGGTTGAAACAGCCCATGCACTTTCTGAATTTTTCAATTTGTTGCATAGTTCTGGCAACAAATTCAACACGAATTTGTCAACAAACAACCGTTGGCCTCCCTCAGTGCCCATATCCTGACCACTATGATCGACAAATGCCTCTTCGAATCTAGTAAAGAAATCGGAGACACTCTCGTCCTTCTTCTGCTTACAAGCTGCTAATTTATCCCAGTTTACCCTCATCGCCGGCATAAGCGTTTTCATGAACGTAATTATTCTCTGGGGCAGATCCGAAATTACCTGCTCTGGCTTAGCCCCACCAACTTGTCGGCCATCAGCCGCTATTATTGCAGCCCAATCACCGCCTAACTCATTCGCATGATTTTCCTGACGAATTTTCGCCCAAACGGGCTGTGGTACAACATTACCGAACAGCATGTCGATGTCGGCAAGGTTCATAATAGTAGCATCTACTAATTGAGACAACTCCTTGTAGTAACCCGCCGGATTCTTGCGTGGATCAGGTAAGGAATGTTTGACTTGTAAGACTTCTGATCGCTTCCATGGGAGGTGTATCCAAACTCTTTGGAAATGCGGAGGGATCGGAGGGGCAGCACCAGGATCACCTGGCATCCATACTGGTGGAACCTCTCTCATAGGGTACTGACCAGGAGCCGCTTTCCAATTCTCAGAGTCGTCATCAACCGCCACTCGAGAATGCACTGTCGACCTATGGGCTAACAGTCGCTCTAAGGCACGTCGTACATCTCCACCTACAATCATACCGCTCAAAAATTGACTCTGAAGTTCAATCATATCGGGCGGTACGTTATCTAAATTGTTATTATACCATTCTTCCCTCAAAAAGTTACACATTTCTTCGAACACGAATCTCTGTGTAGGCTCATTAAACTGAGAAAACGTCTCGAAAACCATGCGTGGAGGGTAGTTTGCAGGATGTCTTATCCACCTATGTGCCATTGTCACTAACGTCTCTTTTTCCCTCCCACTAGGGATCTGACTCCGTCTTTGGGGAGTTTCAGAAGTATCGGATGGAAATAACTGACCAGAAAGCGGTGAATAAAGGGTAGCAACAGTGTTAGGGATACGATTACGAACAGAAGGAGAAAGGAGAGCAGGAGCCACAACGTTTGAAGTGAAGGCAGACACAGCAGAGGCAGGCAAGGTAGTCGGGGTGGCAGGGACAAGAGGCAGAGAGGGTACAGTCAAAGGAGCAGTAGGAATAGAGACAGGTGGTGCGACAAACGTGGGACCAACAACGGGCTGACCCGCAGCCGCCGGAACAACAGGAGGGACAACAGGAGGAACAACAGGGGTAACTACAGGGGCCGTAGCACCCTGTGCGTAAGGAGGTGGCGATTTCATCAAATACGCTAACAGGGGATCCTCCTTCGAATCCTCTTCTTTCTTATCCTGACTAGTTGGTAAAACCGGATAACATTTGTCTATCCTCATATGATGTAGTCTAGTGGAAACTTCTATTTCTTTTTCTTCTTTATCTCGCTGACATTGTTGTACAACTTGCATTATCGGAACGAAACCTTCTCTTCGATCCTTTTTAAGCTGTTTGATTTCTTTCTGCTTGGCCTCTTTACGCCATAACCGAAAAGAATCAAACATAGCTGGTCTAGCTTTCCTTTTGAATAATTTAGCTTCAAGATTATCTAAAATCGTAAGTTCAAAACTTCCATGCGGTGGCCAACTAAGGACACCATCTTTTTTCGTGTAACGGACCCAATATTTATTATAAATAATAGGACCCACACCATGTCGACTATAGAGCTCATATATCGGAGTTCCAACTGGAGGTATCGGACACGAGTCCTCCAACCGGGAATCCTTGTTGCAACATTTAAAAAGACCAAGAAATCCACTATGGCTAGGCATCGTGCACACTAACCTAGTATCAAACTTCAAGGGTTACCGAAGCACTAATCCTTCGTGAAAACAAAACCCTCGGTTTTTGGCAATTGCAATTGTCAAAAAAAAACTAAGGACCAACAACTAAGAACCACAAATGCAATGGAACCATGCATACAACAAAGCTTAAAGAAGCTCGACAACAACTAAGGACTGGGAGCGACCCACAAATACTTAACTGAAAATACAATGGCGTCACCCGGAAGGCCCGTCTATCGTCTCGCTTGTACGAAAGGTCTACGCCAGGCGTCGAAAACAGGTCGACAGTCAGGGCATCAGTCCGCCGCAGCCGTCAGGAGGCGGGAATCTTCGCGGGAAAAATCTTCGGACCACTTATTTCGACAACAGGATCGATGAAGCGGGGTGCACCTTTTCCTCGGAGATTTCACACGAAGTTCCTCATAATCGTCAGGCTTTGGACCGGTACCGCCGATGTCGCCCCGCGTTGGGCGCCAACTGAAGGACTTGCATTATTTAAGGCCCAGCGGTGCCAGGGAACAACACCTAAAACCTTCGTGGGATACCTGTTCTGGCGCACTAAAGACAGAGACACGGGAGACTTCCTTCGGCGTCAAAGATCAGCGTTTATTACTGCAGGGATGCAAAAGTCATGGGAAGTACAACAGAGTGTAGGTTCCAAGAGTCTGCTTCAAATTGCATTTGTGTGTCGCTCTCTTTTATACAAGATCTTGTCATTGCACAATACGTAAGCAAAAGGTTACAGCTCAGTTCCCACAGTAAAATTCAAAAGGATCGCTTTCATGTATTCAGAACCCCGGAACATAATTACATTAACATCACCAGTTCCAACTGTAAAAGCACATCTTCCCATCATTAGGTACATTCCACTTGAGTTGTAAATGAGCAAGAGTAAAGAGACAAGAACAGCTGCTAGGAAGTCAGGCATACCTTACTGGGAAAGAGTGTGGGGGTAATATTGGAAACATGATCATAGGATCAAAGAGCTTGATCCCAGCACGTGCATGGCTGAAACAATAGGCCGGTACGGCAAGATTACCCTCAAGCTGAGCCATTTGCCTCTGCAGTGTCATTCCTCCGGTCATAAAGACGCATGAAAGGAATATGCGTCTTCCGTATGGCTTGGGAACTAACAGGTCACGATGCGGACACTTGCCTGTTCACTGACTACGTGAGGGCAAGAAACAAAATGGATGCCGTATCCGAAATGGAACCCAAGGGTCCAGATGTAGAAACACGTAAATGAGGCGAACCATTTCAGGTAGTGTAGTGAAAACGCGTACACTTACCGAACTCGCCATTTACGGTTCATAGATACCAAACTCGTCCATATTCGGCAATGCCCAAAACACTGTAACGATTTTCACGGAACCTCAGAGTGAGGGGAATGTGGGCACTAGAAACAGTTAATAGTGATGTGGTTGCGGCGCCTGTGTCCTTCTGCAGGATTCTCCCCGCGTGCATGACGCACATGTGCAGGTGGGTGGTTGTCCCCTTCCGACTCACTGCCAGAGATCTCTACAGGTATCCTGCGCTTGGTAGCAATGTTGTGGAGTATTGCACACACGGCCACGATGCGGCAGCAGACCTCAGGCTCGTATTTGATGGCCCCACCAGTCTTGTGAAGTATGCGGAATCTGCTCTTCAAAAGGCCAAATGTCCTCTCAATGCAATTTCTTGTGCGTATGTGTGCAGCATTGTAACGCCGTTGCTGTGGTGTTGCAGGGTTGAGGTATAGGGTGAGGAGGTACTCACGGAGACCGTAGGCGCTGTCACCTAAATGAAAGGAGCAGAGTGTGAGTGCCTGTTCTGCGCAGCTACATGATCACAGTGTACTATTTGGGGTCATGTGTACTTACCTAGGAGGTGTCCTTCGCCAAAGTCTCCCCTGGTCAGTCGTGTGTGAATGCCGCTGTGCCGGAATATGAATGCGTCATGTGTGCTCCCCGGGTATTGTGCCACTATGTCCGTGATGAAACTCTTAGCGTTGCACACCATCTGGATATTGAGGGAGTGGTAGGACTTGCGGTTGCGGTACATGTATTCCGTTTGTGCTGGTGGGCAGATGTGGATGTGGGTGCAGTCAATGCATCCAATTACATGTGGGAATTGCGCAACGTTGTAGAAATGTAGCTTGGTCTCTTTCTAGTCCTGTTGGGTGGTCGGGAATAAGATGTAGTGGTGTAGCCGGGTCAGCATAGCCTCCAGGAAACTCCTTAGGCAGCGGGACATGGTGCTCTGGGAGATCCCCCCTGCAACAGCGACTATCCCCTGGAAGCTTCCGGGGGCCAGTAGGTGCAGGCAGCACAAGACCTGGACATGGGTGGGCACGGCATTGGTCCTCCTTGTTGGGTGTTGCATCAGGGGGTCCAGGTCCCGGATCAGCTTGATGATCATTGGCCCATTCGGCGGTACTTGGAGTAAATTTGCTCCGCAGTTTGGCCCAGCAGGGTGACCCGCAGGTGGAATATTCGCTCCTGGATCCTGCGTCTGTTCCGTGCTGCAGCCTGGAGCCTTCGCCGCCTAACCACCATGCAGAGTCCTTGCATTGTGAGAGTCCTCATGCTACTACTGTGTTTCCTTAAGTGTGTTTGTTCAGGACTGCACCTGTGGCTCGTTAGTAAAAAAAAAAAATTCTTTATGGTTCCCACCTGCTTTTGGTTCTCCTTAACTTGCGCCTCGCAAATAGCGATTTTCAGCTTTTTCTCAGATTGCGAGTTGACATGAATTGCGTTTGCGATTATTTAGCGAAATCGCAAAACAAATCTCAGAATCCATGGATTCTCGCTATTTCCGATTCGCTATAGGGGTTCCTCCTAGATTCTGCGATTTATTTTGCGATTTCGCAATTTACTTTTTGCTAATTCGCAATTCCTGTGTTTTGGCATGATGAATTGCTTTTCTGTTAATTGCGATCGCAATAGCTAATTCGCAGCTATTGCGATCGCAATTTTGCTTCATGAATCTGGCTGTTAGCCTCTTATATTGGAGTTCCTTAGGGCTCAGCTTTGAGTCTTTGTTCGATCTTCATCTAGCACCACTGGACCAGTTGATTGAGTCTTGAGGTGTGCAGGTGGGATCTTATGCGGATGATACCCAACTACTATTGTCCTTCCATCAACACTCAGATTCTGCCCTCAGTAAGCTTAAAGAGTATCTAAAGGGAGCTGCTGGTTGGATGGATGCCAATATTCTCAAATTAAATTTGGCCAAAACTAAAGTTCTTTTGTTTGATCCAAGAGGCTCACCTTCCCCTAGTCTTTGGTGGCCTGAGAAAATAATTCCACCCGACCCCTGCTTCCACAGCCCAGAAACAGGTTCTGCAGGATGAAGATCAAACCTTGCAGGCAGGGACTGTATCAGGAAAGCCTTGAACTCAGAGTAAGGATGATTACCGGTAAGTAACTGGGACATTATGGGGCATGATGTTGGACCCCATCCCTCAAGATGCAGGGGGAAGGGAATGGGTAGGTGCGATTTTGCCGCTTGCCCTCAATTTTCTGTCACCAGACTATGACTCTGCCCCTTCAAGTTATGCGCCTCACTTTCCATCCTCCTGGCATTGAGACTTTCTCCCTTTGGCTTTAACTCTCCATCGCAATTACCTCCTTCTCCACTCCTCCTGCCCGTCTCACCACATTTTTCACAGCTCTACCGCAACTTTGTAAACTTGTTGCTTTGACTTCCCTCACTTAGTACACTAAGGAATTAAAATTATGACAACTCCTACCACAGTCCCAGCAGCTCTGACAATAATTTATAAGAAGTACAAAGAAGCTCCTGAAGACTTGCATGTCTGGTTGGACATACAAAATCGGACTCTACCATTACACGGGCTGCCCAGCGTTGGCCAAAGAACCCTTCCATGCCAATTTCAACGCCACCTGACAAGGAAGGCAGGCGCCTTGAAAATACTGGTAAGCGGGTCTCAACTATGTCAGGCACAACTGAAGGTGCAGCGAATTGGCTGGCAATCCTGGGCACATATGACTGCTAGATGTTGTCGGACATCGCCACATATCTTGACTGCCGGCTGAAAGATGAGGAAACAGAAACAAGAAGATTCTGCAGGAAGGAGAAATATCTGCATCGGAAATCATAGATTGTGCTCTGGACATCAGTCCTCAGACAATAAGCTTGGTTAAAGGCCACAACATTTCATCCTGAGGTACAAACTAAGATTGTTAGACGTGCCATATGATGGCGATGCTTTGTTTGTCAAGCACATTGATGATTCTTTACAAGCCGTGAAGGCTGACACTGACACCGCTAGATCTTTGGGCACCTTGAAGTTCCATAAAACATCTTTCAGAGGGGCAGGCGGAAGAGGTGCTTATTCATATGGAGGAGAAAACCAGAGATATCAGTCATGCCAACCTTTTCAGCAGCCCTTTCGATCTACCTACCAGCAGCACCAACCATATCAGACACCGCTCGCAGCAGCTTACTCCAAGCAGTCACCAAGGAGGAAGCAGACAGCAGCAGCAAGAGACACTAGCAGGAAGCAAAGACAATATTATAGTGCTGGTTACGCGCCCTACAGAACATCATCCAGGTAGAGCAAGAATTTCAAAATATCCCCATCAATGGCAGACGATCCCAATGGACAAATGGGTCCTGGACCTCATCACGAATGGCCATACTTTGGAATTCACCCGAAATCCACCTACCGCTCCACCAAAACGAGCACCTCCATCTCATCTTCATCTTCTCCGAAGGGAAGCACTATCTATGCTAAGCAAGGGTGCCATAGAAAAGATCCCAAACTCTCAAAAAAGAATGGCCTTCTATTCTTGTTTCTTCTTGGTCATGAGAAGATCTCAGGGAAACGGAACAAGTACTTGAAGAAGCAATTGTTTCGTATGATCACTCTTCAAGAAATCCTGCACCTCATCAAACACAGAGATTTCATGAAAACAGTATGCTTATTTCCCTTTTTCCTATCCATCCGAATCTCACATTTTTCAGATTCAGAGTAGCTGGCACTCACTACCAATTCAAAGTAGTCCCATTTCATCTCAGGTCCACTTCCTGGATAATTACGAAGTGTCTGGCCCCAGTGGCGGCCTAATTAGGACAAAAGGGCCTCTAGGTTTCCCGTATCTCGATGACTGGCTCATAAATTCACTATTCGCTCGTCAAGCCTCGAAGGATACAATAGCCTGTCTGCAAAAATTTTAATCTTTGAGCCTCACCAGTCAATTAGCAACATTCTCTCCTTCGTCCCACAACAAAGATACATTTCCAAGAAGCGATCGTGGATACATTGCAAGACAAAGCATCCTTGTCACAAGAAAGACAAAAGAAACTCATGATGTTGGCACAGAATTTATCAAAAAGAAAATCAGTTCCTTTTTGCCTTCTCCAATCACTTCTTGGCATTATGTCATCTGCCATTTTACTAGTGCCTTGTGCCCCTCTATGGATGAGACCCTTTCTGGAAGGATTTGATGAACAATGGGTGCAGACAAACAATTAATTTGAAGATGCCATCAAACTTGCACCATTCATGCTAACAGCTCTTCCTTTGAGGACAAACTCACAAAATCTCTCGTCAGGGCTCTGGTTTTTGTCCCAGATCCCCAAATATACCATTACAACACAAAAAACACAGCATAGCATAGCATAACAAAACACAACAAAGCATAGCATAACAAAACACAACAAAGCATAGCATAACAAAACACAACAAAATAGAAAAGCATAACAAAGCATAGCACAGCATAACAAAACATAGCATAGCATAACAAAACACAACAAAGCTAAGCATAGCATAAGAAAACATAGCATAGCATAACAAAACACAACAAAACATAGCATAACATACCAAAACAAAGCATAGCATAACAAAACAAAATAAAACATAGCATAACAAAACATAGCAAAACACAACAAAACATAGCATAGCATAACAAAATACAACAAAACATAGCATAGCATAACAAACATAATATAGCAAAGCATAGCATAACAAAACAAAACATATCATAGCATAGCAAAGCATAGCATAGTATAAAAACACAACAAAACATAGCATAGCATAACTAAACATAGCATAACAAAGCATAGCAAAGAATAACTAAACATAGCATAGCAAAACAAAGCATAGCATAATAAAACACAACAAAGCATAGCATAGCACAACAAAACATAACATAATAAAACACAACAAAGCATAGCATAACAAAACACAACAAAGCTTAGCAAAACAAAACACAACAAAGCATAGCATAACAAAACATAGCATAGAATAACAAAACACAATAAAGCAGAGCATAACAAAACACAACAGAACAGCATAACAAAGCATAGCACAGCTTAACAAAACATAGCATAGCATAACAAAACACAGCAAAGCTTAGCATAGCATAACAAAACATAACATAGCATAACAAGACATAGCATAGCATAACAAAACACAACAAAACATAGCATAACATAACAAAACAAAGCATAGCATAACATAACAAAACACAATAAAACATAGCATAACAAGAGTCATTGACCCCTCTAACGCCCGACTCCCATCTCTTCTTGATGTGCCCGTGCACACGCCCAGATGCTCCCTCCCCGAGTTCTACCCCCCAGTTACTTGGCAACACCGCTGTACGGACTCTGCAGACCCAATCCAATGATCCCCATGATGGTGACTCACATGCTTGCGCTTGTTTTCCTTTCTCTTTGAATTTTAACCTGCGTTTTCTAGCTTATGTGATTACTTATATGGTCTGTATTGTTCAGATAACGAAATGCCAATAAAAACAAGTTAAAAAAAAAAAACATGGCAGAACAAAACATAGCAAAACACAACAAAACATAGCATAGCATAACAAAATACGACCAAACATAGCATAACAAACATAGCATATCAAAGCATAGTATAACAAAACAAAACACATCATAGCATAGCAAAACATAGCATAGCATAGTATAAAAAAACACAACAAAACATAGCATAGCATAACTAAACATAGCATAACAAAGCATAACAAAACATAGCATAGCAAAATAAAGCATAGCTTAATAAACACAACAAAACAGCATAGCATAACAAAGCATAGCATATAACAACCACACACACAACCACACAACCACACACACAACCACACACACAACCACACACACAACCACAAACACAACCACAAACACACACACACAACCACACACACACACAACCACAAACACACACACAACCACAACTACACGCACAACCACACACACATGCACAACCACACACACAACTACACACACACACACAACCACACTGTTAGTGCACAGTTTCAACAGACACCATCAGTCGTCAGTGCACGCTTTCACCGGGTACAAACACCACCAGCCATCAGTGCACGCTTTCACTGGGCACACACACCACCGCTTACATACTAATTTCTTTCATATTTTTGACTGATATCTTTTGTCTACTTTATCTACTTTTTCATTTTTATCTCCGTTTTTTCCCCTACTCTGGTCTCTTCTTGCTTTTCCGGCTCTCTCAACTAGTTCTCTCCTTCCTGTTAAAATGAGCAGAATGACTTCAAGAGCTATTCCTTTTGAGCTACTGATCCTAAATATCTCTCAATGAGGAGAGTCCCAGAAGAGTGTCTGACAACCCCTGAAACATCTGCTAAGACAGGCACTCTGCAAAGAGGTAGGCCCAAAAAGCCCTGCAGACACGCCTCATACAGACACACACACACTGAATTCATGTTGGTGACTCCCTCTCTCCTGCTTTGCTTCTCTGATCCTAACTCCCATCCCACAAGAACATTATTTTTTGCAACAATACCCACTTACACAACACCTTGTCAACTAGATTAATTATCTTATTTTCTCAAACACAAAAGATAGCTTCACTGACTGCACACCAGAACACCAAAGTCATATCCATCCATCAATCAGACGGTATTTGTATAGCGCTGCTTATCACCCCCTGGGGGTATCCAGGCGCTGTTGGGACGCCGTCGCATGCCGGAGTCGTGCCTGAGTCCTGCCCGTCTGCGCCCGTCCGCGACAGGACGCGCTGGACGTGGCTGGACTCTGGCCCCCCCTCCTGGTCGGTCTACTCTACATCATGCGGTGCTACACCAGGGATAGTCTGGTTGCCATTGAGAGGTCGCGGCCACCCTGCTCTACACCTAGGGTGGATCCCTTATGCGGCCCGTTATCGTGTGGCTGCGGATGCTTTACGCTGGCTGCCCCCGTAAGCAGGAGATGCGGGGACGTCCTGCGCACGCCCCTAAGCCCGTCGCCAGGTATTAGCATTTGGAATCTTAACGCTAGGTCGCTTGTCAAGCACCATCTTGACATTAATGACCTGCTAGGCAGGGAGTTGCCTGACCTATTCTGTGTAACAGAGACCTGGCTGCAGGATGCTGACACGGCCATTGTCAATCTGGCCTTCCCGCCGGAATACTCGGTATTCACCTTGAATAGGACCTCAAGAGGCGGGGGTATTGCTCTTGCCGTCAAGTCCTGTTACCCTACTACATGGCATGGGCAAAAGATCCCGGGTTGCGAAAGCGCCCTGTTTAAGGTCGCTATTACATCCAACTTCACCCTGTCGGGACTTGTAATTTATAGGCCCCCGGGGAGTGAAGTGGCCTTTAGAGCAGCGTTACCTGAGGCTATTAGCAATCTGGCTACGGGGTGCTCCAATTTTACCATCATTGGAGATTTAAATCTGCACTTTAACAACTCCAGTAGTCCCTCAGTATCCAGTTTCCTGGCAGACCTTGAGGCGTTACAGCTGAATCAGTTGGTGACGCAGCCCACACACTCAGGGGGTCACACCCTTGACCCGTTTTTTACCAATCTGACGGAAGTCTGTGTCACCAGCTACACACCTCTGGCATGGACTGATCACTATTTGATACAGTTTCACTGCCCTATCGTGGCTAGTCCTTCTAAGCCAGTGGTGTGTTCTGTTCCAAGAAGACGCTGGAACAAACTTAAGCTGGATAAGTTCTTTCATCTCTTATCAGCTGACCCGCTTGACGTCTTAGGTCCGCCGGACCAGATGTACGACAGGTTTAGCGACTGGGTCTCCAGGGCCTTGGACACCCTCATCCCCTTGGTGACCTGTAAAACTGGATCTGGCAAGGCCAGCCCCTGGTACGACGACTCTCTGCGGGCTCTGAAGGTTTCTTGCAGGCGCGCAGAGCGGGCATGGCGCAAAGCCTATTCCAGCTCTAAGAAAGTCTTATATCAGGCAACAGTGAAGGTGTATCATCGGGCGGTGTGTAGAACTCGTGCCGCTTTTTATGCGACACAATTCAGGAACAGTTCGAACCCGGCAAAGGCTATCTTTAAGGTATTGAAAGACCTCACTGCCAAAAAAGTTACAACATCACACCAGAGCTCTGTGGAGCACTGTGAAAAGTTGGCAGAGTTTTTCCTGGAAAAGGTGAATGCCATCTACCGAGCCTTTCCTGTGGTCGTTCCCTCGGCGATTACATCTTCTAAGCCACTACCATCTGAGGGACTATGTTCTCTACCTTTGTTAAACTCTGATAGCCTAGGCACTTTGGCCCGCAGAGTGAAGTCTGGGTCCCCTGAGGATCCACTTTGCCCTGAAGTGTTCAAGGACCTTGCGGCACATGACATCTCTCCGCTTTGTTCCTTGGTCAATGCGTCACTTACATCTGGCGTAGTTCCACTGAAGTGGAAGCGAGCCATGGTTCGTCCGATCCTGAAGAAACCTAGCCTGGATGGGAGCAAGCCGGAGAGCTATCGGCCTATTTCACTCTTGCCGTGGCCGGCTAAGGTGATGGAGGCACACGTAAATGCCGCTCTCTCGGAACATCTCCGTCGAGCTGATATACTCGACGCCACGCAGAATGGGTTCAGGGCAGGTCATAGCACGGAGACGGCTCTGCTTTACATGGTGGAGCACCTTCGCTCCGTGCTTGACGCGGGACAAACGGCAGCGCTGGTGCTATTAGATCTAAGCGCTGCCTTTGACACCGTCTCGCACCCTATCCTTCTGCAGCGTTTAGAGGAGGCTGGTGTTACCGGCACTGCTCTCGACTGGTTCCGGTCGTTTTTAACCAACCGGGCCTTTAGCGTGACCGTCCCACCCTATCAGTCAAAATTCCATCCGTTGAACCTGGGCGTCCCCCAAGGCTCCTCGTTGAGTCCTACGCTGTTCAATCTGTACGTAAGGCCGCTAGCTGAGGTTGTCAAACAATGGGGTATGACCATGGTGTCATATGCCGATGACACCCAGCTAGCGGTCACGATCAGCGGGGATGCTGAAGTCGACGCTCCTAGGTTTCAACAAGGACTGAGGGCGGTCGCTAGCTGGATGACGCTCAATTGTCTCCAGCTAAACGCTAGTAAGACCGAGGTGATGGTATTTGGTAGGCAACCGGAACTGTGGGGAGAGAGATGGTGGCCGGAGGAGTTGGGTCCTGCTCCCATCCCAGTCGCCGAGCTTAAGAACCTCGGGGTCTGGTTGGACCCTTCCCTTACGTTTGCATGCCACACTAAACGCACGGCTGCTTGTTGCTTCGGCATCTTGCGTGGGCTCCGTCCTGTGCTAAAGTTCTTCGATGCCCCCACTCGGCAACTCATGATCCAAGCTACCGTCATCTCCAGGCTGGATTATGCTAGTTCTTTGCTGGCCGGGTTGAACGTAGCTGAGATCGGGCGCCTGCAACGGATCCAGAATGCAGCAGCGAGAGCGGTGGTAGGCCTTCCAAGATTCTGTCCTACCTCCAGCACCATACGAGCGCTGCATTGGCTCCCGGTGGCGCAGCGGATTCAGTTTAAGGTCCTCTGCGTCGCCTATAAGATCTTGAAGGGGTCCCCGGCAACGATCCTTACGACCCTCATGGTCAACTACATCCCAGCACGACCCTTAAGATCGGCAGACCTCGAATTGGCCGTGGTACCGCGCTTTAAGCGAGGCAGGGCCGGTGGACGCTCATTTCGAGTGCGGGCCGCTGCTTTGTGGAACTCCTTACCCCCGGCAATTCGCGCTATGAGCGATTTGCTTTCTTTTCGTCGCGCCGTGAAAACATTTTTATTCCCTTAGTTATTTTGCTTGTGCTGCTTTTATTTAGTTGTGTTGTGTAGCTGCCTTGTCGGGCGCCAGGACGCTCCTTAGCTGGAGCATCTGTGCGCCTAATAAAAATCACATAACATAACATAACATATAGTTGGCAAAGTGCTGCCAGCTCCACAGCTGTACTAAAGCAACCCATCAACATACGCCTTGGAGGCACTCAGATAATCTTACGTAAATGTACTGCACACATTGTTCAATAACTTTTACCAGACTTGTGATGCTGCCTAGAAAACCATCTCCATAGCTGGGGGGCCGATGGACAACTGACCCCCCAGCTCAATGAAAAACACCAAAGTGCTTCAGCACACCACAGACACTGACCACTAGGAAGGGCTTTACTAGAATCAGCTCATGTTAGTTTCACGTTAAGGAACAATAAACTTGACTATACAAAGCCTTTAAGAAATCACTACAAAACACAACAAAACAATTAACAATTGATTGATGGAAATCTCCCAATGTACGAAAGGACACACATATGAAAGCACTACAATACCACAGCGGCGGCTCCTTTGCTATGCCAGAGGAGCATCACCCCCCCCAAAATGGCACGAAATGAAAATTAAATTGATAATAAACACTTTTTTATTATCATTTCATTTTTCCTTTCCTGACAAGTCTTTGGGGGCAGGCCAGGGGGGAATACAGGCACTGAGGGGGAGTGGTGGGCCCTGCCTCCAGTGAACAAGATGGTTTGGCCGGCCAAACCGTCATGCGCACTGAAGCTGTCTCCAGCCCAAGCTGCATTGCCAGGTTGGACAAAGCAGGAACAGGCTCCCAGTCTCACTGGGAGCGTAAATTCACAGAACTCAGGCCAATCCTGACACTGCTTTCATGCTGCCATTCAAGCAAGCCGGGCTGAAGACGGCTGGAATGCCAGAAACCGGTCCTCGGAAGCTTGTTTCCGGTCCAGGGAAGACATGGCTTGTCAGTTCGGGCTGGACTGTTCCCATGAGGCACAGGGTCAGACTGATTTGCATATGGCCATGTCTGAACTGGGGTGGCAGAGTGGGCTAAAGAACGGTGATGGATTAAACCCAGATCTTTTGACTGGGTGTGAGTGTTTGATTGATTCAGATGCTCCGTCCATCACCACCCCCTTTTGTACCGTTCATGCTGCCACCAGCAGCATGAGAGCAGTGTCAGGATTGGCTGCTGTGGAGTCTGGGAGCCTGTGCTTGGAGGGGAGGAGAGGAGCAAAAGAGCGTGAAGCAGTCGGTCAAAGATACGTTTTTTTTCCGTCACCACGCCCTACCATTTTTGGTCAACACTAACCGCTATTGCAATACCATACTAATGGTACAAACCTAACAGAACAGATAGAATGACAACATAACATTACTTTAGAAAAACAGATACCCACACATTACACACATTAACCCTTCACTGCCCAGTCTAATGCCCCTTGACATACACTACTAACTCAGCATTGCACATATTCGCCCATTTTCCACAACCCAAGAGAAATGTACTCACTTGCCCCATTTCCACAATGTCACAACAATGCACAAATTTACCACAATGTAGCACAATTCATTGACACAATTAAAAGTGCTTTCTTTTTATATTTGCTGTTCGAAGTGCGTACCTGTTTATTTTTGTACTGTCTGCGACATCAAAATAATGAGCTGGCAACCCTAATCGTAAGACTGGAAGTTTGTTGCAAGATCAGCACATTATTTATTTCCTCCACCCTCGATCCCTGAATAATGCCATAATAGCAATAGTTTAACTTATATCTGGAACCCTACGCCGTCATCAATAACATGCTGAGTTACTTCAAGTGTTTGGGAATGCACCCTGCATTCAGACAACTCACTCCTCATTCTCCCCCTTCACTTTCACGCTCACCCTGCACTCACAGCGATCACAATGCTCTCACACTGATCACATGCCCTCACACCATTCACCCACTCACCCTACACTCACAGCGATCACTCTGCACTCACAATGCACTTGCGCTGTTCACCCTGTACCTCACCCAACAGTCACACGAGTACACTACTCACCCCGCACTCATGTGAAACTTCACTCACCTGTCCCCCTCACTGCTCAATCTGCAATCTCACTCAAACAAGTCCATCACTAACCATGCATTCATTCGTCCCACTCTGCACTTACATCCGCACCCAAAATCATATGGTCACCTCACTCACCCTAAAGTCACTCCTTTTACCCTACTCTCACAATGTCGCATCGCTCACCGTGCACTCACATGGGCACTCCTACCACCCACACAGCGCAGAGGGTTAATGTGCCTGCTACAAAGAACGGGTGCCATGTGGATCACAGAACCAAGTGTGAGTAAACTATGAGTAGCGCCAATAAAAAACTGAAATGTTTGTCTGAAAGGGGCTATAAAGAGATGAGGTGCATTGCTGGTGAGTATTAGTGAGGGAATTCATGGAGGAGAAAATGGGGGAGGGTCGCCAAAAAAGACTGTTACAGCGTGTGCGGCCAGTGCTCGGGCCAACCCTGGCTGGGAGTGTTAGCCATTAACACAACAAGGAGCACAGAGGGAAAACCAGGACACAGGTCGCCCTCCACTCATAAAGTCATTCAAACTATAATGACCTGGTTCTACTCAGGCAATGTTCTTTAGTCTCTTTTATACGAATGTACTGCTCGTTGCAAATCTTTACAACTCTCTCCCCTATCTTCAAAGTTCATGAGGTAGAAAGTACACCGTTATCATGCCAGATATTATTAAAAAACCTTAATCCCTTACTAGACAGTCATGCTGAATGAACAACACACAACAATGTATACTGTGAAAATAATTTGAGAAAGCGAGATGACCCCTCACGGGCGAACCACCAACGGGGAACCTGGTCGGTACTCACCAGTGTTGCCCTGTTCTCATCATCGGCAGTCATCAAGCTTGAAAAGAAATGTGTCCAAACAAACATAGAGGTGTATGTGCAAAAAGGAAGTGCAGTGGAAAGAATAATGAAAGACACATACAAAAAACGAACAATGTGCTGTAGACAGACAGGAAATGCACGCTTATACGACCTTTATTCCATTCCTTCGTGCTGCCTATCTACTTAAAAAGCATAACACCCAAATACAGCATTAAGCAACTACAAGATTACCAATTAATCTTTGCAATGGGCCTTCCAATGCTCCGGAACACTTTGTCACGCTTTAAGTAACTTTTGTTCCCTTTGAGCTAGAATCATGTTTCTTTAGTTCAAATCTGCAGATTAGGGAGAAAATGCAGTAAAACTATAATTATGTGGAAAACACTGCTGATGCAGAAACTCATAATTCCAGTGGCCCTGGCTTTAAGTGACTCAATCAATTAATAGCTGGTAAGAAGGCTGTTTTTTTTAACTATCTGCACTACCACCACACCCTTCGCTTTCAGGCAGAGGCACCTCAAAGTCAGTATTAACCATTCAGGGGCAGTTTTTTGTGAAAGCTGAGTCAAAGGGGTGGCAGGTAGAAGGCAAGCAGGGTTGCATTCAAATGCAGAGCCCTAATCCTCTTGATCCCTGGGACCTCACATTAATGGTCTAAGAGACAGAGGAAAGGAGCGAGATTCATAGATTTGTCAAAGAGAAGGCCCAGAATAGGGAGCACTGTGTGGGGACTTATTTTTATGTTTACAAATGGCCAGAGACAGTTTCTTCAGAGATATACCCCAAAGAAGGGGACAATATAAGAGTTTTGTTTAGGAACATTCATTAGTGAAGCTGGTACTGCTGCCAAGTGTGTAAGTAGACACTGCTGGTTATCATTAAGGACGCAGATGCAGCAGGACTGGGGCCCAGGGATTTGAGGGGCCCACTGCATCTCCGTTATGACTGTCTACCTTTAAAAAAGGGGCATTGGAGCTTATTTTCCTTTCAAGCATTAGGACCGAGGTGATGATCCATCATGGTGGGGAAGAGGTAAAAGATGCAGAGGAGATAGCCTGCTACTCAGGACTGCGGTTATTATTAGTGCAGCAGGTAGAGTTTCATTGGGTTCAAAGAGTGTGAGGGGCTCACAACACCCCCATTATGGGGAGCAGTTTATTTGGGATAATGTCTGTTTTTGTTTGATGCATTTGCTGTTTTATAAGTCTTATATTCAGTGTGGTTCATAAGCTATAGAAAAAACATTCTTGAAATCATCTCATAAGCCCCGGGGGTGGGGCGGGCTGACCTCAAAACATTTTGTTTAGGGGGCTCAGAGTAAAAATGTTTGAAGACCTCTGCTCTACATGGATAAGACATAACAACTATAGATGTAATGCAGCTGGCACCAAGGTATTAATATTAGTACTACGTCTTTACAATGCCACCTGATTTATTTATTTATTTATTTTAAAGGTTTTATATAGCGCTGGCTGCACTTGAGGGTATCAGAACATTTTACATCAACATTGGAGATGATAGGAAACATAAAATAAACAATATATGAGGCAAATAACAACAAACATCACATGAGAATAAAAGTATAAATAGAATAACATGATGATCATCGTGCATAAATCGTAATAGAGAGAAAATAGTTATGATCAGTGGGTCGTTGTTACGAGTAAACTATATAATAAAGTAGGGAGGACAAGTAAGACAGTCTCCTGAGGGGGCGGTAGTATGATGAGGGGGGACCTAGGCTCTAAGTTACCCCAAGAATTTGGTGAGGAGTTGAATTTTAAGGTCTCGCTTGAAGCTGTCATAGGAGGGGTTGCATCGGAGGTCTTTGGGGAGGGCAATCCAAAGGGTAGGATTTAGATGAGCTTTTTTTGAGATGATGTGGAATGAGAAGAAGGGTGTTGGAGCTGCTCAACAATCTGGTGCTGCCAGATCTTGCCTATTACTTAATTACTTAAGTAATAGGCAAGAGAGTGTTGTAAATAACCATGAAAACAGAATAGGGTTTTTGCTATCTAGAAAAAAGGAATTGCTGTGATGTACACACTTCGCAGAGTATGAAACCAAAGCGACTAATATACTCTATCTGAAAACTCTTTGCCTTAGAGAACGGTGTTCATGTTCTTTCAGCCAGTCTCAGAGAGCGCCTTTCATTATTAAGGTCAAAGGTGAGCCATTTTTTAGAGGGGACAATTTTTTGGATCTTTATTTTTAGTGGGGCGAGCTTGTCTAGAACCTCTGAGATAGTTTTATTAAAGTGCTCGGTGAGTTCATTTGCATTGGAGGAGGGGGCAGAGTGACCGAGATGGGATTGGAGTTCATGCGCTAACACTCCAGGGAGGATTTGCCTAAGATTTCTGGACATAGTTGTAGTTTTAATGTTTTGTTTAGGGGCGGGTGGCGCTGGGGTGAGATAGTACACAGGATAAGATGATTGTCAAGTACACGCACCTTAAGACTTGATCTTCCACAGGAGCAGATGACTAAACCCCCAAATCCCCACACCCCACTGCAAAAGGACCACCTCCACTTCCAGTAGAGAGGGGTAAAAGGGGAATGGGATAAAAAGAGAGACTCCACTGCTGGTACCTCTGCTACTTCAGGTGTTGTTACTTCCGTCTTACTAGTGAGGAATCTGTAACACACAAACACAACTATTAACTCTCACTTTCTAATATATATTCTACACTTTACCCTTCCATACCACCCAACCTCCCAGTCGTGTCTCCGACCTTTTTCCCTGCAGTGATTAGCCACTCCCTTTTGGACCAAATGATGTAGTTGTATAGCAAGTAGAATCTTGGTCCATAGAATAGGTGACTTGCGGATAGGCCACTTGATAGGTGAGGTGGTAGACAAAACATATATATATATATATATATATATATATATATATATATATATATATATATATATATATATATATATATATATATATATATATATATATATATATATATATATATATATATATATATATATATATATATATATATATATATATATATATATATATTGTTACTTACTAAGTATGTGGCAACTGAGTTAATTGTTAATTCACAAAGTCTCTAGTTGTGTAACTTAAATTACCCTCTAAACTCAAGAGTTTTAATGCCATTCACAGAGTCACTGGTTGTTTAACTAAACAATTCTCTCAAGGTTCCGAGAGTTTAAATGCTGGAAAATAATCTTTCCTTCTTATTACTGAAGTCGGCTGTGGCATGGAAGGACTCTGTAAGTTCAACCGCTGTTCCCACGACGAACCTTTGAGCTCTTGGACTGAGCCCCCAAAAACAAAGTGCAAGCTCTTAGACTGTCCAAATTAAATAATACACCTAGGCAGGAGGCGAGCGACAGATTCCCCGCAATACTTACTTGCGAGGACAGAAAAGCTGGTACTGTGAATAGAAAGAGCTCACCAGATGGCGCTACCAGCTTGGAATTCTTCTGGAATGCCAAAATTCCCGTCGGAAAAACAGGAGTGCTGATGCTGCAGAGAGAGTCAGGCGGAGACACGACTTCTAGCCTCCCCAGACTGGTGTTCTCAGAACAAAATTAAGCGCAGACAGAAGAAAAATCCGAACGCCTCAGAAATTCCGTTGAAGTGCGAAATGCTCAAGGAGAGCGAGCGCGAACACCTGTCTTCCTAATAACCACTAGAATGCTGACTGAGCAGAAAGGACACTCGAGCCTCCCTTGAATATTTGTTGGTTATTGTGTCTTAAATTGGTTGATGTCCTTAAAAATGAATGTGCCCAAAGGGAAGTTCTATTTGACATATGAGCAGAAAGGACAACCAGAATGGCGACCATTATACCCCCCAGGGAAACCGGTGACTTAATGAAAATCCCTTAGCTAGAGAATCGGCGCAGCCGACTCCAGGGATAGTTCAAGATCCTCTTCCTAAACCCTTTACCTGACTGATAAAGCAACCGCTGTCTTGGCCTACCATACCTGACAGTACCCCCCACCAAAACCCCCCCTTCCTATTCCTTGGGTCGGTGTGGGTGAGCCTTATGAAACTCTCTGACCAATCTAGGAGCGTGAACATTAGAAGCTGGCTCCCAAGACCTATCCTCCGGCCCAAAACCTTTCCAATCCACCAAGTAAAAAATCTTACCTTTCCTTAACTTAGAATCAATGATACGCTTAACCTCAAACTCTTCTCCTGACTGAACTGAAATAGGATCGGGTGGGAGCTTCTTCCTCAAATTTGGTGGATTTCTCTTGATCAGCGACACATGAAAAACTGGATGTATCTTAGATTTAGCTGGGAGCCGGATCTTAACACTAACTGGATTCAACATCTTGTCCACGAGATAGGGACCCACAAAACGGGGCTGAAATTTTCGATTCCCCTTCAGTCTCATATTCTTGGTGGAAACCCAAACCTCATATCCCGGTTCAAACACTGGATTATCTCTTCTTTTCTTATCAGCTTGTTTCTTATGTGCTTCCTTTGCTCTTACTAAATTTTGAGTAGCTATCTGAAAAGCCTCTTGTAACTCCTTGACTACCTCCTCAACTGCTAAAACATCACTTTCAGATTTGCCTATTAACATGTTTGGATGCCTATCAGAATCTAAATAGAATGGGGGAATATCACGTAGATGAGTGGACGGCATTATTATATGCAAACTCGGCCGCCCAAATCAAATCGGGCCACTCCCCTTCCTGATTCATCAAATAGAGATGCAAATACTGCTTCAAATCTTGATTAACCCTCTCTGTCTGGCCATCAGTCTCAGGGTGGAAACTAGAGGAAAACCGAGAGTCCACTTACAATCTTTCCAGGAAAGCCCTCCAGAAGCGTGAGATGAATTGAGGATCTCGATCTGAAATGACAATCTTGGCAATACCATGGGCCTTGACTACGTGTTTAGTGAAAAGGTTAGCCAACTGCACTGCCGTGGGAAGAGACTTGAGGGGGATGAAATGACTCATCTTGGAGAAATGATCTACCACCACCCAAATAGTGGAAAGTCCCTGACCAGAGATGAGGTCCACTATAAAATCCATTGAAACTGTATGCCAAGGATAGGGAGCAACTGGCAAGGGCAAAAGTAAACCTTGTGGGGCCTGTCTGGAAGCCTTCCCTTTAACACACAGTTCACAGGAGGCCACATATTGTCTCACCTGAGTGTCCTAGTCAGGCCACCAAAATTCACGCCTGATCAATTCAATGGTTTGCTTTACCCCCTTGTGTCCTGCCATAGGATCATCATGAAAATGATCCATTATTCTCTCTTGTAGATCTCTTCTTGCAACAAACAATTGACCCAGATGGAAGGGTTTGCCATCCTTGATTTCTCTACAGACATCTTCCTGACTCCAAACAAGCATTTCTTCTTTGGACATCGATTCTCTTATCTTGTCCTATAATTCGGGGAACCAGATTGTTGCAACGATCTTTTCCGTGGGAATGATATGTCCTACTTCCCTTCTCTCTTCTTGATCTCCAACATCCAAACGAGACAAGTACTGGCAACTGAGGTTTTTTTTTTGGGTATTCCAGAATTACAAGGCGCACAACCAGAGTGTCCGTAAAGTTAAAGTTTGAAACAAAGGTATTCAATAGTTGGTACAGGCAATGGGGCGAACGGTAAAACCTCACAACCGCTCCACGATGGACCAAGCTTGGTACATACTAGAACAAGAAGAAAACCACAATGCCCCTGCACTCGTACAGAAGTGTAATTAAGGTGTATGGTAACAACACTGTCAATTCGCTCAGTATGAGGGAAAAATTAGAACAACATCCAACTCATTCAAGTAGATCAATTGTCGGTAATCATTTTTCAGACAAAATAGGGAAGGAAAATCAGGATGTAATCCGTTGTTGGTACGAAAGAGTTTCGTTTATTGTTCCTTTAGGTAGGCCAACACGTGTTTCATCGCAGGGAAACAGACTGCGAATCTTCAGGGCCTAATAGGTGAGGTGCAAAGGCCACCTCGGATAAGTGTATTCAAAGGATCCTGTAAGGCGGAGTTTCACTGGGTGAGTGAAGTCGCACTCCGAGACCGGATAAGTCTCTTAAATAAAGCACAAAGTGTAAACCGGGAGGAGAGGATTGACAGGTAACTTCAAATACGTGACGTTGTCAACAAACACGAAAGGCGGGTACACCTTATCGTAGCAGTTCTCCCTCTTGAGTTTCCCGGCGCCGTTTTTCGAAAACTTATCCGGTGATGAAACACGTGTTGGCCTACCTAAAGGAACAATAAACGAAACTCTTTCGTACCAACAACGGATTACATCCTGATTTTCCTTCCCTATTTTGTCTGAAAAATGATTACCGACAATTGATCTACTTGAATGAGTTGGATGTTGTTCTAATTTTTCCCTCATACTGAGCGAATTGACAGTGTTGTTACCATACACCTTAATTACACTTCCAAACGAGACAAGGCATCCGCTTTCCCATTTATGGTACCTGGCTTGTAGGTTAACACAAAGTTGTAGTCGGCAAAAAATAGAGACCACATCAATTGCTGAGGAGTCAGAGTGCGAGCTGATTTTAGAAACTGTAAATTACCATGGTCAGTAAAAACAGTAACGTCATGTGGAGCCCCCAACACATAATGACTCCATTCCTGAAAGGCGTCCTTTACAGCCAGGAACTCCTTATCTGCTATGGAATAGTTGATTTCAGCTGCTGTTAACTTCTGTGACCTGTAAGCGACTGGGTGTAACTGCCCAGTGGTCTTGTGCCTTTAAGACAAGATGCCTCCAATCGCTAAATTGGACGCATCAGCTTCAACAAAGAAAGGTTCTTCTGGGTTTGGATGCTGTAAGATAGGAGGGGAAGTGAACAATTCTTTTAAATCTTGAAAGGCCTTTTCCGTTTCTATACTCCAAACAAACTTCTCCTTCTGCTTTAAAAGCCGAGTAATGGGGGCTACCTTGGCAGAGAAGTTAATGATGAATCGTCTATAAAAGTTTGCGAACCCAAGGAACTTTGAATTTCTTTCACATTACATGGCGAAGGACAACCCTTAATCGCTTTCACCTTGGAATCATCCATTGACACTCCTTCTGGGGATAATACAAATCCCAAAAATTCCACCTGAGTGGAATGGAAAACACATTTCTCCAACTTCACAAACAATTGGTGATCAATCAGTCTTTGCAAAATGGCCCGCACATGCCGAACGTGGTCTTCTGGATTAGCTGAGAAAATGAGAATATCATCAATGTAAATCACAGCACATCGATCTAAGATTTCCCGAAGCACATCATTCACAAAATGCTGGAAGGCAGCTGGGCATTGCACAGGCCAAATGGCATGACCTGGTACTCAAGTAGGCCAAACCGTGTTCTAAAGGCAGTTTTCCATTCTTCACCTTCAGCCATTCGCACCAGATGATAGGCGCCTCTGAGATCCAGTTTTGTATAGACACGAGCATTCTTTACTTAATCCAATAACTCATAAATCAAAGGTAGCGGGTAATGATTTTTCTTCGTGACTGCATTCAAGGCGCGGTAATCGATGCACGTCCTCAGAGTACCATCCTTCTTCGGAATGAAAAAAAGTGGGGAAGAGACTGGGGACTGGGAGGGTCGAATAAAACCATTGGCCAAATAGCGATCTAAATACTATTTTAAACTATTATTCTCATTTTCTGAAAGAGCATAAATTCTGCTGCAGGGGAGAAACGCTCCAGCCTCTAATTCGATCTTACAATCATAATCCTGGTGAGGAGGAAGCTTTTCCGCCTCGATTTCGTCAAATACCGCCGTCAAATCTTGATATTCCACTGGAATCTCTGGAACTACCACGGCACAAATCACCAAAGGCGAATCCGTCAGCAGAAAGGTTTGAGAAGGGAGACTCGTGCCCAAACGATAATGGAAACAATGCTCTTTGCAATAAGCCGAATTTAGATCTATGGTTCTCTTTGCCCAGTCAATACAAGGATTATGTTCGGTCAACCAAGGAAGACCCAAAATCAATCGAAACTGCGGAGCATCGATGAGACTGAATTTCAAATAACTTTGATGCAATCCTGGGCCTTCCACACTTACTTCCTCTTTTTCAAATGCAATGGGACCAGAAGACAGATTGGTACCATTCACCGCTCGCACAGCTTCTGGCTTGGCTTTCTTGACAAACTGAATGCCAATGGACTGAGCAAACTTCATATAGCAGAAATTTCCAGTCGCCCCGGAGTCAATCATCACTGAGATTTCATCTACACTGCTGTTGCCGAACTTGATTCGACTGGGAATAATCAAATGCGGGGCAGCGGATTGCAAAGTGTTTGCCACCAACTGAGCATCTGGAGTTGTCTTGTCTGACGCACCCACCAGAGCAACTCCCTTTACTGGTGGGGCTTGTCTTTTACCCATGCCTTGACTTTTGGTTTCTTCGGACATTCCTTGACAAAATGCCCAGATCCTCTGCAATACATGCACAACTTTCCTGATCTGTGCTTCTCTCTCTCCTCTCCTCCAATCTGCATGGGCTCTTCGGTGACCACTGTAGGAGAGTAGGGTCTGCTTCCTATGGTCACGCCCACGTTTTGCTCTGATACACTGTTTTTTTTTAACTCTAGTGTGGCTGTGGGCCTGCTAATCAGACCCACAGCCCAGCTGTTCTCTCTCTAAATTCATACCATGTACTTTAGGTA
Organism: Lissotriton helveticus; assembly: GCF_964261635.1. Lineage (NCBI taxonomy): Eukaryota > Metazoa > Chordata > Amphibia > Caudata > Salamandridae > Lissotriton > Lissotriton helveticus. Next base: position 1,531,830,207 of record NC_136061.1, on the reverse strand, counting down.
CATATCCAATTGGTTATTGGGTCACCTTTGTGAGCCCCTGTATAGTGTACCATAGGTACTCAGGGCATAGGTGCATCCAAGGCCTACCAGGGGCTGCAGCATATATTATGCCACCCCTGGCTGGCCATCCAAACTGACACAACTGGCTGATCACTCAGCTGGGGCAAGGTCGTGTAATCACCCCTTGCTTAGGTATAGTATTCCTATACCTACCATTATATATAGACACATATACACCTATAAGTCACTCCCATGGCAGGACTTAACAATCCTGGAGGCTGAGTGCTTGGTTTTATGTGAGATGGTGCTCTAGCATGAGCTCAGCCTGTCTGCAGCTTTCGGAACCATGTCCTTATAGCTGTTCTATGATATAGCCATACCATATACTCTTAAGTGCATTATAATCCTCGCGGTTAATGCTAACTTTGGTTTGGCTTTATCAAAACATGTTGTGTAAGGTGTCATACGCTTTGGAATACTACCCCCTCCCCGCTAGTTCTGGCGGCGGGGTTAGCATTCCACCCTTCTAGAGGGAGAAGACATGTAGTTGTATTGTAGCTTTACCCGGTTAAAGTTATACCTGCTGCCACAGACACAAGTCTGACCTCCTGCAGCTGGGAGCCATTCCAGTAAGGGAGGCCTGGACAATAGGTTTCCTGCCTTGGGAGGTGCTAGCACCTCCCCAGACAGGCTATAGTGTATTGGGGCAGGGTGGGTTGAAAGGAATGAGACACTGCCTGGGGCACACAAGGTGCTCCATGCATAGTCCGGTTCAAACTAGTTGCTGGGGCACTCCGGCCCCAGCTCTGGTGCGAAACTGGACAAAGGGAAAGGGGTGTAACCACCCCCTTCCCTGGTCCCACCCATAGGAGGGACCTAGCAGGTAATCCAGCCCCTCAAATCAGTATATAGGTAGGAGCTGAGTCTAGAGACTTTAGATTATCCTGAACTGAAACTCTGAAACGAAACTCTGGACCTTCGACAATCTACTGCACCTAGAAGACTAAAGAATCTCCCTTGTGGTCAAGGAGAGACCACCCTGTACAAACAGGCACCACCAGTAACTTGCCTGTTTGCTTTGTCAAAGCTCCCGCCGGAACCCGAAGACTTAGCGATGAAGCATCTAGACTTCCAGACTTCTCTGATCCCCATCCACATCCACAGCAAAGCTGAGACCCGTGGCAGACACGAGAGACGTGGAACCGGACAATCTGCAGTACCTGCTTTTTGCTAACTGTGCAGCTTCTGAGGTGTCCTCGAAGTTGTGCATTGGACACTGAGAAGTCCAAACCCCGAGCAGTAAGTGCATCGAAGGTCAGCCCTTCACACTCCACGAGTGCCGCGTGGGGCCTGTGCCAGCATTTCTTCTTGATGGATCTTCACGGTTGCTAGCCCATTGGCTAGTGGCCATCTTGAAGACTTTATTTTGAAACAACGCTGCTTGCCAGGTTGCTCTGTGCTTGCTCCTGCTTTCCTGTAAAAGGGAAGCTCCACAGACCTTGCTGGTCTGTACAAGAAGCCGATCTTTGTATCCTGCGTGGGTTGCCTTTGCCAAAGCTTGTTGACTCCGATCCGGAAGCCAACACCGCCAACAGTGAGAGCCTTTGTGGGACAGTCCGCATCCAGCTCCTGGTTGTGGTCAACGCCTCCTGGTTCACGTGGCTGCAAAGACAAGCTTCACTTCTTCACCTGATCGCAGCTCGACATCACCTGGTTCCATCCTGGTCACTGGCTAGTGACCCAGACTCTGTCCCCTCTGCTTTCAGGTTCTTCACTTCTCCGATCCGCCCTTGGATCCATCCGGACATCTTCCTCCTGGTCGCCTGCAGCATCTTCTTGCAGCTCTCCATAGGAATCGACGACGAAACCCGACACGACTTCACACCTATGCACCCGGCTTCCCTGGGTGAGGTAACTCGAGTACTCCGGTGCTCCCGTGGGTAATAACTATCCAAGTGTCCTAATTTAACTGGGTTTCCTCGAAGTCCACCCGGACTGTCTGCAATCAACTAGTTTCTAAACTTTACGTTCCCATTCTAAGTCTATGAGAACCCGCGTGTGTGTTTAAGCACTGCATACGCATCCTGTGGGACTCCTGCTTCCTAACCTGGGGTTAATCAGTGTAGCCCCACCGATTTCCTAGGCCCTAGGCCTATTCACTATTCCTGCAGTGGTACTTATACTACTTCTTTAGTATATGGTTTGCGAGGCCCTATGGCAGAATTGTATTTGTGCAACTTAACGTATGCTTATTAAGTCACTTTTGCTGTATCTCAAACTCTGATCTCATAAAGAGTGCAGAGGGGTTGTGTTAGAAATAAATACATATATATTTTATATATACCTTGTGTGGTGTCCTTTGATTGGTATTCAAGGGATTGTTGCTGGTAAAACAATTGGCGTCACATGCTCTCTAGAGTGTTAGCCTATGACTGCTCTGTCCATGCTACCACTAGGATAGCTGGTCTATAAGGTTGACTTTACAACCATCACCATAAGGGCTGTTTGGACTGGTGCAAGGTGCTCACTAAAATAGTGAATATCATATACCAGGTCAACTTCTCACGTTGGTGGCAGTGGTGGGATAAGAGCTTGCTGGTTGTTTTACCACAATATTTTGAGATATCATTTGAAAGATCACATTAAGGTACCTAGAGGTACATATAAATCAAGTCTTAAATACTTAGGTTCTACTGAACTTAGTTGTTGTAGAGTAAAGGGCCTAGCACACCCTGACTACAACTCCTAGAGAGGTTTAGTAGGTAACACTTAGTGCAGGTAGGTGCACACACCACACCTCACTAGATCATGTCTCTGAGAGCAGAACCGAGTGGATCTCTCCCAGTGGAGGTAGATCCTTTTAGGATATCTTCCAGATATGATACCCTAACCTTCCATGATCTAAGGCACTTGTGCACAACTAGGAGGTTAAAACAGGGTTCCAACCACCCTACCCTCAAGCACGTGATTGAGTTCATGGAAGAATATGATGTTCAGAAAGCCTCAAATACAGGCCTGTCAGTTAATGCATATGAGGGACAGCCCTCAGCAGAGGATTCCCCTGATCCTACTCTAATTTATGATGAGGAGGTTGAGGAGGACTCTGATGGAGATGCTAATAGCCAGGTCAGAGTAGCACAACTTAACCAGACTAACCTAAACCTACATGGGAATGGAGAGGGCCTAGTACCTTCCAGAACCCCAAGCAGGCTTAACATTGAGCCCAGGAGGAGGACATCCCTATCTAGGGAATCTCACCATTCTGGTGCCACTGTATGGTCAGATGTTGTTAGAAGAATAACTTCCTCTGAGAGAAGAGAACATCAGGCCAGAATGAAAGAAGTCAATCTGAGGATTGAGAGGCAAGAACTTGCCCTAGCCAAAGAGAGACTTGCTCTTGCAAGAGAGCAGAAGTTAAATGGGTTAGGACCCACTGGTGGCAGCAATATCCCCAAGGATAAAGATAGGTCCTATGATAATAGAAACCTAAGCAAGATTGTCCCACCCTACAAAGTTGGGGATGATATCCACAAATTGATAACTGCTTTGGAGAGGGCTTTCAAAGTACAGCAGGTACCCCAAAGTCAGTGGGCAGCAATCTTATGGCTCTCCTTTTCAGAAAAAGGTAGAGACAAGCTCCTCACAGTTAGCGATGAGGATGCTAACTACTACACAGTCCTGAAGAGTGCTCTGATTGATGGGTTTGGCCTAACCATTGAACAGTATAGGTTGCTGTTCAGGGATACCCAGAAGACACAGACTCAGGACTAGACTGATTTTGTAGATTGTGCCACTAAGGCTCTGGAAAGCTGGTAGCTGGGCAGTAAAGTTAAGGACTATACAGGATTGTATAATTTGATCATGAGAGAGCAAATACTTAATAATTGTCAGAACCAGTTGTTACATCAGCACCTGATTGACTCTGATCGGACCTCTCTCCAAGAATTGGGAAAGAAGTCAGACAAATGGGTCAGAACCAGGGTAAAGCAGAAAAACCAGAACCAAGGTGGTGATCAGAAGAAGCAAGACCAAAAGGGTGGGGAGCAGAAAGTAAAAGACCAGAAGTCTTCAACAGGTCCCCAAAAAGCTTCTACTGAGGGTGGGTCCACAAAACCCAAGAAGAAAGATGGCCAAAGAAAACCCTGGTGCAATATCTGTAAAAGTAATACTCACTGGACCAGTGATTGCACCAAAAAGGAGACGGCTCCAACCACCATTGCCCCTAAAGCAACTGTTCCCCGTAGTACAGCTAATAGTGGTGGTTCTCAACAGTAGGGTGTAGTAGGGTTAACCCTGGAAACTGAGAATGACTCTGGCCTAGTCAGAGTACCACCTCAAGCTGTCCTTGTCTGTGATGTGGACATAGCTATGTCCTCTACTGTGAGCCCCAGTAACCTGGGCAGGTACAGACATACACCTTTAATTAATAATAAAGTGGCTCAGGCCTACAGGGACACATGTGCCAGTGTCACCATGGTGACGCCTTACTTTGTGGACCCTGGACAGATCATAGTAGGAAAGAATTTCCTAGTGACCAATGCTAGCAATGCCACTATCACTCGTAGTATGGCAATTGTTAATTTCTCCTGGGGAGGGTTAACTGGCCTCAAAAGGGTTTTTGTAAGTTCAAACCTCCCTGTAGAATGTCTGTTGGGCAATGATCTAGAATCTTCAGTCTGGTCTGAAGTGGAGTATAGGACTCATGAAGAAATACTGGGCTTGTCAGCACATGTTATGTTATGTTATGTTGCATTTATAAAGCGCTCAGCTACTCAAGAGTATGTCCTTGCTGTGACCAGGTCACAGGCCAAAACGTGCCAAACTGAACAGGTACTGGATCCTGAAACTATGGACCAGTTACCTTTCAAGAAGAAGAGCAAACGGGTTAAGGCAGTGCCTTCCCCCTTGCCTCAGGATGAGGTTCAGTCTTCGCAGGAAGCTGAGTGTGAGACCCTAGAAGGAACTGCCCTAGAAGAACTTGAACCTGATCAGGTTGAGTTTCTTGGGACAGGGGGGCCTTCAAGGGCAGACCTGAGGCAGGTGCAATTGGATTGCTCCTCTCTTCAACCCCTCAGACAGCAAGCTGCTGCTGAGGCTGCTGGGAATGCTACAGGTACCCACAGAGTGTATTGGGATGAAGGGCTCCTTTATTCAGAGGCTAGAGACCCCAATGCTGGTGCTTCCAGGAGGTTGGTCATACCTTTGGCATTCAGGGGCTTCCTTCTTACCTTAGCCCATGATATTTCCCTAACAGGACATCTTGGCCAGAACAAGACTTGGGGCAGGCTTGTCCTTCACTTTCACTGGCCCCATATGTGAGAAGATACCAAGGAGTTTTGTCACTCCTGTGAAACTTGCCAAGCCAGTGGCAAGTCAGGTGGAACAACAAAGGCCCCCCTTATATCACTACCTGTGGTGGGGGTTCCCTTTGAGAGAGTTGGGATAGACATTGTTGGACCAATGGATCCCCAAACAGCCTCTGTGCACAGATTTATACTGGTGGTAGTGGATCATGCCACCAGGTATCCAGAAGCTATTCCCCTGAGGACCACAGCAGCACCTGTTGTGGCAAGAGCCCTCCTTGGAGTTTTCTCCAGAGTGGGGTCCCCGAAAGAGGTTGTCTAAGATTGAGGTGCAAACTTCATGTCTGGGTATTTGACTGCTATATGGAAGGAGTGTGCTGTAAACTATAAGTTCACCACACCCTAGCATCCACAATGCAATGGCCTTGTGGAAAGATTCAACAAGACCATGAAGGGCATGATCAAGGGACTCCCTGAAAAGCTTAGGCGAAGATGGGATATCTTGCTGCCCTGCCTTTTATTAGCTTATAGAGAGGTCCGACAAAAGGGGTTGGCTACAGCCCTTTTGAACTTTTGTTTGGGCACCCTGTAAGCGGACCCCTGTGTCTTGTGAAGGGAGGATGGGAGTTACCTCTCAAAAAGCCTAAGCAAGACATAATGGACTATGTACTTGGTCTCCGCTCCATGATGGCTGAGTATATGAAAAAGGCTTCTAAAAACCTTGAGGCTAGCCAGGAACTTCAAAAAGCCTGGCATGACCAAAAGGCTGTGCTGACTGTGTACCAGCCAGGACAGAAAGTGCGGGTGCTGGAGCCAGTGGCCCCAGCAGCACTCCAAGACAAATGGTCTTGACCCCACACTATTGTTGAGCAAAAGGGAGAGGTAACCTACTTGGTTGATCTTGGGACTCCCAGAAGCCCCCGCAGGGTGCTTCATGTCAACAGACTGAAGGCATATTTTGACAGGGCAGACTTGGGCTTGCTCATGGCTACAGATGAGGGACAGGAGGAGGAGAGTGACCCTCTCCCAGACCTGCTTTCTCAGAACTCTGATGATGGTTTAGTTGATGAGGTGGCCTTGGCAGGCAGCCTCACTGACCAGCAGCAACAGGACTGCAGACAAGTTCTACAGGCCTACAGGCATATGTTTTCCCTGACCCCATGTCAGACAAACTGGTACACCCATGAGGTGGACACCGGTGACAGTCTGCCTGTCAAGAGTAAAATCTACAGGCAACCTGACCACGTCAGGGACTGTATCAGGACAGAGGTCCAAAAGATGTTGGAACTGGGAGTTATTGAGCCCTCATAGAGCCCCTGGGCCAGTCCAGTAGTCCTTGTGCCAAAGCCTCACACCCAAGATGGTAAGAAAGAGATGAGGTTTTGTGTGGACTACAGAGGTCTCAATGCTGTCACTAGGACAGATGCCCATCCAATTCCCAGGGCAGATGAGCTCATTGACAGATTGGCTTCTGCCAAGTTTTGGAGCACATTTGACCTGACAGCAGGCTACTGGCAGATCAGACTAGCTAATGATGCAAAAGCCAAAACAGCATTTTCAACCCCAGGAGGTCATTACCAATTTGTGGTGATGCCCTTTGGTTTGAAGAATGCACTTGCCACTTTCCAAAGGTTGGTGAACCAAGTCCTCTCAGGTCTGGATGACTTTTGTGCAGCTTATCTAGATGATATTGCTGTCTTCAGCTCCACCTGGGAAGATCACCTGATCCACCTGAAGAAAGTTTTGGAGGCCCTGCAGATGGCATGCCTAACTATCAAGGCTACAAAGTGCCAGATAGGGCAGAGTAAGGTTGTGTACCTGGGCCACCTTGTAGGTGGAGGTCAGGTTCAACCACTGGAGAGCAAGTTCCAGACCATAAAGGACTGGACTCCTCCAACCACCCAGACACAGGTCAGAACTTTCTTGGGCCTGTCTGGTTATTACCGAAAGTTTGTTAGGAATTATGGGTCCATTGTGACACCACTTAATAACTTAACCTCAAAGAAAATGTCAAAGAAAGTTCAGTGGACAGTAAGCTGTCAGAAGGGATTTGATGACCTGAAGCAGGCTGTTGGACAGGCCACCTGAAGGGCCGCTCTCCCCCGGCCCAACCAGGCCCGAACCAGCCACGCAAGTACCACACACCACCATTGCACGTCCACCGTCCCCGCAGGGACCCCTACACTCGAACCTGTTGACCGCGTAGGCCGACCCACTACCGGCCTGCGCGCCCATCCTGGGCGCCATCTTGGACACTCCACCACGAGGCCGCCTGGCCCCCGATCGACCTCAACCCTGGGCCTGGCCAGGCCTCAGACATTCCGGCACCAACATCCACCCAGGAGGTGAGCGGGCTACTTGGTCAGTCAATGGGAGCAAGAGGTGTCGATGGCTCTCCCCCGCCAAGTACCGCTCGCCCATCGCCTCCCCGGGCGCTGGCTCCACCCCCCTGCTGGGTGTCTGAACCCCCTCATCCCGGACCTCCCGACCTCCAAGTGCGAGGGTCCGGACATCAAAGCACACCAGCCCTATAACTGGGGCAGCTCCAGAGCAGGACGGGAGTTGTATCTTGGAGTCGAGAGACGCAAAGAAGAACTCATCCTTGACGGACTACTGGCGCTGCCGTAGCTCTGTCTTGTGCACCCTCGTCTTGCCTGCTGGCGCTGCCGCGGCTTTGGGAACCACCCTATCCTTCATCGTCGTCGGGACCTGCTGGCGTGGCCGCGGACCGTTTGTAACCACCACCTTCATCGGGACCTGCTGGCTCTGCCGCGGACCGTCGTCTTCCTTCATCCATCTCGGGACCTGCTGGCTCCGCCGCGGCCCGTTCATCTACACCACCGAGCTCGAGGATTGAGAGCTATTTCCATCTCTTTGGTAACAAGACTGTCCCGCTACCCTTTTCCCAAACAGAGACCAGAATAGAGGGGACCCCTGAGTCCAGACCTCCTTGTACCATTCTACCGTACTTGAAGAATTCCCTATAAAGTATCGTTGAACTTTATCCTTGTGTGGTGTCCGTCTGTGGGGGGGAAGTTACTTGTCTGTACGATTCGCTGGAGACGGCTCTCCCCGGAGACCTCTCCCCTTTTCCTCGGCCGACCCTCCCGGTCCGTCTAACACAGGCCATGTGCTCTGCACCTATTCTGAAAAGTCCAGATTACTCCAAAGAATTCATTGTCCAAACAGATGCTTCTGAGTTGGGTGTGGGAGCTGTTCTTTCACAACTGAATATAGATGGTCAAGACCAGCCCATTGCTTTTATTAGCAGAAGGCTGACCCCTGGAGAGAAACGTTGGTCAGCTATTGAGAGGGAGGCCTTTGCTGTGGTTTGGGCCCTGAAGAAGCTGAGGCCATACTTGTTTGGTACTCACTTCAAGATTCAGACAGACTACAAGCCCCTCTTGTGGCTAAATCAGATGAAGGGTGAAAATCCCAAACTGCTCAGGTGGTCCATTTCCCTACAGGGTATGGACTTTACAGTGGAACATAGACCTGGAACTGATCATGGCAATGCAGATGGACTCTCCAGATATTTCCACTTAGAACCTGAAGACTCAACTGGTCAAGGTTAGTTTAATGTCCCTGCTTTGGGGGGGGGGGTTGTGTAGGAGAGTAGGGTCTGCTTCCTATGGTCACCCCCACTTTTTGCTCTGATACACTGTTTTTTTGACTAGTGTGGCTGTGGGCCTGCTAATCAGACCCACAGCCCAGCTGTTCTCTCTCTAAATTCATACCATGTATTTTAGGTACATATCCAATTGGGTATTGGGTCACCTTTGTGAGCCCCTGTATGGTGTACCATAGGTACCCAGAGCATAGGTGCATCCAAGGCCTACCATGGGCTGCAGCATATATTATGCCACCCCTGGCTGGCCATCCAAACTGACACAACTGGCTGATCACTCAGCTGGGGCAAGGTTGTGTAATCACCCCTTGCTTAGGTATAGTATTCCTATGCCTACCATTATAGATAGACACACATATACCTATAAGTCACTCCTATGGCAGGCATAAACAATCCTGGAGGCAGAGTGCTTGGTTTTATGTGAGATAGTGCTCTAGCATGAGCTGAGCCTGTCTGCAGCTTTCGGAACCATGTCCTTATAGCTGTTCTATGATGTAGCCATACCATATACTCTTAAGTGCATTATAATCCTCGCGGTTAATGCTAACTTTGGTTTGGCTTCATCAAAACATGTCCTGTAAGGTGTCATATGCTTTGGAACTGGCGGGGGTAGCATACCACCCTTCTAGAGAGAAAAGACATGTAGTTGTAGCTTTACCCGGTTAAAGTTAAACAGAGCCTCAGCATCACAAAATGGATGCTGCTGCCACAGACACAAGTCTGACCTCCTGCAGCTGGGAGCCCTTCCAGCAAGGGAGGCCTGGACAATAGGTTTCCTGCCTTGGGAGGTGCTGGCACCTCCCCAGACAGGCTATAGTGTATGGGGGCAGGGTGGGTTGAAAGGAATGAGACACTGCCTGGGGCACACAAGGTGCTCCATGCATAGTCCGGTTCAAACCAGTTGCTGGGGCACTCCAGTCCCAGTTCTGGCGCGAAACTGGACAAAGGGAAAGGGGTGAAACCACCCCCTTCCCTGGTCCCACCCATAGGAGGGACCTAGCAGGTAATCCAGCCCCTCAAATCAGTATATAGGTAGGAGCTGAGTCTAGAGACTTTAGATTTTCCTTAACTGAAACTCTGAAACGAAACTCTGGACCTTCGACATTCTACTGCAACTAGAAGACTGAAGAATCTCCATTGTGGTCAAGGAGTGACCACCCTGTACAAACAGGCACCACCAGTAACTTGCCGGTTTGCTTTGTCGACGCTCCCGCCGGAACCCGAAGACTTAGCGACACAGCCTCTGGACTTCCAGACTTCTCTGACCCCGACCCACATCCACAGCAAAGCTGAAACCCGTGGCGGACACGAGAGATGTGGGACCGAACAACCTGCATTACCTGCCTTTTGCTAACTGGGCAGCTTCTGAGGCGTCCTCGAAGTTGTGCATTGGACCCTGAGAAGTCCTAACCCCGAGCAGTAAGTGCACCGAAGCTCAACATCCACACTCCACGAGTGCCGTGTGGGGCCTGTGCCTGCATTTATTCTCGATGCATCTTCACGTTTGCTAGCCTGTTGGCTAGTGGCCATCTTGAAGACTTCATTTTGAAACAATGCTGCTTGCCAGGTTGCTCTGTGCTTGCTCCTGCTTTCCTGTAAAAGGGAAGCTCCACAGACCTTGCTGGTCTGTACAAGAAGCCGATCTTCGTATCCTGCATGGGTTGCCTTTGCCAAGGCTTGTTGACTCTGATTCGGACGCCGACACAGCCAACAGCGAGAGCCTTTGTGGGACAGTATCCAGCTCCTGGTTGTCGTCGACGCCTCCTGGTCCACGTGGCTTCAGTGACAAGCTTCACTTCTTCACCTGATCGGAGGTCGACATCACCTGGTTCCGTCCTGGTTCCATCCTGGTCACAGGCTGGTGACCCAGATTCTGTTCCCTCTGCTTTCAGGTTCTTCACTTCTCCGATCCGCCCTTGGATCCATCCGGACATCTTCCTTCTGGTCGCATGCAGCATCTTCTTGCAGCTCTCCATAGGAATCAAGGACGAAACCCAACACGACTTTTCACCTATGCACTCGGCTTCCCTGGGTGAGGTAACTCGAGTACTCCGGTGCTTCTGTGGGTAATAACTATCCAAGTGTCCTAATTTAACTGGGTTTCCTCGAAGTCCACCCGGACTGTCCGAAATCAACTAGTTTCTAAACTTTACGTTCCCATTCTAAGTCTATGAGAACCCACGTGTGTGTTTAAGCACTGCACACGCATCCTGTGGGACTCCAGCTTCCTAACCTGTGGTTATTCAGTGTAGCCCCACCGATTTCCTAGGCCCTAGGCCTATTCACTATTCCTGCAGTGGTACTTATACCACTTCTTTAGTATATGGTTCGTGAGGCCCCTAGGGCAGAATTGTATTTGTGCAACTTAACGTATGCTTATTAAGTCACTTGTGCTGTATCTCCAAATCTGACCTCATAAAGATTGCAGAGGGGTTGTGTTAGAAATAAATACATATATATTTTATACATACCTTGTGTGGTGACCTTTCATTTGGTATTCAAGGGATTGTTGCTGGTAAAACAATTGGCTTCACATGCTCTCTAGAGTGTAAGCCTAAGACTGCTCTGTCCATGCTACCATTAGGATAGCTGGTCTATAAGGTTGACTTTACAACCAGCAACATAAGGGTTGTTTGGACTGGTGCAAGGTGCTCACTAGAATAGTGAACATCATATACCAGGCCAACTTCTCACAACCACCGCCTCCTTTGACTTTAAAGGTTCAGCCTTCATCTGATCAAAATGCGGCGGAAATGATTTGATTTCCTTGCGACGTTCGGTCTTTCTTTCATTTTGCCGTTGGTCTATTTGCAGAACTAAATCAATTAATTCAGATACCTCAGTCGGTCTCTTTGGAATTTGCGACATCCATCCTTTAGTTCATCTTTTAGATGCCTATAGAATATTGCTGCTCGCTTAGCTTAGCCATTGGGTCTCCACGATCAACTTGTTAAATTGCGCAAGGTAGGCTACCAAATCATGATTGCGCTGTCGCAAGTCTAATAACTCATTGTCTGTGGTTTGCGAAATTGACCTTCGATCAAAAATCCGCAGGAACTCCGCCTTGAAATTCTCGAAATTGTACAGGATGGGATCATTACTATTTACTATTGACATAGACCATGCCGCTGCATCGCCCCTCAGGTAAGACAATAAAAAGGCCACTCTAGATTGGTCCTCCTTAAAAATGATGGGCTTACACAAAAAATGTAAGGAGCATTGTGTGATAAACACTTGGGCCTTATCTGGATCTCCAGTAAATCTTTCTGGGGCAGCTAAGGGAATTGTAGGTGACATGGCATGAATAACCTGAGTAGTTAATTCTGTAGCTGGAGGGGAGGGGGGAAAGGTATGGGGCTTTTGATCTTTGGACATAGGATTGGTTCCTGCAATGAATTCCTCAAAGCGCTGCCTGAAAAAACTAGTCTCTTGACTAGACCTTTTAACCTTCTCCCGCAAACTCTTATTAACTTCCATAGTCTCACTAAGCTGTTTCTGCAGGTAAACATCGTTTACCACGAAGTTTTTACAACGCGGTACCTTTAGCACGCATCCCTTACAACGCAAGTCGTTACCACGACTTGCGCTGGAGGGCGCTAAAGGATTAAAAATAGTAAATTTATTATCCAAACACCTTCCCTAGAGTCCACGGGGACTGGTGTTAGAATAGTAAATTATACTATTCTAAATCCGCGCCCCCCAACGCAAGTCGTGGTAACGACTTGCGTTGTAAGGGATGCGTGGTAAAGGGATGCGTTGTGACGGTACGCATTGTACCGTCATACATCCGTTTCTGCATCCCTTCCAATACTGCTGCTAAAGTCTTTATATCGAAACCCTCAGCCATCCTGCCCAGGTGGAAGCTTTAAGTGGGCACTTCAATCTGTCAAGTACACGCACCTTAAGACTTGATCTTCCACAGGAGCAGATGACTAAGCCCCCAAATCCCCACACCCCACTGCAAACGGACCACGTCCACTTCCAGTAGAGAGGTGGAAAAGGGGAATGGGATAAAAAGAGACTCCACTGCTGGTGCCTCTGCTACTTCAGGTGTTGTTACTTCCGTCTTACTAGTGAGGTATCTGTAACACACAAACACAACTATTAACTCTCACTTCCTAATATATATTCTACACTTTACCCTTCCATACTACCCAACCTCCCAGTCGTGTCTCCTACCTTTTTCCCCTGCAGTGATTAGCCACTCCCTTTTGGACCAAATGATGTAGTTGTATAGAAAGTAGAATCTTGGGCCATAGAATAGCTGCCCTACGGATAGGTGAGGTGGTAGGCAAAAAAAAAAAAAAAAAAAAAAAAAAATATATATATATATATATATATATATATATATATATATATATATATACATATATATATATATACATATATATATATATACATATATATATATATATATATATATACATACATATATATATATATATATATATATATATATATATATATATATATATATATATATATATATATATATATATATATATATATATATATATATATATATATATATATATATATATTACTCTCCTCCTGCTTCTCCACGCTGCTCGCACGGCACGCAGAACACAAGGACCACCACACAGCTCGTCCAGTACAAAGGTTCAGTTTATTATCCCCTTGTTTCTCACTGGCCTGACGCGTTTCGGGTATGGACTACCCTTGTTCACATAACGGATCAGTGGTACCAGAGACCTTTTATCAAGCACACCACGTGATTCATAGAAAGTGAAGACATACTTATAAAACACAGGATGAGTGGCTTTTACAATGCTGGTAAGGCACATTTAAAACATTTAACCCTCTGAGTTTATCTTTATAGTATTTTCAATTTATAGCAGCATAAATGCGTTAATGGTAAACATAGACTCAATTTGTGCAAATGTACAAGAATAAATTAATATGGCATATATATATATATATATATATATATATATATATATATATATATATATATATATATATATATATATATATATATGAAAGCTCCATGGACACGGCACCCAGCTGGGTAGCAACACCGCACTACAGGCCCCAGCATCCTGTGAGGGACTATAGATCACCTGTTTATTTTCAACAGCCTATCAGAAGGCAGTATTTTTTTAATAAAGGGTGTGGTTAAAACGCTGTGTGTTTGGTGAACTATGCCTTTGAAGAAGGGAACCAACCCGAAACGCGTCAGGCTGCTCCTGCCTCGCGCCTGATCTACTGGAGATTCGCTGCAGGCCGTGTGCTCCCTCGCCTGTGGGTGACTTTGGAGCTTATATATATATATATATATATATATATATTGTTACTTACGTATGTGGCAACTGAGTTAATTGTTAATTCACAAAGTCTCTAGTTGTGTAACTTAAATTACCCTCTAAACTCAAGAGTTTTAATGCAATTCATAGAGTCACTGGTTGTTTAACTTAACAATTCTCTCAAGGTTCCGAGAGTTTAAATGCTGGAAAATAATCTTTTCTTCTTATTACTGAAGTCGGCTGTGGCATAGAAGGACTCTGTAAGTTTAACCGCTTTTCCCACGACAAACCTTTGAGCTCTTGGACTGAGCCCCCAAAAAACAAAGTGCAAGCTCTCAGACTGCCCAAATTAAATATTACACCTAGGCAGGAGGTGAGTGACAGATTCCTCGCAATACTTACTTGCGAGGACAGAAAAGCTGGTACTGCTAAAAGAAATAGCTCACCAGATGGCACTACCAGCTCAGAATTCTTCTAGAATGCCAAAATTCCCGTCGGAAAAACAGGAGTGCTGATGCTGCAGAGAGAGTTGGCGGAGACACGACTTCTAGCCTCCCCAGACCGGTGTTCTCAGAACAAAATGAAGTGCCGACAGAAGGAAACGTCCGAACGCCTCAGAAATTCAGTTGAAGTGCGCAATGCTCAAGGAGAGCGAGCGCGAACACCTGCCTTCCTAATAACCACTAGAACGCTGACTGAGCAGAAAGGACGACCAGAAGGGCGACCATTATACCCCACCGGGGAAACAGGTGACTTAATGAAAATCCCTTAGCTAGAGAATCGGCGCAGACGACTCCAGGGATAGTTCAAGATCCTCTTCCTAAACCCTTTACCTGACTGATAAAGCAACCGCTGTCTTGGCCTACCAAACCTGACAGTGATGGTCAGACCAGTCAATGGGAATGATTTTGGATAAGGAAGCTAGATCAGGTTTGGAGATGATGGCGTCAAGGGTAGCTCCTTTAGCGTGGGTGGGGGCATTGCAAATCTGCTTGAGGTCGCTAATCTCGAGAAGGTTATTGACAAGGTTGGTAGTAGGATCATTGGGTTCATTCCAGTGGAGGTTGAGATCGCCAAAGAAGAGTTCGTTGGAGTTGGAACGCAGTAGTGAAGAGGATATAAGATCAGAAAGTTCTTCTGCAAATGGGAGGTGATCGCCAGGAGGGTGGTATATGTTATGGAGCCGTATTGGGGGGCGTTTTTTATTTAGAGTTCGGCTCCTAAGTATTCAATGGTAGAATAGTCAGGGTTGTTACTTTGGGCGAGTTGTAATTCTTCTTTGAAAATAATTGCTAGGCCTCCCCCTATCTTTTTCAGGTCTATTTTTTCTGATAATAGAGTAGCCAGGGGGGTCAGAAGGTTAAGGATGGGTGTCGAGTGGTCTTTGAGCCAGGTTTCCGAAAGGAAGGCAATGTCCACATACTCATTGAGGATGGTTTCTGAGATTTCGGTCGCATGACGGACTGCTGAGCGGCAGATCACGAGCATGCATGAAAGGGGTTTCGGTTTGGAGTTAAGGGCAGGGAGGAGTTGAATGCTGGTGAGTTGGAGGGGGGTCTGGGGGAACTCAGAGACTCCGGGTTTCTGTAGGTCCCCAGAATGACAGGGATGTTGGAGTGAGGGGGGGAGGGGTCTATAGGAGGAGAAGTGTTAAGGTAGTCGTACCATAGGGCAGATAGATCGGGGGCGTAGTAGGTATTTGTGGTGCTCAGTGGTCTGTCAGAGCGTGGGAGTAGGGGCGTAGTGGACCAAAGATTGGGGTATGGGTGCTTTCTGCGAATAGTGGTAATAGCATGGGGCCAGGGGGGGTGTACATAGGGTTTGATGGATTTAATCCGATTGAAGTAATTTCTGAGCAGTGTTATTTGAGCTGCTAGGGTCGAAAGATTGAAATCTAGGTTGCAAAATAGCTGGAGGAGGTTGGGGAGGTGGGGCGGAGTCGGGGCTAAAGGAGGGGTTATGGACGTGAGGGTTGGAGGCATGGAGTCGTAGTTTTAAGAGGGGGTAGTAATGTGAGAGGTTCTATGTTGGGAGGAGGATTGGGGAAGGCCAGGGGATGGGAGGGGAGTATAAGCCTGGGATTGGTGGGGGTGTTAGGTGCGATGTGTACTGGACTGGAAGGGGGAGAGGGGGAGGGGGGGTAGGTGGGGGCAGGGTATGCGGGGCCAGGGGGGAAGTGGGAGCGGTGAGGTGGATGGGCATGCAGTTTACGAAGGCAGGGGAGGAGATATGCGGGGCATTGTTCTATGAGGGGGTAGTAAGACGGAGAGGAAGAGTAATAGGGAGTGTGGGAATTGGTCGGTCATTAGGGGATGTGGGGTTTAGGCGGAGTGAATTGCGGGGGTGGCTGGGGGATGGTTCACGTGAAGAGGGAAGGGTAGGATTAAAGGTGAGGGGAGTGTTGTTACGGGCAGGAGTTTCAAGGAAGAGTGGAGTAGGACTCTGGGGGGCAGAGGAGAGTTGGCGGGGGTCTGGAGGGGGGCAGGTGAGGAGAGTTGGAATTGGATAGCACTAGGGGGTGGTTCGAGTGCAGCTGACAGGGTAGGAGCACGTTAGAAGGGGCGATCCAAGGGGGACAGGATATGCTCTCCCGACCACCCCGTGACCCACCTCTCCTAGGAACGCTGCCGAGCACTGGCGGGAGGCCCTCGCAGGGGAGGGCTTCGTATCTAGGATCGTACACACTGAGCTTCCACCACACTAATAAACGGACGCCACACCGTAGAGTTCAGTATACAAGGTTCTTTATCAACAGTAGATATCAGGTAAAATGAGTACGTATTTACAAGGCGATCTAGGGATCGGAAAGAGTCTCGGTTGTGAGGAATAGGCATGCGGGACAGTCACAGTACTGGGACCAGTACGAAGCGTACCCTGCACACAGCTCTCAATCCTCGAGCAGGGGAATACGGTAGATGGGGGCCGTACTGCTGCTCCACTCACTTCTTCTCGAGCCAGGTCGTACAGGTAGCGTCGATGGTCCAGCCGGACCAGAGTACTCCTCGAGCCGCGACATAGTCAGCAGGGCTCGATCCGGAGTAAACGGAGTGTCGGTGAGTTCTTGGGGAGCTGCGACCATGTCAGCAGGGCTCAAGATGTTCCACGAATGTCCTTTTCCGCAAGGATGAGCCGCGACGTCGTCAGCAGGGCTCGCACAAGTTACAAAGTTCCAGGATCGATCTTCTTTCTCAAAATGGCTGAGCCGCGACCAGGTCCGCAGGGCTCTCTTCTCCAGGATTCAACTGCCCGCTAGTTCTAGAGCGGCCCTTGTTATAGTTCGGTTCCCCTTTGAAGTCCGGACCCTCGCAGGCGGGGATCTGATGCCTCGAGGCTGATCGTCGGGGTTTCCTGCCGGCTGGCTCTTTGATCCTTTGAGGATGCGTCCGGGGATTTCCCGACGCCTATCAGAGCCTGGAGCCAGTCTCCCAGGGGAGGCCGGAGGTGTAATCGAAACCATTTGGCCCTATCTCCCTCAGAGGAAACCTTCTACCCCCCAGCCGGCCATGGCGCGTTTGAAGCCTAAGTTTCGCTGGGGCCGGGTCATGCAGGGGGCTATGGAGTCAGGGATCTCGGGAAGGGGGAAACATCCTTTACCACGCAACTTTTACCACGCAGTGCCTTTACAACGCAGGTTTTACAACTAAAACGATTACAACGCATTGCACTGGGGGGCGCTCTAGGATAGGGAATAGTTTTAATTTACTATCCAACACCTTCCCTACTATCCATGGGGGCTGGAGTAAATTAAACTATTCACTAACCAGCACCCCCCCAAAGCAATGTGTTGTAAAGGCTTGCGTTGTAAAACTTGCTTTGTAACAGCATGCGTGGTAAAAGCATGCGTTGTAACAACGTACATCCCGGGAAGGGTGATGGCTACCGGGGGCCCTCAGGGGTGATTGCGGGTTCTGGGCGCCCTGTACCAGGAGGATAGATGGCGGGATGCGGGGATGGTCGTCCGTTTGGTAGGGTCCTGTAGGGAACGGAGCGGACAGGGGACGGGACGACCAGGGGTTTCTGCTGCACAGGGATAACTGTCGGGGCGCTGAGGATCCGGGGGAGCCACGCCAGGAGGCCAGGTCCACCAGAGCATTTGCCAGGGGACTGTCATTTTGGAGAGGGTTGGGAGCAGTGCCGGCCGAGGGGGGTCCAGAGGGGGATTGGGACTGAGGGGATGTTGGAGGGGGAGTAGAAAGTGAAGGGGATTGGGACTGAGGGGATGTTGGAGGGGGAATAGAAAGTGCCAGATGGTCGGACAGAGTGTTGAAGAGAAGTTCGACGATTAGGAGGTGCTTCTCAGAGGCTTGACTCAGGATATTTCCCGTTTTGTAGATGGAAATGGTTAATTCACCAGGAAAAAGAGAGGAGGGGGAAGCGGAGAGCTTATG
The DNA here is from genome assembly GCF_964261635.1 of Lissotriton helveticus. Lineage (NCBI taxonomy): Eukaryota > Metazoa > Chordata > Amphibia > Caudata > Salamandridae > Lissotriton > Lissotriton helveticus. The sequence goes on along the minus strand of NC_136061.1, from coordinate 1,531,811,624 downwards.
AGCATGAGGGATTTTAATCGAGCTAGAAACTGGAAGGTGTTGTAGGAAGGTGCTCTTCCATTTAGATGGGCGTTTGGTATAGAAAATGAAGTTAGTTTTAATGGGGGATGTGAGGCTGTGATAGTAATCTTCAATGAAGGTTTCAGGATGATGGGTGAGTAGTTTGTTTGAAGTTCTTTTTGGCATTTTTAGAGAGGGTGGAGGGGTATGGAATTGTCCAGGAGTTGGGACCATGTTTGATGAGTGAGGGGGGATTGTTAGTTAGATCCTCAGTGGGGGGAGGTGTGTAGGTGGTGTTGAGGTCGGACATGAGGGTGAGGCTAAATTGGGGAGAAGAAAATAAAAAGGGGAGAGTGGACAGGGAGGGGCAGGCATGGACGTGGGGGTAATAGCGGAGGGAGGTTATAGTGAGTAGTGATGCGTGGGAGGATATGAGAGGGGCGGGGGAGGGAAGTTCTATATGGGTCTTTAGCAGGCGGGGTGGTGAGTATAGGAACGGGAGATGCAGTGATAGCATGTATGAAGGTCGGAGAAGTGCGGAGTGATAAGGAGAGTACGTGAGAGTATTGTGCAGGATACCAGGGGGGACAGGATATCCACTTGTTTCGTTACAGCTAAGATTTATCTCTCAAATATCAGCTTTAAATATATTTGCAAAATTATGAGGTTTCTAAATACACGTAGTTTTGTGTTGAATAGATACTTTTAAATTTTGGTGAACACGACTAATTCAACCAACCAAAAGTGTCAAATTTAGTAGTTTGGGCTGCACACAGGAGAGCTACTTACAGGTGGGTGAAGAGCTACCAGTAGCTCACGAGCTACTCATTGGAGAAGCTTGGCTTAGGAACACCGATCATCATGATGTAATCAGCACTGGCAGGTCTACTTTTAGTGGGGCACAGGGAGTTGTTAAGTTTATGACCGAGATTGGCCCCAAAGGAAGAAGAAGAGGGAAAACTATCCAGAGTCAAGTGCCCAGTATGAGCGCCGAAGCTTTGAGTACTCGAGGTATTGGAAGTTACCCCTTTGTAGTTAAGCGCCCATAAAGGCACATGACTGGGAAATTGCTTATGGTGATTAGCAGTGGGAACATCATCGGATATGGGATTGGCACCCGTATTCACAGGAGTCACTGACTAGATACAGCAGCAGATGGTCTGGAAATGGTTGTTGGTAGATCAATTTGTCCAATAACTTCATGCGTGTTGCTAAAAGCTAGAAGCTGTTTCAAAGAATTGGTCAGTGATGTAATCATGGATTTTAGAAGCCCCTACCTCAGTTTTCAAATCTAAGATAAAAGCAGTGTAAGAGGCCTGGTCAGAGGAGATGGGAACAGAAACATCAGGTGCCGTGGACATCCTAATCGTTCGTCATCTTGGCCAATGGGGCAAAGCGGTTACTGCAAGGTAAAGCATCCTCAAATTTAGACTGTAGTTGCTAGACAGAATTAAAGTGTACTAGTGATGTTAGGTTATGTTAGGGGAGATTTATAAAGCGCACGTACACCAACAGGTCTCTTGGTGCTAAGTTGGCACAAGTGCGCTTGTTAAAAGTAAGTGTGCTTTACCCACAGTATGTTGCTCCTGGGCCTGAAGAGTATGGGCCATATGTATGAAGGTACCCATTGGCGATTCTGAATTAGCGATTTTTAGCGAATCGCAAACTCAGAATCGCAAATTGGTATGTATGTAATAAAGCGCACTTAAATAGCGATTCGGTAAAAATCGCTATTTCATTGCAAGATTCCCAATAGCGATACCTTAACCATAAGAAATTGCAATTTTGCGATTTCTTAACGGAAAAAAATCGCAATTTTGCGAATTTTTCAAATCTGCCAATCGGAAACTCAGGTGCAGCTTGATGACATCACAACCAGGAAGTATGACTACCCATGCTGCACCTGGGTTGCTGAGTAACAGTCAGAGAGAAGGAGTGGTGGAGAGGGAACTGTGCAGTTTTCTACAGAATGGCTGAAACTGGAGACACGGCCAGCCAGGAAACTCAGCAGCAGCAGCAGATTGACGGTGCAAGGAAGAGTGTGTCCCATCTATACATCCGATGACGTGGGGAAATTGGGCATTTCATAAAAGTCCTGTTTGGTCTGGTCTAGTGCCTTTGGGGTGCTTGGAAAGTAAATGTGGTGTTGCATCCTTTGTACCATGGCATCAAGGAACGCATGGAAAAAGCGTGATAGTGCACTTTGTGACACCCCTCCTGCTGAGGCTATCACCCCCTGAAAATTGCCTGATGCCAAGAAGTGTAGTGAGCACAGGACCTGGATGTGAGTGAGGATGGAATGTGTCCTGCATGTGGGGTGTTCTAGGAAGGGTTTGAGTTCCTCAATTAAATCATGGATACTAACTTCATCCAGTCTGTAGTGTGTGTAGATGTCCTCCTCAGTGCGCTGGAAGATTGTAATGCGCGCACGGAATATCCTCTCCTGGAGTCTCCTCATTTGTGCATCAGCTCTAAGTCGCATCCTCCTGGCTATCACGTACAGCCCAGCCATTGTGGAAAAAAGTCTGTTGCATTCTGGGACTCCTTAAATAGTTTGCACCTGGTTACCACCTGCTCCTACTTGGTGGTAATTGCAATTCTGTAAATTGCGAATCTCCGGAAATTGCAATTTGCGATTTTTTCATACATTCCGTTGCGATGTCTTGATTTGTGATTTCACGTTTGCGAATTTGCACACGAAGAAATCACAAAATGAGAAATCGCTAGGAAATTCGCAGATTTTTGCTTCATACATTCGAAATAGCGAATTTTCATTCGCAAACACTGTTTTTTGCGATTCGCAGCGTTTGCGAATGAAAATTGGCTTGATACATATGGCCCTATGTTTCTTAAACATCCCCTGGATTTGCTTTTGCTTGTTTGTGCTGCCTGGGGGTGAAACACTGATGGGGGGAGGACGCGAGGTAGCGGGGGGATGCAGCGAGTATCTCCCCACATTCAACCAACAGATTGTCATGGCGGTCAAGCACACTATTGCCTCCAGCATGTTTTTTGCAAATTTGTGGTTTTCTTTTTTACCAACTCCCACTCCCCCATCCCCTTCAGTGACATTCCTTTTTCCCCATTTGTGGATGACAAGGGGCGTACACCAGAGCTGAAAACAGAGCTATGAAATGGTGGATTTGAACATTTTCAGTGAGACAGACTAGAACAATCAAGGCAGCAAGCTTACTTATCAGATCAATGCAAACTGACCCAGTCAAACAGCTTAAGATGCTTAGATGCAACTAGGGGTTGCAAGATATAGCAAAAAACAGTACATTTTGGTTGGGAAAATAGATGTTAGCGGGAGGTCCAGCCTCCTCCGGGATTGGACGGGCACGCCCTTGGCCCAGGCTTTGTGAAATAGCGCTGTTGATGAATCCCAGGTGAAGGTCCCAGGGTTGTGAGACTTGGAGTCCCTATAGGTAGCGGCAATCAGCTGCGGCAGCTCCCCCGTTAGGCAGATGACAGCGTGGGTTCAGTTGTGAAGCCCCCACTTAGCAGGTCTTCAAGAAGGTCTGTCCACCACCCCCAACAAGTGCAAATGGTCCCAAAGGGAAAAGCAATACTCCCTCCTCTTGTGACTCTAGAATTGTCCCCCTTAGGTTAGAGAGTTTTGTGTAACACGGTTGAAGGCTTAGACGGAGACACCCTAGTTCAGTAATGTTTGAGCTCAGCTCAATCAGGAGAGAGGACTTAGCCTAACTGCTAGGGCGGTCGACCTCGAATCTGGGGAACTGGGTTCGAGTCTCAGCAATGACACTGAACATCCTGTGATTCTGGGCAAATCACTTAATCTCCCCATGCCTAACAAAAAATGAATGTGTCCTGAGTTAATGCGACTGGTGCTATGTATAGCGCTCTGATACCCGCTTTGGGTCAAGTTCGTGCTATATAAAACTCTGTAAAAAAAAACAGTCTCCTTTGATACAGTCTCACCACAACACTGTCTACATGTCCTTTTGACAGCAAGTGTCTCCACTCCCTCTCACTTCTGGGATGTGACGTAGTGGTTGCAGAAGAGGCCGTTGATCTTGGTAAGCTGTTAACAGGATGGGTCGTTCAATTGGTAGGCTGAAGTTCTTCGACAACTGCAGATACTGGTGGTGGGAGCACACTGCAGGCATTGGACCTACTTCTGGGTCACTTGAGCAGCAGATGGGTAGCCATTTTGACAGGGACACAGCGGCACGCTAGCAGTCACAGTGAGCACTTTGTAAACGCAGCAGTGGTGGGGGTCACAGGCACAAGTCTTAGCTTTGATGGCAAAGATCTCCATGGTCACAGTTGTTTCACTTTACCAGCGAGGACACTCGCATTCGTTCTTATTGCACTGCCGCGAGGTTAACGGTCAATCCGCAATTTACGTTTGCCACCTCACTTCTGGAGAGACTGTGCCCATGCTATCGGGCTCACTGTAAAAACCTTATTCGGGTCGGGGACAATCGATATTTGCCCGGCGGTATTGCCTCTGTGACCCTCCAGTTATTTAATCAAATGAAGAGGCAGGCGCTGGAGACTGGAAAGCAGGAAACAAGGTTTTTTTATTCTCTCCGGAGGAGAACACAACGAAACGGACAGAAGGTATCGTTCTGAGGTGCTCTAACTGCATCCCTGAGGCCTGGCCTCTTATACACACATTTATGACTTTATTGTAGATTACACATTCATGTCAAAGCTTTGATGTACGGAAAAGACATTCTCGGAACTCCCCTTTGGGCCCGTTCCCACACACATTTACAGTTGAAGTCCCCACCCTAGGCACAACAGGTGATGAGTATCACGCAGCTGGATATTCCGCCGATTCACGGAATGTGGGGGGTTTGATCGGGTCTCATGGAGTGGGGGCTTTGATCAACTTGGAGATCCTTTGATGGGGGAAGCTTTCTATTGTACGGGGAGGGGCAAGGGATGGTATCGGCAGAGCTGGGTGTCAGCCTGGGAACGGGGAAGACAAAACGGGCACACGGGGAAAAAGGGGGTTTGCATCTAAGGGCCGGAGATCATGAAAGGGAAGCAGGGAGGTGTCGCGCTGGGAACAGGATGAAGGCCTGGGGCAGAGCAGCGCCGAAGAGGGGTTTATGACTCAAGGCAGGTGCAAGCAGGGGGTGGTCAGCGTGCAGGCTTAGCGAAGGCAAAGGGCTATGTCAGGGGCCAGCGGCATGCAAAAGGGTTCGTTCTGATCGGGGCATCTTAAAATGGCGGGCGCGCACGACAAAAGTGTGGCATCAGGGGAAGAGGCAAGATGGCGCAGATAATGTTCACCAAAACGTACTAATTTTCAACAGTCCTCCCTTTAACATATTCAAGACATCTTGCTGGTTCATTTTCTACTCGGGTCTATTGTGGTGGGCATGAGAAGGAAAACGGTAGGAACCCTAGATGAAAAAGTTGTAAACAATACATTTTGTGATTAAACTTGTTCAGCAGGAAAGTCATAGAAATGCAATACAAAAAATGGTTCTGTAGCGAGCAGCAAGTACATATCATAACGTGAACTGGCAGGTTATTACATATTTCAGATTCGGATTGGAGCATGGATCAATACAATGGCGGCTGGGAGAGAAGTGAGGCATAGCAGAAACAGTGATTGAGGATGTCAAATGTTCGAAGTTTACGAGTTCTCATTGTTCTTTGTGGTCTTTCGTTGGCGCTGTTGAGCACCGGCGGTGGAGCTACAAGTCCAGCTCTGTTCTAAGTTCTGCGTTGCAGGGCACGACCCTTTCCTCGCGTTTCTGGTCGGAAAGGTCCTTTTCGCCCTGTGTCCTTTGAGGTGATTGTCAGAAAGTTCAGATGGAAGAAGAGCGTACAAAACAGTCCATAGGGTAGGTCAGAGGAAAAGGGGGATGGAGCAAGGCCAAATTGGGAACAAACTAGGGGAACGAGAGACTTCAAATAGGCGGGCGTGTGACAGAATTCAGAGAGCGGGGACTTGTCGACAGGCACTGGACGTCGAGCAGGGGCATCAGGTCGACCCTTTCTTTTCATGCTGTCGAAAACAGTGCCTCGTCCTGCAGCTCTTTTCTGTCGTGGTCTCGCCTTGGCTAATGTCGCAGGTGTTCCTTAGTCTGCAGTCAGGCCTCGTGCTCCCACATCCGGTCCTTCTCTCCTCCAACAGCAGTACCCTTAAACAAGTTTGAAAAGACAGTCTTTAGAAAATTTGCAGATGAAGATAATCAAAAAGTCTATTTCTCTCCCAGCTCCAGGCAAAGAATGAAAATGCCCGTTATATCAGTGTTCACAACTGGCATATGAATGACCGGTGACGGGTTTGTTGGATTTACTATGACTTTCCTTTACAATTATTTACTACACAGGTATTTTGCTGAGAGGCGAACATGGCTAAACATTTCCTTTCTATTGATGCATCCTGCTTTTCAACTACTACGGGGTTCATTTTGATGATTTCTTTACCTTGGACTAGTCTGTTAACCTTGTAAAACATCATTCTGGATCCTACGTAACCTTTTACAGCCCGATTACTTAATTAGGAAGGACAGGGGTTTTATGGGAAACAACCAGGGACATAGGAAACTTGTGGTAAGGGCATAAATTGACCCATCTCTGTAACAGGGGTGATCATTTTTCCGGTTTGGGTATTGCGACAATTCGGGGAGGGGAGGGTCGCGTATTCTGAGGTCCTTGTTTTTTACCATAGGAGCCGTTTGACACGTAGTTCCCTTATTTCGGGTCAGATTAGGGAACCTCTGTCGTCTTACCTGTCCTTTCCCTTACGGCCCAACCTGGGTTCATTGACTTCTAGCGGAAAAGGAGAGGTAATGACGCGGCCTCAGGGTGATTGTATTAAAGGCAAGTTTTTGTGCAAATACTGACGGTATTTGAAGCCAATTAGGTGGTGTGCTAGGGGTGGCAGTCTGCCAATTTCGGGGCTAACCACTCGGAAGAGCGGGAGTGCAAAAATAGAGGGAGAGAGAGAGAGAGAGAGAGAGAGAGAGAGAGAGAGAGAGAGAGAGAGAGAGAGAGTGCAACGGCAGGCTAAATAGTACACGTGCAACAGAGAGGGTGGCAGTGTATTCAAGAAAGGCTATTTAGTGCATTACACAGAAAAGGGCATTCACGGGTCTGTGTTAGAATCTTGTAATCATGCAGTTTGAGCATTAGACAGGGTAGAGGGGACGTGCTTTGAGAAAAGGAAAGAAGAAAAAAGGAGGTACCATTCTGTCGCACTTTCTCGCATTCTCGGTCCTTCGACCAGTTGGGTCAACGCCTCAGTCACACACACACACATTCTCTCGTAGTTTCGCATCATACGTGACATGGGTTCATTCGTCCGGTCTGGTTTAAGGGTGATCACTTTCTATCAAGTTGTGCTAATTTTCCGGGTCTGTTCGATACGTGAGTAGTTTGCAGGCGTGCTTAGACACCACCTTGCGGTGCTAGTCCGCTTCGTGTATTAGACATGGCAAGGCTTCAGATCTTCGCCACACCTCGGCTGTGATCTCTGACGTAACCTGCAGAGGGAGGAAAAAAGGGGGGGGGGTGGGGGAGACAGCATTCGCGCGCATTCAAATACATGGATTCATAAGTCCTTTACTTACTTCTTACTCGTCTTTCCTCCTTGGGGCAGGGTCCCCGGGATATGGTTTCTGGAGTCGAGGGGGGGGTAGTGTGTTCATATAGGTCGTGTGCGGGGAAACGTAAAAAAGGAAACCAGAGGTGCCTAGTGCGAGGTATCTAGTCAAAGGATATATCTCACTATCGGGATCCTTAAACCTCTTTCAACGCCGTGGCGTTCTAAAGTTCTTCGGTTCTTGGGTCCCTGATACTTTGGAACGTTGTACTTTATAATATTTACATTATTTTATTTCTCCCTCCTTTTACATTCCCTCATTTACACCGTTCTTTTTACCCATCCTTGGAAGTCAAGGTCTTCCTCTACGCGAGAGTTCATGGGTCAGTTGCGTACTTTGAAGGCGGAGTGTCGTGTTGTTGATCCGATCCGTCCTCCAGGGCTGGGTAACCATCTTCCTTTAACCTTAAAGAGAGAGCAGAGTAGGTTGCACAGAAAAAAACTTTCCCACCGATCCCACATTTTTAAAATAAAGCATGCAATACCCGTCCATAGTTTCAAAGACTTTATTTTGCAAAATCATTTCAGCATATGGATTATGAGGGTGCGGTCGTATCTGGCCGGTCGTGGCAATGGCTAAAGTGCATACAGTGGGGGGTTTCGCTTGCAGCAATAAAAACATCGGAAAGTTTTACTCATTCATTTGTAAGAGACTAAAACGTCTATTAATTGGCTGGGGGTTCGGGGGCATATATTTTCATAATTTAGAAGCATAATCATAACAGTTGTAATCAGATTTCCTATATGCATACCGTACGTGTGCGTCATAAATGGGGTTTACATCAGTTATAAAAATATAATACATTGTACATTTGTAATCAACATTTGTAACGGGGATCCTTTCATACTGTTCGTCGAGTGAGTTCTCCTTGTCTTTTCTAGCCAAGTGTACAAAGGATCATATAAAATCTCAGAACATCAAGTTTATATTAGTGCGAAGGAACACCACGAGGTGTTCGTAAGTTCCGATTGATACCAGCGCCATTTTGGGCGGGGCCGGCTCAGTCCGGAAGCAGCATCAGGGGAAATGTTTCCCATTACTGGCAGTTTGGACCAGAGTCCTTTTCGGCAGTTCTAGAATTCATGCTAACAGAAGGAGTGGCAATGTCATGTTTGTTTCGTTGGCGATCAAGGCAGCCGTCCCTTACCGGAAACCTGCAAAGGCCGAAGGTTCCGCCGGGGACCTTTGTATGATCTTCAAGGCTGCGGAGATGCTGTCGGAGATGGGGGCTCGTGCTCCCGGGGGCAAATGTTCGAGTCATATTGCTGATCAAAGTTACTCTAGCGGCCGGGGCCCACCTTCCAGCGGACCCAGACGCCGTTTTGAGGCCCTACAGGGGCCACTCTCGTCGAGTTTGCAAGAGTGGAAGAGACCCTTCGGAGTGAAAGGAAGAGGTCCCTGTTTTGTGAAAGCGGGACGTTCGGCTGGGGTGCGGCTGTGATGCCCCCACCTGGGGGCAAGGGAGACTCGTTCGCATCGTCTCCTTCTCCCGGTGTACTCCATGCCGCTCCTTTTCATCGCCCCGCATGAAGGCCTCTCCACATCCGGTGTTCCCCAAGTGCCACCATTGTACGTTCGGTGCTGCGCAAGTACTGGGGTGCCACCATTGTACGTTCGGTGCTGCGCAAGTACTGGGGTGCCACCATTGTACGTTCGGTGCTGTGGAAGTATTGGCACCATCGCCTGACTGGGGGTGTTCGGCGTCGGGCCGGGGGCTGGGAAACCTCCTATCGGTGGAGGTGGGAGAGGCTCGTCCACGTCGCCTCTCCCTCCCAGCCCAACTTGGACAAGTTGTTGTGGAGGTACGTGCAGGACATCCCGCCGTCCAGGACTGCTGCGGCTGTGACGGAAGAGAAAAGGAAGAGGTGCCTCGTTCTCCTCTGGACATGTGGCGGGACTACCTTAGTCTTTCCAGGCCCGTTGCGGCCGGCCAAGGAGACATGTGGCGGGACTACCTGCAAATGCCCAGGCTGCGGGCTCCTGCCTCTCCTCCGGCTCCCCCATACGTTAAGATTTCCTGACCAAGAGTTGGCGGCCGGGCTCGCCTTATATGGGTTGCCGTTGGTTGGGCGTAGCCGTAACCCTGCCCTACTTTGGAAGGTTCCAGAATGGGGGGGGGGGGGCGAATGTTCTGTTTGACTTTCATTTTCTACAGTTTATCGTTATTATTCCTTGTTTGTTGTGTTAAATTAAAAGTTCAAGTTCATTAATGGTCTACGGATTTTGTTTTACCATTTCTTTCTTTCCAGGTTGCTTTTATGCTAAGTTTCTGCTAACAGAGGTCGAGTAACACGGAAACACGTGTAGAGGGATGACGCAGATTTGTACATTACATACACACAAACTCAGACGGGGGACAGTACAAGTACGACATACAAAGACCCAAGACAAATATAAAAACAGTTATTGGTCATAATTATCTCTTTCTGTCTGTGAATTTGAAACGAGGCTGGGTTCCCGTCTTGACATTGCCCGACCTAGGAGAACGTGAGCATGCCGCTGAGATTTTCCTGGCGAAATCTGTGCCATCGGGCATAATCAAACGTGGTGGTTCTGTCTGGTCTGTCTATGTAAGTCAGGTTCTTCTTTGTCTCGCGCCTTTTCTCGTACTGTCGGTCTGTCGTTCTTGTCGGCCCTTTGCCTTTACTCACGCTCAGTAGAGTCGGGCATTGGGCTTTCCAGTGTCCGACATACCTACAAAAAGCGCATTGGTCTGACCCTAAGTCTGGTCGTCCTTTGCATAGTGTCGGGGGATAAGTTGTGGGTAGCGGTGTCCTGGGGTTGTCCTGTCGGTATATTTCTCTACTTGGTTTGTCCTCGTCTTTTCTCTGTCGTTTCGTAGCCTCTCTGCGCCACATACCGAGACTGTCGAGCATAATTGGCGTTGTCTTATTATTTCGAAGGGCTATTTCTAACGTTTCTATTTTATCAAGGTCAAAGGATCCTGCCAGTGGCCACTGTTTGTCTTGACTCTCTTCGGTATACCTGTGCCATAATTTATTATAAGCTATGGTGACTAACCCATAGTTTATGAACATGTCCTTATTAGGGGTGCCTTCTAATGGAGCTATATGGTCCACCTCTAATACGCGGTCCGGACTAAACAGGCTATTTATCAGTGGGGAGAAGACAGACATGACGGCTCGTAACGAGGGACTAAAAAGTCAGCACTGCCTATCTTATCACTAGGTGCAAAGACCGTACAGAATATTTCTATTCAACGTTGTTTGCAGGCAGTGAATACCTCATGGATCGAAAAAAAATATAAAAACCAAACGACCAATAAATAACAATGGGGAGAATGAGTAGGTCCGCAAAGATCTGCGTTACCTACCCTTTTCACTATCTGCAAAAAGGGTGGTCTCTTCCCTGCTTGCAGACAGGGAATCTCCAGGAAACAATAGTTTTGCGAACAACAGTTCAGTTTCAAGCAATTATTGAGTGGGGGAGAAAAAAATAAGCACGGCTGCTACCCTACCTATCCTCCACTGTTTGCAAAGAGAGAGAGAGCCTGTTGTTTCTCCGTTTGCAGACAGTGAATCTCCAAATAAAAATAAACAGAGCAATACTAGTATTTTTGAACAAACAAACAATCAAGCAAATTTTTCGCAACTTGTCGTGGTAACACGACCTTACCCGGACCGCATGGACAGTTTCTTGTCTTCCGAATCCAGCGCCCGATCGTCCTCTTTTTCTCGTATTTCTCACGGCACTCCTGATGGTTCCCAGTCAGGACCGTAGATCACTCGAGAGAGGTCTGTTCGGAACTAGTGAAGTTCGGATGATCGGCTGCCAGACGAGGGTCTATTGGGCAAGAGCTCTCCCGATCGTTGCAGTCGTTCACTCTGTCGTCGGGACCTCTCCCACTGGATCCACGAGTCGCTGATGGGCCCCACGCTTGGGACGCCAATTGTAAAAACCTTATTCGGGTCGGGGACAATCGATATTTGCCCGGCGGTATTGCCTCTGTGACCCTCCAGTTATTTAATCAAATGAAGAGGCAGGCGCTGGAGACTGGAAAGCAGGAAACAAGGTTTTTTTATTCTCTCCGGAGGAGAACACAACGAAACGGACAGAAGGTATCGTTCTGAGGTGCTCTAACTGCATCCCTGAGGCCTGGCCTCTTATACACACATTTATGACTTTATTGTAGATTACACATTCATGTCAAAGCTTTGATGTACGGAAAAGACATTCTCGGAACTCCCCTTTGGGCCCGTTCCCACACACATTTACAGTTGAAGTCCCCACCCTAGGCACAACAGGTGATGAGTATCACGCAGCTGGATATTCCGCCGATTCACGGAATGTGGGGGGTTTGATCGGGTCTCATGGAGTGGGGGCTTTGATCAACTTGGAGATCCTTTGATGGGGGAAGCTTTCTATTGTACGGGGAGGGGCAAGGGATGGTATCGGCAGAGCTGGGTGTCAGCCTGGGAACGGGGAAGACAAAACGGGCACACGGGGAAAAAGGGGGTTTGCATCTAAGGGCCGGAGATCATGAAAGGGAAGCAGGGAGGTGTCGCGCTGGGAACAGGATGAAGGCCTGGGGCAGAGCAGCGCCGAAGAGGGGTTTATGACTCAAGGCAGGTGCAAGCAGGGGGTGGTCAGCGTGCAGGCTTAGCGAAGGCAAAGGGCTATGTCAGGGGCCAGCGGCATGCAAAAGGGTTCATTCTGATCGGGGCATCTTAAAATGGCGGGCGCGCACGACAAAAGTGTGGCATCAGGGGAAGAGGCAAGATGGCGCAGATAATGTTCACCAAAACGTACTAATTTTCAACATCACCAATCAGTCTTTGCCGTCTCCACTCTCCTGGTTTGACCCTCAGCACTAGGGTCTGGCTGTTACTCCAACATCTCCTGCAGGGAATAACCCCCGTCATCTGGGAAGTTGGCTGTAAGACAGACGCCACCTCTGGGTGCACAGCAGTCCTCACGGTATGCTGCAGAGCAGAGTGATGCTCCATGTAGTACGGAAGTCTCCATCTAGGAGCAACCTCAACTGAGGCACAAAGAGGCGTGAGCTTCCTATACCTGGCATATCAACAACCACACTATGCAGTGATCAGGGGAAATACAAAAGGCTGGCTCACCTAAAAGATCCTTTCCACATTGAAAAGGAGACTTCAGCCCCACCCTTAACTGCAGCCATCTTCTAAGGGGCAGTGCTACAGGAAGACTAATCAACAGATCCTCTCAGCAAAAGGGATTCAGTGAATTTCTGAAGGTGTCTTGTCTCCTCCCTCCAGCTTTAGGGATGTCAGCAAAACACTTCCACTGTCTGGGAAAACAATCTCACCTCCATCTTGTGCACAGGAGCAGATTCGGGGCTTCCAGAATGGAATCCAGAGGCCTCTATTACATGGGCACATTTGTGTACATATTGCATGTACCACCACACAAGACACAACATAAACAGAGCTGCTGAGTGGCCTGTAAACATGATGAGGGGCCTGTAATTAATAAAATTAATAATAATAATAAAGGAGGTTTATAAAGCGCCTGGTTACCCCCACCGGCGTGTCCCCGCGCTGTAGCAAGTGAGAGATGGAGAGCCCTATACCCAGACAGAAGTACCTAGGTCCATTAGTGAAGGAACAAGTGTGTTTTAAGCTCTCTTCTGAACCTCAACTCAGAAGGTTCGAGCTGGAGCTCAGTATGGAGTTGATTCCAACTCCTGGCCGCCAAGAACCGGAAAGATCTACCACCCATAGGGGCTTTCCTGACTTTAGGAATCATCCCCAGGCCAGTCCCGGTAGATCTAAGAAATCGAACAGGCCGGTAACAAGTGATGAGATTCCGCAAGTGCCTTGGCCCAGTGCCTTGAATGATATGGTGGCACATACAAAGGGCCTTAAACACTATCCGCTTCCTGACAGGAAGCCAATGAAGAGCGTCCAAGGCTTTTTTAGAAGCGGCCCTTCTAGGAAGCCTAAGGACCAGCCGAGCCACCGCATTTTGCAGCACCTCAAGTCGATCAAGACTCTTAATTGTGGCACCTAAATACAATATGTTGCCATAGTCTAGACGTGAGGTGACAAGTGCATCGACCAGCGTCCTCCTATCTTCAGTAGGAAGAAGGTCCATGGTCTTGCGTAGACCCTTAAGGACGCCGAAGCACATTCCACCACACGTCTAATCTGGGGTTCAAATGAAAGGTCCGAGTCTACCCATACGCCCAGGTTCTTAACCTGGGGGCACGGAATAGGGACTGGGCCCAAGCAAGGAGGCCACCATGCTGACCACCACACAGACGGGCCCCCCCACCACGAGCACCTCAGTCTTGCTACCGTTCAACTTCAGGCAGTTGTTGGCCATCCAGGAGGCGAGCTCCTGCATGCATGCTCTGAAGTTGGATGCAGCAAGATCCGGCGCCTGCGATAGCGAGACAACCAGCTGCGTGTCATCAGCATATGACACAATCCGTATTCAAAAGTCCTCCACTATGCTAGCCACTGGGGACACGTACAAGTTAAAAAGGGTGGGACTCAGGGCAGAGCCCTGGGGAACACCCTGGTCCAGCTTCACAGCTCCAGAATAATGGGCACCTAATCTGACCTGGAAACTGCGTTCCGTCAGAAATGATTGTATCCATTTTAGTGCCCCGCCTGAGACACCACCCTTATTCAGACACTGCAGCAAGGTGTAATGTGCTACAGTGTCAAAGGTGGCGCTCAGGTCCAAAAGGATGAGAGCCATTGTCTGCCCCTCATCTACACCCTGCCGGATGGCCTCCGTGGCCATAAGTAAGGCCGACTCTGTGGAGTGGAGTCACCGAAAGCCAAACTGCGTTGGATGGAGAAGATTGGTTTCCTCCATGTTAGACGGGGACCCTGAGGGTCGGCCGGATACCGAGGGAGAGATCCCCGAGGGGGACCGTCTCCGGCGATCGTACAGACAAGTTACCTCCCTCCCCACAAACAGGCACCACACCAAGTCGAGTTCAAGGCTTTATATAAGGTTCTTAAGGCAAGGATATCAGCGATACAGGAGATCTTGGACCCGGGGGTCCTCTCACTTCTAGTCTCTGTAGGGAAAGGGGGTAGCGGGACAGTCTTGGTACCGGATCGGTACAGGTAGTGGTAACAGGCGAGCTCACAATCCTCGAGCTGGAGTGTCTGTGGATCGGGCCGCGGCAGCGCCAGCAGGCCAAGGTGATAGTCTCTTAAAGTAGAGGGCCGCGGCAGCGCCAGCAGGCCAAGACGATGGTTTCACGAGGCAGGGGCCGCGGCAGCGCCAGCAGGCCAAGACGATGGTTTCACGAGGCAGAGGGCCGCGGCAGCGCCAGCAGGCCAAGACGATGGTTTCACGAGGCAGAGGGCCGCGGCAGCGCCAGCAGGCCAAGACGATGGTTTCACGAGGCAGAGGGCCGCGGCAGCGCCAGCAGGCCAAGACGATGGTTTCACGAGGCAGAGGGCCGCGGCAGCGCCAGCAGGCCAAGTCACGGATGAGTTCTTCTCGGGTCTCTCGACTCCAGGATACAACTGGTTTCCTGGTCTGGTCCTGCCCCAGTTATAGGTCTGGTCCCCTTTGATGTCCGGACCCTCGCGCCTGGGGGGCCGGGAGGTCCGGGATGAGGGAGTCCAGACACCCAGCATGGGGGTGGAGCCAGCGCCCAGGCGGCCGGGGGTGATCGACACCTGGCGGAGGAGAGCCGTTGACGATTCCTTTCTCCCATTGACTCGCCAAGTGGTCACTCTGCCTCCCGGGGGGAGGTTGGTGCCTCGATGTCGGGCCCGGCCGGGCCCAGGGTGAGGGTCGAGTTGAGGCCACGCGGCCTCGTGCTGTAGTGGCCCAAGATGGCGGCTGGGCCGAGGCCGTGGTGTGGATGGTGACCCGGGCCAGCTGGGTTCGGAGCTGGTGTCTTGTGGGTGAGGAATTGCAGTGTACTTCGGGTGGTCGTCGGGGACTCTGGCTGGGGGATGCAGGTGGAGCCAGGGTCCAGGTCCCATTGCGGGGAGGGGGCAGCCCGACCATGCGGCCTGTCCAACATGCGTCCCCCCCAGCTGAAGGCGGGGAGAGTCAGCCATCTTCCTGGGGACTCTCCTCGCTGAGGCGGAAAAAGCGTGACAGGCCGTCGGCGTTGGCGTGGTCCTGGCCTGGGCGATGTTCCACCGTGAAGTCCATCCCCTGCAGGGAGATGGACCAGCGCAACAGCTTCGGGTTCTCCCCCCGCATTTGCATCAGCCATTGCAGGGGTCGGTGGTCTGTTTGCACCCGGAAGTGGGTGCCGAAGAGGTATGGCCGGAGCTTCTTGAGTGCCCAGACTACGGCGAAGGCTTCCCTCTCAATGGTGCTCCAGCGCTGTTCTCGGGGCAAGAGGCGTCTGCTGATGAAGACCACCGGATGGTCGACCCCTTCGGCGTTGAGTTGGGAGAGGACGGCCCCCACACCATGATCGGAGGCGTCCGTTTGCACAAGGAATTCCCGGCTGTAGTCTGGAGCCTGGAGCACGGGGGCCGTGCACATGGCGGTCCTTAGCTTCTCGAAGGCTGATTGGCAGTCCGGGGTCCAGTTGACGGTTTTGGGGCTCTTTTTGGAGGTGAGCTCTGTGAGGGGCCCCACGATGCTGCCATAGTCCTTCACGAACCGCCGGTAGTATCCGGTGAGCCCCAGGAAGGCCCGGACCTCCGTTTGGCTCGTCGGGGGTTGCCAGGCCTGGATGGCAGCAATCTTGAGTTGGAGAGGGGCCACCAGCCCGCTTCCCACTTGGTGTCCCAGGTAGGTCACGGACCCTTGGCCAACTTGGCACTTGCTGGCCTTGATGGTGAGCCCTGCTTGCTGGAGTGCGTGTAGAACCTCCCGCAGGTGGCGAAGGTGGTCGGTCCACTGGTGGCTGTACACAGCAATGTCGTCCAGGTAGGCGGCGCTGAAGTCTTCCAGGCCCGCCAGTACCTGGTTTACCAGCCGTTGGAACGTTGCCGGGGCGTTTTTCATGCCGAAGGGCATGACTTTAAAGTGGTAGTGCCCGTCTGGGGTAGAGAAGGCGGATCGTTCTTGGGCCCTAGGGGTGAGGCCGATCTGCCAGTAGCCCGCTGTTAGGTCGAAGATGCTCAGGTAGCGGGCGGCCCCCATCCGGTCAATTAGCTCGTCTGCCCGGGGGATGGGATGAGCGTCGGTCCGGGTAACTGCATTCAGCCCTCGATAGTCCACGCAGAACCGGAGCTCAGGGGCAACGCCCGGGGCAGCTGCCTTGGGAACCAGGACGACTGGGCTCGCCCAGGGACTGTCTGAGGGTTCGATCACTCCTAGGGTCAGCATCTTGGACACCTCGGTCTGGATGCAGGCTCGTACCCGGTCTGGTACGCGGTATGCCCGGTGTCGAATAGGAGGGCTGTCCCCGGTGTCCACATCGTGGAGGCACCAGGGGGTGACTCCGGGGGTGAGGGAGAACAGGGAGGCGAACTGCCTCAGGAGCGTTTGGCAGTCTTGGCGTTGCTCCGGGGACAGGGCCTCGGAGAGCTGGACCCCTTCCACCGAGCCATCCTGCTCGAGGGCCCTCAGTAAGTCCGGAAGGGGTTCGGAGTCTTCTTCTGTCCCAGTATCGGTAGCCATCAGGAGGCTGAGTTCGGATCGCACAAAATGGGGTTTGAGCCTGTTGGCATGGAGGACCCGTAGGGGGTTCCGGGCAGTCTCCATGTCGATTAAATAGGTGACGGGCCCCTTGCGTTCGATTACCTTGAAGGGCCCGGACCATCTGTCTTGGAGGGCACAGGGCTCAACCGGGGACATCACCCAGACCTGTTGTCCAGGTTCGAACTCAATGGAGGACGTGTGCTGATCGTACCACCTCTTCATGTCCTCCTGACTGGCCTCGAGGTTGGCTTTGGCGGTGTCTCGGAACCGCCGGGTCTGGTTGCGGAGAGCCAGGAGATATCGGTAGATGTCCGGGGGAGTTTTCTGGGGAGGCTGCTCCCAACCTTCCTTGACTAGGCTGAGGGGGCCCCGGACGGGGTGCCCGTACAGTAGTTCAAAGGGGCTGAAGCCGAGGGACTTCTGCGGGACCTCCCGATAGGCAAACAGGAGGCATGGAAGCAGCACGTCCCACTGGCGTCGAAGGGGTTCTCCTAGACCCATAATCATCCCCTTGAGGGTGCGGTTGAATCTCTCGACCAGTCCGTTTCCTTGCGGGTGATAGGGGGTCGTGAATTTGTAGGTGACCCCGCATTGCTGCCAGAGGGACTTCATATATCTGGAGATAAAGTTCGTGCCCCTGTCACTGACGACCTCCCGGGGGAACCCCACCCGGGAGAAGATCCCCATCAGGGCCCGGCCCACCACGGGGGCCGTCACAGTCCGAAGGGGGATGGCTTCGGGATAGCGGGTGGCGTGGTCTACCAGGACCAGGATGAACCGGTGTCCTTGGGCTGTTCGAGGGTCGAGGGGCCCCACAATGTCTATTCCCACTCGTTCAAACGGGGTGGTGATGACAGGAAAGGGTTGTAATGGTGCTTTGATTTTTCGGCCACTTTTTCCGCTGGCCTGGCAGGTGGGGCAGGCCTTGCAGTGGTTGGTGACATCCTTCCGCATGTGGGGCCAGAAAAAATGGGTCACCAGGCGGTCGTAGGTTTTATCCTGCCCCAGGTGTCCGGCAAGGGGGACATCGTGGGCTAAGTTCAGGAGGAAGTCTCGGAAGCGAAGGGGCACCACCAGCACCCGACTGGCCCCTAGTTCTGCAACTTTCTGCTCGCTGTAGAGCAGGTCTTGGTCCCAGTAGATCCAGTGGGCCCCCGAGGTATCCCCGGCGCTCTGGGCCAGGGCTTGCTGCCGGAGTCCTTCGAGAGAGGGACAGGTTTTCTGTTCGGCCCGGAATTGTTCCTGCGTGGGGCCTCCCTCCTGCCGCCATTGTGCCAGGTCAGGGACGTCCCGAAGCTGGTCGGATCCTTCCTCGGTTTGGGTCAATGGACTGGCTTCTGGGGCGGCCTCCTCGGGGATGAGCGCGGGAGGAGGTTCTGGCCACTCGGGCTCTTCTGGGCTGGGGACCGCGCGGGCGGTCATGGACCGGGTCGTGACGCAGACCCATTCGGGGAGGCCAAGCATCCCCAGGTGCTCCCTCCGTTCGACAGCTGCCCAGGGAGAGCTTTCAAGGTCGTTTCCTAGGAGGCAGTCCACGGGGGCATCATCGCGGACAGTTACTTTTAACATCCCTGTTACTCCCCCCCACTCGAAGGGGACGCAGGCCATGTGGCATAGGCTTTCGGAATTGTCGGCTGATCGGACAGGGCAAAGAATGTTCGGCAAGATTTGGTCTGGAGTGACGAGGTGGCGTCGGACCGCCGTTACACTGGCCCCGGTGTCGCGGAGGGCTTCCGCCCGGCGGCCATTAATGTTGACCCATTGACCGTACTTCTGTGTGTTGGCGGGAAGGGGGCCCCGCGGAATCATGTCTCTCTCCCCTAAGCAGACCAGTGCCATGGCGGCGGGTGCCCATTCAGAGGGATCGGTCTCGTACTCTTCCTGGTCTTCCGGGATTAGTTCTTCCCCTAGGGCCGCCGCTGCAACTTGGCGGGGGGTAGTGTTCGGGTTCTTTGGGCAATTGGGATCACTGGCGTAGTGGCCGGGTCGCTGGCACCTGTGGCACGTAATGTTGGCCCGGAAACCGGCCCGGACGGCAGGGCTTCCTCGGCCAACCGGGGTCGAGGGGTTTCTGGGGGGTGACGAGGGGCCGGTGTCTCTCCCCCGACCCTGACTTCCTCCTCCCCCTCGGGGGCGATACGGTCTGGATAATTCGCTGGGTGCGTTCCTGCCAACTCGGGTGCTTTCCCACCGGTCGGCTTCGACGGCTAGTTGTCGAGGGTCGGTTAGCTTACTGTCCAGGAGGTGTTGCCGGAGCTCCACGAAGCAGTTGTTCGACAGGTGCTCCCATACGATAAGGTCAAAGAGTTGTTCGTAGGTGGTTACTTTGTTGCCCTTGATCCACCCCTCGAAGGCTCGGCTAAAAAAGTTCACGTACTCCACCCAAGTTGTACCCGGAATCCGTTTGCAGTCGCGGAACCGTTGGCGGTACATCTCCGGTGTGAGCCCGTATCGAGTGAGGAGGGCGGCCTTCATGTGGTCGTAGGAGGTCATCAGCTGGTCCGGGAGTTGTAGCAGGGCGTCCCGCCCTTCGTTGACAAACCTCCCCCATAAACCGGCCCCCCAATCGCTTCGGGGAATCCGGTGGGAGGTCATTGCCACCTCATAGGCTTTAAACCACTGCTGTATATCATCGTTCTTGTGGTATTCCCGGATGACATCTTTGGGGATGTGAACCTTGGGTTCGGTCGAGGCAGACGGGGTCGGTCGTTCGGGGAGCCCGAGGTCTTTATTCTGTTTCTGGACCTCCAGTGCTTTGAGATTGCGCTCATGTTCGTACTCTAGTCTCTTTTCCTCTAGCTCCCTCTGTCTTTGCTTGTCTTCCCGCTCTTCCCTGAGCCGTAAGTGTTCCAGGGTTATTTTTTGTTCTGCCAGCTTGAGTTCCCCATCCAAGCGAAGTCGGGCAAGTTCTAATTCGTGGAGTCTGGTTTTTTCTCTTTCTCGGATCTCTTCCAGGGAGAGATCCGCTCTTTCTTTAGTTGGTGCGGGGCTCGTCTCGGTTGTTTGTGTTCGGGGTACGGCCGTACCCGTTTCCGCCCAAGCTTCTAGGGCTCGTTTGAAGTCTTCCTTTGTGCTAAGACCTGTGGTTGGAAGTCCAAGTTCTATGCAATATTGCTTCAGTTCCCGGTGGTTGTAGTCTTCCAATTTTTCCATCTGAAATTTTTCCGTTGTTCCGCTCTCTATTGACATGGTTGTTGTGTGTGGTGGGGCGAGTGACTTTCTGTACGATTATGCGTAGGTTCGGATCCCGTCGCTGGCCACCAATGTTAGACGGGGACCCTGAGGGTCGGCCGGATACCGAGGGAGAGATCCCCGAGGGGGACCGTCTCCGGCGATCGTACAGACAAGTTACCTCCCTCCCCACAAACAGGCACCACACCAAGTCGAGTTCAAGGCTTTATATAAGGTTCTTAAGGCAAGGATATCAGCGATACAGGAGATCTTGGACCCGGGGGTCCTCTCACTTCTAGTCTCTGTAGGGAAAGGGGGTAGCGGGACAGTCTTGGTACCGGATCGGTACAGGTAGTGGTAACAGGCGAGCTCACAATCCTCGAGCTGGAGTGTCTGTGGATCGGGCCGCGGCAGCGCCAGCAGGCCAAGGTGATAGTCTCTTAAAGTAGAGGGCCGCGGCAGCGCCAGCAGGCCAAGACGATGGTTTCACGAGGCAGGGGCCGCGGCAGCGCCAGCAGGCCAAGACGATGGTTTCACGAGGCAGAGGGCCGCGGCAGCGCCAGCAGGCCAAGACGATGGTTTCACGAGGCAGAGGGCCGCGGCAGCGCCAGCAGGCCAAGACGATGGTTTCACGAGGCAGAGGGCCGCGGCAGCGCCAGCAGGCCAAGACGATGGTTTCACGAGGCAGAGGGCCGTGGCAGCGCCAGCAGGCCAAGACGATGGTTTCACGAGGCAGAGGGCCGCGGCAGCGCCAGCAGGCCAAGTCACGGATGAGTTCTTCTCGGGTCTCTCGACTCCAGGATACAACTGGTTTCCTGGTCTGGTCCTGCCCCAGTTATAGGTCTGGTCCCCTTTGATGTCCGGACCCTCGCGCCTGGGGGGCCGGGAGGTCCGGGATGAGGGAGTCCAGACACCCAGCATGGGGGTGGAGCCAGCGCCCAGGCGGCCGGGGGTGATCGACACCTGGCGGAGGAGAGCCGTTGACGATTCCTTTCTCCCATTGACTCGCCAAGTGGTCACTCTGCCTCCCGGGGGGAGGTTGGTGCCTCGATGTCGGGCCCGGCCGGGCCCAGGGTGAGGGTCGAGTTGAGGCCACGCGGCCTCGTGCTGTAGTGGCCCAAGATGGCGGCTGGGCCGAGGCCGTGGTGTGGATGGTGACCCGGGCCAGCTGGGTTCGGAGCTGGTGTCTTGTGGGTGAGGAATTGCAGTGTACTTCGGGTGGTCGTCGGGGACTCTGGCTGGGGGATGCAGGTGGAGCCAGGGTCCAGGTCCCATTGCGGGGAGGGGGCAGCCCGACCATGCGGCCTGTCCAACACTCCACATAGGCCATAAGTTGTAGGTTTACAGCCTTCTCGGCCACTTTTGCTAAATGAGGTAGCAACGAGATAGGGCGGAGGTTATCCAATTTCTCCATGTTGATGTTGGGCTTCTTCTGAAGTGGAAGAACCACAGCCTGCTTCTAGCCATCAGGCACCTTGTGCGTGCTAAAGGATGCATCAAGTATGTGCCTGATATAAGGCTCAAGAATAGCAATACTCTCCCTTAGCAGTTTTCGTGAAGCCGGGTCCCAGGGTGAACAAGACTTTATGGAACTGCATATCTTGCTAAGCCGCTCAGGGGGAGGAGTGGTAAAACTATCCAGCCTGCGGTTTCCCCCACCATCTCCCATCACTTCCACATACTCTGCACCTAGCTTCCTGGCTCGCGGAAAGGAAGAGTATATTTTTTCCACTTTCTTTGCAAAGAACCCAGCGATACGATCGCATGATTCCTCGGAGCTATCCGTAGGAATAGTGGACGATGTCAAAGTAGAAATCTCCTTATAGATCTTGAATAGTTCCTTCGTGGAGTTCCCTGCTGCCCCAATTCTTTCAGTGTAGTAAGCGGCTTTGGCCCGTCTAATTAGCCCATGATAAATATTCCGCTTATTATGATACTCCAACTTGGCCTGACTGAGAAAGGCCACCCTCCACAACCTCTCTAAGCGTTTACATTCTGACCTAGCCAGGCGCAGATCACCGTTGTACCAAGGAGCAGATTTCTGAGATCTTCTCACTGTCATATTCGAACGCAGAGGAGCTACACTATCAAGGGCTTCTACTATGCGTCTTTCTAGATTACGACAAGCTGTTTCCACACCGGCACCCTCCGGCTGCCCTACTTTGGTCAGGGCTTCGTTAAACTTCAACCGAGAAAAGCCAGCCCATTTGCGGCATGGGTGATTTAACACAGGTTGGTCCGGGACTCTGTGTTCTGGGATCTTTATTAGAAGGGGAACCAGAAAATGATCAGTCCAGGGGATAGGGATAGGGAGACTCACTTCAACTTCCCCCCAATTATCAAATACTGGGTCTTGGAATTCAGGCCTAGTTGCAGTGCCAGACGTTCCTGGCATAAGTCAGCAGCCCCCCTGTCAAGGGGATTCTCCAAGTGCATATTGAGGTCCCCCAACAAGAGGAATTTATCTTTCCGTAGGGCAGATTCCGTTATACCTTCCAGCAAGCTGGAAACAAAACGTGCATGTGGGCAAGGAGGTCTGTAGACCAGAAGTCCTTTCACAGTAAGGTGCGAGCTGACCCTAATTGTGAATGCGCCTGCCTCACTGTCCGCTATGGTGACAGTTTCCAGTTGGCAGCTAAGCGGTTGTTTAAACACAATAGCTATCCCGCCACCTCTACCAGATGCCCTGTCCAGCCTAACAATCATGTAACCCGTGGGAAGGGCCTCGACAATTTCAGGCTCGGAATCGGAGTCCAACCAGGCCTCCGTAAGAAATAGTAGGTCCAGTTTTTTTCCTACGAGTAGATCGTAGATATCTAGTCTGTGTTTACACATTGATCTAGAATTAAGTAGACCACAGGAGAGCCCTGTTGTCTTTTGCTGTGTCTTGCCTGTCATGCAGTAACTAATAGGGCAGTGTTCACAGCTCGCCCCAGGGTCTGCCTTCATACTATGGCAACACATGCTGGCTATCTTAGGACAGAGCTTGTAGAGTTGATTAAAGGTCCACTGGATTCTAGCCGAATTTTGGCCAGGGGTTGTGGCCCCAGTCCCCGATCGGCCGCGGACATTCCCTAACTATCGAGGCGTGAGGAAGTATAACGCGAGTGCTCCCACATTTAAGTGATTAAGGAAACATCGAGTGTTTCATTCGGAACTATATTCTCCCGATTAATACGCAGGATTGAGTCGAGTATTTTATATATTTTGTGCAACTGGTCCTGAGGATGGTCCTATGGAATTAACCGAAGAAGGACCGAAACGTCAACGCCTGACGCCGCTTTGCTTATACTAATATCATTCATGTCAAAAAAGAATGTATGACTTTGAAAAGTTCTTTTGTACATGGTATTTTGGTTTATCCGTGTAAAGAGCATAAGGTGTTATATGCTACTAAAATCATTCAATTGTAGTAGTATCATGTTGCCATGCCTGAATTTTGATAACATTTTCTAACAAAAAACTTTTGAGAAATAATAAAAAAAAACAGTAAAAATACTGTATCTACCTTGCTTCTGGTAAATAATTGATCACTTCTGGTGACGACATTAATTAATGAAGTTTGTTTAAACGATTCCTTTGAGGACAATTGTAAATCTGTTATTGATTATACCCAGTCCTCACGGGATTATTGGGTGGCTCTGTCTTTATACATTCATACTATGGCAACACATGCTGGCTATCTTAGGACAGAGCTTGTAGAGTTGATTAAAGGTCCACTGGATTCTTGCCGAATTTTGGCCAGGGGTTGTGGCCCCAGTCCCCGATCGGCCGCGGACGGGCGCAGACGGGCTTGCCTTCGGCGCGCCCGCTGCGCGGCCGATCATACATGTGCCCTTTATCCTCTGCTGCCGAGCCTAGAGGGCTGACCGCCCCCGGAAGTGCCTGCACTCTCACCTTCCAAGCCCTCCGCACAACGGCGCTGTTCGCCGCGTCTGACCAAGGCGGGAAGGAAGGAACAGTCGAGGGAGGCCCCCAGCGTAATGTCAGCCCCCCTTCCACTGGCAGCCTCTAGCGCCCAGGTAAGAAGTCCACAGTAAAAGTAATGCGCACATTAAAACAATGCAATGCAATGTAAGCAGATTGATTAAAAAAACACCAGTTTGAGGGTAACGATTGTAGCAGCAGCTTGTGGGCTCTACCACCGCCCACTTACCAAACGCGACCACTCTCCTCTGCTCCCTTTATCCTCTGCTGCCGAGCCTAGAGCGCTGACCGCCCCCGGAAGTGCCTGCGCTCTCACCTTCCACGCCCTCCGCACAACGGCGCTGTTCGCCGCGTCGGACCAAGGCGGGAAGGAAGGAACAGTCGAGCGAGGCCCCCGGAGCGTAATGTCAGCCACCCCCTCCCACTGGCAGCCTCTAGCACCCAGGTAAGAAGTCCACAGTAAAAGTAATGCGCAAATTAAAACAATGCAATGCAATGTAAGCAGATTGATTAAAAAAACACCAGTCTGAGGGTAACGATCGTAGCAGCAGCTTGTGGGCTCTACCACCGCCCACTTAATTCACAAGCAACAGCCCCTCTAGACGAGTTTAGAACAGAAAGGATCAGCCAACCGCAATACCTGAAGTGGTAGTACGTAAGGACAGCTTGGTTCCTTGGCAACACACTAAAAAGGCCTTCACACCCCTGGCTGTCTGCAGGACACACCTGAAATAATTCCCACTCACCCGTGTCGGTCTTCCTCTTTTGCCTTCCCACTGCTCAACCACAATTCTAGCAGCACAGCTCAGTTCACCAGATAACAAAACATGAAAGCAACTACAATTAATCACCTTTAACCTCCCTAACCATGGAAGAATTCATCAAAGCTGAAAACTCTTGCCTTCGGGATAAGTCTGTCTGCTCGGGCCAAGCTACCCAGGGGGTGAGCAGGGGTCATCTAGAGTGTGTATCCCCCTTACCCTAACTAGAAGCAACGGTCCCAATTTGGACAAAGGTACCTACCTCTGCCAAGTAGAGAACCCATTTCTAACAATAAGTAACATGTCATAAATCGAAATATTCATGTGCGGCAAAAGGATCAAACACTGCTATGAACAATTTGGCCTTAGTAGCTAGCCCCCCACATAACTCTAGTGAGGAATACAAGGGTAACCATGGAATCTTTCAATCATAATCAGATTGGGTTTGTCGAATGTGTCAAAACTACAAAATGTGTCCCTTCTTTCCCTCATATTGGCTATAAAGATGGCTCTGCCCGCATTGCCTGAAATTCTTGGACCGCACCACTTGCTGGAAGTGTTAGCCCCCCTTCCCTGCCGCCCCCCCAACGGTTGGGTCTTGTTGCTCTCCTGACCTGAGCACAGGTTTCTCGCAGAGCTGCCAAGTTTTCCAGGTCCATATATGCTGTGCTGCTCCAGTCCACGTTTTTTCCTGGAATTCTGGGACTAGTAGTCTTGTTTATTTCATTATAAAACAGGACTACACGTCCAATAATTCAGAGGAAAAAAACTGGACTGGAGCGGCACATCACACAATGACCGCAGAAACTTGGCAGCTATGATAAGACTCACAGGGAAAGTAGAAGCACCCCGGAGCAACACACAGTAAAGATTGTTCTAGAAATTCACACAAGTGAGACCCCATCACGAGCCTGGAGAAGAATGAGAGCTCCTGCTGTGAATGATACAACGTCCACGAGGGGAGACCCATCTATCAGCAGGGACGCAACAACTGCTCCCGGGTGTGATTGGTTCGAAGTTATCTCACTGTAACCAAGAAAGAGTGGCCCTCATTGGGCTCTCTTGGTAAAGTTCATTATAAATTGTAGCGTATGACCCCCCTGTGTGAGTGTCTTTGCACGTGCTTGTATGGATGTCTGTGTGTGCAAGTTGTGACAGCCTTAGGGCCGCGCCTTCCCAGCAGCAGAATCCTGAGGAATGAACACCTGTGACGTGCCAGGCCCTCCAGTGTGACGTCATGAGGTCCAGGCCAGCACCAGCAGGGGAATCCTGTGGATGGAACACCTGTGACGTGCCAGGCCCTGCACTGTGACGTTACGAGGTCCAGGCCAGCACCAGCAGGGGAATCCTGTGGATGGAGCACCTGTGACGTGCCAGGCCCTGCACTGTGATGTCAGGAGGTCGAGGCTAAGTGCAGAGGGGAGGCCTCCGCCGCAGCAGAGACAAGGAGGGGCCACTGAGGGGGGAGAAGGTCGGGCAAGATTAGATCGTTTTTGAGGTTCATCGTAGGATCCTTTTGTGACTAAATAGATTTTTGCCTTTTTTTAGGTAATTGAATTAAAGCCGTGTCTCGGCTGCTCCCCCCCCTTACACTGCCACACCTGTCATCGCCCATAAACCGGTGATGCATGATGACAGGTTGAAGGTCTCTATTGTGACGTGTCCGTGGTATACAAGGCTGGTAACCAGGCAGCCGCAGCATTGCACTCATGAGGACCGGACGGAGAGGACCACAGCTGGCGGCCGGAGCCGAGGCCCCGAGAGGCCGAGGGGGCCGGGGCCTCACAAGCTCCAAAAGAACTGGGCGGGGCTGGGTGAAAAGGAAAAGGTGAGTATAGAAACCAAATGAAAACGAACTTGAAACTGAACTGAAACCAAACTTTAAACTGGCTTGATACTGGCTTGATACTGACTTGATACTGACTTGATACTGGCTTGATACTGGCTTGATACTGACTTGATACTGACTTGATACTGGCTTGAAACTTCCCTTCCCTTTTCCTTTCTCTTTCCCGATTTTCCTTCTCAACCTTACATTCCTATCTCTCCTCTCATATCCTCATCTCCCCCTTTCTTTTAAGTTCCCTTTTTCTCAACACTCTTTAATCCTCTACCCTTCTGTCACTCCCCTCCCCTTCCCATTTAATCCATTCCGGTCCCATCCTGCACTCTCGTATCTCCTTTTCCATCTCCACCCCTTCCCTTCTCTTCCCCTCCATCCCCTCCCATTCACAGCCTCTTTCCCTTCCAATCTGTTCCCATCGCCTCTGCTCCTTTTCTGCTCCCCTTCCACTTACCCATCCTTTCTTCCTTATTCTTCCTTCACCTCCCTTCCTTTTCACCATTCCCTCCCCTTTCCCCTCACCCATCCCTTCTTCCATACCCTACCCTTCCCCTCACTTCCCTCTCTCTCGTTGCCCTCTCCCCTCCCTTCTCCCTTCCTTTCCCTGCCTTTCTCCTCCTTTCTCTTCTCCTCCGCCTTCTTCCCCTCATTCTTCCTTTCCTTTCCTTTCCATTCCATTCCCCTACCGTTCCCTAACACATCCCTTCTTCCCCTTTACCCCACCCTCCCACTACCCCTCTCCCTCCTTATTTACCTCCCCCTCCCCCCTTTATTTCCATTACTTTCTACTTTAACTTTTTATCCTCTCCCCTTCTGTCACTCCCTCTTCCCTTCCATCCCATTCACCGCCTCACCTCTCATCCCATTCTGTTACCCCACACACACAACTCCACACACACACAACCCCACACACACAACCCCACACAAACACCCCCCACACACACAACCCCCCACACACAAGCCCCTACACACAAGCCCCCTACACACAAGCCCCCCACACACAACCCCAAACCCACACACACAACCCCACACACACAACCTCACACACAACACCCCACACACACAACACCCACACACATACAACCCCACACACACAACCCCACACACAACCCCCCACCCACAACCCACAACCCCCACACACACAACCCCAACCCCACCTACACACACACAACCCCACAGACACAACCCTCCCACACACACAACCCCACACAAACACACACCCCAACACACACAACTCCACAACCTCACACCCACACACACACAACCCCATAACCACACACACAATCCCACACAAACACACACAACCCCACACACACAACCCCCGCACACACAACCCCCACACACAAACCCCCCCTCACACACCCCACACACACAACCACACACACATAACCCCACACAACTACACACAACCCCCACACACAAAACCCCACACACACAGCCCCAGACACATGCCCACACACACATGGCCACACACAC
This sequence comes from Lissotriton helveticus, assembly GCF_964261635.1. Lineage (NCBI taxonomy): Eukaryota > Metazoa > Chordata > Amphibia > Caudata > Salamandridae > Lissotriton > Lissotriton helveticus. The sequence goes on along the minus strand of NC_136061.1, from coordinate 1,531,783,275 downwards.
ACATGGCCACACACACAACCCCACACACCACACAACCCCCCAGCACACACAACCCCCCACACACAACCCCATACACACAAACCCCAATACACACAACCCCACGCACACACAACCCCACACACACACAACCCCCACACACACAACCCCCCACACACAACCCCACACCCACAACCCCCCACACACACACAACCGCCCCCACACACACAACCCTGCCACACACACAAGCCCACACACTCGCACACACAACCCCCCACACACACACAATACAACCCCCACACACAACCCCACACACAACCCCCCTTACACACAACCCCACACACCAAACCCCACGCACACACAGCCCCACACACACAACCCCACACACACACAACCCCACACACACAACCCCACACACACAATCCCCCCACACACAACCCCCCAAACACAACCTCACACACACAACCCCCAAACACACACAACCCCCACACACAACCGCCCACACACAACCCCCCAAACACACACAACCCCCCGCACACACACAACCCCACACACTCACACACACAACCCCGCACACACTCATCCCTGCACACACACAACCCCACATACACAACCCCACACACCCAACCCTGCACACACAACCCTCACACACACAACCCCATACACACACAACCCCACACAACCCCACACACACAACCCACACCCATAACCCCCCCACACACACACCACCCCACACTCATAACCCCACACACTCACACAACCCCACGCACGCACTCACACACACAACCCCACACAAACACACCCAAAAACCCCCACACACACAACCACACAACCCCACACACAACCCCACACAAACACCCCCCACACACACAACCCCCACACACAAGCCCCCCACACACAACCCCAACACACACACAACCCAACACAACCCCACACACACAACCTCACACACATACAACCCCCCACACACAACCCCCCACACACAAGCCCCCCACACCCCCCACACACAACCCCACACACACAACCCCAACCCCACCTACACACACACAACCCCACACACACAACCCCAAACACACACACACAACCCTCCCACACACACAACCCCACACAAACACACCCCCCAACACACACAACTCCACAACCTCACACCCACACACACACAACCCCATAACCACACACACAATCCCACACACATACACACAACCCCACACACAAACCCCCCACACACAACCCCCACACACAAACCCCCCCCACACACAACCACACACACAACCCCACACAACTACACACAACCCCCCACACACAAATCCCCAGACACACAGCCCCAGACACACGCCCACATACACACACAACCCCCCCACACACACAACCCTGCCACACACACAAGCCCACACACTCGCACACACAACCCCCCCACACACACACAACACAACCCCCCACACACAACCCTACACACAACCCCCCATACAACCCCATACACACAACCCCACACACCAAACCCCACGCACACACAGCCCCACGCACACACACAACCCCACACACACACAATCCCCCACACACAACCCCCCAAACACAACTCCACACACACAACCCCCAAACACACACAACTCCCACACACAACCGCCCACACACAACCCCCCAAACACACACAACCCCCCCGCACACACACAACCCCACACACACACACACAACCCCGCACACACACATCCCTGCACACACACAACCCCACATACACAACCCCACACACACCCAACCCCGCACACACAACCCCCACACACACAACCCCACACACACAACCCCACACACACACAACCCCACACACACAACCCCCCACACACAACCCACACCCATAACCCCCCACACACACCACCCCACACTCATAACCCCACACACTCACATAACCCCACGCACTCACACACACAACCCCACACAAACACACCAAAAACCCCCCACACACACAACCACACAACCCCACACACAACCACACCCCACACCCAACCCCACACACATACACACTCACTCAACCCCCACACACACAACCCCCACACACATCCCTACACACATACAGCCCCCCACACACAACCCCCACACACACAACCCCCTCACACACAACCCCCCACACACAACCCCACACACCACTCAACCCCACACACCACGCAACCCCACACACAACCCCACACACAGCCCACCCCCACACACAACCCCCCACACACACAACCCTTCAAGACACAACCACACACACACAACCACACACACAACCCAATACACACACACACAACACCGCCACACACACAACCCCACACATACAAGCACCCCACACACACAACCCCCCACAAACACACACAAACCCCACACACACACAGCCCCAACCCCACACACAGAACCCCAAACACACATGCAATCCCTCACACAAACACACACCCCCACACACCCCACCTCACACCCACACACACACACACAACCCCATAACCACACACACAACCCCACACATACACAACCCCCACACACACAACCCCCACACACAACCCAACACACACACAACCACATACACATAACCACACACAAACCTGCAACACAACCACACACACACAACCACACACAACCCCACACACACACGCCCACACACAACCCTACACACACAACCCCACAGACACAACCCTCCCACACACACAACCCCACACAAACACACACCCCAACACACACAACTCCACAACCTCACACCCACACACACACAACCCCATAACCACACACACAATCCCACACAATCACACACAACCCCACACACACAACACCCCCACACACAACCCCCACACACAAAACCCCCCTCACACACCCCACACACACAACCACACACACATAACCCCACACAACTACACACAACCCCCCACACACAAAACCCCACACACACAGCCCCAGACACAACACACATGGCCACACCCACACATGGCCACACACACAACCCCACACACCACACAACCCCCCAGCACACACAACCCCCTCACACACAACCCCCCACACACAACCCCACACACCACTCAACCCCACACACCACGCAACCCCACACACAACCCCACACACAGCCCACCCCCACACACACAACCACACACACACACAACCCTTCAAGACACAACCACACACACACAACCACACACACAACCCAATACACACACACACAACACCGCCACACACACAACCCCACACATACAAGCACCCCACACACACAACCCCCCACAAACACACACAAACCCCACACACACACAGCCCCAACCCCACACACAGAACCCAAAACACACACGCAATCCCTCACACACCCCCACACACCCCACCTCACACCCACACACACACACACAACCCCATAACCACACACACAACCCCACACATACACAACCCCCACACACACAACCCCCACACACAACCCAACACACACACAACCACATACACATAACCACACACAAACCTGCAACACAACCACACACACACAACCACACACACAACCCCACACACACACACGCCCACACACAACCCTACACACACAACCCCACAGACACAACCCTCCCACACACACAACCCCACACAAACACACACCCCAACACACACAACTCCACAACCTCACACCCACACACACACAACCCCATAACCACACACACAATCCCACACAAACACACACAACCCCCACACACAAACCCCCCCTCACACACCCCACACACATAACCCCACACAACTACACACAACCCCCCACACACAAAACCCCACACACACAGCCCCAGACACATGCCCACACACACATGGCCACACACACACATGGCCACACACACAACCCCACACACAACCCCACACACCACACAACCCCCACACAACCCCATACACACAAACCCCAATACACACAACCCCACGCACACACAACCCCACACACACACAACCCCCACACACACAACCCCCCACACACAACCCCACACCCACAACCCCACACACACACACAACCCCCCCACACACACAACCCTGCCACACACACAAGCCCACACACTCGCACACACAACCCCCCACACACACACAATACAACCCCCACACACAACCCCCCATACACACAACCCCACACACCAAACCCCACGCACACACAGCCCCACACACACAACCCCACACACACAACCCCACACACACAACCCCACACACACAATCCCCCCACACACAACCCCCCAAACACAACCTCACACACACAACCCCCAAACACACACAACCCCCACACACAACCGCCCACACACAACCCCCAAACACACACAACCCCCCCACACACACACAACCCCACACACTCACACACACAACCCCGCACACACACATCCCTGCACACACACAACCCCACATACACAACCCCACACACACCCAACCCTGCACGCACAACCCTCACACATACAACCCCATACACACACAACCCCACACACACAACCCCACACACACAACCCACACCCATAACCCCCCCACACGCACACCACCCCACACTCATAATCCCACACACTCACACAACCCCACGCACTCACACACACAACCCCACACAAACACACCCAAAACCCCCCACACACACAACCACACAACCCCACACACAACCCCACACACAACCCCACACAAACACCCCCCACACACAACCCCCCACACACAAGCCCCCCACACACAACCCCAACACACACACAACCCACACACAACCCCACACACACAACCTCACACACATACAACCCCACACACACAACCCCACACACAACCCCCCACACACAACCCCCCACACACAAGCCCCCCACACCCCCCACACACAACCCCCCACACACAACCCCAACCCCACCTACACACACACAACCCCACACACACAACCCCAAACACACACACACAACCCTCCCACACACACAACCCCACACAAACACACACCCCAACACACACAACTCCACGACCTCACACCCACACAACCCCATAACCACACACACAATCCCACACAAACACACACAACCCCACACACAAACCCCCCACACACAACCCCCACACACAAACCCCCCACACACACAACCACACACACAACCCCACACAACTACACACAACCCCCCACACACAAATCCCCAGACACACAGCCCCAGACACACGCCCACACACACACACAACCCCCCACACTCACAACCCTGCCACACACACAAGCCCACACACTCGCACACACAACCCCCCCACACACACACAACACAACCCCCCACACACAACCCCACACACAACCCCCCATACAACCCCATACACACAACCCCACACACCAAACCCCATGCACACACAGCGCCACACACACACAACCCCACACACACAATCCCCCACACACAACCCCCCAAACACAACCCCACACACACAACCCCCCACACACAACCCCATACACACAAACCCCACACACACAACCCCACACACACACACAACCCCCCCACACACAACCCTGCCACACACACAAGCCCACACACTTGCACACACAACCCCCCCACACACACAACACAACCCCCCACACACATCCCTACACACAACCCCCCATACAACCCCATACACACAACCCCACACACCAAACCCCACGCACACACAGCCCCACACACACACACAACCCCACACACACACAATCCCCCACACACAACCCCCCAAACACAACCCCACACACACAACCCCCAAACACACACAACTCCCACACACAACCGCCCACACACAACCCCCCAAACACACACAACCCCCCCGCACACACACAACCCCACACACACACACACAACCCCGCACACACACATCCCTGCACACACACAACCCCACATACACAACCCCACACACACCCAACCCCGCACACACAACCCTCACACACACAACCCCACACACACAACCCCACACACACACAACCCCACACACACAACCCCACACACACAACCCACACCCATAACCCCCCACACACACCACCCCACACTCATAACCCCACACACTCACACAACCCCATGCACTCACACACACAACCCCACACAAACACACCCAAAACCCCCCACACACACAACCACACAACCACACCCCACACCCAACCCCACACACATACACACTCACTCAACCCCCCACACACACAACCCCCACACACATCCCTACACACATACAGCCCCCCACACACAACCCCCACACACACAACCCCCTCACACACAACCCCACACACACAACCTTACACAACCACACAAAAACACAACCACACACATACACAACCCCCCACACACAACCCCACACACCACTCAACCCCACACACCACGCAACCCCACACACAACCCCACACACAGCCCACCCCCACACACCCAACCCCCCACACACACAACCCTTCAAGACACAACCACACACACACAACCACACACACAACCCAATACACACACACAACACCGCCACACACACAACCCCACACATACAAGCACCCCGCACACACAACCCCCCACAAACACACACAAACCCCACACACACACACAGCCCCAACCCCACACACAGAACCCCAAACACACACGCAATCCCTCACACAAACACACACCCCCACACACCCCACCTCACACCCACACACACACAACCCCATAACCACACACACAACCCCACACATACACAACCCCACACACAACCCCCACACACACAACCCCCCACACACAACCCAACACACACACAGCCACATACACATAACCACACACAAACCTGCAACACAACCACACACACACAACCACACACACAACCCCACACACACACGCCCACACACAACCCTACACACAACCCCCCACACAACCCCCCCACACACACAAACCCACCCCCACACAACCCCCCACACACACGCAACCCCACCCCCACGGAACCCCCCACACACACAACTCCACACACAACCCCACGCACACACAACCCCACGCACACACAACCCCCATACACAACCCCTCACACGCACAACCCCACATACACTTTTGCCCCATACACACAACCCCACACAACCCCACGCGCACACAACACCCCACACACAACCCGCCAACACACATAACCCCAGACACACAACCCCACACACACAACCCCCACACACAACCCCACACACACAACCCCACACTCACACACAACCCCACACACTCACACAACCCCACACACACAACCCCCCACACACAACCCCCCACACACAACCCCATGCACACACACACAACCCCCACACACAACCCCACACTCACAACCCCACACACTCACACAACCCCACACACTCACACAACCACACACACACCCCCACACTCACAACCCCACACACTCACACAACCACACACACTCACACAACCACACACACAACCCCCCACACACACAACCCCTCACACAAAACCCCCTACACATACAGAACCCGACACACTCCGAAACAACCCCCCACACACACAATCCCACACACACACAACCCCACACACACAACCCAGACTCACACACACACCAACCCACACACACCACCCCCCACACACAACCCCACACACACAACCCACACTCACACACACAACCCAGACTCACATACACAACCCCACGCAAACCCACACACACCACCCCACACACAACCCCACACACTCACACAACCCCACACAAACAACCCCCCTCACAACCCCACACACCACGCAACCCCACACACCACGCAACCCCACACACCAGGCAACCCGACACACAACCCCACACACAGCCCACCCCCACACACACAACCCCCCACACACAACCCTTCAAGCCACAACCACACACACACAACCACACACACAACCCAATACACACACACACAACACCGCCCCACACATACAAGCACCCCACACACACAGCCCCCCACAAACACACACAGAACCCCAAACACACACGCAATCCCTCACACACACACACCCCCCCACACACACCCCACCTCACACCCACACACATACAACCCCATAACCACACACACAATCCCACACATACACAACCCCACATACAACCCCCCACACACACAACCCCCCACACACACAACCCAACACACATACAACCACATACACATAACCACACACAAACATGCAACACAACCACCCACACAATCACACACACAACCCCACACACACACACGCCCACACACAACCCTACACACACAACCCCACACAACCCCCCACACACACAACCCCCCACACAACCCCCCCACACACACAAACCCACACACACACAACCCCCCACACACACGCAACCCCACCCCCACGGAACCCCCACACACACACAACCCCACGCACACACAACCCCATGCACACACAACCCCACACACACAACCCCCATACACAACCCCTCACACACACAACCCCACACACACTTTTAACCCCATACACACAACTCCACACACAACCCCACGCGCACACAACGCCCCACACACAACCCCACACACACAACCCCACACACTCACACCCAACACCCCACACTCGCACACAATCCCACACACTCACACAACCCCACACACACAACCCCCCACACACAACCCCCACACACACAACCCCCACACACAACCCCATGCACACGCAACCCCAAGCACACACAACCCCATGCACACGCAACCCCAAGCACACACAACCCCCCCACACACACAACCCCCATACACAACCCCCCACACACACAACCCCACACACAACCCCACACACAACCCCCCACACACAACCCCACACTCACAACCCCACACACTCACACAACCCCACACACTCACACAACCCCCACACACACAACCCCCACACACAACCCCATGCACACGCAACCCCAAGCACACACAACCCCCATACACAACCCCCCACACACACAATCCCCCACACAACCCCACACACAACCCCCCACACACAACCCCACACTCACAACCCCACACACTCACACAACCCCACACACTCACACAACCACACACACAACCCCACACTCACACAACCCCCACACTCACAACCCCACACACTCACACAACCACACACACAACCCCACACACACACAACCCCACACACACAACCCCCTACACACACAGAACCCGACACACTCCGAAACAACCCCCCACACACACAACCCCACACACACACAACCCCACACACACAACCCAGACTCTCACACACAACCCCACACACACACCACCCCACACACACACCACCCCACACACACACAACCCCACACACACAACCCACACTCACACACACAACCCAGACTCACATACACAACCCCACACAAACCCACACACACCACCCCACACACAACCCCACACACTCACACAACCCCACACAAACAACCCCCCTCACACACACACCCCCAAAACCTCACATACAACCACACACAACCCCCCCACACACCCAACGCCCCACACACCCCAAAACACAACCCCACACACATACACACTCACTCAACACCACACACACACAACCCCCACACATCCCTACACACAACCCCCCATACACACAACCCCACAACCCCCCACACACACAACCCCACAATCCCACAACACACACAACCTTACACAACCACACACAAACACACAACCACCCCACACACAACCCCACACACCACACATCCCCACACATAACCCCCCCACACACACAACCCCACCCAACCCCACACACACACACAACCCCACACACAACTGCACACACACAAAACCCCACGCACACACAACCCCACACACACACACACACGTACACGTGTTACCATCCTTGTGGGGACTATGTGTGAATACCAGCCTTGTGGGGACTAACCTTTCCCAATGTTTTTAAAACACACAACTAACAGAAAAATGTTAAGAAAAAATTCATTATACAGGATCCTGCTTCAAATTTGCAAATATATTGTTATTTAACCGTGCGCACAGCACCATCCTTGTGGGGACTTGAACATGTGCTACCATCCTTGTGGGGACCTAGTCCTTAACACTATTTGTGATTGAATACAGTTGAAGGCACATGGCTAAATGTTTATTTTAGCGACAATATACACAAACAACATTATAATATATTCGTATATGAATTGCTGCATATATAATAGGGTATACATCAAAGGCAGATTATGTTAATGGGCCAGAAAATATTATATCATGCTTAATGAAAGACACTTAAAGCTGCATTTAACCTATTTATTAGTGCTTAAAATCTTAGGAGATAAGGGAACTAACACATAAAGAAATTAACATATGGAACAAAGGAATATGGTCAAGTGGAATCCAGAGCTTGAGTAGCTGCTCACATTTTTACCAAAATAGATGTTTAAGTCCCCACAGAGATACTGAAATATTGAAATAGTGTGTACATTCAAAGCTTGCATCCCATTATAAAGGGTGTGAAGCTAATGATGTTCAAGTCCACACAGAGGTTGTGTGTAATTATAGAAATGCTCAAGTCCCCACAGAGATAGTGTGTTATTATAGTGATGTTCAAGTCCCCACAAAGATAGCGTGTTATTATAGCGATGTTTAAGCACTCACAGAGATAGTGCATGAAGGTGATTGTGTTTAACAGTCTAGCCCGAACTGCCAAGCCAGGTCTTCCCTAGACTGAAAACATGCATCCTGGGACCGGTTCTGAAATGACACCCCCCTCATCAGCCAGGCTAGCTTGAATCCAGAGGCAAAATGAGCAAGGGACCCACGTCTGGGTCCCAACTTAGGGCGAACAAAAGAAACACGAGGAGATGAAGGACAGAGTTCTGAAACTTTTCAGTCACTCACCCCCAGTCACAGATCTGGGTTGAATCCATCATCGGTCTTTAGCTCACTTTACCACACCAGTTGAGACCCAGCTGTATGCAAATCAGTCTTGACCCCATGTCTCATGGCACCCCCTGGTGCTTTAAGTCGAAACAGAGCTTGTGTTTAGTTACTTGAATGCGAAAAGTCCCCACAGAGATAGTATGTTTTTATAGTGATGTTCACGTCCCCACAAAGACAGTGTTTTATTATAGTTTTTTTTTAAGCCCATACAAATACAGTGTTATTATAGTGATGTTTAAGTCCCCAAAGAAATAGTGCACAAAGATGATTGTCTTTAAGTCCTCATTAAAATAGGGCCCAATTCACAATGGGAAAGCGTAGACAAAAAATCTAACTTTTGTACTTTTTAGTTTCAACAATGTAAACTTAGACCAAAAGTCTAACTTTACTACTTTTCTGTATTCACAAAGCCCCATACAGAGAATGCAAAGCTGGTGATGCTCAAGCCAAAACAGAGCCTGTGTGTAATTAAATGAATGTTCAAGTCCCCACAGAGATGGTGTATGACTATAGTATTACCACGGTCACCAAATAGAATGTGTGTGATTATAGACATGCCCAGGTCCCCACAGAGATAGTGTGTGATTATAGACATGCCCAGGTCCCCACAGATATAGTGTGTGATTATAGACATGCCCAGGTCCCCTTAGAGATAGTGTGTGATTATAGACATGCCCAGGTCCCCACAGAGATAGTGTGTGATTATAGACCTGCCCAGGTCCCCTTAGAGATAGTGTGTGATTATGGAAATGCCCAGGTCCCCAGAGAGATAGTGTGTGATTATAGAGATGTCTTGGTCCTCACTGAGATGGTATGTGACTATCGTATTACCACAGTTGCTAAAGAGAATGTGTGCGATTACAGACATGCCCAGGTCCCCACAGAGATAGAGTATGATTAAAGACATGCCCAGGTCCTCGCAGAGATAGTGTGTGATTATAGACATGCCCAGGTCCCCACAGAGATAGTGTGTGATTATAGACCTGCCCAGGTCCCCGCAGAGATAGTGTGTGATTATAGACATGCCCAGGTCCCCACAGAGATAGTGTGTGATTATAGACCTGCCCAGGTCCCCACAGAGATAGTGTGTGATTATAGACATGCCCAGGTCCCCACAGAGATAGTGTGTGATTATAGACCTGCCCAGGTCCCCTTAGAGATAGTGTGTGATTATAGGCATGCCCAGGTCCCCACAGAGATAGTGTGTGAATATAGACCTGCCCAGGTCCCCTTAGAGATAGTGTGTGATTATAGAAATGCCCAGGTCCCCACAGAGATAGTGTGTGAATATAGAGATGTCTTGGTCCCCACAGAGATGGTGTGTAACTATAGTATTACCATGGTTGCCAAAGAGAATGTGTGTGATTACAGACATGCCCAGGGCCCCACAGAGATAGAGTATGATTAAAGACATGCCCAGGTCCCTACAGAAATAGCGTGTGATTAATGGGATGCACAGGGATAGCACACAGAGATAGTGCATGATTGTAGTCATGTACAGGTCCTCGCAAATATATTTTGTGATTACAGTGACGTTTAAGTCCCCACTATGATAATGTGTGATTATCGTCATATTCAAGTCTCCACAGTGATGTGTGTAATGATAGGTATGTTGAAGAAACCATACCGATCATAATATTACAGATCATATTAGTCTGGTTACTTATTAAACTGATGAATCCACTTGAGGGATATGTGTTTGACCTCTCTCTCCCATGTTTGAATCCTGATGCTACCACTCAGTCTTTATTCCTTCCAAGGTACAATAAGTACAATTTACTTGCATACGAAAAACATATGGTATTCAGCAACAAGATACCCTCAGGTGTGAATGTGCACTTTATAGATGCACATAAGATGATATGATGTGATAATAGTTGGACTCAAGCCACCACTGGATATAGACTGGAATTATCCCATATCTATGAATCCCACTTCAAATGCAGCATGAACTGGTTTAAACTGTGTTCATCCAGGAAGATTTACACTTCCTTAAAAATCCAAATATCTGAGTTCTCATTTTCTTTTCAAGCCCCCATCTTATCAACTCTAGTCTCCATTAAGACGATACAACTGTATTTCTGATTGCAATAAACTCCCCATACTGATTCACTCTGACACTTTAGGATTATTACAATAAAGAAATTGATTTAAGAACTGGTACATCTTTATAATTTTTGTCTCTATAATTCAAGAATAAAATGGTCCTCTCCTCACAAAGCTCTTCTTTCTCTCAAAGTATTCCTTCTACCTGCTCTTGGGACTCTTTCTAAACCAGGCTCACACTATAAATACCTGTGTGTGTGTGTGTGTGTATATGTGTGTATGTATATATATGTATATGTATATGTATATGTATATATATATATATATATATATTAATTACCTACTGGCGGTCGCCAGTAGGTAGTTATAGTTAGGATTGTTTTCCATAGGAAATTTGCAACATTCTATTGAGAATAACTTTGGCGCCGGTGGACGAATTTCTCAAAGAAGATGGCCTGCTCCGCTCTGCTCCTTCCCTGAAAGTTTGGGGGGGATTTGTCAAGCGGGGGCCTAGATATTTGGGGGGGGGGATCCCAAAACGTGTTTGCCCAATGTTAATTTCCATAGGGCGGTTGGACTCACTTTTAGCCCGAACGGCTGAATGAATTCCCACCAAACTTGGCAAAATTGTAGGGACTGGTAGCCCGATGTGCCTTTGCTATGTCTTAAGATATGTGCTCCAGTGGATTTTGGGTAATTTAGGTTAAAAAAAAAAATATATATATCTATAAGCGCGCCCCGGTACGCGCACCGGGGCGCGTACCAGCGCGTAACGCGAGTTCGCGAGCGGAAAGCGATTGGCTTTCGGGTGTCTGTCAACATTCCAAACAGTCCAGAGCGGCCGCCATCTTGTGTCTCGGTAGGATCGAGACGGTACGCGCACCGGGGAGCGTACCGGGGAGCGTACCATGGGGACAACCAAATGAAACAGTAAAATAATAATTTAAAGTGCTTAGAGGTAGGGATGCTCTGAATAGAGTTGTTGTGTTGTGTGGGTGATTTAAGTACCAACATGTAGGTACCAATGCAGAGTCTTAAATTCAATGTACACCTTCTTTTCTGTAGATATCTTGCATGTTGTTACAGAAGTTATTGTGGTATATGGAATCCATACCATAGTCTGTCAGGAAAGCAGAAACAGATCCTTTAAGAACTCCTCTCAGTCTGTCTGTCCTCACAGTTCCTCACTTCCGTTCCCTCACTCTGTCTCTCGTATCGTCGCTGTCTCTCTCCCCTCATTCTGTCAATACTCTTTCGTCATGCTCACTCCCTACAACTCACCCACACTCCCTCACTTACCTTTGTTTGCTGCTTCACTCACTCCCTTTCAGTCACTCCTTCCTTTACTCTCTCTCTCCTTTCTGTCTGTCACTCCCCATGTCTTACCCTTTTTCACTTTTCTCCACCGTCTTTCACCCCTCTTTACTTAGTGTCACTGGTTTTTTCTAATCCTCCCTCACTGTTTTACTATCTAATACACAGTCCCTTTGTGTTGCTCCCTCTAGCTCTCTTTCTCTTAACATCACTCTCTCTGTCCCTTTCCCTCATGCTCACTCCTTCATTCTTTTTTTTCCTTTTTTTTTTGGTGCGCGCCCCGGTACGCGTACCGTTACGCGTACCCTGGAGAAAAAAGAATGACAGAGTTTTTAAAAAATTGGTTTTTTTATAAATTAGAGGTAGTTCTAAAAAGAACTGTTTTTTTATTCTTTTTGTTGTTTTATATTTTTTTATTGTTTTTTTGAACATTTTTTACTTTTTTGGCTTTTCTGAACAGTTTTATATTTTTTTTGTATTTTTTATGGGGAGAAACAAAAAACAGGGAATTGAAAACGGCTCAACTGGAGCACAAAATAAATCTGGAAAATGTATGGTTTCCTCGGGCATTTGTGGTTATCCATAGCAACATTGATTAGTGTAATGATTTGCTGACCATAACTAATTGTTTTGTTACAATATACAAACAAGTTTGTATCCCCCAAACTTTGTTTGTATATTTGGGACCGTCTCCCTTGCCTCTGGACCCGATGGAGTGGGTTCTTTGGATGTTGAGGGTCTGGATGTTGATTGGGGTAGGTTTCTGCAGAGGTCCCTTACCTCTGCTGCAGAATAGTTGTTAGGGTGCAAACGCATCATGTGCCGAATCATAGTATGATTCCCAAAGGAATATTTTTTTTTAGGGTTCCTCCTGGATAGCACAGCACCACAGATGAGACAAGTCACCTTCGCAGCGTTGACTTTTTTGAAACCCCTTGGGATTTTGTAAAACTCCCATACAAAGTGCTCTTTTGGTTTGTATGGGGGATTATCTTCACGCAGGAACTGCCTTCTCTTTTCCTCCTCTTCATCCTCCTCCTCCTCTTCTTTTTGACCACCAATGTGATCTTCTGGTGGTCCTTTTGATGGTGGTGGTGGTGGGGCAGATGCTCCAGCTGCTGATATGACTGTAGCCATCTCTGTAAGGAAAAAGCAGGTCTTCCTCACTCAAATAACAAAGTGAGAATGAGGAAAAAAGGTGGGGGCTTTCATCATTTGGGAAACAAAACTGTTCTGAACCAATGAAAAGTGTTATTTTCAAGTCACATGATCCGGGCTTTCATCATTTGGAAACCAAAACTGATCTGAACCAATGAAAAGTGTTATTTCCAGATCACATGACCCGACGCGCTTACGCTACGCGCCCCGGTGCGCGCCCGTAGTCGCGCCCCGGCGGCGCTTACGTTGCGCGATCGTATGCGCTCGGGTGCTTCCGGGTGCGCTTACGCCGTGCGTCATATGACGCATCACGCGGCTACGCGATACGTCACGATGTTGTTTTCGTTCGTGGCATTAGCGCTAACGGGACGCTCACCGGTACGCGCCCCGGGGCGCGCCATAACATTGCGCTCACCGGTGAGCGTATCGGTACACGACCCGGGAGCGCTCCGGGGCACAAAAATAAAAACAAAAAAAATAAACATAAAAAAAATAGTATTGCATAATTATAAAATATAAAATTAATTATAAAAAAATATTACATTTCATACCTATAGAGATTTGCTATTAAAAAACCTATGAAATTCACAGAAAAAAACCATAGGTTTCACATCAGTTATAGTTAGGAATTAGCATTTAAAAAACCTATGAAATTCACTGAAAAAACCATAGGTTTGACACCAGTTATAGTTAGCTGGAAATTTTACTCGCATAAAACCAATGAAATTCCCACGTTATAGTTAGTTGGACTCACTATAACTTGCGCATGCAATGCACTGCTGATGACGTCACATATTACATCACTCCTGACATGGTCAGTGACATCACTCAAATTGGAAAAATATATATCAGCAAGTGTATATTATATTTATTATTTTTATATGTTTCATTTATTTTAATTTTATTATTGTTGTATTCTTATTTTAATTTATCTACTTGGTGTTTCTGTTTTTTTCAGTAGTAGCGAGATAAGTGAATTCTACGTATGTTTATTTAAATATTTCATTTAACTATCCATTTATTTTGTATATTTTTAATAAATTGTGCATTTTATTTAAATGTATACAATATATATTTTCTAGTTGGGGAAATTACTGTATTGGAATGGTATATGTAACCTTTCTGAAGTCCAACACTTTCCCTACTGTTGCTTAAATTGGAGTGAGAACAGTAAATCAAGTCCATCTAATTCCTATGCTTTCCTTATTATTGCTATTGTGGGGATAGGTACTATAACCCTTACAAAGTCCCACACTTTCCCTACTTTCACTTAGGATGGAGTAAGAATAGTAAATATAGCCCCTTTGAAGTTTAATACTTTTCCTTCTGTTTTGTATATATTGGGGTGGGAATAGCAAATCTTATCCCTCTGAAGTCCAACATTTTCTCAGCTGTTGCTTACATTACAGTGGGAATTGTAAATTGAACCTCTCCGAAATTCAGCACTTTCCTTGCTTTTGCTTAGGGTGGAATGAGAATAGTAAATTTGACCCCCTCAGAGGTTCAACACCTTCCCTACTGTTTAGACTGGAGTGGAAATGGCCATTTGAACCCCTCTGAAGTACAATACGTTCCCTACTGTTACTTAGATTGGAGTGGAAGTAGCAAACACTGACCTTTTAGTGGACTTGCTCCCTTCACAGCGAAGCTCCGACTGGTAGCTGCTGCTGCCCCGGTTGCTGCTGCTGACCCTTGGTCGAGTCCCACCTCCACCTGCAGACCCCCCGGCCTGCGCCTCATATCTGGTGGTCTAGGGGCAGAGCATCACCGTTCTGCTGCTGGGTTGTCCCTCTGCCTCTCTTTCTGATTTCTGCCTTTATTCAGCTTTTAACTTTTTTACCTTTTTCTTTCCTTTGTTTGCCGCCCTCACCCCTGTTTAATTGCGGGTTTATATAGCGCTAGGAATCGACTCCCGGAGGAGTATCTCCACACTTCGACCGCTGGGGAACCCGTCCTGGCTCACCCTGAGAGATGGTCCCTGATGGGTATCTCTAAGGTGCGACCAAGCATCCCCGGCGGTCTGGGGGGGCCGTTGTGAAGATGAGGCAAGCTGATGCCCAGAGTTGCCGAGTGTGGTTTCTGACTAGAGTAGGCACCGAGGCGAGAATTATCGAGTCCGCTGACCCTGGTCCACGACCCTGCCGCGTCGGGAATCGAACCCTGGTCCCGGGCCGTTCTCTGCTTACGGGTCTGCCGCCTCTAACCAGTGAGCCACACTTCTGTTGCTGTGATCCCATGGCTCGCCCCCTCCAGTGACCCTTCCCACTCCTGAATTTCCTGCCTCCCAGCTATCCAGCCCCCAGCACAACTTAATGGCAGCCGCTGCGTGGCTGAACGGCTGGCATGCCAAAGGCAGGCCTGTCTGCACCCGTCCATGCCTGGACCATGCCCAGCACCAGGGACCCTGGTTCTCGTATCTTCCACCGCTAAGACTCCAGCACCCTCCTCGCCCACAACTCAGGACGCCATACCGCCTGCCATCTCGCATCACCGAAGAAGACGCAAGGACCCTTCTCCTGCCAGAACTGCAGCCACATCCTCACCCACGCCAGCATGCCAGATCCTCCGCCTCCAAACCGACAAACAGCACACTAGACCGACTCAACTGCATCCTCGTCAACGTGCGATTCCTCCACAAAGACGCTAAAGAAATCTGGGACCTCCTCAACGCCGCCTCTCCCGATATCACCTTCTTCACGGACACCTTGATCAACCCCTGATTCGGACCGGATTCGCCATCACCATCCCCGATGGCTACAAAATCACCCGCAAGGACTACACCGACCTACCAGAAGGAGGCATCGCCATCAATAACAAGAACACCCTCCGGTAGACCATGCACTCAAACGACCCAATGAGAATCATCTTGAACCTGGAGCTGGGCCCAGCCTGAGTGAGTCATGACCCTCAGAGTGGTTCTCCTCCAGTCCTGGATCCTTAGAAATGGTGCTGAATGTGAGCAGATGCCTCGAATCTAAAACTTGGGACTTGGAAAATTCCCTCCCAAAAGTGCCCTGAGGACTGAGAGAAGACCAACGTGCATTTCTCACTGATCTGCCCAAAGCGCATTTCCGGTCAGCCTGACTTTGAGGTAGCTTCCTTACATTCTTCTGCATTGCTGAAAAACCTGTCCAGTGCTCCCTCTCTGGAAGGGGATCCAACCTCCTGGAGCCCTCATCTGACCCAGCTGCAGCCGTGTCTGCTGTAGATTTTCGAAAAAAGAGACAAAGGCCCAGATTTGCCAAAGAATTGCTTGCCCTTCCATCATGCAGGGTGACTCAAGGGCAATGAAAGGGCAATGCAATCCTTGAGCCAGATGTATCAAGCCATGCAAGGCCACCTTGCGTGGCCATGTCTTGCTTGGTAAATCTGGAGACGCCTGCGGGTATTCGTCGCGCTTTAGAAATGTCAAAAATAAATAAATAAATAAATAAATAATGCAAAGCTGTGCAAGTCACTGCCTTGCATTAGTCAGTGCCAGAAAGGTGCTCCATGGGTGGAGTTTGGGTGTTCCCATGCATCCACCCATAAATTCTGGCAGATTCCCAGATTTACCACGACAAGTAAACCTGGGGATGCATTAACATTGTATGCCTTCCTGATAGATGCGTAACAAGGAGAAATATCTTTATTCCTCCTTGTTTGTTCAGAATACAGCACACTTAGAAAGAGGAAAATGAATCTAAGGATTGCCTCAATAAAAACAATCTTTCCTGCAACACAGGCACCCTTTCACTTTGGCACAAAGGTGCCTGCGTTGGCGCTAGGTAGCACATAAAATAATCCTGGTTTTATGATATTTATTTTTTTGATATTTCTGTCTGTATCCATATTTGTTTTTTTCTAATTCTTTCTGTATTTATACATATTTATTTTTGGCTGTGTGGAAATATGGAGCTGAAATAAGCATATTTCCACATATATTTAACCGGTAAATATGCACTCATGCTTGAATGTCTACTAGGTTTCAGTGCTGTAAACAACCACAGAAGATAAATTAATGCACTTTTAAGAAAATATGCACTTTTCAGTATCAACATTGTGCATATCTACTGCTGTTAAAGCCTCTTTACTAAAATTGCTTTCTTTTTTAGCTCCCTTACCTATCAATCCACACAGCTATGCGCCTGGCAGTCATGGCAGACAGTATTTAGAATTACTCAAAAAGTAACAAAATGTCTGTTTTTATCCACATTTAAAAATAAATATAGACAAGAAAATACATGTTTTCAGTCTGTATTTATCTGTTAAAATCAGTAAAGACGGAAAACAGGTAGCCTTACATATAATGCACCAGCACAGTGCGAAAACAGCAATGCGCAAAGTATTTATAAATATGGCCCATTCCTGCCCTCTCCATTTGATGCAGTGTAGCATGTGGTCTTGCTGCTTTGCACCACGTCAAATCTTGGTAAATTTAACCCTAAGTCTGAAAGTAGGAATCTTCACCGTGACTTCGTCCAACGGTTCAACGAAAACGACGCCTCCACTTTGGGCACCCTTGGCTGCCTTGCCCAGCTGAGCTTTAACTTAAAAAAAATTCTAAATCCGAAGGTAAATGGAGACGCAGCCCAATCAACTTCTTGTATCCAAACTGTGGTCCACGACTATATGCCCACAGATGGTGCTTTGAACATTTAGGCACTCTTTTTCACTTTAAAATTTACAAATTCATAACTCTCATTCTACTGATAAAACATAAATATAAACTTAGGATAATATTCGTCCCATTTCAGAAATTTCTCCATTAACATTACCTGTTGGACCGTTTTTAATGTGTTTTTAACATTATTCTTGAACAGCCAACCTGTCAATTATCTTTCTCCTCATGCATCAAACCATTTGGAGATACTTTGACAGACTGTATACAATGGCTTTACAAGTGTCTTATCTCAATTGCCCTAATGCCTCTGCTTGTTGCGTTACCTCCATGAAATGGGCAGGGTGAGGAGTAGTAAAATATGGAATAGGGCCAATTTCAGGTAAGTAAACAAAACAACAAAATAAAAATTATTTTGCTGCATGCGCTGCATCGCCAAATGTGATGCAGCACGCGCAACGAAATTTGTTTTCTTTTTTTGTTTACTTACCTGAAATTGGATGTATTCCACATTTTACTACCCCCCACCCTGCCCCTCCCCCGCCCCATGTCAGCACCCGGCAGCAGGCCCTATACGGGCCACTACTGGTGCCATGTCCACAGACTCAGGGGGCAAGATGCAGACACGAAGAGAGGAATCTGATAACTACATGAGTGCCATTCCCCAAACTTTACGGGAATTAGGGTATAGAAAAGGGAGTCTGGAATCCAATGGGATTTTTTCAGTAAATGCATCAGTCGCGGATGGTATGACTCACTCCAGTTAGGGGAGATTCAATTTAAAAAAAAAAAAAAAATGAAAGTTAACTTAACTTACCTTTGCCGGACCGGTCCTGCATCGTTGTTCTGCATCATCCTCTCTACAACAGGAAACAGCGGCAGGCAACCTCACTCCCCTTCCCTAAGCCAATCACAACACTGCAATGGCAGCGTTGTGATCAGCTGGGATGCCGACCACACAGGCGTCTATGAGGCGGCCATTTTCTCCATGTAGGCTGCATGCAGTCTTCATGGAGAAAAGGAAGAGTGCTTCTGACCGGTTTGGTCTGCCCTGTGACAGACCAAAAGGTCAGTACCCACAACAGTGGGTAAGCCAATCCTCCCCTTCCCTGGAGCTGGACCCCGCCCCCCCACCTGCCCATCCCCAACCAAACCCTTCTGCATAGCCGGGCCTGTCTGAGACGGGAAGAGGAATGGCAGTGCCGCACTATTAACCTCTACTGCATTTGCCTCCATCCAGTGTTCAAGGTTTGACAAGTCATTCTCCTGACATTGTAGCCCAGGAAACTCCAGGGTAAGGCATCTTTAATATCATGGGTAAAAGGAAAGCAAAAAGGAGGCAGGTCCTAAAGAACCACCAAGATGGACAAAGGAACTGTGTGTTGAATATTAATAACTTAATTGAAGAGTTGGAGATTTTACTTAGCAGCAGGAACTCCTCCAACCAGAGTGCCTTAGGTAAAAAAGTCCTGGACATTTTTAAAAAGAAAAAATCCTCTGTCCCGCCTGCACTAGGGAAAGCTCCTTCGATGCTTCCAGCCTCTGTGGATAATAAAGTTGTGGGCCAATGTGCTATTGAAGGTAGCAATGTTGGATATGCAATCCTGTTGTTGCATTTTCAGTCAATACATCAACTAATGAGAGTGGGGCGAATACTTTGAGCCTAG
The DNA here is from genome assembly GCF_964261635.1 of Lissotriton helveticus. Classification (NCBI taxonomy): domain Eukaryota; kingdom Metazoa; phylum Chordata; class Amphibia; order Caudata; family Salamandridae; genus Lissotriton; species Lissotriton helveticus. Next base: position 1,531,761,782 of record NC_136061.1, on the reverse strand, counting down.
TTTTGGCACTAGAAATTGCACGCACAAATGTTTTTTTTATCCTTTAGCACATTTAAGTGTACGTTTCTAATGAAAATGTTGTTACATGTGGCTCTGCCATAGCAGAAGCAAAGAGCATTTGGGAACAACAATGTGGGTAATATTTGCACATGCAAGGGTGAATTAAGTCAGCCCTGAGAAGTCATTAAAAAATGAGTTGATGAAGTTTCCCTTTTAAGAGCGTACTTAAAGACACTCACTGTTAAAATTAGGACGATAAACTCATATGGAAAATGTAAAGAGGCACATAGGTTTCAAGGAAATAGGAGACCACAGACTGTCACGAGTTCTGAAAACAAACTCTGAGCCTTTTGCACCTGGATAAAAAAGATTGCCAAAGACAAACAACCCCCCAATGCTTGTTTATAAATAGCTGATGCTTTTTGCAAGTAGGGGGTTGATTCATTTTCAGAAGCACATTCCTCCTCAATAAGACCCAAAGAGAAGATGGTGATGACTGAAATGTTCAAGGAAAAAATGATTAGCAACCAAAATATGAAGTTAAAGGTGTTTTCCTTAATAAAACAAAACAAACATTAAACTTTCTGTGCTTGTGCCGGTGATGTCACTCTGCTGTTCTGTTTAATACATGCATTGGTACAGGGTGCTTAGCTCTCATCAACTCGTGAGGTTGCCTTGGCTATAGTGCAAACCTGACCAAAGGGCATTACATTGAAGCGCTGTTTTTTCTTTCTAAAGCAGAATGAGAGAAAGTGATTTCCCCAGATTTTATCAAAGGTATAACTTCCAAAATCAGCTGCTCTGGTCTGCAGAGGAATAATGCTGCTCTGCATTTGCTGCACTTAAAAACAATACTTTTTTCAAGTTCAAGCTGTGAGCACAGACCCAAACACACTTTGTCAGATCTTCAGCCTTCAGCTTTTTCCGGCGAGTCACACCTGCTGCTGTTTACTCCTGGCTTCCTGCTCCCTTCACCAAGGTGTGTGCATTAGGATGCAGGAGAGCCCATCCCCCCTGACTCGAACAGTCATGGCCTGGAGCTGTCATCACCAAGGCTGGCTACTTGAGCCTTGTTATGCAGATATCTGCATTTGCACTTGTTTCGCTGGCAGTGGAAATGTCCGGGCGCGCTTTTATTTTGCTTTGCACAGGATAGGAACATTAGCTAGTGCCTCAGAGATTCTTTTTAAAAGCATCAAAAGAACCACGTAGTTTTAAACTAAGTGTTAGCACAGATAAAATAACATAATATATTTAGAGGCGTAGGTCCGTCATTTATACGGAATGATAAATAAGCTGCACAATAAGGGCCAGTTATTTTTAAACCTTTCACGGTATGTTAAGTTACAGTTGCTCGATTTTGTGGTTTCTTTTTCTATTGGTCTTTTACTTTAACTATGCTTTTGTTTTAAACGTGTTTTAGACTGCTAGTTACATTTCTATGTAAAAATACAAATAAATATAATTTCTGTTATTTTAACTTGTTAGAGGTCATTGTATCACCACTATCATAGATTTTTATCAGCAGTCGTAGGTAAAATGTGATGGATTGAAGCAGGACAGGGGCCTTTGCAGCAAATCACCAGCAGTCTAGAGCAATGGGCCATCTTCAGGTCTGTGGGGCTCACTCTAACCTGCACCGTCACTCAACAGGGGCGAACGGCGTGCCATATGTCACCCTCCCTGATACCCCAACTGCCTCTCATTCATCAATCCATCGATGAAGTCTGATGTCAGCAAGGCATCAGCATTCATGGAGCACCCTTTTTGATGCGGCCTTGCTAGACTGCATTTTGGAATGACGAAAGGTCGGAACCCCTACAAGCGGAAAGCAATTTATTCCTTCTGCCATATAGGATGTATGTTGAGATGTTTTCTCAATGTGAAAAACTACTTATATGATTATTCCCTGACTGTAAAAGAAGAGGTAAGTTAAAAAAAGGTGCATTGGAATGTGACTATTATAATTACTAGTGAATAAGATTCACTCAAGCATCCCATGTATCACTGTTTGTGCTGTTCAGCTTGGAGGCCAGACCAGTTTTCAAAAGTATGAAATTATATTATGCCCCTTGGTACAATATGGCCTTGCGATACTTATATAGATTTGTGAAGAAGATGAAGGATAGCAACTATTGGATTTGGAGGAAGTGGCTTGTATCCGCTTGAGTTACAGAAAACAACATTGGAGCAGGATTGCAAATGCTCGTTTTTAAGTCTTCTGTATAGTTGGGATCTGGTTGGTCCTTTGAGAGCGCGGGGAAGGAATTGGTTCAGTCAGTAAGCTTGGATAGCCTCTGCAACCATGCTGGTCCATTAGTTCTTGATCTGCTGAATGCCTCACCTGGTTTTAAGCGTGGCTGAAGGTGACATGCAGCTCTACGCCACTGGCACATTCGCCCACTGAGCTATCTTTCTAGTTTGTGAGCATTAGCATTTTTAATGCAGTTCTAAGCCATGCTGCGAGGTTTGCGCTGCCTAGGCCATATGTTGTGGAAATATAGAGATATAATTCACATCTATGGGCTACAGCATTTAGTTTCCATATGTATCGCCTCATCCGGGGTTTGTAAGTGCTATATTAATTAAAATACAGACAATTAGGACTCCAGAACGGACAAGCTGACCATTTATACTTAGTGAACAGTTATTGTTTACTCTACCCATCAAGTCATAACCATAGTTTCAGGAGGAGAGATTAAAGAGAATCTATTTACAATTAATCAATTGGGGCTTGAATAGCGGCTAATCAACCTCGAGGGTATCCAGGCGCTAAAGATGCGTTTAGAGTTAAAGGAGTGCGCCCTTTAATTCAGGAACGCGTTTGGTCTGCCGATAGCCAAAAAGCTGTACATGGCACTTCAGTCAGACCTTAAATATTTTAGCGAACTGTACATGTTAAAAGTGAAACTGCAAGTCACACAATACAATTTGCTGCTGGTTAAAAGCCAGGCTGACGTTGTCACGCATTACTAGTTAGCCCTATAGTCAGACTTCTGCAACTGTCCCAATTATAAGGCTCACTCCCTTTCCTCTCATTCTCTTGCTCTCTTTCTTGTCCGCTCCTTCTCTCAGTCTCTTTAACTTTAAATCTCGGTCTCATTCTCTTCCTCGCTCGCTCCTATCCTCTCTCGAGACCTCCCATTTCTTTCTCGCTTCTATCCTCTCTCGAGACCTCCCATTTCTTTCTCCTTCTTTGTCTTTGCATCTTTCTCCTCCTCCTTTCTCTTTTTGGATATTTCTCCACCCTCTTCCTATTTATTTTGATCCCTATCCCCTTTCATGAGCATACATTAGCCTCTTCACCATTTAAATCCTTTCGATTTCCAATCGCATATGAAGTCCCACAAGGCTCTGCTCTAAGCCTTGTCTTGTTTATCATTTATTTGGCCCCACTTTCAAAATTCATCTGCTCTTTTATGAACACCTGGGTGACTTAAGCCAATGATTCACAGGTTGGTTCATCTTGATTTTGGTAGAACATCTCAAACACATTTCAAATCTTGCCTTACTGTAATAGTTCACTGAATACAATCCTATTCTCTTAAAATCAATACTGGCAAGGTGTACAACCTTATTATTAGCAATTTGCCACATATGTGGAACTCCTAATGGTGGCCTTTAGACCTTGCTCCAGCTCCTTTTCCAGTGACCACTGTTCAAAATGTTGGTGTCATCTTTTATAGTTCTCTCTCTCCTTTATCTGGTAGAGTAATAAACTTTCCTTATACTGGTTCTACCATATTCATCTACTGTGCAAACTCACTCTGTTTTTACCTCTGTCATCTGCACAAATGGATGTCTATCATACCTTAACTATTGTCATTTTATATACTTGGGTTCATCTTTGACTCTATTGTGACTGGTCTTTTTTCATATTCAGAAAGCTGCAATCTTCGTTATTTTTCATCTCACTCCTTACTTTGTTCCTTTGCATTGGCTGTTTAATTCTCTGCATATAAAATTGTAATTGTCTTGGTCACTGTGCCTTTGATCAAACAGGCCCCGTACCTCCAGCGCATTCTCTATTATACTGCAAGCCGTGCTCTGCAATCGTCTTTTCATTGGTTCCTTTTACCGTTTGTTCTGTCACTTGTTCAGCTTATTTGTGGCTAATGCCTGGAACGATCTTCCTTTATACTTTGCATGATTAACAATATATGGGTTTCTGGGAAGCTTTAAGCACTCAAATTCCTACTATGACTTTTCCACATTAACTTTTCTGCTTTGAACATAACACCATAGCAGACTTTTAGAAGCAGTATATCATTAACATTTACAAAAGTGGCAACAATATAAATAAGATATAGCGCTTGGTTGAGAACATAAATAGCAGATGTAAAAATGCCCAGATGCTCTTCTTGGTTTCTTAAAAAGCATTCAATCTGGTCAACTAATGCTTTCTGGAATGTGCAGTTTGGGAGTGTCCTGCAAATAGCGTTGACCAGTTACCATGTATCAAAGGTCATAATCTGAACAAACTGCAGATTTTACTGGCCATTTTTATTCATAGGGGTACTAGCCAACGATGCCACCTGTTGCTTCTTATTTAGTATGGCCCTTGCAACCATAAACCGAATAAAAACACACTAATTCTGATATTACAGGAATACATATTAGCCAAGACAGGTTCAAATTGTCAAATGTATGTAGATGACATTTCAGAATCTCTGTATGACCCGTTCAAATCTCTCTTTCCCTTGATGCAACCACTGGACCATTAAACGTTTGGCTGAGTAATGCAAAATAAACATTAAAAAATCAGAAACCCTTCATAAAGTGGAAGTCGTTCACCAGAAAGCTAGGCTTGGTGAATTACTCACCCTTCAATGGGCCTCTAAACCTATCATATAATTTGGTATTCAGGTTACACCCACAATTGACCAAATGATACTACAAACTACCTTCCAAATCTCGAAGATATAGAAAGCAGTTTGCAAACCTGACATGAGTCTGCTCACATTGATTGGGCAACTCTAATTAAAATAAGAGTAGTACCTAGGATTTTGTACCCTTTCCAGAAAATATGATTGCCAGTGTTCCCTGTACTGCTTGAACAATTCCAATAAGACATACTAATTTAGCTTGATGTGGGTTAAGCCCAGGCTGCTGCACAACTTTCTATATGTATACATAGCTACAGAAGCTATTGCTCATCCCAAAAAACATTGCTATTGTCAGGCTACATAAAAAGGATTTCTTATTAAATGGGGAAAAAACATATCCAATTAACATTAGTCCATATCCATCAAACCATTAAAGGGAGCTCCTCTGGGTCGTTCTGTGACTTCAGACGAGGCATCGTAGTTGGGAACAAAACTTTTCACTGATTAGCAAGATCACCTTGATGACATTGGACAAAGTGTGTTTGAAAACGGAACTCTACCTTGCCATTTACTTCCATTGACCACTACTCCGATTTCACCCACTACTCAAAGAGGGACAAATCTTTGGATAGCGAAAGAAAGGATTTAGAAAATAGAAGATATGTGCAAAAATGAAGTAGCTAGGTTCTTTAAGGAAGATATGGTTAAGCTTGGTCTTCCAGAATCTGAGAGATTATTCTATTACTAAGTACAGGGAGTGCATGAGTGTCCACTATAAATACTTTCCGTGCAGCACAACAATCAAAGTTAAGATATGGCGCTGTCATCCTCTCTCTTTTGGTCACCATGCGCCAGTGCTCATCTTTCCACTTCAGTTTCTGTACAGTAAGGGCCCTATTTATCAAGGGTTTGCATCATGTTTGCAGCACACAACGGGGTGGATGTGCAACTCAAATCCTAAAATGTGATTTATCAAGCCTCATAATGTCACTTTGCGTGGCCTTGTGTGGCTTGATAAATAAGGAGTAACGCAACACAGCACAAATTGCTGCATGGCGTTACTCTATCCTGGAAAGACATTCCAACGGGAATTGCATGGGTGTTCTCATGCAACTTCAATGTATTTTAACACATTCCCAGCTTTATCATCACTGGTAGGCCTACGAATGTCGCAAAAAGATATGCCTTCTTAGGAGAGGAGTAAGGAGAAATATCTTTATTTCTCCAAATTACTTCCTCTTTCTACGCCTGCTGCATTTTGCAGCACACATAGAAAGAGGAAAATGCTTCTCTGGATTGTTTTTCTGCAGGAAAGTAACCCTTCCTGCACAAAAACAATCCTGCTTACAATGCAGACACCCTTGCACCATGATGCAAGGGTGTCTGCGTTGGTGCTAGGCAGCCCCATGTGCACCAATGCAGGGGAAAGGACAGATTACAAAGACTGGACCACACAGGGCTGGTTTTCTTGCCAGTAGTGCCTGATGCGCAAACCGTTTTTGGCACCCCTCCACCATGAACTCCTTCTCCACAGATCCTCTCACTACCTCACTCAACAGTGCACCTCACATCTCCATAGCCCCTCTTTCACATACATTTTTTTTTTTTTTTAGCACTACTCATACCAGAGTAGGGTTTCAGGGCACTTTACATCAAACACACAGTATACTGGGACAATGAATGAAAAATGTGTAAATCAGTCTATAGAAAATGTTATATAAGGCAATGAGGATTGAAAGGTGTAGGAAACACTTGTAGGCAGTATACTTTAAGACTGTTTGGCCTAGAGCAGCACAAATTTAGGATTTAATATGTACCAAAGTGCTAGGGGTTGGCTTCACTAATAAAATATGTATTTCTATCGGAACAAACCGGATTTTAACAACGTTAGGATAATTTAAGACTGGGCAAAACACATAGCATTCTAAGTGCACTTTGCATGCAACTCTTTAATGAGAGTTCGTAGGTCACTGTGCTATGATAGGATTATGTCTTATGAACTACAAGAAACAAATGAATCTCTGTGACAAAAGCAGTGACCGACTGAGCTATACAAATAAAAGACAGTTCTGTGATCTGCATGGCACACGTTATTTGCAAGTGGCATATTATTAACCCTCTGCCCTACTTTTTGAAATGTCAAAACTGCCACTAGAGAAATCTCAAATCTCCCTCGAGATCAGGAACATTAGTCACCAAAGATATCCTGATATTTTTATGGTTAACTGAAACTGTCTGGGCACACAAGGAACTCCACTGCAGGTGCTTGTAAACCCTCGAGTTAAATTAAAATTCAGTACCCCCTAAGGTTAGCGTCAGGTGCAGCTGCACCGGTTGTACCAGCCTATAAAGCCGGCCTTGAGACCAAATGTATCAAAGTGAAAAAAAAAAGTTGGGACTGAAATGTCTACTCACATCGGACAGGGAACAGACCCTTGCGAAATAGCACTGATCTCCAAGTGTTTTCCTTAACTGCTCCTCTTTCTACAGCAGTTTCTGCCCTCCTTGCATTCTTTCTGTCGGCCTCTCCCCTCGTTAGTCCCTGTATCTGTATTTGCTTCGCAAGCTCTTGCTTTTCCTACCTTTCTGCCCAGCTATATGCTTGCCAGCACTGTTCTCCTATATTTCCTATAGTTACTACTGTTTTTAAATCTCGATTTTGCGCATACCTCACTCAGATGATCCTGTTTTTGATTGTATGCACTTTCATCGCCCCTCTGTTATAGGCCTGGTTCTCTTGGTCTTCCTACTCTCTCCTCCTCTTATCACTTCCTCTCCATTTACTTTTTCTACGATTCTCTTTTTCTCTAGGTCTCCATTCGTTTTCTCTCTTTCTTTCCCATTTGCCTTTGTATGTCACTCATTTTATTTTCTACATGCATTTGTTTAGTTCGAGCAATGTTTTCGGAAATGAAAAGGAAGTTTATTTGTATGCCTTTGTTCTCTCACATAACTACTCATTATTTATCAGGAGAAAAATAACTTGTTTAAAAATATTAAAAGGACTGCAAATACCTCCTAACATTCTGCCTTCAAACATTTCTCATATGTATTCTCTTCACAGAGCGCAAACTCGGCTGCAAGTGCAGCCCGGGAATGGTTTTACTTAAAATGAAATATTTAACAGAGTAATTGTAGGTACATGCGTTTAATTTTGTATGCTGTTTGCAAATGTTTCATCTTTTTTCCTAACCATAGTAGTGGGGTTGAGGCATAACCACTGTGGTTGCTGGGCCCCATGCTTGCTGTTCTCAGGGCAAACAAGTCTTATTCCATGCTCCTTCTCTGTAGACAAAGTTTATCAAGGTGTGCTCTGGTGTAACAGGTCCCATCCCCCCTTCAGGAAGCGTTTCCCGTCTTTCACAGTCTTCGGGGTTTTCAGGGACGAGCCTCTTGTCATGCTAATTGACCTTTTTGAGATGCACAAGCGCGCATTTGCACTTCTGCCAGTGGCCATCCTGAAGTTCAGCACTGAAAGCTGCGTTTCAGTTTCTACTCGCTCAGTAGCAATCGTGCTGATAAGACATTTTGGAGGTTCTCAAACATTTCTCTGTTTAGGGAATATAAAATATATTGTCGGATGGAATGGAATTTAGTGTTTTATGTATCTGCTTTGCAGTGGATTCAATACGCCGCATTTAATTCCTATCCTTCCCAATTAAACATTTTAAAAAATAACACGGGTCTGGAAAAAATGCATCATGTAATTTTGCATTAGACAATTTTATTGATGTTAAGTGCCCTATAAAAATTGAACATGTGTATTAGGAGAAGTTGGTGGCAAATTTAATTTAAACCACTTTTCCAATGCCTTAAAATGGCTCTGATTTGGAGACGAGCGGAGAGGTTACACAACAATCGGAAAAATGGCATGGCAGTACATATTGAACTTAAAAATAGTGCTCCTGCTATTCCCATGTTCACCCAAATAGATGGGGAAGAAAACGTAGGCACTAGAAGACAATATTACTTTTCCTGAATGTGTGGGAATGAGGCAGGTGTCAAGGTCTAAGCACACTATTCAATGGTATTCCTGTGATGTATGGAGATCAAGCCAGCTACAGTAAGCATACACTAATATTTACAATGTTTCAGAGCAAAAACAACAAAAATGGAGAATACATGCCTAAGAACCATAGACTGGCACATTTCCATATTGTTGCAATGAGATAACCCTAATCCTCAAAATATTTGAGAGACTTTAATGAAGAAAACTGGGAAAAGTGACATAAGTAGTGGAGGGGGTGTAGAAATGGTAGGTGTAAGCGGTGTTAATACTACTCAGGATTAGTAGGCATGACTAGAGACTCTGGCGTGAAGAGAGGGCTATAGGCATAGACATGGATATAGATACTAGAAAAAAGGTGGGGTAGAGGTAAATAGGATGTGTTTAGTGGTTACATTTCTAGACGATAGGTGCTAGAAGAAGGGCAGAGGCAGGGTTAAATACACTAGGGTATCAGCAGGTTTAGAAGTAAAGGCTGGAGTTGATATAGTACGGTTTAGGCAGTGAGTGAGATACTATTGAGTAGAGCTAAGTTATAGTCAAGGGTAGAAATACTAGGGTGTAGGTATGATAGAGGTTGTAAGGTAGAGGGAAGGGTATAAATACAAGAATAAATATAGAGGTAGAAATACCAAGATACAAATAAAAATGACTAGCCCATGTAATAGCACGAGGAGCAATACTTAAGTAAAGTCAGGGGTACAGGAAGTATACCAGCAGAGGCAGGCTTAGAGATACTAGTTTATAGACAGAGATGCAGGAACTATGGTGGAAATACTGGGCTATATTGGGGCTAGATAATATGCTGTGGTACTAAAGTATAGGTAGTGGTGGCAGCACTAGAGGTACATGTACAATCATACTTGAGTAACATCATAGAAGGGTATCAGAAGAAGAGGATGTACTAGAGTATAGCAAGAATAACCAGTACTATGGTACAGCCAAGGGTACAGGCCCTAAGTATGATTAGAGTATAGGTCAGAAGATTGTACAATACTGCATTGTATCCTAGTGTTTATATGTCATGTAGATTCATAGAGCGCACCATCACCGCAAGGATATTCTGATGCGAAGTAGATGTGAGCCTACCCATACCCAGAGCTTAGTGCAGAGGTCTTCAAACTGCGGGGGCGTCGATGTTCTGCCAGGGGGGCGCCCAAAGGTCTGCAATTACATGTAAATTAAGATAGCCTTTAAGCGCAAAAGGCGCCGTTCTAGGCTGTCTTCATTTACATGCAGCAATTAAACGCCACAAAAAAAGTGAAAGGACGTATTAGTGGCAGTGGGGAGGCCAGCAAACTACAAAAGTGTTTAAGCAACTCGGAAAGGTGCGGTGGGTTATATAAACAGAGAGGTTCCATCCAAACTACCAGTGGTCCTTGAAAGGTATCCCAGAGAAATGTACTGAAGAACTACTTGTTGGGAGGCACAACAAACAAGGGATTTTTCTTTTTTAGTGAAAAATAAACTTTGCACAACTACAACCTCACAGAACATACTGCTGCATTTTTAGGTCTCGCGACCTATCGATGCGCGCATGCGCATCGAGCGGAGCGAGAATTCAAGTGGCCAAAATCCTCTTCAAACTAAGGGCTTTCAGCCCCGCGGTTTTCTTGAAGTTCACGTGAATCACGTGAGCAAACATGCGCGCGCATTCACGGCCAGGGCTTCTCCTCCCCGTACTTTCAGTTTCCCGCTTCTCCTCCCCTAATCATTCATTCCCGGCCGCTCACAGCACATCAAAGGGCTTCGCCCAGCGTGCGCTTTGCATTCTCTCTTCTATCAACAATATTCCCTCCCGTGCTTCCCCACGTACAGCTATTAACTGCATCCGTTTCCTTAGCAGCATTCGTGACCTTCCATCCTGCCTGCTGCAGTCACTGTTCTTTCCCTTCATTTGTTCATTCTGGTACTGTTCTCATGTACTCGCCTGTCAGAGTATTTCTAATTCTCCCTTCTTTTCTTCTTACATCTAAAGCCGATTTCTTTTCTGTCCCTTCTCATCCAGTCCAGCTGGGTCTGCCCTCTACCACTTTCTATTTTCTCTGTGATTCTGCGCTTCTCTCGCTCATTCACTTTCTGTTTCTCCATCGCCTCCCACGACCTCTCTCTGGTTGTCCTCGCTATCTCTCGCACTCCCACGTTTTTTCTTGAGTTTATCCCTCTCTTTCTCGCGCCTCATCTCTTTCTTTTCCCACTCTTTCTTCATTTCCCTCCCTCTCTTGCCTCCTGACTTTCCTTCTCCATGCTCTTTCCTTCGCAACCCTACTCTTGTTACTTTTCCCTTCTACCCTTCTCTAGCTGTCTCCTTTCTTGCCTCGCATTCTCTTTCTCTATATTTTCTTTTTCTCCTACTCCCTTCTCTCACCCTGCATATCCTCAATGTATATATGTCATCCATCAATGTATATATGTCGTCCACTCTCTCCTACACCCCACTCCCTCCTACACCCCACTCCCTACAATACGTACGCATTTAGTATATAAAAGTATGCAGATGCATTTGCATAAATATTCCCGATTGTGCGCGTTTGCAATATGTGCGAGATGAGCAAGACATTGGAAACAGAAACATCAAGGCATTGTATTTCCAGTGATTGCTTGCAATACGCCATTTTATTTTCTATAGAATAAAGAGGATCATGGTAATTTTTACAAATTGCACCACATTTCCAATTTACATGTGTATGCGGATTGCTCCAACCCCCCTGCCCCCTCACTTCCTGGCCGCAGCAGCGCGCAGTGCCGCACTGCAGTAAAGTTGTAAATACCTTCCGCAGCTGTCTGCCAGCCTGCAGTGAAATACTGTCTTTGTTCGACATTTCTCTTCTCAGGCCGATCGTAAAACTTTTCAGCCCCAACGCCTCACTTTAAAACACACCCCGTTTAACAAAACAAAGCTGCAACCAGGCCTTTTGGCTGAAACGATTTCTACTACCACAGTTATTGTACTAAAACTATTTCCAGTTTAGGTCACTTAAAGATTCTGGCCCCCGTGCTTTTTTTTGTTTTGAACTGGCAAACTCGTATTTTCTTTGCCTCCAAGAATAAACAATATAAACTTTGAAGTGGCATTTTGTTTCAAGTGGTTTTTGTCACACCTCCGTCACAGCATGCCTGTGTACTTCAAAGGCTTATCACTTCACACGGCCGGCCGTAGGCCGTGCAACCAGAGCACTTCAGTTGGTGCGCAGCCCCCCTCCCAGCACTGCCTTGTTACTCTCGGCAGCCGTGAGTCCCTAAACACTTTTTATACTTAATTAGCAGCAGCAGCATTTCTCCTGCGCCAGGCCACATCAAAGGCTCTGTGCCACTTTCACCCACACAGCAACACTTACAGACACGCAACGCCACTCACACCCACGCAAGCCCACTATCATCCACGCAACACCACACTCACCCACGCAACTCACCCAAGCAACACCACTCACACACGCAACGCAACTCATCCACGCAACCCCACTCATCCACGCAACCCCACTCATCCACGCAACCCCACTCATCCACGCAACACCACTCACCCACGCAACACCACTCACCCACGCAACGCCACTCACCCACGCAACACCACTCACCCACGCAACACCACTCACCCACGCAACACCACTCACCCACGCAACACCACTCACCCACGCAACGCCACTCACACATGCAACGCCACTCACCCACACAACGCCACTCACTCACTCACGCAACGCCACTCACACCCACGCAAGCCCACTATCACCCACGCAATGCCACACTCACCCAAGCAACGCCACTCACCCAAGCAACACCACTCACACACGCAATGCCACTCACACACGCAACGCCACTCACACACGCAACGCCACTCACACACGCAACGCCACTCACACACGCAACGCCACTCACACACGCAACGCCACTCACACACGCAACGCCACTCACACATGCAACGCCACTCACACACGCAACGCCACTCACACACGCAACGCCACTCACACACGCAACGCCACTCACACACGCAACGCCACTCACACACGCAACGCCACTCACACACGCAAAGCCACTCACACACGCAACGCCACTCACACACGCAACGCCACTCACACACGCAACGCCACTCACACACGCAACGCCACTCACACACGCAACGCCACTCACACACGCAACGCCACTCACCCACGCAACGCCACTCACCCACGCAACGCAACTCACTCAAAGCCACTCACACACACGCAGTGCCACTTTCACCCACACTGTGCAGTGCACAATAGGTCTCGCAGTAGGAAAGTTGGAGCTATTGGTTTTGTAAATGACAAAGCCCTTTATGTTTTTTAAATGAAAACAAAAATAAAAGGCATTGTTATTTGCAATTGTAATAGCTCCAACTTTCCTACTGCGAGACCTATTGGCAACGCCAGTGCTTGTTGTATTGTGGAGCTGGTGAGAATAAAGTGCTCACAATGTTTCCGATTTAGTTTTTAAGTGTAGAGATTGCAGGCTGAAGAGTGAGACATGGATGGCGTTTATCACCTAACATTCTCGTTGGGGCATCGACAGACATGATGGTGACTTGTCCTGCACTCAATTACTGCACCACAGTGAGGATTGGAAAAGGACTTTGAGGTTTTGCAGATAGAGACATCTATTCTGTTCTTGCTTGGTGCTGCACATTTAGGGGCAGATTTACAATAACTGGCGCATCCCTGCATATCCGCATGGGTGTGCCAGTTAGTGTGCGTCACGGCAGACACCTCTTGTGCCACCATGGATGCGCCGCATTCAAAATGCGGTGCACCATGGGGCAAGAAGAGACAGATGCATGATGCATCTGCTGCCGTAAAGGTGACGCATTGCTGGAGTCTTGTCACAAGCGGTCGCAGCTCCAGCAAGGCTCGGGTGCCCCTATGCCTAACATGCTGCGTCAATCCTTACGCCTGCTTCAAGCAGGCACATGGTTTTGACGCAGCATGGCCTTAAAAGTGACTGAGTGAATTCTTGTAGATTTCACTCAGCCACTTTTAGGATGCGTTCCTGCGCCAGAACGCCCCCCCTGCACCGGAAGGCCCACATGTGGCACGGTGCGTCACGTTGTAAATACCCCCCAGCATGGCGCTGTCTTTGCGCCGCCGCTGCGTCACAGCAGCGCAAATGTGATGTACGCGGCCTGTAAATCTGCCCCATATGTGGATTACAAGCTACAGAAAAGAACACCTGAAATGGTCTCATGATCCCCGCCCCCTGTGATCGTTCCTCCCACACCCCAAATCCTTGCCATATAGTTTTGGAGGGGGGCCCAACTTCAAAACATTTTGGCAAGGGGGGTTCAGACCAAAATCGCTTGAAGACCTCTGGCTTAGTGGGACACCTCAAAATGCCAGGTCTTAAGCTTTTTATGGAACTCAAGTGAGGAGGAGGCTCTTATGTGTAGTGACATGCTTTAAGAGAAATGTAGGAGAAGGCTCTCCTTCATACCTTGATGCGGTGTGTCAAAGCACATTTTTGTGCAGGTAGCACACTACAAAGTAGGAAACTGCATGTTTGGGAGATTGTTGAATTTGTTGTGATCCTTTGTATATTTTGGTGTGGTGGGTCAACCACCAGAGAGGAGATCTAAAATTGTTTTGGGGCTCAGCACCTAGCAGTGTGATTGAAGACTTAAGCAGTAGTCAGAGAGGTGATCTAAAATTGTTTTGGGGCTCAGCACCTAGCAGTGTGATTGAGGACTTAAGCAGTAGTCTATCTCATCCAGTCCTATGGCAGCATTAGTAGACTTGAACCACACAAAGGTTCTTATGGTGAAGCAACATAAGCCACTTCTCACACACGTCTGTAAATGCCTCATTTCCACTACTGCTGTGCTTGTGTCCCTCCACTTTTGACGCACTTAACATGAGCACCAGTTAAGTTACGTACAATTTTCTTTAGGCACTGGGAGATTAAGTGATTTGACCATAATCACAGGATTTAAGCCAATGTCCAGAATCAAGTTCCAAGTTTGCAGCTCTAGCATAACGTCACATCCTTTCCACTCTTCCGGCTTGAAAATCATCTCACTCATAAGGCAGGTGGTTGAGCACTGCCTGAGCTACTGCAGTATGTTGTAGTTAAACTAGTGTGGTCCAGGGAGGCAGACTATATTTAAATACACAGGAAGGGCACATTGAAGTGAACACCAACATGAGGTGGTCTTTTTACAGCAGAACTTTGCACCTTAGCTGAAACACTAAGTCCAAAATGGAATACGTGTAGGTGCCAATGCAGTAGCAAGGGCAACGTGAGCCCTAATGCAAGATAGGGATTTGGTCCCATATCTACCTCTTCTGTTTTGGCTTTAAAAAAATAGCCACTAATTAGGGTGAAATACGACCCTGTGTCTCTGCACCTACTTCACTGAGCTTGATATATATCAGAGTCTGCATTTTGTAATTGAATGAGGCCAAGGAGCCCCTGATAACTGCTGCTGGAGATCAGTAATGGCTCTATCAGTGATTTTTCTTTTCCCTACCCCCTCTGTTAGTGTTGACTCCTCACAGGCCCCCACCCTCCCGCCAGCAATACAAATTAGTGTCATGATGTGGTTCGCTTTGGCTGCATCATAGTGCTATTTGAAAATTTCAATTTCATCCATGCCGCAGAACAGGCACGCTGCTGTACAACATGTCAAAAAACTCTGACAAAGCCAGTAGCTCTTTTGTAGGTGACACATGTTGGTTTTGCCAATGCTTGTTATTTAACTGTTCTTCACCCATTTCTGGGAATTAATCTGCGTTACTTTGTAGGGATCTGGGAACAGTTTGGAAACTAAGCAATTCAAAGGATTTAAATATAATTACATCTTGTGGCAATATTAGAAAATTAGTGACATTCTTAGAACATATATTCAAAGAACATGTTTTTTTTCTGTTAAAATTAAACGTCCCCATGTTGTGGACATAACATTACTGCAGTTCAGCGTCTAAGAGAATGTACCTATTAGCACAATGCCACTCTAGCCACTCACTCATCTAGTCATCATCTTAAAAGTGTATTCCAAAGTGCATATTAATATGTAATCAAATTTGCAAAAATCGATCGGATCATTTTACATTGGTTCACAGTTTAATGCACCATCATTCTTTAATTGCAGATAAGGATCAACCGGCAGTAGTGAAGTCATCTGTGATTCAAAACTGACCCAAACTGCTTTTAGCAATATTTATAAAATCACTAACAATTTTTAAACTCAAGTAGTCGGAATAAAAAAAATAAATGTAAATAAAGTTTACTTTAATAAATAAGGAAAAAAGTTACTTTGCATGAAAAATAGTTTTTAACACAGGTTTATGCCGTTTTTCCTTTCAAATATCTGTGCTTTCTGCTGCTAACATGTGTTGCTGGTGAACAAAGTGTGTTTAAATGCAAAGTGTGTTTAAGGCTGCAGTACCGCCTCCTGTCTACAGGGGCAGAGCGAGCAAAAATATAAACACACTTTATGAAACACAGGTCCCCACAAGACAATTTTTTAAAAAGTTGTAAAAATTGGCACAGATGTTCCTGAAGCCATTTTTTATCATTTAAAGGACATTGTCTTGTGGGGACCTGGGTTCAGGTCCCCACAGTGCAATCAAGTCCCCACAGCGTGAGTGTGTTATCACACCCAAGTCCCCACAAGGATAGTAACACAAACCCACCCCATACACAACCCCCCACACACACACAACCCCACACACACAACCCCACACACAACCACATGCACACACAACCCCTCAAACACACAACCCCCCACACACAACCACAGACACACAACCCCACTCAACTCCACACCTCACACAACCCCCACACACAACTGCCCACACACAACCCCACACACACACACAACCCCACACACACAACCCCATGCACACACAACCCAACAAACACAACCCCACACACAAACCCCCACACACAACCCCACTCACACAACCCCCACACTCACAACCCCACACACGCGCACACAACCCCACACACTCACACAACCCCACACTCACACACAACCACACACACAACCCCACACACACACAACCCCACACACAACCCCCTACACACAGAGAACCCCACACACTCGGAAACAACCCCCCACACACACAACCCCCCACACACACAACCCCACACACAACCCCACACACACACAACCCACACTCACACACACAACCCAGACTCACACACACAGCCCCACACAACCCCACACACACACCACCCCACACACAACCCCACACACTCACACAACCCCACACACTCACACACACAACCCCACACACATAACCCCCCTCACACACACACACCCAAAACCTCACACACACAACCACACACAACCACACTCAACCCCCACACACACAGTGCCCCAAACACCCCAACACACAACCCACACACATACACACTCACTCAACTACACACACACAACCCCCACACACATCCCTACACACACATAACCCCCCCACACACACAACCCCACAACCTCACATTACACACAACCCCACATAACCACACACAAACACACAACCACACAATCCCACAACCACACACAAACACACAATCAACCACACACACAACCACACAACCCCCCACACACACATCCCCACACAACCCCACACACCACACAAGCCCACACACAACCCCACACACACTACCCCATACACAACCCCCCACACACAACCCCCCACACACAACCACACCCACACATAACCCCATTCACACGCACAACCCCCACACACAAGCCCCCCCCACACACAACCCCCACACACAATCCACACACACCCCACACACACAACCCCAACCCCACTCACACAACCCCACCTACAGACACAACCCCACACACACAACCCCCCACAACCTCCTCACACACACAACCCCACATAAACACACAGCACCACACACACAGCCCCACAACCTCACACCCACACACACAACCCCATAACCACACACACACAACCCCCCACACACAACCCCCACACACAAACCCACACACCCAACACCCCCCCACACACAACCCCCACACACAACACCCCCCACACAACCCCACACACAACACCATACACACACAACCCCACACAACCTCCCCCCACACACAACGACACAACCACATACACTTTCTCTTTCCACGACACTCTCACAGACTCTCACAGACACTCTCGGAGACAGACTCTCACACTCTCTCACAGACAGACTCTCACACACTCTCACAAACAGACTCTCAAAGACACTCTCTCACAGACACTCCCATAATCTCTCACAGACACTCTCACACCCTCACAGACACTCTCTCACAGACACTGTCACAGACACTCTCTCAGACTATCACAGACATTCTCTCAACACTCAGACTCACAGACTCTCACAGACACTCTCTCACAGACAAACTCTCACAGACACTCTCTCCCAGGCACTCACACAAGCACACTCACAGACCCTCTCACAGACTCTCAGACTCTCACTCACTCCCTCAGACTCTCTCACAGTCACTCTCACAGACTCTCTCAGAATCTCACACACTCTCACAGACTCTCACAGACTCTCACAGACCCTCTCACAGACTCTCACACTCTCTCATATTCTCAGACTCTCACAGACACTCTCTCACAAACTCTCACAGACTATCGAACAGACACTCTCAGAGACTCTCTCAGACTCTCTCACAGACACTCTCTCATAGACACTCTCACCCTCACACTCTCATATTCTCAGACTCTCACAGACACTCTCTCACAGACTCTCACAGACACTGTCTCACAGACAGATTCTCACACACAGACTCACAGACTCTCACAGACACTCTCTCACAGACACTCTCTCACAGACACTCTCTCACAGACAGACTCTCACAGACAGACTCTCACACACTCTCTCACAAGCACACTATCACAGACTCTCACAGACACTCCCTCGCACTCTCACAGACACTCATAATCTCTCATAAACACTCTCTCACAGACTCACAGACACTCTCACACCCTCATAGACAATCTCACAGACACTCTCTCACACTGTCATAGACACTCTCAGAGACACTCTCTCAGACTCTCACAGACATTCTCTCAACTCTCAGACTCTCACAGACACTCTCACGGACACTCTCACAGACAGACTCTCACAGGCACTCTCACAAGCACACTCTCACAGACACTCTCACAGATTCTCAGACTCTCACTCTCTCACAGACTTTCACTCTCTCACAGACTTTCAAAGACACTCTCTCACAAACTCTCACAGACTATCGAACAGACACTCTCACAGACTCTCTCAGACTCTCACAGACACTCTCTCACAGACACACTCTCACTGACTCACACTCATATTCTCAGACTCTCACATACACTCTCTCACAGACTCTCACAGACACTCTCACAGACTCTCACAGACACTCTCACAGACTCTCACAGACTCTCTCACTCACAGACTCACACTCTCTCGCAGACACTCTCATATACACTCTCTCACAGACACTATCTCACACACTCTCACAGTCTCACAGACTCTCACAGACACTCTCACACACAGACTCTCACAGACACTCTCAAAGACACTCACACAGACTCTCACAGACACTCTCTCACAGACACTCTCTCACAGACACTCTCACAGACACTCTCACAGATACTCTCACAGATACTCTCTCACAGACACTCTCTCACAGATACTCTCTCACAGACACTCTCTCACAGATACTCTCTCACAGACACTCCCTCACAGACACTATCAAAGATACTCTCACAGACACTCTCATAGACTCACAGACACTCTCAACAGGCTCTCACAGACACTCTATCACAGACTCACACTCTCACACTCTCAGACTCTCAGACTCTCACAGACACTCTCACAGACATTCTCTCAGACTCTCACAGACACTCAGACAGACACTCTCTCAGACACACTCTCTCAGACACACTCTCACAGACTCTCACAGACATTCTCTCACTCACATTTTCTCACTCTCACAGACTCTCACAAACTTTCACAGACACTCTCACAAACTCTCTTACAGACACTCTCTCACAGACACTCCTTCACTCTCTCACAGACACTAACAGACACTCTCTCACAGACACTCTCACACTCTCTAACAGACACTCTCTCACGGACACTATTTAACAGACTCTCACAGGCACTCTCACAGACACTCTCTCACAGACACTCTCACAGTGTCTGTGAGAGAGTGTCTGTGAGACTGTGTGAGAGTCCGTACGAGTCTGTGAGAGTGTGTGAGAGAGTCTCTGTGAGAGACTGAGTGAGTCTGTGAGAGTTTAAGAGAGTGTGAGAGTGTCTGAGATTGTCTGTGAGAGAGTCTCTGTTAGAGAGTGTGAGAGAGTGTCTGTCAGAGTCTGAGAGTGCCTGTGAGAGAGTGTCTGTGAGAGAGTGTGGGAGTATGAGAGTGTCTGTGAGAATCTGTGAGAGGGTCTCTGAGAGTCTGTGAGAGAGTGTCTGTGAGAGTCTGTGAGAGTCTGTGAGAGTGTCTATGAGAAAGTGTCTGAGAGAGTGTCTGTGAGAGAATATGTGAGAGTATCTGTGAGAGTGTCCCTGAGTGTCTATGAGAGAGTGTCTATGAGAGTGTCTGTGAGAGTCTCTGTAAAAGACTATGAGAGAGTCTGTGAGAGAGTGTCTGAGATTGTCTGTGAGAGAATGTCTGTGAGAAAGTGTCTTTGATTATGTCTGTGAGAGAGTGTCTGTGAGAGAGTGTTTGTGAGAGTGTCTGTGAGACTGAGAGAGCGTCTGTGAGAGTGTGTGAGTGTGAGAGAGTCTGTGAGAGTCTGTGAGGGAGAGTCTGAGGGTCTGTGAGAGTCTTTGAGAGTGTCTGTGAGTGTCTGTGAGAGAGTGCCTGTGAGAGTGTGAGAGTGTCTGTGAGAGTCTGTGAGAGTGTCAAGAGAATGTCTGTGAGTGTCTGTGAGAGAGTGTCTGTGAGTATGAGAGAGTGTCTGAGAGTCTGTGAGGGAGTGTCTGTGAGTGTCTGTGATAGTGTCTGTGAGAGAGTCTGTGAGTCTTTGAGAGTGTCTGTGAGAGTGTGAGAGTGTCGAGAGAATGTCTGTGAGTGTCTGTGAGAGAGTCTTTGAGAGTGTCTGTGAGAGAGTGTCTGTGAGAGTGTGAGAGTGTGAGTGTCGAGAGAATGTCACAGACAAACTCTCACAGACACTCTCTCCCAGGCACTCACACAAGCACACTCACAGACCCTCTCACAGACTCTCAGACTCTCACTCTCTCACAGACTTTCACAGACAATCGAACAGACACTCTCACAGACTCCCTCAGACTCTCTCACAGACTCTCTCAGAATCTCACACACTCTCACAGACTCTCTCAGACTCTCTCACAGACACTCTCACAGACCCTCTCACCCTCTCACCGACTCTCACACCCTCTCATATTCTCAGACTCTCACACACTCTCTCACAAAACTCTCACAGACTATCGAACAGACACTCTCAGAGACTCTCTCAGACTCTCTCACAGACACTCTCTCATAGACACTCTCACCCTCTCACACTCTCATATTCTCAGACTCTCACAGACACTCTCTCACAGACTCTCACAGACACTGTCTCACAGACACTCTCTCACAGACAGATTCTCACAGACAGACTCACAGACTCTCACAGACACTCTCACAGACACTCTCTCACAGACAGACTCTCACAGACAGACTCACACACTCTCTCACAAGCACACTATCACAGACTCTCACAGACACTCCCTCACACTCTCACAGACACTCTCATAATCTCTCATAGACACTCTCTCACAGACACTCTCACACCCTCATAGACAATCTCACAGACACTCTCTCACACTGTCATAGACACTCTCAGAGACACTCTCTCAGACTCTCACAGACATTCTCTAAACTCTCAGACTCTCACAGACACTCTCTCACGGACACTCTCACAGACAGACTCTCACAGACACTCTCTCACAGGCACTCTCACAAGCACACTCTCACAGACACAGACTCTCAGACTCTCACTCTCTCACAGACTTTCACTCTCTCACAGACTTTCAAAGACACTCTCTCACAAACTCTCACAGACTATCGAACAGACACTCTCACAGACTCTCTCAGACTCTCACAGACACTCTCTCACAGACACACTCTCACTGACTCACACTCTCTCATATTCTCAGACTCTCACATACACTCTCTCACAGACTCTCACAGACACTCTCACAGACTCTCACAGACACTCTCACAGACTCTCACAGACTCTCTCACTCACAGACTCACTCTCTCGCAGACACTCTCATATACACTCTCTCACAGACACTATCTCACACACTCTCACAGTCTCACAGACTCTCACAGACACTCTCACACACAGACTCTCACAGACACTCTCAAAGACACTCGCACAGACTCTCACAGACACTCTCTCACAGACACTCTCACAGACACTCTCACAGACACTCTCACAGACACTCTCACAGATACTCTCTCACAGACACTCTATCACAGATACTCTCTCACGGACACTCCTTCACAGACATCAAAGATACTCTCACAGACACTCTCATAGACTCACAGACACTCTCAACAGGCTCTCACAGACACTCTATCACAGACTCACACTCTCACACTCTCACACTCTCTCAGACTCTCACAGACACTCTCACATTCTCTCAAACTCTCACAGACACTCAGACAGACACTCTCTCAGACACACTCTCTCAGACACACTCTCACAGACTCTCACAGACATTCTCTCAGTCACATTTTCTCACTCTCACAGACTCTCACAAACTTTCACAGACACTCTCACAAACTCTCTTACAGACACTCTCTCACAGACACTCCTTCACTCTCTCACAGACACTAACAGACACTCTCTCACAGACACTCTCACACTCTCTAACAGACACTCTCTCACGGACACTATTTCACAGACTCTCACAGGCACTCTCACAGACACTCTCTCACAGACACGCTCACAGTGTCTGTGAGAGAGTGTCTGTGAGACTGTGTGAGAGTCTGTACGAGTCTGTGAGAGTGTGTGAGAGAGTCTCTGTGAGAGACTGAGTGAGTCTGTGAGAGTTTAAGAGAGTGTGAGAGTGTCTGAGATTGTCTGTGAGAGAGTCTCTGTTAGAGAGTGTGAGAGAGTGTCTGTCAGAGTCTGGGAGTGCCTGTGAGAGAGTGTCTGTGAGAGAGTGTGGGAGTATGAGAGTGTCTGTGAGAATCTGTGAGAGGGTCTCTGAGAGTCTGTGAGAGAGTGTCTGTGAGAGTCTGTGAGAGTGTCTATGAGAAAGTGTCTGAGAGAGTGTCTGTGAGAGAATATGTGAGAGTATCTGTGAGAGTGTCCCTGAGTGTCTATGAGAGAGTGTCTATGAGAGTGTCTGTGAGAGTCTCTGTGAGAGACTATGAGAGAGTCTGTGAGAGAGTGTCTGAGATTGTCTGTGAGAGAATGTCTGTGAGAGAGTGTCTTTGATTATGTCTGTGAGAGAGTGTCTGTGAGAGAGTGTATGTGAGAGTGTCTGTGAGACTGAGAGAGCGTTTGTGAGAGTGTGTGAGTGTGAGCGAGTCTGTGAGAGTCTGTGAGGGAGAGTCTGAGTGTCTGTGAGAGTCTTTGAGAGTGTCTGTGAGTGTCTGTGAGAGTGCCTGTGAGAGTGTGAGAGTGTCTGTGAGAGTCTGTGAGAGTGTCAAGAGAATGTCTGTGAGTGTCTGTGAGAGAGTGTCTGTGAGTCTGAGAGAGTGTCTGAGAGTCTGTGAGGGAGTGTCTGTGAGTGTCTGTGATAGTGTCTGTGAGAGAGTCTGTGAGTCTTTGAGAGTGTCTGTGAGAGAGTGTCTGTGAGAGAGTGTCTGTGAGAGAGTGTCTGTGAGAGTGTGAGAGTGTCTGTGAGTGTCTGTGAGAGTGTGGAGAGAATGTCTGTGAGTGTCTGTGAGAGAGTGAGAGACTATGAGAGAGTCTGTGAGAGAGTGTCTAAGATTGTGAGAGAATATCTGTGAGAGAGTGTCTGTGAGAGAGTGTCTGTGAGAGAGTGTCTGTGAGAGAGTGTCTGTGAGAGTGTCTGTGAGACTGTGAGAGAGTGTCTGTGAGAGTCTGTGAGAGTGTATGTGAGAGTCTGTGAGAGTGTCAAGAGAATGTCTGTGAGTGTCTGTGAGAGAGTGTCTGTGAGTCTGAGAGTGCCTGTGAGTGTCTGTGATAGTGTCTGTGAGAGAGTCTTTGAGAGTGTCTGTGAGAGTGTCTGTGAGAGTGTGAGAGTGTCGAGAGAATGTCTGTGAGTGTCTGAGAGAGTGTCTGTGAGAGTCTGTGAGAGAGTGTTTGTGAGAGTGTGAGAGTGTCTGTGAGAGTGTGAGTGTCGAGAGAATGTCTATGAGTGTCTGAGAGAGTGTCTGTGAGAGTCTGTGAGAGAGTGTTTGTGAGAGTCTGTGAGAGTGTCTCTGAGAGTCTGTCCGTGAGAGAGTGTGAGACAGTGTCTGTGAGAGAGTGCCTTTGAGAGTCTGTGAGAGAGTGTCTGTGAGCGAGTGTCTGTGAAAGTCTGTGAGAGTGTCTGCGAGAGTGTCTGTGAGAGTGTGAGAGTGTCTGTGAGAGTCTGTGAGAGTGTCGAGAGAATGTCTGTGAGTGTCTGTGAGAGAGTGTCTGTGAGTCTGAGAGAGTGTCTGAGAGTCTGTGAGGGAGTGTCGGGGGGCCGGGAATGGTGTCTGTGAGAGAGTCTGTGAGAGAGTCTTTGAGAGTGTCTGTGAGAGAGTGTCTGTGAGAGTGTGAGAGTGTCTGTGAGTGTCTGTGAGAGTGTCGAGAGAATGTCTGTGAGTGTCTGTGAGAGAATGAGAGACTATGAGAGAGTGTCTGAGATTGTGAGAGAATGTCTGTGAGAAAGTGTCTTTGATAAGAATGTCTGTGAGAGTGTCTGTGAGAGAGTGTCTGTGAGACTGTGAGAGAGTCTGTGAGAGAGTCTGTGAGAGTCTGTGAGGGAGTGTCTGTGTCTGTGAGAGAGTGTCTGTGAGAGAGTCTGTGAGAGTGTCTGTGAGAGTGTCGAGAGAATGTCTGTGAGTGTCTGTGAGAGTGTCTCTGAGTCAGAGAGAGTGCCTGTGAGTGTCTGTGAGAGAGTCTGTGAGAGAGTCTTTGAGAGAGTGTCTGTGAGAGTGTGAGTGTCTGTGAGTGTCTGTGAG
This sequence comes from Lissotriton helveticus, assembly GCF_964261635.1. Lineage (NCBI taxonomy): Eukaryota > Metazoa > Chordata > Amphibia > Caudata > Salamandridae > Lissotriton > Lissotriton helveticus. The sequence continues at coordinate 1,531,736,878 of NC_136061.1, read as the reverse complement.
AGAGTGTCTGTGAGTCTGAGAGAGTGCCTGTGAGAGTCTGTGAGAGTGTTTGTGAGAGTCTGTGAGAGTGTCTGTGAGAGTCTGTCCGTGAGAGTGTGAGACAGTGTCTGTGAGAGAGTGCCTTTGAGAGTCTGTGAGAGAGTGTCTGTGAGCGAGTGTCTGTGAAAGTCTGTCTGTGAGAGAGTGTGAGACAGTATCTGTGAGAGAGTGTCTATGAGAGTCTGTGAGAGAGTGTCTGTGAGAGACTGTGAGAGACTATGAGAGATTGTCTGTGAGAGTGTCTGAGAGTGTCTGTGAGAGAGCGTCTGTGAGGGTGTCTCCGAGACTGTGAGAGAGTGTCTGTGAGAGCCTGTGAGAGAGTGTCTGTGAGACAGTATCTTTGAGAGTGTCTGTGAGAGAGTGTCTGTGACAGTGTCTGTGAGAGACCGTCTGAAAGAGTGTCTGAGACAGTGTCTGTGAGAGTGTCTGTGAGAGTGTCTGTGAGAGAGTGTATGTGATAGTCTGTGAGAAAGTGTGTCTGGGAGTGTGAGAAAGTCTGTGAGAGTGTCTGGGAGAGTGTCTGTGATAGTGTGAGGGAGTGTCTGTGATAGTGTGAGAGTGAGAGTTTTTGAGAGAGCGTCTCTGAAACTTTGTGAGAGGGTGTCTGTGAGAGAGTGTCTGAGTGTAGAGAGAACGTCTGTGAGAGTCAGAGAGTGTCTGAGTCTGAGAGTGTCTGAGAAAGTGTCTGTCGGAGTGTCTGAGAGTGTCTGTGACAGTCTGTGAGAGTGTCTGTGAGAGTCTGAAAGAGTCTGTGAGTGTATGTGATAGAGTGTCTGTGAGAGTGTCTGGAGTCTGTGAGAGTGTGAGTGTGTGTGAGAGAGACTGTGAGACAGTGTCTGTGAGAGTCTGTGAGAGTGTCTGTGAGAGAGTGGCTGTGAGAGAGTGTCTTTGATAGAGTGTCTGTGAGAGAGTGTCTGAGAGAGTGTCTGTGAGAGAGTGTCTGTCAGACAGTATCTGTGAGAGAGTGTGAGTTTGTGAGAGTCTGAGACTGTCTGGGAGAGTGTGAGAGAGTGTGAGAGTATAAGAGAGTGTCTGTGGGAGTCTGAGAGTCTGTGAGAGAGTATGTCTCTGAGAGAGCATCTGTGAGAGACTGTGAATGTCTGTGAGAGTGTATTTGAGAGAATATGAGTGTGAGTCTGTGAGAGTGTTTGAGAGTTTGTTAGTCTGTGAGTCTATCTGTGAGAGTGTCTTTGAGAGTCTGTGAGAGAGTGCCTCTGAGAGTGTCTCTGAGAGTCTCTGTTAGAGTGTCTGAGAGAGTGTCTGTGAGAGAGTGTCTGTTCGAGTGTGAGAGTGTGAGATTGTGAGTATGTCTGTGAGAGTCTGTGAGAGTGTCTGTGAGTTTTCGATAGTCTGTGATAGTGTGTCTGTGAGGGAGTATCTAGGAGAGAGTGTCTGCGAGTGAGTGTCTGTGAGAGTCTGTGAGTGTCTCTGAAAGTTTGAGTTTTGAGAGAATGTGAGAGTGTGAGGGAGTATCTGTGAGACTGTGAGAATGTCTGGGAGGGGTTATGTGTGTGGGGGGTTTGTGGGCATGTGTGTATGTGGGGTTATGTGTGTATGTGGGGTTATGTGTGTATGTGGGGTTGTGTGTGTGGTTGTGTGTGTGATTGTGTGGGGTTATGTGTGTGTGTGGGAGGGGTTGTGTGTGTGGTGTGTGTGGGGTTGTGTTTATATATGTGGGGTTGTGTGTGGTTATGGGGTTGTGTGTGTGGGTGTGAGGTTGTGTGTCTGGGGGTATGTGTTTGTGTGGGGGGTTGTGTGTGGGGGGTTGTGTGTGTGGGGTTGTGTGTTTGTGTAAGGTTGTGTGTGGGGATGTTGTGTGTGGGGATGTTGTGTATGTGTGGAGTTGAGTGAGTGTGTATGTGTGTGGGGTTGTGTGTGTGGGGGGGTGGCTGTGTGCAGGGTTGTTTGGTTGTGTGTGTGGAGGGTTTTGGTTGTGTGTGTGAGTGTGTGGGGTTGTGTGTGGGGGTTGGTGTGGTTGTGTGGAGTTGTGTGTGTGGGGGTTGTGTGTGAGTGTGTTTTGTGTGTGTTTAGGGTTGTGTGGGTGTGTGTGGGGGGGTTGTGTGCGAGTGTGTGGGGTTGTGTGGGTGGGGTTGTGTGGGTGTGGGGTTGTGTGTGTGAGTGTGTGGGGTTGTGTGTGTGGGGGGTTGTGTGTGGGGGGTTGTGTGTGTGTTGGGTTGTGTGTGTAGGGTTGTGGGGGTGTTGTGTGTGTGGGGGTTGTGTGTGTGTGGGGGTTGTGTGTGTGAGGGTGTTGTGTGTGGGGTTGTGTGTGAGTGTGGGTTGTGTGATGGGTTTTGTGTGTGGGGTTGTGTGTGTGAGCATGTGGGGTTGTGTGAGTGTGTGGGTTTGTGTGGGGGGGTTGTGTGTGTGAGTATGGGTTGTGTGTGTGAGTGTGGGGTTGTGTGTGTGGGGTTGTGTGTGTGGAGTTGTGTGTGGGGGGTTGTGTGTGAGTGTGTTTTATGTGTGTTTGGGGTTGTGTGGGTTTGTGTGTGGGGGGTTGTGTGCGAGTGTGTGGGGTTGTGTGGGTGGGGTTGTGTGGGTGTGGGGTTGTGTGTGTGAGTGTGTGGGGTTGTGTGTGTGGGGGGTTGTGTGTGGGGGGTTGTGTGTGTGTGTTGGGTTGTGTGTGTAGGGTTGTGGGGGTGTTGTGTGTGTGGGGGTTGTGTGTGTGTGGGGGTTGTGTGTGTGTGGGGGTTGTGTGTGTGAGGGGGTTGTGTGTGAGTGTGGGTTGTGTGATGGGTTTTGTGTGTGGGGTTGTGTGTGTGAGCATGTGGGGTTGTGTGAGTGTATGGGTTTGTGTGGGGGGTTGTGTGTGTGTGAGTATGGGTTGTGTGTGTGAGTGTGGGTTGTGTGTGTGGGGTTGTGTGTGTGGAGTTGTGTGTGTGGGGGTTGTGTGTGAGTGTGTTTTATGTGTGTTTGGGGTTGTGTGGGTTTGTGTGTGGGGGGTTGTGTGCGAGTGTGTGGGGTTGTGTGGGTGGTGTGTGTGGGGTTGTGTTTATATATGTGGGGTTGTGTGTGTGTGGTTATGGGGTTGTGTGTGTGGGTGTGAGGTTGTGTGTCTGGGGGTATGTGTTTGTGTGGGGGGTTGTGTGGGGGGGTTGTGTGTGTGGGGTTGTGTGTTTGTGTAAGGTTGTGTGTGGGGATGTTGTGTGTGGGGATGTTGTGTATGTGTGGAGTTGAGTGAGTGTGTATGTGTGTGGGGTTGTGTGTGTGTGTGGGGTTGTGTGTGTGTGGGGGGTGGCTGTGTGCAGGGTAGTTTGGTTGTGTGTGTGGAGGGTTTTGGTTGTGTGTGTGAGTGTGTGGGGTTGTGTGTGGGGGTTGGTGTGTTTGTGTGGAGTTGTGTGTGTGGGGGTTGTGTGTGAGTGTGTTTTGTGTGTGTTTGGGGTTGTGTGGGTGTGTGTGTGGGGGGTTGTGTGCGAGTGTGTGGGGTTGTGTGGGTGGGGTTGTCTGGGTGTGGGGTTGTGTGTGTGAGTGTGTGGGGTTGTGTGTGTGGGGGGTTGTGTGTGGGGGGTTGTGTGTGTGTGTTGGGTTGTGTGTGTAGGGTTGTGGGGGTGTTGTGTGTGTGGGGGTTGTGTGTGTGTGGGGGTTGTGTGTGTGAGGGGGTTGTGTGTGGGGTTGTGTGTGAGTGTGGGTTGTGTGATGGGGTTTTGTGTGGGGTTGTGTGTGCGAGCATGTGGTGTTGTGTGAGTGTGTGGGTTTGTGTGGGGGGGTTGTGTGTGTGAGTATGGGTTGTGTGTGTGAGTGTGGGTTTGTGTGTGTGGGGTTGTGTGTGTGGAGTTGTGTGTGTGGGGGTTGTGTGTGAGTGTGTTTTATGTGTGTTTGGGGTTGTGTGGGTTTGTGTGTGGGGGGTTGTGTGCGAGTGTGTGGGGTTGTGTGGGTGGGGTTGTGTGGGTGTGGAGTTGTGTGTGTGAGTGTGTGGGGTTGTGTGTGTGGGGGGTTGTGTGTGTGTGTGTTGGGTTGTGTGTGTAGGGTTGTGGGGGTGTTGTGTGTGTGGGGGTTGTGTCTGTGTGTGTGGGGGTTGTGTGTGTGAGGGGGTTGTGTGTGGGGTTGTGTGTGAGTGTGGGTTGTGTGATGGGGTTTTGTGTGGGGTTGTGTGTGGGGTTGTGTGAGTGTGTGGGTTTGTGTGGGGGGGTTGTGTGTGTGAGTATGGGTTGTGTGTGTGTGAGTGTGGGGTTGTATGTGTGTGTGGGGTTGTGTGGGTGGGGTTGTGTGTGGGGGGGTTGTGTGTGTGTGGTTGGGTGTGTGGGGTTGGGTGTGTGGGGGTTGTATGTGTGGGGGTTGTGTGTGGGGGGTTGTGTGTGTGGGGGGGTTGTGTGGGGGGGTTGTGTGTGTGGGGTTGTGTGTGTGGGGTTGTGTGTGTGTGAGGTTGTGTGGCGTTGTGTGTGTGTAGGGTTGTGTGTAGGCGTGTGTGTGGGGTTGTGGGTGTGGGGTTGTGGGTGTGGGGGTTTGTGTGTGTGGGGGGGTTGTGTTTGTATGTGTGGGGTTGTGTGTTTGGTTATGGGGTTGTGTGTGTGGGTGTGAGGTTGGGGGGAGCTGTGTGTGTGGGGGGTGTTTGTGTGGGGTTGTGTCTGGGGGTTGTGTGTGTTTGGGGTTGTGTGTGTGAGCTGTGTGTGTAGGTGGGGTTGTGTGTGGGGTTGGGGTTGTGTTTGTGTGGGGTTTGTGTGGGGGGGTTGTGTGTGAGGGGTTGTGTGTGTGAGCATGTGGGGTTGTGTGAGTGTGTGGGTTTTGTGTGTGGGGGGGTTGTGTGTGTGAGTATGGGTTGTGTGTGTGAGTGTGGAGTTGTATGTGTGTGTGGGGTTGTGTGTGTGGGGTTGTGTGTGTGAGCACCTGGGGTTGTGTGAGTGTGGGGGGGTTGTGTGGGGTTGTTTGTGTGAGTATGGATTGTGTGTGTGAGTGTGGGTTGTGTGGGTGTGGGGTTGTGTGTGTGTGGGGATGTGTGTGTGTGGGTTGTGTGTGTGGGGGTTGTGTGTGCATGTGGGGTTGTGTGTGCATGTGGGGTTGTGTGTGTGGGGTTGTGTGTGGAGGGGTTGTGTGTGTGGCTGGTTGTGTGTGTGTGGTTGTGGGGTTTTGTGTGGTTATGTGGTGTTTGTGTGTGGGTTTGTGGTTCTGTAAGGTTGTGTGTGTGGGATTGTGTGTGTGGGTGGTTGTATGCATGGGGTTGAGCGAGTGTATGTGTGTGGGGTTGGGGGTTGTGTGGGGGGGTTTGTGTGGGGGTTGTGTGTGTGGGGGGTCTGGGTGTGTGTGTGTGGGGTTGTGTGTGTGGGGTTGTGTGTGAGTGCGTGGGGTTGTGTGAGTGTGTGGGGTTGTGTGTGGGGTGGTGTGTGTGTGTGGGGTGTGTGGGGTTATGTGTGTGTCGGGTTGTGTGTGAGTGTGGGTTGTGTGTGAGTGTGGGTTGTGTGTGAGTGGGTTGTGTGTGGGGGGTTGTGTGTGGGGGGTTGTGTGTGGGGGGTTGTGTGTGGGGGGGGTTGTGTGTGGGGGTGGTTGAGTGTGAGGTGGTTGTGTGTGTGGGGTTGTGTGTGTGGGGTTGTGTGTGTGGGGTTGTGTGTGGGGGGTTGTGTGGGGGGGGTTGTGTGTGAGTGTGTGGGGTTGTGTGTGTGGGCGGGTTGTGTGTGTGAGGGATTGTGTGTGTAGGGTTGTGTGTGGGGGGTTGTGTGTGTGGGGGGTTGTGTGTGTGGGGGGTTGTGTGTGTGTGTGGGGTTGTGTGGGGGTTGTGTGTGTGGGGTTGTGTGTGGGGTTGTGTGTGGGGGGGGTTGTGTGTGGGGGGTTGTGTGTGGGGGGTTGTGTGTATGGGGTTGTGTGTGTGTTTGGTTGTGTGTGTGGGGGGTTGTGTGTGCGTGGGGTTGTGTGTGTGGGGTTGTGTGGGTGGGGTTGTGTGTGGGGGTGTGTGTGGAGGGTTGGGTGGGTGGGGTTGTGTGTGGGGGGGTGTGCAGGGTTTTGTGTGTGGGGTGTGTGTGGGGTTGCGTGTGTGGGGGTTGTGTGTGTGCTGGTGTGTTTGTGTGTGGTTGTGTGGGGTTATGTGTGTGTGGTTGTGTGTGTGGGTTTGTGTGTTTGTGTGGGGGGTTGTGTGTGGGGGGTTGTGTGTGGGGGGTTGTGTGTATGTGTGGGGTTGTGTGTGTGTGTGTGGTTATGGGGTTGTGTGTGTGGGTGTGGGTGTGAGGTTGTGGGGTTGTGTGTGTGCGGGGTGTATATGTGTTGGGTTGTGTGTGTGGGTTTTGTGTGTGTGGGGGGGCTTGTGTGTGGGGGGGGCTAGTGTGTGGGGGGGTTGTTTGTGTGGGGGTGTTTGTGTGGGGTTGTGTGTGTGGGGTTGTGTTTGTGTGGGGTTGTGTGTGTGGGGTAACAGAATGGGATGGGAGGGAGGCGGTGAATGGGATGGAAGGGAAGAGGGAGTGACAGAAGGGGAGAGGATTAAAGAGGTAAAGAAGTAATGGAAATAAAGGGGGAAGGGGAACAAGGAGGGAGAGGGGTAGTGGCAGGGTGGGGTAAAGGGATAGAAGGGATGTGTTAGGGAAGGGTGGGGGAAGGGAATGGAAAGGAAAGGAAAGGAAGAATGAGGGGAAGAAGGCGGAAGTGAAGAGAAAGGAGGAGAAAGGCAGGGAAAGGAAGGGAGAAGGGAGGGGAGACGGCAACGAGAGAGGGAAGTGAGGGGAAGGGTAGTGAGTGGAAGGGTAGGGTATGGAAGAAGGGATGGGTGAGGGGAAAGGGGAGGGAATGGTTAAGAGGAAGGGAGGTGGAGGAAGGAAGAATAAGGAAGAAAGAATGGGTATGTGGAAGGGGAGCAGAAAAGGAGCAGAGGCGATGGGAACAGATTGGAAGGGAAAGAGGCTGTGAATGGGAGGGGATGGAGGGGAAGAGAAGGGAAGGGGTGGAGATGGAAAAGGAGATAAGAGAGTGCAGAATGGGACCGGAATGGATTGAATGGGAAGGGGAGGGAGTGACAGAAGGGGAGAGGATTAAAGAGTGATGGAGAAAAATGGAACTTAAAAGACAGGGGGAGATGAGGATATGAGAGGAGAGATAGGAATGTAAGGTTGAGAAGGAAAAACGGGAAAGAGAAAGGAAAAGGGAAGGGAAGTTTCAAGCCAGTATCAAGTCAGTATCAAGTCAATATCAAGTCAGTATCAAGCCAGTATCAAGTCAGTATCAAGTCAGTATCAAGCCAGTATCAAGCCAGTTTAAAGTTTGGTTTCAGTTCAGTTTCAAGTTCGTTTTCATTTGGTTTCTATACTCACCTTTTCCTTTTCACCCAGCCCCGCCCAGTTCTTTTGGAGCCTGTGAGGCCCCGGCCCCCTCGGCCTCTCGGGGCCTCGGCTCCGGCCGCCAGCTGTGGTCCTCTCCGTCCGGTGCTCATGAGTGCAATGCTGCGGCTGCCTGGTTACCAGCCTTGTATAGCACGGACACGTCACAATAGAGACCTTCAACCTGTCATCATGCATCACCGGTTTATGGGCGATGACAGGTGTGGCAGTGTAAGGGAGGAGGGGAGCAGGCGAGACACGGTTTTAATTCAATTACCTAAAAAAAAGCAAACATCTATTTAGTCACAAAAGGATCCTGCGGTGAGCGTCAAAGACGATCCAATCTTGCCCGACCTCCTCCCTCCTCAGTGGCCTCTCCTTGTCTCTGCTGCGGCGGAGGCCTCCCCTCTGCACTTAGCCTCGACCTCCTGACATCACAGTGCAGGGCCTGGCACGTTACAGGTGTTCCATCCACAGGATTCCCCAGCTGGTGCTAACCTGGACCTCGTGACATCACAGAGGCGGGCCTGGCACGTCACAGGTGTTCCATCCACAGGATTCCCCTGCTGGTGCTGGCCTGGTCCTCGTAACATCACAGAGGAGGGGCTGGCATGTCACAGGTGTTCCATCCACAGGATTCCCCTGCTGGTGCTGGCCTCGACCTCGTGACGTCACAGTGCAGGGCCTGGCATGTCACAGGTGTTCCATCCACAGGATTCCCCTTCTGGTGCTGGCCTCGAACTCGTGACATCACAGTGGAGGGCCTGGCACGTCACAGGTGTTCCATCCACAGGATTCCCCTGCTGGTGCTGGCTTCGACCTCGTGACGTCACAGTGGAGGGCCTGGCACGTCACAGGTGTTCCATCCACAGGATTCCCCTGCTGGTGCTGGCTTCGACCTCGTGACGTCACAGTGGAGGGCCTGGCACGTCACAGGTGTTCATTCCACAGGATTCTGCTGCTGGGAAGGCGCGGCCCTAAGGCTGTCACAACTTGCACACACACACATCCATACAAGCACGTGCGAAGACACTCACACAGGGGGTTCATACGCTACAATTTATTATGAACTTTACCAAGAGAGCCCAATGCGGGCCACTCTTCATTGGTCACAGTGAGATAACTTCGAACCAGTCACACCCAGGAGCAGTTGTTGCGTCCCTGCTGATAGATGGGTCTCCCCTCGTGGACGGTGTACCATTCACAGCAGGAGCTCTCATTCTTCACCAGGCTCGTGATGGGGTCTCACTTGTGTGAATTTCTAGAGCAATCTTTACTGTGTGTTGCTCCGGGGTGCTTCTACTTTCCCTGTGAGTCTTATCATAGCGGCCAAGTTTCTTGATGTGCCGCTCCAGTCCAGGTTTTTTCCTCTGAATTATGGGACGTGTAGTCCTGTTTATAATGAACAAGACTACAAGTCCCAGAATTCCAGGAAAAAACGGGGACTGGAGCAGCACAACACGGATGGACCCGGAAAACTTGGCAGCTCTGCGAGAAACCTGTGCTCAGGTCAGGAGAGCAACAAGACCCAACCTTGGGGGGGGGGGCAGGGAAGGGGGGCTAACACTTCCAGCAAGTGGTGCGGGCCAAGAATTTCAGGCAATGCGGGCAGAGCCATCTTTATAGCCAATATGAGGGAAAGAAGTGACACATTTTGCAGTTTTCACACATTGGACAAATCCAATCTGATTAGGATTGAAAGATTCCATGGTTTCCCTTTTATTCCGCACTAGGGTTGAGTTATGTGGGGGCTAACTACTAAGGCCAAATTGTTCATAGCAGTGTTTGATCCTTTTGCCGCACATGAATATTTCGATTTATGTCATGTTTATTTATTGTTAGAAATTGGTTCTCTACTTGGCAGAGGTAGGTACCTTTGTCCAAATTGGGACCGTTGCTTCTAGTTAGGGTAAGGGGGATACACACTCAAGATAACCCCTGCTCACCCCCTGGGTAGCTTGGCCCGAGCAGACAGACTTTTCCCGAAGGCAAGAGTTTTCAGCTTTGATGAATTCTTCCATGGTTTGGAAGGTTAAAGGTGATTAATCGTTGTTGCTTTCATGTTTTGTTATCTGGTGAACTGAGCTGTGCTGCTAGAATTGTGGTTGAGCAGTGGGAAGGCAAAGGAGGAAGACTGACACGGGTGAGTGGGAATTATTTCAGGTGTGTCTTGCAGACCGCCAGGGTCAGTGGTGTGAAGGCCTTTTTAGTGTGTTGCCAAGGAACCAAGCTGTCCTTAGGTACTACCACTTCAGGTATTGCGGTTGAAGGAACCTTCTCTGCTCTGAACTCTTCTAGAGGGGCTGTTGCTTGTGACTTGCAGGCCCCTTGTCAGGTTTACAGGCCACTCAGCTGCTCTCCCTATTCAGATCTCCTTTCTTGTGGTCTGGGCTCTCGGCTGCTGTCCACTCTCCAAGCTGCAGCTCACCTCCCCAGGTCAAAGGGCAGGTCTGCCTGAAGCACAGGAGACATCAGGTATCGCTTCAGCCAGCTTTCTTCACTACCTTCTTCAGAAGAAAGAAAATAAAACATCCTCATTGTTTACCATTTACAGGCTACAGAGCCATGTGTGCATTTTATTTATTTTATTTTATTTATTTTTATTTATAAAGTTTTATATGGCGCAAACTTGATCCCGAAGGATATCAGAGCGTTTTACAATTTGAGGCAATTAAATAACTTCCCACCCTATTCCAAGCCTGAATACCGAACTAAAGCTGCCGCATATGCATCAAGTTCCTGTAAGTGAGGGGAACATATAGTCACAACAAACACTGCTGCAGGAGGTAAGGACCATATATCAATTCCGCTGGACAGCAATGAAGGTATTGAAGTGATACTCACTATCCTATAAAATGCCAGGCACAATGGCATACCTTCAAACATCAGGGTCTAGGCTGCAATGGCACTAGGGATGGGATCAAGAGAATGGCCGGATGGCCCCGCCCCGAGGATGCAATTGAGGTGTAAATAATGTATACATAGACCAGTGACTATACACTGAGCCACACATGTGCACTTCTTTAGTATCCACAAAACATCAGATTTACACCTACAGAGTGGAAAGACCATAAGGGAAGCCATATTAATTTAGGAAAACATAATATTGCCTGAACATGCTAGTGGGACGGGCATGTCCCCTGTGAGCTACAAGACCATGGTGCCTTATCCTGAAAACTCGACTGTGAGTAGCTGGTGTCCCAGAGATTATTTAATTTTGGCCCTAGCCTTGTGGTAATCTAGTGCATAGAGGCCTATGCTGTCCCTTGACGTGACGGAGGTCATGGACCTATCCTGTGACCTGGAGGGACATGTCAAGCATGCCCTCATTGTCCTGATAGTGGACTACCAGCCTGCCACGGGTTAAGCATATAGATCGATGGCACAGCATACTGTGTTTTGTGAATGCATAGTCATGATCAGGACTTTTTATCTGTGTCACTGGAGTGGAGGCCCCACCAATGTGAAGTTCTGCTTCAGTGCGCTAATCCTAACCCTTGTGCTAACATTCCAAATATATGCTCTGTGTGTTTATGTTGTGTCTTGTGTGGTGGTACATGCAATATGTACACAAGTGTGCCCGTGTAATGGAGGCCTCTGGATTCCATTCTGGAAGCCCAGAATCTGCTCCTGTGCACAAGATGGAGGTGAGATTGTTTTCGCAGACAGCGGAAGTGTTTTGCTGACATTCCTAAAGCTTGAGGGTGGAGACAAGACACCTTCAGAAATTCACTGAGGCCCTTTTGCTGAGAGAAGCTGTTGATTAGTCGTCCTGTAGTGCCGCCACTTGGAAGATGGTGGCGGTGAAGGGTGGGACTGAAGTCTTCTTTTCAGTGTGGAAAGGATCTTTTAGGTGAGCCAGCCTTTTGTATTTCCCCTGATCATTGCATAGTGTGGTTGTTGATATGCCAGGTATAGGAAGCTCATTTCTCTTTGAGCCTCGGTTGTGGTTACTCCTAGATGGAGACTACCGTACTACAGGGGGCATCACTCTGCTCTGCAGCATACCGTGAGGACTGCTGTGCACCCAGAGCTGGCGTCAGTCTTACAGCCAACTTCCCAGATGACTAGGGTTATTCCCTGGAGTCTTGTCTTGCTGGAAGAGCTGTATCTCTGACCTTAAGTGCCTGGAAGCCAGCCGGCCTACTGAGAGAGGGAAATATCCTGCCAACCCTGCAGGAGGTGTTGGAGTCCCAGCCAGACCCTAGTGCTGAGGGTCAAACCAGGGGAGTGGAGACGGCAAAGACTGATTGGTGAGTCCGATAGCATGAGCACAGTCTCTCCAGAAGTGAGGTGGCAAACATAAATTGCGGATTGGCCGCTAACCTTGAGGCAGCGCAATAAGAACGAATGCGAGTGTCCTTGCTGGTAAAGTGAAACAACTGTGACCATGAACATATTTGCCATCAAAGCAAAGACTTATGCCTGTGACCGTCACCACTGCTGCGTTTTCAAAGTGCTCACTGTGACTACTAGCGTGCCGCTGTGTCCCTGTCAAAATGGCTACCCATCTGCTGCTCAAGTGACCCAGAAGTGGGCCCAGTGCCTGCCCTGTGACCCCCACCACCAGTATCTGCATTTGTCGAAAAACTCCAGGCTACCAATTGAACTACCCATCCTGTTAACAGCTTACCAAGATCAGCTGCCTCTTCTGCAACCACCACGTCTCATCCCAGAAGTGGGAAAGATTGGAGACACTTGTGTCGAAAAGACATGGAGGCTGTGTTGTGATGAGACTGTGTCCAAGGAGACTGTACTGAACTGAGCTCAAACATTACTGAACTAGGGTGTCTGCGTCTGAGCCTTGAATCATGTTACACAAAACTCCCTAACCTAAGGGGGACATGTTGGGTGTAGTTCGCAGAGTTTTGCTACGTGGACCTCCGTGAAGTTACAAAAAAACTCAGTGAAGTTCCGTGAGTGGCGGAGTGCAGTGCGAACTGCAGTTTGTGCTGGCATTTCTTCTGCTCGGGTAAAAATTGTACCCGAGCGGCAGCTCACGCTCGCAAACTTACTGTTCGCGATCGCAAACTTTCCGTTCGCAATCGCAAGCGGGGGGAAAAAACTCTGCTGCACATCAAAAGTGGAGTTTTCTGCACTCTGCGAGCTCCGCGGAGTGCAGAGACCCCCGCAAACTCTGCGAACGGAGTAAAGTTCACCTCCCAGGCCTAGTCCAGATTCGCAAGAGGAGGGAGCATTGCTATTCACTTAGGGACCATTTGTGCTTGTTGGGGGTGGTGCACAGACCTTCCTGAAGCCCTGCTAAGTTGGGGCTTCATAACTGAACCCACACTGTCGACTCGTCTGCCTAACGGGGGATCTGCCGCAGCTGATTGCCACCACCGCTGGGGATTCCAAGTCCCACAACCCTGGGACCCTCACCTGGGATTCATCAACAGCGCTATTTCACAAAGCCTGGGCCAAGGGCGGGCCCGTCCATATCCAGAGGAGGCTGGACCTCCCGCTAATGTCTATTTCCCCCCCAAATGTACTGTAGTTTGGTATATCTTCAACCCCTTGTCATATCTAAGCATCTTAAGCTGTATGACTGGGTCAGTTTGCACTGATCTGATAAGTAAGCTTGTTGCCCTGATTGTTCTACTCTAACTCACTGTAAATGTTTTAATCCACCATTTCATAGATCTGTTTGCAGCTCTGGTATACGCCTGTGTCATTTACAAATGGGGAAAAGGAATGCCACTGAAGGGGATGGGCGAGGGGGTTGGTAAGAAAGAAAAACAAAAATTAGCAAAAACATGCTGGAAGCAATTGTGTGCTTGACAGACATGACAATCTGTTGGTTGAATGTGGAAGATACTCTCTCCAGCACCCACTGCCTCGCTTCCTCACCCCATTCATTTCCCACCCCCATGCAGCTCAAACAAGCAAAAGCAAATCCAGGGGATGTTTAAGGAACATACTCTTCAGGCCGAGGAGCAATATACTGTGGGTAAAGCACACTCACTGTTAACAACCGCACTAGTACACCCCGATTCTGGTCAGCGACTACAGTCAACACTTGAGGATGCTTTACCTTGTAGTAACCGCTTTGCCCCATTGGCCAAGATGACAAACGACCAGGATGTCCCTAATAATTTGGTGCCTTCTTCCACGGCACCTGATGTTTCTGTTCCTATCTTCCCTGACCAGACCTCTTACACAGCTTCTATCTTAGATTATTGTTTTTGGGTGGCCAACGCTTGTTTTAAAAATAAATATATTTTATTAACTTTTCTGATAACAATTTACATCCATATCTGTGAATTATATAATTTTGCTAACGTTTACGTTCACAACATTATATATATATATCTATTATCAATAAATGTATTAAAAACTGTTAAAGGTTATTCACCACCCCCTCCTTGCTTTTATCTTAGATTTGAAAACTGAGGTAGGGGCTTCTAAAATCCATGATTACATCACTGACCAATTCTTTGAAACAGCTTCTAGCTTTTAGCAACAAGCATGCAGTCATTGGGCAAATTGATCTACCCGCAACCATTTTCAGACCATCTGCTGCTGTAACCAGACGGTGACTCCTGTGAATAAGGGTGCCGATCTCATATCCAATTATGTTCCCACTGCTAATCACGATCAGCAAATTCCAAGTCATGTGCCTTTGTGGCCGCTTAACTGCAACGGGGTAACTTCCAATACCTCGAGTACTCAAAGCTTAGGCGCTCACACTGGGCACTTTACTCTGGATAGTTTTCCCTCTTCTTCTTCATTTGGGGCAAATCTCGGTCATAAACCTAACAACTCCCTGTGCCCCACTAAAAGTAGACCTGCCAGTGCTGATTAAATCATGATGATCGGTGTTCCTTAGCCAGGCTTCTCCAATGAGTAGCTTGTGAGCTACTTTGTAGCTCCCCACCCACCTGTAAGTAGCTCTCCTGTGTGCAGCCCAAACTACTAAAGTAGACACTTTTGGTTGGTTGAATTAGTCGTGTTCACCAAAATTTAAAAGTCTCTATTCAACACAAAAATACGTGTATTTTGAAACCTCATAATTTTGCAAACATATTTAAAGCTGATATTTGAGTGCTTAATCAGGTGGCATTGGGGAGACATAGTACTAATATTAATACCTTGGTGCCAGCTGCATTACATCTACGATTGTTATGTCTTATCCATGTAGTGCAGAGGTCTTCAAACATTTTTACTCTGAGCCCTCCTAAGCAAAATGTTTTGAGGTCAGCCCCCCCCCCGGCTTATGAGATGATTTCAAGAATGCTTTTTCTATAGCTTATGAACCACACTAAATATGAGACATATAAAACAGCAAATGCATCAAACAAAAACAGACATTATCCCAAACAAACTGCTCCCCATGATTGGGGTGTTGTGAGCCCCTCACACTCTTTGACCCCAATGCAACTATACCTGCTGCACTAATGATAACCGCAGTCCTGAGTAGCAGGCTCTCTCCTCTGCATCTTTTACCTCTTCCCCACCATGATGGATCATCACCTCGGTCCTAATGCTTGAAAGGAAAATAAGCTCCAATGCCCCTTTATTAAAGGATAGACAGTCATAACTGAGATGCAGTGAGCCCCTCAAATTCCTGGGCCACAGTCCTGATGCATCTGCTTCCTTAATGTTATCCAGCAGTGTCTACTTACACACTTGGCAGCAGTACCAACTTCACTAATGAATGTCCCTAAAAAAACCTTGTATATTGTTCCCTTCTTTGGGGTATATCTCTGAAGAAGCTGTCTCTGGCCATTTGTAAACATAACAATAAGTCCCCATACAGTGCTCCCCATTCTGGGCCTTCTCTTTGACAAAATCTATGAATCTCGCTCCTTTCCTCTGTCTCCTAGACCATTACTGTGAGGTCCCAGGGATCGAGAGGATTAGGGCTCTGCATTTGAATGCAACCCTGCTTGCCTTCTACCTGCCACCCCTTTGACTCTGCTTTCACAAAAAACTGCCCCTGAATGGTTAATACTAACTTTGAGGTGCCTCTTCCTGAAAGCGAAGGGTGTGGTGGTAGTGCAGATAGTTAAAAAAAAGAGCCTTCTTACCAGCTATTAATTGATTGAGTCACTTAAAGCCAGGGCCACTGGAATTATGAGTTTCTGCATCAGCAGAGTTTTCCACATAATTATAGTTTTACTGCATTTGCTCCCTAATCTGCAGATTAGAACTAAAGAAACATGATTCAAGCTCAAACTGAACAAAAGTTATTTAAAGCATGACAAAGTGTTCCGAGCATTGAAAGGCCCTTTGTAAAGATTCAATGGTAATCTTGTAGTTGCTTATTGCTGTATTTGGGTGTTAAACTGGTAATAATGAGGTAAAATATTTCCCCTGACAGCGTTACCTTGAGTTAAAATGACAAAATAATGAAGTAATGCTAACCACAAAATGTGGCGCATTGTGCCGCATATTTTACCTTTTCTTGCTGCATAATTTAGTCAAACATGCTGCATAATGTGTTCCTCTTCTGCTGAATAATTCCAGTGGCTCTGCTTAAGGCTTCATGGTGCCAAAGATGTATTCTTTTTGAGATGTAATGTAAGGGTGTTATCAGCCGAGATCTGGAATAGGGGAGACACTTACACAAATGTTTGCATTGGATACAAATGCAGCAACCTAGCTTAGAGTATGTAAATATTGTTTTAAAATAATGACTTACATATTCACAGTGCTTTCTGCCACAGGCTGGGACCTCATAGCACTATCAACAGGGCCACTGGAATTATTCCGCAGGAGAAGGCCAAATTATGCAGCAGGGTTGACTAAATTCTGCAGCAAGTAAAGGCAAATTATGCTGCATAATGCTGCATATTTTGTCATAGCATTACTGCATTATTTTGCAATTTGTACACTTGTTAACACTGCCCTGGGTTTTATTGCCCCTCATAAGTACCACATTAATACCCAAATATAGCAATAAACAACAGAAAGGAGATCAGTCAACCTTTAGAAAGCGCCTTTCACTCTGAGGTAATGTGTTGCTGCATTTTTAGTAACTTTTGAACCATTTGAGCTAGAAACAAGTTTTTTTTTAAATCTGCAAATTATGTAGCAGACAATGGATTATGTGGCAAATGCGGGAAATCCATAACTATGCGCAAAATGCTCAAACCGCACAATTGCATAATTCCAGTGTGTGAGAAGTTGGCCTGATGTATGATGTCCACAGTTCTGTGGGCACCTTGTATCAGTCCAAACAATCCCTTATGGTGGTGGTTGTAAGTCAACCTTATAGACTAGCTATCCTAGGGGTAGCATAGACCTAAGCAGTCTTAGGCTTAACTCAAGAGGGCATGTGAAGCCAGCTGTTTTACCATATGCAGTCCTGTAATATCAAATGAAAGGACACCACACAAGTTATATATTATAAAAATATATGTATTTATTACTAGAATAATCCTCTGTACTCTTTATGAGTGCAGAGGCATAAGCGTTTAAACAAAAGCACAGTTAAACATACAAAAGTTGCACAATTATGGATAGGGCCGGTGGCCACTCAAACCATATACTAAATAAGTGGTATAAGTATCACTTTACGAACAATGGTAAGGCCTAGGGCCTTGGGAATCGCTTGGACTACACTGGACTAACAGCAGTTAGGACGGGAGTAGCCCGCGGGATTCGGGTGCAGCGCTAAAAGCACACGCATGCACCAATGCCAATTCAATGATGCGTAAAAGTTACAAAGTTACTGTTTTAGAAGACTTCCGACTGGACTAGAACTTAGCCACTTAAAACTAGGCCACTAGAGGTGTAAACCACTACAGGAGCACCGGCATTCAATCGTTACCTCACCCACAGGAAGCGGGTGCATAGGTGCCAAAGTGTGTTGGGTTTCGTCGTGGAGTTCTATGGAGCCTGGAGATGAAGATGCTGCAGACGGCCAATAGAGAAGAGTCCGGTTGGATCCAAGGGTGGATCGAAGATGTAGAGTACCTGAAAGCAGAGGGGACAGAGTCTGGGTCACTAGCCAGTGACCAGGATGGAACCAGGAAGGAACCAGGCGATGTCGGGCGCAATCAGGTGGTTGTCGAGAAGCTTCTCTCCGCTGCCACGTGGACTCTGGGTCACCAAGGATGACCAGGAGTAATTCACGAGCTGTCCCACAAAGGCTCTCGCTGTTGGCGGTGTTGGCTTCCAAATCGGAGTTAACAGGCCTTGTCAAATGCAACCCATGCAGGATTTGAAGAGCGCTTCTTACTCGGACCAGCAAGGTCAGAGAGGTTGCTCCTTTTCAGGGAAGTGAGGGCTATTCTGGAACAATTAGACTAGCAGAGTATTTTTGAAGGTTCATTGGTACTGGGGCCACTATCCAACGGGCAAGTGACCAGACCAACGCGTCAAGCAGGGAAATGCAAAAGGGCCCCACGCAGCACTCGGTGAGTGTAGAGGGGTGATCTTCGGTGCACGAGCTGCTCGGGGCTGGGGCTTCTCAAACCCCAATGTACAGCCTCGAGGGTGCCTTGGGAGCTGCACGGTCAGCACTTCGCAGTCTTTTCAAGATGGCCGGCCCCACTCTTCACGTCGCCTCCACGGGTCTCAGATTCGCTGGGACTGTGGATCGGGCTGTTAGAAGTCAGGGAAGCTGGGTCTTGTTGACCTCTGTTGCTTGAGTTCTGGAGGGAACTGCAACAAAGCAAACCATTGGGCGCTGGATGGTGCCTGTTTGCACAGGGTGGTCACTCCTTGACCACAAGGGAGATTCTTCAGTCTTCCACGTCGAGTGGGATGTCGAAGAGTCCAGAGTTCTGTATCAAAGTTTCAGTCAGGATAATCTAATGCTCATGGGCACAGCTCCTACCTTTATTCCAAATCAAGGGGCTGGATTACCTGCTAGGTCCCTCCTATGGGTGGGACCAGGGAAGGGGGTGGTTACACCCCTTTCCCTTTGTCCAGTTTCGCGCCAGAGCTGGGGCTGGAGAGCCCCAGAACCGGTTTGACTGGATTTTGCATGGGACACCTTGTGTGCCCCAGGCAGTGTCTAGTTTCATTCAGCCCTCCCTGCCCCAATCCACTATCTCCTGTCCAGGGTGGTGTAACACCTCCCTGTGACAGGAAACCTTTTGTCCAAGACTAACTACAGGGAGTAAGATGGTCTGATCTCATGTAACAGAGAAACAATCAGTGTGGGAGCAAATACAGTTCACCTATATTGCATAACCTGTCCAATCCCGGGCCTGAGTATGGTTTCTATCAGCCCACCCATTTGACGGAACTTCGTCATCTGGAAAACCGTGAAAGCGGGGTGACTTCTAGCCCAGATGATACCAAGGCTGATGTTCAAGGTAGTAAACCTCCAACTCTCATGAAAATCTCAGCCACTTAATTTGTTCAGGGTATGTAAGGACTGATGAAGTGCAGTGCGAGTGATGATCGTGTGTGGGATAAAAATGACTAGAAAGGCAAAAAATATGTTTATTTGGAATTGCCCTAATGCCATATAATAAAAACCGCCTGATAGTAATGGAAATATTAGTAACTATCTGTTGGCTAGAAGTGGGGTCAACATGTTTCGGCCGTCTTGCTTGTTTGCTCGGCCTTCTTCAGGACCTAGTGAAGTGAACTATGCTACTGCAAAAAACAAAACCATAAGTGAAAAGTATAACTTTGATTGATTCAAATGAAGAGTTCAAAATGAGGTAAGTCAGTGGTCTGACACCACCCTACCCGACATGTGTTCCAGGTGTCTGTAATTATTTCTTCATCCTTAAAGACAGAAAACACATTTGTCAAAAATTTGTCAAGAATTTGTGCAACTTAATTAAAAATAGTGAACAAAAATGTATTCGCACACGGAAGTTAAACATATTGCTTGATCTCACAAGCATTGTCATTGACTATTTAAATTTTAACACATTGGTTTTATTTTACAAAAATGAAAAATTGTTTAACAATTTGGAGAATACTCCCCCAGCATTTTGTGGGGGTAAGCCTCACCTCACCCGGCAATCGCTCGGTGCTTGAGGCCCCGTTCTAGTGGTGAGAAAACAACAGGGGACAAAGGGTAATCGCATTATCCAACTTATGTGCCCCTCGTGTGCTCACGCTGAAACCTCTATCCACAGACCACACACCGTATCGCTCAGAAACAGAAGGCACAGACTTGCAGCAACTGATATAGTTGCTTAAATCATACTACAATAAAGGTATGTATACTTGTGTCTACTAGATGGTATAGGCACAGTCTTAATAACAGTTTGTTGGAATTTTTGTCATTGCATAAATGACTAGGGTGAAAGGTTTAATAACCATCGTGTAATCTTTTGAATAATCACGATTGAGGTATAAGTACAAAACTACCTACACCATGTGTATCATGTTCAAGATGGTGTTCAATGATTTACAAAATATATTATTCTCTCCATAATGGTCATTCTGATTCTTACATAGATCCTCAAGGCAAAGTAGGCAGAATCTGGTGTAGAGATTATGGGTTGAAAAAGCCACACACACAACCAAACGCTAAATCTCAATTAACGAAGCTTCAAGCAGGACTCACCTATCCGTCGGTACCTCGTCGTAGACTACGAGCGAAGTGGGAGGTACCGAAGGAGGTGGGGAGTCTCTTCTTATACTGTTCCCAATTGGCTAAATTGGCTCAATTGCATCTTATTTAGCAAATTTAACCGGCCGAAGCCCGCGTTTTGTTGTAGCCATGGAAACTTAATGAAAAGTGCAATCCTATTGGTGCCGGGGAGGGAGTGTGCGTAGTCCCGCAATTACTACTCGGTTAGAGCCTGCCCCTTAGTGTGATCGTGCACTGCTCTGCGCATGCGCCTATCTAGCCTGCTGCTTAAGTTGGGTCAACATTAAGGGAGCGAGCGTGTTGACTGGGACACTACTCTAGCGCGCACGCGTGTTCAAAGGGATGCCGCATTTGAGTTTTTCTGTTCTAAAGGCTATAGTGGCAGCGCCAGCACAAGTCGCTACATATATGGAGACAATCTCTCACAAAGGTGTATATGGTTTAAAAGAACCAATTCCGGCTAAATTATGGATCTAATTCCTAATCGGAGCCGCGATCCCTGTGCATACCAATTTGGATAGTATTGGTGTTATGCCAGACCTGGAGTCAGAGTCCTAATATCGAACTCGAGTTAATCAGCACGGTACTAGTGATGTAGGTGACAGGTCTAGAATGTTATGTCTGAGAAGCCCTTTGGCACTCTTTCGAAGTCCTACAGGTGTTCGGGCAAATATGTGATATGTGATGTGCTATTATATCGGAATAATCTTTTGGCACTGTTTCGTGGTCATATAGATTTTTGGAGCAAAACTATGCAGTATTTATTGTCAGTATGCAGGCGTGTTTTTGCAATAGCGACATCGTTTGGGCAGAATACTTATTAAGTGGAATTGTGTGAACGGGACACACAGGGAAGAGGCTTCCTGAGACGGCACCCAGGGCGAAGGCTTCCTGGAAGGGCACAATTAGATTTACAGTAAATTGTATCTAATTAGATAATTCCACAGATGTGGCATATATAGGGCATGAGTCTAAATCATATCTGGACCCACGGAATGGTGTCATTCAAGCCCTCTATGTCGGTTTTTAATTTGAAAATCCATTTTTGCTCCCTGACAAACAAAAATCTCGAAATGTCTGTCACATGTTGGGGGATCATGGGATGTTCTAATATCACCCATCTCATGTCGTCTGCTTGATGTTTGGCGCTCAAAAAGTGATTGGTTAGACATGTCGATTGCTTGTTGCATCGTATTGTACTTTTATGCTCGCTGATACGTAGCTTGATTTTGCGAGTCGTGTGGCCTGCGTATTTTAGCGAGCATGGACATGTGATCATGTAGATCACACGATCCGTGTTGCAATTAGTGTGATTCCGGAGAATCCAAGGGCGGTCGGTCCCAATGTCCACTGACTCAGTCTTCGTTGTCTGGGGACAGACGCTGCAAGAACCACACGGGTAGTGGCCACGTACTGGCGGTAGTCTCCAAAGGGTGTTGGGCTCCTGGGTCGGTTGTTGCTTAGGTCGAGTATGTACTAGGCTGTCCCGCAGGATGGGGCCTCTCTTGAAAGCAAATAAAGGGAGTGGAATCTTTTCTGTAGCGATGTTAAGGATACGCCAATGTCTGCGTACCGTCTTCTGAACCTTGTTGGACAGTGTGGAGAAGGTATTGACAAATGTGAGCCTAGTGGTAGCAGGTTTAGTTGTGCGTTGTTCAAGTAGAGCATCTCGGTTGACATTGGATGCTCTCTTCCATGCTCTCCGTACCAGGCATTTGAGGTACTCACAAGCCTGGAGTTGTGATAAGAGATCCTGGGCATGTTTATTAAAGAGTGCAGATGTAGAGCAGTTTCTGCGTACTCCTAAAAACTGCCCTACAGGAAGATTTTCTCGCAGAGCTCTTGGGTGATGACTCTTGAACGTAAGTAAGGAATTCCTCGACATAGGTTTTTTGAAGAGTTCGCATTGTAGTCGACCATTCTCTTCAAAGATGGAAATATCAAGGAATGACAGGCGAGTTTTGCTGTACTCGATGGTAAATCGCAAAAATGAGTTCTGTTCATTGAGCCACGTATGGAAAACCTTTTGTCCAAGCCTCCCCTGCCAAGTTTCGGTGAGCAGCAGGAGGCCAGACTTGTGTCTGTGGCAGCAGCATCCATTTTGTGATGCTGAGGCTCTGGTTAGATTTAACCGCGTTTAAGTAAAGTAACATGTCTTTTCCCTCTAGAAGGGTGGAATGCTACCCCCGTCGCCAGAACTGGCGAGGGGGTAGTATTCCAAAGTGTATGACACCTTACACGACATGTTTTGATAAAGCCAAACCAAAGTTAGCAATAACCGCGAGGATTAAAATGCACTTAAGAGTATATGGTATGGCAATACCCTGGAACAGCTATAAGGAAATGGTTCCAAAAGCTGCAGACAGGCTCAGCTCATGCTAGAGCACCATCTCACATAAAACCAAGCACTCTGCCTCCAGGATTGTTAAGGCCTGCCATAGGAGTGACTTATAGTTATATATGTGTCCAGATATAGGTTTAGATATAGGTATACTATATCTAAGCAAGGGGTGATTACACGACCTTGCCCCAGCTGAGTGATCAACCAGTTGTGTCTGTTTGTATGGCCAGCCAGGGGTGGCAAAAGATATGCTGCAGCCCCTGGTAGGCCTTGGATGCACCTATGCCCTGGGTACCTATAGTACACTGTACAGGGGCTGATAAGGTGTCCAATACCAAATTGGTGATGTACCTATAGTACATGTCTGTAAATTTAGAGAGAGAACAGCAGGCTGTGGGTCTGATTAGCAGGCCCACAGCCACATTAAGTCAGTCAGTCAATTTATCTTTATTCGGTTTTTTTTAAAAAACCATACAAAGAGATGAACACTAAAATACATTCCATACAAAATTCGTCATAAAATACATGATACAGATATCCATCAGCAAAAATAGAATTTATAAAAACATTTTAAAAAGAAAAATGTGCTTAACATTTATGACAGATCTTGACAGGCGGCTTTTGCCCCTGAGGCAGCTACCAAAAATTTAGCAACGCGATAAGTAATGTTAGGGTTAGATAATAGCTGTAAATAGAGTAAAGCCGGCCTCACCTGTGTGAAGCCAGCCTCCTTGAGGATTGGTATCAAGAATTTCTTCCTAGGCTCTATATATAAACCACAAAACATGACGAAGTGCATTGTGTCCTGCACTGAGAAATGGTCACAACTGCAGGGCGGAGCTAATTCTGGTTTCTGCCAAAATTGAAAAGTACCTAAATGATAGTGCAACAAATTAAATCTAAATTTTATTAAAAGAAACCTATGAAAAGGACGTGTAACATAGCCAAGATAGGGTTCAAGTGAGGGTGTTGTAAGCAACAAACAGTGATCCCTCACTGCCGACTTGGCTAATTCACGCTCTTCACGGCACATCTCCATCCTTCCTAGGAAAGACTTTTTAACCAAATCAAGGTCTTGGTTCCTAATGGACTTCGGAGAGGTGAAAAGCTCCGGGCGACCTATGTCGGCAAAAGCTTTTGCGAGATACGCCAGCCAGGGAATTTTGTTGGATCTATCAAGGGACAGAACATCAGTCAAGATCTTGTGATTTAGTGGAAGTTCCTCATTCATCCATAGTTTTAACCATAGAATCAGAGGGGCCAAACGCAATTTATCCGAGAGGAACTGAAGACCGACTTCTTTATGAATGGAATACGTCGGGGTAGACTGGGGTACAGATAGCAAGGCTCTAATAAATCCGTTCTCCGCTCTCTGTATTGACTCCACATTTACGTACCCCCATAATGCAGAGCCATATAGAGCGATTGCCACGGATTTACTGTTGTAGATTTTTATAATTGCTTCCATAGGCCTGGCTCCTAACCTTGCAGCGAAACTCAGGATTGCAGAAGATGATCGAGTGACAGCCAACTTCTTCGCTCTAACCTGTGGTCCCCAAGTCCCATTCTGGTCAAACAAGATGCCTAAATAGGGAAATGTGGCTACCCTCGAGACCAAGTCCCCACTGCAAGTGAATGTTTTAGTTTTCTTCCTGCGACTCTCAGCACCCACCACCATAGTGTGTGACTTGGCTACATTTATTTTAAGATCTAATTGATCCATAAACGTGCCAAAAGCATTTAATAGGCGCTGAAGGCCAACTCCCGTGCGCGCAATCAGCACTGCGTCATCCGCGTACAAGAGTGCCGGGATCTTGGCAACTCCTGCACGCGGGACGTCGGCTTCCTGCCCCTCCAGGTATACCCCCAGGCCATTAATATAGATAGTAAACAGTAAGGGGGCCAAAATACAGCCCTGCCTCACACCCCTTAAGGATCTAAAGAGAGCGGTACACCTGCCCTCGTTGGTCACTCGTACACTCGAGAAGAGTTCTTGGTGCAGAGAGGACATAAAGGTAACCAAAGCTTCATCTATGCCGATCTCCAACAAAATGGACCACAACTTGGTCCTATTGACCAAGTCAAAGGCCGAGGAGAGGTCCATGAATGCGAGATATAATGACCCCTCCTTGGCTATAGTGTATTTAGAGATTAACAGATGTAAATTAATACACTGTTCGATGGTACCCTTTTTTTCTCTAAATCCATATTGGATTTCGGACAATCCACCAAGTCGAAAACCAGTGAAGCAAAAAGCAAACATTGGGGTGACCATAGGAAAGCAGACCCTACTCTCCTACACAGTGGCCCTGACTATAAATACAAAGGTCATTATTCCTCTGCACCAACTAGGGTTCAATTATGTGTTGCTTAGCTTTAACACACACAGACATCTGCAGTGATGGTAGTCACTAACTGAGGTTTCATACCCTAAAAGAGTGCAGTTATCACCAGTTAGTTTAACTTGCATTTATTATTCAATTAAGTTGGTATTGCATTATTTTATACACACCTGCAATACTGTAAAAACAGTAAATGCGTAGGCTTTTCGTTTTATTTTTAGCAACCTCTTTGACCCTGCCAGCACACCAGGGGCGCAACAAGACCTGAACTTCGGGGGGATATCACTACCAGCCAGGGCTGGCCCTAGCACTGGCCGCACACGGTGTAACAGTCTTTTTTGGCGCCCCTCCCCCATTTTACCCTCCATGAATTCCCTCACTACTACTCACCAGCAATGCACCTCATCTCTTTATAGCCCCTTTCAGACAAACATTTCATTTTTTAATAGCGCTACTCATAGTTTACTCACATTCAGTTCTGTGATCCACATGACACCCGTTCTTTGTAGCAGGCACATTAACCCTCTGAGCTGTGTGGGTGGTAGGAGTGCCCGTGTGAGTGCAGGGTGAGCAATGTGACAGTGTGAGAGTAGGGTAAAAGGAGTGACTTTAGGGTGAGTGAGGTGACCATATGATTTTGGGTGCTGATGTAAGTGCAGAGTGGGACGAATGAATGCATGGTTAGTGATGGACTTGTTTGAGTGAGATTGCAGATTGAGCAGTGAGGGGGACAGGTGAGTGAAGTTTCACATGAGTGCGGGGTGAGTAGTGTACTCGTGTGACTGTTGGGTGAGGTACAGGGTGAACAGCGCAAGTGCATTGTGAGTGCAGAGTGATCGCTGTGAGTGTAGGGTGAGCGGGTGAATGGTGTGAGGGCATGTGATCAGTGGGAGAGCATTGTGATAGCTTTGAGTGCAGGGTGAGCGTGAAAGTAAAGGGGGAGAATGAGGAGTGAGTTTTCTGAATGCAGGATGCATTCCCAGACACTTGAAGTAACTCAGCATGTTATTGATGGCGGCGTAAGGTTCCAGATATAAGTTAAACTTTTGCTATTATGGCATTATTCAGGGATCGAGGGTGGAGGAAATAATAATGTGCTGATCCTGCAACAAACTTCCAGTCTTATGATTAGGGTTGCCAGCTCATTATTTTGATGTCACAGATAGTACAAAAATAAACAAGTACGCACTTCGAACAGCAAATATAAATAGAAAGCACTTTTAATTGTGTCCTATAGCTGCCTGAATGATTCCTGACTGATAATTAAAGGGAACAAAGACAGAAAAGTCACATTACAAATGAATAGATAGTTTTTATTTATAACCCTATTTAGTGTTGAGACGAGGTCTTTGCAAGTTCTTTAAACAACACAGGGCTGGCATTTTTCTTTTGGCAACTCTACTTTATATTCCTTTTCATGAAATGCATTCTCACACTAGTAAATGTAAAATACAAATGTAAGGAATAGGGGGTTCTGGAACCAGAAACAAAAACAGAGGCATACAACGGTATGTAAATATACAAATGGTCTTTAACGACCTGTGAAAAACTCGGGTGTGCCAGAAATAAGACTCCAGACACTGCTCAGCCAAGCTCACAGCACCCCACTCACTGACATACGGCCCCACGGCACTCTGATCTCACTTCAAGGGTTTCAGAGTAAATGAAGACAGCCTGGAAATGCAGCAAATAAGCATCACTGCACTTCCAGGCCATCTTCATTTACATGTACTTGCAGAGGCATTTGCGCCCAGGATGACCTTCATTGAACATAAGTAGCTATTATTACTGAAAAGTTTGGAGGCCCCTGTCCTAAGCTGACCCATTAAATTAGCCATGAAGAGGAAAAATATATAAAGAACAAAGTGACACACTGGATACGTTACGTCAGGGGTTGTCATTCACTTATCCGAGATGACATTATCAGTGCCAAAACGATAGTCATCCCTGATTCCAACTTTGACATGATAGAACTAATTCTCACGTCCAAAGCAATGGTTGATGTCAGAGAAGACTTCTTAGATCCCTTGAAAGAATCTGGAGGAGCAATCCCTCCACCCATCACCGCGAACAACTCAAGACAGCACGCAGAAACTACTACAAACACATCGAAGAAAAAAAATCTTCTTTCTTCTGTTCCGCTCTAGATAATGCAAAAAATCGCCCCAAAGAGCTCTTCAGCATCATCAGAAGGCAAACCTCCAAACCCATCACATCCGATTCAGTGTCCTCCAAAAAACAATGCGACAATTTTGCCAGCTTTTTTAACGAAAAAATCATCAAGATCGACCTCTCTCTTAGCACAAACCCCTCTTTTCTCAGGGAGACCAAGACTCCACCACTGACTGACCACACCTTATTGACCCCACCCACTCAATGGTCCGTCTTCACACCGATTCAGGAAGCAGAGATCATCACCCTGATCGCCAATGCCAAACCTGCATCCCACTCCCTGGATCAGCTGCCTATAAACCTGGCCAAAGTCCTGAAACACACCCTAGCCCCAATCTGGTGCAAAATCATCAACAGTTCGCTGAGCTCGGGAATTATCCCAGACTGCCTCAAGGTTGGCCAAGTCACGCCGTTACTAAAAAAAACAGGGCTGGACACGGAAGATATGAACAACTTTAGACCTGTGTCAAACCTTCCTCTCTTATCCAAAACACTGGAAAAATGTGTTCTCCCACAGTTAACCCAACACTTAGAGAACATAAAGCTCCTCGACCCCCACCAATCGGGTTTCAGAAAGGGATGCAGCACTGAAACTGCCATCCTTAACGTCATAGACGATCTACATAAATCACTTGACTCAGACCAATGCTGCCTTCTCATTCTCCTTGACCTATCGGCCGCATTTGATACTGTCGATCACACACAGCTCCTAAAAGTCCTTCAAGAAAGAGCAGGCCTGGAACTGACGGTACTGAACTGGTTCTCCTCCTTCCAAACACTATCGCTCGCAGAGAGTAAAAATCAAAAACTTTGAATCCGACCCCCTCCCCGTCACCAGAGGAGTCGCACAAGGGTCAGTACTCTCCCCCCAACTCTTCAATATCTACATGGAACCCCTCACCACAATACTCAGGAATTCCAACATCCCCTTCCACCTCTACGCTTATGACACGCAGCTCTATCTGGAAACCACCTCTATGGATGACATTCTCAAACTCAATGACACGCTCAAAGACGTTCAACATTGGCTCTCACAAAACCACTTGAAGCTTAATTTAGAAAAAAACGAAGTTCTACTCATCTCCAACAGAGACGAAAACCCCCAAATTGAAGAATGGCTCAAAGCCATCGACGCAGTCAATGGCACCCTCAAACCGAAAGATTCGGTCAAGCCCTAGGTATCACCTTAGACCCCAAATTAGACATGAAAAAGCACATCGCGAACTCCGCCAAAAGCGCTTTCCTCAATCTGAAACTTCTCTACAAAATAAAACCCTTCCTGCCTCCAAAGGACCTTCAACAGGCCACTCAAGCACTGGTGCTTTCCAGAATTGACTATGGAATTGCAGCCCTGACCGGCTCAGCCAAATCACACCTAGGCCCCTTGAAAACCACCCTCAATGCCGCGGCTAGAAAGGTCACAGGAACCAAGAAATTCGACGACATTTCCCCCGCGCTCAAGGATCTGAAATGGCTCCCTATTGAACAACGAGCCAACTTTCGAACAGCATGTCTTAAACACAAAGCCCTCCACACAGGCAAACCAGAATACCTGGCCGCAAAACTGAAAAGGGCTGGCCAATCCAGGAACCTCAGAAGCTCCAACACGCTTCTTCTCATTCCTTTGAAATCGCGGAAACGCAAAAATATAAGTAAATCCTTTGCGGGCAATGCACCCAAGATATGGAACGCCATCCCCCCTCACATCAGAATGACCTCCCATTTCCCGAAATTCAAGACTTTACTCAAAGCCCTCTTCCTTGAGGCCACCTGAACTCTATGGCGATGATCTTAGTACCCTTCACCCTTGTAGACCTTATGATATGTATGACTATGCTATTTGCAATGCCCGCAAGTTCTCAAGTTATCAACCTTCCATCGCCGTTAAGGCACATTGTTGTACCTGCTGTGAAGGGCTCTGATACCCTTGGGTCCAGCTAGCACTATACAAAACTAATAATAAATAAATAAATAAGACATTATCAGTGCCAAAACGATAGTCATCCCTGATTCCAACTTTGACATGATAGAACTAATTCTCACGTCCAAAGCAATGGTTGATGTCAGGACAAGCCCCCCCTAGTCATTCCAGTATTTAATTTAAATATCCAAGACAGTACAGTTCCCTGACGAGAGATCCACTATGGTGTCTGTCAATTCCACCTCACATCTTAGTCATAATGACTGACTCAGGGGGGCGGCTGTTCCACCTTCTGACCCATCAATCTTGCTTACATTCAATTCTGCTCTGCCTGGCTGTCCAATGGATGCTAGGGGGTCTGACTATCCAACTCATTCCTGTTCCTCCGAGGTGTTGATCATGTCTAACACTAACTTTAATCCATCGCTTGCTAGTGAATATTCCTCTAGTGGTCCTAACAATTACGTCCCTTCCGTGTCCAATAGTGTCATCGCTGCTGAGATGTCTGGGAATGGGGCTCAGGGCCAGACTGGCTGTAGTGGGCACCGGGCATTTACCCAGTGGGATGCTGGGGTGGGGACCGGTTTTGGACCCTGGGAGGCCGTTTTTGTTACTGTGGGTGGTTTTGTAACATAGCTGCAATATCGGCCCACTGTAAGAAAAGCTGCAGCGGTGAGATGGGAGTGGTGCTTCCAAACTAGCATGCCTAGGGGCCTGCCGAGGTGTTTGTCAGGGCCAGTTTCGGTTCCCAGTCCAGCCGTGATGGTGTTATACACAAGGGACCTCCATCTTCTAAGCCCAGCGAGGTGCTCTTTGTCTCCTGGAATGTGACAGGACTTAGATCCAAAGTAACCCATCCAGACTGGAACCAATTTATGGACACTTATGATATATATCTAGTACAAGAAGCCTGGGCTCTGAATTCAATCCACAGGCCAGGCTATCTTAGTTTTTTTCATTCTTGCAATTCCTAGCCAGAGGGGTAGAGCCTCTGGGGTCTAGTCATATGGGTTAGAGCCTCACTAAACTGTTGAATACGTCAACTTAACATTATTTCTCTTGACATCTTGGGTATCCAGTTGAACACTGGAAGTAACCACGGAATAACCATCTTTAATGTCTATGTAGGAGGGGTCAGGGACAGTATGGTTTTACAAACGCAACAGGTGCTTGAAAACTTTCTTGAACCGCGCTTTTACTAATACTGTCTTGTTGTAGCGAGTGACTTGAACATAACAATCGAGCCACTCGACAATGATGACGTTTATTTAACCAGGGATGAAGATTATGCTTGGGCTATTCCTTTATTAGATATTCCACCAATAAACAGATGAACAAAAGCCGCTCTCCAATTAAAGGCACTGACAGTGGAGCACGGGCTCAGGGCCCTTAATGGTAGAACTAAATCTGATTTAACAGGTGTCCACACTTACAACAAGCCATATCACGCGAACCGAATGGATTACATATTAGTCGACTCAAGGCTGTGGCCATCTGTAATCGATATGATTGTTCTAGAAAGATCAGAAAGCAATGACAACCCCCTCTCTTTGACCACTCAGGCCTTTCGTGAGAGCATCCCTTCAGATCTTGATCTGCGCTCTTACACCATGGATATCACATTGACAGCTGACAAACTTTACCTGAAATGACATCAGGTAGCTGCTCTTCCTGATATATTATCTGTCGTAGATATGGACCTTAAAACAGTCCTCGCTCAAATTGAGGTCGACCAGTTTGACACACCAGTCCAATTGAATGCATATTCATAAGGCCCCCTTTGAGCGCATTTTAGGTAATTTCACCATCCCTGTTTCACGCAACAGGAAAAGTACTGATAAGAATCGATCCTGCTTCAATAAAGAATGTCTCAAACTCAATCATTCCCTAGTAACAGCCATCAAATCTAAGGATCTGGTCCACATTCCCCTGTAGAGGAAGGCCTACAAGAAGACCATTTCTAATGCTAAATGGGACTGGGATGAACAGAGGTGGAGGGCCCTTCTGGTCATATGTTCAGCGACAAATTTGAACAAATTCTGGCATTTAGTCGCATGTGGTGCTCTTCAGCCACATTGGAGCCATCAAATAACACTGCTCCCTCTGACTTGGTGACTCTACCACTCCAACACAGGCTACCACCGAAGTCCTTCCCCCTCCCTCCTGTGTTATGCCCACGTTTGCTATTACTGATATCATCAAGTTTCTAAACGATGTCTCGCGGTGCCGAGCGCAGGACCCGATGGTGTTCCAGCTGACATATTCTTATGTGATTTGGAGGATTGGCCAGCTATATGTTAGCCATTGCTAATGCCATGACTGATGGGGCACCCATTCCTGATTCTTGGAAGGGCGTAGTAGTTTTTACCCATCCATAAAAAAGGCAACCTGTCTCAACCAAGCAATTGCAGACCAATGATCTTAATAGACTGCCTCCAAAAAGTGTTGTGCCTCTTTCTTCTGCCAAAAATCTAGGATTGGATTATGGAACAAAATGTCCTCAGTTCAAGTTCGCAGGAAGGTCTCAACCGTCGACCAGGCCTTCTGTTTTGTGTTAATCTATTGAGAGAACCATTGTGATTGGCCAGAGCAACCTTTACATTGCCTTTGTCAATCTAAAATTGGCTTTTGACTTGAACCCCCGGCTGGCCTTTGGAAATCACTCGCTGATCTAGCTATGCCTCCTCACATTCTATCATTACTAATCCGTTTACCTGAGTACCATTACGCAAATTTTAGGTGGGGGGCGCAAAGACAATTAACTGATAGGTTAGCAGTTCGCAAAGGTGTTTGCCAGAGTTGTGTTCTGGACCCCACATGATTTTTGTTATTTATAATTGATTTTGTTCACTTCCTGTCCCACTTTGATACAGATGCTCCCTCCTTGGCACAAATCAAATCTCCGATTCTCCTCTTTGCAGACAACACTTTGTTGGGCTTCAGACACTTTTGACTTGCTTCAACTAGTTTGCCTTGGAGATCAGCACCTCTAAAACCAAAGGGATGTTGTTTAATCCACATAAATTGTACAAGGGGAGTCCCCTTGGAGAGGGTTGATTCTTTTACCTATCTTGAGGTAACGTTTTATGGCACTCCCACATCGATAAGGCAGCCTTGAAACTTAAGCAGCCCACTGGTGTGTTACTAAAGGAGTATTCAACTTCATACACCAAACCCATTACTCCAGCTCTACAAGGCCATTAGCACTGGGTTCCACCCTATACTGGGTGGAACTGTGGAGCATTTTCAACCATGAAGAATTAACCATAACTGAAAATAAATTCCTTAGAAATCTTGAATATCTTCCTCCTAGCACTGCACTCTGTTCACTTTTTATGGACCTGGGAGTAAATAGGGCTGCGGGTAAAATCCTTCTATGCCCCCTATTTTATTGGAGATGCCTGTGGACCA